>NC_137807.1:10187552-11420052 GCF_963383645.1 Muscardinus avellanarius | reverse complement strand
TGTAACAACAGATATAAAATGGTGTCTGCCAAGAAAGACCAAAGGAGACCCCTCACACAAGGTTTCCCCTGGGGGCTGGTCATAGAGGCAAAAAACAGGTGTTTAACATAAACCATAGTGTACACTTTAGACACAGCAAGCTACTCATCAGTTCTGAGAATGTGGAAACCTTCCCCAAATCCAAGTTCCCCGAGGCCAACCAACACTGCAAGCAATCTTCCCTAAGAACAGACTCATGGCTGCTACTGTCCATCCACTCATTAATCCTTCTTCCATCTCATTTGACCATTCATCTGTCCATCATCCATTCATCCACCCACACATCATTCTGTCCATCCATCTGGGTACCACTTCCACCCCTCCATCTACTCCTTCATCCTCCCCCATCCACCTGCCTACCCATCCTTCCATCCATCCACCCCCTGGGTACCACCCTCCCTGCATCTTTCTACTCTCTCGTTATCCCCCCATCCATGCACCAATCATGCCCTCTACCCACCTGGGTACCACCCTCCATTCCTCCATCCACTCCCTCATCTTCCCATCCACTCACCCATCATCTGTCCATCCACCTGGGTACCACTCTATCCCTCCAACTACTCCCTCATCTACCCGCATGCCTAGCCCACGTGCTGGCTCTTCGAGCATCTCTCAAGCTCCTCCTCATCACTATCACTCTATCAATAACAATGGCCACTCCTCAACCTGCTGTCACTTGCACCTGCCGCACCTCTGACCTCATCCCTCCTCCTGTCTACTCCAGGGACAGAGCGGGGCTGGCATGACCCTTGGCCCAGAGGCCCAGAGAGCTTATGTAGCTTGCCAAGGTCACAGAGTTGGGCCTGGCCCTTAAGTCTGTGTATTCAGCAGTCCAGAACATGCATTTCTGCTACAGCTTGGAGCCTCCCAATACTCCTATCCAGGGGCCCCTCCACCTGCCTAAGACCTTTACCTTGATTTTCTACTATTCTTATGGCCAGGATGTAAGATGTGGGGACAGGGATAGTGGGAGAGGGTCTGTTGGACTGGAACCTCTGTCTCTCAGTTGCACGAGGTAGCAATCATGCTGGTACTAATACAGCACCATTGACCAGGCCCTGGGCCATGAGTCAGGTGCTGGTTAAGCATTGGGCACACTCCACCCCTACCTAACCTGGGAGGTGGTGCTGGACACTGGACTGTTTGAAGGACATTATACTAACCTGTTTAGCCGAAGCAGAGGGACCGACCACAGACATAGACAGGAGAAAGGGGCCAGGCTGGGCATTTGGACTATTAACTCCAGCAGCTGAGAAGCAGATGTGGCCTACAGAGTGGCATGCTACTTGGAGTGTCTTTCTACATGGAGTGCTTTTATCTATTTTAATTTTTAAGTCATTTATTTATTTTGTACTGGGGGTTGAACCTGGCACCATTCTACCTCTGAACTACACCCCATCCCCTTTTTCTTATTTTTTTATTTTGAAATAGGGTCTCACTGAGTTATCAGGGGCTGGTCTTGAACCTGCAGTCCTCCGGTCTCAACCCCCCAAGAACTAGGATTACAGCTGTGCACCACCCACCTGGCAGCGATGGCTGCTGCTGTTCCTCCTCCTCCTCTTCCTCCTCCTCCTCCTCTTCCTCCTCCTCTTCCTCCTCCTCCTCCTCTTCCTCCTCCTCTTCCTCCTCCTCCTCCTCCTCCTATTCTTCCTCTTCCTTCTCCTCCTTTTCTTCCTCTTCCTCCTTTTCTTCTCTCCTTCTGCTTTCTTCTTTCTTCTTACTTTGGTACTAGGGATCAAATCTTAGGTGGCTGAGAGTCTTTGCTACATTGTCAATGCTGTCCTCAAACCTGCAATCCTCCTATCTCCGCCTCCCAAGTCCTAGAATTACAGGCGTGCGCCTCTACACTCAGCCATGGAATGCTTTTAGGGAGCGTGTGTCTTTGCAGACTCCTCCCCGCTCCAAGTTTGCCATAAAATATTATTATCATGATGTTACTTAAGCATGTGCCGGCACAAACGCAGGTATAAACTCTTTCCTTTTCTATCTCACATACCACCATAAAACCAAAGCAATACAATCAAATGCAAACTGTGCCAACGCACAACCAAATTCAAATTCCAAACACGCATGTGACGGCCAGCCTGAGGTCTTACTGAGACACAATTGCCACTCGCCATCTAAGTGTGGGACATACTGCCCAGAGGCTCCTTCTTTTTGTTTCTGAAGAGCTTAAGTCACAAGATTCTTTTTTCTTCTAGAAGGTTCTTTGCCCCTCCCCCTCCATGATGATTTGATTGTCCACCTCTTGCTGCTGCTTCTCACGCTGATTTAAGTCCTCCGTTTGCTCAGCCTGGCGTCTCACCCTTGAGCTCTTAACCAGGCATGAAGAAGATCATTTCTGTGTTACATCCACGGCCGTTCCTTGTTATCGCGCAGTAATTAAGGGGGGGACAGCTCAACACGGTCGCTGTCATCGGCACCACGCAGGACAGTCACCAGAATCAAGTGGCGGTGCTTAGTGACGTGGCTTGTCAGCCACTCCGGGAGAGGGGAGTCAACACCCTCCAAATGAAAACACAGTGAGAATGCAAGCGTGCTGTGGCCTGGGCCCCAGGCCGCCCGAGGGGAGACGTTGGATTTCAGGTGCATCTGGCATTAGTGGGGCACGTGGATTCGAAATAGGGAGTCCAATTAGGAAGGAGGTTTGGGGATGTTTAGGGTTGATGCCAGGAGGGCTTCATAGGCTAAAAAGGGAAGAAAGACCGATACGATGCCTTAGCGATGAGGCCAGGCAGGCATGGTGGTGCACGCCTGTGACCCCAGGACTTGAGAGGCTGAGACAAGAGGATGGCAGGTTCGAGACCAGCCTCAGTAATTTAGCAAGACCCTGCTTCAATAAAATAGCAGGGAGTGATGAGGGTGTAGCTTGGAGTTAGAACAACCCTGGGATCGATCCCTCAGCAGGAAGGAAGAAAGGGAGGGAGAGGAGGAGGAAGGGAGAAGACCAAGCAAAGCAGGATGGGAGCCTCCTTGCTGAGGCCAAAGTATCTGCGGAGGTTCCCTGACCTTCCAGGCCCCGGCTGCCATGGGCTACACACGAGGAGGAGACGTGCAGGCAGCCGAGGTGGAAACCTCAGAGCCCTGGCGTGGCTGGAGTCCGGGTTGCTCCCTTGGTTAAGTAGGAGTGAGAATTTTCACCATAGTCGGCAGCAGTGAGGAGTGAGTTGGGGCCATAGCCTGAATCCCACCCGGACCACTCCCAGCTGCCAAGAGTCCCTAAACACATCTGGGCTGTTTCTTAAGCTGTAAAGAGAACTCAGCATCATGATAGTACCTTCCTGTGGCCATCCTCAGAGCCGAAGGCAGTATTCGCAAAGAGCTCAGCTGTGGGACCCTGTGAGTGCTACGTCTGCTTTTATCAGATCATCCACGTGCCTCCGTTACCGCACGCACGCTCTCTCCCTCCCTCCCTCCCTTTCATTATAATGATATTTGATGTTTTTAAAATATACTTTGATCGGTGCATTATAATCTCACGTCATAATGGTTACCCAGCACCAGGTGAGCTTCCCCCACGCCCACCCTACTCCCTTCTCTTCCCCCTACATGATGCTATCGGCATGGATAATCCCATATGTGGACAGAGCGTCGACAGAGTCTTCCCTTCATCAGTGCTCCCTCCCTCCTCCTCCACTTCCCACCCGAGACTCCTCCATCACTAGCCCTCTCTTTCTCCCTCTCTGTGCGCCCCTCACCCTGTGGATCCTGCCTTTCTGCCCGTGGAGACGGTCAGCCGCCTTAATCTCAGATCTCTTCTCTCTGACATGGGTCCTCAGCCTGTCCTCTGCCACAGACCCCGCAGCGGTCTGGTGAAGCCTACAGACCCATCCTCAGAATAATTCTTTAAATGCACAAACCCGATTAACACCAGAGGACTGCAAATGAACCAATTATCGTGAAAGGGAGTTGTCAACGACTTATTTTAAAGACACCAATGTGCTAAGGTAATATGTGTGTTTTGTTATTAACATGCTCATTAACAGGAGCCAGCTGTGAGCCTCACAAATAACTGTCTTTTGAAAGGAGAGATGAGCATAAATATTTCGAGTTATTTGCATCAACTGGAAGGTGATATGGAAACACACGGGATTCCTTATTTGGTTAGGTCAGAGGTACAGATATTGGCACTGTGACTTTTCAATTGTATTCATAATCAAAGCAAAGGCTTAATTTCAGGTAGGAGTTATTGCAAAATAAAGATGCCATATTTTTTCTTTTTCTTCCTTTCTGTGTGATTATGATGCTGAGGATTGAAACCAGGGGCATTCTACCCGAGATGCACCCCAGCTCTTAAAAAATTTTGTTTTTAATTTTGAAACAAGGTCTCACTAAGTGCTAGTGGTCTTGCTAAGTTGCTGAGGCTGGCTTTGAATCTGCAATCCTCCCATCTCCGCCCTCCAAGTACCAGGATTCCAGGCGAGTACCACCACACCAGGCTAAAATGCTGTATTTTTCCCACCTGGGTTCTTGGGTTCCCCTGAATTGTACCCACAGACTTCAGGCTCCAAATTGAATGGTATTAACTGCCAGCCTCACACACTGGCTCCGCCATTGACTCCATTTAATGGAACAGTTTTATCATTATTTGATTTTTTTTTTTTTATCTACAAGCCTATGCCCAGTGAAAACCCCATTGAGAGAAAAACCTTTGCAATAGGAAACCGGTCCCTCCCCACCCCTTCCTACTTTTCTCCTGTGTCCCAGGGCTTCCATTCTTAAGTTGCTGTCTGTTTCCGCTGCAGATATCTCAAAATCTCCAAGTAGCAAGCACACTTACCCTAGATATGTTTTGATTTATAGACCTAAGACTCTGTCAGTTGACATTTCTATCCCGTCCTCCCCATCCGGATCTGTTACTATTTCTAGTTTTACATCGGTTACTGTGGCAACTTGAAGAAATGCTTTTATACTTTTCTTTTTTACTCCATCTATTATATATGTGTGTATATGTGTGTATAAATATCTATACCTATACACATATACATATACATATTCATATATGAACATCTTCATTGAGTACTTTCTAGCTCCTAGGGTCTGTGCCAAGCCATTGCTGAATATATGCATATACATATATTGATGCTGGGGATGGAACCCAGGGGCATTCCACCTCCATGCTACCCCCTCAGTCCTATTTTATTTTTATTTTGAAACAGGGTCTCACTAAGTTGCTGAGGCTGGCCTTGAACCTGCGGTCTTCCTGTCACAGCCTCCCAAGTACTGGGATTATACCACCACACCCGGCTGCCTTGCCCTTTGTGTTTGCTTTTCTTGAAAGTATATATATGAACATCTTCGCATTGTCCAGGGGACATCACCCCCCCCCCCCCATAAGGATGCCCTACAGAAACGCCATTCTGCCCTTGAACCTGAATTTTCCATTTGAGCTTCCAGGAAACTTCCTCGGGAAAAATACAAATGAGACGATCTGGATCATTCACCTCCTTCCCACCCACATCCCCGGGGTTTCAGGCAGGGGTCAGGTGGTCTTGGGAAAGGAGAGTGCGCCCACAGGGCAGGAGGCAGGAGGCTTTGGACCAACGTTCCTGAGTTCAGTACTTTGCCTCACACATGCTATTCCTAGTTCAAAACCAGAATCCATTTCCCAGAAGAGAGAGCTTTCTAACCCCCTGCCCCCTTCAATATCAATCTAGGGGCCCCCGGTACCTGGAGACAAAGTCCAAACTCAAACTCAACCAGGGATGCTTTGCAACTGAACCCTGGGCTCCAGCCAAGGCTATCGCCCATGGCCCAGCCGGACAGGATGGCTTGCAATCCCCCAGGTCAGCAGGTCATTTCCTGCCCTTGCTTTGCACAAGTTGTTCCTTCTGCCTTGAACCCTTTCTCCCCACGCAGCATCCCCTACCAGCCTCTCGGCATCAGCTAAATGTCACCGAAGTCCCTCCTGCCTCCTCTGTCTGTGGACTTAGGTCTGTGTACCTGGATCTTCTTGCACTTATCCCCCTCCTAACCATCTCCTACTAAGCTGAGATTGCATATTGATGTGTTTGTCTCTTCTTCTAGAATATAAACTCCTTGAAGGTGGGATCCATATGTTATTCACCAGTAGCCAGCCAGAGCCTAGAAGCTAGAAAGTGTTCAATAAAGATGTTAATATTTGGTGTATGAGTGGGTGGATGGATGGATGGATGGATGAGTGGGTGGGTGGATGGGTGGGTGGGTGGATGTATGGATGAATAGGTGGATGGATGGATGGATGGATGGATGGATGGATGATGTCAGATTAGTAGCTGGAAGAATGGGCTATATACACAAATAAATGAAAACATTAGTGGTTGGAAGGATAAAAGGAATATAACCTTTGGTCTCTGATAAAGTACATACATACAATCAAAACCTATACTGTGGGATGACCTGACTGGACCTATTGCATATAATCCTGAAGTTAAGCTCATGCTCCAAACTTCTCCCGGGTCTCCCAGTAACCAGGGGAAAGATTATACTCAAGCATGTCCCTGGGGTTGGGGATATAGCTCCGTGGTAGAGTGCTTGCCTAGCATGCATGAGGCCCTGGGTTTGATTGGCACTGCAAAAAAACAAAAGAAGGAAGGAAGGAAGGAAGGAAGGAAGGAAGGAAGGAAGGAAGGAAGGAAGGAAGGGCTCATCTCTGAATCTTTCTAAAATTTTTACTCTGAGGTTGCTCGGGGGCTTTGAATTTTAGATGTTTATTATCAGTGGTATAAGTTGGACTTTCTTTGAATTTCTGCTTCAGCAACACACATTTCCTATGGACATCATATGCCCCAGCGACTGTGGCAGGCGCTGGGGATGTGACAATGGAAAATCACTGCCTTCCAGGGCTCGGGTATGGGGCGAGCATGGATATAAATGTGTACCAGCTAATTACATAGCGACCACGAGAGCAGCCATCAACGCTGCTGCTCATTACACCCTCACTAGTGGAGAATGAAACTCAGATGGAGGAAGAAGCCAGGGTCCCCCTGATAGGAGGAAGGACCAGAGAGAAATAGAATCTCCTATCATGTGAATTAGGTACAATTAGATTCGTTTCATAAATGCCTTAAGTGAGGCTTGGGGGGGTTAAGTGAATGAGTCAAGGTCACCTTAGCTAATAAGTGGCAGAGGCAGAACCCACCTGCCTCCAGCCGGGGCTTCTGCTGCCCCTAATCAGTGGCCCCTCATGTAGCGTGCAGCGGACCGTGAGAGAGGGGCTTAGAGCCTGGAAGCCGGGGCCCAGGGAGCTCAGGGCAGCAAAGCAAATCCTGCTAAAGGGCAGGGGAGACTTTACCCAGAGCGGGTGCAGAGTCTGATGAGGTGTTCTGTGTACCCAAGGGTAGGCAGCCAAGGGTTTAGAGAAGGACCGTCCCTTGGGCTTGACAGCTCGGTGCCAGCTTGCTGAGGGCTCAGACCGCATGTGACTCCATCTCTCTTCCCATAGGCTGTGTAGCACCAGGGATGAGGCCCAGCTCGTGATCAGATAGACTTGAACTGGAACCCAGTCCTGGGCCAGCTGTGTGACAGGAAAATGACCAAGCCTGGTGTCTGCCTCCTACTTTGACCTCTCTGAGGCTCGGTCTCCTCTTCTAGAAAGCAAAATGATGCTGGTGCCTACTTTGCCTGAGTGGCTGGCACGCAGTAGGCTTCATCCGACCCTGGGTCCCTTCTCCTGGCAGCCTGCCCACAGCATCCTTACAAAATCATCCCACAGGGGCTGCCTGTGGCAATCTGGTTTCTTTGTGGGGGTGAGTACTAGAAGTTGAACATTCTACCTCTGAACTACACCCTCAGCCCTATTTTAATTTTTATTTTGAATCAGGGTCTTGCTAAGTTGCTGAAGGTCTCCCTAAATTACTGAGACTGGTCCCAAACGTATAATCCTCCTGTCTCAGCCTCCCAAGTACAGGGATTAAAGGCATAACTACCAACCCCTGCTTATTTTCAACTTTTTTAAAGATTACGTATGTTCTTTTAAAAAAAAAAAAAAGCCACGCAGTTATTTCTTTCTGAGCCTGGCTTTTCTCACGTAGCCTAACGCCCTCCACCTTCGGCTAGGTTAGCATTTTTGAACAAACAGGCTCCCTATGCCACCCATTCTTCAGATGGAGACACTGATGCCCGGGTGGCGTTACTCACCCGGGATCATTCAGGAAGTGGTACAGCCAGGGTTGGAACCTGCGTTCCTTTAGTCGTGAAAATGAACGTGAAGAGATTCTGCGTAGGTCTAGTTGTCCCTCACGCCCCTAAGACAAATGTGCTCAAAGATGGAGTCTTTGTTGGACCAGAGCTTCTGGGGCTGGACCGGAAGCCAAGTGGACGCACTGAATCTCCCCGGTGAGAACCCAGAGGTGGCCACAGGGACCTCAGCTTCGGTGCCCTCCGTCCCCAGTCTCGAGATGCACCGTGTGGGGCAGCTGCTGAGAGAAACCACTCTGAGCCCGAGCCTGTTACTCCCGAAGTCCTACGAAGTTTCCCGGGCAGGACAGATGGATAGCACGAGTTATTTTTCTCGCAGTGACAGAAAGCAGAGGGAGGATATCATTAAAGGCAGCACGCGGGCATCCCATAATTGGATGGTCAGTCTCCTTCCTAGAATTCCGAGACCGTCTGCTAAAGGAGGAACCAGTGGGCCGTGCAATCATCGGTAATTGGCTGCCTGATGGCTTCGTCCCCTGGAAGGGACGCAAGAGTGGGTTTTCTCTGCCATGACTTTGATGGGCAGAGAAGTACGTACCGGGCTGACAGTCTGATGGGGACGTCCTCCCCCGCACAAAGCCACATCCCGTAAAAGTGGGCGACCTCAGCCCAGGGCCCCTCCCGGGGTCTGGCCATCATCTACAGTGCTGTTCCCTCGAACAATCACCTTGTGTCAATTAGAGCCTTGGCTAGGGCCACTGTCTGTGCTCTCCTCTCTGCCCACGGAGACGTAGGGGACTCATCAAGCAGGGAGGGAGGAGGAGGCAGCCCCCAGCGTGCATCAGGCTGCCTTCGCCTGAAGTATTCTAGTCCAACCTTTCTTAAGCCCAGAAGTACTGTGGGACACCAGGCACACACTTGCCACCTCTGGGTGCCTGCGGTCTCCTTCTGACCCGTGAGGGGTTGTCCTGTGTGGTTGGGATACGGGACATCGATCATCACAGATGAGAGGCGTGTTTATTTCCCAGGGCCGCTGTATCAGTCAGCTTTCTGTCACTATACCAAAATACCTGAGGTGATTAACTTATCAAGAGAAAAGGTCTTGGCTGCCAGCTTTGGGGGATTTCAGTCCCTGACCAACTGGCCCCTTTGCTTGGAGCCTGAGGTAAGGTAGCATGTCACAGGAGAAGTGCAGCACAGGAGGGCAAACTGCTCCCCTGGGGGGCAGGATCATCTTCAACAGCCACCCCCAATGGCCTAAAGACCTCCCACAAGGCCACGCCCCTTAAAGGTCCCGCCACTTTCTAATAGAGCAGCCCCGGGACAAGCCTTGGTACTGGGGTCTTTGGGGACAGTCGATATCCAAGCTATAGCATGAACCATCACCACTACTGCGAACTAGCATCTCATGGGACAGAAATGTCTCTCCCAGCTCCAGAAGCCAGAAGTTCACGTTCAAAGTGTCAGCCACGCCAATGCTTCCTGAGGGCCCAAGAAGGGAGCTTTCCCATGCTACCTGCTTCTAGAAGCATCCTTCACCCATGGGCGCCCATCTCCCTGTGTTTCCACGTCCTCTTTCCTCTGTGTACATCTGTCTCTTCGCATGGTATTCTTTTTCTAAGGACACCGGGCATATGGGCGGAGGCCCACCCTAGTCCAGGGAGACGGCACCTTAACAAATTACATCCGCGATGGCCCCGTTTCCAAATGAGCTCATGAACAGGGCTGGGGAGCACAACTCAGCCCATGACAAGAGGGGGCTTCCTAGAAACTTAGGGATGTGCAGGAACAGCCTTGGAATCTGTCACCCCTTCTATGAGCCGCAGTCAGCAAGCAGATAAGCAGGTGAGTGGAGAGAAGGCGGGCAGGCAGGAGGGAGCCTGAGTGAGTGAGCAGGGGTTAGGTGCTCAGGACACAAGCCTCTCACCAGACATCATTTCCTCTTTCCTCTTCCTCCTCCTCCTCTTCCTCCTCCTTCTCTTCCCCCCTCCTCCTCTGTCCTCCTCCCTCCTCCTCTGTCCTCCTTGATCCTCCCTCCTCCTCCTCCTCCTTCCTCCTCCTTCCCCCTCTTTCCTCCTCCCCCTTCCCCCTCCTCCCTCCTCCTCCTTCCCCCTCCTCCCTCCTCCTCCTTTCCCCTCCTCCTTCCCCCTCCTCCCTCCTCCTCCTTCCCCCTCCTCCCTCCTCCTCCTTTCCCCTCCTCCTTCCCCCTCCTCCCTCCTCCTCCTTCCCCCTCCTCCCTCCTCTTCCTTCCCCCTCCTCTTCCTTCCCCCTCCTCTTCCTTCCCCCTCCTCCCTCCTCCTCCTCCCCCTTCCCCCTCCTCCCTCCTCCCCCTTCCCCCTCCTTCCTCCTCTTCCTCCCTCCTCTTCCCTCCTCCTCCTCTTTCTCTAGCACTAAGGGATGTCAGGATGGTCCTGCCTGACTTTTGTATGTGTAGTTCTGGGGATTGAACTCAGAGTTACTCCACCTCTGATCCATACCCCCAGCCCTATTTTTTATTCTTTATTTTGAAACAGATCTCACTGAGTTGCAGAGGGCCTCGCAAAGTAGCTGAGGCTGTCCTCAAACCACGATTCTCCTGTCTCAGCCTCCCAAGCACCAGAATGACAAGTGTGTGCCACTACACCCGGGTCCTGCCTGGCTTTTCTGTGTCATTTCTTTTTTTTTTTTTTTTTTTTTTTTGGTGGTACTGGGGTTCCTGGAAGCCCTTCTACCTCCGGGCTACACTCCCAGACCTATTTTTACATTTTTATTTGGAAACAGGGTCTCCTAAGCCAGCACGCACGACTGGCTTCGAGCCTGCACGATCCTCCTGTCTCTGCCTCCCAAGCGCGGGGATGACAAGCATGCGCCACCACGCCCGGCTCTGTGTCATTTCTTATGTGGGAAGATGGACAACAGCTGGGGTCCACTGGTGGGACGCAGCCTCGGATGCTCTAAAGGAGAGACCTCCCTGGAATTCTGAGAAAACCCATATCTAAGAGTGCAGGTGAGCCCAGTTGTGAAGCCTGTGGTTGCTATCAGATCACTCCCGTGCCTGGCCCATGGGGAGGGTAAGCAACTAGTTAACATGAAACATAAAAATGAAAGACAGCCATGGGACACCTCCCTAGGACATTCACCTTCTGGTACTTAAAGTAACCAGCAGCCCCCTGGTCAGGTGCCAAAAGGGAAGGGTGGTTCTCAGATCTGCAAGGTGCTGGGTAGTGGTCCAGCACTGGCCACTCTCTGCATCCCCATCCCGGTTGCTGATGCTGAAGGCATACATGCTTTTGTCACTCCTCAGGTAGCCAGGAATGCTGTGGCCCCACTCCCCACCCAGCCCCAAGCCCTGACCCCAGAACAACCTCTCTGCACGAGGCTGTACCTGCAGGGGACAGTGCAGGGCTCCCTGCCTTATACCAAGCACAAAAGTCCAAGATGAGAAACCAAGCCACTCCAAGGAAGGACAGCCTCAGCCCTCCAGGAGCCTGCATCCGGGTTGGTGGTCACAGACTCTGCCTCAAATAGCCAGAGAATGAGAAGATGTAACCAGCACAGAAGGCTGTTGTGAGCTGGGCTGCCTTGGGGGCTCCTGGAGAGAGGAGGAGGTCAGTTCAGGCACCGCCAACTACCTAGCAGCAGCATTTAAGTCCGTGGGCTTCTGATTCCAAAAGGATGGTCCTCATCCTCTTCCTCCTCTTCCCCTCTGCTGAGGGAGGTTGTCAACAGTGTCCTCATCCCCGGTGCCTATGGATGTGACCTTATTGAGAAATAGTCTGTCTTAGTCCATTCACAGTTGCTATAACAAAATAGCCATGGTGGGCTGGAAAGGCAGTGGAGAGAGACTAGCTTAGTGGACCAGAGAAGTTCTGGGTCAAAGAGGGTGTGTCAACTACCTTAGTGAATTTGGACAATAGAGAGCCATAGATGGTATTTGAGCAAAGAGTGGAAAGGAGCCATATTCCCATTTATACTTTCAAGAGATCACCCGGGTGTTGTATAGGAGCCACATGTGGGGCAGGTGAACAGGCTACAAGACAACCAGGAGGTGCTGGCCTCCTGCTGCAAGATGGCGGTGGTCTAAGGCTTTCAAAATTGGGTAAGGAAAGCTGGGCATGGTGGCGCACGCTTGTAATCCCAGCATTTGGGAGGCTGAGACCTGGAGGATCACGGTTTGCGGACAGCCTCAGCTACTTAGTGAGGCCCTCTGCAACTCAGTGAGACCTGGTTTCAAAATAAAGAATAAAAACTAGGGTAGGGGGTGTAGCTCGGAGGTCGAATGCCCCTGGGTTCCATCCCTAGACCTAAAAAATAAAAAAAAAAATTGGGTAAGGAATTGAGACTAAAATAGTGCCTGTCTCAGAAACTCCCAATGTCACCCAGGCAGATGGAGAAGGCCAGAGAGTACCCCCAGGGGAGGTCAGGCGAGCCACGGAAGAACTCATTGAGCCGAACATGCAAGCTCCCTGGGCCTCAGCTTCCCCACCCATAATAGAAGGCCGATGACCGACCTCAGGGTACTGAGAGCAGCTTGTAAGACCCTCCACTCATGAGGCCACGTGGGATTTAGAACATGCAAAACGCAGCACCTGCTAGAGGAAGGACCCAGCACCGAGCACCTGTGACCATTCACTTCACATCCGCTCCTGTCCAATGACCCTGTGTCTACGCCATGCCACGTTGGGGGAGCAGATGAGGAAGGACAAGCTGTCCCTACTGTTGAGGACATCACGGGCTCACTAGGAGGATATTTGCACAAAAAGAGAGGAAACAGCCATTGCTGGGGCTCCTTCCAGGCCTGGGCAGTGGACCTTCGGATGTTCGGAGGAAGAGGGGACACTACAGGGTAGAGACGGTACAGGATGGCCCAGGGATCCCCGGCCCCAGCTGCCAGCTCAGAGCAGAGTCACAGAGTAACACGATCCGTCCTGGAAATCCCTCCTTGGCAGGGAGGGACCGAGGGGCGACGGGGAGGGGAGTGTGTACGTATGTGTTGGGACAGGGAACAGTTACCTAAATAGCCCACGTCACGGGGCTCGTGGCACAGGGTCTGTGACAACCACGGGGGTCACGAGATACATTCGGGAGGCGCCACCAGACTTGAAGGAGGCAGCCAGGGCCTGAGCTGGCCCCCGGCCATCCTGAGAAAGGCCAAGAGTGTAAATAGCCCTGACTGCAGAAGCTGCGGGCTGGGACATGCTTCAAGAAGGCACCTGATGGGATCTTACAAACTGAAAAACCAAGCGACTCTGACCTTTCTGTGCGCAGAGAAATGCCAGCCCAGGGCACAGCGCTCGCTCATGAGAGCTGAAAACTGGAAGCAGACTAATGCTTTTGTGGAGGGGCATAAACCAGTCAAACGCAGTCTCTAGCAGGGGCACTGCAAAATTTTTTTAATGTGGAGCGTATTGAAAATGGCATCCATTCAAATTGTACTTGGGCACCACAATTTGAAAGAAAGAACTAGATCCGTAAGCAGTCACAGGTCCAAATTGCAAACCCAGCCTGGAAAAGGAGAAAAAAATAGAGAACGTGGCAAAATGGTAATAATATCGACAGATTATAGTCAGGCATCGTGGCACAAGCATCTAATCCCGGTACTGGGGAGGCTGAGAGAGGATGACGGGACTGAGGTCAGGCTCAGCAACCTAGCGAGACCGTCCACAACTTTGTGAGACCCTATTTCAAAATACAGAAAATAAAATAGGGCTGAGGGTATAGCTCAGGGGAGAATAACCCTTGAAGGTTCAATCCCTGGTACAACAAAAAATTTGTGTGTGTGTGTGTGTGTGTGTGTGTGTAGCTTGATACCTGAACATTTGTACATATGCAAAATAATTCTATATATACTTTATTGACATATATATTCTTACATATCTGTGGAAAGCAAGGCAGGAAAGACACATGGAATATTCGCAGCATTGATTCCCTCTGGGAAGTAGGGATGTGGGTGGATATCCGACACCTGAGACAGATCATTTTTTTAACACTCCCCTCTTCAACATGAGAAGATTATTTTCAGCAACAATACAGTAATAACAAGTATTATTTTCACAGCTTATTCTTTGGTTTCAAACCCATAATTTAAAAAGAATGAATTTCTGTGTTCAAGATAGATGCATCTTCGGTAAAACATATCATTGAGAAACCAAAATTTGGTGTTCAAAACAAACAGAAAAATATTCAGCCCCCGGTGCACAACCACACTTCACCTTTTTAAATTTTAAACACAAATAAATTTTAAACACCGCTCCAAGGAGAGGCAAAGAATGTCAGAAATGAGTCTAGTACAATTTCTTTGTGTCTATAATCACTATTTATTTTGAATCCACTGTTTAAACACAGGAAGATACATTATCTATCCCAGAGATTGAAGACTCAAACTAAGCCTTGAATGACTGAGTAGTTCCAAGCTGTTATTAGCTTTCATACTTTTAAAATATCATGTGTAGCCCAGGCTAGCTGGGTTAGGGGCCAATAGATAACCCGGAGTTTCTCTGAATTGGCATCTGTGTAGCATATGGTGATTATGAAAGTATCCATAATAAGAATGTGCTAACTTGAAGCTTATTAGTAAAACTTAATAGTGACCTAGCATTGGTTTTGAATTTTAGACAAACAAAATACTTTCTCAAGGAGGATTTTTTGTTTTTATTCCAGATGTTATTTGGAATAGCCAGTGCATAATGCTAAGAAATAGCAGACTGGCTTTACTTGGTTTTCTTACTGATGGAAACTTTTCTATGGACCGCCCAGCCCCTGACTACCTGTACGCAGGCGGGGGAAACAGCCCCCAGCCTGCGTTAGTTCCCCATTGCCGGGGAGGGCTGGAGGGCACGGGCCCAGAGTCGGGAGTTAAAGAAGACTTTGGTTTTAATATACTCCTTTTGGTACACTGTAATCTCACATCAGGGATGAAAACGCACACAGCACTCGGGGGGCCTCCCCGGGTGCCCTCCCCTTCCCCACGCAAGATATTGAGGCTGATGTTGGTATTCTCACTTACGTACATAACATCTACATAGTAGATGGAAGAGTTCCCTTCATTAATTCTGTTCCCCAATCATCACCCTCCTCTAGACCCCTCCATTGCTCCGCTGGGGCTTCTCCTCCACCTTCTTTTTTTATTTTTTATTGGTGCATTATATTCAAACATCATATTGGGGTAAAAAAAAAAAACCTTGTATGCATATACATGTACACATCGCTGATTTAACCCCTACCCAATTCCCACCCCATTCCCTCCCGTCCCACCCTCCCTTGCTCGGCTTAGTGGTTGACTTCTATATGTTTAAGTACATTGTGTGTTTTAGAGATTTTCCTCTTCCCCCCTCCTTTCTCCTCCTTTAGGTTGTCTTGTTTGCTCCTCCATAGGATTTCCTTTTTCATCTCGAGTTCCTCCTATGACCCGTTTCTCCCTAGCTCTCACATATTAGGGAAAGCATCTGCTTGCTTATTTTTTGTGCCTGACTAATCTCACTTAGCATAATGTCCTCCAGTTCCATCCATTTCCCTGAAAATGATGTAATTGAGGTTTTTTTGATGGCTGAATAAAATTCCATTGTGTACATATCCCACAGTTTTGTAATCCATTCATCTGTTGATGGGCATCTTGGCTGGTTCCACAGTTTGGCTATGGTGAATTGTGCAGCTATGAGCATAGATACACATGCATTAGTTTGGTAGTTTGGTTTCCTTCCTTTTGGGTAGATACCCAGAAGTGGTATTGCTGGGTCGAATGGTAGATTTGTTCCCATTCTTCTTCTCCTCCATCTTCTGAAGTCCCCCTTGCATCCAATTACTCCCTGGCTCCCACATGTGAAAGAAAACACATGAGCCTCTCCTTTCTGTGATGGGCTAATCTCACGTAACGTAATGTTCTCCAGACCCATCCATTTTCCCGCAAACGACATCATGCTGTTCCCTATTGCTGGGCAGCATTCCCTTGCGCTTCTCTGCCACGGTCCTGTAAATCTGTTCCTGTGTGGATGGACGCCAAGGCTGCTTCCATGATGTGGCGATCGAACTTTTGATGTATCTGTCATTCGCTATTTTTTCCAGTGTAATAGTTGAACGTGGACTCTGACCTCAAACTTCCCGGTTCTAATCCTGGTCCCGAGGCAAGGATTTGCTTGTCCCAGCCTCAGTTTCCTTGTCTGTAACATGGACCTAATAACACCTGTATCATACAGTAGTCAGATGGCATGAAGCAATTTGTCTAAAATTGCACAGAAACACCTCCTGGCATATGACAGGTGCATAATAAATCCTAAGCCATGTAATTGGAGGATGATAAATACACAGATATGAATGATGCAATTTTATTTTTTTTGCGATACTGAGGAAGGAACCCAGGGGCATTGTACCTACACCATAGCCCTAGTTTTTAGCCTTTTTATTTTAAAATAGGGTCTCCCTGAGTTGCAAAGGGCCTCACTAAGAACCTGAGCCTGTCTGAAAACTGATTTTCCAGTCTCAGCCTCCCGAATGCTGGGATTACAAGCATGCATCACCATACCCAGAGAATGATGCAATTTTTAAAAGCATATACCTGGGAAAAGGGCTGGATACTAATGTGCCACCATGTTACCCCCAAGTGGAGTAGAGAATATGAGGGGTAGTTATTTTATTCTTTGTACTTAGAGAAAAATTCCAGATTTTCCACTTTGGGGGCTGGGAAGCAGGGCTAGATGGTCTCCATGGGCAATAACAGGGCCCAGCTCCCAGCATGCCCTCTGGCTTTAGGTCTGAGGCTGTGGCTTCTGCTGAGGATACCTCTGTCCTTGCCTCTGAACTGGTATGACACCAGGGGCAGCCTTTTTTTCTGTGAGCAAAGGTTCTTCATCTGAAAGGGGAATGGGGGGGGCAGCCAGGCTGCTGTGGAGGAAGGAGGGGCTGAACCAGGTCGGCAGAAGGAGCAGAGATGGCTTCAAGATGGGCACCCAGGGTGGAGAGACAGGGCAGGAGCCTGCCTGGAAGACTAAGCCTGGTGCACACCCTCCTGTCCCTCTGTCAGTGTGTCCGTCTATCCATCACCCACCTGCCTTTCTATCTACCTGTCCATCCTTGTATATACCCACTGCTTGATTCCTTCATTCATTGGACAAACATAAATTAACCCTCCCCCCTGTGTGCAGGTTACAGCACCAGACCTGGGAGACAGCAGCAAACCTGGACGCTGTCCCCACCCCGTGGGGCTGGCGTCAGAGAGGAGGACACAGTAATAAGTAAGACAGACAAATATACGGTCATGAATCAGTCATGAATTGGAGACTTTGGAAGAAACAAGCAGGCTGCTCCCTGTCTGTCCATCTGTCAGTCTGTCCAGCTAACCGTCTGGGCCAGACCCCAGGGCCCTGCTGCACAAGAGGCCCCTTTCCAAAGCTGTCCCTCCCCGTCGGCCAATTCACCAATGACAAGAATCCACGGTGTACCTGTTCAAAACACAATCTCAGCCGTGTGTGGTGGCACGCACCTGCAATCCCAGTACTTGGGAGCAGAGACAGGAGGACAGCAGGTCACGGGCCAGCCTCAGCAACTTAGCAAGGCTCTCAACAATTTAGCGAGTCCCCATTTCAAAATTTAAAAATAAGCCACGCACGGTGGTGCATACCTATAATCCTAGTACTTGGGAGGCTGAGGCAGGAGAATCACAGGTTTGAGGTCAGCCTCAGCAGCTAAACAAGACCCTTGGCAATTTAGCAAGACTCTAAAATAGGGTTAGGGGTCTAGCTCAGAGGTAGAATGTCTGTAGATTCAATCCCCAGTACCAAACAAACAAACAAACAAAAAAAAGCCCCACAATTTCTAGAACTTTCCTGGAGACAGCCATTCAGAACTGGGAGCCTGAGACAGGCAGAGAAGTCCCCTCCCTTCAGTTGAGGCCAGGGTCATGGGCACAGCTGGGCCAGGGTAACAGGGTCCAGGAATACACCTGGGCAGGTTCTCACGACTGGGAGCCTGGGGGAGGGGAGTACGAGGAAGGGGAGTTCCTAGGCCAAGAGCCGGACCTGCTCCGTGCCAGGCTGCCAGGGCCCGAAGAGGCCAGGCCTCTGGCAGAGCGAGGGCAGCCGGGCCAGGATCGCCCAGCAGGAGGAGGAGCCTCCAGGACTCCACAGCCGCAGCCAGGTACGAGCCCAGTCGGTCATTCTGCCCGGAAGGGAGGAACATCTGCCAGGGCTCTGCGCAGCCCAAGTCCTCAGGGAGGCCGGCCGGTGCTGGCGTCCCTGGCAGCACCGGGCAGGGTCTGGAGAAGGAACTGCCCACCAAGGGCACGGGAGGGGTGCGGCGGCCCCTGGGGAGGCCGGGCAGGATGGAATGAAGCGAAAGGAACTGGAAGGGTGTTCCCAGGGGCGGCAGCAGCGGCAGCTAAGAATAGGGCTTCAGAGTAACAGCCACCTACCCACCTTGTTTCTGGAGGCTCCCAGTTTGCTGGGGGGAAAAAAATGAAGCCATTTAAAAGTTTGGTTGAAAATCTCTCTTCTGTGTTCATGCTTGTGAGGCCCTCCTGGATTACATTGCCACCACGATGCTGGCCACAGAAGGACAAGCTTCATTTTAAATATTAATTCAGAGTCGGGCGCGGTGGCAGACACCTGTAATCTCAGTACTGGGGAGATGGGGACGGCAGGATCAAAGGTTCAAGGCCAGGCTTAGCAACTTGATTAAGACCCTCTTTCAAAATAAAAAATAAAATAGGTTTGGGAGTGTAGCTCAGAGATAAAAGGCCCCTGGGTTCAATCCCCTGTCTGTGTCTGTCTGTGTCTGTCTGTCTGTCTGTCTGTCTGTCTCTCTCTCTCTCTCTCTCTCTCACACACACACACACACACACACACACAAGCCAGACATGTTGGCACATGCCTGTAATCCCAGTACTTGGGAGACTGAGACAGAAGGATCACAGGTTTGAGGCCAGCCTCAGCCACTTAGTGAGATCATTGGCAACTTAGTGAAATCCTGTTTCAAAATAAAAAAATAAAACCAGGCGTGGCAGCGCATGCTTGTCATCCCCGCTCTTGGGAGGCGGAGGCGGAGGCCAAGACAGGCGGGCCGCGCAGGTTCGAAGCCAGCCATGCTGGCTTAAGAGACCCTGTTTCCAAATAAAAACTATAAAAATAGGTCTGGGAGTGTAGCCCGGAGGTAGAAGTGTTCAATCTCCAGTACCACACACACAAAATAAATAAGATAATAAAATAGCACTGGGGTATAGTATGGAGATAGAATGCACCTGGGTTAAATTCCCATTACCAAAGATGAGAAAGAAAGAGAGAGAGAGAGAGAGAGAGGAGAAGAGGGAGGAGGAGGAGGAGGAGGAGGAGGAGGAGGAGGAGGAGGAGGAGGAGGGTCACAGTGGCTACAGATGGAACCATCTTCGACTCAGGCAGGTTAGAAGGGATGCTTTGGCAGTTTTCTTGAGCCCCTACCCCATCCTCGGTGATGGCACAGCGACGTTAGGTGGGAACACCGGGGTCTGTGTGGCCCCTCGGCCTCTCCACCTCCCTCACCCGGCCTGAGCTGCTCTGGGCCCCACGGAGGCCCCTCGCTGTCCCGCTTTGTAAGGTCAGCCCTATCACAAGTCCCAGCTTGCCTGGGGCTCTGGCTGCCACCACGTGGGTCCCCAACCAGGTCATGAAGAAATGAAACAGGCACCTTGGCCTTGCTAAGTCATGGAGCCGAAATGAGGTTCACCACCTGCCCTCATTCATTCATTCCTTCATTCTCCCGCTGTCAGACAATCCATCGACATACCTGGGGTGCCGTGGCCTCTGACGGGCCCTGTACCATTCCTTCCCTCCTCAAGCTCCAAGTAGGGAAACAGAGGGGTACAAGTTAAGTAAACTGCAGAGCGTGGTAATCCGAGATTTGTCCTGAATTAGTGGCGATGGGCTGGGCCTGCCGCAGCCTGGGATAAGTCTGAGAAATTAACAGTTGTGTTCCTCTTTCTGAATGAACTGAAACTGAGCTAGAGAGGAAGGGGGTGAGAAAGGGTATCAGGCAGGGAACAGCCTCTGCGAAGGCACAGAGGTGTGTGATGCAATGGGGTTTTGAGGGCCGGGGGCAAAGCTTGTCACATGCAAGGTTTGGACGAAAGGGGGTGGTGCGCGAGGGGAGACTGAGATTTGAAGCCAGCCTCAGCAACTGAGTGAGACCTTGTTTCAAATGAAAAATAAAATAGGGCTGGGGGTGTAGCTCAGAAGTAAAACGCCCCTGGGTTCAATCCCCAGCAAAGAAAGAAAGAAAGAAAGAAAGAAAGAAAGAAAGAAAGAAAGAAAGAAAGAAAGAAAGAAAGAAAGAAAAGAAAGAAAAGAAAGAAAGAATGAATCAGATCAGGCTGGCTAGCTGCGTCCTCCCGGTTTCTGCAGCCGTCTGCCTGTCCCATCCCTGTCCCCGACAAGCCCCTTGTCACAGAGGTACAATTCTGGGGCGCGGGGGTAGGTTTCATTTAGACTACAGCATTCTGTCACGTCTGGTTTGCATTCTGAGGTTAGCTGCCAAGTCCCATAATTAGGGAGATTGTAGATTTTTAGGAAGCAACTCTGATTTCTAGCTGCTTATGTAAAATCACATAATTCCGCGACACTGGGGCCTCCCCATTCCCACGGGTGGGGGGGCAGCCGACTGGCTGAGCTCAGAGGCGGACCCTCCGGGCCGGGCCAGCCCCCAGGCCCCCGCTGGCTTCTGCCCTCTGGGCCCTGCTTCCCCACTCTCTCCTGCTCTTCCTGGGGACACTCCCCAGTGCCACACACATCATCCCCTCCGGGGCTGCTTCCAGACCATCAAGCCGCGGCACCTCTCCGTTTTGCAGCCTTGGCCACCGCCCTCCCTCCTCCCTGTTTCATCCTGCCCTCCTCTCGCTTCTCCTGCTCTGGCTCCCCTCCCGGCCAGCTCACTGGCACCTTCGCCACCGACTTGGAAGCAGATGGCACCCTCTGGGTGAGAGCTTCCATCCCCGTGATGGATGGTCCTTGGCCGGGCAGTGTTATTTTTAGCTGCCTGTCTCCACCTTCTGCTGTCCTCCGTTAGGGAGGAAACTGCCCCGTTTCTTGAGCATCCGAGGGTGAGTATTGTCACTGTATTTTCAACCAGAGACCATTCTGCAACCGCTCCCCCAAGGGACATTTAAGGACGTCTAGGCAGACACCAGGCATGCTACTAAACATCCATGCATGGTACAAGAGGCATGTGTGGTCCCAACTTTGGAAGCAGGTCGATGGGCCCCTAAGGACCAACCAAGGGAGGGCATGTCTGGAGGACCTGGCTTCATGAGGATGCTCTATCTCCGGATGCTCCCAGTCCAAAATTGTAGGGTCTATGATGGTCCCTTGAAACCACATCTCCTCGTGATGATGTATCAGTCAGCTTTGGCCGTGTAACAATCCATGTGTGAATGTAAGTGCCTGTTATTAAGTTCACAGTTCTGTGAATTGGCCGTGGGGGCTGGGTCAGATGACTGGTACATCTAGTCTTGGGGAGGTGGCCTTGTACATGCAGCTGTAGTCAGCTGCCAGGGTGGATGACTGATCGTGGCTTAGCCAGGATGAATCATTCCTGCTCCAGCTCCAGCAGGCTCGTCTGCACTGGTACATGTGACAGGTTTTAAGAGCAAGAGAGCAGCTGCAGAGACTCTTGAGGCCAACGCTGGGAGCTGGGAAATGTCACCTCTTACAGGATTCTGTTGGTCAGAGCAAATGACGTGACCAGTGCAGACTCAGGAGCCGAGAAAATCCACTCCTGCTCTTAGAGGGAAGAGTCAGAAGATATTGTCCTTGGGCTTGTAATCTACCACCTTGGCATTCTCCTTCCAAGCTGAGGTCACATATGCGTTTGAAGTCCTCGCGGTGAGTGGCACAGCACCTAATCTGGCTCTAATAGAGTTAGAAAAATAAAGACTTGGCCACGCTGGAGATAGTGTCAACATCAAAGAGACAGAGCTGTGCAAGGCTTTGGAAGACGGCTGTGTCCTATGTGGCCACGTTAAACCCCGATGGAGAAGCGCTAGGGAGACGGGATTTGTGCTCCTAGGGTTGGCACAAACACAGACGAGCCCTTCAGTGAATATTTGTTGTTCAGAGGAGAAAAAAAAAATCCCACAGACTAAATAGAATAGGTGGTTACTGCACACTTAGTATTTTTTTTTTTTTTTGCATGTCTAGGGATGGAACCCAGGGGCATTTGACATCTGAGCTACACCCCCAGCCCTATTTTTTATTCTTTATTTTGAAACAGGGTCTCACTGAGTTGCGGAGGGCCTCACTAAGGAGCTGAGGCTGTCCGTGAACCGCGATCCTCCGGTCTCGGCCTCCCAATGCTGGGATGACCAGCGCGCTCCGCCACGCCCGGCCTAGAAGGGGCTACTGTTTTATAACCAGTCCTTGAAACAGAAAGAGCCCGTGTGCGTCTCTTCCCCGGAGCCTGTCCTCCATAATTCATCAGTAGCCAAGGCCTGACAGGCCCCCAGCTCGTCCTCCAGAAAGCCTTCTGTTTTCCCAGGAAAAACCCGAGTGAATCTCTCAGGATGCTTCAAACTCAAGTTCAAATATTAAGCACTGGCCGAGAGCCCCTTTTATGAACTTGTTTGTTCTAAGAGAAAATTTTGACATTCCTTGACCTGAACCAGTCTCAGTTAAGCCCTTTCCCTGGCAAAGGGCCATTCATATTCAAAAAGCATACTTTAGTCAGGCATGATGCCACATACCTGTAATCATAATATATGGGAGGCTGAGACAGGAAGATTGCAGGTTTGAGGCCTTTAGCAAGGCCCTCAGCCCTCAGTGAGACTGTTTCAAAATAAAACAATAGGGCTGGGGGCATAGCTCAGAGGTAGAATGCTCCAGGGATCTATCCTCAGTACCAAAAACAAATAAATAAACAAACAGCCCAGAAGCTCAGAGGCCACAGAGCCTATGAGAGCAGGAGAGACCTGTTCCTGGCTGGGATGGGTAGCATCTCTACAGGAGCCTCAGGCTGGCAGTACATGGCATTCCTCCATCAGGGCAGCCCAGACCCCAGCCAGCAAGCATCTCACTAGCTTGGGGAAACTGAGGCCAGGTGTGTTAAAAGAAGAATGTGGTTATTCCAGCCCTTGAGCCTTTGGGTTGCTTGGGACAGGTGAAAGAGAAGGAATCCTGCCACTTAGTTATGATATTCAACGGGTCCTACTCAGGGGGTGTTGACTTTGGGAGACTCCCCCGCACAGGGCCGGGACCTTTCTTGTCTCGTCCGTTGCTGCGCCCCCAGGGGGCTGGCACTAGGGCCTGTCTATAGGAGGCACAGGGTAGCGTCGAGTGACTTCACTGAATCATTCAGCAGCCCGCCCGTTATTATCATCCCCGTTTCACAGATGAGGAAACTGGAGCCCAGAGGGGCCAAAGGATTTGTCTAAGTCACACAGCAAGAAGAGGCAGAGGTGCCAGGAGTGGTGGCGCACGCTTGGAATCCCAGTCCTTGGGAGGCTGAAGCGGGAGGATCGTAATTTCGCAGCCTTGGTGAGGCTGAAAATGGTAATTTTCAGCTGCTTGGTGAGGCCCTCTGCAACCTAGACCCTGTTTCATAATAAAGAATACAAAATAGGGCTGGGGGTGTAGCTGGGAGGTAGAAGTCCCCTGGGTTCAATCCCCAGTACTGCAAAAAACAAACAAACAAACAAACAAACAAAAAGGCAGAGTCAAGATGCAAACCAGGTCCGTCCTGGCTCAGACGTCCACACCCTCCAAGGCCTCATCCCTTCAGCTCTGCACAACAGTCTTGGCTGAGGCCGAGGTGCAGGGAGAAAGCAAACAAGGGCGTGCTCTGCGGACGGGAGACCCCAAGGGGCTCTGCCTGGATGGCGGTGGGGTGGGGCCCCCAAAGCACCATCCTCTCAGCTTCTTCTTTCTCCCCCAGTTTGTACTGCACAAAGGCCCCACGAGAAACTAATTAGGGCTTTCGCTGACGTAATCCCAAACAACTGGCCACACAGCTTAGAGGAAGGAAGATGTATTTGCTTGCTGTTGTTTTTTTTTTTTTTTTTTTGGAGATTTGGGGTTCGGTCCACGTGAGGCTGGGTCTGCGGAGCGCAGGGCATGGCTGCCGGAAGCAGAGGGAGAGCAAGGACTCTGCTCGTACACCACAGGGGCTGGAAACAAGAGAACAAGCAAGCAAGGGCACTCAAAGCCACAGCCCGGTCCCTGAGGCCTCCACCCCGGGCCCCCACCTCCTCGGCCACCCCCAGCCCAGGTTCCCGCCCTGCAAATCGATCGCAGTGGATTTATTCGCTGATGAGATTATAGCCGGCGTGACTTAATTACATCAGCTCTGAACATTAATCCAGAGCTCTTCGGGGAACCTTCTATATCTAAACATAACACTCACTACACTCTTGTACCAGGCACCGCTCCAAACACTTCTGAATTAAGTTCTACACCAGCCTGGGTTGTCTTAGTCTGTTCCTAGTATCTTGCTCTCACAAAACAGTGTCGAGTGGGCGATTTATGAAGAACAGGAATGCCTAGCTCACAGCCAGAGGCTGGGCAGTCCAAGGTCAAAGCCCCAGCACAGCCTGTGTCTAGGGAGAGTTCCGCCTCGTGTGTGCCTTCCTGCTGCGCCCCATAGGGCAGCTGCCTTCAACCTCTTCCAAAAGAGGTCCCATACAGGATGGGGGAGACTATGACTTAATCACCCCAAAAAGGCCCATTGCTCTAGAGGGGAAACACAAACATTAAACCATACCACTGAGGAAGAAGGTTCTGTAGCTTTCCAAAATCAACAAAAGGGAATGGCACCGCCAGGATGCCAACCCCGGCATCATCATCATCACCATCATCCTCATGGCAGGTGTCCTTCGACTCCTCGCCAGGTACCCAGCACAAGGCTCAGCGTGTATGTACACAAATCTTCACATGAACTCAGAGGCAGCCGCCAGCACGATTCTCATTCTACCAAGGAGAAACTGACGGACAGATAAAGAAGGAGAGGAACTTCCCCCAAGATCGCACGGGGAGGAAATGATAGCACCAGGCCGACTTTGAGCCCAGGGCGGGCTACATCTCAAGCTCACAGTTGTATCATGGTGTGGCCGTGTCCCCCGTGGAGTGGGACCCATTGAGAAGGTCCATTAGGAATAGTGGAGTTCAGCTAGGCGTGTTGATGCCCACCCGAAATCTCAGTATTTGGGAGGCTGAGACAGAAGGATCAGAGATTTGAAAACAGCCTCTGCAACCTAGTGAGACTCTGTTCCTAAACAAAAGGTAAAATTGGCCGGGAGTGTAGCTTGGAGGTAGAATGCCCCTGGGTTCAATCTCTAGTACCATAAACAAAGAGAGAGTGGGTTTCTCCCAAGCACCGCTGTGATTATTCCTAGGGACAGCAAGAGGCGGGGAATCTTGGTGGGGGGTAAATCTGAGCTCAGAGCTTAAGGTCTCCAAGAAAGGGTGGGACCCCTGGAGATATTCCCAGGGGCGCATTTCCTGACAGCGCACCCTCCTCTTACCTGAGGAGGCCCTGGGTGGCCGGGGCTCCTGAGTGGGGCACCGATGCCATTCCTGGAGAGGCCGGAAGACCAGGGGCCTCGGGGAAGTATCACCCCATCATCTCCCTTCCCGCAGAAAGGTGAGCAGACCAGATGCCAAGTGAGTGAAACCTTGGTAGCAACCCCTGGGTCTCTTCACTTCTCATCTGTAAAATAGGACCATTTATTTTAATCTAACAGGGTCATTCACACACACACACATAAAATGCTTTACTGAAATATCTGCCATAAACTCCCAGTAAAACATAGAAATTGTTAGTGTGTAACTTTATGTGTGTGTGTGCGCGATACCAGGAAATGAACCCAGGGGCATCCTACCTCCAAGCTACACCCCACAGCCCTTCTTATTTTTCTTTTGAAACAGGGTCTCACCAAGTCGCTGAGGCTGGCTGTGAACCTGCAATCCTCCTGTCTCAGCCTCCCCAGTATTAGGATTAAACAGGCACACACCACCACACTCAGCCTCAATAAAATCTTGAAAAATTATTTACTCATATAACTATCAAATCATGACATAAAATATTCCTAGAGTCCCAGAATATTTCTCTGTTCCCCTTCCCAGTCAATCCTCTATCCAACAGATATAAACGATGTCCAGATAAGAGCATAATTTATCTTTACCTCTTCATACACTTCATATAAATGGAATCATACAGTGTGTACCATTTTTTCTGGCTTCTTCCACTCAACATTATATTTTTCGAGGTTCATCCATATTGTGCATTATTAACAGTAGTCTAAAAATTTTTCCATCTGAATATAATTCCATTGAGTCAGTATTCTACAGTTTGGGGGTTGGTTTTTTATGGTACTGAAATTTGAAATCAGGGTCATTCTACCACCAAGCTACACTCCCAGCCATTTTTTTTTTTTTTTTTGAAGCAGGGTCTCAACAGGTTACCGAGAGTCTGGCTACGCGTTGCTGAGGCTGGCCTCCAGCCTGCAATTCTCCTGTCTCAGCCTCCTAAGAACTGGCATTACAAGCTTCCACCACCATGCCCAGCTCTCTACAGTTGGTTTATACATTTTCCCGGTGATAGGAAGCTGGGTAGTTTCCGGTCTTGGATCGCCATTTCTCTGCTGGTTTTTCTGTAGACATCGAACTCGTCTTCCTGGGTTGGTGTGTGGACTTGGCATCACCACATTCTCCAGAAGACAAAGGCTGTCATAACCTTTCTTCCGTATGGTTGTCTCATCTTATCCTGCCATCCATATCCGAGAATTCTGCTCGTCACACGTCCTTATCAACACTAGAATTGTCAAGAGTGTTTAAAAGTTCTTACTTTGATGTAAGCCACTCTGGATATGAAGGGAGAGCTTACTGTGTTTTCTGTTTTGTTTTGTTTTATTGGATTTTGGTTTGGGTTTCTTTGTGTTTTGTTTGCAGTACTGGGAATTGGACTCAGGGGTGCTCCACCACTGAACTACATGTCCAGACATGTTTCTTTTTTAAACAAGGTCTCATTAAGTTGCTGAGGCTGGTGTTGAACCTACGAGCCTCCTGTCTCAGGCTCCCAAGGACTGGGATTCCAGGCGTGCGACATGACACCCAGCCTCCCTGGGGTTTTGATTTCTATTTCTCTGATGCCATGTGGCATGGAACATATTTTCAGATGCTTATTCATCGTGTGGATATATTCCTTTGTGAAATGGTCATTCAACTCTTTGACCCATTTACGTCTTTGGCTGTTGGTACTACGCATTAGAACTCTGTGGAAAGCGTCACTCCCTTTATAAAGATGCGCTGGTAATGGTTGGTGGTTGTTCAGGGTTTGTGGTTTGTTTTGCTTGTTTAATTTTTTATCTCTAAAATTGCCCAACATTAATGTTGTGAGGTTTATCTGTAACTCACTCAACTCAGTCAATTGTGGACTGGAACCCCAAGATGCTTCTCTGTTATTATTTTTCATTCCTTTTCTCTCTGCTTCGTTCGTTCTCTTTTCTGGGATTCTTAGATTGGTCCTCCTCGCAGCTTAGATTTCACGCGTCCTTCCGCTTCTCTCAAACTGAGTTTGTTGCCGTTGGACGTTTCTGGTTTGGGATTCCAGCCCCCGGGAGAACATGGTGGACGCCAGTATCCTGGGCGCCTTCGTCAGGGGCCAGCCTTGAGCTAGATAGTGTCTTTTCTCCGGTAATTTTCAGAATGAGAAAAAGAATGAAGTCAATGCCTTTACCTTCTTCCAAACCTGGCTTCCTTCCATAGCAACGAACCCCATGGAAGCTGCCAATCGGGATTGTCCAACAGTATGGCGATCCATTTCATATCCTTTCTGGAGACACAGCTGGGACTTAATGATCCCCGGAGCAGGATGTGGGGTCCTTTCCACTGGCTCAAAGGTGAATTCCCTCACACTTGGCCTTCCGCGGATTTGTCCAGACCTTCTTTCAATGTGACCCCATCCACGCTTCCCTTTTGCCTCAGCCCTATGGAGTTTAGCAGCAGAGTGGGTGCCGGTCTTCCCTCTTCCCCACGATCGAGGCTTTCCCTGTGTTTTCTGTGCCTTTGGTAATTCAGAAGATAATCCAAGCCGGGCGTGGTGGCACACGCTTGTCATCCCCGCGCTTGGGAGGTGGAGACAGGAGGATCGCGCAGGTTCGAAGCCAGCCGCGCTGGCTTAAGAGACCCTGTTTCCAAATAAAAATATATTTTAAAAAAATAGGTCTGGGAGTGCAGCCTGGAGGTAGAAGGGTTTCCAGGAACCCCAGTACCACCAAATATATATATATATATATATATATATATATATATATATATATATATATATATATATATTCCAAAAGGGACACAAACCCTGTTGGAAAAAAATCACTGTCTGACCCAGAAGTCTTCCTGCCGGTGCCAAAGCTGCATGAAGCTGGCATCTAATTAAATAGAGATCAGGTCTCACCTGGAAACACACGCCTGGTATTTTATTATTCAGTCCAGGAGCCCTCTTATTAAACCTAAATTGCACACATAACTAAGTGTATCGTAGATGTTTAATCATGGCCTCGGGCCTGTTTTCTGCCAGAACTCAAGCACCTCCAGGCTTTGAGAAGAAGGAAGAGGAGCCAGGGGGCTGGGGAAGCTTAGGCTTAGGCTGGGGATGGCCCCTGACTCAGAACTAGTTCCCTCCTGCTCTGAGTGCCATGCAGTTAAGGCTACCAGGGCCCATTGGCTGCTCCCTGGCTGTCCCACAACACAGCCTTCCCACGGGCCTGGAACCTGCGAGTGTCCTGCCCGAGTGCCTTCTGCTCTGGCCCGGCTGCACATGCAGATCCTGGGCCTGGTGTCGATCCTAACTGCCCCCGGGCCTTTGCACACACGTGCCCTCCCTGTCCTGGGAATCACAGCCACCCTCCGCGTCCCACCTGAGGCAGCAACACTGTGCAGCGTGATCACCTCCCCACGTGTACACGCAGGCTCTGCCTTCCCCACGTGGGCGTGTTCACCGTGGGTCTTGCCTCGTGCTCTGTGAGCCCAGGGAGGGCGGGATGTTGACTACTTCATCTTACATCTCAGCTGGCTCAGCACCTGCATATTATAAAAGACCATTACTAGTTGTTTTTGTTTTTGTTTTTGTTGTGTGTGTGTGTGTGTGTGTGTGTGTGTGTGTGTGTGTTTACTGGGGATTGAACCCAGTAGTATTCTACCTTTAAGCTATACCCTAGCCCTGTTTTATTTTATTTTGTTTTATTATTCGATACTGAAGGTTGAACTCGGAGGCATTCTACCTCCAAGCTACACCCCCAGACATTTTTTTTTTTTTTGGAATAGGGTTTTACAGAGTTGCTGAGTGCCTCACTAAGTTGCTGAAGCTGGCCTCGAACCTGTGATCCCTCTTGTCTTGGGCTCCCAAGTATTGGTTTTACAGGTGTGTGCCACCATGCCTGGCATATCACTAACTTCTGAATTCACAGAAGAAGGAAGGAAGGAGGGAAGGAAGGAAGGAAGGAAGGAAGGAAGGAAGGAAGGAAGGAAGGGAGGGTGGGTGGATGGGAGGATGGATGGGAGGATGGATGGATATATGGATGGATGGAAGGAAGGATGGATGGAAGAATGGATGAATGGAAGGATAGATGATGACTTGATGGATCGACCAACAAATAAATGATGGATGGACAGAAGGAAAGAAAGATGGCTAGGTAGATGAATTAATGGTGGACAGGTGGATGGGGTACTCCATGAAGGAAGGAAGGAGAATGGATAGACAATGTGGAGATGGGTGCATTGGCGAGCAGAGAGAAGGGGTCCCACAGTGGAGGAGCTGACTCAGCTCAGCCTCCTTCTCGGAGGCTGGGGAGGCTCAGGACGGAGGAGGCATAGAGAGGCCAGCTGAGCCGAGGAGCGTGCTCAGAAGGGACACAGGAAGAGGTGTCCGTGGCAAGGGGTCAGCCTTACTGCTCGCGAGGTAGGAGGTGGATTTGTGTCACCCGGCGGTGCTGCGCTGGGCTCCTGCCCGAGCTGACCAATTTAGGAGACTGAGTCTTCAGGCTCAGAGATCCAGCTCATAAGTCAGTGCTTAGGGGGCTGTCTAAGGCCGCTTAGGCCACAAAAGGGACAAAAGAGCTGAAAAAGATGCAAAAAGCCAGGTATGGTTGTGCACACCTGTAATCCCAGTAATTAGGAGCTGAGACAGGAGAATCACAGGTTCAAGGCCAGCCTTGGTGCCTTAGTGAGACCCTCGACAACTTAGTGAGACCCTCGACAACTTAGTGAGACCCTGTTTCAAAATAAAAGTGCCTGGGGGTGCAGCTTAGAGGTAGAATGGCCCTGGGTTCAAACCCTAATACTTAAAAAGGAAAAGAAAGGATAACAAAAACACATGATTGATTTTCTCCTTTGGTTTCCTTAAAGAAAAAGGAGAAGAGCGGGCAACTGGCCTAATTATAAAGGAAGAGGGCCTTGGAGCCAATGGTGACTCATGTTTTAAATTGGTGTTTGACAAGAACAAGAAAGAACCCAAATCAAGGCAATTAGGGAGTAATGAAGTTTCCTTAAAAACGGAAAATAACACAGGTAGGGGGAGGCAGGGACACAGTGCTGAGCGGCTGAGTGGGCCTGGAGCTCACGCCCGCCCGCCTCTGTCATGTCTACTCCCCAGGCTTCTCTCGCCTGGGGCCCTGAAATGACCCCAGAGTGTCTGCCTTCTTCTTTGACCGCTCCCTCAATCCCTGCTCCTCCTGCAGCCAGCAGAATCTGTCTGGACACGTCGGCTATCATTCCCACGCCCCAGGTCCCTCTGTCGTCTTCTAGTACACATCAGAGAAACCCTAAACGCCTAACCTTGATCTCCAGGTTCTGGTCCACGTGGGGGAGTGGGTCGGGGAGGCAGGCTCAGGGGCATCCTCTGCCGACAACGGAGGCGCAAGCTCAGGACCCAGGACAGGGGACCCCGCTCCTCTGTGGAGTACAGACAGCCTGTAGTACTCAGCGCTGCCACTGTGGGACAGCCTGGGCACAGAGGAGGGAGCGGCTATTTCTGCCCTCACAGCTTAGGTGAGCGGGTCCTCCGGGGAGCACCATGGTTGGTTGGGAGGGTGCATAGCTTGCCTCTAGATAAATCGGGAAGATGCTAGCAGATTCTCCTAAGAAAGGCTGCTGCCGGTGCTGGCAAGCTTTTATGAGCAGGAAGGAGGGTCCTGGAGCCAGGCAGATACCCGGGGTCTGCAGCCACGCCGCGTTCAAGCCGCTCAGCCACTCTGCAGGAAGGGCCAGCCCTGGCGACCGGGAGCTACTGTTCTTCTTTGCTTCTCTGCAAAATACTTTTGCAACCTTTAATCCCAAGAGCGCCTGAGCACATGCATGGCCTCCTGCCTCACAGGACTGGGAGGGTGAAAGCCAAGAAGCATATATGTGAACGCTGAGGTCGTGTTTGCTGAAGACAGGGCAGCTCCCAGCACTGGGGGCGTCTGGGAGGAAGCCAAATTGGATTTGTTCTCAGCCATCTTGGAGGGCCTTTTAGGTTCCCTGTTACTGGGAGGCCATCCAAGGCCCTGAATTAGAGATGAAGGAATCAGAAATGTCGCTTTATCTTCAAGACCATCCGGATAAGAGTATCTCCTGGTTTTCATCTCCAGCGCCATCTCGAAGGCTTTGGTAAGGACTGCCCGGGCCACGGCGTTGAGAGCAGATCCAAGGTCTTCGGGAAAGTATGCTGTGATCCATTAGTCATGTCTGCCAGGGGCACGGGAAGAGTGGGTTGTGCACACATGCCAGCTCTGTGCCACACCTGATCAAATGGCTAGCTCGTGCATCCCCCAGAATAATGTGCAGCTAGAAATAGATGCAGCGTGACAGCAGAGTGATCTTCCTGAGGCCCCGGGTCACAAGGAAAACAGACTTCTAAGGTCAGACCACTCTGGCTCCACCACCGTACACTGTGTGACCCTGGGCAAGCCGGAAGCTTCTCTGACCCCGGTTGAAGCCCTATGTCCCTCTTCCCACCCTCTCTTCCTGTATCCATCCAGCCCCAGGGGGGTGAAAAGTCAGAAAAGGATGGAGAGGGTCCTGGAGCAGCTGGGACAGGGGAACAAAGGGGCTCACCTGGAAATGAACCCAAACTAGACAACCGGAAAGTCATTGGGATAATCTCACCTAGCGTAATATTCTCGTGTTCCATCCATTTTCCCTGCAAATGACATAATTTTGTCCTTCTTTATGGCTGAACAGGATTCCATTGTGAGCATAGACTGTAGTTTCGTGATCCATCTGCGGAGAAATACTTAGGCTGGTTCTATCATTTGGCTGTTGTGAATTGTGCTGCCGTAACCATGGATATGTGTACGTCCTATAATATTCTAATTTCAATTCCTTTGGGACGTCAAAAGGAATACTAGGACCTAGTATTTCTTTAGAAGAAACACTAGATGAATAGCAGAAGGGGGTTTGGGGAGGTAAAAGGGGAGACTTGAAGAAAAAATCCTATGTTCATATAAAAAGTTATCAATATTATTTATTTAGTTAGGTTTTTTGTAGCTCTGGGAGCGTAACCCAGGGTCATTCTGTCTCCAAGCTACATCCCTGTAACCTTTGTTATTTTTTGGTTTTGCAAAAGGGTCTTGATAGGATGCTGAAAGTCTTGCTAAGTGGCTGAGGCCGACCTCCAACCTGGGAACCTCCTGCCTTAGCCTCCCTAGTACTAGGATTGCAGGCATGCACCGCCGGGCCCGGCCTCGGTACCAATTTTAATGTTATGTGTAGGGAAGGGGAGGGACCTGAAGGGAAACACGCCAAGCATTCTGTGCACGTGTGCTCCTCTCACGCTCATTCTCACCATCAAGTATAATTGTACAACATTAAAAAAAAAAAAGTAATAAGCCAGGCGTGGTGGCGCACGCTTGTCATCTCAGCATTCGGAAGGCTGAGACAGGAGGATCGCGGTGCACGGCCAGCCTCAGCTACTTAGTGAGGCCCTGTTTCAAAATAAAAAACAAAATATAAAGCTGGGCGTGGTGGCGCACGCTTGTAATCCCCGCGCTTGGGAGGCTGAAACAGGAGGATCGCACAGGCTCGAGGCCAGCCTCAGCTACTTAGTGAGGCTCTCAGCAACTTAGTGAGACTCTGCTTCCAAATAAAATATAGTGTATCCCAGAGGTAGAAGGCCCCTGGACTCCATCCCCATTACTACAAAATTAAAAAAAAAATTATATATATATATATATATATATATATATATATATATATATATATATATATATATATATATATGGCTGGGGGTGTAGCTTGGATAGAATGCCCCTGGATTCCATCCCCAGTACTGGAAAAAAAAAAAAAAAGAATAGAGTTCTCAAATCAAACCCCAGAGCTTCTAAACTAGAGACACAAGAACTGGGCACAGCAGTCAAAAGCCTAGTTCTGGAGCCAGATTGCGCAGGCTCAGAGCCCAGCTCTACCACACGCTGGCTGTATGACGCCACCTCACGGTGTCCCTGCTCATCTACAAAGTGGCACAATGATGGCACTTCCCCAGAAGGTTGATGCGTGAGTCAAATAAAGCTTAGAGAAACAGCCAGGTGTGGTGGCACGTGCCTATAATCCCAGGATTTGGGAGGCTGAGACAGGAGGATCGCAGGTTCTAAGTCAGCCTCAACAACTTAGCAAGACCTTCAGCCACCTAGCGAGACCTTGTTTCCAAATAAAAGAATAAAATAGGGCTGGGGTGTAGTTCAAAGGTAGAAAGCCCCTGTGTTCCATCTCCAGGAACACTAAAAAAAAAAGTCTAGAGAACCCATGGGCCTGGTCCCTAGTACACATTGGGACTTTATAATAATCATGCCAGGCAAGGTGGTGCACACCTTAATTAGCAAGACCCTATTTCAAAATAAAAATGAAGCCACGTGTGGTGGCGCACGCTTGTAATTCCAGCCTTTGGGAGGCTGAGACAGGAGAATCGCAGTTCAAGGACAGCCTCAGCTACTACTTAGTGAGGCCCTCTGCAACTCAGTGAGACCCTGTTTCAAAATAAAGAATCACAAATCTGGCTAGGGGTGTAGCTCAGAGGTAGAATGCCCCTGGGTTCCATCCCCAGCACTGAAAAAAATCAAAATAAAAAGGGCCAGGGTATAGTTGAGAGATAGAATGCTCCTGGGTTCCATCCCCTGTACCATAAAAATACATAACTGTATACATACATACATAAAGCCACGGAGTAGCCAGTCACAGTCTAACAGGTGTCTGCCTCCTCTGGGGCCGTCAACACACCATTAGCCCCCTCTCTTTTCTCCCCCAGCTCCACAGGGTAATGGGGGACACTGAAAACCCCCGACACACCCCACTCCTCCCAGGAACGGTGCCGTGTGTGGCCAGGAGCTGGAGGGCGTCCAAGGCTGATGTGAGGCCCCACCTTGCTGAGGTCTCTGCATCCCATCCGGGCAGATGGTGTCCCCGGGGTCTGTCACTAATGATCACAGAAGCAGGACCTTGTCACTTCCCATTCTAAGGCCCCCGTAATCAGCCAGGAACCCTTGCAATTTGATATTTGGAAACAATTAGCCCAGTTTCTGGCCGCTGCTGCAGCAATTAACAAGGACATGGCTGTAAATTACGGGGAAGCAGGGACTGCCGTCGAGGGGGAGGGGGTGAGGTCACAGCCGTAGCCTCTGGCTCAGATGAGAATCCCCGGGAAGGGGGCTCGATACTGGTCCCTCCCCTCTTCACACACAGCTGAGGTGACTCGGCACTGGGGCTCCCAGGGACTCATAGCTCAGGTCCCCCAAATGCAAGGGTGATGGTTGGGAAGCAGCCCCAGCACCTGGAGCTGGGCCAAGCCAACTCGGCCAAGCCCTGTCTCCGAGCTGGCCAGCCTCAGTGGGCCCTGGACCACCAAGAAAGATCACAAAGCTGTGACCTCTAAAAACAGCCTGAGCTTCGGCGGCCCTGGGACAAGACAACACTGGTGCCCCTCTCCAGCCTTGCCACAGGCGAGGGGACCCCGGAGTAAGCAAGCCAAGGGCTCTTCGGTGGCCATTTCTTAGGAAGCAGGTGCTGAGAGGCCAGGCCAACTTCCCTCAGCCTCCTGGCTCGGCCGCCAATGGGCTGCGTGACCTGCGCAAGCTCGCCCCCGCTGAGCTTCCGTGTCCACATTTGCAAACTGGAAAATTTTTTTTTTGTACTGGAAATTGAACCCAGGGTCATTCTACCTCTGATCTATACCTCTCCAGCCCTATTTTATTTATTTTTATTATTTTATTTGGTGGTACTGGGAGTAGAACCCAGAGGCTTTCTACCTCCGAGCTATACTCCCAGACCTATTTTCTATTTTATTTGGAAACAGGGTCTCACTAAGTTTCTGAGAGCCTCGCTAAGTAGCTGAGGCTGGCTTTGAACCTGTGCGATCCTCCTGTCTCAGCCTCCCAAGTGCGGGGATTACAAGCGTGCGCCACCACACCCGGCTATTTTTTATTGTGAAACTAAGTTGCAGAGGACCTCGCTAGGTTGCTGAGGCTGACCTTGAACTTGCAATCCTCCTGTCTCAGCCTAAGTATTAGGATTACAGACATCCTTTGATTGATTGATTGATTGATTGATTGATTTTGATTTTGATTTTTGCAGTACTGGAGATGGAACCCAGGGGCATTCTCCCTCCAAGCTACACACCCACCCCTATTTTTTTAGTCTTTATTTTGAAACAGGGTCTCACCGAGTTGCAAAGGACCTCACTGAGCAGCAGCTGAGGCTGTCTTCAAACCGAGAGCCCCTGTCTCAGCCGCCCAAATGCAGGGATTACAAGCGTGCGCCTGTAGAAGCTTATTTATTTATTTTAACTAGAGAATGAGGTAGACACAGTGCAGGCACTGGGCCAGAGGAGGAGCAGGTCACAGAAAAATAGTAAACACCTTAGCGGGCTGCAAAGCTCACGGCCCAGTCGCTCCAGGCCAGGCCAGGGAGCTCAGGGCCTTCTCCCTGCTCGCCTGCTCCTGTGGCTCCTGGGAGCCTCAGGTCCTCCCTGCATGGGGACCGGTGACATGGCCCGGGCTCCAGGCAGCAAAGGGGGACAATAGAGGGGCTAAGAAGGCGGAAACTGCTGGGTTTTGCCACCTGATCTCAGAAGCACAGGCACCAGCTTCTACAATCTTCTCCAGACCCTGGGAGGTTCGTTGTTAACCACTTCTTGGGTGGGAAGAGAATAGGAATTATCCAACAGAGAAGGAAAGAAGTGAATTACCTCCTTAAAAAAAAATAAAGAGTGCAGCTGTTACCTCCTTAAAAAAAATACCTCCTTAAAAAATTACCTCCTTAAAAAAATAAAGAGTGCACCCTTTACAGGTGGTGTGCGCCTGTCATCCCAGTACTGGGAGGCTGAGACAGGAGGATCACGTGTTTGAGGCTGGCCTCAGCAACTTAGCAAGACCCTTAGCGACCCAGCGAGAGCCCGTTTCAAAATGCAAATAGGCGTCCATGAACAGATAAGGGGATCACAAAACCGCGTCATATTCACGCAGTGGAATTTTACTCAGCCATAAAAAAGAACAAAATTATGTCATTTGCAGGAAAATGTATAGAACTTGAGAATATATGGCTAAACAACATTAGCCAGTCTCAGAAAGCAAATAGTTGTGTGTTTTTCTCTCAGCTGTTGAAGCTAGATAGAAATTGAGGAAAAGGGTAACATCGGATAGACAAGCCGGGACAGCGGCGGAGCGAGAGAAAGGAGAGGAGATAAGGACACAGAGAAGGTAACAGTTACTGGGTGTGATGGCGCACGCCTGGAAGCCCAGTGCTTGGGAGGCTGAGATAGAAGGACCGCAGGTTGAAGGACAGCCTCAGCAACACGAGACCCCGACTCTAAACAAAAATTAAAAAAAGGGAAGGAAGCCTGGCTCAGAAGTAGAACGCCCCTGGGTTCAATACCTAGTACCACGAGAAAGAGTGGGGAGGAGGGGGAGGAGGTAACAGTTACTGTATGTGTGTACGTAAGCTACTGATGTCAATCTCAAACACAGTACAGGGGCCGAGAAGGAGAGGGACGGATCCGGAGGGAAGCGCTCAAAGAGTTGTGTCTTTCAGGATGATGTATAATTACAATAAAAATAAAGAAGAACAGGCCGGGCGTGGTGGCGCCCGCTTGTAATCCCCGCGCTTGGGAGGTAGAGACAGGAAGATCGCACAGGTTTGAAGCCAGCCTCACTGGCTTAAGAGACCCTGTTTCCAAATAAAATATAAAATAGGTCTGGGAGTGTAGCCCGGAGGTAGAAGCGTTCCATCCCCAGTACCACCAAAATAAATAAATAAAAAATAAATAAATAAATAAAGAGGGCTGAGGGTGTGGCTCAGAGGTAGAATGTCCCTGGTTCAATGTCTAGCACACACACACACACACACACACACACACACACACACACACACACACAGAAAAAAACTGGCAAGAAGTCAAAAAAGAAAAAAGTCTGCCAAATTACTATTACCAAATGCTGTCACTATTTTATATGTGTGAGGGTTGGTGCCCAGAGAAGTCAGGAAAACTGCATAGAAATCAGGAGACACTGCTGGAATTTGGGCCACGGTTTCTTCTCTGGCTTCTTCTTTTCCAAAGCTCGGGCCATTGCCTTTGGGGTGCGGCCAGGGACTGCCCAGGCTGCCCTGAACTCGGAAAGTTGAATCTGTGATTAATGGGGTCAGGAAGCCGGCCTCCTGGCTGGTCACGGGAACCTTGCAAACAGGCCGTAATTCAGTAATGCAATTTCTTTGCCCGGGGCGGGCTGAGGGTTCTGGGTCAGGGAAGCGGTGTTCCTTAGCCTGTCTGGCTCGGTCTCGCTGGAGACACGCCTTTCGGAATTGTAGCCAGCACTCTCCGTCCATGTGGGTTAAAATCAGGAAAATAGAGCTAACTGGATTGGGAGGAAACTTCCTTGAATTTCTAAAGACAGGAAAGGGCAAGATAACCCAAGAGTTTTGTAAAAAGCACAGGCCCGCCCCTGTCCTCACCCTGACAGATCCTACCTGGGCTCGTGGACAAAAGTCATACCCAGAAGGGAAATCCTGATCTCAGTATCCCATCTGTCGCTCTGACTGGAGGACCCTCAGCCAGCCCCAGACCCCCTCTCAGCCGCAGCCTCCTGACCCATAAAATAAGCCAGGGGCCGCCAAGTACCCGGGATGCACCAGGCAGAGATCCCCCGGGTTCCTCGTGCTCCGTCCAGACGTGACCCTGAGATACGTTTAGTCGCACTATGTGGGAATCAAAGAAGAATGCGATTTCTGAGCAGGGCGAAGGCTGGGAAGGAGAGGCAAGGGGAGAAGCTCCACCATTCACAGGTGGGGACCTTCTGAAGCTACTCGGCTTCTAAGGAAGTCAGTAATGTTACCACCGCCCGGCCACGACTGGGCGCTTTAAACATCTTAAAGGGCAGGATGCACCCAAGTGCCTGCAATCCCGGTACTTGGGAAACCGAGACGGGAGGATCACAAGTTTAAGGCCAGCATCTGCCACTTAACAAGACCCTCAGCCACTTAACAAGACCCTGTTTCCAAAGAAATCTCAAAAATTAAAAGGGGGTTGGGAGTATAGCTCAGAGGTAGAATGCCCCTGGGTTCAATCTCCAGTATCAAAAAAAGCTGACACGTGGGTCCCAGAGCCTGTGCTTGTGTAAACCCTGAGGTAAAGGCTGCACCCGCTGCCGCCCAGAGCGTGCTGGAGGGGGCTCCTTCTGTAACTCATGAGGACCCTGGCAGGAATGATGCCAGGTCTACTACCCTAGAAGCAGGCCGGGGAGGGCGGGGCATTTGCTCGTGGCTCCTGGGAGGGAGGAGCCAGGTTCTTCTGGGGGCTTCGCTGGGGTGGGCTGGGGAAGGTGAGGATGCGTGGGGGCTGGGCGTCTTCCCCTCTGCCTGGTGTGGGGAGCAGAGAAACCGTCCATTCTGGCTTGGTGACCATCTGCGTCCTTGGAAGAGGCCGTGAGACAGGACAGGCATGAGACAAAGATGGATGAGCGGAGCCCGCGGCCACTGACGCTCTCCGTGTCTGTCAGAGCACCTGGCCCGGGGCGGGAGGCAAGCGCAGGTGCCTGAGTCCACGGTCCGGGGGTGCTCAGCCTTCTGCAGCCTGGTCCTCCTGAGCCATCAATAAACCAGCACACAGGGTCAGCACAAGAGCCTTCACGTCTGCTGGCAGGGGCTGTGACATGGGGGGCCACCGGCTGCAGATGGCCAGATATTAAATTCTGCTCAGCCTCCCATCTGGTGGCTGCTCTGGATGGCCAGGAGAATCCCCCACGGGCCGGCTCTGGGCTCTGGGCTCCTCTGGACAAGCCCTCAGCTCCCGCCGGCCTTCCAGTGACCCTCAAGCAGGGCTACGGGCAGCTAATCAGCAAGCCCCCCACCTCCAGCCAGGCACTCCCCAAGAGCAGGCACTGGGGGCAGAGGACTGGCATCCCACCAGCTGGGATCACATACCGGGGGCCAGCTTCCCCCCGCCCCCTCCTCACTCCGCTCCATCCACTGGGATTGAGACCCTGGGGGGGGGGGTCCAAGAGGACAGTGAGCACAAGTACAGTGTGAGCTCTCCTATGGGAGAAAAAATAAGGAAGGAGGGAGGAGAGGGGAAAGGAAGGAGGATTGTATGAGACAAAACCCCAACTCTGGATAGACAGAAAAAGAAATGCCTCCCATGCCTCGTCTCCTCTGCTCTCTGCTTGCTTTCCTCTTGAGCTGGAGACCTCAGTTTCTCCTTCTACAGACGAGCCTCTTCCTAATGGCAGAAGCTGGAGCCCCTTCCCTGCCTCAGCAGCCTCAGCAGAAAGATGGCTTCCTCTGCCCAGCAACAGTATATCAGTTCCAGGGAAGAGCCCTGATTGGCTCTGCTTGGGTCCCATGCTTAACCTTTCAAACCAATCACTTTGTAGGAAGAGCATGAAGTACTCTGATTGGTCAGGCCTTGGTCACATCCTGACCATTATAAAGAGTAGGTTCTATTATGAGAGGAACGATGTCCAGAGATGTTACTTAAACCTATTACAAACATGCAGGATGGTATCTGGCATGTGGTAGCTGGTCACTAAATGGGAATCGAGTTGCTGCTCTGGAGGAATGAGTTTCAGCCATCGTGAAGTCAGGAGCTACAGCCAGGGGGCTTGAGAGAGTCCTGAGAGGGGGAGAGAAAGGGAAAAGAAGACAACAGGGCAGACTCATAGACCCTGGTTACGGCAGGTTCATGGGCCTCTGTGGACCATTAAACATGGCACCTGCATCCCACGGGTGTCTGCGTCACAGGGCAGCATAGAGTTACCCGAACTAAAATGTGGGTTTGGAAGCCACTTGGTCGCTCTCCCACCCCCCGAAACATGCAAGCTGGGATCCATGGTGGCTTCTTGTTCTGTTTACCCACGTCCATTCGCCCGTGACTTATTCTACAGCACTAAGGCATACCTACCGCGAGCAGCACGCAGCCCTGGGTTTCAGTAGAAGACACACACAGCTCTTCCCAAATGTTAGCCCTTCGACGCTCGAGGTTTATTATTATTTCCTTTCTGCTATTCCCTTCCTCCTTCTCCTCCTCTTCCTCTTCCTCCTCCTCTCCTTCCTCCTCCTCTTCTTCCTCCTCCTCCTCTTCCTCCTCCTTCTCCTCCTTCTCATCTTCCTTCTCCTCCTTCTTTTCTTCCTTCTCCTCCTCCTCCTCCTCTTCCTCAGCCCCTCCTCCTCTTCCTCCTTCTCCTCTTCCTCCTCTTCTTCCTCTCCTTCCTCCTCTTCTTCCTCCTTCTCTTCTTCCTCCTCCTCTTCTTCCTCCTCTTCCTTTTTCTCCTTCTTCTCCTCCTTCTCTTCCTCCTCCTTCTCCTTCTCTTCCTCCTCCTCCTTCTCCTTCTCTTCCTCCTCCTCCTTCTCCTTCTCTTCCTCCTTCTCCTTTCTCCTCCTCCTCTTCTTCCTTCTCTCCTTCCTCCTCTTCTTCCTCCTCCTCCTTCTTTTCTTCCTTCTCCTCCTTCTCTTTCTCCTTCTCCTCTTTCTCCTTCTCCTCTTTCTCCTCCTCCTCCTTTTCCTCCTCTTCTTCTTCCTCCTCCTCTTCCTCCTTCTCCTCTTTCTCATCCTCCTTCTTCTCCTCCTTCTCCTTCCTTACCTGTTGAAGACCTTAAATTGTTTCCATCACCAAAGCAGAAATACAAAGATCCATGGCCCACCGTCCACAATGCCTGTGGCCATGTCAACAAATGTGTACCGGTCCCATCGCAGTCTCAGCTGACTTTCTCCTCGGCCTCTGGGAGCGGGGCACCGCTCCACAGTCCCAGGCTTCATAGGTATCGCCTACATGTTCTTTATTCAACTCCTAGAGCACTTTTCAAATGTGGTTACCAACATCTAGAACAGATTGCATGTCAAATCTGAACTTGAGCTGAGTGTGGTGGTGCTATGCGGCAGTAATCCCAGTACTTGGGAGGCTGAGATGGGAGGATTGCAGGTTCAAGGCCAGCCTCAGCAGCCTAGCAAGATTCCCAGCAACCTAGTGAGACCCTGTTTTCAAACAAAAAATATAAAATATAAAGGACTGAAGGTGTCGCTCGGAGGTAGAACGCTCCTGGGCTCAATCCTCAGTACCAAAAACAAAAACAAACAACAAAAAAAAAAAAAAACTACACTTGTCTGGGGTTTCTCTTGAGAATCCAGAAGACCTAGCTCCCCTGGACTTTCGTGCCTTGTGCCAACCTCAGCGGCCACCCCTTTATCCATGACTGTGTCCGCCACTTCTCCCAGGTCTGGTCCATTAGCAGGTTGGCTGGAGCAGCAGAGAGTTACCTGCCCGGGAGCCACGGCCACTGGCCTCTCCCTAGCCAAGCTGACCCCAGCCTCCCCAGAGCCTCCTCCACAGCCCCTCCAAACCCACACGGAGTGAAAGGCCTAAGACCAGGGGAGGCGAGAGCTCTCCCCGAGAGGCAGGTGGAGCCCAGAAGCGCCTTTTGCGCACTGTTTTCAAACGCAGACTATTAGGTGAAGCCGCTGGAAGGAATCAAAGGCAGACATTCAAGTGGCTTCCGTTGCATGGGAGATGAGTGTGTGTTTTACCCACCGCGGCGGGAGGGCGGTTTTAAGCATCGCCAGAATTACCTTCATTCAGCCTGTGAATAGTGTGATTTCCAGGCTGCGCTGAGCTCTGAGAAGCTCTTCAATGGGCAGATGAGCACAAAACAGGAATGCACGGTTCTTCAGCCTGCTGCGGGGCTGGGGAGGGGGGGACGTCGAAATCGCTGGAGGATGATTCGGGGGCCGCCCATTTTCAAAGGCTGGGTAGCAGCGAGGAAGGGTGAGTCATATTCCAATTGAAAGAAGGTTTACCGTGCTTCTGCTTTGCACTTCAGACGCCAGCTATAAGACTGTAAATCCCCAAACCGCACCAGCAGCTCAGACTTTTTTTTCTGACTCCTCCTGTCTAAAACTTTCTGCTTAATAGATGCGCTCAGGTGTCTCCCAGACCTGGCAAGCATCCACGTTCTAAACTCAACTCCTTACTCCCCAAGATAAAGAACTTTCTGACACCTTCCCTGGCTCAGCAGACATCAACCCCCATCTCCCCAGTCGCTTAAGCATGAAGCTCGGAAGTTCTTCTTCCTTTCTCTTGAAGTAAGAGATTTTTATTTAAAACAAATTTTAAAATATAAAGTTTGCAAATATTCGTGTGTGTGCGTGCACATGTGTGTGTGTATAACAAGGAGAGAGAGGTAAATGTTGTCAGCAATAGAAGTCACTAGAGGGTTGACGAAGTTAAGATGGAGATGGAGTAGATAGACAGGAGCTCTTAATCCGTAAGTGTTTATGAAGACTCCCCGATTCCGTGCTCTGTACAGTCCGAAAGCTTTCTGCTGCATCCTGGATTTATGTGTTCACGTTTTTTATCCTTGGCGATTGAACCACCACAATATAACATGAACAATGACATTTGACAGGCAGTGTGTAAGGATGCTTAAAAATAAATGGCCCCTGTGTTCATGAAAAGGTATGTGAATTATATAAGACCATGCATGTGAGATGCTTGGCAGAAACCCTAGTAGAAAGTCCATAAACAATAGCCACGCCATATTTGTTAAAAAGCCATGGTTGGAATATCTATTATTTATCAAAGAAGCTCTAGAAGCCTAGACACCTTGGAACAGTCTTTCTGGGTGTGATTATGTTTTATTGCTCCAGATCATGAGGATTTGAGATGATTAAACAAAATAAGTTATCTTAGTAAAAAGCACTGATTAAATATAAGTGTCCCTTGCCAGGTATGGCAGTCTGCACCTGTAATCCCAGTACTTGGAAGGCTGAAACGGGATGATCACAGGTTTGGGGCCAGCCTCAGAAATTTAGCTCCGAGGTAGTATGCCCCTGGGTTCAATTTCCAGTATCAAAAGATATATATCCATCCATCCATCCATCCATCCATCCACCCACCCATCCATCCACCCATCCATCCATCCATCCACCCATCCATCCATCTATCCATCCATCCATCCATCCATCCATCCATCCATCCATATGTATATATGATTTTATACATCCATTTATGAAGGCTACCAAACAACTTGAAGGTCGCCCTATACTGAAGGTCTCTGCAGCCAGGAAGGGTAAAAAAGGAAGAGTCCTTTCCCTTTCTTGATTTTCACAGAAAACAGGATGTGAAAGGGGTCCTCATTACCATCAGACAGACTACTCTCGGAATGAGAACCAGAGAGGCAGGGAATCTGCCAGAACAGCCCTGGGCTCTGGATCCCTTCACATCACCAGGATGCCATTCTCTTCCAAGGCAAAGATTGTTAACTGCTCCTCCTTATGAAGAGCGAGCCTAGTTTAAATTTCTTTTATTTCTCCTTCAAAGGCATTGCTTTTATTTTTTTAACTGACACATCATAATTATACATTTGGAGGAATTACAAAGAAGTTGTTCTTGACCTCCTCCTTTTGGTCCACAATAGCAAATTGGTCACTGGGTCCTGCTGGCTCCTTCTCCCAACTGGTCAACTCACAGGTTAGTTAGGGTACTGTTAATTGCTAGAACATGCAGACTCTGTAATCTCAGTGGCTAAATATAATAGAAACTTATTCTGTAGTCAAAGTCTAACTTCAGTTCATGGATGGTTCAGGAGGTGACTCAGGGACCCAGGAAGCTCCATCCTAGGACTCTGCCATCCCCTGGGGTCTCTGCTAACAATGGACAGGAACAGAGAAGACAGGAAAGACATACCCAGGTTCAGCCCAGGGGTGATGCCATTTACACCTGCCTCTCCTTTCATTGGTGAGAATCAATCACATGACCTCATTTAGCTGCAAAGGTCACTGGGAAATGTAGTCTATGGTTGAATGGATCCTATGATGTCATTGACTCCTAGTACTCCCTAGTACAAGCCAGCATGGTAGGCTCTATTCTTATTCCCATTCTATAGATAAAAAGGTGAGGTTCAGAGACAAGATCACATAGCAAGGAAGGAAGGAACCCCAGTCCTCAGGCTTACAACTCAGAGCTTTTTCTAGCTGGTCTTTCCTTAGTGTGCCCATTAGGAATACTTTAAAAGACTGTAGTCTTTTTCCAGACTTTCATCCTACTCCTACATTCTAGGATCCAGCTCTCTACTTCCTCTGGATGGATACAGATAATGGCAGAGTCCTCCCCTGTATCCATGGGGCCCTGGAAAGACATGGATGCTCATTACTCCAACTATGTAATTGAGGAGAGATGAATGAAGGGCTGGGTATAAAAGTATGGGCAGGGTGAAAGGAAACCAGTAACAAAAAGTGTGAGACCCAGGGCCCTGGAGAAACTTGAAGAGCCCGACTGTGAGGATGGGTTGTGGGAAAGGACTGCCTTTAACTGAGGGCCACAGCCACTGCTCTCCCAGCCTCAGGCAGAGGCCCAGGAGGGCTTAAGCCCAACCTCATTGTCCCACCTCCATCATCCTGCCAGAGGCTTCTATTGGCTGAACCCAACGAGAAGGGAGGTCCGTTGGCTGGGTGGGTCTCTAAGGGCACCAGGTGGGATGAGAAGCGGGTGAAGGACCTCGAGAGGTACATAGACAATGGGCCATGCCCTTTCAGGCTGAAAGCGGGAGGCAGCACCAATCGTGTTTCTTTGGTTTCAAGCACCATAAATTGATTCTGGCGAAGAAAGGAGCATATGGTAAGGATTCAGTGTGGCCCTAAGATTTTGAGATAAAACCAAACAATTGGGCCTCAGGGGCAGAAAACAGAGGCCCCAAGACCTCTGAGTCTTGAGTCTCTTCCTACATGAGTAGGAAGGGAAGCTCTCTGAAGAAAATTGGGGTGTAGTAAGAAGAATGGATGCAAAGTCTAGGCCTATAAAAATAAGGAACATATTCACCACACAGGCTCCTACCAATAAGAAAATAAGAAATTATAGAACCAGTCTAGGTGTTCATCAATAAATGAGTAGATCACAAAACTATGGTATATTCACACAATAATTTTTTTGTGGTACTGAGTATCGATCCCAGGGTCATTCTACCTTTGAGCTACACCCCCCGGCCCTATCTTTTATTCTTTATTTTGAAACGGGGTCTCACTAGCTAGTGGAGGGCTTCACTAAGTTGCTGAGGCTGGCCACCAACCTGCAATCTTCCAATCTCGGCCTCCCAAGTACTGAGATTACAAGTGTACATCGCCACACCCAGCCCACACGGTGGGATTTTACTCTGCCATGAAGAAGAACAAAATGATGCCAGTTACAGGAAGATGGACTGAACTTGAAAATATCAAGCTCAACAAGATTAGCCAGTCTCAAAAGGCAAATAGTAGTTGCCGGGCGTGGTGGCACACGCTTGTAATCACCGCACTTGGAAGGCGGAGACAGGAGGATCACGCTGGTTCAGAGCCAGCCATGCTGGCTTAAGAGACCTTGTTTCCAAATAAAAATATATAAAATAGGTCTGGGAGTGTAGCCTGGAGGTAGAAGGGTTTCCAGGAACCCCAGTACCACCACCAAAAAAAAAAAAAAAAAGGCAAATAGTTGTACATTTTCCCTCAAATGTAGAAGCTAGAGAGAAATTGGAAACCAGGCAGAAAGACAAGCAGATTCCAGTGGAGAGATGGAAGGGAGGAGGAGGGGGATAGAGACAGAAAGAGTGTAACAGGGGAAATAAGTCTAACACCACCCATGCCAACCGCAAAGACGTGTACGGGGAAGGGGAGGGAAGAGGGGGGCCCGGAGGGAAGTGCCCCGTGAGATGTCTGCACTTGATAACCTCCGTGGGATGTATAATTATAATGCACCAATAAAAACAAGTTCATTGGAAGTTGGCGCCTCACTTGACCGCATGGGGATCAGCCATTGGCCCTCAGTCGAGACTGGCAACTGGGGGTGGGGGGGGATAAGTGAGCCCAGGAAGCTAGACTCTGGGCTTTATCCAGGGGGCTCTGGAGATTTCCCAGGGCTCTGAGCTCGGGCAGAGACTGGCACCTTACAATGCTCTCAGACTTGGATGGGGAGGTTGGGGTGCAGGGAATGGGCACCTGCTGGAGTCTCCCTGGGGAGGAAGATGGCAGCTCCCACTGGAGAGTGGTCACAGAGGAGGGAAGATGGGGCCACGGCAGAGCAACCTGGGAGCCGGGCCACGGCCAGAGCCTTTGAGAATTTATGCCTATGATAGTTGTCACAGCTGCTGGACATAGTCAGTCGGTGGGGCCAGGATGGGGGCTGCAGCCCCGGTGAGGCCATGACGTGTTCTGGATGCTGCCACCGGCATCGGTATATGCTGGCAAACTTTGCCAAACTTTATTGAGCACCAACTGTATGTGCACCCTACAGCGATTCCCCAAACCCCCACAGCTACTGATGCCACAGCCCAGATACCCCAGGAGTCCAAGGAAATGGCACCAGCTGCTGTAAAGACCCCCCCCACCCACCCAGCTACCGGGGTGGTGGAGGCCTGGTCACAGGAAATGCTCGCAGGGATGGCTTGGCCCAGTGGAGGGACAGTGAATCAGCCAGGACACGTTCATGCCAGAAACAGCACTTCCATGGGGAACGACAAAGCCCAGGACTCAAAACCAGTTACAGAAATGTGGCCGCACGAGGCCTTAGGTGAGGACTCAAAGCCGCCTGCAGAAGATGAACGCTCCCCAGAATTCCTGACCACGCCCGCACTCTAGGTCCTCATCTATTTCCGGAATGAGCCCCTATCCCTCCTCCTGGCTGATTCCAGTCATTCCGCAGCCCCCAGCTCAGAGGCTGTGCCCAAATGGGGCAGCTGTGACTTGGCCACTGCGGGCTGGTGGGCACACCTCCTCCCTGCCTCCAGTGCCGCCCCCATGTCTCACTACCACCCTGAACATTCAGTACAGTCGCCGTGTGGCCTTGAGCAAGTTATTGAACCTTCTCTGAACCTCCATTCCCTCCCCTGAAAAGTAGGGCTGTACTAGAGCCACCTGATAGGGTCATTGCGAGCATCACTGGTGCGGCCTTTGGAAGGTGCTCGGCTTAGTCCTCCAGCGGAATACGCAGGCAGGAAGTCCTAGCCATCGCTGACCTCGGTAACATCTGGTCTCGAGACTTCCTGCAGAATCCACCCCTGCCTGAGGATTCCGGGGACCTCAGATGGCCCCTTGTCTATCCTGGCAGTTCAGCTGTCCTGCTATTATCGATCAAATGTCAATGCCACCTTCCCCCTTGGGGGTGTTAACTGGCCTGAGAACTGTGTGGGTTGGGGACCTAGCAGGCTTCCGGATGAAGCCATTTATCCCTTTCCCGGGCCATCAACTCAGACAGGTATCAGTGGTTCTTGTAGTTCTTAAAAAAAAGGCCTTACAGGATTTTCTTTGATATTGAAGGTGCCTAGCTCATCTGTTCTATTATGCACAGACTGAATAAAGAGTTTCCTTCCTAGCTGAGCACGGTAGCACCTGCCTGTAATACCAGTATTTGGGCGGCTGAGATGGAAGGATTGCAGGTTTGCCACCTCCCTATGGCCCAGGGCATGCAGAGGATACTCAATGCATGTTTTTCAGCTAAATAAACACAAAGCAATGGGCCAGGCTTTCTGTACAGGGAAAGATTACATATATGAACAGTAAGATGTAATTTTAGCCTCAAAATATGTATCCATGGGGTGATCAAGAAAAGACTTGGGCGGGGCACACACCTCAGCTGTCCTGCTCCAGAGGTGAGGGACTCAGATGTTTATGCCCAGACTCTTGCCAGCTATCACTTGAGATAGCTGGGATGTTAGTCGCCCAACATTTCTTCAGTGAGTTAAGAATACTGACAGCTAGCCAGGCATGGAGGTACATGCCTGTAATCCCAGTACTTGGGAGACGGAAGCAGGAGGATCACGCAGGTTCGAAGCCAGCCGCGCGCGCTGGCTTAGGAGACCCTGTTTTCAAATAAAAATGTAAAAATAGGTCTGGGAGTGTAGCACGGAGGTAGAAGAGCTTCCAGGAACTCCAGTGCCACAAAAAAAAAAAAGTAAATTAGGGCTGGAAAGTAGCTCAGAAGCCAAATGTCCCTGGGTTCGATCCCCAGTACTACACATGCACGCACGCACACACCTGAGGGCTGCAAGCTGGGCCAACGAGTACAGCAATGGGAGGAGTCTCCATCAATATTAACATTCTCACTGCTCAACCCATGAATCCTGACCACACAACTCAAGAGGAAGAAAAATGTGTTTGGTCACAGTTCTTTTGGAGATTTCAGGTTCAGTTCATGTGAGGCTGGGTCTGCGGGGCTCAGGGCGTGGTGGTGGGAGGGAGAGAACACGCAGGCTCTGCTCTCACATCGCGGAGACTGGAAGCAAGAGATCGAGCAAGCCAAGGGGGTTCAAAGACACAAGCACAGTCCCTAAGGCCACAGCCCCAGGGACCAGCTCCTCCAGCCCCACCCCACCTGCCTAGGTGACCGCCCAGGAAGTCTATTACAGTAAATACTAATGAGTGAATAACGAGACATACATGGGCTGAGTGCCTACTAAGCCTCAGGTACTTTGCACCTGTTAGCCGATACATTTTGGGTTTTTGTTTTTGTTTTTTGTTTTGTTTGTTTTTGGTGGTGGTACTGGGGTTCCCGAAAGCCCTTCTACCTCCGGGCTACACTCCCAGACCTATTTTTATATATTTTTTTTAATTTGGAAACAGGGTCTCTTAAGCCAGCGCGCACGGCTGGTTTCAAACCTGAGCGATCCTCCTGCATCTGCCTCCCAAGCGCGGAGATTACAAGCGTGCGCCGCCACGCCAGGCCAATGCAGTTTTAAAAGATTTCTCTAGGCAGATAGATACTGGTACTCGAGAGGTTAGGAAATTGCCCCCTTGGGCCCAGAGCTAAGCAAGAGGCAAAGACTGGATTCGGCCCAAGTGTCTCGACTGGCCTGTGCTCACCCTCTCTCTGTCTATAATGGCTGGCGGGATACGGCCGTGACGCAGATGCCCTGGATTGAATGGAAAGTTCAGGAGAGGCACCCCTTTTGATGCATCCTCTGGATCCCCCTGTCTTCTTTTAGGCTCCAGGACTGAGTCAGCCACGCTTTGTTCTGAAGTCTAGTCAATGGACCCAGGTCACCCCAAACCCCAGGGTTCTACCTTCACCACTGTCTCTTTGAGATCGGCCTGCGCTGAGGTCCAGCAGACCTGAGTTCAGATTGTGTAGGTGCCACCGCAGAGCCACATACCCTTGAGCAAGTAATTCCACCTGCCTGTGCCTCAGTTCCTCCCCCCAAAAGCTGCCCAATAACATCACACTTGACAGCTGTGAAGAATAAAAAAGACAAGGTGGGTCATTGTAAGTGCTCGGGAAACGGTACCCATGGTGATTCTGAGGCCATGATAATGAGCTTGTCAGTCGCCACCCCACCTTTCTGTGCCCCAAACTTACCCTCCCCCCAAAAAAAATTCCCTCTTCAAGGCCAGTAGCCATGTGTTTAAGCATGCAGACCCTGGGGTTAGGCTTCCCAGGCTCAGATCCTGGCTCTGCACTCACCAAGTGGGGGAACGCTAATGTGCCAACCTACTGACACGGGCTAAAGATCCCTTCTCCGTCTGGGTGTGGTGGTGCGCACCTGTGATCCCAGCACTTGGGAGGTTGAGACGGGAGGCTCAGCGCGTTCTACGCTGGCCTCAGCAACTTAGTGAGACTCTCACCAACCTAGCAAGACCCTGTTTCAAAAATAAAAAAAATAGGGCTAGGGGTGTGTGGCTCAAAGAAAGGATACCCACAAGGGTTCAATCCCCCATACCATAAAAATAAAGAAAAAGAAAAAGTAAGAAAGAAAAAGATCTCTTCTATGGCATACTTAGAACCAGAAGTATTTTGGAGTTTATATATGTTCAGATTTTAGAGTCTTTGCATCTACATGATGAGATATCAAGGACGGGACCCAACTCTGGACCAGAAATCCATTTGCATTTCAGATGCTCCTCATAGGCATAGCCTGGAAGGCTTGTTTATATGATGTTTTTGGTGCCCCGGCCTCTGACCAAGGCCCTGCCACACGAGGTCAGGAACAGAACTCTCCACCTGCAACACAGGTCAGTGCTCAAAATGTTTTATATTTTGGAGCATTTTGGATTTTCAGATTAGGCATGGGTTTTGTTGTTGTTTGGTTGGGTTTGGTTTGGTTTTTTGTTTTGTTTTCCCCCAGTACTGGGGGTTGAACCTAGAAGCATTCTGCCTTTGAGCTACACCCCCAGCCCTATTTTTATTTAGAAACAGAGTTTCACTAAGCTGCTGAGAGCCTCACTAAGTAGCTGAGGCTGGCCTCGAATATGTGATCCTCCTGTCTCAGACTCCCAAATACTGGGATTACAGGCGTGCACCCCCATGCTCAGCAGATTAGGACTGTCGAACCTATCTACCATGTACCGCACACATGAGACCATGGCTTTGTGCCTGACATATACTAAATGCTACAGTGCTGCTGGGTACCAATATTTATATCATGTATCTTGCCATCATCTATTAATATTACCCAAAAAAAGCCTTATTTGTATCCGAAAACTTTTATTAAATACTCATTGTGAAACTGGGCAGGGTGGCCCACTCCTGTAATCCCAGTGCTTGGGAAGCTGAGACAGGAGGCTAGCAGGTTTGAGGCTAGCCTCACCAACTTAGTGAGACCCTGTTTTAAAATAAAAAATATTTTAGGAGGCGGAGACAGGAGGATCACGCAGGTTCGAAGCCAGCCACACTGGCTTAAGAGACCCTGTTTCCAAATAAAAATATAAAAAATAGGTCTGGGAGGGTAGCCCGGAAGTAGAAGGGCTTCCAGGAACCCCAGTACCACCAATAAATAAATAAATAAGTAAATAAATAAATAAGGCAAGGGGTGTAGCTCGGAGGTTGAATGCCTCTGGGTTCCATCTCCAAACCCGCAAATAATAATAATAATAATAATAATAATAATAATAATAATAATAATATGAGGCTGGGGGTGTAGCTCAGAGGCAGAAAACCCTCGGTTCAATCCCCAGTCACACACACACACACACACACACACACCCCACTGTGTCCCAAGCACTGCCTGGAGTGCTGGCTTGCTGGCTGAATAGTGGTAGAGGATGGAAGCTCGCAGGGTGATACTCTGGAAGTGGCATTATTCCTAGAGGCCCTAAGTGCTCCGGGGCTCCCTGGGGAGGTCGGGGCAGGCAGGGGTCTCGCTCCCTCCCCCGTGGTCTCTCTCTACTTACTGTCGCCCATTTAGAATATTGTTTCTGCGCACAATTCCACTTGAAGATTGTTTTAAATCCCCGAGCCGGTCCTCACTGGCCTGGAGACGGGATTCCCAAGTTCGGAAGCCCATCAGAATCGCTAGAAGCCAGGCTCGCCCTGAGTTACGAGTTACTGAACGCCGGGAATGTTCTAGAAAAGTGCTAGACATACTCGAGACTGTCAAGACGGGTCCAGCCTGGCTTCTGTACCTGCAAAACAGAAATGGGAATCCCACACACACTAATAAGGACGATAAGAGGAAGAGCGGCCAGAGGTCGACAGGCGCCGCTGTGCGCCAAAGACCCCGTCCCGCACCCCACCCACACGCACTATCTCGTGTAATGAGCACATCACTAGCCCCTGTTGTGAGAGGTGATGACGCTGAGGCTCAGATAGAGCGATTAACCTGCCTGAGGTCCCAGAGCTGGGAAGCGGAGGAGCCGGGACTGACTCCTGAGCCTCCGAATCGCACCATCTCCCCGGCGCCCTCCCCTCTTCCACGCAATTAGAGACGAGTACAAGACAGTTTGCTCAAGTGTCTGCTTGGATAAATCACATGTCAGGGCCTATGAAGCCAGCGGAGCTCAGAGATGTCAGGCTGGGAAGAATAAAGTGGGTTCTCTCGTTAACACTTTCAAAGCCAGGGCGAGGCCGGCAGGACCCCTGTCTGGGGTTTCAGGTGGTGTAGACGGCAGTGTCTATACTCTGGTGTTGCTGCTCAGACACCATGAGCGTGTCTGTCTTTTCCGTTGTACTGGGGGCTCCACGAGCCAGAATCCTGCAGAGAAGTCTCTGCTGCCCCCCCCACCCCGCCACCTGCTCAGTGCCAGGCATGGAGCCGCCAGAAAGAGGAGAAGATGCCCCCCGAGAACTCCCAAGCCAGTGCTCTCCACGAAATCCCAGTGAGGAAGCCACATACCCAGCTCTGGATGGAGGCGGGGACTCAGGGACCACAGCACCTTCCCCCAGCCAGACCCCTGGACCCCTAAGACGCTGCCACAGCCCAAAGCCATCCCAGAGCAGAGGGGGATGCTGGGCCCTAGTCAGACCCCTTTACCTTATAGATGGGGAAACAGGGACCAGAGAGGGGACTTGTCCAAAGTCACGCAGCAGAGGGAAGATAGAACCAGGCGAAGAAATCAGCCCCCTGACCCTGGTCTTGTAGCTTTCCTGAACACAGAGCCGGAATTTGACCTGCCCCTTCTCCTTCTTCCCCTCCCCCAACGCCTGGTTTCAGAATTTTCCTAATTCGTAAAGATAAGCCACATGTACATCTTCTCTGTACATGTCTGGGATGTGGTGGGGAGGGGCTGAATCGGAAGAGATCTCTGCTGCTGGGGTCACTTTTGCTGAGAGGCCTTGTTACTAAACCCCAGGCTCAGCAGGTGGGGATGCGCCCCAGCCTGGCTAGCCAGGATGTGACCTTGCACACACAGAGCAGCCAACTTGGGGCCAGAGGCCCCTGCCTCAGTTTCCCCTGATGAGCTTGTTGAAAATACAGCTACCTAGATCAGTAGACCTCCCCCCAAAAAACTTTCAAGGTAGCAACCAGGACTGGTATTCCCCTGTTCAGGAAATTCTCTTTTCTTTTTTTTTTTTTTTTTTTTTTTTTTGGTGGTACTGGGGTTCCCAGAAGCCCTTCTACCTCTGGGCTACTCTCCCAGACCTATTTTATACTTTTTTTATTTTTTTGGAAACAGGGTCTCTTAAGCCAGAGCGGCTGGCTTCGAACCTGAGCGATCCTCCTGTCTCTGCCTCCCAAGCGCGGGGATGACAAGCGTGCACCACCGCGCCCGGCAAGAAATTCTCTTTTCTTTATGGTTCTGGACATTGAACCCAGGGCTACACATAAGCTCGACAAGGGCTCTACCACTGAGCTACACCCATAGCACTTTTTTATTTCTCCATGTATTTATATCTCGCTAAGTTGCCCATGCTGGCCTCAGACTCGCCATCCTCCTGCCCAAGTGGCAGGGATCCCAGGTGAATGCCACCACACCCGGCGTTCTCAGGAAACTCACACACCTGGCAGTTTGAGGGTCACTGTATGACGCTCTGATAAAGACCTCCCTTGCCTCTTACCACCAATTGCCAGCACTGAAATCCATGTCCTTGGTTGGAATTCTCCCGCTGGCAGCCCAGGTGGCTAAATCTGGTGGAAAGCTATCTTGGAAACATTGGGACATGGATGGCTTTAGGCAGCACGCACACTCCAGTTGGCCACAGACCCCACTCCCCCCTGATGTCTCCCACCCAGCCCACTTCGTGCGCTCATCTGCCAGCTCGGTAAGCCCTGGATTTCCCCCGCCGTTGCCTTCAAAACGCAGCTCTTGGATTGGCCCTTCACACCCAAGCATGACTTTGACCATCAGGACCCCCAATCAGAGGATTCCTGCGATACAGTGTCTTTATTGCAAAGTTCTCTTCCAGTCTCACCCCCAACTCAAGACACTGTATTGCAGGAATCCTCTAAATAAATTGGGAGTACAAACAGCAAACTCAGAGCCCCACTTTATCCTGATGCCCTCACATCCTTTATAATGCCACCTCTGGGTGGACAGATGCTGCAAGATAGGGCTGGGAACCAGCTTCCCATCTCACCCAAGTCAGCCCAGTTTGGCAGGAACCAGCCCGTTTTCAGGCTGGTTGCAGAAAACAGGACGCTTCAGTGAAGGCTTAGCGCCATCTGTCGGTCATTTGGGAAACTGCCGAGCGGGAGGCGCAGTCGTAGGGCCTTGGGGAAACTTGCCGGCAGGATGCTCAGGCAAGAAATCTTTCTAACTTTCTGGTTCTGTTACGCCTCACTTTTACAAGGCCAGGTCTTATTTAAAACGCCACTGGACGCTATGACAGAAAACTGTAGAAAAACGCACTCGCACTGGATTTTGCATATAATGCACAAAAGTTGGCCATCCTCAAGTTAGCATCCTCTCTTGAGACCCAGAGATGCCAAGGGGCTTGCCCAAGCCCACGCAGCACATTCAGAGCACAGCGGGCTCTGGAATCCAAGTGTTCCACCCCAAAATTAATGTCACTTCTTACGCCCAGGGTGCCTTGTGGAGCCTTAAAGGGCTCCTCCCTGTATCTTTGCCAGACCCCTGTAGAGCGTTGGCCATCCTGGAACTGGGGCATCCCTTTCTCCCTGAGGACTCCAGGCTATCCTGGAACTGGGGCATCCCTTTCTCCCTGAGGCTCTCAGTCCTACTCCAGATCCGGGGCTCAAACCCAGAGCCACTCAGTGAAAGCATTTCTCCCCTCATATGGGTCCCAAACCAGCATCCCGGGCAGGGGTCTCCAAAGCTTCTTGGACCTTAGCCTCCTGTGAGTGGTGCTTGGGCTGGAGACCACCAGCCAGCCACCTCTACGCACGTACATCTGAACGACTTCCCTAGCCAAGCACCAGGGCCGGGCGGCAAGGGAACACTGGGTGGGCGGGGCTGCTTAGGGGACACAGAGGATGTGTGTGTCATGGGAACAGAAGGAGCCCAGAGGGTACCCCCTGGGCCTCCCAGCATCCCCCCGGCCCTGGCATTGGGGACATTAAGGCAGACGAAAGCATACTTTTTAGGGAAGGAATAGTGTGAGATGGCAAATGATGGGTGAATAAAAGGGTGGCCGTGAGGGTGGCACAGGGCTGGGGGTATTTACACTAAAAACCCAGAGGCAGAGGCCAGCTAGCCCAACACACAGGAGAGGCATAGATGTGTTATTATTAAGCACTTAGAATGTGCCACGACCCCTGCACGTGGCTCTTCTCTTCCCAAGTCAATGTGCACGAGGCAGGATTCACACCCATTTTATGGATGCAGTAGCTAAGGCTTAAAAGTCAAGGGACTAGTCCAAGAATCATGGCTGAAAAGAGGGCCAGGCCCATCGGATCAGAGATGCCTGCTGGTGCCTCAGCCCTCCGCCTCCACCCCAGGGCCCGGGGCTGCCACGCCCCTCTGCTACACCCCTGACTCCCCCACCCAGGTGTCCATCACAGGCCCCTGCCGGCCCCGCTCTGTGCGCTCTCCGGCCCGCACCCGTCAAGTGTTTTTACTGCTCAGTGAATTCAGCAGATGCCGTTCCATCGCAGCCTATTAAATTAGCCCCTCTCTGCAGCCAAAAGAAGATAATTATGTTTTCATTAGCCCTGGATAATGTATTACCCCCTCGATGGCAGCCACATCGGCAAAGGAACCTGCTTCCTCCCCTTGGTTCCGCCAGAGGGCCCCCCGCGCCCCTGAGCCAAGGGGTGAGGACCGGTGAGGGTCCAGGAGGGGTCCAGTGGACAACCTCTCTACCGCACACCAGCCTCGTAGGGATTCGGGGTGCAGCACCAAGATGACCCAGCCGTCATTGTTACCACGGTGATCATCAAATGCCTAGATGCGCCTCTGCGGGCTTAATTCTACTTGACCCTGGAGAAAGGTGGGGTGCCACCGCCACCCCATTCCCCACACACCAAGGGGACCTGGAGCGATTGGGTGAGGCTGAACACCCAGAGCAGCCTCAAAGCCGCCTTAGCCAAGGAGCATCTGGGGGCTTGTGTACCATCCCAGGACTTTCCAATTGGTGGGAAAAGTCTTTAGTCCTTTACCTGCAGTCACTGGGGTCATTAGTGCTACCTGGTCTTAGGGTGGAGGGTCCCCAAACACAGGGGCCACACCCAAACTCCTGACACTCCCACAGAGTGGTTCTGACATCGTCCCTCCCCCTCCTCCTAAGACAGGGGGATGGAAAAGCCTCGCCGTGGGGTCCTGGGACCTGAATCCCAACATCTGCTTGGCCACAGATGACTGTGGGACCAGGGCTTTGCCTCCAGTCTCTTTCCCCGCTCTGTAGAACAGGAATGAGGGATACGGAATAAGAAAGGGGAAAAGGAGACATCCCGCCACTTCATCGGAGTCAGCGAGCCTATAAGATGCTTGGCTCAGAACCCGCAAGATGAAAAGCACTTAGTGTGAGATAGACATCATTCTTTCTCCTCCTGCTACCAGTACTGTTACTAGTTCCCGATATTTCTAAGGAAACAGCCGGAATAAGGGAGGGAGTACTCTGTCAGTCTCTGGCTATCTTTCTCCTTCTCTCTGCCAATCAATCAATCAATCTCTATAGCTAGCTAGCTAGCTGTTTCTACCAATTCCTCTGTGTGTCCCTGTCGCTCTCTCTCTCTCTTTCTCTCTCTCTCTCTCTCTCTCTCTCTCTCTCTCTCACACACACACACACACACACACACACACACACACACACACACCCCTGGCTCCTCCCCCTCCAAGGTCCCTGTCTCAAGAGCTACATTACCATGCGTTGCCATCAACTGCCTTGGGATACCTGCAGGAAGGACAGAATCGGGGGCAGTGGGATTTCTTTCCCCCTCTTCCCAAATCCAGGCCAGCTCTGCCTTAGCCCTGACCCCACCACCTCCTGACTCTGCGGTCCCTCCAGACCAACCCATTCTCCTTGGTCGCAAAGTAGCTCTTATCCCAGGACAGGTGCCCCTACCTGAGCCTCTCTGAGCCCTGACCCCCACCCATAAGCAGGCACTGGGGAGTGGAGCAGGTGAGCCGCCAGCAGCTTCCCCTCCCTGGCTTCCCGATTTTCCCCAGTTGCCATGGTAATTGAGAGAGCAGTGTTCTGGGACCAACTCCACTGAAACCCAGCGCTCAACTTTGAAATGGTTCAGGCAGGAGACGCTGGCTTCAGGATGGGGAGGGACCCCAGGCTGCCAGGAGAACTCGGCTCCAGCTTGGCTCCCTGGGACGCACACCCAGCTTATGGCACCGTTCTATCGCGGCGGCCGCTCTTTCCTGAGCCTTTACTATAAGCCGGGCGCGATGCCAAGCGTCTCACTGTGTGGATCCACGACGATGACCCCAGGACCATTTCACGGCTCCAGGTCTTGCCCCACGCACGGCCCAGTGGGAGACACACAGCCCCGGGCTGATGGGGCTCCTCTCCTGTTGAAGACAGCCCAGACCCGCAGGCACCAGTCCCAGAGTCGGATTTTGCTTCATTCCTTCTTTCCCTCCTCACCCCTAGACCCCTCTTCCTGCCCCCAAAGTCACGCCCCCTTCTTCTCTGCCCAACCTGCAAGACGGGCTGAAAAGCTTCTATTAGTGACAGAGGCGGGAGCTTTTCTCTCGGCTGCGCAACTCAGAGCTCTGAGTGGGTTCGCTCCCCTTGGCAAGGCTGGGGAGGAGGAGAGAGGGGGCCACCCAGCACCAGGTGCGAAGCGTGTGTGTGTGTGTGTGTGTGTGTGTGTGTGTGCGTGTGTGTGTGTGTGTGTGTGTACTGTTCTCTTTCCTCGACTCTCCCCACCCCCTTCTTCCCCAAGAGTGCCTGAGCATCCGCGACAGTGAAATGCAAGCTCCTTTGCAATCTGCCCAGGAAAAGACAGCTCGAGACGAGCCGGGTTTGTATGGTTACCCATATGGCAGGCGCCCTAAGAAAGGAAGAGGAGTTTGGTTCTGGGAATCCGCCCCTCCCCTGCCCAGCCCTCTTGTGGGTCACAGTGCAGGGTCCCCTCCAGATTTCCCCCTCCCCAGATGCCAGGCCTCAGCTCTGCTCTGGAAAAGACCAGAACCAGGCAGCATCTCTGCAAGGGACTGACTGGCTGTTTCTTGTCTGCTCACCCAGGAACCTGGGCCAAAGCCCAGGCTGCCACATGCGCAGGCTTCTGGGGCTCCCAGCGCCCCGAGAGGGGGGCTGCGCGCCCCGCTGTCCCACTACCTACGAATTGTTGTTTCCACACTGATGTTGACAAAGACATGACCAGCCCAGCCTCCCAAACGGAGCGGTCCTCCCTGCCTGGCCACTACCTCCGGCCCCCTCGAGGCTCCCAGAAATTGTCATTGTGAGTGTGTTTCCTGATAGGGAAAAAAAATGGAAATTAGGTTATATAAAAGATGTATGCTTTGGAGCCCAGAGCGGCTCTTTTAATGAGGGTTGCGACGTCTCCCTCCCCGCACCCATAAACCAGCCGGGTTGGACGTCACCGCTAATAAAGGAGGGACATTCAGTAATAAATTGCCCCCCGCGACCCTCGCCGAGCTCGCGGCTCGGTGCCTACACATCCCTGCGGGTTCCCAGCGGCCAGGGCGAGGAGCTCTCTCCCAGGGCGCACGGGGTGAGCCAGGGGCGCGCGGGGGAAGCCCGCACCGCGGTCCCGAACTCGGGCTCGCCGGGCGGCGCCGGGAGGGACGGAGGCAGGGAGGGAGGAGGGAGGGGAGGAGGGAGGGGAGGGGACAGGGAGGGCGGGGGCCGGGCGAGGGGGTGGGGAGCGCTCCCGGCGGCACAAAGCGGAGGGGCCGGAGCGGCGCGGCTCCCGGCCGGCCGAGTGGGTGCGTCTGGCGCCTCCAGCCCCGCGGGGCGGCCGACCCCGAAGCTTGGGCGCCGGGAGCGCGGCGGCTCGGGCGTCTGGGAGGAGGAGGAGGAGGAGGAGGAGGAGGAGAAGGCAGAGGAGGAGGCGGGCGCGCTGCGGGCGGAGAGCGGCCTCGCAGGCTCCGGGCTCGGCGGCAGGTGAGTTTCCCGGGCGGGCGTCCCGCGCCCCGCGGGCCCCTGGTGTCCTCCGCTCCCGGCCCGGCCCCCGGAGCGCACGGGCTTGGCCGAGCGTCCCAACTTGGCGCGGCGGCCTCCTCCTGCGCCCAGCGGGCGGCCCCGGCCGGGGTCCGGTCCCGGCCGGGGGTCCACGCGGCCAAGGGCGCCAACTTTGCAGCCTCGGCGGCCGCGCGGGGTCCGGCGCTGCGCGGTGGTAATGGCGGACCGCTGGGTACCCGCGCGCCCGCGGGCTGCGGGGCTGGGGGCGCGGGTCCTGGGCATCCTCGCGCAACTTTGCGCTCTCGGGGTGCGGGGCTTGCCTGCGCCCGGCCGCGGGCACGGCCGACTCGTGGCCCGGCCAGCCGCCCGGGCGCTCCGCTCCTGCCCGGCTTCCAACTTTGCCCGGCACCTGGCGCTCCCGCGGCGAGGACGGGACCACGGGCACCACCTCCTTACTTTTTTTCGCGGCGGAATTGGGGTGCAAGAGTGCCGGCTCCCGCAACCTGGGAAAGTTGGGTCTCCTAGGGGGGAGGCTCCAGCGCTCCCGGGGCGTCCCCAGAGCTGGTTGAGGGGCGCGCTCGGGCCGGGGGCGCACCCCGGGCGATGGGCTTGCTCCCAGGCGGCCAAGGCTCTGAGCAGGGCCCGCAAGATAAAACTTCCCGGGGCACCCAGGGATTCTGGATGGGAGGGTCTGGACGGGGTTCCTAGCATTGCGTCCGAGAGGAGAGCAGAGGAGAGGAGACGCTCGCCCCCACCTCCAGAGCTCCGTGGCCCGATGGCCAGCAGCTCTCAGCGCGCCTGGCGCCGGGATTGGGGGCCAGAGATTGGGGGTCGCGCTGTGTGGGGCGGGCACTCGGCGAGGAGAGGGGCGGAGAGGGGCGGAGAGGAGAGGAGAGACGCGCGCTGAGAAGGCAGTAAAGCCAGGGCAGGAACCTTTGAAGCGACACCTGAATCTAATCCTAGAGCGAAATACCCTTTACTTGCCGTCTGCTCTTAGGTAAGTCTTCAAGCCTTTTAAGCCTTGGTTTCCTTATATGTAAAATGGGGAGAAATGCCTCTTGGGGTGGGGACAGCGGTTGTGAGGATCTGAAAAGCCACAAACACTGCTAGGAATCCAGGGCCAGTGCCTCATACGCAGATTATATGACTGCTGGTTTATTATTATAATTCCCAGGGACCTGTCCAGGAGACTCCACGTCTCGGTTTCCAGGGACAAAAACTGTGAGGGTCCTCCCCTCAGGATCAGAAAGGTGGTACCCACCTCCAAATGGGCTCCAGTAGCAGTGCTCTGGGGGAGTAGTAGCCAGCTCTTTCCAGCAGATGAGACCCCCATCAATCCCCATTGTCCACCCAGAACCCCTGGCTCAGGCTGGGGACTAGCTATTAGGAGCAACCAGGAAGAGAGCGTCCCCCAAAGCGCCCCTGGCACTGCGGTGCAGGCAGGCCTGCCTGGGGTGGGGCGCATCATCTGGCCTCAAATGGCCCCCACCTTGGAAGACAGAAGAAAGAACCCCGCCCCTGTGCCGCTCCCCCAAAGGAATGAGAGGAAACTTACCCTTATCTTCCCTGTTTCTTTAATTGGGATCAGGGCAAAAGCGGACAGCGGGGGGGGGGGGGGGGGGGGGCTGTAGAAGACACCAGAAAGCATTGGTACAGCTCACTGGGGAATTGATTCCTCTCCCCCTTGGAATTTTGGGGGTTTTGTGGGGTTTGGTTTGGGTTTTTAGCCTCCGTGCTGCATCTGAACTGGCCAGCCTCATTCTTTGCCCGTAGGCATCTTTGCTGATAGATCTGAGAAGTCTTGGCAGGTCCAACGAGGGAGGCATCCCCCTCTCCCCAAACACAACCCGCCACCACCACCCTGATCCTGCCCTTCTCCCAGCCCAGATTCCAGAGGCCCCCAGAGAGGCGCACAGCACCGCTTAGCCTCCAAGGTGCTGGCGCGCGCGCGTGCACACACACACACACACACACACACACACACACACACACGATTTCTCTGGAATCTCTCAACATCTCCCCTAGGTCTCCAGTTCAGTGGCTGAATCCCATTTGCAAGATGTGGAAACCAAGGCAGGGCACACCAAGCTGCCTGCCCGTAGTCACCTCTGACAAGTGTCACCACCTGTCAGAGACCTCAGCCCGAGCTTTCGCTCCCTCCTCTGGGGTGTTCTGCACGCATGAGCGGTCTGACTGACGTGTGCCCCACTTTACCACACAGCCTTGTTTCCCTGTGGCCCTGCTCAGCCAGAGGCTGCCCCAATCATCGGGACCACAGCTGCATCTCCAGAAATCGCGACCTCCTACCTCTCAAGTCCCAGGCTGCGTAGGGGAAGGAGCTAGCGGCATGGCAGAGGGACCTGTTGAAGACCTGCCTCTGCCCGAGGCCAGGTTTAGTTTACTCCCTGACCGTGTGGCTTCCGGGAGATTCCATTAGGTACAAAATGAGAAAAATAACTCCCACAAGAGGTTGTTTTGGAGATTTCGTGGTAATGCCTGTAAAGGGGGGGGGGTCTCTGGAAATGATAGTTTTATGCCAAGACTGGTGGAAGATAAAAGACCAAAGGAAATTCTCCTAGGGGCCCTCCAGACCAGCCCGCTTTCTGTTCTTTCTGCCTCCCCCCCCCCTCCGGGTAGCCAGGGCCAGCAGCAGAAAGCCGTGTCACTCCTAGGGAAGGCTGAGAAGCAGGAGGTGGTGTGGTGGTGTGGGAAGGTCCAGAGGGTCTCTGCCAAAACTGCAAGGCGCTGTCCAAGGTACCAAAGGACAGTTTCCCCAAACTTCCCCGCTGGCAGGGGGACCGATTTCCCAGGACACAGGAGGACTTGGAGGTCAGCTCACCACCTGGGGATTGTGAGCAGGAACAAATTTGGTCATGTTGCTTTCTTGGGTGTATGTTTTGGGGTATCTTATGACAACACTCAGTAGATTGCCCGTCACTCAGGTTCTATGGGTCTGCCCCATAAAACCTGCCCCACGCAGGGCTTGGGGAGCCTTGCGATGTGGTAAGAGATCTGCTCTCCTCAAAAAGGGGGTGCTTTCCTATTAGGAGTGTGGAGGCACAGGAGTTGAATTTGGCATTCCAGGACCAGTTTTCATTTTTGGGGGGGCCATTTGCACAAAGGGGAGTTCTTTCCATCACCGATCAGCGTGGCATTGTATATTTCTCTCATTCTAATATCTTATAGCATTCAGACGTCATCTTATCCAAACATCAGCCCAGTGACCATCAGCACCAGAATGCACCAAGGCACTGGATGAACATAGAGATGCCAGATCCCACCCTTGGTCGTGAAGCTGGCATCCCCAGGAAGAAACTCGAAATTATATATATATATATATATATATTTTTTTTTTTTTTTTGCAGTAGTGGGGGTGAAACCCAGGGGCATTCTACTTCCGAGCTACACCCCAAGCCCTATTTTGTATTCTTTTTTTATTTTGAAGCAGAATCTCACTGAGTTGCCAAGGGCTTCACTAAGTAGCTGAGGCTGGCCCAGAACCTGTATCATCCTGTCCCAGCCTCCCAAATATTGGAATTACAAGTGTGCACCGCCACGCCCAGCTTAGAAGTCGTTTTTAACAAGACGTCCCCAGGAAATCCTATTGCCTTCGGTACTTATCCATCACCCCACTGTGTGAATAGGGAAACTGAGGCTCAGAAAAGGTGTGTCATTTGGTGAAAGTCACTTCTCTAAGAAAGCTGGGTTAGATCCTCGGTGTCTTGACTCTCTGTCCAGTGCTTACGATGATAACTTCGTGTTTGTTTCAGAAAGGAGAAGCCCCAGCGATTTAGAACTTAAAGTTAGTGCATGTATTTATTTAATTATTTATTCATTCATTTATCTATGCTGTGGCACTCGGGATTGAACCCAGGGGCATTCTGCTTCTGAGCTACACTCTCTCACACACATCCCATTTATTTATTTACTTGATTGATTGATTGATTGATTGATTGATTGATTGAAATAGGATCTTTCTGGGTTGCTGAGCGTCTCACTAAGTTGCTGAGGCTGGGTTCCAACCTGTGGTCCTCCTGTCTCGGCCTCCCAAGTACTGGGATTACAGGTGTGCACCGCCACACATAGATTCAAAGGAAATTTAATTCCATCTCTCCTGACAGTTGTTCTGAATTGGCAAACTGTCCAGGAGAGACTGAGCCTGATTCTTCCTACCTTGACCTCACCGGAAGTGAGCCCTGAGTTTCTCTTTAATGTTGGGAATTAGCCACATCGGTTAATCCCGTCGGAGAGAAAACTCCTTTTTAAAGTGACCTATCAGGTATAACTTCAGAAATCAAGCAATCGCAGCAGCTAATAAAACCCAATTAGCTCCATTGATTCCACCAAAGCCCTTGATTTGAGCTCACTTCCACTTTGGCAGGCAGGCAGGCAGGCAGCTCGCCCTACCCCACCCCCAGGCTTTGCAATCCCTCGGCTGTGTGTGCGCTCACAGACCCATTCCAAGGGGTGGGAATTGTGAGTCGCACCCTTCAGTGTTGGGCAATTGAGCCCTCTTGACTCCATTCAATGAAAGTGATGTAGCCATTAAAAAGCTCCCCTAAGTCCCCAGCACAAGCATCGTCCCCGGGTGCAGCAAGCACGGTTCCTGGCATAATCGTGTTTAGTGACAATAAGCTGAGGATAAAAACAGTTATCATGGGCAGCTCTGCGGCGGGCATCAGCCTGTGCGTCAAGTGTGACGTGACGGGCAGTCAGTGGCTAGTCCAGGGTGCCCAGGTTCCAGAGGCCTGCGGCCCGCTCTGAGGAAGCCCACAGCCTGATCAGGCAGGGGTACCACGGGAAGGCTACACCGAGCGCAGAGGAGAGGTCTGTGAGGACACAGAGAGAGGTGAGGCGCTGCGGCCCTCAGGATGGGTGGCCGAGGGATCCAGGGAGAACTTCTCAGAGGAAGCAGGCCAGAGTCGGCATCCTGGTTTGGACCGCCTCCTCGGTGCAGCACGGAGCCAGTGGCAGCCAGCTTGAAAGCCATTTAGAATCCAAAGAGGACGTCTTCCAGGGACACATCCAAGGCTCGGCCATCCACGGACTCAGTGACTGGGGGTGAGTGTTAAGCAACGTGACCCCCAGCATGTCATCCATGCAGAGGAGGCTGTAACAATCACACAGGGGTGTCAGGTGGGTTCCTTGGGACCGTGCGTGTGACGCTGGAAAGGGGGTAGCACCGGGTAGTCAGAACAAAGAAAGAGAAAAGTTGGCCTCAGCCTTCTCACCTGTGAAATGGAGGAGTCTGGATCCAGGGGCTTCTCCGTGCGGAGACGGAGCTGTTAGGGTACCACGTGGGCATCTTGCTGGTTGGGATTTTTTCTGGTGAGGGTCGCGTTCATTTTGTTGGGTTTTCCTTTTGTTACGCTTTGCCTTCTTTGCTCTTGCTGGAAGGTCACCTCTGAAGCCTTGACAATGGCTTATGTCGCTTGTCCCTGGAGGTATCTCTGTTGCAAGCCCCAAAGTAACTACCCCTCAAAATCCTTTGGGCTTTTACATTCTCCTCCTCGCTGAAGACAGACGCTTGCTCAATTTATCATCCATCGGTTGCATTCAGAAGGAAGGTGGGCCTGTTCAGAGAGAAAACGCAGAGGCCCTGGGCAAGGGCCAAGTGCCCGTATCCAGCCTGGGCAATTTCCTTTTCCACCTCTGATTTGCGCATCTGTTCCTTACAATGACAGTTTCACCTCTTCTCAAGTGGGGTTTTCAGGAGCTGACGGGCCTGCTTTGTGGGCCACCCACGATGCTTCAGGAGTTTGAGAGTAAAAGTGCCTGCAAGAAATTCTGCAGGTTTTCAGAGGTGCCCCGGAGGTATCTCAGCTTCTACCAGTAACTTCACCCAGTATTAAGTAATACTCAAGAAGCCCGTCTTTATTCCAAACCAGACAGCTGAATTGCTGCTGTGGGAGTTAAAAGGGTGGGTCTTCCTGGAACCCATTTTCAGTTAGAAATGAAGACAGGATCTTGTGAATTCAGAAAGCTTGCTTAACTCCAAATAGAATCGATGAGCAGCCCTCACTCCCGAGGTAAAGGTTCTGATCTACATTCATAAACAAGAGTCAGGTCCACCGCTTCTTTGCATAATAAGCGCCGAGCTCTCAGCTTCCATCGAGACCTTGTAAGAAAGGCCGTAGCACGAAGGAGGAGACACCTTCCATAGCTGCCAGCAAAATAAATATCCACTTGCCAGTAACTAGAAGGGAGCGAGGCAACCCATGGGCAGTCCACCTTAGTCACTAAAGAGCTGGGTGGAGCACGGCTATTTCTTATCACATTGGGCGTTGTGGTCCCCAAAATTTTAAGCCTAGAATTGTAATCTGCAGGGATCAATCAGAATAGCGCTTAATAGCAACTGACATATTTGGGGCCTCTTTTTCTGTCCGATTTTTGAAGCAGTAGCCCAGCTCTGAAACATTCAACGAGGAAAATGAAGGCCAATTATGTTCACGCGCCAGTATTCGGGTAATGAACGGAGTCAGTAGCATCGATGTGCCTGTTTATTAAGATAAGTGTTAGCTGGAAATGCCTTTGGTTATCATTTCTCCTCTAATATTATATCGTTGTTGAGATAAAATCCCTTTACTTCTTCTGAAACATGGTATAAATTAATGAGATCAGATGGGTTTCTTGGCTGGGCAGTTTTATTGTTTTCAATTATCTTTTTAACCAACATGCAACCCCCCTACCTGTAGATAAATGTTTCCTTTCTGGCTCCCTTCAATGCCCAGGATTTCTGGGGGTGCCTTTCTCCGGACCTGCTTTCAGAAGGTATATTTCTTTCTGAACCTCCCTATATGAATGGTGCCTCACTGGCTTCTGAGGGAGCGTTTGGGTTGCAGGAAAAGCAATCCATCACTGGAAGCCACATTGTCCGGCTAACGTGGGGGATGGCATTGGATGACATCTAGGGACTTCGTTTCTGAAAACTGATGTCCTGGTGCTTGAGAGGCTGAGACGGGAGGACCGCAGGTTCAAGGACAGCCGCAGCCATGTAGTGAAACCCTCCAAAATTTAGCGAGACGCTATTTCAAATAAAACATTTTTTAAGAGGGCTGGGGATATAGCTCAGAGCTAAAAGGTCCCTGAGTTTAAGCCCTGTCTAACTGTCTATCTGACTCTCTCTCTTCTTTCTCTTTTCTCCTCCCCCCCTCTCTCCTTTCTCTCCTGTCTCTCTCTCTCCTTTCTCTCTCTCTTTTCTCTCCTGTCTCTGTCTCTGTCTCTCTCTCTCTCCTTTCTCTCCTGTCTCTCTCTCCTTTCTCTCTCTCTTTTCTCTCCTGTCTCTGTCTCTGTCTCTGTCTCTCTCTCTCTCTCTCTCTCTCCTTTCTCTCTCTCTTTTCTCTCCTGTCTCTGTCTCTCTCTCTGTCTCTCTCTCTCTCTGTCTCTCTCTCTCTCTCTCTCACACACACACACACACACACACACACACAGGTAGTCAGGCTAGATTCTTGTCTGATTCAAAGCCAGTGGCTAAGCATTGTGTAATTCATCTCACAGAACTGAGGACAAGAACCCACCCCAGGTTCTTTCTGCTCAAGAGGCCTGGTCTCTCACTGCCAGGAGGCAGATGGTTGGCTTTTCTCTCTCAAATAGTGACGATTAGATTGACTACTTAAAGTTGTCATTTAAAAAAAAAGTATCGGGTGACATTTGTAAACATAGTTAATTTTCTTAGACATGATAGTAGTAGTATGTTTTTTGTGAGCGGCGATCTTTTTCAACTAAGACTTAGAGAATACAATTTTATTCCTAAGATTCTTTATGTACATTTAAGAATTCAGGGCTGAGGCATCGTGACATCTGTGTCTTATTTTTAAGTGGTTTACTGTAAAGACAGATAGATAGATGGACAGACAGGTGACAGATGAATCTATAAATAGATGACAGACGAATGGGTAGCCCGGTAAATGATTAAAGGTAGACAGGCAAATGGTAATAGTGGTTGAATCCACTTGAAAGTTTAAGGGTGTTGTTCTACTTTTCTCTTGAATTTTCTGTGGAGAAATATTATTGAAATAGAAAGTCAGGAGGCAGGAATAGTTTTAGTTACTTTCTCTGGGTTAAATTTTTTCAAGTTCCTTGCAAGAATAATATTCCCCATCGGCATCCCTCACACACATATAGATGTGCACACGCGTGTACACATACACAATCGTGTGCACACGTGCTCCCTCCCTCTCCCCTTCTCTTTCTTTTCCTGGAAGAAATAACCCCGCAGTTTAGCAGAATGTCACTGTTTCCCATGGCAGCCTTTCCGTGCATCTTCCTCTCGGCGTTTTAATTAGGGCTGTGAGTCACCGCGCTTTATGAAGACTGGTAACAGTGTCATTCATGGCTGTTTAGCATCCCGATCCGGCCCTCTTTCCCGGGCTCATTACATCAGGAGCACTGAGCCTTGAGCGGACCATGGGGTCCGCTGTCAGCAGCAGCACCGGCTCAGGGCCTCTTGAGGAATTGAGAAATGAGCTGGGGGTCCGTCCCTGGAGTGGCTTCCTCGTCGCCCTTCCCGCGGCTGGCGGCTGGTGGCTGGCGGCTGGCGGAGCAGCCTGGGCTTGCCTGTCTGTCTGTCCAGGGAGCTTGTGGGATTGCTCAGGACGACAGCTAATACCCTGAGCTCCTCAGTGTCGGGGTTTCTCCCAGGCCCGGAGAGCGTGCCGTGCTATGACACGGTCTCTTGGACACTTTAGATGTCTGTGTTGGACAGGAGGCAGATTGAGGGGTCACCGAGCTGACTTCGAATTCACCCACAGCCATTCATCGGGCAGTCTATACCTGGCCGTCTATACCTGGGTGTCCCCTTCTGCAAAATCAAGCACGGCTCTACCTCGCTGGCTTCCCGGAGCCACCAAATGCTTGGTGCACAGTCTGTGCTCTGTGACTTCGTAGTAAAGAGGGGGATGGAGACGGAGGTAGTTTGGCTTAAACACAGCAAGCCCCTCACCACCAGAATTGCTTCTTGTCTTCCTTATCTCTAGACCCAAGGGGCAGTGGAGGGAGAGATTTGTCAGTCAGGGTCCATACAAGGAACAGAAGGCTGGGCATGGTGGCCTAGAATCTCAGTACTTGGGAGGCTGAGGCAGGAGGAATGCAGGTTCAAGGCCAGCCTTGGCTACTTAGTGATGCCCTCTGCAACTTAGGGGGACGGTGTTTCAAAATAAGAAAATTAAAAGGGCTAGGGTGTAGATGGAAGGTCGACTGCACCTAGGAGACAAAGAAGGAGAAGGAAGAAAGAAGGAGAGGGAGGGCGAGAGGGAAGGAGATGCTTCCAGCCGGGGATGTGCTGCGGAGTCTCTGGTTTTCTGCAGAGAACTCAGGAAATCCTCAAAACAAATTAGGCATTTGCCTTCACTTCAAACACTAAAATATATACCAAGGAACTCTGAGGAAATGGGAGCGGGCATTACAAAATCAAATGTACCATGCCAGGGCAGTGCAAGCTAGCTGAAAAAACTCTAGGGTGGCACCCCAGGGAAATAAAATGCCGGTTTCTTGAGGAAGGCAAAGCTTGTCGGATAATCTGTTGAGCCTGGCGTGGTGATGCACGCTTGTAATTCCAGTACATGGGAGCTGAGACAGGAGGATTGCAGGTTCGCAGTCAGCCTCTGAGACTTAGATCCTTTTTCAAAATAAAACAGGGCCAGGGTTGTAGTGCGGAGGCAGAATGCCCTTAGGCTCAATTCCTATTACTACACTCACACACACAATAATGATCATAATAATCTGTTGAAATCACTTTTGTGTGTGGTCAGCAAGTAACCAGCGGCCATCTGTGGATGGGTACTCCACATGATGCCCAAGCCCAGCCTCCCATGGAGAGGGCCAGCTCTGCGCGTCTTAGCAGAGCAGAAAGAGTGCTTGGTTTTCAAAGCCAGGTGTGCTGTGGTACGGCCCAGGAACCCTGAGATTTTATTTCTGGCCTTCACAGAGAGCCATAGATTAAACCTGCAGATGCTTCGGAGCGGGGAGAGCAGCGGATTTTGTAGACAGTGTCCCCGAGCAGAGGCCGGCAGCGCGCGAATCTCCGGGAGTGATTACATCAGCCGACATTCTTCACGCGCTGACCCTGGCCAGACGCTAGGCCACAAAAGGACAGGTTTCTAAAGCAGAGTCGGCACAGCGCGAGTGCTTCCTATTTTTTTATTGCTTTATTTTCTGGAGGTAAAATTCACGGAATCACGCCAGACAGGACGGTGCGCACCTGCAGTCCCAGGACATGGGGAGGCTGAGACACAGGTGGAGCTTAGGTTTGAGGCCAGCTTCGTCAATTTAGCAAGACCCTTCTTCTTTTCTTTTCTTTTTTGTGGTACTGAGGATTGAACCCAGGGGCATTCTACCTCTTGAGCTACACCCCAACCCTATTTTGTATTTGGAAACAGGGTCTCACTAAGTTGCAGAGGGCCTCTCTAAGTAGCTGAGGCTGGCTGCAAACCTGTCATCCTTCTGTCTCAGCCTCCCAAGTACTGGGATTACAAGCATGTACCACCACGTCCATGTTAGCAAGACCCTATTTTAAAATAAAAATAAAATAGGGCTGAGGGTATAGCTCAGAGGTGGAGCACTCCTGGGCTCAATCCCCAGTACCACAAAAAATTAACCATTTTTAAATGGCGGTACATTCACAATATTGTACAATCTACTTCCAAAACATTTTATCACCAATAGAAGACTCCAAACCCACTGAGAATTGCAAACAGGTGTCTAAAGAAAAACTTGTGCACAGATAACTGTTCACAGCAGTGCTGCTCACCCTAGCCAAAGGATAGAAAGAACCCAAATGTCTATTGGAGGATGGATGCGGTCTATTCATACAATGGGATAGAATTCAGCACAAAAATGAACGAAACAGGGCCGACTGTGGTGGCGCTCACCTGAAATCCTAGTACTTGGGAGGTTGAGATAGAAGGGGCATAGGTTCGAAGCCAGCCTCTACCAGTTATTGAAGCTCTTAGCAACTTAGCCAAACCATTTCCAAATAAGAAAAAAATGCTTTTAATTTAAAAAAAAAAAGAGGAATGACGTGCTGGCACATGCTATGTGCCGGTGGACCTTGAAGACATCCTGCGGAGCGTAAGAAGCCAGATATGTTAAAGCTAGTTATTGCAGGATCCTATTTACAGAAATACCCTGAACCGGCGAGTCCATAGAAAAAGCTGATGGTGGTCGGGGACGAAGGGAAAGACTTCAGCAGAGCGCATTTTGAAAACCCTTTTATTTGGCAGGCATGGTGGCACGCTCTTGTAATCCCTGACTTGGGAGGCTGAGACAGGAAGATAGTAGGTTTGAGGCCAGCCTCAGCAACTTAGACCCCGTCTCCAAATAAAAAATAAAATCAGGCCAGGCGTGGTGGCGCACGCTTGTAATCCCCGCGCTTGGGAGGTGGAGACAGGAGGATCGTGCAGGTTCAAAGCCAGCCGCGCGCGCTGGCTTAGGAGACCCTGATTCCAAATAAAAAAGTATAAAAAAATAGGTCTGGGAGTGTAGCCCGGAGGTAAAAGGGCTTCCAGGAACCCCAGTGCCACCAAAAATAAAATAATAAAAATAAATAAAAATAAAAAATAAAATCAGCCTGGGAGCACAGCTTGCAGGGAGAATGTCCATGGGTTCGATCCCGAATACTGTCAAAAAATAAAAAGAAGAGAGAGGAGGAGGGAGAGAGAGAGAAAGGAGGGAAGGAAGGAAGGAAGGAAGGAAGGCTGGCTGGCTGACTGGCTGGCTGCCCGCCCGCCTGCCTTTTATTGGAAGTAATTTTAGATTTATGGAAAAGTTGCAAGATAGTACCCGGAGTTTCTGTGTACCCTGACATAGCTTCTCCAGATGTTAATAGCATAAATAACCCCAGAATGATGATCAGAAACAGGACATCGAAGCTGACGTATATTAGCTCCACTGCGCACCCTATTGAACCGCACTACCCTGTCCACAAACATGCTGCCCTGCCGCAGCACCCTCTCCAGGACCCTGCCTCGCGCTTGGTGGCTGTATCTCCTCCGCCCCTCTGGCCTGCCGCGGCTGTCAGACCCCTCCTGTCTCTGCCAGGTGTGCCTCTCCTAAAGATTACTGGTCCCAGTTCAATTGTACAATGTCACTCTCTTTGTTCCAAGTGTTCTCATGATGAGAGCAAAGTTATATCCCCCCTTTTTTTTTAAACTTGACTTATTAAATGTTTAGGTAGAGCCGGGCATGGTGGCGCACACTTGTAATCCCAGCACTTGGGAAGCTGAGACAGGAGGGTTGCAGGTTCGTAGCCAGCCTCAGCTACTTAGGCCCTCAGCAATTTAGTGAGACCCTGTTTCCAAATAAAGAATACAAAATAGAGCTGGGAGTGTAGCTTGGAGGTAGAATGCACCTGGCTTCGATCTCCACTATTACCAAAAAAAAAAAAAAAAAGTTTGGGTAGATAATAGAAAAATGTAGCTAGCACCTTTATACCCAGATGTGTGCATACAGTTTTTTAGGGTGAGGCTGTATTAAGTATTTAGTATAAAAAGTGAATTGATTTTAAGGAAAAAGATTAAGTAACCGCATAGGTGAGACACTGGTGTGGCAGAGGCACGGAAGTGATTGGGCCAGCGGGAAAAGGGACGTTAGCTCAGGGAATCCTCAGAACCTAAGAGAAGCCATCGCTACTGTTATTCTCCATGTTACAGATGAGGGGGCAGTGGTGCTCCGGGGCTTGTCCAAGACCACAGAGCTGGCACTGGGAGGAGTCAGGACGTGACACAGCGCCCCTGATCCTAACCATGGCATTCTGCCCCAGCCTTCCATCCCCGCTCTGTGAGGTTGGTGCAGACACTGGGAAGGGGTCCTGGTTCTCTTGTTCTGTGACTTTATTTTGGGGGGAAATTGCAGAGCCCCGGTGTGTGAGGCTGGAGTGGGAGGAACCATGCAGGGCCCAGAAGGGTGGGTGTCTCCTAGGGCTCAGCAGATACACATGTAAATAAAGATAAAGACCCAGCCGGGTCGGGTCACCCAAAGGTAAGGTTAGTAAGAAAAATGTCCAGGCCGGACATGGTGGGTTACATCTGTAATCCCAGTACTTGGGAGGATGAGACAGGAGGTTTCAAGCCAGCTGCGCTGGCGTAAGAGACCCTGTTTCCACATTAAAAAGTATAATATAGGTCTGGGAGTGTAGCCCGTGGGAGTGTAGCCCGGAGGCAGAAGGGCTTCCAGGAACCCCAGTACCACATAAAAAAAAAAGGCCTGACAGTGTAGCTTAGGAGTAGAATGCCTCTGGGTTCAGTCCCCAGTACCACAAAAAACTTTTCAGGAGGATGGTAGCCCATGCCTGTAATCGCAGGACTTAGAAGGCTGAGACAGGACAAGAAGATGACTCGTATGAGGAAAGCCTCACCAACTTATTGAGACTCTCAGAAACTTAACAAGACCCTGTTTCAAAGGAAAAAAAAAAAAAGGCCGGGCGTGGTGGCGCACGCTTATGATCCCCGCGCTTAGGAGGCGGAGACGGAGGATCGCGCAGGTTCAAAGCCAGCCGCGCTGGCTTAGGAGACCCTGTTTCCAAATAAAAATATAAAATAGATCTGGGAGTGTAGCCCAGAGGTAGAAGGGCTTTCAGGAACCCCAGTACCACCAAAAAAAAAAAAAAAAAAAAGGACTGGGAGTGTAGCTCAGAGGTAGAATGCCCCTGGGTCAAATCCTGGGACAGACAGATAAGACAGACAGGGAGGGAAGGAAGGAAGGAAGGAAGGAAGGAAGGAAAGAAAAGAGAGTGTGGGACCCGGGGTTGTGTGTTTTCTCTGAATGAAGGACAGAGGTTGGAGCCCTCTCTTCTCCTGAGCAGGCCAGGATTGGTTCAATCAGAAGAGAAAGCCCCATCCTGAAAGCAAGGAGCCATTGCAGCGAGTAGGACGAATCCCACAAAATGAGCTGCTCAGAGCTCAGCAGACTTTGCCCAGGGGATTGGAGGTCAGAATGGAGCCTCGGCCGCAGGCCCAGGCTGGGTCGATGCCCAGAACTCTGGGGAGATCCCACAACACACCTGGATCTGGTGCGCCTGTAACAGGACCGCAATCACTATCCCTTTGTTGAATAGCTCTGAAAGGTGACCTTTCTTTAAAACTCCCTACCTAGCAGGAGTCTCATAGTTAAGCAAATGCCTCCAGGGTTCTATCAAGAAGCAATAACAGGGAAACCGAGGAGACCCCAAGAGCCCACGCCCATCCGAGGGGCGTGCCCCTCTGGCTGTTTGCTGCCATTCAGGAATACAGCCCAGCGTGGCACATCTCCCGCTGTTCCCAGAAAGCTAGAAACTCATATCTTACATGAAACCTCCAGTTTTTAAGTGGTGGGAACCAATTTGAAGGAAAAAAAAATTGTTTAGCAGTGTTAACCAAAAGAAATCCACCTCTATGCCTGCGAGCTGCTATTTATAGACTCTGCCCAGAAACTTCTGGAAACGCATCATACCCTAGATCTGAAAAATTTTTTGCACAGAACAGAGTATAGATTGAGTTGGAATTGAACATTCGCTTGAAATTGCCGTTTTTGTAGGTCACAAAATTGTTGCATGCGGCAGTTTGGTATGGTTCAACCTAATATTATCGTGTCCACCAGATTGAAGGGTTCTGCTTGACCCATCAGGGGATTGCACAAAAGCATGCCAGGCGTCCAGAGCCGGAGTGGACCTGCGTTTCTCAAAGTGTCATGTGGATGTGAGTCACCTGGGGACCTAGAGCCCAGGGCCTCATGCAAAGGCCTGGGAGGTTTCGAGCCTCTGCGTTTCTTACACGCACCCAGGGGGGTACCACTGATGCCGGTCCGTGGGCCGGCACTGGGCCACGCCCATCACACATGGCTTTCCAACTTCATCAAGACCCATCCTGAGCTGAGCATCTGTCTTCCCAGGACTTGGGAGGCTGGAACAGGAGGATCACAGGTTCAAGACCAGCCTCAGCAACTTAGTAAGACTCAGCAAACGAGTGAGACCCTGCTTCCAAGAGAAAAAAAAAAAAAAACATCAACAACGAAAATTTAAGAAAAGGAGCTGGGCCCAGTGGCACATATCTGTAATCCCAGTACTTGGGAGGCTGAGACAGGAGGAGCCCGGCTTTGCTGTCAGCCTCGGCAACTTAGAGTAAAGCCCTCCACAATTTAGTGAGACTGTTTTAAAATGAAATAGGGCTGGAGATATAGCTCAGAGGTAGAAACCCCTGGGTTCAATCCCCAGTAAAACACACACACACACACACACACACACACACACACACACACACACACACCATCCTGTCACCAATTCTTTCCTGAATCCCAGTTTTGTTACCCAAGTGTGTGAGGGCTCATGCATCCCTGGGTCCTCCATTTATAACGGGCGATAGCATGACCCCTCTGCAGCCGCTTGGCAGGGAGTGAGATGATTTCAACCTCACCTTCCTTCACAGCCGCCACCAGCTGCAACTGCCCTGCACACATAGCTCTCTAGCTTTGCACAGTCCCCATCATGCTCTCTCACTTCCCGTGTGGGCAGCTTCATTCAATACCTGCGGTCTTGCTAGTATCTCGAGCACCTATACTGTGCAAGTGCTGAGTACTGAGTACAACACTAAAACCCCAAAAAGTGATCTCTGTCCTCCAGGGGCAGCCAAGCTAACAGGCCATTAGGATGATCAGGGTTTGGAAGGACAAAGTAGCTACTCAATAAAAACAGCGTAGACGTGTCCACAGAGGTCTCTAATACCAAGATCCTTATCTTTTTATTTTTAAAAACTATATTACATGGATGTTTCACTTATACCATTAAAGAAGTAAAACTGGCTCCTTATCCTAATTATGAAATTTTTTCTTTCAGATATTAACCTTGACAAGTAAATAGAACTCGTTAACTTCACTCCCTCCCTGAACCTGTAGTGATTTCTTCGTATGCCCTGTTCTTGGCCCCATAAGAGACAGGTGATGGAGGTGGTTCACTAGGAAGAGTGGAGAGGCAGCACTTAACAGGTTGATTATTTGAAATAATCAAAAAACAGGACAACTAAATAGAGCATCCACCCAGCAGTGTGTGTCTCACACTCTGAGATTAACATGGCTGTCAAATACAAGACTCCGAGCTGGATGTGGTGGCGCTCACCTGTAATCCCAGTACTTGGGAGGCTGAAACAGGAGAATGGCAGGTTCGAGGCCAGCCTCAGCATCCTAGCAAGGCCCTTGGCAACCCAGTGAGACCAGATCTCACTAAGATCTAAGCGGGTGCGGTTTGGAGGTAAAATGCCTCTGGGTTCAATCTCCAGTCACCAAAAAAGAAAAAATTACACACACACACACACACACACACACACACACACACTTCCTATTTTCATTGGGAGGCAGAGAAAATAAACATCAAACCTGAGTTTGATTTTAGCTCTAAATGTTTCTAAGAACCTCACCAGTGATTTCTACCCCTGTAACTATGGAGAGGTACAGCGCTGGGAAAATTACGTTCATACCATAAATCCTTTCCCCCTGCAAATACACAAGCACAAGAGTCATGCACACAGTTCAGGCTTCCCGGGTTCCCCGTGCCCTGTAGGCACTCTGCAGACTCGGTATTATGAATGGAAGAGAAAAATCTCTTGAAGTAGAAAATGCCTGGAGTCCCTTTCAACTTCCAATTACTAAAATTACAGGTCACCACATATAATCAGGCAGTCAAATTGAAAATATACACTGGTGCTTAGCAAGTGACGAAAGCAAAGGCTTCACGTTCAGAAGAACCTCATTTTGATTCCATGCCACCGACACTGGCGATAGGACTTTCCATGATCTCACTCATTTGACCTCCGAGCTACACCCCCTGCCCAATTTTTTTATTCTTTATTTTGAAACAGGGTCTCACGGAGTTGCAGAGGGCCTTGCTAAGTAGCTGAGGCTGTCCGCGAACCGCGATCCTCCTGTCTCAGCCTCCCGGAATGCTGGGATGACAAGCGTGCACCACCACCGCCCGGCTCATATCTGGGCTTATTTTAAATCTACAAAATGAGAATAATAATATCACGTCCTTCGCAGATTTTTTTCAGAAATTAAATCAGATTGTTCAACAATTAGCTTATATATAAAAATGTTTAGAATATTGGCTTGAACTATAGGAAATCAGGGAGTTTCATTTGAAATTCATATATTTCAACATAACTACTAAATATTCAACATGAGATGTTTGTGTGGATAGCCTATTATTTATTCAGAAAATATTTATTGTGTGCTTACCAGATAACATCTTCTGGGAGTCATTTCTGTTATTATTTTTTTAATTGGGTCTGGGGATGGAGCCCAGGGGCATTTGACCTCCAAGCTACACCCCCTGCCCTGCCTTTTATTCTTTATTTTGAAACAGGGTCTCACTGCGTGGCACAGAGCCTCACTAAGTAGCTGAGGCTGTCTGTGAACCACGATCCTCTTGTCTCAGCCTCCCAATGCTGAGATTACAAGTGTGTACCACCACGCCCGGCTCTCTGTTGTTATTACATTCTAGCCTTGAAAAAAGATTTATGATGTCTTAGCAGCAAGAGAACAGTAGGTGTATACCAGCCCTATGCCTGCCTCGGTGAACTATCCTCCCTCCTGTCCTTGGTCCTCGTCCTCACATCTGTGCCAACTGAGGGCGAATGCATTTTATCGCATCTGAGAGTCTTGAGCTTTTCCTCAAGTTTGAGCCAATCACATTTATTGTTATTATTGATATCTCTGACATGCGTGGCATTCCTTACACCATTGCACCTTGTGTTTTCTACGTAACGTGTTCTCCCTTTGCTGAAATACACCTGTAACTGATTCAAGACTAGGTAGTCACTGATTTATTTACAGGGAGCTTCCACGTTAAGGGATCTGATATTCTCATGGCTTCCTTAAATCTCAGTCAGCATTCTCACCGACCCACCAAGCCTGACCACACACAACTTAGAGGAAGTAAGAGCTATTGGCTCACAGCTCTGGAGATTTCAAAGTTTCGATCCATGTCAGGCTGGGTCTGCAGAGCTCAGGACATGGCGGTGGTAAGCAAAGAACGGTAGAAATCAAGGGCTCTGCTTTCATATCACGGAGGTCAGGGAAAAAAAAGTGGGCTTGGGGAGGATGACCTATATATAATCCCCAAGGCCACACTCCCTAGAGACCCCTCAACCAAGCTCCTTCCAACATGGCTGCCCGTTCTCTGTGAGGTCTCAGGGACATCAGAAATCCAGACCATTGCATCACACCATTCTTACCTCTTTTTCCTTCCCTCAGCACCATTTGCCATGTTCTGGACTGAGCTTGCCTGCCCCCACACCCCAGAAACATCGAAGAATACCAGGCAGGAGAGTAGAAACTTGGTGGAGTCTCAGGTTCACGCCGAGCTGCAGCTCGGAGGCCAGCGTTCTGTGTACTTCTAAAAATAAAGACTCCACGTTGTCATTACAGTTGACATTTACAGTGCAAAGTGCTCTTGACGGTGTCAGCCTTACTGAATCGTCACAGAAATCCTCAGGAATGAGTTCTCGTTACCTTTCCAATTTCACAAAAGAAAATTGAGAGTCAAGTTGTTAAGTGACTTTCCCAGGATCAAATGGCCGGGCGGTGACGAGGCGGGAGGATGCGCTGATGCGAGTGTCCTTTCTGTGATCCTCCTGAATTCTCGGAAGGGCGGAAGTGATGCTCTCGGGAATTGTTGACTCAATTAAGCCATGCATTGCCACTGCGGAAGGACAAGGCCAGCAGACGACTTCCATTCATCCCGACGCCTTCTCTTACCCCACCACCCAGAATTCCCTCTCCCAGGAGATGGCTTCACATGCCAGGAAATCGCTGTGAACACCTCCCTCCCCCTCACCCCCCTCCATCCAACCTCAGCCTCCTCAAGCGCTCTCAAATGTACCCACTTCCCCTTCCTCCCCTCCGTCACTCTAACCCCAGCCTCCTAAATGGGCCCCTGGAGCCAGCCAGCCATCAGAGCACCAAAGTGATCTTTATAAAAATCAAATCAGACCACAATACGGCTCTTCTCAAAACTTGCCATGGCTTGTCCTCACTGTAAGACCAAAGTCCAAGCCAAGTCTGGTGGCATATACTTGTAATCCCAGTACTCAGGAGGTTGAGACAGGAGGACAAGATTTGAGGACAGCCTCGGCAACTTAGCAACACTCTCCGCACCTAGTGAGGCCCTGCTTCAAAATCAAAAGGGCTGAGGCTGCAGCTCAGAGACAGAGTGTCCCTGGGTTCAATCAATCTTTATAACACAGAGGGGGTGGGAGAGGAGGAGAGAGGGAGAGAGAAAGAGAAAGAGAGAGAGAGAGAGAGAGAGAGAGAGAGAGAACACGAACTTGCGTGCACTGAGTGTAGCTCAGAGATGGAATGCCCCTGGCTTTAATATCCAGTACCCCCCAACACACACACACACACACACAAAGGAATACAGTCCAAAATCATTCGCTGCTGCTCAAGAGGACTGTAAGGCCCAGCTCCCGACGGCCCCTGCAGTTCTGTATCAAGATACTGGCTTCCTTCCCCCACCACACAGCACTTCATCCAGGGCCTCAGAGTACCTTCTCCTTCCCACCACAGTGCTTTCACCTGCTGCTATGCCTCCATCCCTCACCTCCACCACCCACCTTTCATCCAGCCAATTCTGGACTCTGACTCCTCCTCCTCCAGGAGGCCCACCCTGCCCACCACAACCCAGACTACACTGGGCCTCTCGCACACGCTCTCATCAGCACCCTACGTCCCTGCTTCTTTTCTTCTTATAGTTGTTACTGACACTTCTGACCAACCCACTTTTGCCACCACTTGTGAACTCATAGGCCAGTGCCCGCTTGTCTTGTCTACATTTCCACTGCCAATGAGCCAGGCATGGTGGCACATGCCTATGATCCCAGGACTTGGACGGCTGAGACGGGAGGATTGCAGGACGAAGGCTGGCCTCAGCAACTTAGTGAGTCCCACAGCAACGTAGACTCTCTGTTTTCAAATAAAGAACAAGTGGTGGGTATTTTGGTGCAAGCCTATAATCCCAGTACTTGGCAGGCTGAGACAGAAAGATCACAGGATCTAGGCTAGCCTCAGCAACTTATTGAGTCCCTCAGCAACTTAAAGAGACCCTGTTTACAAATAAAAAAAAATGAAAGGTGGGTAGGCAGTGCAAACCTTTCATCTCAGTACTTGGGAAGGAAGATTGTAGGTTGAGGGCCAGCCTCAGCAACTTAGTGAGGCCCTCTGCAACTTAGCAAGACCCTGTTTACAAATAAAAATTAGAGCCGAGGGTGTAGCTCATAGGTAAAATGCCCCTGGGTTCCATCCCCAGCACCATAAAAATATTAGTAATAAAAATAAAAAATGTTAGTGGATTACATGAAGGAAAGAAAAGGAAGACAGGAAGGGAAAGAGGAGAGAAGGAGAGAGAGAAAAAGTAAAATGTACTGAGGTTTGGAAAACATGTGCTATCTTTGTTGACATTGTTGTCGTTGTTAATGCTTAAAGACTGTTTTTAAGATCACCGCTACTCGAGTTCCTGATAGTCATAGAGCCGTTTTCTTGGCTGTGATTACATTCGCGTCTGGTCTGAAATGGTTTGTTTTTAATGTGTTATCTAAGGAGACTCTAAAAACAAGAGGTGACCGTGCTATGCATTTGCCAGGGGCGAGTTCTTCCTTTCAATGCACTCCGAAATATAAGTCTTCATCTTTGTAATAATAAGTAAATTCACAATCTCAACGCACAATACTCGGTTCATCCCCAAGCTTATGTGGAAATACAGACTGATACATGGGACGGGTACACAAATGTATGTCTGTATTAGTGTTTTCCACTTGCTTTTTACACTTACCAATATATTGTGAAAATCATTCCCCCATTGATCCCTTTAGACGAACCCTTTCCCCTTATTTAATGCCTGCCCCCGAATTCAATCCTACGGACATGCCCTGGTTTATTTAGTAGACCTCTAGTGATGGGCACTAGGATTTTCTCAATCTCTTGATGTTCTGAATAACCAAGCAGAGAATGTGTGTGTGTGCGCACACACACATAGGTGTGATCAAGAATGTGCCTTGCCGGGCGTGGTGGCGCACGCTTGTAATCCCTGCACTTGGGAGGCGGAGACAGGAGGATGGAGCAGGTTCGAAGCCAGCCGTGCTGGCTTAAGAGACCCTATTTCTGAAAAAAAATAAAAAAGTATGAAATAGGTCTGGGAGTGTAGCCCAGAGGTAGAAGGGCTTCCAGGAACCCCAGTACCACCAAAAAAAAAAAGAATGTGCCTTACAGCTGATCTGCAGGAGAAAGTCCAAAATTTCGATGGTCAGGCCCAAGGTAGGCGTGCTTTAAGTTTTTGGTAGATAATGTCAAACTGTCATTCAAAGAGGTTGTTCTGAGCAGCCAATGAGCGCGGGTCTCCCAACCCTCGTAACAGGATGAGCACTGGTGATAAATCATGTGTGCATGCTTACTACTAGGGATTGAACTGGGGACATTCTACCTCTGAGCTACATTCCCAGCCCTTTTTGTTTTGAAACAGCATCTCACTAGGCTCCTGAGGCCAACCTCAAGTCTGTGATCCTCCTGTGTCAGCCTCCCAAGTGCTGGAATGACAGACGTGCACCTCCATGCCTGGCTGCACTATCAAATGTCCGACAGTCATCGGTGCTCTTGTTTCTGCTGTGCTGAGCCTGCCCCTGCCCCTAATGCGTGGGCATTAGTTCCCAGAAGACCCAAGTCATCCTGGGCCGATGGTCGCCATGATGGTGGGGGAATTCTGTGGCTGGGGAGATGCTTCTGGACCAGGGTGCTCCTGTGCCTTGGGATCCCCAAGGCACGGATGCCAGCTCCCTACCCTCATCTGCAGGGGGTTGGCAGGTTTGCAGCTCTGACTTGCTGGCGTGGGAGAAAGCATTTCAACTTGATTCCTGGGTGGTACTCTCTCTGGGGAAAGACTGCAAATTAGCCGTTCAGGGGATGTAAGGAAGTTGGTTGTTTGGGCTATTTTTTTTTTTAAAGAGGAACGCAGTTGGGTTTACGCTTTTAGTCTTTTGTTTGTGTGGGGGATGGTGGTGTTTTGTTTTGCTTTTGAAGAACTTGGAGGACATGGGATCTGTTTTGAAATGAGATCGAAGGAGACAGGGAAACAGGGCTGTCTCTCTGAGAGGTTTCGTGGGTGTGCAAATGGAAAATGGCATAGAGTTTGCAGGCCAGGTTTTGTTGTCTTTAATATTTTTTCATTTAAAGGGCAATACATGTGTGATTAAAAACATAATTTACATTGATGCTCAAGCAGAAAAAAGGGTATTCAGTACCAAGCACGTCTCCCTATCCCTCTGACTTCCAACATGCCCCTAAGATGCAGCCCTTCATGTCTGTTTCTTCTAGAATCATTGTAGCATTGATAGGTATAGAATTTAACCATTTCAACTTTTGTTCTTTTTTTTTTTTTAATCTTCACTTAAGGTTGTGTCTGGGAGCTCACATCTTATCTCTAAATGGAGAGCTATCTTCTTCTTCTTCTTCTTCTTCTTCTTCTTCTTCTTCTTCTTCCTCCTCCTCCTCCTCCTCCTCCTCCTCCTCCTCCTCCTCTTCCCCCTCCTCTCTCCTCCTCCTCTCTCCTCCTCCTCCTCCTCCTCCTCCTCCTCCTCCTCCTCCTCCTCCTCCTCCTCCTTCTTCTTCTTCTTCTTCTTCTTCTTCTTCTTCTTCTTCTGTTGTTTTTTGCGGTCCTGGGGATGGAACCCAGGTGCATTCTACCTCTGAGCTACACCCCCAGCCTGTTTTTTATTCTTTATTTTGAAACAGGGTCTCACTGAGTTGCAAAGGGCCTCACTAAGTAGCTGAGGCTGCCCTCGAACCATGATCCTCCTGTCTCAGGCTCCCAAATGCCGGGATTACAAGTGTGTGCCACCATGCCCAGCTACCTCATTCTTCATTTTAAGGATGGGTCAGATTTGACTGATGCTGGAAGACAGGAGTTTGGATACTGGACCCTTAGTGCAGGTGATACCCTGTTAGGGCCGCTCCTCTGTGGTTCCAGCGGCTTTCTCTCTCACTGTCTTAACCTTACCGTGACTATACCCAGGGGTCACCCTTGACAGGCAGCCAGACATTACTCTGGTTTTTCTTAGTAGGTAAAACTTTTTAGAAGTGTTTTCTGAAGCCGGGCATGGTGGCGCACACTTGTAATCCTGCTACTTGGGAGGCTGAAACTGTAGGGTTGCAGGTTTGCAGATAGCCTCAGCTATTTAGTGAGCCCTCTGCAACTTAGTGAGACCCTGTTTCAAAATGAAGAATAAAAATGGGCTGGGAGTGTAGCTCGGAGGTAGAATGCCCCTGGGTTCAATCTCTAGTACTGAAAAGAAAAAGAAAAAAAGAGTTTTCTGAGCCAGTTATAGTGGCGCACGCCTGTAATCCTAATACATAGGAGGCTGAGACAGGAGGATGGCAGGTTTATGGCCAGCCTCAGCAACTTAGACCCTGTTTCAGAGTAAAAAATAAAAATAAAAAAAGGGCTGGGAGTATAGCTCAGAAATAGAATGCCCCTGGGTTCCATCCCCAGCACCGCACATATATCCACAAAAAACAACAACAAAAATAAAAACCAGCGGGCATGGTGGTGCATGCTTGTAATCCCCGCACTTAGGAGGCGGAGACAGGAAGATCGCACAGGTTCAAAGCCAGCCTCTCTGGCTTAAGAGACCCTGTTTCAAATAAAATTTATATATATATTTATAAATATATATATGTCTGGGAGCTCTCCCAGACATATAAATATATATATTTATTTATATATATTATATTTATAAATATATATTTATAAATATTTATATATAAATATATATATTTATATTATATTTATAAATATATATTTATAAATATTTATATATAAATATATATTATTTATATATATTATATATATATAAATATATATTTATAAATATTTTTATATATATATATATAATGTAGCCCAGAGGTAGAAGGGTTCCATCCCCAGTACCACAAAAAAAAAAAAACAGTCACTGAATGGGATTAGCATAGGAATGGAAAGGAGATACACTTTAGGACGGAGATGTAACATTGTACATTGTAGGATTGACACATTAGGATTACAGATGACACTGGAAAGCCAATGCCTAGACTTGGGTCTGCCTCCATCCTCTGTTGACGTGTCAGAATCTCATCCATCCTCTTTTTTTTTTTTTTTTTTTTTTTTTTTTTGGTACTAGGGATAGAACCTGCGGACATTCTACCTCCAAGCTACACCCCCAGCCCTATTTTTTATTCTTTATTTTGAAACAGAGTCTCACTGAGTTGCAGAGGGCCTCACTAAGTAGCTGAGGCTGTCCCCGAGCCAAGATCCTCCTGTCTCAGCTTCCCGAATGCTGGGATTCCTAGCATGTGCCACCACGTCCGGCTCATCCACCTCCTTTTAAAGTGAGGATAAAAAGGCCCTTGATTCGCACAGTGGCTGTGAGAACTAAGAAAGACACCTATGCGGAGAGCTCGGTGCCGCACTCAGCACACGGTAAACTCAGGCCCTCAACAACGCCGCTCTTCCCGTTGCCCCGGCTGCAGGAGAGAGGCTCCGGGTACAACACGGGGTCCCAGGTCACACGCGCGGTGGTGGCACCAGGCGAGGGCCTGTTTGGGCTCCCTCCTTCCCCACTGAGAAGCCACTGTTGTTGGCCACCAATTTCCTTGCAAGCAGTAAATGAAATAAACACACCCCGAGCCGCTGAAGTAAGTACTCAAATGAGGCTTGGTTCCAAGTTTTGTTTCCATGGCATATACTCCGCAGGCATGCGCACATGTTTTGTTTAAAATCCCAGTTCCAAAGACGGAGGCCGGGCTGGCAGGCTGCTCCCCCAGCTCCTGTCACCGCGTGGATGGCGATGCCCCCACTGTGACCAGGGTGAGATTCCGCAGCGTGATTTCCAGGGAAGGGTCCAAAGAGCTCCTTTGGCAGGACCGTGATGGAGCAGAGAGTGTTCTGAATGAAAGCCCAGGATCCCGAATCGGGACATCTTACATAACAATAATAGGACACCACTTTTTTTTTTTTTTTTTTTGGTGGTCCTGGGGTTCCTGGAAGCCCTGCTACCCCCGGGCTACACTTCCAGACCTATTTTATACTTTTTTATTTTTGGAAACAGGGTCTCCTAAGCCAGCGAGGCTGACTTCAAACCTGCGCGATCCTCCTGTCTCCGCCTCCCAAGCGCTGGGATTACAAGTGTGCGCCACCATGCCGGGCAAGAAATCACTTTTTCTGAGATTCACTCTGACATTGCTAACTTCCTGCCTTCAGGACTTCGTCACTTTATCAGATCTTCCCAATTATTCAAAGCTGTGATTTCTCCTAATGGCTCCAGTTTACAGATAAGGAGATTGAGGTCCGCAGCAAATAAAGCGGTCTCCCAGACACGGCAGACAGAGCCAGGGAGAACCTTAAGAAGCTCCCTGGTGGCAGGCAAGTGGCCTGGGGAGGCGGACAGACACATGCTCACACCCAGGGACCAGCGGGCGTCCCGATAGCGACTTGATCCCTTGATCTGTAAAATGGGGGCAGACGAACTTGACCGTGGTAAGGATGAGGATGCAGTGTGACAGTGGGTGAGGACGTTCTTTGGGGAGAGAAGGCAGAAAGAAAAGGCGTCATGGAATTATTAAGACAGCGGAGAGCGCCAGAATCACGGATCAAACCTGTTGCAGGTGTGTGTGTGCGCGCGCACGCATGCAGATAGTCAATGAATATCCCTGACTCGCCCCAGCCACCATCGGTCCCATTCCGCCCAGAGATCAAGTTTCTATTCTGGTGCAAAGTTCTGAGAACAAAACAGCACCCCAGTTTCCCAAGCACCAGCCAGAAGCCCTCCTGATTCTAGAAAACGGCAAAGCAAGAGGAGTGTACCCCCCAAACATGCTGAGCGGGTAAGGGGAGGGTGGGGATTGCCTGATGTGTGTTGCCTTTTCTCTTTAGCAAAGTACAAAGTACACAAAGGCCAAGTACCGTCTCTGTCCCTGGCTGAAATCCGGCCAAGCCAGTGTCTGGCAGGAACGCATATAGGGGCCCTTCCCCCCCAACTCATCTTCATGCTGCCTTTTCCATTCAAGAATGGAGCCCAGAGCCAAAGGTGGACCCCTGAGGGCTCCGGAGGCTCCTGCTGCCTCTCACTCCCACTAAGCAGCAACTGGGTTTGGTCCCAGAAAAAACGCAGCTCGGGTGAATTAAGCAAGCCAGGAGATACAGGCGTGGCGGAGCTCCCGGTGGGGAGGGGCACGGTGGTCCTGGGCGGCTTCCACGCAGCGATATGCTAAGAGACACTCAGCCGGCTGACACACACACGGGCCACGCACGACAGAGAAATAACACAGCATGAGGGTGATGCCTACGCGGAGAGAAACACACACACACACACACACACACACACACACACACACACACACGCCAGATGGAGAGCGCAGCCCAGGCTGGGCCCGGGTATGCATTACCTCACCTACACAGAGGGGCTGGCAGAGTTACATAATGCAAACCGCAAAAGTGCTAACTAAACACCCTCCCTGCAGGGGACCCAAGGGCAGCACCTCCTCGGGGTGCGAGGGGGGCCTCTACACCCACCAGCTCTCACAGCCAGGCAGAGCCTGATGGCCGCTTTGGCCCTAGGGTGACCCGGGAAGTCGCTAAAAGGGAAACGAGGGTGTGAGTATCCGTTTGCCAGTCGCGGCAGATGGGGGCTCTCTCCTTGTGCTAAAGCGTGTTGAGGATGCCGGCAGGAAAGGATGCTGGGATGGAGGTGGCGCTGGGACTTGAAGATAGATAAAGGGGCTTTCTGGTACCCCACCCATCACACTCACCCTCCACCCACAGATCACCTGCCCCAGCCCAGACGTGTCAGACACATGGACAGAGGAGCCATGGGTGTAGCCTCCTGTGCCCGTGCCACAGGCACCTGCCCCTCCCCTGGACCACGGCGTCTCCAGCGTGGCCCCTGTCAGCCTTCGGTACCCCAGCATACCCCAAACCCCGGAGCAACCAGAATCAGTAACTTGAGAATTGTCAGCATCGTACGGAACGACAGTGTGAGATGACAAAATCACCAGAATATAAATTTAAAATAACTAGCATGTAAGTTTCAAGGCTCGGCTTGAGAGTAGGACTGCCTCAAGTTCAAATTCCCCTATCTATAAGACCTATTATAAGTCTATTATAATATAAGTCTATTATAAGTCTATTATAGACTATGTTCTATAAGACCTTGGACAAGGGCATAGACCTTCCCAAGCTCTGGTCCCAACGTCTGCTGAGGGATTATCATTAGACTCAAAGGCAAAAAAAAATAAAAATAAAAAAATAAAAAACATGTTTAACAAAACTAAGTGCAAAAACAGTGTGGTGGTGCACGCTTGTAATCCCAGCATTCGGGAGGCTGAGACCGGAGGATCGTGGTTCACTGACAGCCTCGGCTACTTAGTGAGGTCCTCCGCAACTTAGCGAGACCCAGTTTCAAAATAAAGAATAAAAAATAGGGCAGGGGATGTATCTGATGTCAAATGCCCCTGGGTTCCATCCCTAGACTATTCTATTTAGTCTGTGGGCTTTTTTTTCTCCTTTGACCAACAAATATTCACTGGATGACTCGTACGTGCTTGTGCCAACCCTCGGAGCAGAGAGCCCATCTTCCTAGCACTTTTGCCTCGGCGTTTCATGTGGTCACACAGGGCACAACCGTCTTCCAAAGTCTTACACAAATCCATCTCTTTGGTGTTGATGATATCTCCAATGTGGCCAAGTCTTTATTTTTCTAACTCGAAATGAGCTAAAAATTATAAAAAAAAAACGGTGAAGGTCCGTTAGCACCCCGTGCCCATGGATCCATAGGAGGAAGGTGGCGCCATTCTTGTTCCAGCAGGGTGGTGGTTGGGGGACCGGGGTGTGGCTGGAGTGGGGAGCCCTGAGATCTGTGCTGGTTGAGCTGCTGAGTGAAAATGAAAAATGATTGCAAAACATTGCACGTCAACCCCCATGACATGTTGGACCGGCGGCTCGGCAGTGGGAAAGAGATAAGAGGGGTCTTGTGATTTTTATCATTCACTTTTGGGGACTGACTGTCCCTGGTGTCCGCGGGGGGACCCTTTGGTCACTGAGGGCTCTGATCATGGAGATGAAACCGGGCAGCTGGCAGCTAAACTGGAGGAGGTGTCTTTTGAGGAAGAAGAACTTCATATCTAGGTCGGCTTCAAAACTCCCAAGTATCCGTGACTAGGCTTGCGGGTCGGCGGCGTTTCCATCTCAGTTTTGAGGGTGGCGCTGGGTGGTCTGCTTCAATCTTTCTCTTTTTTACCCCCCTTTCCATCCCCTCCCCGGCCCTTCGCTCCAGCTCCAGAAGCCCCTGCTCTCATCTGCATCTAACAAGCGGGTGACAAGATGCTCAGAGAATAATCTACATCAATCACGGGTCTGTCCTAGACGCCTCCCCAGACGCGCCCCTCCCCGCCCTGCCTGACCTGTTGCTCAGGGACGCGCCCCATTGCTCCTCCTGACGTCTGCCTGGTCGACCGTCGTTCCTTAGAGGACAGGGAAGGAGGCAGACGCATGAAATCATGCCACCAACGGCAGACTGGCCCTGAGCGGGTGACGCTAAGTTGACGTCAAAGACGGAGCCAGCTGAAACCTCCGCAGCCCCTGCCTCCCCGGCTCCTCTCGGCAGAGCCCCAGCACCGGCCTCTCTTGGTGAAGTCCCCTTGGCTTGATAGGTTCTGAGGTCCTGAGACGGGAGCCTTGCCTGCCGGGCACCATGGAGGATCACATGTTCAGCGTCCAGCAAATCCAGCCCAACGTCATTTCTGTCCGACTCTTCAAACGCAAAGTCGGGGGCCTGGGGTTCCTGGTGAAGGAGCGGGTCAGCAAGCCGCCGGTGATCATCTCTGACCTGATTCGAGGGGGTGCTGCAGAGCAGAGTGGCCTCATCCAGGCCGGGGACATCATCCTGGCGGTGAACGGCCGGCCCCTGGTGGACCTCAGCTACGACAGCGCCCTGGAGGTGCTCAGGGGCATCGCCTCCGAGACCCACGTGGTCCTCATTCTGAGGGGCCCTGAGGGCTTCACCACGCACCTGGAGACCACCTTCACCGGGGATGGGACCCCCAAGACTATCCGGGTCACACAACCCCTGGGGCCCTCCACCAAAGCCGTCGATCTGTCCCACCAGCCGTCGGCCGGCAAAGAGCAGCCGCAGGTGGTGGATGGGGCCTCAGGGCCTGGGAACGGACCTCAGTGTGTTCAAGGCAATGAGCTGGGAGCCAGCTCACTGGCCCAAGCCAACGGCCTGGCTCCCAGGCCCCCAGGCCAGGACCCTGCCAAGAAAAGTGCCAAGGCCAGCCTCCAAGACAGCGGGGACCAAAGTGAGCTGCTCAGAGAGATAGAACCGGTGCTGAGCCTTCTCACCAGCGGAAGCAAAGGGGTCAGCAGAGGAGGACCTGTCAAGGCGGAGACAAAAGACACAGCAGTCCAGGTGGACAGGTAAGCTTCGCAGGTACGCGTGCGCATGTGTGTGTACGCGTGTGCGTGTGTGCACGTGCATGCCAGTGAGCTCACATACCCTGAGACTCAGCCTCACAGCCCAAATGCTGCTGCCTGAACAGCTCAGACGCCTCCCCTCGACCACCCTTGCTTTTCCCCTTCAAACTACAATCGCAAGGGGTGGGTGTACGTGACTGCTAGGTGAGAGCTCTTGCTGTGACGCCCAGAATTAATTCATATTATGGCATGGGGCATCCTGTACCCCAGGTAATCCTCCAGGTCCCCAGTAAGGTGGTGTGTGTGCACGCTGTGTGTGTGTGTGTGTGTGTGTGTGTGTGTGTGTGTGTGTAAAACAGTTCACACCGTATACTACTGAGGCTTGGAGGCAGGAGGAGTGTCAATCCTAAAGTCATCGTTCAAGCCCTTGCACAGTGCACTTGGGCGTGTGGCTCCTGCCACCCAGAGGGGAAAAGGGGAGGATCTGAGCCCTGGACCACCCTTGAGCAGCTTCTCTGCCACCGAGCCAGAGCCAGGGGAGGGCAAAAAAGGGCTCTAAAGAAGGGGCGGAGTCTGCTGACTCCTAAAAGCCGAGGTCTTGTTGGGATCATGTGGGAGCGGCTAGCACTTAAAGACCCAGGTGCAGCCCTCCGTGTTCTGTCGACCTGCACGTCCTGGTTCTTGGCAATACTGTGGGTCACGGTGGCTCCAGCTGGGCCAGCTGTGGGACGGTAGAAGGTCAGAAAGAAATTCTCGGGGCACCTTACACTGGCAACACGGGTTAGGCACCGGCCCTCCAACCCCCATGCTGCCTGGGTTTGGCTGCACATGCCTAGAACCAGGCCAAGTTTTTCCAAACCCCTCCCAAGACCTGAGGGTCCCAAAAGCATTTGCAGAGGGAGCCCCGGGAAGCCCTGGGTAGGGGAGTAGGGGCTTAACTCCATTCAATTCCCCATATTCAGTGAGGACTCAGCCTGTGCAGACACTAGAATCTGGGGTATACTAAGGGGTAAAATGGGGCATCCCTACTGATCACAGAGGCCTTACAGTATAGATGAGAAGATAACTAATAAGAAGAATATAAAATAGTACTGTGTTAGTGATGCGTGCTAAGAAGATAAAGTGGAGAGAAGGTCCTGGTGTTGAGGAAGGTAGGATTTTAAACATAGAGCTCAGGTCTGGTCTCACTTGGAAGGCCTGGAGGGGAAGGAGCCAGCAGCCGTCTGGGGGAAGAACATTCCGGGTGGGGCCTGATGTAGGTCTTGCCTGCACATCATTTCTCCAGCTTGGGAGCTGCATCTGGCTCTCCACCTGCCTCCCTGGTGGTCCTCCCCCTGCCGCCCCATCTCAGCCTTGCATGTGATGGAGGGGACTTGGCAGAAAACAGCAGAAAGGCCCACTTTGTAGGATGGGAGGCCGGGGAGAGTTGCGCAGGGCCACGCGGGGCCTTAGGATGCCACCTGCGTGCGCAGTTCTAAGAATCACTGACATTTCACTATTGTATCTGTTCTCCTAGGTCTGGGGCTCATGCCTGGGTCAGACTTAACCCTCACACACACCATGTTAACAAGGATAGATAGATAGATAGATAGATAGATAGATAGATAGATAGATAGATATTGTGATACTGGGGATGGAACCCAGGGGCAGTCTACCTCCAAGCTACATCCCCAGCCCTGTTTGTTTGTTTGTTTGTTTTTGTTTGTTTGGTGGTACTAGGGTTCCTGGAAGCCCTTCTACCTCCGGGCTACACTCCCAGACCTATTTTTATATATATATTTTTGGAAACAGGGTCTCTTACGCCAGCGCGGCTGGCTTCGAACCTGCGCGATCCTCCTGTCTCCGCCTCCCAAGCACGGGGATTACAAGCGTGCGCCACCACGCCCGGCTTATTCTTTATTTTTGAAACAGGGTCTCACTGAGTTGCAAAAGGCCTCACTAAGTAACTGAGGCTGCCCGCGAACCGCGATCCTCCTGTCTCAGCCTCCCAAATGCTAGGATTACAAGCGTGCGCTACCACAACCAGCTAACAAATTTAAATGTACCCTTTACTAACCAAAAGCTAATTCGTAGATAAAATAATAGGCCCACTCTTACTATTTTTCTATCAATCGAGTGCCCTCACTATAAAATAAAGGAGACAAGCCGGGCGTGGTGGTGCACGCTTGTAATCCCCACGCTTGGGAGGCAGAGACAGGAGGATCGCAGGTTCAAAGCCAGCCCCGCTGGCTTAAGAGACCCTGTTTCCAAAAATAAAAATAGGTCTGGGAGTGTAGCCCGGAGGGAGAAGGGCTTCCAGGAACCCCAGTACCACCAAAAAAATAAAAATAAATAATAAATAAATAAATAATAAATAAAATAAAGGAGACAGAGCGTAGGAGTAACTTCCAAGAAAGGAAGCTGTCACTGACATAGCAACACTCAGCCTGACCCCAGTGGAGGGCCAGATGCTTGTGCCTAAACATAGAACTGCTGTACACAGGAAAGCAACAGCTGCCGAGGAACAGGTGTGTGGTTTGGACGACTCAAATGCCACCTGCTGCGTCGCCTTGGTGACGCGACTTTCTGAAGCAGCAAGCAAACCGATGAGACCGCGGGTCAGCCCGTGCTGCCTTGATGAGCCCAGGGCTGCGTTTGCATTTTGCCTACAGGAAGGGCCAGAAGTTGTGCAGCCATCGCACGCTTTTCCCTCGGGTGGGCTTGTCGCTGGTGCTGCCGGACAGTTCCCTCTCCCTACCCCACGCTGCCTCCCTCCAGCTACCCACTGCACCATAACAAGCCACAATGCCCCAGCCCATTGCCGTTAGCCTCAGAGCGGCTGGAATCGAACCTTGTTAAGCGTGGTGGCACAGGCTTATAATCTCAGCACTTGGGAGACTGAGACAGGAGGATCGCAGGTTCGCAGCCAGCCACAGCTATTCAGTGAGGCCCTCTGCAGCTTAGTGAGACCCTGTTTCAAAATAAATAAATAAAAATAAGACTAGGGGAGTAGCTCAGAGGTAGAATGCCCCAGTACCAAAAAAATAAAGAAATAAAAAGTATTCCAATTGGGCGTAGGGGTACAGGCCTATAATCCCAGTACTTGGGAGGCTGAGACAGAAGGATCGCAGGTTCTCAGCCAACCTCAACTACTTAGTGAGACCCTGTTTCAAAATAAAATAGGGCTGGTAGTGGAGCTCAGAGGTAGGATGTCCCTGAGTTCAATCCCCAGTACCACACACACAAAAATAATAATAATAGAAGAATCAGTGTTCCAAGTCAGAAATCAGGATTCTAAAGCCAGACTGTTCTTTGAGATCACCCAGGGCTGGGAAAGGCAGGCTGCTTGGGTCGCCTGGGAAGTTCTCAGCCTCCCGACGCCTCTAGCCGGGGCTCTGTTTGGGTGAGGTGGGCCCTGGCTTCCTCCAAGCCCTCAGCCCCAGGTCCAGGCTCAGTGGCTGGTCCACATCTGCTGGCGGCCATGAGGAGGCTGGGAGCCTGCGTCCCACGCTCTCGTCTCCCCTGCCTGGTCGCCCTCCTCCTTCTTAAGGAACAGGCTTCCCCCTCTGCTCCATCTCTCCCACCGCCCCTCCATCAGCCAGTCATTGGAGGTGGCACTTATTTGGGATGAGAAGTAATATTTACCCTAGAGACAGTCCCCTCACCCCAGGAGGTAGGTGGCCCGGCCAGTGATTAGGAAGAAGATGGTCAGCTGGGAGCTTCTGGCACCTTCCGTGCTCAGGAGTGGTCACTTTAAAACACTGCGAGTGGAAGATAATCCAGGTTGCTCAGCTTTCAGCCCCGAGGGAGGGTTCTAAGGAGGCCAAGGTCCCCGGCCCGGCGTCCATCTGGACCAGCAGGTCAGCCGCGCCCGCCTTCTGATAACCGCCACCCCCATCTTCACAGGGCGCTCAGTGAGCTATGGAGGGCCTTCTCTAGAGCGTGTGGATTCCACCCCAGAAGTAGGGCATGTGGCTTTAGCCAACTTTCTAAGTGTGGGAACTAAGGCTCAGAGAGGTAAAGCTACTTACCCAGAGGCACACAGCGCCGGTCCCAGGATGCTGCCCTGGTTCTACCTAGAGGTCTCGCCTTAAAGGGGATCTTCCATGATGAGCCTGAGCTAAAGTCAGTCCTTCCTTCCTTCCCTCCCTCCTTCCCTCCTTTCATCTTTCCTTTCTTTTTACATGCTGAGGATTGAACCCAGTAGTATTCTACCTCTCAACTACATTCCCAGCCTCCACCTTTTTTTAGATACTGGGGGTTGACCTCAGGGGCACTCTACCTCCAAGCTACACCTCCAGCCCTTTTTATTTTTTTTTTATTTTGAAAAAATAAGTCTAAATTTCTAAAGGACTTGCTAGGTTATTATACTGTCTGCTTTAGGGAATAATAAGAAGAAAGGCCATACCTGTCCAAAATGGCAGTACAGACGCCCTGTAGGGGCCACATCCTAGGGAGATGGGGCTCACGGGCTCTCCATCCTTCAGCATCCTAACTCAGCCGGTCCTGCCTGTGTCCTAGCCTGGGCCCTGCAGGCGTGAATGAGAATCCTGCCCAGCTCTGAGACATTATGAAACATGACGGTGAGCCGGGTGTGGTGGAGCGCGCAATCCCGGTCTTGGGAGGCTGAGACAGGAGGCTCGCAGGTTTGTGGTCAGCCTCAGTGACTTAGGCCCTCCACAACTTAGACCGTGTTTCAAAAAAAAGAATAAAAATTAGGGCTGGGGGTGTAGCTCAGAGGTAGAATGCCCCTGGGTTCCATCCCCAGTAACACACACACACACACACACACACACACACACACAGAGGAGTCATAACAGTAACTGCCCCAGGGTGTCAGCTCCCTGCACAGCTCCTGCATTCACAGTAGCATTCCCACTCTCAAAAACGTCCTGACTACTTAGCAAAACCTTCCCTCGCTCATCTCCATCTCACCAAGGAGAACAAGGTGGTCCCAGTGGCACATGCTTGTTATCCCAGTAGTTGAGAGGCTGAGACAGGAGGGTCACGGGTTTAAAGCCAGCCTCAGCCACTTAGTGAGACCTTATTTTAAAATAAAATTTAAAAAAAAAAAACAGAATTGGGCTAGGGGTGGAGCTCAGAGAGAACACTCCTGCGTTCAAATTCTAGCACCACGAGAGAGAGAGAGAGAGAGAGAGAGAGAGAGAGAGAGAGAGAGAAGTTTTGCTGAGACCCAACATCCAGCTTGCACAGCCCCCAAATGTTTCTGCTTTGGCTTAGCCCAGCATCTTCAGTCAGGTGGACACAGTCACCGAGGGCTGTTGGAGCTCAGAGGGCAAGAAGGAACGGGCGTTAGTCAGAGCATGGTATCTGCTGGAAACACGGGCAGGGCTTGCTGCCAGGGCCAGAACTGCCAGCCGCTCCTCTGTGCAGGGCCAGGCCAGCGCAGAGAGCAGCCCCCACCTCCACCCCCGCGCCTGGCACACAGGTCTGGCACACCTGCTCCCCTGCCGGGCCATCAGCAGGGTCAGTTGGTCAGTGGTTAGTACTGGGCAGGCTGACCCTGGGGGATGAGGCCCAAAGACCCCCTCCCTCTGTGTAGAGATCAGGGGCCTGGCTCCCAGGAAGCCAGGGTTGGAAGGGTCTGGCATAGGTTCTGCGAAGGTTCAGAGGTGCTGCCCCGGTGCTTGGCTCGCTGCACCGTCCTCCAGCTAGCGAAGTGGAAGAAAAGGGGATTTAGTTTAGTTCCTGCCAAAGAGGTAGAAAAAGCTGGTTGACGGGAGGCAGGGCTTCACACCTAGCCTTATGGTGAGACAGAACAGGGGGTGGGAGAGCTGGAGAGGGGCTGGAGGAAGGAAGGGCCACGCGTATGCCCAGGAAGGAATCTTGCTGTCCAGGAAATGGACTCTGGGCGTCTGTGGACACCTGGTGCACTTCTCACAGTGCGGATTCCAGGTTCTCAGCTGGACCTGCAGCTCAGGCTCCTCAGGGGCTGGGCTCAGGAATCTGGACCGTGACAAGCCCCTCCATTGATTCGGATGCACCCTGAAATTTGAGATCCACCATATGCGCCCACGTGATGGCTCTGGGGACACTGGTCCCCTCCCAAATGCCAAGTCCACGGGGAAGGGGAAGGATGCCCAAGAAAAGACGGGGAAGAACCGCATAGTGGAGTCAGATTCCTCAGTCCCCCCTCAGGAACAAGGATGGGTCTCGGGCCCTTGGGTGGCCACACACAAGGGTGGGCAGGAACCAGATCTACAATGTCCTGGTGTTTCACATTAAACATTCTGTCCCTCAGCAGCAATGGCCTCGTTTCAAGTCCTCCATGGCCACATATAGTGGCCACGATACAGGACAGGGAGACACCAAATCTCCCTCATTGCAAGGTCTCACTAGACAGGGAAGAGGGAGAAAGCATCACGCCTCTAGGCGAACCAGAAGTTCTGTGGATTCCGTCTGATCCGCCCATAAGCCGATTAGTAGTAAGAGTAACAGCAGGTGCCTTGCACTGCTGGGCACTGTGAGCTTTACCTCACTGAACACTTGCCATACTATTACCAACACCAGTTTAAGGAACAGTAAGCTGGGCAGGTTAAATGTCCAAAGGTGCAGAGCATATAACTAGCAAACTGTCCATCTGAGCGCACTTGTGGTGGAACCCCGCCCAGCTCCCTCCCTCACGCCTGGCTACCAGTGACAGTTCCTGGGCTAGGAATCGAACTACGTCTACTTCTGATTTTGCTTCTGGGAGGAATGGAAACAGAATCTCTTGATTTGGACGTCCTTCTCTTGCTCATCACACACGACTCTAAAATAAGTTTGCGCCGGGCGTGGTGGCGCACGCTTGTAATCCCCGCGCTTGGGAGGCGGAGACAGGAGGATCGCGTAGGTTCGAAGCCAGCCGCGCTGGCTTAAGAAACCCTGTTTCCAAATAAAAATATTAAAAAAAAATAGGTCTGGGAGTGTAGCCCAGAGGTAGAAGGGCTTCCAGGAACCCCAGCACCACCAAAAAAAAAAAAAAAAATTAAAATAAGTTTGTGTTGGCGCAAACACTTCAAATGCACTACTTAAACAAAGGTGTTTGTGGCTTAAAAAAAAATTAAGAATGACGAAGAAACCCCTAAGTTCTTCCTGCAGGTTCACACAAGATGAGCTATTTGAGCCATTTCAGAGTTGCCTAAGTAATTTACCCTGTAATTTTTGTAAACAAACGTCATGCAAATGTTGGGTTTCTTGTTCTGTCACCTCTGACTTAGGATGAGTACCCTGGCTAGTTTCTCTCTGTCTGCATCTTTTTAAAGGAAAGGATCTGGGTCGTCTATCAGTCAGACCTAGTTTTAAACGTCAGCTCTCTGTTCTGTGCTCACTGTGGGACTTTGGGAAACTTACACAACCTCTCTGGGCTCCGTTTTTTTCTTCTATAAAATAGGGCTTTTAATGTCCATTGAGAGTGAAGAGACTTTTGTGCAAATACCCGCGACCTTACAGAGATCCCTATAAGTCACCTCCTCCCTTCTCTGCTGAGTCCCCACTTCCGGTTATATGTCATGGATCGGGAGTTTCCGAGTGGAAGTGGAGCCGAGTGGCATTGGAGCAGCTCTGTCCAGAGACGGCCCCTTTGTTTGTCACCTGTAGATAAGCCACTGACTTGGGAAACGTCCGTAAGCATGAACCACTCTGGCTATGTTTTGGTGACATTTTAAAGAGGGTAAAACAGAATGTTCTCTCTGATAAGTGCAAAGCTCTCCAAGCAGAAGAGCAGACACGTGGCTTTGATGTGGGCCAAGGGCGTATGTGAAGCCCAGCCAGGAGGGGCTGGCCGGCCCTAAGTGGGCAGCTAGAGGGACCATGCCGGGCCAAGCACACCGAGCCAGGCCCTGGCTCCTGATTCATTCAAATGATGGCCATGCACCAGCCTGGGAGTGGAGGAGTCCCCAGAGCTGGGGTGTGGAACAGAGGGCAAGACGAGAGACAGTGTGGTAGACCAGGACTAAAATTGTGATGGGGCACAGAGCAAGTTACATTGCCCAGAGTTAGGGAACCAGTGTCATAGAATAAATTGTATGGGAGGACCAAATGAGACAGGATGTCAGGATGCAGGAAGGCAGCTCACACAGGCTGGAGGAACAGGGCTAGGCAGGGATGGTGGGCAGACTGGATGTTGATACCAAGATCTCTCTCCATCTCAGGATGACAGGCTGTGGATCCAGCTGAAATAGCCTCATCCATCCCTGTTGGAGGCCCAGGGCAGGGACCCAAGCAGCTTAGTAGCTAAGAGACTCCAAAGGCAGGAACAAGCCTAGGTTTGAATTCACAAGCACCAACTAACTATGTGACTTAAGCTAGTGGCTTAACCTCTCTGAATCTCACTTTCCTGATGATTATGATGATGGTGGTGATCAAGAAGATGCTGGTGATGGTGAGAAGGAGAACGATGGTGGTGATGGTGATGCCGGCAATGCGGGCAGTAGTGATGGTGATGGTGATGCAGACAATGATGTGATGAAGTTGACAGTGGTGATAGGGAGGGTGGCTATGATGGTGATGGTGCTGATCATGGTGGTATTGATGGCTCTGCTGATGAGCAGAAGTTGACTGATGTTGTTGATGACAGTGGTGATGTTGACAAGGAGGAGGGTGGAATGGTGATGAGTGTGGCAGTGATCATGATGACCACAATGATGATGACATGGGTGGTAATGATGATGTCGATGTTGATTACGTTGATGGTGATGGTGATGATGATGATGATACAGAGGATGGTGATGGTGATGGTGATGGTGATGATACAGAGGATGATGATGGTGATGGTGATGATAATGATGATGATGATGATACAGAGGTTGATGATGTTGAGTATATTGATGGTGATGATGATGTTGATGGTGATGGTGATGGTGATGATAATGATGATGATGATGATACAGAGGTTGATGATGTTGAGTATATTGATGGTGATGATGATGTTGATGGTGATGATGATGATGATACAGAGGTTGATGATGGTGATGATGGTGATGTTTATGATGATGGTGATGATGATGATGATTATGATGGTGATGATGATGACACAGAGGATGATGATGGTGATGATGATGTTGAGTACATTAATGGTGATGGTGATGATGATACAGAAGATAATGATGGTTATGTTAATGGTGATGATGATGTTGATTACGTTGATGGTGATGATGGTGATGGTTATGATGTGATGTGATGTTGATGATGATGGCAATGATGGTACTGATTATGTCAATGATGGTGGTGATGATGACAGAGATGTTGATAATGATGTAGATGACAGTGGTGATGATGTTAATTATGTTGATGTTGATGCTGAGGACAATGATATGATGATATTGCTGATGTTGATGACAATAACGTTGATAATGATGTGGATGACAATGGTGATGATGTTAATTATGTTGACGTTGAGGATGATAATAATGATGGATATTGTTGATGCTGATGAAAATAATGTTGATGATGATGATGACAATGATGGTATTGATGATGATGATAGTGATGATACTGATGATGATGATAGTGATGATGATGATGATGATGATGGCAATGATGGTATTGATGACGATGATGATAGTGATGATACTGATGAGGATGATAGTGATGATGATGATGATAATAAATGGCAATGAGAGTAAAAGCCACTATTTCAGAATGGATCTAAAGGCCAGGCTAGACTATTCACCTTTCCCCCTGACTAACTGTGTGACCTTGAGAAATTAGCTTCTCTCTCTCAGACCATCGGTAAAACTGTGATTAACCATCATTGCTGCACGTACAGTTGTCACAAGCATTAAGTGGAATAAAACACACATAAAGTACCCGGCATATAGTAAGTACTCAATCGTGCTCGTATGATTATGAAAAATATGAGTATTTTCGTTGCTATGTTTCCTTTATTATCAGAATCATCTGTTTATCCTGAGCTAATGTTACTCAACAAAAGCTAAAAGCCGGGTTAGGATGACAGTGATCTGTGGCCCTGGCCCACAGGGCTTCCCTCTCCTTCCTCCTTCCTAATTTTTCCGCCACCAGGTGTCACAGGTGTTGATACTGTTCGGGGGCTCACCCTAGGAGATGGGCCTGTATGTTCCAAGATCTATGAAATGGGAAAGGGGAGAATGATGAGTGAAATTCAGTATCATGGCTGTCCTCAAATAACTTCCACAAAGAGGGATGGGCACCCGCCATCAGGGTCAACCTGGACGAACGCCTTCTCATGCTGATGACAGACTGCCTTCCTACTTGTTCCTGGTGGCCCTCACCAAGCAGCGAGTGGGGTCCAGAGATGGGCATGGGAGGAGCCTCTGAGGTTCCATACAGACTCGGGTTGGGGATCAAGGCAGCCAGCCTGACGTCCCACTTTGCCTTTCAGGGACTTGGATGGCAAGCCACACAAAGGCCTGCCCCTTGGCGGGGACAACGACCGAGTCTTCAATGACCTGTGGGGGAAGGGCGACGTGCCGGTCCTCAACAACCCAAATTCAGAGAAAGAGCAGGTAAGTGTGGGGTGCCGGCCTGGCCCCCCACAGCTCCTCAAACTCACCCAGGTAGGAGGCTGAGGGTTGGGAGGGGAGGTAGACGCCAATCCACATTGAGACAGAAGCCAGCTGCCATGGCTGTTGGGCTGGGGAGACGGGCCAGGAGGGCTTATCCTGGGATGTGAATTTGGGATTCGCTTAAGGTTTGTTTTGGTTTGCTTTGTCTGTAAGCTTGCCATTTGTCAACTTTCAATTCTGTTTCTATCACGAAAGGCAATCATGTGGTTACAGATTTAAAAGAGATAAAAGATGTGTGGGACCCAGGCGTGGTGATACGTGCCTGGCAGCCCAGGATCTGGGAGGCTCAGACGGGAGGATCGCAGGTTCTTGGCCAGCCTCAGCAACTTAGTGAGACCCTGTTCTTCAAAATAAAAAAAATAAAATAGGGCTGTGGGGATGTGGCTAAGAGGTGCCACGTACCCGTGGGCTCAATCCCTACACACACACACACACACACACACACACACACACACATGATACATGGTGATAAGCTTTTTCCTCTCCCCTGATCCCAGCCATGGATTCCCTCCCAGAGGCCAGCGGTATTACTAACTTGTTTGTGTTCTCTTAGCAGCCTTGTGTACACACAGATGCACCCACACACTCTTTTCCTATCTGTATAGAAATGAGAGCCCCTGCCGGGCGTGGTGGCGCACGCTTGTAATCCCCGCGCTTGGGAGGCAGAGACAGGAGGATCACGCAGGTTCGAAGCCAGCCGCGGGCGCTGGCTTAGGAGACCCTGTTTCCAAATAAAAATGTAGGTCTGGGAGTGTAGCCCGGAGGTAGAAGGGCTTCCAGGAACCCCAGTACCACCAAAAAAAAAAAAAAAAAAAAGAAATGAGAGCCCGTGACACAGACCATTTTGCACCTTGATTTTTCACTTGTCAACATGTCCAGGAAACAAGTCCCAGCCAGCAGGTAGAGAGAGCCCTGGTTCCTTTAGACAACTGTATAATGTTCCAGGAACATCCTTCCTAAAACACACGGACCATGGCCATTCCTTTGCTGCAATGGGTGGCACTGTCATGCGTGGCATGGGGCCAGTACCTCCTTTTGGCCCCTGAGCAGGCTAGCAGATAGAATAAAGCCCTAGGAATGAAATTGTTGAGACAAAGGCCACATATGTGTAGGATCGGGGCAGAAATTGCCCGACTGCTTGCCCCTGGGGTTGGATCCATCCTACCAGCTAAGCCGGAGCCGGGCTGTTTCCCGCAGCCACGCCCCTTCTATCTGCTGTCACAGCTTCGGCCTTTGCCAATCTGCTGAGAGCGTGTTGACAGCTGAGTCAACTCTTCCTTTCGCAAGAGTAGCTCCACTTGGCTGGAGACCCGCAGAGCCTTTTTCTCTCTTGCCCAGGCAGTGGCTCAATGGCCAGACCCACCGCGGGAGGTGTGTGTATTTTCCAGCATGTCCTGCGTGGGCAGGGAGGAGCTGGGTCCTCCCCAGGCTGGGGCGCCCTGCTCCCTCGGCCCTGAACCTCATCTGTGCGGCCCCACTCACTGTCCAAATAAGGACCCTCAGCATTTCCACCTCGATTCGGGGGGGGGGGGGGGCTTCCAGAGTCTTAGGGCAGCAGGCTTTTCTTGGCTGCAGATGGTCAGCAGGGTCCACACTGCTTCAGACCCAGCTGGGTCTCTCCTTCTGGTAGTGATGCCCAGAAATGTTAGGCGGGAGAAGAGCACCGTTGTTAGCTCTTATAATGCCCTCCTCAAAACTCAAGGCCACCCAGGGGTGAGGGGTGGGGATGGAGCAATGGCATATCCCAGTCCCAGTTGGGAGGCTGAGGCAGGAGGATCACAGGTTCAAGGCTAGCCTCGACAACTCAGTAAGACCCTGTTTCAAAATTTGAAAAGAAAAAAAAACCGGGGGATGTAGCTCACTGGTAGAGCGCCCTGGGTCCAATCTCTAGTATTACTTGCGCACATACACACACACACACACACACAGCCATATTTGGTATTTGGGTGGGGATGTAGCTTAGTGGAGCTGTTGTTTATCAAAGCACAAGACTCTGGGTTCAATTCCCAGCCAGAAAAGAAAAAAAATATATCAAGTCCACTCTTTGAGCATTAGAGAACTCTTGCCATGAATGATTAAATAAACTAATATTGTGCAAAATTCCTTGTTAGTTTTTTAGTTGAAAATGGGGGGATGTGGCCTTATTTGGAGCCCTCCCAAGACAAAAAAAGAAGAGGAAGAGGCAGCCTCCAGCCAGATCGAGGCTGCGGAGGTGATTGTCAGCTCTCTACTTTATTTTCCTGAGAGATAGTTTATTATTTGTATTTTTAATTTATTGTCATTGTTTAATTTTTTTTGGGGGGTGTGGTACTGGGGATGGAACCCAGGAGCTTTCTACCTCCAGGCTATACTCCCAGACCTTTTTTTTTTTTTTTTTTTTTTTTGGCAGGTCTGGGGATGGACCCCAGGGGCATTCGACCTCTGAGTTCCCCCCTCCCGGTCCTATTGTTATTCTTTATTTTGAAACAGGGTCTCACTAAGTTGCTGAGAGCCTCACTAATCAGCTGAGGCTGGCTTCCAACCTGCACACTCCTCCTGTCTCAGCCTCCCAAGTACTGGGAGCACAAGCGTGCGCCACCACGCCCGGCTTCAAATTCTTCATAGAAGTATCAACAGCTTTTCTTTAAAAATTCGCGCAGTTTGCCGGGTGTGGCAGTGCACGCCTGTAACCCCAGTACTTGGGAGGCTGAGAAAGGAAGATCGTAGGTTCGAGGGTAGCCTCGGCAACTTAGCAAGACTTTCAGTAACTCAGTGAGATCCTGTTTCCAAACAAAAAATGAAAAGAGCCAGGAGTGTGACTCAGAGGTAGAATGCCCCTGGATTCAGTCCCTACTGCCACACACACACACACAAAAAACACCAATGTGCAAAGTCTGACTCTACTGGGCCTACATTCTTCTGGGGCAGCAGTCTGCAGTCTGAATCATAGCAATCCTCTCTAGACAGGGCATGGCTCGCCACTTTGCCACAGGCCTCACCCCTCCTTATCACCATCCTCTCATGGAGACCACGTATTCCTCGCCACTTATTGTAACATTAGTGCTGTTGACTTCCGACTAATAGTTAGAATGAGAATTCAGGTTTTTTGGTGGCTACTTCTTTCTTATACGTGGCACATGGAGATCCAGAAGTTTATGTGTGTCAGAAAAGATTTTGTGTTTTGTTAAAATGACAAATATTCTTATGTGTTTAACATCCAACCAAACACTGTGTGTTTGGAAACACCTCGGCTGCTTTGCTGGCTTACCTTACCTACCTGTCACCTCTAGGTAACAGAATTTGTCATTCCTGGGCTGCAGGAACCCTTGAGTTCTGGGTTATAAAGAAGAAGCAGAGGAGGCAGGGCCGGGGCCATCCCCTCTCACACCGCCCTTGCTTAAAGAGCAGCAGCTCAAATGGGCATGGTGGCACACAGGCCCAGTAATCCCAGTATTTGGGAAGCCGAGACAGGAGGATTGCAAGTTTGAGGCCAGCCTCAGCAACTTAATGAGATCCTCCACAACTTAATAATAAAATTTCAAAATAATAAAATAGGGCTAGAGTAGGGGGTAGAACTCAGAGGCAGAATACCCTTGGGTTCCATCCCCAGCAGCACCACACACACATATAAAAAGAAGACAAGAGAGCCGGGCACGGTGGCACATGCTTGTAATCCCAGTACTTGGGAGGCTGAGACAGGAGGGTCATGGTTCATGGCCAGCCTCAGCTACTTAGTGAGGCCCTTTGCAACTCAGTGAGACCCTGTTTCAAAATAAAGAATAAAAAATAGGGCTGGGGGTGTAGCTCAGAGATAGAATGCTCCTGGGTTCCATCCCTTGTACTGCAAAAAAATAAAAATAAATAAACAAGACAGAGATGATTCCTGGACAACTGCAGGCTTCTTTGACTAAAGGGTCAGGGATGAGATGGCAGATCTATTTCCTTTGGGAAGGAGAAGTGGTCCTAGAGGGTTCTGAGGGAGAGGGGAAAGCTCCAGCTCTCCTGAGGTCCATTAGCCAGCCAGTGCTAGCCTGGAGGACTCTGATGCCAGGACCAGCAGTGCTGACGTTGGTTGGTTGGCTGGCTGGCTGGTTGGTTGGTTGGTTGGCTGGCTGGCTGGTTGGTTGGTTGGTTGGTTGGTTGGTTGGTTGGTTGGTTGATTGGTTGGTTGGTTAGTTGGTTGGTTGGTTAGTTGTCTGGTTGGTTGGTTAGTTGGTTGGTTGATTGGTTGATTAGTTGGTTGGTTGATTGGTTGGTTGGTTGATTGGTTGGTTAGTTGGTTGGTTGATTGGTTGGTTGGTTGGTTGGTTAGTTGGTTGGTTGATTAGTTGGTTGGCTGGCTGGTTGGTTGGTTGGTTGGTTAGTTGGTTGATTAGTTGGTTGGTTGGTTAGTTGGTTGGTTGGTTGGTTGGTTGATTGGTTGGTTAGTTGGTTGGTTAGTTGGTTGGTTGGTTAGTTGGCTGGTTGGTTGGTTGATTGGTTGATTAGTTGGTTGGTTGATTGGTTGGTTGGTTGATTGGTTGGTTAGTTGGTTGGTTGATTAGTTGGTTGGTTGGTTGGTTGGTTGGTTTACAGTGCTGGGGATGGAACCCAGGGTCATAATACCTCCAAGTTCCACTCCCAACCCTATTTTTTATTCTTTATTTTGAAACAGGGTCTCACTGAGTTGCACAGAGCCTCACTAAGTAGCTGAAACTGGCCACAAAACCGCCATCCTCCTGTCTCCGCCTCCCAAGTACTGGGATTACAAGCGTGCGCCCCCACTCCTGGCAGGTGCACAGCTTCTCTACTGACAGCCCCCTGCCCAACCCGCCACCAGGACCCCGGGATTCCTGGCTGCTTCAGAGACTTCAGAATCTGTGGGAAAACTTTTCTGTACTTCACCACCGCCACAGCCTCTAGAGGTCTCAAAATTAAGAGACTTGTGGACCACTTCTTCCCCAAAGTCCAGGGAATCAAAGGTCCCCAGGCCCCTTTCTCCCAGGCTGTCCCAGAGCGGCAGCCAGACCGGCGGGCTCCATGAACCTGCATACCTCCATCGCTCAGCCAGCCCTGATGCATGCGCATTAACGATGTCTGCCGGGGTCCAGCCCTAGCAGGAGTCGGGGGTCGTGTGTTGGTCTTCTCTCTCTCGACTCTTCTCTCACCAACACACGACCCCCGACTCCTGCTAGGGCTGGACCCTGGCAGATGTCCAGATGAAAATAACAGTAGCAGCCAGTTGTGGCGCCCACCTGTAATCCTGGAATTTGGGAGGCTGAAACAGGAGGCTCATAGGTTCAAGGGCAACCGGAGCAACTTAGCAAGACCCTGTTTTGAAATAAAAATAAAATAGGACTGGGAGCGTAGCTCAGAGGCAGAATGCACCAGAGTTCGATCCCTAGTACTGCAAAAAAGAAAAAGAAAAAGGATGGAAACCACATATCCTTGCAGATGTGTAGCAGTATAGACCTCTGGCTCCCCTGCCCACAGAGCCCTAGGAAGGGGCCAGGGTCGGCCCTCTAGCTGGTGACTGCAGTCAGACAGCTAATTCACATCTCTGCTAAGCCCCCCTAATCGGAGCTAACGGGCTCCTGGCATTGTGAGAAGACTGAAATGAGATAACTCATAAAAATAATGGTGTCAGCTGTAACAATAATGGCTAATATTTATTGAGCAACAGCGAGCACTGTGCCAAGCACTTTAGGCCCATGGCCTTGACTAACGCCCAGCCCCATCCAGTGGAGGATGCTTGGCCCTTTATATCCATGGGTTCTGACAGTGGATGGAAATTTTTTTAATTACATCTGTATTAAATATGTACAGATTTCTTATTATTCCCTAAACCATACAGTAGGACAGCTATGTGCATAGTGTTTACATTGTATTAAGTATTTTAAGTCATCTAATGATATCTTAAAGTATACAGGAGAATGTGCATAGGTTCTTTACAAATACTAGACAGAGATGGGCGTGGTGGCACGAGCCTGGAATCCCAGGACTTGGGAGGCCGAGACAGGAGGATCACAGGTTCGAGGCCAGCCTGAGCAATTCGGTGAGACCTTCAGCAACTTGGTGACACCTGTTTCAAAATAATGTCAGAACCAGGCATGGTAATGCACACTTGTAATCCCAGTACTTGGGAGGCTGAGACAGGAGGATTACAGGTTCAAGACCAACATCAGCAGCTTAGTGACACCCTCAGCAACTTAGCAAGACCCTGTTTCAAAATAACAATAAAAAGGAATTGAGGTGTAGCTCAGAGGTAGAATGTTCCTAGGCTAAAACCCCAGTACCTAAAAAAGAAAACTCAGCAACAAATACTAAATTATCTACAAAGGGGCCTTGTGCATCTTCAGGCCCTTGTATCTCCAGGGATCCTGGGACCAGTCCCCCATGGATGCTGAGAAGCGACTACACTGTCACTGTACCCATTTTATAGAGGAGGAAACTGAGACCCTTCTCAGAGTCAATGGTAGACATGGGATTTGAGCCAGGGAGCCCCAGAAATCACTCTTAGCTCTACTGGCCTGGTACAGAATGAGTACTCGAGAAATCTTTGTTATTGTTTTTATTTGGCAAATTATTATACTGCTGATGTGAGGCAGAAAGAAAACTAGAAGCCCGCCCCCATTTTAGAAGAGACCCTCGTGACCAGAGACAGAAGGGGACCAGCCGAGGCACTGGCCGGCTGCACCTCCTCCCGGTGAGCACGTCATCGTCCTTGACAGTCATCAAGGCGACTCGATGTGACTTGACAGGCACACCTTCACATGTGCGTTTTGGGGGCCGGGCTCCAGCAACAGCCTCCAGCGGAAAGGGGGAACCTTCCAGAGCCCAGCTCTGTTGCTATACGTTTTTAACTTACAAATGGCTGCTTCACCTCTCAGACTCTCTGTCTCCTCCTCTGAAGGGCAGGTTACCATGAGGACTCAATGAGCCAGGAGACGTGCGAAGGCCGGGCTCTGGGTAGGCGCTTGCTACAGGCTGCTCTGAAGGAAGTAAAACTGGCCAGGCGTGGCGGTGCGCACCTGTAATCCCAGGATACGGGAGGCTGAGACCGGAGGTCACAGGCTGGAGGACAGCCTCAGCCATTTAGGGAGGCTTTCAGTAACCTAGCAAGACCCTGTTTCAAAACAGAAAATTAAAGAGCTTGGAGTATAGCTCAAGGGGAGAGTGCCCCTGATTTCAATCCCCAGTGATACACATTAAAAAAAAAAGAAAGCAAAAGAACAAAATTGAATGGGATCACTGCTCTGATAGAGTTCACAGCCAAACCTTCATATTTTCATTAAATATTTGCCTTACCTTCTGGAAATCTCAAATTCCCAGAAGGAAGTTTCCAGAAGGAGAAGCTGCAGACGTAGCCACACGCAGCAGGCTAACAATGCCGTGCTATCCAGGGTTTCTTGGACTCGCGCACCTGTGTTACCCTCAAAGCCCACCCAGCCGCCTCAGCAGACTCCATCTATTATGGCTGACATGTTGGGGTGCCTGTGAGTCACCCCCGTCTCTAGGCCTCTCTCTAGCCTCCCCTCCGTGGCGGAACCCTGAATCCTGAGCACGAAGCAGCCATTTGGTCCCAGCTACAGGGGTCGGCCGTCTCATCTGGTCCAGCTCATGACCTGAGGTGGAGGTCCAGGTCGGGTTCCCCTTCTCTGGTTACCAGGGAGACCCCAGGCCACAGGTGCTCTATGAGGATGCTTTCTAGACATTTTAAGAGCCCCTCTGAGCCCCGAGGCAGCAGAGTTCCCTTCCTGCTGGCCTATCATGTCCCACCTGTGAGCCTCCACCTGCTGGCTGGCCCAAGAGTCACGTCAAGAGCCCGGTCATCAGCCATCAGCCAGGAGAGGTGGCATACATCTGTAATCCCAGGCCTTGGGAGGCTGAGGCAGGAGGCCTCATTCAAGGCCAGCCTCAGCAAGACTTAGCAAAACTCTGTTTCAAAATAAAAAATAGAACAGGGCTGGCAGTGTAGCTCAGAGGTAGAACACCTCTGGGTTCAATCAGTACCACATACACAAAGAGAGAGAGAGCCAGACACAGAAGCACAGCCGGCAAGGCCTGCCGCCCTGGGGGGTCCGTGCCAGGGCGGAGCCAGGAAGCGGGGACTGAATTGTCCGGTGTTTGGGTTCAGCCTGCCGGCATTTCCACATATTTGCTAAGTGTTTGTTTTACTAGCGGGGACTGGGGATCGGCGAGGCAGTCTGTCCCCGCTGCTGCCTGGGTGGGACGAGGTCATTTTGGTTTAGGAGCCAGTGTGCTTATCCACTGCGCCGCCCTGGGTTCAAACCCTGCTCCCAGAAAGGCTGCCCGGGCTGCAAGTGATTTTTCCTTTTTTCTGCAAATCAATAGCAGTCTCCAAGCCCTGTTCCAAACAGACAACCTCAGAGGTCAAGAGAGGCCCAACCAACTTTTATTCACTGATGGTCCCAGGGTATTTTAAAAGCCAAAATCTCATTATGCTTTGTTGAAATTTACATTTATCCATTCATTCAATTTGGTACTGAGGATTGAACCCAGGGGCATTCTATTTCCAAGCTATACCCTTAGACCTGTTTTATTTTTTTATTTAGAAATGAGGTCTCACTAAGTTGCTAAGGGTCTCGCTAAGATGCTAACGTTGGCCTCGAACCTGCAATCCCCCTGTCTCAGCCTCCTAAGGACTGGGATTACAGGCCTGCGCCATCAAACCCAGGTTTCCACACTTATATTTAACAAGACACACAGGGCAGCTCAATGTCCTGGAGCTGAGCTACAAGATAATCATGGGATTCATTTTTCAAATGAATCTCTAGTGCACTTTTCCATCGTGGCCCAGTTTAAAGTCATCTAGTAACAACCGACTCTGCCGTGGTCTCACCGTGGTCCGGAGAAAGCAACAATTGTCTAGTTTAAAGCCCCCTTGCCCTCAGAGTTCCTCGCACCCCTTCAACTTCCAAACTTGGACACGTCTGAGCCCTGAGCATCCCCATCCCCCACGGCCCATAGACTGGATCTTTGAAGCAGAGGGAGGGGGCCGACTAGAGCCTCAAGCTTGCAAAGTAAATAGTGAATCACTCTGCGCTTAATGCTCGGAAGCAGCACAAGGAAATCCCACTCCCAGGCGCTCCCCACACTTGCTGGCATTCCCTAGGCAGCGGTGTTTGAATGCATGGACAGGTGGGTATCTGCTGCCGTGGGTTTGGGGGTTGGTCCTGCCCCTTCCCTGAGCTGCCACCGCTGCTACCCATGATTCAGAGCGGTCCCGCCCGGGTCTGCGGTGGAGGACACAGCGCGAGGAGCCTGGCCCCTGGCATAGATGGCCCGCTGCCCGGCTTGGCCCCGGCGCCATGTCCCGGTTTCAGGATGAGCCAAGCAGGGCGGGCTGCTTAGAGACCACGATGGAGGAGCCCTGGCTAGGGCCGTGGAGCCAGGAGTCCCAGATGGAGGAGGTACAGCGATTGGCTCCTTGTGACGGCCATGACTGAGCCCGTTCCGGCCTCACACCTCGGCTGGGAGATGCCGTCTTCAGACCACATGGCATCCTGTGTGTGTGTGTGTGTGTGTGTGTGTGTGTGTGTGTGTGTGTCTACATTTCCCCTTTTTTTGGTACTGGAGTTGGAACCCAGGGGCTTTTCTACCTCCAGGCTATACACCCAGATCTATTTATTTGGAAACAGGGTCTCACTAAGTTGCCGAGAGCCTCACTCAGTAGCTGAGGCTGGCTTCGAACCTGTGCAATCCTCCTGTCTCAGCCTCCTAAGCACTAGGATTACAATGTGTGCCACCACACCCATCACTTCAAATTGCCCCCTTTTTTGTACGAGAATACCAGTTATATTGGAGCAAGAGCCATCCTAAAAATTTCACTTTAACTTAGTTACTTCTGTGAAGATCTTGTCTCTAGCCAGGAGTGGTGGCACACGCCTCTAATCCCAGCCACTCAGGAGGCTGTGGCAGGAGGATCGCAAATTCAGCCCGGACAACTTAGTGAGACCCTGTCTCAAAATAAAATTTAAGAAAGGGCTAGGAACGGGCATGATGTTGCACGCTTATAATCCCAGCGCTTGGGAAGCTGAGACAGGAAGAGCACAGATTCGCAGACAGTCTTGGTATTTTCCTGAGGCCTCCGCAACCTAGCAAGACCCTGTTTCAAAATTTAAAAAAAAAAAAATAGGGCTGGGGATATAGCTCAGAGATAGAATGCCTTTGGGTTCAATCCCCCAGTACCACAAAAACAAAAACAATAACTAAAGGGCCGGAGTGTAGTTCAGTGGTAGACCTCCTACCTAGCATGTATAAGACCCTGAGTTCAATCCCCAGCACACCACACACACACACACACACACACACACACACACACACACACACTCCAAATAGGGTCACCTTCAGAGGTATTGGGGTTTAGGCGATTTGGCAGGGGTGGGGCTACAACTCAGCCATACAGCTCTTTAGGTATTTATTTTGTGTCTCCCAGCACCTCCCTGGCTGTACCTCTCAAAGCTGGTTCCAGGGAGGCTCCTGAAGGTGACAGGTGCTACTGTTGGGAAGGGCAGGCATTTGACCCTTTGTCCATTTCTACTCTGTCTGCTGCCCACCTCAAGCACCTCCCTCCCTCCAGCCTTCCCAGGCCCCTGCTCCTGCTCCCCGGCACCTACCAAAGGCTCTGAGCCTCCAGGCAGGAGGCCCCTACAGCCTCTCTTGCTCCAGCCTCCCCATCCTCTCCTGCCCCAAGGCCCTCCCTCCCACCTCCCGCGTCCCAGCACCCTCTCCCTTCTGGTCCTGCAGTACTGGGGATGGAACCCAAGGCTGCTGTACCACTGAGCTACACCCCAGCCCTTTTTATGTTTTATTTTGAGACAGGGTCTCACTAAGTTACCAAGGCTGGCATCCTTGTTACCTAAGTTACCAAACCTGCGATCCTCCTCCCTCAGCCTCCCTAGTACTGGGATTGTAGGCATGCACGGGCACGCCCAGTCTGCACCTGACTCCATTCCCCCCAACACACACACACACACACACACACACACACACACACAGCCTCCTGCTGCATTGATGCAACCGCCTCTCTGTAAGTCTGTCTGCCTTCGCCTCCTACCAGCCATATACAAAAAGTCACCTTCGAACGATCCAACAAAAACGCACACACAAGCGGTTCGGATCCTAAGCTGTACACAAACGGTCCCCAACTTAGGATGGTTTGACTTGGCAATTTTCAGCTTCACAATGGTGTGAAAGCAATATGTATTCAGTCAACAGCAGTGGAGAACTTGGCATTTGGACGTCTTCCCGGGCTAGGATGCGCAGCGCGGTCCCCTGTATGCCGGGCGGCAGGAGCCAGCCGCCGCGGCTCCGGGTCAGCCAGGACAACCCGCACTCTGCGGTGCCGGGTTGCCATCCGGGGTGTCCAGCAGCGGAGGAGGTTTTTAAATGCATTTTTTTAATTTCTCAGGGTAGTTTCAGTTTCTGGAGGACTTGTGGCACATGGAAGATGGCCGTGCTCCTAACGCCGGCCGAGGTGAGGTCACGCCCAAGTTCCCAGCCCTGGGGCTGCCCTCTTCCCACCCGTGGAGAACAGTCCTTGGCTGAGCGTTTGATCAACTTTACAATTTTAGCAGCTAGGTAGATTTTGTATTTTAGTTGGCTTAGGCTGAGATCACAGAGTACTGCACACTAGGTGTTTATTTTTTATTTTATTTATATGTGGCACATATTGGAAATGGTATACATTTAGACTGTCCTTGGTGCCCTCTCCCCCAGTTCCCCTCCCCCCTACACTGAGTGTCCGGGTTGACCATGCTATACGCATACTTTTACACATATTCCAATGTAGCTTCTCCATTAATCAACCTCAGCCTTCTTCCTCTCCTCTCCTTCCATTCTAGCTTTGCTGAGGTTTCCCCTCCATTATCTGGAGTCCCTCTGGTATCCCCAGTGCCCCCTAGTTTGGGCATATTAGAGAAAACATATGTCCTTTCTCTTTCTGTGCTTGGCTGATCTCACTTAATACAATGTTCTCCAGGTCTTTCCATCTTCTTGCGAATTACATGATTTTCTTCTTCTTTATAGCTGAATAGAATTGTTTGTATTTCTAATAATTTTTCAATCTATTCATCTGTTGGAGACCTAGGTTGGTTCCATATTTTGGCTGTTCCGAATTGTGCTGCTATGAACACGGGTCTGCATCTGTTGCTGTAGTTCTCTGATTTCAACCCCTTTGGAAAGATGCCCAGGAGTGGTAGAGCCGGATCATATGGTGGATCTATTCCCAGTTTTCTAAGGAATCTCCACACTAATCTCCATAGTAGCTAAACTACTCTGCACTCCCACCAACAGTGTAAAAGAGTTCCTCTTTCCCCACATCCTCGCCAGCATTTGTTGTTATTTGATTTCTTTATGTTTGCCACTCTGACTGGGGTTAGATGGAATCTCAGCGGAGTTTTGATTTGCATCTCCCTGATGGCTAATGATGTTGGACATCTTTTCATGTATCTATCGGCCATTTGTATCTCTTCTTTTGTGAAGCGTCTATTCAGTTCATTTGCCCATTTCTTGATTGGGTTGTTTGTTTTGCTAGTGAAGAGTCCTTTGAGCTCTTTGTACATTCTGGATATCATTCCTCTATCAGAGTGGTGGCTGGTAAAGATCTTCTCCCATTCTGTAGCTTCCCTTTAGGTTCTTAGTGGTTTCCTTTGATGAGAAGAAACCTTTTAGTTTGATTCCATCCCATGTGTTAATTCTTGCTTTAATTTCCTGTGCTTTGGAGGTCTTGTTGAGAAAGTTACTGCCTGTGCCTGTATGTTGGAGTATTGAGCCTATGCCCTCCTCTACTAACTTCACAGTCTCTGGTCTAATTACGAAGTCTTCAATCCACCTTGAGTTGATTCCTGTGCATGGTGAGAGGTAAGGATTTAGATCCATCTTTCTACAAATGGATAGCCAGTTCTCCCAACACCATTTGTTGAAAAGGACTAGGTGTTGTTGGGTTTTTTTGTGGTACTGGGGTTCCTGGAAGCCTTTCTACCTCTGGGCTACACTCCCAGACCTATTTTTATATTTTTATTTGGAAACAGGGTCTCTTAAGCCAGTGCGGCTGGCTCCGAACCAGCACGATCCTCCTGTCTCCGCCTCCCAAGCGCGGGGATTACAAGCGTGCGCCGCCACGCCCGGCTGGACTAGGTGTTTAAAACAACCTAGTTTTTCTCAGTATTTTGGAGGCTGAAGTGTGAGATCGGGCCAGCATGGTCCGGCTCTGGCAAGGGCCTCCTTTTCTGGAGGACAGACAGCCCCCTTCTCACTAGGTCACCCTCTTCCCTAAAGGCCATCCCTCCTATGAGCTAATCCTTCTGACCTCATGGAACCATCCTTAACCAGTAAAGCTCCATCTCCCAACGTAGCCACACCAGTGCTTAGGGCCTCGAGGTGTATACTTGGGAAGGAGGGACACAGGTCTAAAACAGACTTCAGTTTTTGTGCACGTATGGTACTAGGGATTGAACCCAGGGGTACCCTGCCACTGAGCTACATCCCCAGCTCTCTTTATGTTTTAGTTTGAAACTGTCTCACTAAGTTGCCATGAACTTGCCTCAAGCCTGCAATCCTCCTGTCTCAACCTCCCAAGTATTGGGATAACTCAACAAACACCTGGCTGAGATGTTTTATGAACATGTGCTGGGGAACACTGTTCTAGGGGTTGGTGGGGGGGGCAGAATAAACCAAAGAGTGGCTAGGCAGAAAACAAATCAGCCCTCTGGATCTGCAATTTCCATGTCCATGGATCCAGTCAACCCCAGGGGGATATCGAGGGAGGGGGGACTGCATCTGTACTGAGTATGGATGGACATTTTTATCTTGTTGTTACCCCCTAAATAATACAGTGTAGCAACTATTTCCATAGCATTTATATTGTATTAAGTGTTGTCAGTAATCTAAAGATAATCCGAAGTATATGGAAGGATTGTATAGTATTATGCAAATACTAGGCCTTTGAGGAGTATTATTTTTGTTTCAGTGTGTGGTCCTCGGCATTGAACCCAGAGGCATTCTACCTCTGAGCTATACCTCCAGCCCTATTTTATTTTTTATTCTGAATTAGGGTCTCACGGAGTTGCTGAGGCTGTCCTTGAACCTGCGATCCTCCTGTCTCAGCCTCCTGAGTACTGGGATTACTGGTGTGCGCCACCACGCCCAGCTCAGAGTGCTATTTTATAGAAGGGTTGGGAAAGACCTCTCACACGGGGCATTTGGGCACTCCGTAGTCAGCCCCAGGTCCTGGACCCTTCAGAGCAGAAGGCTATAATGCCGTGTGTGTGTGTGTGTGTGTGTGTGTGTGTGTGTGTGTGTGTGTGTCTGTCTGTCTGTCTGTCTGTCTGTCTGTCTGTCTGTCTGTGTTACTCCAAGTTATACCCCCAGCCCTATTTTTTTAGTCTTTTTGCTTTGTTTTGTTGAAACAGGGTCTCACTGAGTTGCAAAGGGCCTCACTAAGTAGCTGAGGCTGTCCACGAATCACGATCCTCCAGCCTCTGCCTCCCGAATGCTGGGATTACAAGCGTGCGCCACCACGCCTGTCTACAAAGCCTTCTCTATCAAAGGCAAGATAGGAAATTTCTTGGGCTTTGTGGGCCTTCCAGTGTTAGTCCCCATCACAGCAATCCACTCTGCCTCTGGAATACAGAGGAGCTGTCTGCACAAAGGAGCGTGGCTGTGTCCCAACAAAACTATTTCCGGACACTGAAATTTGAACTTTCATGTGTCACAAAGCATTCTTCTTCTTTGTATTTTTATATTCAACAGCTTAAAAATGGAAAAACCATTCTTAGCGCATGAGCTGGACAGAAACAGGCAGCAGTCCCGATCTGGCCGGCGGGCTGCAGTTTCCCAACCCCTGGGCTAGAACACGGCCCTGGCTGTGTGAGGCTGCGCCGGTTCTGGAATGAGCGCCACTGCCAGGGCTGCAAGGCCTTTTCCTCGGAACCTCTGCAAGCTCCTTAAGCAGAGAGGTGTTACCAAGTGTCCCTGAGCTCCCAGCCTCCTTTGCAACTTGAGGAGGAGGTGTGCAGAGATCAAGGCAGTGGCTCCCTCCACCAAAGCGCGACATAGCTGCAGCCAGAACCCCACCTGGGTCCCGTCCCCAACACCGCAACTTCTAAGCGCCCCTGAGCTGCATTTGAAGCTGGAGCACTTGGGTCCCACTCAGAAAAGCATTCGCATCCCGCTCCCCGAGCCCCTAACTGCTATATTAATCTCCCCACTCATCCCCCCCTGAGTCATCTAATATTACTGCTGGCTAATTAAAACATCAAAGCCCAAGTACAACAGCCCTGCCAGCGGCCTCCTAATGGCTGGTTTCAAGTGTGCAATCCGGCGGAGCCAGCGCGAGGGTGGCAGGCGCCCGCTCGGGCGGCCAATTACTTTGCTCTTCACCGCTACCCCTCGCACATCTGGCTCCTCAACAGATGGCCGCTTTTATTAAGCCTGTTACCGCGCCCTCGATGCCTGGCAGTGCAGGCCAGCGCTGGCAGCCCCGGCCACACCCCGCACCTCCTGCGCCCGCCCCTCCTGCCCATCTGCCCTGACCAGGGGTCCTGGGCCCAACCCCACCGCCAACACCAGGTCTGTCATCCCAGCCCTAGGGCTGCCGCCCGGCCTCCGGCACTCTCATGGCAGTGGCCCAGACAGCTCGGAAACTGGCTGAGAGAAACCCAGTGTCTGGGTACTGGGAATTTAACCCAGGGGCATTCTGCCTCCAAGCCTCCAACCTTCGCTCCTAACCCTAATTTTATTGCCGTCGTTGTTTTATTTTGAAACAGGATCTTACTAGGTTGCCGAGAGTCTCACTACTTGCTAAGGCTATCCTCAAATCCATCCTCAAATCCTCCTGTCTTAGCTTCCCAAGTACTAAGATTAAAGGCATGTGCCTGGCTTTTTATTTTTTTTTTTTTAATTTTGAAACAGAGTTGCTGAGGCTGGCTTCAATTCTGCAATCCTCCTGTCTCCGTCTCAGCATGCACCACCGCTTCGGCCTAGGTGTGGCACTTATGAGAGGCAGAAACCTGAAATTTGGGAAAAGCACTAACTGCTTCAAAACTTTCCAATTAAAACCCTTCTAGCTGGGCGTGGTGGCGCACGCTTGTAATCCCCGCGCTTGGGAGGCGGAGACAGGAGGATCGCGCAGGTTCGAAGCCAGCCGCACTGGCTTAAGAGACCCTGTTTCCAAATAAAAAAGTATAAAACAGGTCTGGGAGTGTAGCCCTGAGGTAGAAGGGTTTCCAGGAACCTCGGTACCACCAAAAAACAAAACAAAACAAAAAAAAAAAAAAACTTTCTATCTTCCCAGTACTTGCCAGAACTGATGAATCTGGATAGTGTCGGGGAACGCTCGGAAATCCAAGTAAATTTACCAGTCTCCTCAGTTCTGAGAGCTGTTATCATTCAGAAGAGACCCTTAGTTGCTTTATAGTCATTTATTCATTCAACAAATACTGAGTCCCTACTCACTACGCACCCTCTGTGCCAGGGTCAGAGTCCCAGAGATGTCAGAAACCACCTTCGAGGTCCCGATCCCTCTCCCCAGAACAGAACCCGGGGCTCCTCCGTGGTACCTCCTCCTTCCCAAGTGGAGGAGCCGTCACCCAGTGAGGACCAATCCTCCTCCAAGCACACACACTTGGTGACTCCTGGCAGATTCTAGAAAGCGGTGGCTCCAGGTCCCAGTGGAGACAGTTCCACGGTCCCCTCGAGGCCCTGCATAACCCTCTTCCATTCTCTCCTCCAGCCCCCCGCCTCGGGAAAACAGTCTCCCACCAAGAATGGCAGCCCTTCCAAGTGCCCCCGCTTCCTCAAGGTCAAGAACTGGGAGACTGACGTGGTCCTCACCGACACCCTCCACCTCAAGAGCACACTGGTGAGTGTCTCCACCTTGGCCCGGTCCACGCCTGTGATGCTGTTGCCATGGGAGCCGTCCCACTGGATGCAGGTGTTCAGCAGCATCCCTGGCCTGCTCCACTCGCTCACCTGTGTAAACGCTTTGTGTCCGTGCCCTTCATTTCCAACAGAATTTTTTTGGTAGGGGATTGAATCCAGGGGCGTTCCACCTCTGACCTACACCCCCAGCCTTTATTACTCTTTATTTTTACTCTTTATTTTGAAACAGGGTCTCTCTGAGTTGTAGAGGGCCTCACTAAGTAGCTGAGGCTGGCCACGAATCTGCGATCCTCTTGTCTCAGCCTCTCAAGTACTGGGACTACAAGCGTGTGCCACCATGCCTGGCTTATTCTTCATTTTCAAACAAGGTCTCGCTAAGTTGGGGAGGGCCTCGCTACGTTGCCGAGGCTGGTCTTGAACCTGCGATCCTCCTGTCTCAGCCTCCCAAGTACGGAGATTACAGACCCATGCCACCAACACCCAGCCCATCCTTGAAATTTTTATATAATATTTTTAATGGCCAACACGCCAGCATATTGCTTTAAATTGTTGTGAGAAATGGCCCTCTTAGAGGAATGTTGTATCTGTTAGCTATTGCAGACTAACAAACAGGTCCAAAATTCAGTGGTCAAAAACAACTACTATTTATTACTCTTTAAAAGTCTGCAGATTTTCTGGATGGTTCTGTGGACCTTAACCAGTTGTAGATGGTCTTGGTGAGGTTATCTCGATCATCTGCCACTATCTGAGAGGCAGGCCAGTCTAGAATGGCCCCGACTGAAATGACACTACTCTGTATGGTCTTTTCTTTTCCAGCAAGCTAGCTTGGCCTTGTGGGTATACAGAAGCATGCGAGATCTCTTGAGGCCTCAGCGTGGACATGGTCCAGGGCATTATACCACATTCTCTGGGCCTAAACCAGCCCAGTTTCAGGGGTGAAGAGGCAGATGGATAGCTTAGGGAACTGCTTTAAAGCCACGCTGCAAAGAAAATACAGGCCAGAAAGAACGGGGAGCGTTTTCTACAATCAATGTACCATAAATATATTCAAATGAGTTTCTATTGGAATATATATATACACACATATAATGGGATATATAGGGGATATATATACATATGTATGGAATATATATACACACACACACATATATATGGGGTATAGATGTGTATATATATATATAGTGGGGGTGGTACTGGGATGAACCCAGGGGCAGTCTACCTCTGAGTTACATCGCCAGCACTTTTTTGTTTTGAAGCAGGGTCTTCCTAAGTTACTGAGAGGCTCATTAAGTTGCTGAGGCTGGTATCCAATCTGCAATCCTCCTATCTCAGCCTCCCAAGTGTTAGGATTATAGGCATGTGATACCATGCCCGGCTCTATTAGTTCTTTTTTGATCGATGTAGAATCAAAAAAGTTTCCGGAATTTAGTGCCAAGGATTCTGATCCCAAGTCAGAAAGCTCCCGACGCCCTAAGTGATAAGGGCCAAGGCTTTGGGAACTTTCACGTGTGGCTGTTTGTTACCACGGATGACCGTGTCCAACAGTGATCTAAAGCTGGTCCTTGAGAAATCCCTTTGGGATTAAAGGCCAGGCCAACTCTCCCCTGAGTATCAGATCCTGGACTACGGCTCAATGGATGAAAACCATTGCCGTGCCAGGCGTGGTGGGCACGCTTGTAATCCCCGCGCTTGGGAGGCGGAGACAGGAGGATCACGCTGGTTCGGAGCTAGCCTCGCTGGCTTAAGAGACCCTGTTTCCAAATTTTAAAATATAAAATAGGTCTGGGAGTGTAGCCTGGTGGTAGAAGGGCTTCCAGGACCCCCAGTACCACCACACACACAAAAAAAAAACCCGAAAACCATTGCCAGACGTGGGTGAAATCACAGGATTGCCCGGCTCTCTCCTGTCTTCCAGGAGACAGGGTGCACCGAGCACATCTGCATGGGCTCCATCATGCTGCCCTCTCAGCACACGCGAAGGCCCGAAGACGTCCGCACCAAGGGGGAGCTCTTCCCCCTCGCCAAGGAGTTCATCGATCAGTACTACTCCTCAATTAAAAGGCAAGTGTTTGCGGACTCCGGAGAGCCCGGGGTAAGTTGTTGAGTGTCTGTCAGGGGCAGAGGCGTCAGCTTCAGCTTTGGAGATAGTTGAGCCAAGTTACTTTGAGAGTAAAGTCTCCGCCTGCCATTCACAGAGGCCGGAACCTGGCACCCGGGGGCCACATCTGTCCCCCAGATGGCTCCTGGGTGGCTCCAATTTGAAATATTTCAAGCAATTCCATGCCTACAGAAACAGTCACACCTGTTCATAAGCAGGCATGTTGACGGAACCATTATTTATAGTAGGAAAACTTTATAATTAACCTTCCAAAGCCGAGCACGGTGGCACATGCTCAGTGTATTCTTAGTACTTGGGAGGCTGAAACAGGAGGATTGTAGGTTCGAGACCAGTGCATGATAACTTAGCAAGTCTGTGTTTCAAAATCAAATAATAAAATAGCTCAGAGGTAGAACACCCCTAGGTTCAATCCCCAGAAACACAAAAATATTAAAATACCTCCCAGAAATCACGTGAGCTCCATCAACCAGAGAATAGGGAAATAAGCCGTAGTCTGTGCTAGAGATAAAGTACAGATTCGATATTTCTTATCAAAGATGCTTAGAACCCAAACATATTTCATATCTCAGAGTTTTTCAGATTTTAGAGTGTTTGCATAGATTTTTACCAGTTGAACATTCCTAATCTGAAAGTCTTTGAAATCTATGGGGCTGAGGGATGGGGCTCAGTGGTAGAACACAGGCTTGGCACGAACAAGGCCCCGGGTTCAACCCCCCAGCAACAATAAATTAATTAATTAATAAATTCCAAAATGCCCCCAAATCCCAAACTTTCACATAAATTTCAGATTCTGCAGCATTTTGGATTTTCCGATCAGGGACGCTCACCTGGGCTTAAAACCATCAAAACAAAGGGATTGGAGCTTTGTGTGTTCATGGGATGGGGCTCACAGATAACCAACCAAAGAGAAAGAACAAGGTATAGAGACTCACATTCATTACAGAACATTTAAGTAAGCTTTTTAAGCACGTAGCATAATGTCTTACATGGTCTACAAATATGGCACGCATATAAACAAAGTCATAAGAATGATAAAGGCCACAGGAAGTAGCAATGCCTTCTGGGAGGAGTGGGCTAGAGGAAGAAATCAGACCCAAAGAATTAGGAGCTTGTTTCTTAGGCCCTAAACATGGGTGATTATTATATTTTTCTAAGTACATCTTCTTGTAAGCATAAAATTTTCCATAATGCTTTTTATTTTAACTGTCTAAAATTGACTGTATTTTCAACATAGGAAACTTAATAAGAGTTCCCTTTAAAAATCAGATTTTCCAGTTTCTCCTGCATGAGGCCTGGCAGTCCTGGACACCGTTGCCTTCGGGCCACAGCCAGCTGGAGCAGGGTCAGGGCTGTGCCCTGTGGACAAGGCCTCGCCCCATGGCCCCAGCTCACTTAGTCCCGTGTCCTGCCTGCTTTGGGGCATCGAGCACACATTCTCTGCTTTATGCTCTGCCTATCGCATGCAGAAGTCAACTAAGCACTTTCTTTTTAAAACTTTTAAAAATGTATTGGTGAATTATGATTTTTACGTAACAGTGGGATTCCTTGTTATTGGTGCATACCCATACCACATGGGGTCAAGTTCATCCCCCTTCCTTCCCATCCTCCCTTCCTCTGGTCTCCTTCCTGTTTCCCTGAGCCACACTCCCCTTTTGGTCTCTCTCATTTCCATGTGTGATAGAAAGCAGACATACAACCCCTGACTTTCTGAGTCTGGTTTATTGCACTTCGCCTGCTCTCCAGTTCCATGTATAGACAACATTTTCATGATCCATTCTTCCATCGATGTACACCAAAGTTGGTGCCATCACTTGGCTTTTGTGAACTCCAGAGCTATGCTCATGGGTGTGTGTGAGTGTCACTAAAGTATGCTGACTTTAATTTTTTTTATAAATTCCAAGGAGTGGTATAGCTGGGTCACATGGTGGTTTTAACTCCTATTCTTTTGCAATGCTGAATTTTCCTTTTTTTTTTTTCTTTTGTGGTACTGAGGATGGAACCCAGGGGCATTCTACCTCCAAGCTACACCCCCAGCCCTATTTTTTATTTTATTTTTTATTTTATTTTTGTGGTACTGGGGTTCCCGAAAACCATTCTACCTCTGGGCTACACTCCCAGACCTATTTTATATTTTTATTTGGAAACAGGGTCTCTCAAGCCAGTGAGGCTGGCTTCAAACCAGCGCGATCCTCCTGTCTCCGCCTCCCAAGCGCGGGGATTACAAGCGTGCGCCACCACGCCCGGCTTATTCTTTATTTTTTGAAACAGGGTCTCACTAAGTTGCAGAGGGCCTCACTAAATAGCTAAAGCTGCCCGTGAATGGCGATCCTCCTGTCTCAGTCTCCCAAATGTGCCACCATGCCTGGCTTGCAATGCAGGATTTTTCTAAGGCTCTAGCCATTTTTTTTTTTTTTTTTTTTTTGGTGGTACTGGGGTTCCTGGAAGCCCTTCTACCTCTCCGGGATACACTCCCACGGGCTACACTCCCAGAGCTATTTTTTTTTAACATTTTTATGTGGAAACAGAGTCTCTTAAGCCAGTGAGGCTGGCTTCGAACCAGCGCGATCCTCCTGTCTCCGCCTCCCAAGTGCGGGGATTACAAGCGTGCGCCACCACGCCTTTCAGGCTCTAGCCTTTTTAATAGCTCATTTCTTCCACTAACTTCTACCAAAGGGTAATTGGGTTAGTCTGCCTTCCCTCACTGTGATTAAATACTTAAGAGAATTAACTTAAAAGAGGAAAAAAAGTTTGGCCATTTTCCACTTCTGAAAACAAGCTGTTCTGTAGCCTTTTTCTGGAATGTAACCATCTATGATGGCCTTCTCTTAAACTGTACCCTCTTCCCTAGATAAAACTCTTATATTCCCTAAAAAAAAAAAGAAAAAAGAAAAGAAGGAAAAGTTCATTTTGTCTCAAAGTGTTGGAGGTTTTAGTCCACGGTCTGTCAGCCCCATTGCTGTTGGGCCCATGGCCAGGCAGAGCATCGTGGCGGGAGAACGTAGTGAAGGAAGTTGCTCACCTCGTGGCAACCTAGAACCAAAAGGGGAGAGGAAGGGCCAGGATCCAGCAATGCCTTCAAGGCCACGCCCCCACTGACCTAACCTCCTCCCCCTAGGCCCCGCCTCTTAAAGGTCCCACCACCTTCCGTAGTGTCCCAGGCGGTGACAAGCCCCTCACACCTAGGCCTTTCGGGGGCACTTCCAAATCATAGCGATGATGTTCCCACCCCCTCCCCGCTCACTCAGATTTGGCTCTAAAGCACACATGGATAGACTGGACGAGGTGAACAAGGAGATTGAGAATGCCAGCACCTACCAGCTCAAGGACACGGAGCTCATCTACGGGGCCAAGCACGCCTGGAGGAATGCCTCCCGCTGCGTTGGCAGGATCCAGTGGTCCAAGCTGCAGGTAGGTGGTGAGGTCAGCAACCCTTTGAGGAGGGAATAGGAGAGGGAGGGCGGATAGAGCTTTGAAAAGGTCAAATCCTTGTACCCATTAGCCTCAAGGACCTATCAGATGGTGGGCTATGACACCCCATATTTTCAGATCGTGGCCAAATCCTGACAAGAGTCATGTTAAATTCAGCCCACGCCGGCTGTTGTACGTTGAGTTTGCGTCTCTCTTGCTAGGACATATGCCCTCCAGTGTTCCGCAGACCCCACCACTCCCTGTTGCCTTGCGCCTACTCTCTCTCTGCTTACTCGTGCTCTCTGCCTACTCCCTGAAGTTATTCATTTCCGCGTCGCCTGGAATGATTTTATTCTAGGACACAGTTTCGCATGGGAAGTCGACTGCTTGTCAGGATCAAAGTTTGTTTTTATCTGCCACTTACTTTGGTTTCTAATGCGTAAACCCTAGTCTCCTAACAGAAAATACAGCCAAACCATCAAAGCTCCTCATTTACACGTGCGGGGCGCTTTCCCGGGTCTCGCGGACGATGGTTATTAGCTTAGAAAACAGAGAATATAAAAGGCAACCGAGGACTCCGTGATGAAGTGTTCACTTCTCCAGTGTGGCAGCAGCCAGAGGGGGGACTCTGGATTCTCCCAAAATGGGAAAACCGCACTAGGGTTGCTGGGGAGGCGGGAGAGGGAGGTCATCCATCCCGCCCTACCCCGCTTTCAGGTGTTCGACGCCCGCGACTGTACCACGGCTCACGGGATGTTCAATTACATCTGCAACCATATCAAGTATGCCACCAACAAAGGCAACCTCAGGTGAGCGGCCCCGCTGGGTGTGGAGGGGAGGGAGTCTGGTGTTCCCCAGCATGGCTCCTCGGCTAGGAACAGAAGCCATGCTGGGAGACGTGGCCTGGCATTCTTCATTCGAACCCTGTGTCCCTCTTCTCTGGGGAAGCAGACTCCCATGGAGTTTGCAAACCTGCAGCAATAAATGTGTTCAACCCTCAATTCTCTATCACCCACAAAGAGAGCGAGGAGAATTGTTTTTGATTCCTAGGACTAGGAAAATCCCAAGGTCAGCAACAACTTCCTTTGACCATGTTCTGCTCTGCTGTCTGGAGCAGCCTCCAGATCTCCCTTGGTTTAAAAGATAATTAAGGATGCTGGGCGTGGTGGCACACACTTGTAATCTTGGTACTTGGGAGGCTGAAACAGGAAGATTGCACCGGTTTGAAGCCAGCCTCAGCTACTTAGTGAGGCTCTCAGCAATTTAGTGAGACCCTGTTTCCAAATAAAATACAAAATAGGTCTGGGAGTATAGCCCAGAGGTAGAAAGCCTCTGGGTTCCACCCCCAGTACCACCAAAAAAATAAAAAAATAAAAAATAAAGAATAAAAACTAGGGCCAGGGTTATAGCTTGGAGATAGAATGCCCCTGTGTTCCATCCCCAGTATCGAAAAAAAAAAAAAAGAAAAGAAAATATTCAGCTGTTTTTTTCTTAAGCTTTAAAACTCATGGCTTAAAGTAATGAGTCATAAGACAATGTATACACGTATAGAAATAATTCCTACATAAGAGTGAGAGGAAGGCCAGAGAGGAGAAGGGGAGAGATGATATAATTTGCACTGCGCGGTGCGTCTGACCTGCCCTCTGGTGAGAACGCGCTCCAGGAAACAGGTGACGGGCGTAATTGCGTTCGGCGTCTTCTGCCCATCCAGGTTCCCACGCATCGCGCAAGCATCGCGCCCACTGTCTGCGTGTGACTGGTGTTTCTAAACATGCTTTTTTATATATATATACATATATATACCTCACACAAATGCACTTCATCTGGTACGCAACCAAATACATAGCAGTGTGTCTTAGTGCCAGAGAAAAAAACATTTGACTCATTCTGTGTTCATCTCCAATACAGCTGATAGGGAGGGTGTGTGTGCGTGTGTGTGTGTGTGTGTGTGTGTGTGTGTGTGTGTGTGTGTTACTGGGGACTGAACCAACGGGCATTCTACCCCTGAGCTACATCCCAGTTCCATTTTATTTTTAATTTTTTAAAAGGGCTCCCTAAGTTGTTGAGGGCCCCACTAAATTGCCGAGGCTAGCCTTGAACCCGCGATCCTCCTGTCTCAGCTTCCCAAGTACTCGGATTACAAGCATATGCCACACCCGGCAGTGCTAAAAGTTGTTTTTGTTTGTTTGTTTTTTCAGTACTGGGAATTGAACCTAGGGGTATTCTACTGCCAAGCTATACCCCCAGCCCTTTTTTTAATTCTTTATTTTCAAACAGGGTCTCACTAAGTTGTGGAGGGCCTTACTAAGTAGCTGAGGCTGCCTTCAAACCTTCAATCCTCTGTCTCAGCCTCCCAAACCTAGCAAGGCTAAAGTTTTTTGTTTTTTTCTTTTTCATTTTCTTTTTTTTTTTTTCCAGGTCTGGGGATGGAACCCAGGGGCATTCGACCTCTGAGTTACACCCCCTACCCTATTTCTTATCCTTTATTTTGAAACAGGGTCTCACTAAGTTGCAGAGGGCCTCACTAAGTAGCTGAGGCTGTCCGTGAACCACGATCCTCCAGTCTCAGCCTCCCAAATGCTGGGATTACAAGACTGTGCCACCACGCCCGGCTAGGCTAAAGTATTTTTAAGAGCACCTTTGACTCTGTAAGAGTTTTTCCTTCAGCCAGACTAAATCCACCTGGGTGTGACGCCACACTCCTGCAGTATTTAATACTGCCTCTGTTGCATGGAGGCTTAAGACCTAAAAGATGTGCTCAGACAGATGGTCCTGTGACCTTGGCAAGCCAGGGGATGCTGGGTGCAGACAGGGAATTTGAGTTGGTTCTTGGGATTCCAGGCAAGGGATGGCAGGGCCATGTTCCTGCAGGAACAGGTATGGGAGAAGAGTCATGGGCAGTGAGTGAACTTGAGATGTGACCCCATGTTGATACAGGAAGCCAGTACAGCGATCCTGCAGCCTGTCCTGAGACCATTCACTTAGGACACAGGGGCTGGAGACCCGCACGTGAGATCATAACCAACCACATGTAAAAATAATATTCTTTTGGCAGTGGTTTTTTCAGTCCTTCCAGTTAGGTGCTGAGACCTGGTTCATGTTTCTCTAATGCTTGCCGAGCTCCCTTTTAACAAAGAGGCCAGGCCCCAGCCAAGGTCTTCTATCAGACTTTTAAACAATTTAATTACAGAACACAATTTTCATGGTGGCCCATGTAGGTAGGTGAGGCCAGTGGCCAAAAACCTACAATTTTCTCTTAATGAACGTGAGCACGGTGGCACACACCTGTAATCCCAGTACTTGGGAGGATGAGTCAGGAAGACCACGGATTAGAGGTCAGCCTCAGCAACTTAACCAGACCCTGTTTCAAGGAAAAAAGGGCTGAGGGTATAGCTCAGAGGTAGAAGGTCCCTGGGTTCCATCCCTAGTACCCAAAATAAAGTAAAATAAAAACCATCCAAGTGAATTTATTTTTTCTTCGTAAGTAGTCAATTTTAGCATGGTTCAGGGGTGGGGAAATGTTGTGAAAAGGTATTATCAAACCAGGCCCATTTGATTACCCAGGACACGGTGCGTCATTACTTGAAATGAGTTTTGCAAAAAGAATTTCCCCACAAGGCGGCTGTGTACGGAGACAGGAGAGTAGACCTCAAGTCTGCCTCTCATGGGGCAGGGTTGGGGATGACTAGGGGCAGAAGCAGAGAGGTGATTGGGGAAGGTGAGGCAGGCTGAGTCTGGGGCACGTACTCAGGATTCCGTTTTCCCAAGGCTTCAAATGAGGGCCACAAAGGGAAGAGAGACTAGAACAGGGGAGCCCCAGAGCACAGCACTATTGAAGGGACTTAGAGCCTGGTGTGTCCCTGGACATTCTTGCTTCAAAAGAAGCCCGTGGAAGACAGGTTCGCATCAGTATTGTAAAGTTGCAGCCCGGCATGGCGGTGTACGCCTGTAATCCCAGTACTTGAGAGGCTGAGACAGGAGGGTCGCAGGTTGGGGGCCAGCCTGGGCAACTTAGCAAGGTCCTCAGTAACTCAGTGAGAACCTGTTTCAAAATTAAAAATAAATAAAATCAACTGGGCGTTGGTGGCGCACGCTTGTAATCCTCGCGCGTGGGAGGCGGAGACAGGAGGATTGCGCAAGTTCGAAGCCAGCCTCACTGTTTCCAAATAAAATATAAAATAGGTCTGGGAGTATAGCCCGGAGGTAGAAGGGTTTTATCCCCAGTACCACAAATAAATAAATAAATAAATAAATAAATAAATAAATAAATAAATAGAATAAGCCGGGCGTGGTGGCGCACACTTATAATCCCAGCATTTGGGAGGCTGAGACTGTAGGATCACAGTTCATGGACAGCCTCAGCTACTTAGTGAGGCTCTTTGCAACTCAGTGAGACCCGGTTTCAAAATAAAGAATAAAAACTAGGGTAGGGGGTGTAGCTTGGAGGTCGAATGCCCCTGGGTCTCATCCCCAGACCCGCGAAAATAAATAAATAAATAAATATATATATAAATAAATAAAATAGGGCTGGGGATGTAGCTCAGAGGTAGAATGCCCCCTAGGTTCCATCCCAATACCCCCACACACACGCACACACACATACACCCTCTAGAAAAAAAGTCCCTGGGTCAGGAAGCACCCTCCTGCCTGCAGCAGAGGTCACAGGCACCGCCCTCCACCATTGGCCAATCAGGAGTTCCTGTGGAGCAGCAGGCCACGGCGCCCCTAGACGTCTGCCCCTTCGCCTGGGGATCTACCCAGAGCCTCCCGAAGCCCTGGGCCAGGCAGGTCTCCACGAAGCTCGAGTCCAGCCCTCACGCCAGGCACCCTGCCCTGTCCCCACAGGTCGGCCATCACCATATTTCCCCAGAGGACAGACGGCAAACACGACTACCGCGTCTGGAACTCCCAGCTCATCCGCTACGCCGGCTACAAGCAGCCCGATGGCTCCATCCTGGGGGACCCCGCCAACGTGCAGTTCACAGAGGTGCGAGCGCGTGTGCCCCCACCTCGCCCCACCCGGATCCCAGTTACTCTGAAGCTGTGGTTCCAGGTGAACGGCTGCAGTTCTTGCTTCTCCACATCTGCTGCCCCCCATGGAAACTCTTGGCCCATTTTGTTGCTGGGTAGACTGAGTCTCACCAGTGCCAAGGACTTATCCAGGGGTACTAAAAAAAAGTAAAGGAAAACCCACCCAACCATTCTTTGGGTAGGCTTGACTCTCCCCACCACCAGCACACCACAAATGTTTATAAATATGTCAGTTCATAAAAGCCACCAGGAGGCAGATGCCTATAACCCAAGTACCTGGGAGGCTGAGACAAGGAGGATCACAGATTCACCTGCAGCCAGCCTCAGCAACTTAGGGAGGCCCTCCAGGACTTAAGTGAGACCCTGTTTCAAAAATAAAGAATAAAAAACGGGGCTGGGAATGTAGCTCGGAGGTAGAATGCCCCCTCGGTTCAATCCCCAGTACTGAAAAAAAAAAAAACTCTAAAACACTAGGGTTGGGGATGTAGCCCGGAGGCAGAATGACCCCAACACTACAAAAAACCGGGGTCCCTCCTGAGTGGTCCTGTAACACATAGAAGCTAATGCACACTGTGACCCCCATGCCTGGTGCCATCTTATATTTATTCCCCCACCTCGACCCAGGAAATCTTCTCTGTCATTCACTCAAGCCCCCTCTGACTCCGCCCAGCGCCTCCTCAAGGAGGGAGCGCCAGGCCTGCGGGGTCTCCATGCCTGTGGCTGCCGACTGCCTTTGTTGGTGGCTTTTTCATGACAGTAGGATTCTCCCAGGAAGGGGGCTGTCACCAGGGCCAGGGCACCACCTGTGCTGCAGAAGGCTCAGCCTGGCTCTCCACCACTCGGCTGGGTGATGGCGGTGGGCTTGGCCGGCCCTGCCTTGCGGTGAGCAGAACTTCAGTGCCCAACCTTTTCCTTCTAGAACCTTCTCGGGCCAGGATGTGTTCTCCAAAGCCCGTGATTCAGGGCCTCCTCCCTCGGCTAACAGCACACAATCACACCAAACCTAACCGCATAATTATACCTTGAGAAACATCCCGCCCCCGGCCAGGTGTGGTGGGCACACCTGTAACCCCAGCTCTGGGGAGGCTGGGACAGAAGGAGTCAGAAGTCGAGGCTGGCAGGCAGGTAGCAAGACACTTTCAAAAGGGGAGCTCAGGGTTAGAATGGCCATTGGTTGTCCTGGAGGGAAGGCGGGCAGGCAAGCTTCGAACCTGCACTGCGCAGCTACTATTGTGTGTGGCTAAGCAGTGCTTCCCACATGGCTGGTCCAAACTGAGAGGTGCTTAAGTGAAAATCACACTAGCTCCCAAGGCCAAATTGAAAATGAACTGGCTCATGATTCTTTTTTTTTTTTTTTTTTTTTTGGTGGTACTGGGGGTATAACCCAGGGGCTTTTCTACCTCAGAACTATACTCCCAGACCTATTCTTATATTTTATTTGGAAACAGGGTCTCACTAAGTTGCTGAGAGCCTCACTAAGCAGCTGAGGCTGGCTTTGAACCTGCGTGAACCAACTGTCTCAGCCTCCCAAGCGCTGGAATTACAAACTTGCACCACCAAGACCAGCTGCTGATAATTCTTATATGATCATACGTTGAAATACTAATAATTTAGGTTTAGTAGGCTAATATAGTAATGAATGCTAAATGTACTGAATTACTAAGTATACTTGTAACGCTAAATATATTATTATATTTATATTTAAATATATGCACTTTACTATTTATCTTTAATGAATTAGTGTTGATTTTAATGGATTTTATTATGTTATAGATTATACATATTTGATATATTTTAGATGAGTAAATATATTGCATATTTGATTTAATATCAAATATAGAATTTGAGCCAGGCATGGTGGTACATGACTGTAATCCCAATGCTTGGGAAATTGAGACAGGAGGATTGCAGGTTTGCAGCCAGCCACGGCAACTTAGTGAGGCTCTCAGCAGCCTACCGATACCCTGTTTAAAAATAAAACTAAAGCCGGGCATGGTGGCGCACACTTGTAATCCCAGCATTCAGGAGGCAGGGACTGGAGCATCACAGTTCTCAGACAGCCTCAGCTTCTTAGTAAGGTCTCTTGCAATTCAGTGAGACCCTGTTTCAGAAATAAAGAATAAAAAATTAGGGCTGGGGGTGTTACTCAAAGGTAGAAAGCCCCTGGGTTCCATCCCCAGTACCGCAAAAATAAAATAAAATAAATAAAATAGGGCTAGGGGTATACCTCAGAGGTATAATGCATTCAAGCCTCAGTACCATAAAAAATATATATAGGTATGTGTATATATATATATATATATATATGTAAAATTTGAATATATGTAAAATTGAATATATATGTAAAATTTGAATATCCTGATAGTAATATTTTGACACATTCTTAATATATTAACATTCATATAAAGTATATCATTGAATTAAAGTGACTATATTGCTGGGTGTGGTGGCACATACTTACAATCCTAGTACTTGGAAGGCTGAGACAGGAGGATTGCAGGTTTAAGGCCAGCCTCAGCAACTTAGCGGGGCTCTCTGAACCTTAGTGAGACCTTGTTTCCAAGTAAAAAATAAAATAGGGCCAGGAGGTAGCCCAGAGGTAAAATGTCCCTGGGTTCACCTAAAAATAAATAACTTAGGCTAATATAGTAATAAAAAAAAATCCACCGCTATTTTAACATAACCCACTAGCAAATTTTAATTACCTACGTGTCTCCTGCCATACGTTTGGACAGCTGCGCTAACAGGCGCATCTGTATAGCAATTCTACACCGCGTTTGGTTCACCATCGCGCAGCGCCGTGGCGCAGGCACAGCAGGTGCACAGCTAGTCAGACTCGGCCCTGGGCCTCTGGGAGTTCCCAGAAGACCTGAAAACATGAAGCCGGCTGCTGGAGACAGGCTGGGCTTGTGTCCTGGGCCCACAGACATGGAGAGCCGTGTGAACGGGGGTAGCTGGCCGTGAGGTCCCCCGAGGACACGGCCGCTGGGCACGGGCCCTGGACCCGGGCTTGGCATCCTGCGGGTGGAGGCCCTGGGGCGCGGCCCGTGAGCAGTGGTCTGTTTGCAGATCTGCATCCAGCAGGGCTGGAAGCCCCCGCGGGGCCGCTTCGATGTGTTGCCGCTCCTGCTGCAAGCCAACGGAAACGACCCGGAGCTCTTCCAGATCCCGCCGGAGCTGGTACTGGAAGTGCCCATCAGGCACCCCAAGTAAGAGGGACCCCATGCTGGACGTCGCCCCAGGGACCCTCTGTGCGTTTCTCAGACCCCTGACTCTCTCCGCGGCCCGGACACGGGCACGTGTCCCAGGAGACGCCTGCTCCGTCCGAGCCTGTCTGTTGCTCCTCCGCAGGTTTGCCTGGTTCAAGGACCTGGGGCTCAAGTGGTACGGGCTCCCCGCCGTGTCCAACATGCTGCTGGAGATCGGCGGCCTGGAGTTCAGTGCCTGCCCCTTCAGCGGCTGGTACATGGGCACGGAGATCGGGGTCCGGGACTACTGTGACAACTCCCGCTACAACATCCTGGAGGTAAGTAAGGCCCCCAGGGCCCAGCCCAAGCGGAAAGGCAAGGACAAGGCCGAGGACCACGTCCGCAGCCCTGGACCTTGAGAACCAGAAGGGGTTGGAACGGAATCACAAACACACACCACAAGCACATGCTGACAGTGTGTAAGCACTTTGCACGTGCAGAAGTTAGTCCAGGAGAAATTCACAGATGCCCAAATTCTTTGTTAAAATAGCACAGTATCAGCCAGGCGTGGTGGCGCGCGCTTGTAATCCCAGCACTTGGGAGGCTGAGACAGGAGAATATTATATGTTATATGTTATGTTATATGTTCACGGACAGCCTCAGCTACTTAGTGAGGCCCTCTGCAACTTAGCGAGATACCCTGTTTCAAAATAAAGAATAATAAGGCCGGGCGTGGTGGCGCACGCTTGTAATCCCCGCGCTTGGGAGGTGGAAACAGGAGAATCGCGCAGGTTCTAAGCCAGCTGTGCTGGGTTAAGAGACCTTGTTTCCAAAAATAAAATAGGTCTGGGAGTGTAGCCCGGAGGTAGAAGGGCTTCCAGGAGCCCCAGTACCACCAAAAATAATAAAATAAAATAAAATAAAGAATAAAAAAAACTCGGGCTAGGGATGTAGCTCGGAGGTAGAATACCCAAGCACATACACACGCAAAAAATAAATAAATTATATATATATATATATATATATATATATATATATATAATTATATATATATAGCACAATATCTGCATAGACTTCTCTACATCCTGGCACATGCTTTACACCATCTCTAGAGGACTTAGAATGCCTAATACAATAAAATGCTATAAAAACAGTTGTTATACTATGTGGTGTTGAGAATAATGACAAGAAAATATCTGTACATAGTCTTTTTTTTTTTTTTTTTGGTGGTACTGGGGTTTCTGGAAGCCCTTCTATCTCCGGGCTACACTCCCAGACCTATTTTTACATTTTTATTTGGAAACAGGGTCTCCTAAACCGGCGCGCACGGCTGGCTTCGAACCTGCGCGATCCTCCTGTCTCTGCCTCCCAAGCGCGGGGATTACAAGCGTGCGCCACCACGCCCAGCTGTACATAGTCTTTTAATGAAAATGTTCAGTACAGACGGAATTTTCTTAGAAGTATTTTCAATCCATCTGGCCATGGTGGTGCACGCTTGTCATCCCAGTACTTGGGAGGCTGAGACAGGAGGGTCACCGGTTTATATGTCCAGCCTCAGCAACTTAGCAAGGCCCTGTTTCAAAATAAAAAATAATAAAATAGGGGTAAGGATGTAGCTCAGAGGTAGAACATCCCCAGTACCACAAAAAAACACGTGTATACACACACACACACACATGCACACACACACACACACACACACACACACACACACACACACACACACACGCCTCCTGAGTAGCTGGGATTCCAGGCGTGCACCACGGGCCCTGGCTGTCTTTCTTCTGAACTCCAGAGGTGCCCAGCCTATGCTGTTTCTTTCCTCTCTCAGGAAGTGGCCAAGGAGATGAACTTGGACATGAGGAAGACCTCCTCCCTGTGGAAGGACCAGGCGCTGGTAGAGATCAACATCGCGGTTCTCTACAGCTTCCAGGTAGCACCGGGGTCGAAGCCTTGGCACGGAGGGTTAAGAGACCCAGCCACCAGAACCACACGTGGGGGTGGCGGCTTCCTGTCTGTGTAGCTCCCGGTCCCATGGGTCCTGGGTGGGGCCTTTTGGTGGAAAGGGGGGTGTAACTTGCTGCTTACAATTACTTTTAATTTTTATGGTACTGGGGATTGAACCCAGGGGCATTCTACTTCTGAGCTACACCCCCAGCCTCCATTATTATTATTATTATTATTATTATTATTATTATTATTATTATTTTATTTTGAAACAGGGTCTGGCTATGCTGCTGAGGCTGTCCTCCAACCTGCAATCCTCCTGTCTCAGCCTCCTAAGTACTGGGGTTACAGGTGTGATGACAGATGTCCCCTGGGGCTTGTCATCTCTTCAAGACACAGACTGTTACATAACAGAAGCAGATTCTCATCCTCCTAGTCACAGCCATGGAGGCTCTGGAAAATGGTATTGTGGTAGAATGGCTGGAATTTTTTTTTTTTTTTTTTTCGTATTGGGGATAGAACCCAGGGGCATTCTACCTCCAAGCTACACGCCCAGCCCTATTTTTTATTCTTTATCTTCAAACAGGGTCTCACTGAGTTGCAAAGGGCCTCACTAAATAGCTGAGGCTAGACTTGAATCACGATCCTCCTGTCTCATCCTCCCAAGCGCTGGGATTACAAGTGTGCGCCACCACGCCCGGCTTGAAAAATTTTATTGTCTAATGACACTTTGGGGAGCACGAGAGGGCACTATTAATAAAGACACCAGAGCCAGGTGTGGTGGCACATGCTTGTAATCCCAGTACTTGGGAAGCTAAAACAAGAAGATTCCAGGTTCAAGGCCAGCCTCAGCAACATAGTGAGATTCTCAGCAACCTAGAGAGACCCTGTTTCCAAACACACAGAAAGGGCTGGGAGTACAGCTCAGAGGTAGAGTGCCTCGGGGTTCAATCCCCAATAAAAACACAGAAAGGGCTGGGAGTACAGCTCAGAGGTAGAGAGCCTCAGGGTTCAATCCCCTATACAATTAATATAATAAGCAATAAACAAACCAGGTGGATGGGCATATACCAGGACTCTGCATTCAGCTGCTTCAAAACAAGGGACGGCCAGGCGTGGTGGCGCACGCTTGTAATCCCCGCGCTTGGGAGGCGGAGACAGGAGGATCGCGCAGGTTCGAAGCCAGCTGTGCTGGCTTCAGAGACCCTGTTTCCAAATAAAATATAAAAAATAGGTGTCTGGGAGTGTAGCCCGGAGGTAGAAGGGTTTCCAGAAACCCTAGTACCACCAAAAAAAAAAAAAAAAAAAAAAAGCAAGGGATGAAGAGAATCGGGGTCACTCTCTAGAGTTGAGAACACCTCCTTTCTCTGGCGCCTTCCCATCCTGTCGGGCAGCGGGACACATGTGAAAGGCTCACACGGATGACAAGCTGAGCGTTGTTTAATCAAGCCAGGGATCGAGCTGTACAGAAGCCATAAGCCCCAAGAAAGAAGTGTGGAGAGAGGGGAGCTGAGGGAGGACAGCACAGGGAAGAGAGTTGAGGTGGGGCGAGGAGCACAGAGCCGCCCCTCACTGGCGTGGACCGGGGTATCCATGCTCAAGGCCGGGGAGCCAGAGACAGCGGGGATGTGCGTGAGACGCGTGCCTGGGGTGCTGTGGGCAGAGAAGGAGTAAGTACTTGGGTACTATGTGAACCCGAGCCTGCCAGCCACAGCACGCCCCGGGCATTCACTCCTCTAACCTCTGCAGGGATTTACTTGTGTTTACTTTTAATCGCTTTATGACCTAAAACTCCGAATGTTCAGAAGAGTTTATGTCACCCTGCGAAACGGAGAACCAGTATTGTTACGGTTTGAAATGGTGGGGGTTCTTTTTCTTCGTCAACTAAGGTTGGTTGGATAGAAAAATTAAAACCAGCCGGGCGTGGTGGCGCACGCTTGTCATCCCCGCGCTTGGGAGGCTGAGACAGGAGGATCGCGCGGGTTCGAAGCAGCCAGCCTCGGCTACTTAGTGAGGCTTCCAGCAACTTAGTGAGACCCTGTTTCCAAATAAAATATATATTTTAAAAAAAGGTCTGGGAGTATAGCCCGGAGGTAAAAACCTCTGGGTTCCATCCCCAGTACCACAAAAAAAAAAAAAAAATTAAAACTAAGAGGCAGCTCAGTGCAGCTTTAACAAATCTTTATTACAAAATGAGTGGGAAATAGATCAGTAGGAAATGGAGAAGAGAAGGAAAAAGCAGCCTGCTCACCCGCGTGCTGGAGATCCCAAAAATGGAACTCTGGCCCCTTTTGGGGACTCCGACCCTTAAATAGATTTTGTATTGGTATCTTTCTCATCAGTGTTACCAAGGCAATGGGCTGGTTACTTATCCCTTAGCCAGGCGGTGCCTCTTTATCTCCGGACAGTGCACTTCCTAAGTGCAAGGGTCAAGAATCTACCTGGCCCTTGTCTATTGTACTGGGCAGTATTGGTTGCTCATCAACTAGGGTGCTTTGAAGCCACACACAAAGTTTACCTTTCCTATGCCCAGGCTGATCCCAGAGGAGAGGAGGTAAACAGAGGCACCGGTTGCCTCTATTGTAATTTTAGGGCTAACGGCTTCAGTTGACTCTAAGGCTTTTACTATAGGGTAATGATTAGAATGAAGGGCAAAGACAGAGAGGAACTCTGCATTGTAACAGCTGCCGCCCCTCCCTGCCTGAGCGCCTGCGCAGCACCCAGGCTCTGACTAGATTTTACACTTTGGAAATTATCAAAGCAATTTTCCAATACCAGCACCTTAATACATTTTGATGCCTCTTCCCAATACTGGTACAAGTATCAGTTGCCGTAAGGTAACTGCAAAATTAAAAACACAATTGTAATACTAAATAAATAAACACACATGCCAGGCACGGTGGCGCACGCTTGTAATCCCCGCGCTTGGGAGGCGGAGACCGGAGGATGGCGCAGGTTCAAAGCCAGCCTCACTGGCTTAAGAGACCTTGTTTCCAAATAAAAAGTATAAAAATAGGTCTGGGAGTGTAGCCCAGAGGTAGAAGGATTCCATCCCCAGTACCACCAAAAAAATATAAATAAAAAAATAAACACACACAAGAAGCCAGGTGTGGTGGCGCACACCTGTAATCCCAGTACGTAGGAGGCTGAGAAAGAAGGATCACAGGTTCAAGGCCAGCCTCAGCAACTTAGAATGACTTTTAGCAACCTAATGAGACCCTGTTTTGATCTCAGCAACTTAGTGAGGCTCTTTGCAATTTAATGAGACCCTGTTTCAATCTAAAAAAATTAAATAGGCCGGACGTGGTGGCGCACGCTTGTAATCCCAGTACTTGGGAGGTTGAGACAGGAGGATCACGTAGGTTCAAAGCCAGCCTCAGCTACTTGGTGAGGCTCTCAGCAACTTAGTGAGACCCTGTTTCCAAATAAAAGACAGATAATGGGTCTGGGAGTATAGCCCAGAGGTAGAAATCCTCTGGGTTCCATCCCCAGGACCACAAAAAAATAAAATAGAACTGAGTGTGTGCCTCAGAGGTAACATGCCTCTGGGTTCAATCCCCATCACGAAAAAGAAATGAAGGAAAGAGGGAGAGAGGGAGAAAATGAAATTTTCAAGTCTAGCTAGTTGCTGCCCGAGGCCTCCCTCTTACATTTTTTTATCTGGATGGGTCAGCGGAATTCAGATTTTTTAAAGTACGCTTGTATTGGCGCTTCGTAATTATACATCAAAATAAGGTCCAGCGTGATTGAAACACGTGCGCACACAGCACTTGGTGCGGTTTCCCTCCGGGTCCCGCCCGCTCCCGCCCCCTCTCACTATTGAGATTAGGATGATGTGGGTACCACTGGTAAGAAAGGGGTTAAAGACGCATTCGCACCCAACAGAGACCTTCTCCTGGGAATTATTAGCAAGACTGAAAGGAATGGGACTCACCATTTCACTTTATTCTGTTTACAACGATCTTAGCAGCTTTCTTTAAAAATCAGGGCCAGGCCTGGGGGAAGCCCCGGAATGCCCACCTTCTCTTACCTCCGTCTCCTCCTCCCTGCCCTCCCCACAGAGTGACAAAGTGACCATCGTCGACCATCACTCTGCCACCGAGTCCTTCATCAAGCACATGGAGAATGAGTACCGCTGTCGCGGGGGCTGCCCGGCTGACTGGGTGTGGATCGTGCCCCCCATGTCCGGAAGCATCACCCCTGTCTTCCACCAGGAGATGCTTAACTACCGGCTCACCCCGTCCTTCGAATACCAGGTACCCCTTTCTGCAGCTTTCCATAGCTCGCCTCCCATAGCTGCTGTGTGGGTTACACGTGGGCACCATCTCAGTTCGGGCTGGCACTTTGGATGTGCAAATGTCCAGTGGCCACATGTGGCTCCCATACTGGACCGCACGGGTCTAGCTAAAAGACCAATAGAGATGAAACAAGTATTCAGGGCTCACAAGAAAAGTTGGAGAGGGACCGAGGGCCGGGTGGGAAGGGCTGGCAGGAAATTCAAGAAGGCAGCGCCCGCCCCTGGCCAGGGACACCTGCGGGGGGCCACTGCTGAATCCCTGCCTTCCGGCTACAGATTGGCAGCCACCAGCCGCAGGGGTTCCTGGGCATCTTCTGCTTAATTCTCTGATGGCTGATCATAGTCCCCTCTCCTCTTCCCAGCCCGATCCCTGGAATACCCACGTCTGGAAAGGCACCAACGGGACCCCCACAAAGCGACGCGCCATCGGCTTCAAGAAGCTGGCCGAGTGAGTGCGGGGGCGGGGATGTGCCCACAGACCCGGGAGCCCCGGAAAAGGAAGCCAGGCAGATGTTGCACCTCCGACCTCTCTGTAAAAGGGCTGGCCCATCCTCCTCACCCACCCCGTGTATCGCTTTCACCTCTGAGCCTCGGAGGTGAATCCAGCTGCGAATGGTGGTGACCGGCTGTGTGTGTGTGTGTGTGTGTGTGTGTGTGTGTGTGTGTGTGTGTGTGTTGCTGGGGAGTGAACCCCAGGGCATTCTGCCTCTGAGCTACACTCCCATACACTCCCAGCTCTGTATCTTTTTAACAGATTCTCACTAAGTTATGGAGAGCCTCTGTAAGTTACAGAGGTTGGCCACTGTGATCATTCTGTCTCAGCCTCCCAAGTACTGGGGTTGCAGGTGTGCGCCATCACGCCCAGCTCTGGCTCTATCAGGAATAGTAGCACTATTACTAAGTAATAACCTTATAGTGTGACTATAACCTTAGTAATAGTAGCACTAAGAATGGCAGGTTCACCGCCAACTTCAACAACTTGCGAGGCCAACTTAGTGAGACCCTGTTTCAAAATAAAGAATAAAATAGGGCTGGGACTGTAACTCAGAGGTAGACTGCCCCTGGGTTCAACTCCCAGTACTATAAAAAAAATAATAATAGTAATAGTCATGGTAGCCAGGCATGGTGGCACATGCCTGTAACCCCAGTACTTGGGAGCCTAAGACTGTAGGATCTTAGTTTAGTGGCCAGCCTCAGCAACTTAGTGAGATTCTATTTCAAAATAAAAAATAAACTGGAGCTGGCAGTGTGGCTCAGAATTAGAATGCCCCTGGGATCAATCCTCAGTACCGCAAAAAACTACATTTTTTTATATTATATAACAGCAATACCTTGATTGGTAATTTGCCAATTCCTGTGGTATAAATATTCCCATCATGGCCAATTGCAGCAGGAAGTCAGAGGAGGGAGGAGCAGGGATGAGTCAACTCTACCACACACAGCCTTGGGATCCTGCAGGCCCAGCCTCACTCACTCATTCACTCGTCCATTCATTCATTCATTCATCCATCCATTCATGTGTCCATTTATTTAGTTGGTAAGTGAGTGCCGTGCTCCCTCTCTGCCTGGCGCCGTGCTCGGTTGTCCTGGTGAGCCAGACCAGTGCGGTCCCTGCTCTCAGGGAGCTCGGAACCACGGAATACAGTAAGCACGTCAGCTCAGCAGGGGCCTCGGGGCGGCTCCTGCCGCCGCCATAAAATAGACTTGGCCGAGTTTGAGAGGTCCGGCAGGCTTCCTTGGGAAGTGTCAATTGAGCTGGAGATTTAGACTTCGCTGAGCCAAGAAGGGAGGACGGGAGGCGTGGACGGCGACCGCCGGGCTCCTGCTTTTCCTGAAGGATGCTCGGCCCGCAGGGACCCGCAGGAAGTAGGGTGAGGCAGGCTGAGCTGATTTCGTGAGCACACCAGGCTTGACCCAAAGAAAGAGAACCCCGCTGATGCGCTCAGCAGAGACCCCTATTTGGAGCTAGCATTTTGGAAGCAGATATTGGGATGGACTGGGCTAGCCTGAGTCCAGAATGTTCTCTGTATGCTATCTAGTTGTCTACCAGGGGCCATCTACACCACGGGCCTCAGAGGCAAGACACTGACCCCCAAAATGTAGCCACTGGGATCTCCCTCCCTTGTGCCCCGCTCTACCCTCCCGCCAAGTAAGAACTCAGCAACGGCACCCTCTCCCTGTTGGAGGATCTAGAATCTTCTCAGCGAGGACAACCTTTGGCTTCGATTCAGTTCTACTGTCTCCAGGAAAAGAAAGGAGAGAGAAATCTAAAACATTAATTGCGCTATTAGCTTTGAAGTCGACATAATGGGAGTTAATTATAGCTGCGCCGTGATGCTCCGAGACTTCCAGGGGAACCTTCCCGGCACCTTTATTCCTTTGGGTTTCTCCAGGTTTGCTCAGAGTCTTCCTGCAGCGTGGGTGGTTTCCCTAATTCTAAAAATTGAGAAATTTACCATCAGTAATACCCAGGTGGGAGAAAATTAGCAATTTGTCTACACTGAGACTCCCCCGAAGAAGAAGAAGAGGGAGGATCCCTCAGGTGCAGCCCAGGTATTCCCGAGTCTCTCGCCTCTCTGCCAGCCTGCTCCCTGCTGGCAGAGAGGAAGGAACACTGGGTTTGGGGGACTCTGGATTTAGCAAGAAAGAGGCTGCCCTTAACACTTAAACTCCACCAGGGCCTAGGTGGAGCCATCTTTTCATTCATTCATTCACACATTCATTAATTCATTGTGTGTATGTTAAGGGAGGGTACTGGGGATTGAACCCAGGGGCATTCTACCTCTGAGCTACATCTCCAGCCCTATTTTATTTTTTACTTTGAAACGGAGTCTCACTGAGTTGCGGAGGGCCTCACAAGGTTTCTGAGGCTGGCCTCCAATCCGTGATTCTCCCAAGTACTAGGATTACAGGCGTGTACCCCCATACCTGGCCATCTTTTTAAATTCATAGATTTTTTTATAGATATTTATTTAGCATGTGTTAGGTACCATGCTCTGCGCAAGGCCCTGGATTCGCACTGCTAAAGAACCCAGCCCTTTGTGGATCTAGAAACCTTAGCCGGGCGTGGTGGCGCACGCTTGAAATCCCAGCATTCAGGAGGCTGAGACAGGAGGATCGTGGTTCGCAGACAGCCTCAGCTACTTAGTGAAGCCCTTTGCAACTCAGTGAGACCCTGTTTCAAATAAAGAATATAAAATAGGGCTGGGGATGTATCTTGGAGGTCAAATGTCCCTGGGTTCCATCCCCAATACCAGAGAGAGAGAGGGAGGGAGGGAGGGAGGGAGGGAGGGAGGAAGGAAGGAAGGAAGGAAGGAAGGAAGAAAAAGAAAGAAAGAAAGAAAGAAAGAAAGAAAGAAAGAAAGATAGATAGATAGATAGATAGATAGATAGATAGGGCTGGAACTATAGCTTGGATGTAGAATGCCCCTGGGTTCCATCCCCAGTACCACCAAAAAAAAAAAAAGTCTTCTAACTCAATGCCTGGTATCTTGTTAGTGATTTGCTTCTGTGTGTGTGTGTGTGTGTGTGTGTGTGTGTGTGTGTGTGTGTCACAAACATAAACCTCATGACAGCTGCTTGCCCACAACTATGCCCTGAGTCTATTTGCTTCTAGAACAATGTCTGGCACATAGGCACTCAACAAGCATCTCACGAATGGATGCAGGAGGGAATGGATGAACGATGACCCTTGGGGCCATGCCTGGCCAACCGGGAGTCTTGAGATGGGACGCCATCAAATAGCAAGCTAACAGAATGAACCCACCATTTTCACTCACGACCCGCTGCTCTGGGGAATCTCCTAAGACGGTCGCTCTGGTGCCCGCATCAGCAGCCTCGACCCTTGAAACCATCAAGGAAGAGAGTCGGTTCTCTCTGGTCCAGCCGCGTGGATCACGGTTCTTGCCTGAATGTCCCAACCTTGCAGCTTCTCCCCTGTGTTTCTTTCCCATTTTCCTCTCTGTCTTCACCCCACAGAGCCGTCAAGTTCTCGGCTAAGCTGATGGGTCAAGCAATGGCCAAGAGGGTCAAAGCGACCATCCTCTACGCCACAGAGACCGGCAAGTCGCAAGCGTACGCCAAGACCTTGTGTGAGATTTTCCAGCACGCCTTCGACGCTAAGGTGGGTGGGGCGGGGCCCGCTGGAGTAAATGTGGTCGGGAAGGGACCAGGGGGAGGAGAATAGAGAGACACCTGGGACCATGCGAGAGGCACACGGACCCACATTTACCTAAGTGTCAGGGGCCTGTGATACTCCTCTCCCCACGAACACTCCAGGAGTCCAGGAACCACCAAATGAAACTCCATCTCAGCCAGGCATGGTGGCGCATGCCTGTGATCCCAGCACTCGGGAGACTGAGACAGGTTTGAGGCCAGCCCCAGCAACCTAGCAAGATTCCCAGCAACGTAGCAAGACCCTGTTTCAAAATAAAATAGAACTGGGGGTGTAGTTCAGAAGTAGAACACTCCTAGGTTCAATCTCCAGTAGAGAGAGAAAGAGAAGAGGAGGGGAGGGGAGGGGAGGGGAGAGGAGAGGGAAAGAGAGGAGGAGGAGGAGGAGGAGGAGGAGGAGGAGGAGGAGGAGGAGATGAAGAGGAGGAGGAGGAGGAGGAGGAGGCGGAAGAAGAAGAGGAAGGAGAGGGAGAGGGAGAGGGAGGAGGAGGAGGAGGAGGAGAAGAAGAAGAAGAAGAAGAAGATGAAGAAGAAGGAGAAGGAGAAGGAGAAGAAGATGAAGAAGAAGAAGAAGAAGAAGAAGAAGAAGAAGAAGAAGAAGAAGGAGAAGGAGAAGGAGAAGGAGAAGGAGAAGGAGAAGGAGAAGGAGAAGAAGGAGGAAGAGGAGGAGGAGGAGGAGGAGGAGGAGGAGGTCCCCATATCTGTTAGCAGGCTTATGATGAGCCATTTGGGAAATCTCTCACTTACATACAGCTCAGTAGGTTCCATTACTGCAGGACTCCTCAGAGCCTTTAATCTTTGAATATACATAGAAGAATGGATAGACTATAAATGTTTCCGAACACATCTGGCTATGGACCACTTGTTTTTATGAGCATCTCAGAAGGCTGGACCTCCTTTGAGCCTACTTTGGGAAATGTTGTTCAGGCGATGCTGAGGCAGAGTAGCATCTTTCCCCAAGGCAGGTGCCTCAGAGCTGTTTGGCCCTGGGGATGTCACAGAGCTGGAGGCAGTATTAGAGAAGAGGTTGAGAAGGACCACTGAGGCCTAGCCAGGTTGTTCTCAGCTTAAATGGAGTCAGGAAGAACCCAGGATCGGTTGGTCGCAAGAGGCCCAAGGACATCTATGTCTCGAGCCAAGCATAAGGTTGTACGCCTGTACGCTCAGTACCTGGGAGGCTGAGACAGGATGATCCCGGGCCTGAGGTCAGCCTCAGCAACTTAGCAAGACCCCCAGCAACCTAGTGAGACCATTTCAAAATTAAAAATTAAAAATAAAAATAGGGCTGTGGGTATAGCTCAGAGGCTATAGGCCCCTGAGTTGAATCTCCAGTACCACTACCAAAAAAATTGTATGTCTTCTGGCAGCCAAGCCCTTGGCTCTCAACCCCAGACTCCTGTGAACCTCAGGCCCCAGTGACCTGAGGGCCTGAGAGTCATGGCAGTGTGGGGTCAAGATCCCATGCTACCAAAAAGCTTTCGGTTCTAACCACGGAGCCCATTGAAATATTCACAGTCCAGAGTATCTGTCTCTCCTTCCAAAGGAGATGATTCAAAATGGCCCACTTCTTTTCTCTCTCCTTGACCCCATTTTCCTCCCCCCGCCCCTTGCCTTTGCCCTCGTCCCCTCCCCCACCCCCCAGGTGATGTCCATGGAAGAATATGACATCGTGCACCTGGAACATGAAACCCTGGTCCTGGTGGTGACCAGCACCTTTGGCAACGGAGACCCTCCTGAGAACGGAGAGGTGAGAGGGCCGACCCTCCTCCAGCTTGAGTTCCATCCACGGGGAAGGAGGAGGGGCTGCAGCGGGACCCCTCCCCTCTGCCCGCTGCTCAGAGGCAAACCCACCCAGAGCCTCGAAGCCAGCGACTTCGATGCCGAGATTGGACAATTCCAAATTCTCGGTGTTATTTGTCTCCCGAGTGAAAATGCCAGCTAAGGGAGCTGCGTGTTTGGGCTGCGGGCTCCAATCGTGAGTTTGGTGTCCCCTGCTCCAGACAGGGGGGCAATGATTTTTTTTTAGAGAGAGCAGGCCACAAGGGAGCGTTGTGTGCAGGTGCAGGAAGTCCACACACCCAGACCTTTAAACAGCCAGTCTTCAGCTATGCCTGCTTCCCAAGCAGCGCTGCCCACCTGACCCCCTGACCATCTCCAACAGCTGGCTCCCAGGCAGCAGGCTCCTCTTTTAATGGCTAGGGCCCTAGATCCTGTGCCCAACCCTGCCCCAGATTATCTAATAGTAGACACTTCACATTTTGCTCATCTGTTCTGACCCCCAGAAATTCGGCTGTGCTTTGATGGAAATGAGGCACCCCAACTCCATCCAGGAGGAAAGAAAGTAAGTGAGTGAGCCTTCCGACGTCACGTGACACCCGCAGGGGCCACCGACACCCATCTTTTGGCACCTGGGGTTCACACTTAGGTTCCGGATAGCGGTTGTGACCCAGAGTCCATCGGAGACTGATCTCAGCTGGTGTTATCCCCGATCCTCTGGGGCTAAGACTTTGGTCTTTGCCTACATCATTTTCCAGCTTTGGGCCTTGTTTCTTTTTCTGACAAATAGAGATCACAAGACCTACCTTAACTTCCTGATTAGTAAGAATCAAATTTAAAAGAAGAAGGAAGAGACCCGAGAAAAGTGGAGCACCGTGTGTAAATATCAGTTCCTATCCTTCTTCCCCCTTCGGAGCCCCACATTCAAAACAGGGAAAGCGCCTCTGGGGCCTTTTCTGTCTGAAATCCCAGCAGACTGTCAGCAATGTGGGGGCTGAGGACAGAGGCCAGACAACACGATCCCACAAGGCAAAGACACCTGTGGTCCCCAGACGTTCACAGAGGAATGGCGTCTGACCCGGGGCTGGCTCTAAGGGCCTTTCACAGGGTGAAACTTGGGTAAATAAAATCACCCTTGAAAATCCCTGGCATCAAGCCGGGCGTGGTGGTGCACGCTTGTAATCCCCGCGCTTGGGAGGCGGAGACAGGAGGATCGCGCAGGTTCGAAGCCAGCCGCGCTGGCTTAAGAGACCCTGTTTCCAAATAAAGTATAAAATAGGTCTGGGAATGTAATCCGGACGTAGAAGGACTTCCAAGAACCCCAGTACCACCAAAAAAAAAAAAAAAAAGAAAAGAAAAGAAAACCCCTGGCATCCTCCTCCGCGAGGTATAGCACACAGGGCACATACACAACATATCCAAAGCTAACCCGTGTTCCCTGGAGCGTGGAGCAGATCCCTGTGTCTTCAGATGAGCACTGGATGCCACTGCTGCCGGTGTTCACAGACGGTGTCATGCAGGAAATCACACATGGTTTTCTCTAGCTGAGCGCAGCGCTGAACATGGGATACCCGGGGGATGGAGCGCGACAGAACCCTGTAGTCAGCCCGTTGCTGCACCCAGCTCCAGCATCCTGGACCTCGCTCTGCTCTGCCTACCCAGCCATGCCCGCTGGCCTCAGCCGCGCCCCACACCCCTCCTCCAGGGAGAGCTAGGGCACCATCCGTTCTCCCCTCTAGGTACCCGGAACCCTTGCGTTTCTTTCCCCGTAAAGGGCCTTCCCTCCCCCACGGTGACACAGAAGTCCACGGTCTGGCTGCCGCTCGTGACAGCCAGCACAGGTAGAGCGTGTATGTGCACGTGTGCATGCGTGTGCGTGTATACACGTATGTGTGTGTGCACCTCAATGTACGCATGCCCAGTGCCCGAGCATCCTGGCCGCATCTGGCTCCCAGGAAGACCTGCATCCTAACCCACACTGTGCATCTAACTCTCAACGACCTCGAGCACACGGTGTGAATTCTCCGGGGCATCTGTCTTTCTCATCTGACAAATGGGGAGACGTGACGTCAGCCCTGCCCACCTGTGGAGCCTATGGCCCATGATCCAGGGATACCAGCACACAGGAAAACATTTGAGATAGCTCCGGCCTCGCACAAACACACGTGCTGTTATTTTTACCCCACACCCATCAACCTCGCTGCCCACACTAACGACACAGCCACCCCCTGATATATTGCATGACTTATTTGGAGAAGTGACTCAACGTGAGACTATTTTGGGGCAGAAAATACACTTGCATATATTTAGAACTTTTCCTGAGGCCGGAGCAAAACCTTTGAAGAACGCCCAGTTTAGAAACCCTGCTGCCAGGTTTCTACATAATTGTGCCTTTTTTTTTTTTTTCTTTTGCACTTAGATTTTTGTGTTGGGTTCTTGACTCAGGTTTGGGGTTTGGGGTTGTTTTGTTTATTTGGGGGGTATTAGGATTTTGTGGTTGGTTTTGCTTTGCTTGGGTTTTGCCTTGTCTGCAAACAAAACTTACCACTTTTAGGGGTAAACTGGGAGACCAGTTGTTTCCAAGTCTCAAGGTTCCTGAGCCTCTCATGCTGAGAGTTGAACCCAGAACGTCTTCCTTCCCTCTGAAAATGATTTGATAAAAAAAAAAAAAAATCCAATGTTAGCTAAGCATGGTGGTACATTCCTGTTATCCTAGTACTTGGAAGGCTGAGACGGGAGGATCACAAGTTCATAGTCAGCCTCAGCAGCTTAGCAAGACCCCGTTCCCAAATAAAACGAAAAAGCCGGGCGTGGTGGCGCACGCCTGTCATCCCAGCATTCGGGAGGCTGAGACCTGAGGATCGCGGTTCGCGGACAGCCTCAGCTACTTAGTGAGGCCCTTGGCAACTCAGTGAGACACTGTTTCAAAATAAAGAATACAAAATAGGGTTGGGGGTGTGGCTCGGAGGTAGAATGCCCCTGGGTTCCATCCCCATTACCACAAAAAAAAAGAAAGAAAATAGAGCTGAAAGTGTAAGTTGAAAGTAAAATCCCCTAGGTTCATTCCCTAGCACCACAAAAAAAAAAAAAAAAAAAGGAAGGAAGAAAGGAAGGGAGGGAAATGCATTTGCTTTTTCATGCTGAAGCTTTGGTATATGCGCATATTTACCTGAAATGTGACCTGTGACTCACTTCTGCAATGTCTAAGGACATAGCTCTGTGGAAGGAAAGCGCTGGCTGCGATAGCCGAGCTCTGTCTTAGATGCTCTAAGTCTGTGCTGTCAAAACACCAGCCACCTGTAGCCACTGAACACCCGAAGGTGGGTAGCACAAATGAGAAAGCACATTTTTAATCCCAATTTAATTAATTTAACTTTAAATTTAAATTGCCACACTCAGCAACAGCTACTAGACAGCCCGAGTATAGTTCTATCTTTTGTTCTTTGTTTTGGAGTTTTGGGGGCGGGGGTTGTTTTTTGGTTTGGGGGTTTTTCTGTTTGTTTTTGTTTCTGCAGTCCTGGGGATTGAATCCAGGGGCACTCTACCCCTGAGCTCCACACGCAGCCCTTTTTATTTTTTATTTGGAGACAAGCTGCTACATGGCCCAGGTTGCCCTCAAACTTGGAGCCCTCCTGCCTCAGCCTTCAGAGTGGCTGGGCTCACCACATCTAAGACTGCGCTCAGCTAGTACCTAGCCATTGTAGGTGAGGTCCAGGAACTAGCAAACTGGCATCCCTGGGGAACTTGTTAGAATGGCTGGCTTTCAGACCCTGCCCCAGTCCTAATGAACTTGAGTTTGCATTCTAACGAGATCCTGAAGTGATTCTTGTGCACCCTAACTAAAGTTTGGAAAACAAGGAAGCATGGTTGCATGGTTAGGGGATGGTACATTTTGTTTCTGATTTCTTACTACTTTTACTATTTTATTTTATTTTATTTTACCTTATTTCTTGGTACTAGGGGTGGAACCCAGGGGCTTTTCTACCTCCGGGCTATATTTCCAGACCTATTTTATAATTTATTTGGAAACAGGGTCTCACTAAGTTGCTGAGAGCCTCACTAAGTAGCTGAGGCTGGCTTTGAACCTGTGCGATCCTCCTGTCTCCTGGGATTACAAGCGGGCACCACCATGCCCGGCCTACTCTTACCATTTTAACTGTATAGATCTAAAGTTTCTTAGATTCTTACGTCAGGCATGGCCAGGGAATGGAACCCAGGGGCATTCTACCTCTGAGCTAACCCTCCAGCCCTATTTTATTTCTTATTTTGAAACAGGATCTCACTAAGTTGCAGAGACTGGCTGCAAACCTATAATCCTCCTGTCTCAGCCTCCCATGTACTGGGATCATAGGAAAGTTACAGGTATGGTCAGGTGAAGATACACAGTTATCATTGTAGTGGGCAGGGGTCAGTTGATACATTCTTAAATCACCTTTTGTGTGTGTGTGTGTGTGTGTGTGTGTGTGTGTGTGTGTGTGGTACCAGGGATGGAACCCAGGGGCATTGTACCTCTGAGCTACACCCCCAGCCCTATTTTTTAGTCTTTTTATTTTTTGTTTTGTTTTGATTTTTGTTTGTTATTATTTGTTTGTTTTCTTTTCTTTTCTTTTCTTTTTTTTTTTTCTTTTTGCAGTACTGGGCATGGAACCCAGGGGCATTCTACCTCCAAGCTACACCCCAGCTTTATTTCGTATTCTTTATTTTGAAGCAGGGTCTCACTGAGTTGCAAAGAGCCTAAGTAGCTGAGGTTGTCTGCGAACCACAATCCTCCTATCTCAGCCTCCCAAATGCTGGGATTACAAGCGTGCGCCACCACGCCCGGCATTAGTCTTTTTGTTTTTGAAGCAGGGTCTCACTGAGTTGCAAAGGGCCTCACTAAGTAGCTGAGGCTGTCCGCAAACCATAATCCTTTGGTCTCCACCTCCCAAATGCTGGGATTACAAGCGTGTGCCATCATGCCCAGCAGTTGATTCAATCTTGAAAAGGCCACACACGTAAGAGAAGGAAGGTACTTAGCCCGGTGCCGTAGGCCCACACCTGTAATCCCAGTGACTCTGGAGGCTGCGGCTGGAGGATCACAAGTTTAAGGGTAATGTATGCAACTTAGCAAGACCTATCTCAAAATTTAAAAAATTCAAAAAGGACTAGGGATATAGTAGAGCATTCGAGCACCTCTAAGTTCATTCCCCACTACTGCGAGAGAGAGACAGAGACAGAGACAGAGAGGGAGGTTGCTAGAACCAGAATCATAATTTGAAGATCCAAAGAGGGTGTTGTCCTTAGAAGGGGGTTCGCAGCCAATCCTCACCGACTGCCATTCATTTTGGCAGGAGCTACAAGGTCCGATTCAACAGTGTCTCCTCCTACTCCGACTCACGCAAATCATCAGGCGATGGGCCTGACCTCAGAGACAACTTCGAGAGTACCGGACCCCTGGCCAATGTGAGGTGAGCAGGGGGCCTGGGGCCGGGGAAGAGCTCCGATCTCCGAGCTCCAAGGCGGCTGGGCCTAGGGGCAAGGTGGGCCCTCCGTTGTTGGTTTTTTTTTTTTTTTGGGGGGGGGCTTCCCTCTCTTTTCCCTCCTCTATTACCCTCTGTGGAACCAGCTGTGTCCTGGCCACCTGGGGCCCCTCCCCATTAAAGCTCACTGCCTGGCCTTCCTGGGTTCACCTTTTCCTGTTACCCTCTTTCAGAGCCCTGTTACCCACAGTCCGCCCCAGCATTCGTGCTGAAGAATATTAACACCACCCAGATCGTGCCCACTGAGATGTCCTTACCAATGGATACATTTTACACTTGATAGAAGTTTTGGGGGATACTTTTCCATGACCTGAATGTACCTCAAACTCACCTAGGGATGTTTGCAATATCCCAGTACAATAACCAGGCTCTACCTCCAGAGATTCTGACGTGACAGGTGTAGAATCCGGGCCATGCGTGGCCTTTTCTCTTTATATTTCCCCAGTGGAGTTTAATGTGTAATCAGATTCTAAACACCCTCGCCTAGCCGGCTGTGGTGGCGCACACTTGTAATCTTGGGAGGCTGAGACAGGAGGATCGCGCAGGTTCGAAGCCAGCCTCAGCTACTGAGTGAGGCTCTCAGCAACTTAGTAAGACCCTGTTTCCAAATAAAGTATAAAATCAGTTTGAGAGTATAGCCCAGAGGTAGAAAGCCCCTGGCTTCCACCCCCAGTATCATAAAATATTTAAAAATAAGTACCCTAGCCTACCACTATGTTAGCCCTCCAAAGACTAGTCATATACCATGAAGTAATTTTAAGGCACATTCGAATAGATGTTTTGTTCATTTCAACCCCTGTGTGTTCAATTCAATGAGTATTTGGAAAGATATAAAACTGAATATCAAACCCTTGGTCTCACAGATACTGGTCAAGGTGAGACTGACACAGATAACCCCGGAGGAAGAATGTTCAGGCTGACCCACAAATTGCTCCCAACTTCACTACTAAACCTTTTTAGCCAAAGCTCAGAGCAATGTTTAACAGATGAAGCAGGTCGCAGAATTCCTAGCTTTGGAAGGATCGTGTCCATCAGTATATTTTTTTAAATAGGCTCTATTTTTTTTAAGCAGCTTTGGGCTCGCAGAAAAATTGAACACAAAGTACAAAGAGTCCCACATCACCGTGTCTTTACACACTGCAGCCTCCCCGGCGTCAGCATCCTACACAAACGTGGTACCTTTGTTACCACCAGTGACCCTCCATGATGCACCGTTATCAGCCAGAGCCAACAGTTTGCCTTAGGACTCACCCTCAGTGTGGGCTTTATAGGTTTTAACATCAGTACATTTTTGACTCAACATTGAACCCTCAGTTCTGGTGGTGGAACGTCTCTGGGTTGAATTCCCAGTAATATATATAATATATATCATATGTACGTACATAGATACATATACATACATACATCTGTATGTGTGTGTGTGTGTATATATATATACACACACATATACATTTTCTTAATCACAGCAGAGGCGTGACTAACACTTGTGGACCAAGCCCAGCCCAGCCACTACATAACTTTCTATAACCAATTAGCTCAGACTGATACATTCATAATTAATGATGGGAACATGACCGTTAAGTCCCAGCTAAGCAGAATGTTATCCCTTCAAAAAACAATCCTATTTATCTCATTCCTGGCCTGTATTTTTTTAAATTATACTCAATATCATCATCATCATTATTATTAATGATTAATTTTTAATTTAATTAATTTAATTTTTTGTGGTACTGGGGTTCCTGGAAACCCTTCTACCTTCAGGTTACACTCCCAGACCTATTTTTTTTATATTTTTTATTTGGAAACAGGGTCTCTTAAGCCAGCGCGGCTGGCTTCGAACCAGCGTGATCCTCCTGTCTCCACCTCCCAAGCGTGGGGATTACAAGCGTGGGCCACCACGCCCAGCTAATTAATTTAACTTAAAATAATTTTTAGAGCTGGGCGTGGTGGTGCACGCTTGTAATCCCCATGCTTGGGAGGCAGAGACAGGAGGATCGCACAGGTTCGAAGCCAGCCGCGCTGGCTTAAGAGACCCTGTTTCCAAATAAAAATATAAAATAGGTCTGGGAGTGTAGCCCGGCGGTAGAAGGGCTTCCCGGAGCCCCAGTACCACCAAAAATAAAAAATTTAAAAAAATAAAATAATTTTTAGAGCTAGGCATGGTGATGCATGCTTGTAATCCCAGCATTCGGGAGGCAGAGACCAGAGGATCACGGTTCTCAGACAGCCTCAGCTACTTAGCCAGGCCCTTTGCAACTCAGTGAGACCCTGTTTCAAAAAATAAAGACTAAAAAATAGGACCAGGGGTGTAGCTCGGAAGTAGAATGTCCCTGGGTCCGATCCCCAGTACTGCAAAATAATAATATTAGTATTTTTTGTCGGGCGTGGTGGCGCACGCTTGTAATCTCCGCGCTTGGGAGGTGGAGACAGGAGGATTGCGCACGTTCAAAGCCAGCCTTGCTGGCTTAAGAGACCCTGTTTCCAAATAAAATATAAAAGAGATCTGGGAGTATAGCCCAGAGGTAAAAGGGTTTCTAGGAACCCCAGTACCACCAAAAAATATAATAATAATAATAATAATAATAATAATAATAATAATAATTTTTTTTTAAATTTCATCAATTAAAACTGTATAGGAATTCTTTTTCTTGTTCGTTAAGTATTCACATAGTACTTTTGATTTTGTGGCCCTGAAAATATTTGCTGTCTGGGCCCACCTCTAAGAAATTAGTCAATTGATGGTTTGGAGGCTTACACTAAGAATTTTTAAATCCTCGGTGAAGACAGTGGTGGGAATGTGAATCTACTACAAATGGTGGAACCAGTCTCTAGGTCCACCCAGAAGTGCATTAATGAATGAATCCCCTCAACCATTTGTAGGTGAAATGTATTGCTCACCCAAGATCAAAGCACCGGCAGCTTCGGAGTCAGTCTGACACAGGCCCACTTTCCTGTTCACAGACGGCACCTTCTCCATGCATCCACTCATGGCAGAAGGGAAGGATTCTGGTCTCTTCAGCCCTTTACATGGGCGCTGACCTCAATCCCGAGGGTCCCACCCTGACCTGATCATCTCCCAAGGCCCCATGTCCTAATTCCATCGCCTTGGGGATTAGGTCCAACAAATAAATTTTGAGGAGACGCATACATTCAGACCGTGGCACGGGATTTGATGACTTAGAATATAAAGGCCAAAAGCAAGGTCAGGAATGCAGAAAGGAATCAACAGAATGAGAGCTCGTTAAATATGGCGGACCTCACAAATAAAAGTAATAGACACGGGAAACAACACCTTAACACAGGCAGGCCTGCCGCTAGCAGATTTTAAATTTGCACCGGGCTGAGACTAAGGCAGGTGGCTTGAGGCTGGGAAGCCCTTTCCTCTCACCCCTCCTGCTAATCCACGCCACTCGCTTCCATGCTCCTGTCCTGTGAGGAATAGGTGGGGTAGGTACCCAGATCCAGCAAGATCGTAGGTTAAGGAGTGATGGGAGAAGTACTGCCTGGTTCCACACACTCAGGGCTGGGGAGCCCCAGGAAAGGGCAGGCTGGAAAGTCAAGGATGACTCAGGACAGGTGAGCGCGGATTTGAGAAGAGCGGATATCGACCGGGGTGGACCTTCGTTCCACGGGCGAGGCTCCTGAGCCCAACTCAGGTTCATCCTCCAATGATGGAGGATCCCCTTCCCAATTCCCTCACTGCTTCCCCTCCTCCCCCATCCCACCCTGTCTCCATGGTCCTCAGGAAGAGATTCGGGGACAGGGCAGGACCCGGAATGGAGCAGGTTAAGAGCTCCACTCCGGGGCTCATCTGGGGTGCGGGCCACCGCGGGATGCGCTGGCCTTGCAGAGAGGCAGGCTGGGGCGTTCTTGTCCACTGAAGACCCGCCACTCCACTTCCGGCGAGGTCCAAAGCAGGCCCAGACACACGGCATAAAGCGTCTGTAAGGCAGACCTACCCCGCAGTCACCTCGCACGCCCGTGTCTCCTCCGTAGGTTCTCTGTGTTTGGCCTCGGCTCCCGGGCATACCCCCACTTCTGCGCCTTCGGACATGCTGTGGACACCCTCCTGGAGGAGTTGGGAGGGGAGAGAATCCTGAAGATGCGGGAAGGTGATGAGCTGTGTGGGCAGGAGGAGGCTTTCCGAACCTGGGCCAAGAAGGTCTTCAAGGTAATCCAGATCCTCAGAGACCCCGGGAGAAATAACACACCCCACGCCCCAAGACAGCACCTAGCCTGTCAAGAAAGAGACGGAAGCTGAGGGCCCCTCTACTTCCCCTGTGTGTCAGCCAGCTTTATAGAGCTCTCGTGAATTAATCCAGTATTTGGAAGGCTGAGACGGGAGGATGACAGGTTGAAGACCAGCCTCACAACTAACTGAGACCCTCAACAACCTAGAGAGACCCTGTTTCAAAATAAAAAAAAAACTTAAAAGGGTTGGGAGTATAGTTCAAAGGTATAATGCCTCTGGGTTTAATCCTTGGCATAAAACTACCTCTCTCTCTCCCTCTCCCTCTCTCTCTCTCTCTCTCTCTCTCTCTCTCTCTCTCTCTCTCTCTCCCCTCTCTCTCCCCTCTCTCTCCTCTCTCTCTTTCTTCTCTCTCTCCTCTCTCCTCTCTCTCTCCCTCTCTCTCTCGCTCCTCTCTCGTTCCTCTCTCTCTCTCTCCTCTCTTCTCTCTCTCGCCTGGAGGTATAGCTCAATGGTAGAGCACTTGCCTAGCATACAAACAGCCCTGGGTCCCATCCCCAACACCACAAAAGCTAAATAGAGTCTACATATGTACAGTATACTGTATAAAATTAAATAGAATATAAAAACCCATGTCTTAGCGGGGCATAATGGCACACACCTATAATCCCAGTACTTGGGAGGCTGAGACAGGAAGATGGCAGGTTTGAGGCCAGCCTCAGTAATTGGGTGAGTTCCTCAGCAATTAGCAAGACCCTGTCTCAAAAAATAAGCCGGGTGTGGCGGCGCACGCTTGAAATCCCCACGCTTGGGAGGCCAAGACGGGAGGATCGCACCGATTCGCAGCCAGCCTCATCTACTGAGTGAGGCTCTTAGCAACTTAGTGAGACCCTGTTTCCAAATAAAATATAAAATAGGTCTGGGAGTATAGCCCGGAGGTAGAAAGCCCCTGGGTTCCACCCCCAGTACCACCATAAATAAATAAATAAATAAATAAATAAATAAATAAATAAGGCTGGGGGTGTCGCTCAGAGGTAGTATGGCCCTGGGCTCAATCCCTAGTACCACACACACACACACACACACACACACACACACACACACACACACATTCACGCCTTACTCGTACATTACTTAGTTCACATTCTCAGCAGCAGAGGCGGCCAATAGTCACCATCTTAGACAACATGGAAGGTATCCACCATGGTAGAACATCAGATAGCGCCGCTCTAAATACAGGGTCACTTGGAAGCAGCGCCCGTGATCCCCCTTATGGGGCAGAATCCAGCTGGCGCTCCTGGGGACAGGGGACTCTGAATGTGGACCCCGTCACCTTTACCTGCCCTGGACTGTGCTCTCATCCACAGCCCCAGGAGAAAGGGGGACTCGGCAACCTTCCATCATTTGACTGGCACCATTGTTCATCTTGAAAGCAAAGACAGAGAACAAAGGGGAAACTGAGGCCCTGAGTATAAGGATTTCTGTGGTAGGGGCTGTATCTGTAAGCCCAGACCCTGCGTATCCACCCAGGCAAAGGCAGGTGAGATGAGTTGGCCTATTTCACATCTAACGTCATGGTGTTGTCCTTGACGTCTATTGGCTGTCTTCAGTTTAATGTCCCAGAAGTCAGGCCTATTAAAAGCCTTCTTCAGACCCTTTAGCGATCGACCTCCCATTCTCCGAGCCCACTCCCAGCTCCGGCAACCACCAGTCTATTGCTGTGTCTCCAGATTCCCCTGTTCTGTTCACTTCGTGCAAATGAATCGTATAATGGGTGGCCTCTTGATTCTGTCCTCTTCCACATTCTCAAGGTTTATCCCTATGAAAGCAAGAGTTGGGGTTGTATCCCTTTTATGGCCAAATGATATTCCACTTTGTTTATCCATGTGTCTATTTATGAGTACTTGAATCGTTTTAAAGTCAACACAAAGCTAGATGATGTTAAAGACGTTCCTGAAAAACTTTTAATTTTTTACCTTTTTGCCATGCTGGGGATGGAACCAGGTCTTTTACACATGCTAGGAAAGTGCTCTACCACCGAGATACATGCCCAGTCCTTAAATTTTATTATTAAAAAGTAATCCTGCCATGGCATGTGCCTGTAATGCCTGTTATTGAAGAGCCTGAGAGGGGAGGATTACTTGAGCCCAGGAGTTCTAGGCCAGCCTGGGCAACACAGCCAGAACCCATCTCAAAAATAATAATAGTAAGTCAAAGCAATAATTCTTAGAATTATTAACATTGGAAAACCAATGAAGTTGACCAAAAAAGAAAAGCACGTGTAGTACACGTGTCTCATACACATCTGGGTTCAATCCCCAGCGCCAGGGAAAGAAAAGAGAGGAGGAGAGGGGAGGGGAGACAAGAGAAGAGAAAAACTCATATGCGGCCATCCAGATATTCAGTAGAGTTTGCCTCGACAAAAATTTTAAATTTTGAGAAAGATGAATAGGAAACGCTGTGGTGTTTACTTTCTTCTTTAATGCAAAGTCTGTATACGTGGTTTTAGAAATAAATGTCATCATACAGTTTCATCTTCAGTAGAAGTTAGAGCCGAAGGTCAATGAAAATGTGACACACCCAACATATCCAGGGCACTTAAAAATATGGGATGAGTGAATGGGTGGCACGCGGGGGACAGATGGCCAGGTGGGAGGGTGGACAAGTGGGTGGACAGATGGTGGATACATGGAAGGAAGGATGGGTGTGTGGATGGGTGGATGGATGGATGGATGGATGGATGGATGGATGGATGGATGGAAAGATAAATGGAGTAATAGCTAGATGAACAGATGGAAGGAAGGGTGGGTGAGTGGATGGGTGAGTAAGCGGATAGATAGATATAGATAGATGATAGATAGATAGATAGATAGATAGATAGATAGATAGATAGATTAATGGACAGATGACTGGATAGATGGGTGGATTGATAAATAGATGAAAGGAAGGGTGGGTGGGTTGATAGATGGAAGGAAGGGTGGGTGGATGGATAGTTGAATAGATGGAAAGAAGGATGGATGGATGGATGGATGGATGGATGGATGGATGGATGGATGGACAGATGGAAGAAAGGGTGGGTGAGTAAGTTGGTAGATAGATAGATAGGTAGATAGATAGATAGATAGATAGATAGATAGATAGATAGATAGATAGATGGGTTAATGGACAGATGACTGGATAGATGGGTAGATTGATAAATAGATGAAAGGAAGGGTGGGTGGGTTGATGGATGGAAAGAAGGGTGGGTGGATGGATGGATGGATGGACGGACGGACAGATGGAAGGAAGGGTGGGTGAGTAAGTAAGTTAGATAGATAGATAGATAGATAGATAGATAGATAGATAGATAGATGGATAGATAGATAAGTTGGTAAATGGATGGATGGGAAGAAGGAAGGAAGGAAGGGAGGGGTGGTGGATTCATGGACAGATGACTGGATAGATGAGTGGGTGGGTGGATGAGTTGATGGGTGGAGGGAGGGAAGGAAGGATGGAGGGAGGGAGAATGGAGAAGCGCATGCTGTGGCTTGGAGCTGTCAGGGGAGGTTCTGTTGACTGACAGGGGTCACAGAGCGTCCGTGTGTGCCACAGGCAGCCTGCGACGTGTTCTGCGTGGGCGACGACGTCAACATCGAGAAGGCGAACAATTCCCTCATCAGCAACGACCGCAGCTGGAAGAGGAACAAGTTCCGCCTCACCTATGTGGCCGAGGCTCCAGGACTCACCCAAGGTACCCAGCACCGCCCCCCGGCGAGGCTCCCGGACCGCGGGGAGGGGGGGACGGCGGGAGATCTTCCTCCAAAACCCGCCTGGGGAAGGTGCATTGTCTTCCTCGAGTGTGGCCTTCCCAAAGACCCGCGCCCGGGAAAGCATGTGCTTGCGGGCCTCTCTCTCCAGTTGCAGGGCGCGTCCCAGAACCCTCCTCGTCTCCTCAGCTCCACCAAGTTGGCTTATTGTTCTGTATTAGCCAGAACCGCCTCAGCAATCCCAAGTCAGGCCTGCCCGGCCTCTTCTATTTCTTTAGTTCACTTTAAGGGCAATATAAGTGTGAATAGAGGGTCACGAAGAGCTAGAATGATGTGTGGTGTGGTGTGGTGTTAGTACTGGGAATTGAGCCCCCGGGCACTCTAGCACTGACCTACATCCCCAGGTCTATTTTATTTTTCATTTTTTATCTTATTTTCTTTCTTTCTTTCTTTACTTATTTATTCTTTTTTCTTTTTTCTTTTTTTTTTCTTTTTTTGCAGTACTGGGGATGGAACCCAGGGGCATTCTACCTCTGAGCTACACGCCCCCAACCCTACTTTTTTATTTATTTATTTATTTTATGTAAATATATATATATATATATATATTTTTTTTTTTTTTTTTTTGCAGTACTAGGGATGGAATCCAGGGGCAGTCTACCTCCAAACTATACTCCCAGCCCTATTTTTTAGTCTTTATTTTAAAACAAGGTCTCACTGAGTCGCAAAGGGCCCCACTAAGTAGTTGAGGCTGTTTGTGAACTGTGATCCTCCAATCTCAGCCTCCCAGATGCTAGAATTAAAAGCGCGTGCCATCACACCCGGCTATTCTTTATTTTGAAACAGGGTCTCCCTAAGTTGCGGAGGGCCTCACGAAGTAGCCGAAGCTGTCCTTGAACCTGCGATCCTCCTGTCTCGGCCTCCCAAGTACTGGGATTACAAGCGTGTGCCACCACGCCTGGCTTTTATTTTTTATTTTGAAACCAGGCCTCGCTTAGTCGCTGGGGCTGGCCTCAAACCTGCCGTCCTCCTGCCTCGACCTCCCACATCCTAGGATCTCACTACGCCCAGCAAGCTGGAGCATTTCACAGACACCTGTTTAGCTTCCTTTCACCAAGACTGTTGTTTCTGCCCGCAGCTCTTTCTAACGTCCACAAAAAGCGAGTCTCCGCCGCCCGGCTTCTGAGCCGTCAAAACCTCCAGAGTCCTAAATCCAGGTAGGACTGCCCCTGGGAGCTGCCGCTCTCTGCTCCCCAGTGCCACCCTCGGGGTGAGAGGTCTCTCCTGGCTCCCCAACAGGCCCCCACCTGCCTAACCACTGCAGAACTTGCCGGCCGCTGGGCACACCTGCGTTTCCTGTTTGCCTTGGCTAAGCTCCGACCTGCAAGCCCAGACAAAGGGGCTGGTGCTGACCGGGTGAAAAAGGGCAAGAGGAAGGTTCAGAGTGACTTTTAGCAGGGAGCCACACCCCTGTGGCATCGCTAAACACCCACTGCACCACGGCACCTTCAGCAGAAACCGCTTAGTCCAAGCATTTCTTCACTGTGGGTAATTTTTCTAAACTGCTGCAAAAATAGTTACCTGGCTTCTGCGTACGTGTCTCTGGGATGACAGGAGGGTCATTTCCTTGCTTGGCAATCTGTTCTACCGGGAGTGGTGTTGCAGGCCTGTAATCCCAGTACTTGGGAGGCTCAGACGGGAGGAGTGGAGGTTCAAAGCCAGTCTCAGAAATTTACCAAGTTCCTATTTCCAAAGAAAATAGGGCTGGGGGTGTAGTTCAGAGATAGAGTGCCACCGGGTTCATTCCCCAACACTGTTAAGCAAACAAAAAAAAATAGCTGGGCGTGGTGGCGCACGCTTGTCATCCCAGCATTTGGGAGGCTGAGACAGGAGGATCGCGGTTCGCGGACAGCCTCAGCTACTTAGGCCCTTTGCAACTCAGTGAGACCCTGTTTCCAAATAAAGAATAAAATATAGGGCTGAGGGTGTAACTCAAAGGTAGAATGCCCCTGGGTTCTACCCCCAGTACCACAAAAAAAAAGCCCAGTCTCTGTTTTAAAGTCATAATTATTAGAAATTATCATAATATCCAACATAGTCAATTAACAAATATATCTAATATAGCCAAATATCTCAATACCCAATATAACCAAAGCATATCTTCTTAGTAGTTTAATGTGTGTGTGTATATGTGTATGTGTGTGTGTCTGTGTGTGTGTGTGTGTGTGTATGTGTGTGTTAGCAGGGATTGAACCCAGGGGCATTTTTACCTCAGACCTACACCCCTCTCAACCCTGTGCCACCATGCCTGGTTTAGACATTTATCTTAAACCCAGTTATCTTTCCCAGTGATATTCAAACCCAAGTCATTTTTTCCCAAGTAAGAGACTTGCAGCCCAGCACACAGGTGCACACTTGTTATCCCAATACTAAGACAGGAGGATCGCAGGTTCGCAGCCAGCCTCGGCTACTTAGGCCCTGCACAACTTAGTGAGACCCTGTTTCAAAATAAAGAATAAAAGCCAGGCGTGGTGGTGCACGCTTGTAATCCCCGCGCTTGGGAGGCAGAGACAGGAGGATCGCGCAGGTTCGAAGCCAGCCACGCTGGCTTAAGAGACCCTGTTTTCAAAATAAAAAAATATAAAATAGGTCTGAAAGTGTAGCCCAGATGTTAGAAGGGCTTCCAGAAACTCCAGTACCACCAAAAAAATAATAATAATAAATTAAAAAAATAATAATATAGAATAAAAAATAAGGCTGGGGGCCGGGCGTGGTGGCGCACGCTTGTAATCCCAGCATTCGGGAGGCTGAGACAGGAGGATGGTGGTTCGCAGCCAGCCTCAGCTACTTAGGCCTTTGCAACTCAGTGAGACCCTGTTTCAAAATAAAGAATAGCCGGGCGTGGTGGCACATGCTTGTAATCCCAGTATTCGAGAGGCCGAATGCCCCTGGGCTCCATCTCCAGATCCACAAAAAATAAATAAATAAATAAATAAATAATAAAAAATAAAAATAAAGAATAAAAAATGGGACTGGGGATGTAGCTCGGAGGTCAAATGCCCTTGGATTCCATCCCTAGCACCACCAAAAAAAAAAAAAGGCTGGGGATGTAACTTGGAGGTAGAATGCGCCTGGGTTCAATCCCCCAGTACCCAAAAAAAGACTTGCAAATAGGCAAAAACACTGACCAACCTCCCACAATCCCTGGTTCCTTCAAATCATTCTCCCAAGCCCTGGCTCCCCGAGCCTTTGGCATTAGAGAAAGGACACAGCCTCCTGCTGGAAATGTCACCCTCAGACCTGGTCGCAGTGCAGCGGAGGTCGTGTGACCGCTGCCGAGTCGCTGGGCTATTACTGCCATCGCCCATCTGAGCCGCGTGTGCTAATGTCACCCGAGAATGCAGGTGGTGTCCTCTGCGGCCAGCCTGAATCCCATTAAGCCCGCGTCCTGGCTGCTCCTCAACACCTTCTCTCTTCTGCAAATGATCTGACCCGGGCCGTCCACCCCGCCACTGGGATAAGCAATTTTTTTAGCGCTAATGAAGCTCTTCGTGCCGACCGCTCTAGGATTTCACTATGCAAGACGGCCCAGGAAGATGCTTGGAAATCTTGGTCCTTTACCTGGCGTGGCGCGCACGGGGCTGCGGGAGCTGCGGCCCTGGGCTCTGACCCCGGCTTTCCCTTGCAGTAGCCGTGTGGCATCGGGCAGGTCGCTCGGGCGCTCTGAGCCCTGTCTCCTTACCTAGAAGCTGGGAACAAAGCCTAGAAAGATGGCTACGGTTCACGCAGGGGCCTCTATTCCCAGCGCTGTGCAGAGCCCGTTGCGCGGGAGCCGGGCCAGCCCAGTGAGAAGAGACCGTGACCGTCCACATTTTAAATATGAGAAATGACAGGAACCGCAAGTAACTTTTTCAAGGTCGCGCCGACCTGGTTATCAGATTCCAAAGTCTTTGTGCCAAATGACTACACAGATGGCCTGAGCGGCCTCGCAGGGCTCCTGTGAGTCTCACAAATGAGGTTCACACAGCAGCGCCTCCGATTTCTCCATTTCTGCTCTAGTCACCCAGCCTCCCCACCTCAACAGTCTTTTTTTTTGTCTTTTTTTTTTTTTTTTTTTTTTGGTTCTAGGAATTTAACCCAGGAGCCTTTTACCTCCAAAATATATCCCCAAGCCCTAATCTATTTTTTATTTGGAAACAAGGTTCCTCTAAATTGCTGAGAGCTTCACTAAGTTGCGGAGGCTGGCCCCAAACCTGAGCTCCTCCTGTCTCAGCCTCCCAAGTACTGGTATTAAAGGTGTGCGCCACCACGTCCGGCTTTCTATGTAGTCTTCCAAATCTGTGATAAATAAGAGAGAGCCTAAGGGTTCTTGTATTCCCTGCTAGATCCTCAAACCATCAGGAAGTGGTGTGGGGAAATGATTCTCTTTGAATAATTACTTAAAGGCAATGTTCATAGCATAGTGGCCTCTTATAAACTGTATTCAGAATATTTATCTATCAAGCCAGGCATAGTGGTGCGTGTTTATAATCCCAGTACTTGGGAGGCTGAGACAGGAGGATCACAGGTTCAAGGCCGGCCTCTGTAATTTACTGAGAGCTGTTTCAAAATAAAATAAGAGCCAGGCATACTGGTGCACATTTGTAATCCCAGGACAGGGGCAGGGGCTGAGATAGGAGGATTGCGGGTTTGCAGGCAGCCTCAGCAATGTAGTGAGACTCTCTGCAACTTAGTGAGACCCTATTTCAAAATAGAATAAAAAATAGGGCTGGGGGTTTAACTCGGAGGTAGAATGCCCCTGGGTTCCATCCCGTGTGTATGTATGTATGTGTGTGTATGTGTGTGTGTGTGTGTCTATCCTATGAAAAGGCATGACTTAAATAGCATGGGAAGAGAAGTGGCTAAGAATCTTCTAGCCATTTCTTTCAGCCCGCGCTGTGAATGATTGGCTTATCCTAAGACCTCCCTAAACCATGGTGCCTAAAGCAGCAAGAAAACTTGCAAATATTTTGATACTAAATCGAACCCAAATCCCCAGATCAGCCCCTGCCTGCGTCCAGGAAGGATACTTGAGTCTAAGCCTAGAAAGGTGGCAGACGAGAATATTCCACGCAAGTTTGGGAACTAGAACATAGTATTAAAACACTCATGAATTAGCCCAAAAAGGACCAAATTGGCCCTAAGTGTTTATCTCCTTAAAAGCATACTCTCTAGCTCCGCTCATTTTCAGCCTTCATCCCATTTCCAGCTTTATACAGCTTATCTTAAAAAAGGAAAAAATGGATAATTGAGCAGAAAAGCATGACCATCCCATTTTCTCCTGCCCAAGGCCAGAGTCAGGGCTATTTGGCCCAGGACTTTACAAATTACCCCCACTAGAGACCCCTTAATTGCGAGCAAAGTGCCGAGGAGGAAGTCAACAGCCTGGGGAGGGCGATCCTTGCAAATCTAAAAGGGAAAAATGTAACCGCAGTCATGTCCTGCCTGGAAATAAATTCCCTAATATATGCACAATAATTAGCAGACAGTACTTAAGGGTGGACTGGAGTGCTAGTGGGCGGTGAAGGGGCGAGTCCTCCAAGCCAGGAGGAGGAGGCAGGTGCACGGCTTGAGGCCCTAAGGGAGGCCGGGTGGTCGGGTAGAAAAGAGAACAGAGCGAGGTGTCTAGAAGGATGGAAGGACAAGGAGGCTGAGTGCTCTGGACATTATCAGGAGAGGGTGTGTGATGGAGATAGCTTTTTTTTTTTTTTTTTTTTTTTTTTTTGGTGGTACTGGGGTTCCTGGAAGCCCTTCTACCTCCGGGCTACACTCCCAGACCCATTTTATATTTTATTTGGAAACAGGGTCTCTTAAGCCAGCACAGCACAGCTGGCTTCAAACCTGCGCGATCCTCCTGTCTCCGCCTCCCAAGCGCAGGGATAACAAGCGTGCGCCACCACGCCCGGCTATTTTATTTTATTTGCGGTACTGGGGATGGAACCCAGGGGCATTCTACCTCCAAGCTACAGCCCCAGCCCTATATTTTATTCTTTATTTTGAAACAGGGTCTCACTGAGTTGCAGAGGGCCTCACTAAGTAGCTGAGGCTGTCTGTGAACCGCGATCCTCCTGTCTCAGCCTCCCGAATGCTGGGATTACAAGTGTGTGCCACCACGCCCGGCTGGAGATAACTTTTAATTCCCATCTCCCGGCGGATAAAACCCTCCTCTTCAGCCTTCCCCGTCTCAGCACAGGATGTCAGCACAGGCTCCAGCCCAGATCTCCAGTGTCGGTCATCCTCGTCTCCCTTCTTCCTGGCATCTCAGAGGCTTGGTCTGATCCATGAATTGTCTCCCGGCTTCACAGCAGCCACCGTGAGCACACGCGTGGCCGTCTCTGGTCAGAGTGGCTGGAATAGCCGCCCAGCTTGTCTCTTTGTTTCTTGCCTCTGTGCTCAAAGATCTACTTTCCAAACAGCACTGGAGTAAGCTTTTAAGGACATGAATTGAAACCAGGTGTGGTGCCCTCGCTTGTAATCTCAGTAGTAGGGAATTTCCAACAGGAGGATTGCAGGTTTGTAGCCGGCCTCTGCAATGTAGCAAAGCCCTCCACAATTTAGTGAAACCTTGTCTCAAAATAAAATAAAAAGTAAATTGGGCGTGGTGATGCACACCTGTAATCCCAGTGCTTGGCAGGCTGAGACAGAAGGATTGCACAGGTTCGAAGCCAGCCTCGGCTACTTAGTGAGGCTCTCAACAACTTAGACCCTGTTTCCAAATAAAATATAAAACAGGGCTGGGGGTGTAGCCCAGAGGTAAATGGCCCCTGGGTTCCACCCCCCCTCAGTACCACAAATAAAATAAAATAGGGCTGGGGGTGTAGCTCAGGAATTTAATCCCCAGTACTACCAAAAATAAATAAATAAACAGGGCTAGGGGTGTGGCTCAGAGATAGAATGCTCCTGGGATCAATCCCAGTGAAAGAAAGAAAGAAAAAAGGAAAGAAAGAAAGAGAATACAGCTTAGATTTACAAGGACAGGTACCCAGGCCAGTGCTATCCACAGGAGCAGGTTTCCAGCAACGTATCAAGGCCCCTGTGCAGCGTGGCCTCAATTCTAGGACCTCAGCAAGTGGCTTTTAATTCTCCCCCTTCCTAACCTTTCATCTGCCTGACCACTTTCTGAGGACTTGGCTCAGAGCGTGCGCCGGCTCTGCAAGTCCAGGTCCTCCGCGTTTCCTGTTTTGTAGGATTGTTGGTGGGTCTGGAAAGAAAGCCGGAATTAATTTGCGAGCCTTTCAAAGGCTCTTTATGGGGGAGCGCGGAGGCTCCCAAATTGGAAGCCCTTTGGCGCCCCCTGCTGGCTACCGGCTCCTGCTAATCCCCTTCCTGCCGCCAGCGCCCTGTATTGATGTCTTTGCTCCCTGGGAACCAGAGACTGGCGTGAGCTCAGGGGAGAATCAATCATGCACATCTGTATAATTTGACAAGATCAGTGCTCCAGAGAGGGCGAGATCCGCGCTTGGGGGGAAAGAAGGAGGAGCCCTAGGCCCTGACAGTTCCGGTCACAATTCTGACCACCGAGGTCCCCATCATACTACAGATGGAGCGCCTCCCTCCGAGAAGACACTCGATGTTCCCCCCCATACGCACACAAAAAAATGTGTGAGCTCGACTGTTCGTCATAATGGTGGCTATTTGTAGCACAAAAGGGCTCTTGGTTGTGCCAGAAACTCCTCTAACTGGCGAATCCCGTTGATCTATTCAAGAGTGATTTATATACCATAGCGGGTGTAGGAACTTTCATGTTGAATATCAAACGCCTCGGTGGACAAAACTGAAAGCAGCTGTCAGTGAAGAGTTGTAGATCTGAAAAGGAAACACAGCTCCTGGTTGGGATTTACCAAGGTGGCCCGGATCCCTGATGCTTCGGGGATTCAGTAAAATGTACTATGCCAGACCTAAAATTTTCCACAGGTCCAGAATGTCTACTTCTCAATTTTTTTTTTATTTTGTGGTACTGAGGATTAAACCCAGGAGCCTTCTAACTCTAAGCTATACCCTCAGCCCTGTTTAATTTTTTTTTTTTTTTGAAACAGGATCTCACTACATTGCGGAGGGCCTCACTAAGTTACTGAGACTGTCCTCGAACCTGTGATCCTCCTGTCTCAGCCTCCAAGTACTGGGATTGCAAGCAGGCACCACCAAGCCCCACTGAGAATTCATTCTTAAAGCGGTTAATTAACACAGGCCTCCTGGACTTGAAACACAAGAGTTAGCGGAAGGGGCGCGGACACCCTTCCCTCTAGGTTTTTTCTTAGAGCCCTCAGTTTAATGAAATGGTGAATTTATGCATAAGAAGAACCCAAGTTTAAGGCCAGGTATTTCTTTCTTTATCATGACAATGTGAAGTCTCTGATTACAAAAGGGGATGGAACCTGGAATTTCTAGAAAAGATGGAATTTCAGTTTGGAGACCCTGCTTCTGCTTCAGGCCCTGTCCAGCAACTGGTTAAGTTTGAAAGCCTGAGATTCCATCATTCAACACATATTGTGTGGGGGAGGGGATTGAACCCAGAGGCATTCTACCTCTGAGCTACACTCCAGCCATAATTTATTTATTCTTTTTTTTTTTCAATAGTACTGTCAATTGAACTCAAGGTCATGCTACCCCAGCTCTGTTTTTATTATTTATTTTGAAACAGGGGAACCTGGCCACAAACCTGCAATCCTTCCAGTCTCTGCCTCCCAAGTACTGGGATTACGAGTGTGCAGCACCATACCTGGCGTTTTTTGTTTGTTTGTTTGTTTGTTTGTTTGTTTGTTTTGGTGGTACTGGGGTTCCTGGAAGCCCTTCTACCTCCAGGCTACACTCCCAGACCTATTGTATACTTTTTTTTATTTTTGGAAACAGGGTCTCTTAAGCCAGCGCGGCTGACTTCGAACCTGCGCGATCCTCCTGTCTCCGCCTCCCAAGCGCGGGGATTACAAGCGTGCGTGCGCCACCACGCCCGGCTTATTTTTTATTTTGAAACAGGGTTCCGCTAAGTTGTGGAGGCCCTACATTGCTGAGGCTGGCCAAGAACCTACAATCTTCCTGTCTCTGCCTTTCAAGTACTAGGATTAGAAGTGTGTGCCACCATGCCAGGCCAACGCATACTATTTATTTATTTACATATTAATCATTTGGTACTGGAGATTGAGTCCAGGAGCATTCTACCTCTGAGCTACACCCCAGCCCTATTTCTTTTCTCTTCTTTTCTTTTTTCTTTTTCTTTTTTTTTTTTTTTTTTGAAACAGGGTCTCACTAAGTTGCTAAGACTGCCCTCAAACCTGCAATCCTCCTGTCTCAGCCTCCCAACTACCGGGATGCCATGTTAGCCCCCGTGCTTTTAGAGGACCTGCTATGCGCTGTGCTCTGTCATAGGTGCTGAGGAAATCGCGGTGGACATATGGCGAACGCCCCACCATTGTTTATGTTACCCTGCCCAGGACAGTCACAAACTACAGAAGGAAATAAAGGATACTATAGGCCAGGGGCGGGAATGCAGTGGAGAAAAGTAAACAGAAAAGGAGAGCCGGGCGTGGTGGCGCGCGCTTGTAACCCCAGCATTCGGGAGGCTGAGACAGGAGGATCGCGGTTCACAGACAGCCTCAGCTACTTAGTGAGGCTCTTTGCAACTCAGTGAGACCCTGTTTCAAAATAAAGAATAAAAAATAGGGCTGTGGGTATAGCTCGGAGGTAGAATGCCCCTGGGTTCCATCCCCAGTACCGCAAAAAATAAAAATAAAAAATAGTCAGGCATGGTGGCGCACGCTTGTAATCCCAGCACTTGGGAGGCTGAGACAGGAGGAAGGCACAGGTTCAAAGCCAGCCTTAGCTACTTAGTGAGGCTCTCAGCAACTTAGTGAGACCCTGTTTCCAAATAAAGTATAAAATAGGTCTGGGAGGATAGCCCGGAGGTAGAAAAGCCCCTGGGTTCCACCCCCAGTGCCACCAAAAACATAAATAAATAAAAATTAAGAATAAAAACTAGGGCTGAGGGTGTAGCTCGGAGGTAAAATGCCCCTGGGTTCCATCCCCAGATCCGCAAAAAAAAAAAAAAAAAGAAGGAAGGAAGGAAGGAAGGAAGGAAGGAACCAGAGGAGCAGGATGTCTGAGGACTGAGCCCCAGGGTGCGTCAATGTTCAGAGTTTGGAAGATGAAAATGAACCAGGAGAGGAGACTGAGCAGAGGAAAAGCAAGGGAGAGCTTGGGTCAGGTGAGCAGCCATGTCCAGGGCTGCTTCTTCCGCTCAGGGCTCCCGGAAGGCCGTCGGTTTGACCTTGCTCAAAGCCGCGGTGTGGGGTGATGGGCACAGGCCTTGTAGGCCCCGAGAGCTGGAGGACCTGTACTCCACAAGGGTGGACGAGACACGGGAGCTGGTGGGCCTGGTGGTACCATTCCCCTGGTCCTTCCCTACAGCCGATCGACTATCTTCGTGCGTCTCCACACCAACGGGAATCAGGAGCTACAGTACCAGCCTGGGGACCACCTGGGCGTCTTCCCTGGCAACCAGGAGCTCCTCGTGAACGCCCTCATTGAGCGGCTGGAGGACGCGCCGCCCGTCAACCAGATGGTGAAGGTGGAGATGCTGGAGGAGCGGAACACGGCCTTGGGTAACGCTCCCGGGGGCCCTCGCCATCCCCAGGGAAGGTCCAGAGGTGGCGGGTGTGTGGGGAAGGAGAGGAGGCCCGTTCCAATGTCCACTCAGCAAGCCAGGTAGTAGGGTATGTGTCTGTCACCTCCACATTCTGAGACAGACTCCCCCTTTCTCATGGCTGACCCTCCGTGGCCCAAACAGCTGAGCAGATGCTCATAACTCCTGGACACTGGGGACTCATCACTGGGGAGAGAAGCTTCTTATGACCATGGCCCCTTGGAAAAAATCAGTGGTACCCCACTGCCCACCAAGAAAATCATAGCTGAAATCACATTCCTACTTCTATCAGAATCAAACGGTGCTATAGACTGGGGATGTAGTTTGGAAGTAGAGGTAGAATCCTTCTGGGTCAATCCCCGGTACCAAACACACACACACACACATACACACACACACACACACACACACACACACACACACACACACAGAATTGACAGCTTGCTCAGGTCTGGGACCGTCCTGCTCACCTGCCCGGTCCCGCCCCGTGGCAGGCCTGGGCGGCTGACTTGGACCAGGCCCTCCTCACCTCCCCACCCCTTGTCCCTCCGCAGGCGTCATCAGTAACTGGAGGGACGAGCCCCGCCTCCCGCCCTGCACCATCTTCCAGGCCTTCAAGTACTACCTGGACATCACCACGCCGCCAACGCCCCTGCAGCTGCAGCAGTTCGCCTCCCTCGCCACCAGTGAGAAGGAGAAGCAGCGTCTGCTGGTCCTCAGCAAGGTGGGTCCCTGAGCTTTGTACAACCCCAGGGGCGCCTTTCACCTCCTCCATGTTGGAGATCTGTGAGGCTGTTATTCCAGCACTTGCCCAGCGGATGGCAGTCTTGAGCAGTGGGTGCCATTTTTTAATTTGCATACGGCTGCCATATTGGTTTGTCCAGCTTGGTCCTAACCATTTCCCCTAACTCTAAGGCCTGAAGGAACCGGTGACTCCCTTGAGACCCACATATTTCTGGCCACCATAGAAATTTCTGGCCTCTCCTGCAGGCAGTTTGTTAACTTGAGTTTCCATGAGTTCATTTTAGCCCACAGTGGGAAGAAAAAGAAACTGAACGTCACAATGCTCGATGTAAAGATAAGTTTTTTCCAGTGCGGAGGAGCCGAAGGTAGGACTGCTGGATAGAAGAGGCCTTTGGTGGACAGGTGGGCCAGACAGAGCATACCGCCCTTGCTTAGGAACCAGTCCAGAAACTTAGCCACCCCCAAGCTGCTGCTCAGCCTCGCTCAGTAAGAACTGCACTCAGGAGATCTCTTAGGCTCCTCCCACTTGCATGTCCTCCCCACTAAGCAAGCTTCCAGCAAGAAAAGATGGTTTTGCTTTCTTCTGTGTTTCAGGAGAGGAGCTTGAGTGGTAGGGAGGAAAAAAAAAGGGGGGGGGGGCTAATTAACAAGTGCATATAATTTGTTTTATTTTTTAATTTATTTATTTATTTTGTTACTGGGGACTGAACTCAGGGGTATTCTCTCTCCAAGCTACACTCCCAGCCCTTTTGAATTTGTTTAGTTTTAAACAGCACTCAGTGAGGTGGTTGAGAGTCTCACTGCGTTGCTGAGGCTGTCCTTGAACCCGTGATCCTCCCGGCTCAGCCTCCCAAGTACTGGGGTTGTAGGTGTGCCGCTATCCCACTTAGATTCGAATCCAGTTTTAGAGGACCTCTGCACCGTCCAGTGTCCTCATCCGAAAATGAGAAGAACAGTAACACCTGCTGCGATCTGAGTATCTGTGTCCCTTCCAAAAACTGCGTGCCTCAGAATCCTTCTGCCCCACAACAAGTAAATAGGGTTGTGGGTGTAGCTTGGAGGTAGAATGGATTTCATCCCCAGTAATGTACTCATATTCATTCATTCTCTCTCTCTCTCTCTCTCTCTCTCTCTCTCTCTCTCTCTCTCTCTTTCTCTCTCTCTCTCTCCCTCCCTCCCTCCCTCCCTCCCTCCCTCCCTCTCTGTCTCTCCCCCTCAGTATTCTCTCCTCTCCTCTCTCTCTCCTCTCTCTCTCTCTCTCCTCTCTCTCTCCTTTCTCTCCCTATTCTGCCCAAGCTGATGGTATTAAGAGATGGGGCCTTGGAGGGCCCTGCAATCATCTGTGGGGTTATATCATTACTAACGAGGCTCGAGGGAGCAGGTCACCCCTTCTGCTGTGAGGACACGTGGCAGGTGCCACACGCACAGAGTAGCCCTAGCAGACACCCCGGCTGCTGGCCCCTTGACCATGGGCCAGTGTCTCCAGATCAGTGACCAGTGTATTTCTGTTGTCTCAATCCAGGTATTCTGGTGTAACAGCCCAGTGGAACTCACACCACATTCATTTCCTCAGGCCCTCAGGAGATTAAAACCCAGCACGCATCCTTCCTCTGCAAGGGCGGGCTACTCAGCCTTGTATTTTGCCTTCCCTGGACCTCCTTAAGCACCCACTGGTGGGCGCTGGATTCAAGCCGTCTTCTGTCTTCTCCTTGGCTCAGGGGCTGCAGGAGTACGAGGAATGGAAATGGGGCAAGAACCCCACCATTGTGGAGGTGCTGGAGGAGTTCCCGTCCATCCAGATGCCGGCCACCCTGCTGCTCACCCAGCTGTCCCTGCTGCAGCCCCGGTACTACTCCATCAGCTCCTCCCCCGACATGTACCCGGACGAGGTGCACCTCACCGTGGCCGTCGTCTCCTACCACACCCGAGGTGGGCACCGGCCCTGTGCTCTGCAGACCCCAAGGCTAAGAGGTCCCTGGCCAGATCCCCAAACCCTACAGGACATTCATACCCAAAGCTAGAAAACAAGATAGACGAGGAGCAGGCAGACTGTCCTGGGACCCTGAGCAGGACTCAGGAGGAGGCGAGGTGTGCATTTGGGAGCCTCAGCTCTTCCCAGCCCGGGGCCTCATTGGCTAACTCCATCCCCGGCACCCCCAGGCAGCAGCTAGCACAAGCCATCCCCGTTCCCTGGGGGGCTCTCTGCTGTTTCAGGCCCAGCTGGTTGGGGGCCAGCTGACCCCTATATATTTTCCATCCTTGATAAAACAATTATAATTTACAGTGTCTGGAGAACTCTGAGCCCCGAATCCCAGCAAGCCACCCAGAGCATCTTGACCAAGGCCCTTTCGTGGGCATAACTGGAATGCAAGCTACCCATAACTAACAGAACCCAGCCATACTCTCGTCCCAGCTCTACCAATTACTCCCCTTCAGAGCAAGGGCCAGACCAGGAATTCCAATGCAGAAGCGGCAGGGCATTGGCCTGCCAGCACACTCCATTGGAGGGAGTGGCGCCATCGAGACAAGGGAGGTGGGGGAGTCGCTGAACTAGACCACCCTGCTCATTCTGCTAGATGGAAAAGGACCAATTCACCATGGCGTGTGCTCCTCCTGGCTCAACCGGATACAGGCTGACGAAGTGGTCCCCTGCTTCGTGAGGGGGTAAGTGTCAAGCAGAGATATGGGCAGTCCTCTCGGTTTCAGCGTCACGAGTGGGAGTAGCTGGACCAGCCGGAAGGGTTCTAGAGAGGTGGCTGGAGCAGCTAGTATCACATCAGCATCCCGTATCACCCCGGGTTGTTAGGGAAACAGGATCCTGGGATGGAGCAGCAGAGCAGTCTAAGACTGTCCTCCAGGCAAAGTAAAGTCAATGTAATAAATATATATCAATGTAATAAAGATATATCAAGTGCTGAGCTCCCTGCTAGAAAACCAGGCAAATAGAGCCTCAGCCTTCCTGGAATTTCCAGACTGGTGGAAATTCTATCTAAATGTTACTGGTCGCCCCTAACCTGTCCCCAATTTCTCAGAGAGGGAAAAGATTCAACCAGCCCTGTCAATTGGAGCTTTTCCTCCCCATCTCAGTTTTCGAGCGTAGACCTGAGCGCAGACCCATGACAGACACCTGCTTTGCCAACAGAGTCCCTAGCCAACCATTAAATGTAGAGTGTGTACAGGATGGTCCACGTACCACTGACATCAGAATCCCCTGGTGTATTCCAAAAATACAGCCAGGCATGGTGGCACACGTCTGTAATCCCGGTACACGGGAAGCTGAGACTGGAGGATCACAGGTTCAAGACCAGTCCCAGTAACTTAGTAAGACCCTGTTTCAAATAAAATAAAGATAAGATAGGGCTGGGGGTATAGCTCAGAAGTAGAATGACCCTGGGTTCAATCCCTAGCACCACAAAGGAAAAGAAAAATCTCACAGATGGCTACATCAATCCAGGATGACTTGTACGCTGCCACCAACATGCTGGGGATATTTGACAGTGTCTAAAGACATCTGGGGTTGTCATGCCTAGGGATGTGTGCCATAGATCACCATGGAGAACCCTGGGGAACGGAGCAGTCACCAGATCCCTGGGACTCCCACCCGCAGGGGGCACCTAGCCCTGGTTGAAGGGCCATAGGTCACTCTGTTGTCTGCTTGAGAGGGCGGCTGTCTGCCTGGGGCTCCGCTCCCCCGTACCGCCCTGAGCTCAGCAGAGCCTCCAACACTCTCTTCCCTGTCCAGGGCCCCCAGCTTCCACCTGCCGCGCAACCCCCAGGTCCCCTGCATCCTGGTCGGCCCTGGCACCGGCATCGCCCCTTTCCGAAGCTTCTGGCAGCAGCGGCAATTCGACATCCAGCACAAAGGTAGGGTACAGGCCAGCAGCTACTGGCTTCCCAGCCCTGAGTTTCCACTGCTCTAAAGAATGGAAGAGCCTTCTCTCCATCGCTAAACTACCGGGGCTTGAAGTACCAACCTCACCCCTAGGGTGTAATTCGCACGGTCCATCCAAGCACATCTTCCACACAGCTCTGTCTAAGGGCCTGAAATCCCATCTCCCCAAAGAACATGTCTTTGAACATGCCTTGACTATTTCAGTTGTGCCTTTTTATGTGTGTGTGGCACTGAGGAATTCTACCTCTGAGCTCTACCCCCAGTCCTATTTTATTCTTTTATTTTGAAACAAGTTCACACTAAGTTGCCGAGGCGGGCTATGAGCCTGTGATCCTCCTGTCTCAGCCTCCCAAGTATTGGGATTACAAGTGTGTGCCACCGGGCCCAGCTAAATTGTGCCCTCTTTTTAAAAAAAATCCAGTAGCCCTATTAGGGGTAAGCATGCGTCCTAAGCAAATGGGTGTGCTTATGAGGCCATCCCACAGAGGAGGCCTGGCTACGTGAGCTCTAAACCTCTAGCTCGGCTCAGCTCTGGGAGAAGAAAAGAGAGAAGTGACCATTGTAACACTCATCAAACAAGGGTTTATTGAGCCAGGCATGGGAGCTCACACTTGTAATACCAGCATTTGGAAGGCTGGAATAGGAGGATCAGGGTTAGCAGACAGACTCAGCTACTGCTTAGTGAAGCCCTTTGCAACTCATTGAGACCTTGTTTGAAAATAAAGAATAAAAAATAGGGCTGGGAGCTGGCACGTGCTTGTAATCCCAGCATTTGGGAGGCTGAGACCAGAGGATGGCGGTTCATGGACAGCTCAGCTATTCAGTGAGGCCCTCTGCAACTTAGTGAGACCCTGTTTCAGAACTAAAAGAATAAGAAATAGGGCAGGAGTTGTAGCTTGGAGGTTAAATGCCCCTAGGTTCCATCCCCAGACCTGCAAAAAAAAAAAAAAAAATAGGGCTGGAGTATAGCTTGGAGGTAGAATGCTACTGGGTTTCATCTCCAGTACCACAAAAAAAAAAAAAAAAAAAAAGATTTACTAAGCACCTAATGAGTTCCTGAAACTAAAGTAGGTGCTGGATGCAGAGCAACAAACAAGAGAGAAAAGCAACTCAAAATAAAAGCCAGGCGTGGTGGTACACAGCTCTTATCCTAGTACTTGGGAGGCTGAGACAGGAGGATCACAGGTTCAAGGCCAGCCTCAGTGACCTAGCAAGACCTCATTTAAAAGAAAAAAAAATCTAAGCTGGGCGTGGTGGCGCACGCTTGTAATCCCCACGCTTGGGAGGCAGAGACAGGAGGATCACATAAGTTTGAAACCAGCCGCGCTGGCTTAAGAGACCCTGTTTCCAAATAAAATATTAAAAAAATAGGTCTGAGAGTGTAGCCCAGAGGTAGAAGGGTTTCCAGGAACTCCAGTACCACAGGAAGGAAGGAAGGAAAGAAGGAAGGAAGGAAGGAAGGAAGGAAGGAAGGAAGGAAGGAAGGGAGGGAGGGGAGAGAAAGAAGGGAAAGAAAAGAGAGAGAAAGGAAAGAAAGGAGAGAGAGAAAGAAAGGAAAGAAATGAAGGAAGGAAGGAAGAAAATTTAAAGGGGGCTGCGGGTGTAGCTTGGAGGTAGAATGCCTCTGGGCTTGATCTCCATTGCCACAAAAGAAACTATAATAATAAAATAAAGTAGACGGAAGGATGTGCGTAGGCTGTATGCAAGCACCACACCGCTTCATAGGAGAGACTGGTGCATCCTCAGATTTTGGTGTCTCGGGGGAGGCCTGGAACCAGTCCTCTGCAAACACTGACGGATGGTCCATTTCCATTTTGCACATGGGGAAACTGAGGCTCAGAAAGGTAAGTCAACTGGGCATCGTCACACAGAGCTGAGATTGGAACCCAGGCGGCCCAGCTCAAGTCTGGGGAAGGCCGCGAAGTGGTCTGGGAGCTAGAAGGAAAGACCGGGACCCACGGAGGGAAGATCCGCCCAGCCCGACCATGCGGGCCGACTGGCGCTCGCTGGCTCTGTCTGCGTGGCACGCCCTCGGGTCTCAGCAGCCCGCCTGGCGCCTCGGCCACTCCCCAGCCAGTGTCTTGCCGTCCCCAGGAATGAGTCCCTGCCCCATGGTCCTGGTCTTCGGGTGCCGGCAGTCCAAGTTAGACCACCTCTACAGGGAGGAGACCCTGCAGGCCAAGAACAAGGGGGTCTTCAGAGAGCTGTACACGGCCTACTCCCGGGAGCCAGACAAACCGAAGGTAACCCCCAGTCCACACCCCGCACACTTGTATACACACGCATGTGTACACTCTTAGAGAGTCCATCTCCGAAAACCCCCTGCCCTTTCTGAATTCCCCAATAGGAATTTGCTCTCTACTTCAGAAAGCCTGGAAAGGGTATATTATAAAATACTTAATGAGAAGCCAGGTATGGTGGTGCACACTTGTAATCCCAGTACTTGGGAGGCTGAGACAGGGGGATTGCAGGTTTGAGGCCAGCCTCAGCAAGTAGTGAGGCCCTCAGCAACCTAGTGAGACCCTGTTTCCAAATAAGAAATAAATTTAGGGTGGGGATATAGCTTGGAGGTAGAATGCCTCTGGGTTCAATCCCTAGTACCAAAAAATAAAACAAATAAAATATTTAACAAGCCGGGCATGGTGGTATGTGCCTGTAATCCCAGTGCTTGGGAGGGTGAGGCAGGAGGATCGCAAGTTCCAGGCCAGCCTCAGGAACTTAGGGAGACCCTCCACAATTTAGTGAGTCCCTATTTCAAAAATCTTGAAAAGTAGGGCTGGGGGTGTAGCTCAGAGGCAGAATTCCCCTAGGTTCGATCCTTAGTACCAAAAAAAGAAATGTCAAATAAAACAGTCGTATTGTATGGTTATGTTTACATGAAATGTTAGAACAGGCAAAGCCCTAGAGACAGAAGCAGGCTGGTGGTTTCCAAGGGGAGCCGGGGAGTCGCTGCTTCGTGGGTACAAGGTTTCCATTTAGATTGGCCAGAAAGTTCTAGAACTAGATAGTAGTAATGGTTGCACAACCTGGTATTTAATGCCATTGCTCATCTGCTTTAACATGTATGTGTGTCTTTCACCATAATAAGAAATGCTTACAAAGAGAATTTTTTAAAAAAAACTGTTTAACAACTGGTACAGTGACACACACCTATCATCCCAGCTATTCAGGAGACCGAGGCAGGAGGATCTCAAGTAGTGAGACCCTGCCTCAAAATAAAAAATAAAAAAAAGACTGGTGATAGAGCTCAGAGGTAGAGTACCCCTGGGTTCAATCCCAATACTGCAAAAAAAAAAAAATTGTGTGTGTGTGTGTGTCCATGTGTGTGCCCATGTGTGCATCCATGTGTGTGTCCATGTGTGTGTCCATGGGTCCCAGGGAGAAAGATGGGGCACTCACAGGTTTTCCTCAGTAGCTGTTTGACAAGGTCCCGTGGACAGATGTGAACCTTAACAGCTGTTCTGCGTCAGGATACACCAGCCCGATGGCAGCCTTGCCAGGCGGGAATTCCCTGATAAGTTAAAGACCAGCTGCTGGAGTCCGCCTCGCGCCACCCGGGCCCAGCTCTTCTCCAGCCATTGCAGCAGCAGCCGGCTGTGCAGGGGTGCAGGCCCTTGCCTTGACCCGCTGTCCTGGGGCTTCCTGACATGGGGCTAGGATGCCTGCAGAGACCAAGCCTGCCCCCAGACCCACGTGTGCAGGCACCCCTGTGTAAACAGGGGCACTGGGGGAGAGGAGCAGGGGGGTAATGCTGCCTCGCTGCCCCTCCAGGGGCTGGTCTGGGGAGCACTCTCCTGCTCCCTAGAGGGTCCTCCAGGAGCTGGTCTGGGGAGCACTCTCCCGCTCCCTAGAGGGTCCTCCAGGGGCTGGTCTGGGGAGCACTCTCCCGCTCCCTAGAGGGTCCTCCAGGGGCTGGTCTGGGGAGCATTCTTTTGTTCTCTAGAGGGCTCTCCAGGGGCTGATCCATGAAGCACTCTCCCGCTCCCTAGAGGATTTTCTAGTAGCTGATCTGAGGAGCACTCTCCTGCTCCCTAGAGGATCCTCCAGGGCTAATCTGTGGAGCACTCTCCTGCTCCCTGGAGGGTCCTCCAGGGCTAATCTGTGGAGCACTCTCCTGCTCCCTAGAGGGGCCTCCAGGGCTAATCTGTGGAGCACTCTCCTGCTCCCTAGAGGGGCCTCCAGGGCTAATCTGTGGAGCATTCTTCTGCTCCCTAGAGGGTCCCCCAGGGCTAATCTGTGGAGGCTCTCCTGCTACCTAGAGGGTCCTCCAGGGCTAATCTGTGGAGCACTCTCCTGCTCCCTAGAGGGGCCTCCACAGGGCTGACTCCAGCTCACTCCCCCCACCCCGGCAGAAGTACGTACAGGACGTCCTCCAAGAGCAGCTGGCCGAGCCCATGTACCGAGCCCTGAAGGAGCAAGGGGGGCACATTTACGTCTGCGGGGACGTCACCATGGCCGCTGACGTCCTGAAAGCCGTCCAGCGCATCCTCACCCAACAGGGGAAGCTCTCGGAGGAGGACGCCGGCGTGTTCATCAGCAGGCTGAGGGTGAGCACGCGGCGGGCACCTGCCGGGCCCCTTCTCTGGCATCTGCTACCGTCCCCTGGGTGTCGCCCGCCTGACAATGATCGGGGCAGCCGGGGTGATACCCCTGCTCCTGACTCTGCCCTGCCACTGCGGGCAGGGGATATAGGGGACCTGGACCATGCTCGAGGGAGAAGGAAGGATGGTGGGCATGCAGGTGGAAGGAGAGGGGGGGGGGGACAAAGGAGGAAGAGGGGAGAAGAGGAGGAGAAAAAGGAGAGAAGGAGGAGGGGAGGAGGAAAGGTGAAGGAGAAAGGAGAAGGAAAAGGGAAGAGGAAGAAGAGAACAGGAGGGGAAGGAGGAGAGGAAGGAGAGGAGAAAGAGGAGGGAGAAGAGGAGAGAAGACAGAGGAGGAGGAGGAGGAGAAAGGAGGGACGTGGGGAGGGAGGGAAGGAAAAGAAATCTGTCCCAGGTGGGAAAGAGGGTCCGAGCCACCCGCGTGGCTTTCCGAGCCGCGCACCTGGTGTGGAGCCCGTCCACCCTGAGCTCAAGGCCTTTTCCTAACGCGCCTGAAGGCTGGGAGGAGGCTGGCACCGCTCCTAACAGTGTGACCGACTGCCCCAAATAGAACCGAGTCCCCAGCCACAAATCTCCAGAGGCGATCCCAGCCTGAGCCGTGCTTTCCTAAACGAGCTGCTTTCTGTAGAAGAAGCCCTTGTTCTAAATTCGGTGCTAAACCCCAGTGGGTTAAAAAAAGAACTTTCTGATAGAAATGTCACAGAGGAAAGCTGTAGAGGCCGCTCTATCCTCAGTCTCTTTGACACGATCCTAGGGAGACATCATCAGATTCCCCAGGACTCCTCTATCTAGGGATGAAACCTTCCCCGTCTACTAAAGGGCGACTTTCTTCAAAACCCGTGAGAGGAAGGGATGCCGGGACTCAGCGCACGGTGGGGCCTCGCCAGCCGAGCCAAGTTCTCCACCATCACCCCTCCTCCGCAGCGAGATGCGTTTCCCCCTCTGCCCTTTGAGAATATTCTAGACCAAAATATTCCAAAAGAGCTTCCAGCACTTTGGAAATTCATGGATGCTAAAAAGACCTTACTTGAGCCGCTGTGGGGTGTCCCTGAGCTGTGAGCTTTGCAGCCCGCCCTTCTCTCTGCGGGTGTCCAGGGCTGAGTGAGAAGCTGAGACTGTTTGCACCTAACCTGCCTGCCCAGGTCTGAATTTGCAGGGCTGAGTCGGAGGAAGGAGAGGGGAGGCTGGGAAGGTGTCTGCTTGGCCTCACAGGTCTGGGTTCAGAATCCCCAAAGCCTCAGCCCCCGGGCTACCCCTGGGGGGCAGTCTTCCTCACACAGCCTCAGGAACCACAGGTGCCCCAGGACACTGGGCTTAGTCTTGTTTCTTTAGGAACCATCTTCTTTAGGTATATTCCATGCCGGGGTGTCAGCCGTGTCTGCCCCCTCTCCAAGTCCTGGTCTGGCATCAGAAGGCTGTTCTCTCTGACTGTCTCTGTCCCCTAGGATGACAATCGATACCACGAGGATATTTTTGGAGTCACCTTGCGAACATATGAAGTGACCAATCGCCTTAGATCAGAGTCCATTGCCTTCATTGAAGAGAGCAAAAAAGACGCGGATGAGTAAGTGGGCTCCATCCCTTGGGTGGGGAGGTGCGGGCAGAGCCCTCTGGGCTGGCCCTGGAGAACCAGGACATCTGACTTTTCCATGGTGGGGTCTCTAGCCCAGCACAGCAGCGCCACCTGGGGGCCGTACAGCGATTAGCATACAAACAAGCGTTCCAGGGCACCCAGAGGCTCTTAAAATAATGGCAGCCTGCGCTCACCTGGCGCGCCCCCTAGTGGAGGAAGGCTCCAGCCTTTGGAAGATGGATTCCTTCTCCACTCTTGCACTTTGCACCAACTTCCCTGAAAATTGCACTTGATAAGACAGTTTCACTCAAACTTTAGAAACTGATGCGACCCAGATGAAGTCTCAGTACTTAAATCTCACTTGTTTTATTTCTTACTTTTTGTACCGGGGATTGAGCCCAGAGGCATTCTACCTCCAAGCTATACCCCAATATTATTTCTTATTTGGAAACAGGGTCTACCTAGGTTGATGAGAGCCTTACTACTTACAAAAGTTGTCCTCAAACCTGTGATCCTCCTGTCTCGGCCTCTCAAGGAGTAGGATTACAAGTGTGTACCACCATGCCCGGCTTGTGTGTGTGTGTGTGTGTGTGTGTGTGTGTGTGTGTGTGTGTGTGTGTGTTTGTTACTGGAGATGGGACCCCAGGAGCATTCTACCTCTGAGCTAAATTCTAAGCCCTGTTTTGTATTCTTTATTTTGAAACAGGGTCTCCCTGAATTGCAAAAGGCCTCACTAAGTAGATGAGGCAGTCCACAAACCACAATCCTCCTGTCCCAGCCTCCCAAATGCTGGGATTATAAGCATGCGCCACCACGCCCAGCTTGTTTGGCTTTTGATTTATGATATGCATTTATATATATTTTTTGCAGCACTGGAGATGGAATCCGGGGCCTCACACATGCTAGGCAAGAGCTCTACCACTGAGCAACACCCCCAGCCCACACAGTTTCTGAGACTCAGCACCCTCATTGTTTTCTCTTGGAGACAAGAAACTTACCTGCAAACACACTCTTTGTCCATCATCCTTGGGTGTCTAAAGCCCCTCTAAGAGCCAGGTGTGGTGGCGCACGCTTGTAATCCCCACGCTTGGGAGGCTGAGACATGAGGATCGCGCAGGTTCAAAGCCAGCCTCAGCTACTTAGTGAGGCTCTCAGCAACTTAGTGAGACCCTGTTTCCAAATAAAGTATAAAATAGGTCTGGAAGTATAGCCCGGAGGTAGAAAAGCCCTAGGTTCTACCCCCAGTACCACCAAAAATAAAAATTAAAAAAAAATCCCTGTGCTTGGGAGACTGAGACAGGAGGCTCGCACAAGTTCGAAGCCAGCCTCAGCTACTTAGTGAGGCTCTCAGCAATTTAGTGAGACCCTATTTCCAAAAAATATATAAAATAGGTTTGGGAGTATAGCCTGGAGGTAGAAAAGCCCCTGGGTTCCACCCCCAGTACCACAAAAAAATTAATTAATTAATTAATTAATTAAAGCCCCTCTAAGGCTTCCTGGCCAGTTATTCTGGAGAGCAAGCATCCTTTTATCTATTCACTGAAGACAAGTCCATACTGTGTGTAAGGTCCTATTGAGCACACTTGAGCGAGAGAAGGAATGAAAGATATGAAGGCCCTGAGCCCAGAGCGCACATGCTTTCTGCTGGGTCTCTTGAGGATGCAGAATGGCCAGGTTCCTATGCTAACTCTCTCCCTACTCTCCTCCCATCACAGGGTTTTCAGCTCCTAACCACATCCTCCTTCCTGCCAAGACGGACGGCAGGGCGGCCACCCCAAGTGCCCCAGCAGGGTGGCCGCAGGTTCCCTACGCGCGGACACACACGGCCGTACCTTCCTCCAGGACTCCGTGGCCCTCACGCTGCCTTTCGACCTGTCTCTGCGTCCCGGTTTCCTCCTCTGGGCCCTCGCCCGGCAGTGGTTTCCTCAGCTCTCCTGGGTTTGCTATTGAGTTTCCCTGCTGCAATGCGACGCCTTTATAATCTGCTGTGGCCCTTACAAAATCGTGTTCTCCCCGTTCTTCTGTCAACAAGGGCCACGCGCGGTGCATGAAACCACTGGTTTGTGGCCGGCCGTTGCTCCTGTTAGCGTCTGTCCTCCGTGATGGTCACTGGAGAGGTGGAAGGTGCTGGACAGGAGTTTTCTCAGCCAGTCCCCTGCCGCTTGAATCCCCTCTACCCACCCACCCTGCTTCTTTTTTATGATGATATTTCAGTTTTGTGTGTGTGTGTGTGTGTGTGTGTGTGTGCGCGCGCGTGTGTGTGTGTGTATGAAACAGGCCAGGTCTCTGTTCGTCCTCCTGCCTCTGCAAGTATGTTGATCTTAGATCAGAGTCCACTATTTAATGGAAGACCCTGGGTGCCAAGAAATGTGTCCTAGCCCGTGTTAATTCCTGTGTGTCCATAGTTAAGGGTCTGTGTTGATGGCCCTCAAAACACTGGGAAGCCCTCTAATTTTCCTGGGAAAAAGGTCAAAGAATAGGAGGGTTATATGATTAAGAGGAAAATCTCCCCATGAAAGGGGGAATCGTGGAATTCCCTACTTTCAGATAATGACACATGTCAGCGGAGTCCTAACTGGGACATGAACCCATCAGCAAAACGCCTTCCTCAAACCCACCCATCCCAGCCAGGGTCACTGATCTGGCCACATTTATTGACCCCATTTCTGAAATCCCAACATGAAGCCCCGAGGCCCCGTTGTCCCGGCGAGCATGCTGGGAATTCTGGTCTTCCCGCTTGGTCAGCAGGGACATTGGACGAATCAGTTCTCCTTTTTCCCTGATATTATCCATAGGATCCTGAAGGAAACAAATGGATTGAACTTTAGCACTTTGGAGCTTGGAGTCAATGTCAAAGGAGAAAACAGGTGTTATTTTTAATTCCTGCACAGGAGGCTCGCCGCTACACCCTTGTCCAAATACCTGGAGCCGGTTAAGGAGGATCATGGTGGAGACAGGTACCAGAATATGGGGAGCCACGTGGCTTCTATAGGAGCTATGACTTGGGGCGGGGAGAGTCTGGCCCCAGGGCTTTCTACCTTCTGAAAATGCTCTCCCAGCTTTTTAACCTGCTAAAATAATTTTAACAAATAAATACCCTCGACTCAGATTCAGAAACTGGGCAGCCATGTCTTCAGTAGGAATCAGGGCCTGCGTGTCTTCTCCTTCAGAGGCAGCCCGGCGAGTTCACCCTCTCAGAGTTAAAATGGGGAAGGAGGGCTCTTCTACACTTACGTGCCAAAAATCAATGCCAGGCTGTGTTGAGAGAGCTCAGAAGTCCCCATGACGCTCCGCCTTGAGAGATGGCTCTGGGCTTTACCCTTCTGGTACATTTGTTTAATTTTTTCAGACAGAAAACTCACATGCTTTTTATGTCGATGCTTGGTGTTTGCGGAGGGGAAACTCTTTTGCCAAAGAGAAAGTGTCATGGCCCCATTTGGAAGGAGTTTACCGTTAGGATACCAAAATCCCAAGAGTTCCAACCCCCAGACTCGTAAAGGGCCAACCTCATCTCATCTTCCCCCGCTGGTATCCAAGCCTTGCCTGGCATGCCGTCCATCATACTCTCACCTGTCTCCCTTTAATGCTGTTTTCCCTGCTCGTTCTTTTGTGAATGTAGAGACTTAGCCCTCAGCACCCCGTGGTGACCCTTCCCTGCCTGGAAGGAAGCCAGCTGAGTTCTGACTCCTGCTTGCTTATCCTCCCAGCCACTTTCTCTCCAACACATTGAGCCTTTGGGGACACTTTCTAAGATGTCACTGATTCCAAAGGACTGAACCTCCATGTCTAACTAACTTCCATCCAAGAGGAAGGTATTGATGAGCGTGTCCCTCCCCGGCCCAAGCTTCGTGCACAAAGGATTTTCTACTGCTGAGTTAGGAGCGCTTACTATATGCCAGGTGCCTCCTTCCCATAGACCCCTACCCTCCCGGGAGCAGGTGAGCATCCAGAGAAATGATTTTATAATGATTTAGTAACCACTATTCGTCTTTCTTCCCAGCAAGGCTTTTTTTTTAAGTAAAGACTTTGTAACTGCCAGCATTGGGTTTGTAACCCCCAACATAAGCTGCCTCATAATTCCTGGCTGATGTGGGTTTTTTTTTTCTTGTTATTGTTTTTGCTTGTGTCTCTTTTGTGTGTGTTTTTGTGGGGTTCTTTTGGCCAAGATTCCTGGTTCTTCCTGGTAGTGTGAGGCCTCACAAGAGACAGAGTCCAGGTGTGGGTTTAGCTCTGACCCAGGGTGGACAAATGTTGCCCTCTGCTGGTGGACTGTAGTTCAGACCTTGGAGCCAAGAATACAGGCAGAATGTGGTTTTGGCAACAGGTAGGCAGAGAGTTGCCAGATTGCTGCATAACAACTGGCCTGCAGTAGCCGCAACCCCATTTTATAAAAGCGGGTTTGACAGGGAAGAACGTGATACCCCTGAATCAGGAACACCGGTACATCATATCCGCCCCTCACCCCAGAGGACTCCAGTTCCTGCTCCCTAGGAGGAGAGCAGGCTTCCCTGAGTGTCTTTGGTGAGCGACAGCCAGGCATCTTTCTTTTTTCTTTTTTTTTTTTTTTCTTTTTTATGGGTCTGGGGATGGAACCCAGGGGCATTCAACCTCTGAGCTACATCCCCTGCCCTTTTTTTATTCTTTATTTTGAAACAGAGTCTCACTAAGTGGCAGAGGGCTTCACTAAGTAGCTGAGGCTGTCCGTGAACCATGATCCTCCAGTCTTGGCCTCCTGAATTTGGGATTACAAGCGTACGCCACCATGCCTGGCTATCCAGGCATCTTTCTTGGGGGAAAATGCTTCACGGGGTCAAAGTAGAGTTTGGGGAATAGACCGGAGCCCACACAATCATTCCGCCCCTCTCCTGCAGATGGCCGGTTAACTTAACTTTCTCCTGTATAACAAAGTAGATGGGATGGGACAACGCCCAGGTACAATGCCTGGCCCGGTCATTCATGAATCTTAATTTTTCACCTAATCTGGAACGTGTCTGACTCCTGGTTCTTCCTGGTAGTGTGCGGCCTCACAAGTACCCTATGCGGCCTCACAGGGTACCCTGTGTGGAAGACCCGGTGACATATACAGAGAGAAGCAGAATGCAGATCCTTTCTGGCAGGAAGTTTGAGTCAGGCAGGTAGAGATGCCCATTTGCAGAACTGACAGCAGCATCTGAGGTTGAGAAATGGGCAGGACTTCATCAGTGGGTTTTGGAAGTCAAGAGGTTGCCAGGGAGTAGAAAGGAGAGGAAAGGAGAGGAAAGGATCGGAGCTGGGCTGGATCCTCTCTATACAACGGGGAGAGAGAAATGGCATATCGAGCGATTTAGACTGTGTTTAGTAGGCAACAGGGGTCCTTAAAAATGTTTTCCAAAAAGGGAAACTGTGGTACCGGGATGCTTGGAAAGAAAGTATCCACCCTCCACCTAGAGTGGACGGCTGACCTGTTGAGCCATTGATGGCGGTTGCCGTCACCAAGACTTGAGTGAGGGATGGGGCAACTGGGATAATTATCAGAGTCCGGGGACTGACTTCGCAGGACCTGATGTCCCATCTGTCACAGAGAAGAAGAATGCCAGGCATGGTGGCACTCAGCTGTAACCCAGATACTTGGGAGGCTGATAAAGAAGGATCACAAGTTTTAGGCCAGCGTCAGCAAGTCGTGAGGTTCTCATCAACTTAGCGAGACCCTGCTACAAAATAAAATAGAGCTGGGGGTGTTGCTCAGAAGTTGGATGTCCCTGGGTTCAGCCCCCAGGACCACAAAAATAAATAAATAAATGGGAAATGAAGACCAAGAAATTAGAGCCAGGTCCAGCTGCAAAAGGGGTCCGGTGAGGAAACAGACTCCGGGGAAAGATGAATCCGGACAGTGCTGGCGAGACAGACAGCTTCTCCTGGAGCCCAGTGTGAATCCTTCTAGGATTTTTCTGCCAAATGTTCCCTCCGCAGCCACCTGCTTCGTGTTTCCAAAGAGGTCAGGTTTTGCCTTAGGCCCAAAACAACACAGAGGTGTTCCGACCCAGATCATGGGGCAGGTGGTTCCTGACTGGATGGGGCAAGCTGGGCATCTGGGCTGCTCCGCCCCACAGCGCCAGCCCCCAACACGGTGTTTGCACCCTCGCCCCTGGGAAACCATGGGCTTCTAGCACATGTCTTGAGCCAGCCCCATTGGCTTGTATTTCCATTCCGCTGTCTCTGGTCTCTGGCCTGCCACTGTTCATCTTACCCCCAGGCCTTCTGTCTGAAGCATCATATTGGCCCGAGACTGCCAGCCGGAGCTAAAAATGCTAACCTGGGCTTCCCCGAAAAGCACCCCTAATCCCAAATTCCAGAATGCCCCCAAATCCAAAATTTTGCCCACATAACACTGCAAGTGGAAAATTCATTTTGTGCATAAAACTGTTTAAAGAAATATTTACATAAAATCACCTTTGGGCTCTGTGGATAAGCCATCTAGGAGTCCTAAAATGGGTTTCCTATTTAGTGTTGGGTCCCATCGCCAAGATATCTCATTCTGCGTGTGCACATATTCCAAAACTTTGAAAAATCCAAAATCTGAAACACTCGAGCATTTCACATCAGGGGACACTCAAGCGAGGAGTTAATATGTCTTGGCAGGCTCATCGCCTTGATTTGTCCTGAAGTATCTGAGTGGTTCTGGACAAGAAAGCACACTTGATGCAAAGGGGAGTCCGGCGTGACCATGGTAGCCCCGGCAGGCCTAGAGGCACAGGTGCCTTAACATACCGTTCCTGAAATATTTTAGACAGTGGTACCAGGACGTGGACGTGCCCAGCCTGGGCTCCCAAAGCTCTAGGAGACTCCAGCCCAGGGCCTGTCGACCTTGACCTCCTTGGTGTTTGGGGCTGGCTGAGCCTTTGTCCTGGGGACAGTCCTGGGCCTTGTACAGCGTGGAACAGCGCCCATGGCCTGCCCCCAACTAGACGCTTGTAGCAGCTCCTGTCAATTGTAACAACCAAGTAGCTCTTGAGACGGTGTTCAGTGTCCCCGGGAAGGCGATCTCCCCCAGCCCTTGGACTGAACACCACTGCACTTGAACTGTAGGGGCAGTGGAATGCCTCCCTCCCACACCCCAAGGACTTCCTGGAGAAACCCAGCAGAGCCTTCCTCTGCCTGATGGCTGCTTTCATTATCCACTGCCAAACTGAGTCTTGAAGGGGAAAAAGAGCGCAGTTTCACAGGTTCCCTTCCCAGCTAGAAAGATGGGTGGTTCCGCTCTGACCAGATGCACCGGCATTGGTTGGTTCTGACCGAGCCCTGCGGGTTGTGAGGCTTCCCTGTGCCCCGAGCTCCTCCCGCCTCTTTGCTGGGCTTTCATCGTGCTCACAAGACCCACTCCAGGCTCAGCAGCAATTTTGCAAAAGGACCAGGGAGCCCGACCGACCCCTCCGCGTGGCTGGACCCAGCCTGAGGTGTTCATCCTGGGGCCGGAGACATCCCGGCTCTCAAGCGCGGTCAGTGACTCACACGCCCCCTACCTCCGAGCTCTGATGCTGCTAACCTCCGCCAGTGTCCCGTGCGCTCCCTCCCGCTCCTGCCCCAGCCCCACGCCCGCCCGCGAGGTTGTCCAGGCCGTGTTCGCCGCATGCTCTGCCGTGTACTTCTCACCTTCTACTTTTATGGGATTCAACAAAAGTCTACTTATGCCTGTTTGCATTATGGTTAAAATATTAAAAAGTGGACTCGACTTGGCTGGCTTTTGTGGTTTGTTTTGTTGGCGTTGCTTGGAATTCCTTGTGTCTTTGGCAGGCTGGGCGCCCCGAGGAAGTCCGTGCTGAGAGATGGAGTCCGAAGGAGCCTGGGGTGGGGATGCCCTTGGGAAGGGGGAACCCAGAGGGAAAGCCTGGGCCGGGCATGCTCCGCAGAAGAGTCAGCCGGTCCTGCAGGGAGGGCTACAGACCGCAGGTGACCTGCCTGGGGCCAGGGCCAAGTTTTATACCTTTGTATCCGTCCTTCCAGGAACAAACAGCTTCCACCCCCGAGGGGCTGAGCACTGACGGCCATGGACCTTGGTTCCCAGTAAACACCTGCGTGGTCCAGCTTAGCATCCCCTTCGTTCCTCTTCCCAGCACCACCTTGGCCGCACAGCTGCATCTGTGGAAGGGGCTCCAGAGACGCCCCCTTCCTCGCCCTGTACATAGCCTGGAGACCCCAGAGCTAATTCCTACCTGGTTTCAGACCTGGTTCTCAAAGGAAGAGACCACCAGGGCACTGCAAAGATGGACAAAGAGGTGCCAGTCTATCCCCAATGTCCTGGCAGGTTGATTACTACAAAGGGATAGACGGGAGGGGGTGCCGAGGCTTTAGAATGGCCTTTTGGACAGGGAAATTTGGACGCTGTGGACAATTAGGTATTCACGCCAATTTCCTGATCATAGACCACAAACCACTGGACATTCAGCCTCTAAATTGCAAGAGAGCAGCCAGGCATGGCGGCACACGCTAGTAATCTCTGTTCGTGGGAAGCTGAGACAGGAGGATTGTTGCTTCTCAGCCAGGTTCAGCTGCTTTGTTATGCCCTCTGCAACTTTGAGACCCTGTTTTGGTTGGTTGGTTGGTTGGTTGGTGTGTGTGTGTGTGTGTGTGTGTGTGTGTGTGTGTGTTTTGTGGCACTGAGGTTCCTGGAAACACTTCTACATCCGGGCTACACTTCCAGACCTATTTTATATTTTTTGAAACAGGGTCTCTTACGCCAGCGCGGCTGGCTTCGAACCTGCGGGATCCTCCTGTCTCCGCCTCCCAAGCGCGGGGATTACAAGTGTGCGCCACCACGCCCGGCATGACCCTGTTTTAAAATAAAAAATAAAAAATAAATAGGGCTGGGAGCAGTGTACACTTGTAATCCTAGTACTTGGGAGGCTGAGACAGAAGGATAACAGGTTTGAGGCCAGCCTCAGCTACTTAGTAAAGGCCCTCTAAAACTTAGACCCTGTTTCAAAATAAAGAATAAAAAATAGAGCTGGGAGTGTAGCTCGGAGGTAGAATGCCCCTGGGTTTCATCCCTATTACTACAAAAGAAAATTACAAGATAGCCAGGCATGGTAGTGTATGATGTTTATAATCCCAGTACTCAGGAGGCTGAGACAGGAGGATCAACAAGTTCACAGCCAGCCTCGGCAACTCAGTGAGACCTTGTTTCAAAACAAAATCTAAAAGGGCTGGGGATGGAGCTCAGAGGTAGAATGCCCCTGAGTTCAATCCCTAGTTACCAAAAAAAAAAAGTATGATTCTATATATATAAAATCCTAAGGAATTTGTATAAAGAAAGGAATAATATACGTGACGATGAAGCAGGATACAAGATCGGTACACAAAAGTCGATTTCCATAAATGATCAATAAAAATAAAAAATTATAAATTACAAGATAACTTCCCCCAGCATCAACACACACGCACACACCATTCCTAACTCCTTAGTCCCATCCCTGAGCCTCATGTCTGAAGCCAAGATGAGAGACAGCATATTTCAGGGAACTCTTCTCAGTGCCCTGATCTTGCTGTCCTGTACAAACGCATTGGTTAGAGCCGGGCGTGGTGGCGCACGCTAGTAATCCCAGCATTTGGGAGGCTGAGACAGGAGGATCGCAGTTTGGGCACAGCCTCGGCTACTTAGTGAGGCCCTTTGCAATTCAGTGAGACCCTGCTTCAAAATAAAGAATAAAAAATAAGGCTAGGGGTGTCGCTTGGAGGTAGAATGCCCCTGGGTTCCATGCACAATACTGCAAAAAAAAAAAAAAAAAGTATTAAGTAGCCAGGTGTGCTGGCACACACCTGTAATCCCAGTACTTGGAAGGCCGAGGCAGGAGTATGACAGGTTCAAGGCCAGTCTCAGCAATTTAGTGAGACCCTCAGCAACTTGATAAGATCTTTTTTCAAGATAAGACGAGCTTGGGGATACAGTTCGGAAGTAGATTCCCCCTGGGTTCAGTCCCCAGGACCCCCTCAAAAAAATTATTAACTTTCCAGGTACATACCTATAATCCCAGCTACACAGGAGCCTGGGGCAGGAGAATCCCAAGTTTAGGCCAACCTGGGCAATTTAGCAAATAAAAACTAAAAAGGAACCAGGCGTGGTAACACAGGCTTGTAATCCCTGTACGTGGGAAGCTGAGACGGGAGGATCGCAGGTTCGCGGTCAGCCTCAGCTATTTCATGAGACTCTGCAGCTTGGTGAGACGCTGTTTCAAAATGAAGAATGAAAAACAGAGCTGAGGGTATAGCTCGGAGGTGAATAATACATCACTGTTCAGCCCAGGACTGCTGCACCCCAGTTTAAAGCCCGAGAGACTGAGGCATGGGGAGACGAGCTTGTACAAGATCAGCAGCTAGAGGATGTGCAGAGGTAGATTTGAACCCCGCTGTCCAGCCCAAGACCCTCCCCCTCCTCCCTCTTCCTACTTGCTTCTCCTCCTCTTCCTCCTCTTCTTCCTCCTCCTTTTCCTCTCCCTCTTCCTCCTCCTCTTCCTCCTCCTCTTCCTCCTCCTCTCCCTCTCCCTCTTCCTCTTCCTCCTTCTCCTCTCTTCTCCCTCTCCCTCTTCCTCTTCCTCCTTCTCCTCTTCTCCCTCTCCCTCTTCCTTTCCCTCCTCCTCCTCTTCTCCCTCCTCCTCTTCCTCCTCTCCTCTTCCTCTTCCTCCTCCTCTCTCTCTTCCTCCTCTTCCTACTCCTCTTTCTTTTCCTCCTCCTCTCCCTCTCCCTCTTCCTCCTCTCCTCTTCCTCTTCCTCCTCCTCTCCCTCTTCCTCCTCCTCTTCCTCTTCCTCCTCCTCTCCCTCTTCCTCTCCCTCTCCCTCTTCCTCCTCCTCTTCTCCCTCTTCCTCTTCCTCTCCCTCTCCCCTCTTCCTCCCTCCTCTCCCTCCTACCTCCTCCTCCTCCTCCTCCATCTCCTCCTCCTCCTCCTCCTCCTCCTCCGTCTCCTCCTCCTCCTCTTCCTCCTCCGTCTCCTCCTCCTCCTCCTCCTCTCCCTCTTCCTCCTCCTCTTGCTCCTCCTCCTCCACCCCATGCTACTGAGAACCCACTGTGTTGGTTCGACCCCAGTTCCTCCACTTCCTAACTGTGCAGCTTTGGGTAAGTGACCCAGCCTCTCTGGACCTTCGCCTCCTCATCACCTGGCTCTGGTTGTTGTGACTGCCTTGGTGTGATAGGAGGGGTGAGTTCATAGGTGCCACACATGGAGATGGGTGGGATGGGATGGATGGTTCCCACCAATTTTCCCAGTCTCAGGTTTTTCTCTTCTAGAAGTTCAAGCAGCCATCGTCGAGTTTCTCCGGCCATTTCTGACCACTGCTGTCAAGGTCACTTTTTTTTTTTTTTTTTTTTGGTACTGAGATTGAACCCAGGGTTCAACTCTGAGCTCCATCCCCAGCCCGTTTTATTTCTTTTTTGTTTTTGAAACAGGCAGGGTCTCACTAAGTCACTGAGAATCTTGCTACACTCTGCTGAGGCTGTCCTGGAACCTGTGATCCTCCTGTCTCATCTTCCCAAGTACGAGGATTACAGGAGTATGCCACCATGTTGGGCTGCACGGTCACTTCTTTTTTTTTTTTTTTTTTTTTCATGGGCCTGGGGATGGAACCCAGCATTTGGGAGGCTAAGACCGGAGGATTGCAGTTCGAGGACAGCCTCAGCTACTTAGCGAGGACCTCTGCAACTCAATGAGACCCTGTTTCAAAATAAAGAGTTAAAAATAGAGCTGGGGGTATAGCTTGCAGGTAGGATGCCCCTGGGTTCCATCCCCAGTATCGCAAAAAAAAGAAAGAAAGAAAGAAAGAAAGAAAGAAAGAAAGAAAGAAAGAATTTTTAAAATAGGGCTGGAGGAGTAGCTCAGAGGTAGAACGCCCCTGGGTTCCATCCCCAGTACCACAAAATAATAAATAAATAAATAAATAAATAAATAAATAAATAAATAAAATAGAAAAATAAAAAGACAGTTCCTGGGCACCTTCCCCATCCTGCCCATGAGCACAGGCTCTGGGGAAGGCTGGGCACCTGTGGGTTTAACCATTTTCCACCCGATTTCTACACACACTGGGATTTTGACAGGTCCAGCCTCACAGGCTTCTGGGCACAATTTAGCATCACATGCCTCCCAAATGAATGGCTTCTGTTGCCTGGCAACCAGGTGAAAATCCCAGTTTACACCACAACAGAACCTTCTCAGCACAAATCAAAGAAGCAGAGGGTGAGAACCAAGCATGGGTGTGGGGAACGATTTTTTTTTAAGTCCCTGCAGATTGATATAGCATATGGGCTTCACCGTCAGTTGCATAGTAAACCCATTTCTGGTTTTTTTTTGTTTTTTATTTATTTTACCCTTCGCAAAATTGCCAAAAGAACAAAAACATAAGAAACGGATTTACCATTGGGTGGATCGATACAGCATTAATCCACATCGTGGGAAGGAGATCACTTACCAATGGTCTCCAGGGGAAATTGAGAGTAAGTTCATCAAACAACCTAAGAATTTAGATGCCAGAAATAACTAAAGTGAATTTTTCTTAAAAACCCAAAATTCTCTGTATGACCAGGCTCGGGGGAGGGGATTGTTTTAATTGTATTGTATTGTATTTAATTGTATTGTTTTAATTGTATTATTTTAATCATTTGGTTTTTGTGTATTGTTTTGTGGTTACTAGGCATTGAACCCAGGGGCATTCAACCTCCAATCTACACCCCCAGCCCTTTTTGTCTTTAATTATATATTTTTTTTCTTTTTTTTTTGGTGGTGGTGGTACTGGGGTTCCTGGAAGCCTTTCTACCTCCGGGCTATACTCCCAAACCTATTTTTACATTTTTATTTGGAAACAGGGTCTCCTAAGCCAGCGCGCGCGGCTGGCTTCGAACCTGCGCGATCCTCCTGTCTCTGCCTCCCAAGCGCGGGGATTACAAGCGTGCGCCACCACGCACAGAAGGCATTTCCTTGACCTTTCCAGCTTCCAGAAGCTTCTACAATCTGCCTACTTTTCTTGGCTTATGGCTGGCATCAGTCCACTCTCTACTTCTCTTTGTCTGACCCTCTTGAATCTCAATCTCTTCTCTCTCCTCCTCCCCTCCTCCTCCTCCTCCTCCTCCTCCTCCTCCTTCTTCTTCTTCTCTCTCCCTCTCTCTCTCTCTCTCTCTCTCTCTCTCTCTCTCTCTCTCAGCATTCTACCTCTGAGCCATACTCCAAGCCCCGATTTTTTTTTTTTTTTTTTTTTGGGAAACAGAGTCCCGCTAAGTGCTGAGAGTTTCACTAAATTGCCAAGGCTGTCCTTGAACCTGTGACCCTCCGGTCTCAGCCTCTCCAGTACTGGGATGCCTGACGTGTGCCGCCTTGTCCAGCGGTGTGTACATTCTTACAGCTGGGAGACAGCTATGGAATGAAAAGCAGGGCTTCCCTGAGGACAGGACGCAGAAGACCTCAGCAGAGCGTGCGGTCTGCAGACCAGCCACCAGGTGGAAACGCAGGCATCCTTGCTAAGCACACCTCGGGAAACCAAGCATCGTATTAGCAAGACAAGAAGGGAGATGGGCCGAGAAATAGTGCATAAATAACTGTCCCTTGGCTTCAGGATTCACACCGAGCCAAAACTTGTGCCCACGAAACTGAGGGAAACTGAGTAAGCCCTCCAGCTTCTCTTGTGTTTAGTTACTTGCTTTAGTTGACTTTAAAAATCACTGACTTTGAGCCAGGCGTGGTGGCGCACACTTGTCATCCCCACGCTCGGGAGGCGGAGACAGGAGGATCGCGCAGGTTTGAAGCCAGCCGCACTGGCGTAAGAGACCCTGTTTCAAAAATATAAAATAGGTCTGGGAGTGTAGCCCATAGGTAGAAGGGCTTCCAGGAACCCCAGTACCACCAAAAATAAAAATAAAAAATAAAAAATAAAAATCACTGACTTTGAAGGGCACATAGCTAAGCTCTGTATTATTAGTCTCCCACTAGTTTTGCTGTAGAAGATACCTGTGACATGTATTTCATGATGATAGCAGTTACCTAGGTTACTGTGTGTGTGTGTGTGTGTGTGTGTGTGTGTGTGTGTGTGTGTGTGGTACTAGGGGTGGAACCCGGGGGCTTTTCTACCTCCAGGCTACATCCCCAGACCTATTTTATATTTTATTTGGAAACAGGGTCTCACTAAGTTGCTGAGAGCCTCACTAAGTAGCTGAGGCTGGCTTCCAACCCGTGCGATCCTCCTGTCTCAGCCTCCCAAGCGCGGGGATTACGAGCGTGCGCCACCACGGCCAGTGTCTAGGTCACTTTTATTGAAATCACTGACATCAGTTGGGTCTGTGCAGGTATTGGATGGGTGACCTTTGACATCAGGAAGCCAAAACTCCACCCACAGATTTTTTTTTTCTGAACACACGTCCCATGAAGAGCCATGAGGATTGATTACACATGTACAGACCACTGGTGACGTCATCTCCAATCACCTTTCCCCATGGCTTAAGTCACCCTTGATAGGTCAGGTTCCCCCTCCCCACCATGGGACCCCACAGCGGGAACAGGAGGCGGAAACCGGCAAGCCAGAAGCAGAGATATCGCGAGAGTCCAGGTGTCAAGCCTCCAGACATCGCGAGGCTGACTCCAGAGGTCGCAAGACTACAGATGTTGCCAGAGAATCAGCATTCCCATGCTGCTAGCCCCCACCCCAAGCCCCCCACTTAAAACATCGGTACTTCTGCTTCACCACGTGGCTGTCGGCCGAGAGGGACTACGAGAGATTCTCCAGACCATGTGTGGCTCATGGTCCCTTCCCCCACGGCGAAGGTGCCGGTTGATTAGACTGATTAAAGCTGCTTTAACCTGATGGTGTTTGCTTCCTTCGCAAGCCCAACTCAATTTCAGCATTACAACCCTGTCTCAGCCCGGCCTGGTGGCGCAAGCCTGTCATTCAAGTACTTGGGAGGCTGAGACAGAGGATCACAAGTTTGAGGCCAGCCTTCACAACTTAGCAAGACTTCCAGCAACCTAGTGAGACATGTTTCAAAACAACCAGTTTCAAAACTAAAAGGAGTCAGGCGTGGTGGCCCATGCCTGTGATCCCAGTACTTAGGAGGCTGAGACAAGAGGATCGTAGGTTTGCAGCCAGCCTCAGGAATTTAGCGTGGCCCTCTACAACTTGGTGAGACCCTGTTTCAAAAATAAAAAATAAAGTAGGTCTGAGGGTGTAGCTGATGTAGATGCCCCTTGGTTCAATCCCTAGTACCACAAAAAAGAAGAAGTAATTCGGGGTATAACTTTTTTTGTGAATGTGGTGCTGGGGGTTGATCCAAGGAGTATTCTACCCCCAAGCTACAGCTGCAGCCCTGATTTTTTTTGTTTTGTAGCACTGGGGATTGAACCCTGAGAATTCTACCTCTGAGCTAACCCCCCAGCCCGACTTTATTTTTTATTTGGAAACAGGGCTTCACTAAGTTGTCAAGGCTGGCTTCGAACCTGGGATCCTCTTATCTCAGCCTCCCAAGTACTAGGATTACAAGCATGCACCATGCTCAGCCCAGCTCCTTTATTTTTTTATTTATTTTTTTATTTTTTTGCGGGTCATCTGGGGATGGAACCCAAGGGCATTCGACCTCCAAGCTACACCCCCTGCCCTAGTTTTTATTCTTTTATTTTGAACTCAGGTCTCACTGAGTCACGGAGGGCCTCACTAAGTAGCTGAGGCTGTCCACAAACTGTGCTCCTCCAGTCTAAGCCTTCCGGATGCTGGGATTACAAGCTTGCGCCACCACGCCCGGCTATTCTTTAATAAAAATAAAAAATAATCTGGCCTTGAACCTGCGATCCTCCTGACTCAGCCTCCCAAGTAATGGGATTATAAGCATGTGCCACCACACCCAGCTTCTGGGGGTGTAACTTGAAGATAGAATGTCCCCTGGGTTCCATCCCCAGTACCACTGAATAAATAAAATATAATATTAAAATAGGGCTAGGGTGTACTCAGAGGTAGAATGTCCCTGGGTTCAATTCATAGTACCACAAAAAAAAAAAAGCTTGCCTACAATCCCAGGACTTGGGGGACTCTGCAGGGTCCCTTCCCTGTCTGAGTGCCTGCCCGCACCCAAGCTCCGTCTTTCTAACGCCAAAGCTATTCTCAAATACATTTTGAAGCCATCTCCCAATACTGGCACATGAATACCAAAGTGTAACATTGAAATTGAGCCAGGGCGGGGGGATCACGAAGGAGGTAGACACCAACATAGGTATCAAAACGGCTTTAATCAACCTGCGCCTTCGGGTGGGTCTGCCGACCGTGGGGGAAGGGACCCATGAACCATGCGGTCCACAGAGTCACACGGGGGAGCGGAAGTATCCTGAGTTTTAAGGCGGGGGGGGGGGGTTGGGATGGGGCTAGCAGCGTGGGAATGAAGTTATCTCACGACATCCAGAGTCTCGCGGTGCCTGACGTCTGTCTCGCAATATTTGGAGTCCCGTGACACCTGGAGTCTCTTGATATCTTCGCTTCTGGCTTCCGGGGTTCTGCCTTCCGTCCCCGCTGCGGGGTCGCGTCGGGGAAGGGAGGGACCCGACCTATCACTAAGCTATTTTCAAATACATTTTGAAGCTGTTTCCCAATACCGGCACATCAGTGACTTAGGCTGTCAGTAACTTAGCCAGGACCTTGTTTCCAAATAAAAAATAAAATGGGGCTGGGGTGTAGGTCGGAAGTAAAATGCCCCTGGGTTCAATTCTAAGCACCCCCAAAATAATTAAAAAGGAAGGAAAAGCTGTGCATGGTGGCACACACCTATAGTCTCAGTACTTGGGAGGTTAAGATAGGAGGATCTCAGGTTCAAAGCCAGCCTCAGCAACTTACCAAGCCCCTGCTTCCAAATAAAAATTAAAATAGGGCTGGGGGTATAGCTTGAAGGTAGAATGCCCCTGAATTTAATTCCCAGCACCACATTAAAAAAAAAAAAAAAAAACTCGCCGGGCGTGGGGGTGCATGCTTGTAATCCCCGCGCTTGGGAGGCAGAGACAGGAGGATCGCGCAGGTTCAAAGCCAGCCGCGTGTGCTGGTTTAGGAGACCCTGTTTCCCAAATAAAAATGTAAAAATAGGTCTGGGAGTGTAGCCCGGAGGTAGAAGGGCTTCCAGGAACCCCAGTACCACCCAAAAAAAAAAAAAAAAAAGAACTCTACCTCCCTTCTCCCCCCGCAACCCTTAATAATCTCTAATCCGCATTCTGCACTTCTTACCTATTCTTGTCATAGAAATAGAATCGTACAGTATTTATCTGTCGGGTCTGGCTTATTTCACTCAGACTAATGTCTTTAAGACCCATTCATGCTGTAGCATGTGCCGGTGTTTCTCGTCCCTTTCTCTGGCAAAACAACATTCCATTTTATGTATGTACTGCATTGTATCAAACTTTTCAAAGTCTAAACAACTCTTGCCAGCACTAGGCACCCAGGCCTGTCTTTCCTAAGGGCCTGGGCTCCATCTCTTTGAAATGTAAATATCAAAGAAGACAATGTCCCTACCTCCCTGTGTCTGTGGGAGTTCAGCCTGGGCTCTTTTTGTTCAGAACTCAAATCACCTGTGTCATAAAGATTTGAGAAGGGATATCAGGCCTGAGGCTCGGGCCATTGGTCAGCACAGTGGGTACCCCAATTAGAGCCAGGAGGAGCTAGTAAATAATGTACCCTAAAGACAGCCAAGTCCTCTCACCTGGGGACAAACCACCCTGAATCCTGGCAGTGAGGAAATTACAGACTGCTGGCTGCTAGCACAGAGGTGAACTCCCTTAATCCCGGTACTTGGGAGGCTGAGACAGACAGGAGAACCACAAGTTGGAGGCCAGCCTCAGTGATTTAGCAAGACCCCGTTTCAGATCCAGGTTTTTGCCCCCCTGAGTTTGCCCTCCAGTCTTTGGGAGCCCTGCTTGCCTCCTTATCTTTAGAACAGGTATAAATACGGTACTATTATGGAGGGGTAAAATATACCTCCCCCCAATACAAAGGATGGCTGGCTGAAAGTTAAGAAATGGGGTCAGGAGAGCTCTCCACCCTCCCTCCATCTGCCTAAAAGCAGGACAGTAAGACCTTGGGGGTTCATATTCACCCCCTACACCACCGCTGTGGGTACTGGGAGATTAAGACAGGTGCTGGGCCCAGACCCGCTCCGGAACACTGATGGCATTCCAGTGGCCAGCCCAGCAGCACGCAGAGCTGGATCCATCCAGGACAAGGGGCCTGGAGCAAGGCCTCTCTCCTTCTGAACCTTGGTTTCCCTGTTTAAAATTTGAGGGCAATGCCAGTTCCTAAGGTTCGAGGGAAGGTTCCGTGAGCTGTTATTGCTGGACAGGAAGCACTGGGCACACACGAGAATAGACATAATTTTCTTTTCTGGTTTTGGACTGGGAATTGAACTCAAAGACACTCTACCTCTAAGCTACACATCCAGCCCTTTTTACTATTATTATTATTATTATTATTATTATTATTATTAATTATAGTGTGTGTATGTGTGTGGCATTGGAGATTGAATTCAAGAGTATTCTACCCCTGAGCTACATCCCCAGCCCCATCTCTAATCATTTTTTAATTTTTTTTTTTTTTTTTTGGTGGTGGTACTGGGGTTCCTGGAAGCCCTTCTACCTCTGGGCTACACTCCCAGACCTATTTTGTATTTTTGGAAACAGGATCTCTTAAAGCCAGCGAGGCTGGCTTCGAACCTGCGCGATCCTCCTGTCTCTGCCTCCCAAGTGCGGGGATTACAAGCGTGCGCCACCACGCCCGGCATCATTTTTTAATTTTGAAACAGGATCTCACTAAGATGCTGAAGCAGAGCCGGGCGTGGTGGCGCACGCTTGTAATCCCAGCATTTGGGAGACTGAGACCGGAGGATTGCGGTTCACCGACAGCCTCAGCTACCTAATGAGGCCCTTTGCAACTCAGTGAGACCCTGCTTCAAAAAAAAAAAAAGACTAAAAATTAGGGCTGGGGGTGTAGCTCAGATACAATACCCTTGGGTTCCATCCCCAGTAACGCAAAAATAATGTATATATAATATATACGTTATGTATATATAATATATACATTATGTATATATATGTATATATACATTATATAGATAGATAGATAGCTGGGGGTGTAGCTCATAAGTAGAATACCCCTGAATTCCACCTCCAGTACCGAAAAAATTTTTCATTTATACATATATGGCTGGGGATGTAGATCATAGGTAGAATGCCCCTGAGTTTCATCTCCAGGAAAAAAAAAAAATTAGTTGTAAATTGCCAAAGCGGGTGTCGAAGGTCCCCAGTATCAGGGCCACGGTCGTCCGCCTGCTGCCGGCTCCCCTTCCCGGAGCCCAGGCCTCCTCCGCCGCCGGCGTGGGCGTGGCCTCCGGCGTGGGCGTGGCCTCCCCGGGCCCCGCCCCGGGGGCGGGCGGTGGGCGGGGCTCGCGGGCTCCCCAGCGCGCGCGCGCGGCGGCGCAGGTCCGCGGACAAGATGGCGGCGGCGGCGGCGGTCGACAGCGCGATGGAGGTGGCGCCGGCGCCGGCGGAGGAGGCCGCGCCCGAGGCGGCGGGCCCGGGCGGCCTGGTGAGCCTGCCCGGCGAGGTGCTGGAGTACATCCTGTGCTGCGGCTCGCTGACGGCCACCGACGTGGGCCGCGTGTCCAGCACCTGCCGGCGGCTGCGCGAGGTGTGCCAGAGCAGCGGGAAGGTGTGGAAGGAGCAGTTCCGGGTGAGGTGAGCCGCGCCGCCGCCCCGCCGCCCCGAGCGCAGGCCGCGGACTCGGCCCCGGCGGCGGCCCGCGTCTCCTGCGCGCTCCTTTTGTGCCGAGGGCTCGCGGGCCCGCGACGCGGCGGCCGGGCCGGGGTCCGCGCCGGGCGCCCCCCGGTGACCTTGGGCGCGGGAGCCGCCGGGGGGGACGCCATGCCGGGGCCGGCGCGCAGGCCCGGCGCTCGCCAGCTGTCATTGTCATCCGCGTTGTGGTGGCCGGCCCCACGGCCCTCGCCGGGGAGATGGGGGGCCGGGGGCCCGCGTCGCCACGCCAAGGGCGCGGCGCGGGATGGGTGCGTGCGTGGACGCCCGGGGGAGGCTTGGACCCGCTGCGCCGCCCGGCATCTCAGCCTCCCAGCAGACCGCCCATCGCTGCCGCGCCCGCGGGTCCCCGCGAAGCTCAAGGGGGTGTCTCTCTCCCTGTAGGTGGCCTTCCCTTATGAAACACTACAGCCCCACCGACTACGTCAATTGGTTGGAGGAATATAAAGTTCGGCAAAAAGCTGGCTTAGAAGCCCGGAAGATCGTAGCCTCCTTCTCCAAGAGGTTCTTTTCCGAACACGTAAGGATCTGCGGGTGGGGCGCTCGCCCGGTCGTGGTGTCTCTGGGTCTGGGGGCTTTTAGCTCATCCAGCCCTTGTCTGTCCATAGCTGCCTTCTCAGTGGCCGCACGGTCCCTGACTTCCAGGGCTCTGAGCGTCATTGTGCCCTCTCCCTCCTGTCCAACAACACGAAGCCATTTGTCCCTGCCAGCTTCACTTTCCTAGAGAGAGAGAGAGAGAGAGAGAGAGAGAGAGAGAGAGAGAGAGAATGAGAATGAATATGGGGGTGGAGAGAGTAGAGAGCCACGCGCAGCACGATGTGGAGGGAATCCAGATGGGCTTTTTTCAGTATGCCTCGCGTCCTCCGCATGATACGGGGAGCCATTAATGATGGAGCACTATAAATCTCTCCCGGTTATTTTCCCAGGATTGTTGACAAAATTAATATAGCTCTCTCTGGCTTTGCAGTTTCTACCCAGAAGCGAACTGCATTATTTGTGAAGGTAACAGAGGACCTATAAAGCAGTTGTCGTTCCCTCAAATAAAATTGACTTGCATTGATTATCTCTAAAAAGATTTTTTTTTTTTTTTTGAACGTTGCAGAAATGCGTGTTTTTGTTGTGGTGGTTTTGTTTTGTTTTGTTTTTTTTTCTAAAATGTCTTCAAAGTTTGTGTATCCATTCCTGATTTTTTTGTAACTCGGGATGATAGCCATTCTGAAATGAATAAATATGTATTTTGGTGGCACTGGAATTGAACCCAGGGGCATTCTACCTCCGAGCCACGCCCCCCAGCCCCATTTTATCTGTTATTTTGAAACAGGCTCTTGCTAAATTACTCCGCCTAGCCTTGAACCTGCTATGCTCTGCGGTTTTCTAAGCACTGAAATTACAGGAGCGTGCCGCTGTGCCTGGCTCCATTCTCATATTTTTAATTCATCAAACTCCTGGATTTTCATATCTGATTGGGGGTCAACAATTAACCTAACTTATTTTACTATTGTGATTTTTGTGTGTGTGCGTGGTACTGGGGATTGAACCAAGGAGTCTTCTGAGCTACATCCCCAGCCCTATATTTTATTCTTTATTTTGAAATAGAGTGTCACTAAGTTGCTGAGGGCATCATGAGGTAGCTGAGTCTGGGGCAAACCTCCATCCTCCTGTTTCAGCCTCCCAAGTACTGGGATTACAAGTGTGTGCCACCACGCCGAGCCACCTATTCTGATTTATTGAAGATTATTTACTGAAACTTCTGATTTCTAGTTTTAACTATTGTCAGTTAATGGGGTTTATCCATTTGAAATGTCTTTAAGGTGTTTCAAATTTTGAAAGGGAAATTTTGAACTTACTTACCTATGAGGAATAAAAATTTACATTCCTTGTGTAGTATTCATTTCCATTAATGTTAGAATGAACACAATTTGGGTTCTGTTTTGGAGGCTGTGCCCTGGTTAATTCATAATCACAAATGGTAAATCCCGGTTTAAATGTGTTTGCACACACAGGTATTTTGGTGCAAGGTGTATTTGGTGCAGTCGGTCATGGGCTACTAGTTTCAACCTCTACTTCTAGTCCAGCTGGGTTTTGTGCGTTTTTTCAGCCTGCACTTTTGTCTGATAATGATGGATTGTGCCCCCTCTTTCCCTGGACCACTACTTAATTAGAAGTCTGTCAAGGACCGGGAGCACAGCGGGCACGTGCTCACTGTTGATCTGTGGGTGGGCGGTTGCCTTGGCTCAGGACCTTGTGTTCTGAGGATTTCCACGTGCTCACAGGTCGACCTGAAACATCCCGGCTGCTTTCAAATAGAAAAGTGGGGGAAGTCATAGTACTTTAACTGAGAGGATCGTTGTACCCCACCCCACTTCCAAAGGAGAAAACACCTCCGTGGTGGTTATGGAGCGCCTGCAGCTCCAGGCTGAACTTTGCATCTGCCTTCATACTTGACCGTTAAATTATGAAATTTTGTAGCTCTTGTCCTTGGGAGCCGTTTTTCTTCACATTAAAATTCTGAATTAGCTGGACATGATGGTACACGCTGGTAATCACAGTACTGAGGAGGCTGAGACAGAAAGATCACAGGTTCAGGAGGCTAAGACAGAGAAATCGCAAGTTTGCAGCCAACCTCAGCTACTTAGCGAGGCCCTTGACAACTTAGTGAGACCCTGTTTCAAAATACAGAATAAAAAATAGGGCCGGGGGTGTAGCTCAGAGGTAGAATGTCCTGGGTTCAATCCCAGTACCACAAAAAAGAAAGAAAAACTTCTGAATTACCAGTTTCAGAAATCCCAGTGTATAAGGTAATTAATGTACAAGTAACAAGGATATCTAAACAAATTATTGTTTCTTTCTATGTTACTTTCTACCCCTGGCAAGTAGTGAGGTCCTGTAGAATAACTGTTACCATTATCCACTGAAGACAGTGTCTTTGCTTGTGACTGGGATTTGTGTCAGAGTGGGTGACAAGTACATTGGTACTTGCAACTGAGGCCTGCCTTCGTCTGTCTTCTCCATAGGTTCCTTGTAACGGCTTCAGTGACATTGAAAACCTTGAGGGACCAGAGATATTTTTTGAGGATGAACTGGTGTGCATCCTAAATATGGAAGGAAGGTAAGCCGTAGCTTACAGGGATGTTTTCTGTTTTAATACCAGCTACCCCAGAGTAGATTGTTGTAATTTGTATGCAATCAAATCCTGCAATGTATGTTTTCAAGTATTTCATGTATTGCTGTAGTCAGGAGATTTGAAAAACTTTATGTATATGAGGTTTTATGCCAAGATAATTGATATACACAATTAGCAGTCTGTACCCATGGGTTCCTCATTCATGAATTCAACCTTTTGTCAAAAATATTTAGGGAAAAACTGTGTCAGTACTCAACATATGCGAACTTTTTTTTTCTTGTCATTATCCCTAATCAATATAATAAGCTGGGTGTGGTGGCACATGTCTGTAATCTCAGTACTGAGACAGGAGGATCACAGGTTTGAGGTCAGCCTTAGCAGTTTATGGCGGCCCTCAGCAACTTCATGAGACCCTATTTCAAAAATAAATAACTTGGGAGGCTGAGATAGGAGGATCATAGGCTTGCAGCCAGCCACAGTAACATAGTGAGGTGCTCCGAAACTTAGTGAGATCTTTTTTTCAGAATAAAAAATAAAATAGGCCTGAGGGTATAGCTTAGAGGCAGAGTGCCCCTGGATTCAAACCCCCAGTACTACCAAAATAAGTGAATCGGTAAATAAGACGAAGGGTGTAGCTCAGTGGTACAATGCCCCTGGGTTCAATCTCCAGTACTGAATAAAACAGAAGAAGAATGATGTAACTGTTTATATAGGGTGTACATAGTACTGGGTATTATATGCAATACAGAGATGGTTTAAAGCATAGGGAAGATGGAGAGTTTACATGCAAATCCCGTCTTAATGGGCGATTTTGTTGTTTACAATTTCAGGATCTTACCTTGATCTTGAACATGGTAGCTATTTGAGCCTCTTTTCTCTCAGTCCCGTAGTTCCTGTCTTCATTAGGAAGAGTACATTATGTCTTAGTAGTTGTTTCAGATGTTTTATGCCTCACCTTCACTACTGAGAAGGTTAATTTCCAGTGTACTTGAAAGATGAGTTGGCTTCCAGCCTGACTGCCTGTGGGAAAGATTTTCTGCTCTAAAAGTTTGGAAAACTTTACTGGCAATAGAAAATAAGAATGCTAGTTTAGCATCTTCCTTAAGAGAAACATTGGGAAATAGCTCACAAACAAGGCATTCAATGTTCTGGTTGTTGTTTCTAAAGGGATTTAGAAGAGGTAAATGCCTGTCAGTGGAACAAGGAGAGGTAAGACAGGTCACTATGCCAGGCCTCGGATGAGTTCAGATGCAGAGGTCGTCTTCCTGTTTCTATTTTGGTTTATCTATAAATGAATTGAAGTATGATCTAATAGTATTGCACAGCCTTAAAAATAAGAGCTGACTTGAGTTTTACACATTATGCATATACTGCTAAATACACAGTGATCTCACGCGTGCTCTACTGGTTGCTCTTGCTTGATGATTGGTGTGGACTTTGCTTTTTCTCGTTTATGCTGTCTCTCCATGCCTCCCTCCTTTCTCACTGGCCTTCCCTGCCCCTGCTCCCGTACATCTTGCTAACAAATTATATGCTATTCTTGAGCGCTAATAGTGGTATGTATGTGAGGAAGGGAAAGAGAGATCATTGTTTCAACAAAGTGGGATCGTATAGTCTGTACTTTTCTATATGCTTATTTCCTCACTCAGGTATTACTTTAGGGAAATCAGCTGGTATGCGGTCAGACTCACTTTAGTTAACGCTGGCTACTATTTTGTAGTACCATACCATAGTTTAGCTGGGCGTGGCGGCGCACGCTTGGAATCCCAGCATTCGGGAGGCTGAGACCAGAGGATCGCGGTTCGTGGACACCCTCAGTTACTTAGGCCCTCCGCAACTCAGTGAGACCCTGTTTCCAAAAAATAAAGAACAAAAAATTGGGCAGGGGGGTGTAGCTTGGAGGTAGAATGCCCCTGGGTTCTATCCTTTCACCTATTGATGGGCAACCACTTTCTTTTTGTTTCATAGTGAAGGGTAATGTCTGTAGTGGATCCATTTCTAAACCTATTTTTGGGAATGGGTTCCCTAGATGAGACTATATTATTGAAAAGTATAAGTAAGAAATAGCATGCCCTTGCTGGGCACAGTGGTGCACATCTGTAATCCCAGTACTTGGGAGTCTGAGAGGGGATCACAGGTTCAAGGCGAGCAGCATGTGGCAACTTAGGTCCTGCTTCAAGATAAATAATAAATAAAATAGAACTGGGGGGTATGGCATACAAGTAGAATGCCCCTAGGTCCAGTCCCCAGTATGATCAAAAAGAAGGGGAAGGAGGGAAAAGCATAGCGTTTCCTTGCACACAAAGACTTCTTATCACAAAAATTGCTGGTCCTCCCCACATTAAGTTAGTACCACTCTAATTAGGATCCAACCAAGATTTGGGGAGGGGAGGCTTTTAATTTTTTTTTAAATTGGAAAATACCAACCCAAAATATGTACAGAAGAGTAAGTTCACAAGAAAGGACAGAAAAGAATATGTTTACGCAGTTATAATAGGGCCTGAAATGTGGTTGTGTGCTTGCCTGGCATGCCCAAGGACCTAGGTTCAATCCCAAAACCACAAAAAATAAGCATAATCATAACGGGAAATATGCATCATGAGATATTAGAACATGTCCTATAGCTGTTTGTAATCAGCAGTACAGTGTTTAAATAAAATAGATAACATGCAAACATCAGTAGCAAAGAATTCAGAAACATGTCCCTAAATAAGAGATAAATATGTTTAAGCTGTTAGGGGAAGTGGATGGTTTGATAAATGGTGCTGCGTATGATTAAATGTCCCTGTGGAGCAAAGGAAAACCTGGGTCATACACACAAAATAAGTTCCAAAGGATTAACAGCGGAGACTGAGATGGTCATAATGACAATTCCTCAAGGAAGCAGGGGACTTTTAGGGGACCCTCCGTAATCAAGACTGGTAGTATGGGAGCGGCAAAAGAACAGACGTTATTTGGGGATAAAATAAACTTCTGTATGACCAAAGGAAACATAAAGGCTGTACTGCTCTTACGAATTTCAAAATGAAATCGAAAACGTACAAAGTAACAGGAGAACAGGAGTTACAGAAGAGCGGGTCCGCGTGGCCAACGATCGTGAGAAAACTTGAATCCACTGTTGAAAGCAATGTTCAGTAAAATAGCAGACCTGTCAGGCAGAGCCAGTGAAAACGTTAACTGTTTATTAGAAATAAATACCGTAAACGCACTACCTCTCAGCCTGATGCCTGAGATGTATTTTGAGCCTTGAACAGGGCTTTGTTTTGTTTGTGGGTTGGAGGGAACGGGGACCAAACCCAGGGACTCACCTCAGAGCTACACCTCCATCCTGTGTTATGTTTTATTTTGAAGCAGGGTCTTGCTAAATTGCTGAGTCTCTCTAAGTTGCTGAGGCTGGCCTCAAACCTGCAGTCCTCCTGTTTCATCCTCCCAAATACTGGGATTACAGGCGTGAACTAACACGTGGCCTGTGTTACTTTAAATGTCAGAGAATACATCTTAAAATATTTTGGAATTCCTGTTGGGTTCTAGAAAGCATAGGAGGGGAAAGAGGTATAAGTGTTAAAGCTTATGTGATGTTCTGTTTGGTCTTTGAAAAGTACATCCTGCAATAAATGTTTGAAACAACATATTAAAAGTATATATTTTAACTGAGAAAAACGAGACCAATAACTGAGGCATATTTCAATAGAATTACTGGATTTTAAAGAGAAAGTCCTTTGGTCATCCAAGCCAAAGACATGAAGTCACTTATAAGGGAATGAAAATCAGAATATATCATCAGATTTTTCAACAGCAATGTTTTATGCCACGTTGGGGGTGGGTACTCAAAAACTTAAAGTGTCAAGCCAAGCATTTTTATATCCAGCCAAACTGATTTTCAAATATAAAAACTGCAGGCAAACTTATAAACTTGGAAGAACTGTTTGGGTACTTTTCTGACAAGTCTGCTAGGAAATAAGCCCTAAACACTCAAAAAAAAAAAAAGAAAAAGAAAACAGATACAAGCAGTAATCCCAGTACTTGGGAAGCTGAGACAGGAGGATCACGGGTTTGCAGACAGCCTCAGCTACTTAGGTCCTTTGCAACTAAAGAATAGGGCCTGGGGTGTAGCTCGGGGGGTAGAATGCCCCTGGGTTCCATCCCCAGTACCATAAAAAAAATTTTTTTATAAATAAATAGGGGTGGGGGTGTGGCTGGGAGGTAGATGCCCCTAGGTTCAGTCCCCGGTATCACCAAAAAAACCCCAGAGATACACTGACGGAGGACGAGTGGTGAACATTAAGTAAATATTCACTTGTAGAATTAAACTCAAAAGGAGGGTTGTAGGGGGAAAGTATTGAATATGTAATGGTCATAAGCCTGACAGTGCAGACTTAGTGCGTTGTTAAACGCAGAAAACTGTGGACAGTAGAGTGGCAAAGAACGTGCACGCTGTCCAGCTGTCTACTCACATAGCCGTGAGGATGTCGGTGCTTACTGTTCTGAGGCTGGTGTGTGTAACTGTGAGCCAGAGGTACAGTAAAGCAGGTAGATACTGTGTGATATCCTACTTCTGCCGTCTGGTATCAGGGAGAAGCAGAATTCTCCTGGAATAAAGGAAATATAAGTGTCAGTGTGAACGCATGAGGTATTTCATACCTAAATATATGTAGCCGTGTGTAGACCTATGTGTATATGTACAGGCAGTACTCATTAGTCCTGTTCACAGGAAAGGTGTAGAAATAAAAACCAACCCAGTAGAAATAATCTTCCTTGCTATCCAGATTATGATATTTAGATATCATTTCCCTCCACAAGAAGCCAGGGCTTTAGGAGAAGTGGTTGAGTCTAGGTCCAGAGCAAGACACGTGAGCAACGGGCCTGGAGCATATTGGAGACTGGAACCAGGCAGCAGGTAATGACCGTGCTCCCCAGCACAGAGATGGGGCGGCACTGAGGAGGCGGCCGGCCGCAGGACGTGGTGCTGCGAGCGTCAGTGTACACAGAAGGGCCGTGGACTAGAGCACACCGATGGGTTTAGCTGCATGAGTTCATACGAGTATTCTTTAAAAACTAATTGGTCAACATAATAGAGACTAATTGCAAGATAATAGGAACTCAGATCATTCTTTTTAAAAATTATGAATAAATGAAATAAAAGGAACGTTTTTCTCGTCGTTCCTATATATTATACCATCAGGGAACCTAATAATAAATGAGTGTGCGTTTCTTTATGGATACATTCCAATTAATAAGCAAAGAAGCGTTGGTCACTTAGAATATCGCCAGTTTATAACCTTTAAGGAATGAGCAGACCCGGGGTCCAGTTGCAGTGGCTGCCAGCGTTAGACTCGCAGGCCTCAGCATCTCCTGGCGCAGGGTCACGCAGGACCGCGCCCCTTCCTGGGAGTGTCTTACCCGTGAGGGGCATCTGAATCTGCTCGAGCCTCGGTATCCATCTTCTAACGGGAACTTTAGAAGAACATGTTAAATCGTAGCAGGTGGATGGAATTAGCAGATTTCAGACTGTGGGAAGTACAGGTCAAACAACTGCTCTCTTCAACAAAGAAAACACAAGGGGAAAAAAGATGGAGGGGGGGGTCCTATTGGTCAAAAGATTTTAAAGACCTCGAAATAAGCTAGCATGTTTCACGTGCACATTTGGTGGTCATACTACAGAGAAAAGAAAGTGATGGCCATGAAGGTGTAGAATGTGATTCTTACAGGAGTTCGAGGCCAGCCTGGGCAACTTAGCAGGTCCCTGTCTCAAAATAAGTAAACATGACTGGGGGTGTCTCTGTTGTAGAGCACCCCTGGGTTCCAACCCTAGTGCCCAGACAAAAAAGATGTAGCGCGCCCGTTCTGGCGTCCTGTTAAAGAGACGGCAGAGTATGATGAATGTGAGGAAAAAGTAGATGACTGAGAGTGTCTAAATCTTCACTGTTACCCACTTCTTGTGTTTTGTTTTTCCAGAAAAGCTTTGACCTGGAAATACTACGCAAAAAAAATTCTTTACTACTTACGGCAACAGAAAATTTTAAATAATCTTAAGGCTTTCCTGCAGCAGCCTGATGACTATGAATCCTATCTTGAAGGTGGGTCTCTCCTGTGCTTGCGGCCAGGGGTCTCAGGAGGTAGCTGGGCAAGGGCAGGAGAGGGAACCACCCTTGCGGTGGAGCGGGAGGAGCCGTACCGTGTGGCCTCGAGGTGGGTGTCAGTGAGCTTCTGAGATACATTCTGTTAACTTCTTTATCTGTTGGCTAAAGAGTATTTCTAAAGATGCATTGTTCAAAGTGCAGGCTAATGAAGAGAATGCCTTGTTCTAAGCTTTAAGGCATCGTTTCCAAGTCAGAGATAAGCGTATCCAGTTCTCTATCTGTGTAACCTTGAGCACATCCCTTAACCTCAGTGGTTTAATGAGGACAGAATGTCCCTGCGCATGAGCTGTGCTGAGGAGAAAGGAATTGAGTGGGCAGGCATGACGATGACTTTGTGTTCTTCAAAGGTTGAACAGGAACAAAATGTGACTGCAATTTTTTAAAAAAAAACTTTTAATTCCTAGAGTATTGCACAAACACTCCCATAAGTTATGACTAGAAAATACACATTGACTTTGCTCCCCTGTCCCCAGTGATTTCCCCAGTCCCATGGTCCCGTGGTCATAGTCCTGTCTCCGTTGATTGCTGTTCTCACATGGGCCCTCAGCACTTCTCCCAGGAACAGCATTCGGAGGCATACCTGCTTTCCTGAGCGCCGCGCCCTCGAGGCAGCCAGCATCCAAGCTAATCAAAACAAAATCCCAGTGTGTGTGCCACTGCATAGAACCAGGGGAACTACACCCCTGGCCCTGTCTGTTCCTTGTGAGAGGGTCTCACTAAATCGCCCAGGCTAGCCTTGACCTTGCTGTCCTCTTCACCCAGCCTCCCAAGTACAGGGATTACTGGCATGCACCACAGCCCCGTCTTCTTGGCACTCCTTGTGAAACCTGCGGTGTGGGAGGCTGACCTGCTTTTAAAGTCCCTGCTTGCGTTCAGTGCCCTCTCTAATTCAGTCCTCCCCGTCCCCTGCCCAACTGCACACCTTTCCCATGTTCTTCAGAAGCTGCCTTTGCTCCAGCCAGCCCTTCAGAGACCTTGGCTTCGCTTCCTCAGTGCTGGTCGCCCTCTCAGCTTCCCTCTCCAAATCCCGCTCACCCCAGTCGGCCGTCTCACTTCTGTCCAGCTCGGCACTGCAGGCTTTGCTGGCTGCGCTTTGTGGTCAGCCGCCTCCCATCCTTTCTGTTTCCATTTATGCTTTTTTTAATGGTACTGGGGGTGCAACCCAGGGGCATTCTACCTTCGAGCTGCACCCCCAGCCCTATTTTTTAGTCCTTTTTATGTATGAAACGGGTCTCACTGAGTTGTAGAGGGCTTCACTAAATAGTAGCTGACGCTGTCTGCGAACCGCGATCCTCCCATCTCTGCCTCCCGAGTGCTGGGATTACAAGCGTGCACCACCATGCCTGGCATACTTTTTTTTATAAACTAGTCATTAGAGTCTTTTGTTCCAGGTCCTTTCGGTAATCCTTTAAGTCTCAAGTTTTCAATTCTGTGAATATTTCAACAGAATTGACCCAGATGAATTAAAATAGATTAAATAGAAATCATAATCTAGAGCTTATATATCCTTTTATATGTGTATATTTTTTCAAAATATAAATTTAAAAATGGATTTTTTTCAAACACTAATCTATTTTCCTTAAAAGAGTAGAAACTCTAAAAGCAATAGGTTTTAAGTTATTATAAATAGTATACTTGTTTCATAATTTAAGTTTTTTTTTTTTACTATTGGGGATTGAACTAAGGGCTGTTTTATGACTGAGGTACCTTTTTTTTTTTTTTTTTGCAGTACTGGGGATGAAACCCAGGGTCATTCTGCATCTGAACTACACCCCCAGCCCAATATTTTATTCTTTATCTTGAAACTGGAGTCTCACTAGGTTGCAAAGGGCCTCACTCAGTAGCTGAGGCTGGCCACGAACTGTGATCCTCCAGTCTCAGCCTCCCAAATGCTGGGGTCACAAGCGTGTGCCACCACGCTTGGCTCTCTTTGTATTATTTTATTTGGAAATAGGGTGTTGCTAAGTTTCTGAGGCTGGCCTCAAACTTGTGATCCTTCAGTCTCAGCCTCCCAAGTACTGGTATTACAGGAGTGTGCCACCACACCCTGCTTCAATTTATGTGTTTATAGATGTCTCACATAAGGAACCGTGGGACTTAAGAAGTTAAGACCAGTGTATATCATACGATGTCTAGTGTAGGTTTTTGGTAATTGTATAAAAATCTCATTATCCAAGGGAAATGAAAACTCTGTTTCAGTTGATTAAAATCAAGTATCCTCAGCACCCTTGAATCTTGTCATACACGTACTAGAGTTGGGATCAGCCTGTCTTCTCTTGGTTTCACAGTTAGGGTAGCATAACGAGCTTTATTTTATGTGGCATATGTTTGGAAACAAATGTTTGTTTCATTCTTCAGATATATATTAGAATTTTAAGGACCCCTGCTCTTAGGCATTGAAGGGGTCTTAGGTAGCTGAGTGGCCGCTGCGTGGGTGGACCCCGGCTCCAGGGTTTGAAGCTTGTGCCTGACCAGAGCAGTGGTAGTGATGCCATTGGAGGCGCTCGGAGGCCAGCGTCGGGATAGCCACCTAGACAGCACGAGCGCCTTCAGCCTCCACGCGGGCCGGGGCCAGACCCCGGCTAGTGGCCGCGGCAGGAGTGGCGGCTAGGTCTCTGTGTCTATCCATCTTTCAGCTCCTTGGAGTGTTGGTAGGGTAGTCCAGATCCTGGCCGAGTTGGGCACAGTCCTGTAATCACAGTACTTGGGGAGCTGAGACAGGAGTCGCAGGTTCAGAGCCAGTCTCAGCAAACTCACAAGGCTCTCAACAACCTAGTGAGACTCTGTTTCAGAATGTAATCATGGTTGGAGGTGCAGCTCAGTTAGAATGCCCCTGGGTTCAATTCCCAGTACAAAAAAAAAGGATCTTGGGGGTCAATCTGTCAATCTGTGATCTCTTGAATTTAAAATGACTTAAGTTTCCCAAGTGGAAATGTCCCATGACCGAGTGAAGATGTTAGTCCTTTGGTCTCGGGCTGTGAAGAGAGTGGCTTTTTTCTTCCATCCTAGGGAGTAAACCTGGGACATTCTACTTCCAAGTTATCCTCCAGCCTTATTTATTTGTTTTGCTTTGAAAGAGGATTTACTGAGTTTCCGAGGGTCTCACCAAGTTACTAGGACTGGCCTTGAGCCTGGGATCCTCCTGTCTCAGCCTTCCGAGTCCTGGGATTACAGACCTGCACCACCATACCTGGCTACAAGTAGTGATGCTTAAGAGACTATCTCTGAGCCGGTGGTGGGCATGCTCATAATCCCAAGACTTGAGAGGGTAGGACAGGAGGATCGCACAGGTTGGAAGCCAGCCTCAGCTACTTAGTGAGGCTCTCAGCAGCTTAGTGAGATACAGTCTCCAATAAAATATAAAATAGGTCTGGGAAGTAGAAAGCCCCTGGGTTCTACCCCCAGTACCACAAAAAGAAACAAACATACAAACTAGGTGCTACTTTTTTTTTAAATTTTAACTGTGTTTCTAATTTGGAGGTAGAGTTATCTATAACTTCCGTTTACTTTTCACCCTAGAGAGGTATCATGTGTTGAAATGGCCTGTCATTGAGGGCTTTCTTCTTTTTTAATAATGGAGCTTTTAAAAAAGGATCTTGCCAGGCTTGGTGGTACATGCTTGTCACCCCCGCATTCGGGAGGCTGAGACAGGAGAATGACGGTTTACAGACAGCCTCAGCTCCTTAGCGAGGCCTTTGCAACTCAGTGAGACCCTGTTTCAAGATAAATAATAAAAAACAGAGCTGGGGATATAGCTGGAAGGCATAATACCCCTGGGTTCCATCCCCAGTACCGCAAAAAAAGAAAGAAAGAAGGAAAGAAAGAAAGAAAGAGGATCTTTACTATTAAGTGTTTTGAAGTTGTTGGATTTTGAACCTCTAAAAGAGTGGAAAGAAGAAATAGCTGAACAAGATCTCCTTTGTGACATTTATTTCTCTTCGTAATAGAATATGAGAATATGCCACATAGGAAGTTTTTGAGTTTATGATCTCTGAAAGTTGAGTTTATTAAAAAAAAAAAAAAGAAAGAAAGAAAGAATAGTAGCCGGGCACAGTGGCACATGCATCTAATCCCAGTACTTGGGATACTCAAACAGGAGGATCGCACATTCAAAGCCAGTCTCGGCAACTTAGAATCTGTTTCAAAATTAAAAAAAAATAAAATAGGGCTGGGAGTGAGTATAGCTTAGAGGTAGAATACCCCTGGGTTCTACTCCCAGTACCACAAAAAAACAACACGGTGAAGTACAGTCCTTGTTGTAGACGTCTTTCCTTCTCACTACGTTAGCAGCAAAGCGTGGCATCCAGGATAGGAAGCTTACCTGGTGGAAAGCCATGGCCCACCCCAGGGGGCCTGGGTTAAAGAGCAAGCTGGTAAGAATAGGGGAGAAATGAGATTTGATTCTGTGTTTCTTACTCATCTCCAGGTGCCGTTTATATTGACCAGTACTGCAACCCTCTCTCGGACATCAGCCTCAGAGACATCCAGGCCCAGATCGACAGCATTGTAGAGCTTGTTTGCAAAGCCCTCCGGGGCATAAACAGCCGCCACCCCAGCCTGGCCTTCAAGGCAGGTGTGGAATTGCTTTGGATCCAGCTGTATTTGCAAAAGTAAAACTAGAGGAGTTGGTTTATTTGGGAAATTCAGCAGTGCTTTCCCAGTATGTGACCAAAAAAGTGCTAAGTGAGAGGATACCGTGTTTACGTGGATTATGTAAGGCTTGCAATACACTCTCTTCTCCCTAGATGGGCAGCACTTGATTGCTAAGCCGTTGGCAGTCACTGAGCTGTGGGTTGTTCGGGCGCCAGCGTGACCTCCTTTGTGCATGTCCCAGAGCAGATCTCTGTGTTTCAGGCGACTCCGCCATGATAATGGAGATAGAGCTCCAGAGCCAGGTGCTGGACGCCATGAACTATGTCCTCTACGACCAGCTGAAGTTCAAGGGGAACCGAATGGATTATTATAATGCCCTCAACTTATACATGCACCAGGTAAGTATGGACGTAGTAAAGAAAAATAGTAGGCCCTCCGTGTTTGTGTGTGGAATCTGCACCTTCCTGCATCCGCATGCGTTACCAGTGGTGGAAGCCAGGCCTGGTGCTGCACACCTGTAATCCCAGCACTTGGGAGGCTGAGACAGGAGGATTGTGGTGCGCGGACAGCCTCAGCTACTTAGTGAGACCCTACCCTTTGCAACTCAGTAGGACCCTGTTTCAAAATAAAGAATAGAAAATAGGGCTGCGGGTATAGCTTGGAGGTAGCATGCCCCTGGCTTTCATCCCCGGTACCGCAAAAAAAAAAAAATTGGGGGGAGAAAATAACAATTGCATTTGTACTAAACATGCAGGTTTTTTTTTATGTTACCTGACTAGTACAACAACTATTTATATAGCCTTTATAGAGTATTAGGTATTATAAGTCATCTAGAGATGATTTAAAGTATAGCCGGGCGTGGTGGCGCACGCTTGTCATCCCCGCGCTCGGGAGGCGGAGACAGGAGGATCGCGCAGGTTCGAAGCCAGCCACGCTGGCGTAAGAGACCCTGTTTCAAAAAATATAAAATAGGTCTGGAAGTGTAGCCCGGAGGTAGAAGGGCTTCCAGGAACCCCAGTACCATCACACACACAAAAAAAATTTTAAATAAAGTATAGAGGAGGATATGCAGAGGTTGTATGCAAACACTACGCCACTTTGGGGATTTGAGCATCCACAGGTGTGGTGTCTGTGGGTGGGGGGTAGGGTCCTGGAACCATTTCCCTGCAGGTACTAAGAGATGACTGTACGATTGTGTGTGTGTGTGTGTGTGTGTGTGTGTGTGTGTGTGTGTGTGTGCACGTGCGCGCTTAAGCTCATCTCTGATAGGCTATTTTGTGAGAGCAAGTGTTAGGTCTTTACCATCTCTTGAGTGCCCAAGGAAGCACGCCCAGTTTTTCTCCTGTTATAAGGATATTACTCTGAGTTTGGGGAATGTTGTTTGCAAACCCTTGAGACAAGTTTGCTAGTAGAGACGGGTATGTGTTGGACCGCGTTGGGTCCACTTGTGCCTTGTTACACGCACTGCGAAGCTCCTGGGCTCCCTCTGCCCTGGCCTGCAATAGGCCGCCGGCACCACGCTGCCGCCGCAGCTTTGCTACCTCAGCAGTCTTTACTTTTTATTTGCTTCCCGCTTGGCTCCTTTCTCACGCCAGTTCTACCTGTTACTTTCATTGTATTTTGTCCTACGTTGGTCTGCAACCCGCGCTCCTCCTGGCTCAGCCTCCCAAGTACCGGGATTACAAGCCTGTGCCACCATGCCCAGCTCCTTGAGATGTTTTAAAATTCATGTTGGAAGAAGGCAGGGACCAGCCAGGGATCCCTCGTGTAAAGTGCCAGGCAGTGATTTACCTGGACTTTGCAGGCCACATGGTCCCTGCTCTTAAGTCCTCAGTACTTTCTTAAGTGTGAAAGAAGACACGCCCGTATAAAATCCGATACGCATAGCCATGTTCCAACAAAGCTTCCTATGTGAACATCAACCTTTGAATGTCATGCTATTCTCATGTGTCATGAAATAGTACTCTTGTTGTTTCAGACATTAAGAAACGCAAGAGTTCTTATGCTACCTGAATAAAAACAATTGGTGGATTTGGCCCGTCTGTCTTTTTTTTTTTTTTTTTGGTGGTACTGGGGTTCCTGGAAGCCCTTCTACCTCCGGGCTACCCTCCCAGACCTATTTTTACATTTTTTATTTGGAAACAGGGTCTCCTAAGCCAGCTCGCGCGGCTAGCTTCGAACCTGCGCGATCCTCCTGTCTCTGCCTCCCAAGCGCGGGGATTACAAGCGTGCGCCACCACGCCCGGCGGGTCTGTCATATTTTTTGACCCCAGATCTCAATAAATAAAATAACTATCTTCTTAAGTCTCAAAAATTAGCATCATGCCTGATGCACAGTAGGTACCTAGTAAGAATTTTTAGTAAGCCCGCTGCAGTGGTACGCACCTATAATTTCAGTACTTGGGAGGCTGAGACAAGAGGATCACAAATTCAATACCAGCCTCAGGAACTAAGCAAGAACCTCGGCAACTTAGCAAGACCCTGTTTCAAAATAAAAAAGACTGGGGGGAGCCAGGCACATTGGTGAGCACCTATAATTTCAGTACTTGGGAGGCTGAGACAAGAGGATTGTAGGTTCAAAGACAGCCTCAGCAATTTCGTGAGACTCTTAGCAACCTAATGAGATCTTGTTTTAAAACAAGAAATAAACTGGACATGGCGGGGCACACTTGTAATCCCAGCATTCGGGAGGCTGAGACAGGAGGATTTCGATTTGCGGACAGCCTCAGCTACTAAGTGAGGTCCTCCGGAACTTAGACCCTGTTTCAAAGTAAAGGTCAGGGGGTGTAGCTCGGAGGTCATATGCCCCTGGGTTCCATCCCCAAACCTGCAAAAATAAATAAATAAGATATATATATATATGAAGGGTGGGGTAGGGGTGTAAGCCTAGAGGTCCAAAGTCCCTGGGGTTCAATCCCAATTCCAGTTTAAAAAAAAAAAAAATAGAACGTTTCATGAATGAATGAATGAATGAATGAATGAATGAATGAATGGAGAGTGGATGAACTGAGTGCCTTCTCTCCTTCAGGTTTTGATCCGCAGAACAGGAATCCCCATCAGCATGTCTCTGCTCTACCTGACGATTGCCCGGCAGCTGGGCGTCCCCCTGGAGCCCGTCAACTTCCCAAGCCACTTCTTGCTGAGGTGGTGCCAAGGCGCAGAAGGGTAAGCCGCCTCCGACACATTGTGATGGGTGCCGAGAGGACGCCTGCTTCCTGGGGCGGGGAGGGGGTAGATTAGGTGTAACCAAGCCGACCCGGGTACTGACTGTATCAGTGTGGATATTCTGGTTGTGGTACTGTACTGGAAATTACACAAAATGTTACCATCAGGGGAGACTGGGGGAAGAGTTCTCTGTATCTTTCTCTATTTCTTGGGCCTGCTGTGCATCCACAGTTACCTTAGAAAGATAATTAAAAAATAAGACTGTGACTTCAAGGTCTTGTGGCTCTCAAGGCCCTGCGTGCCAAAGGAGATCAAAGCGTTATTAAATCCTGGCCTTGCATTCTTCCATAAAGTCTTCCCCTTCCTCCCACGTGTGTGCCCATCTTGAGCGAGAAGGAGTGGCGGGCAGGTGGGTCAGCTCCCCTTCAGGCAGCAACGCGGCTGCTGTGGATTTTAGAGATCTGGCTAATGAGTTCTATTTTGTTCTGTTTTGTTCTCTTCTGTCTTATCTTTATGACTTATCTGTCAAAATGTTCCTTTTCAGTTATGGTCTGGCTTTTTTGTTTTTAAGTACTGGGGATTGAAGCCAGGGGCATTCTACCTCTGAGCTACACCCCCAGCCCTATTTCTTACTTGTTTGTTTGTTTGTTTGTTTTCAGTACTGGAGATGGAAGCCAGGACCACTCTACCTCTGAGCAACACTTCCTGCCCTATTTTTTATTCTTTATTTTGAAACAGGGTCTCACTATGTTGTGGAGGGCCTCACTAAGTAGCCGAGGCTGTCCACAAACCCCAATCCTCCTATCTCAGCCTCCCAAATACTGGGATTACAAGTGTGAGCCACCATACCCAGCCTCTTATTCTTTATTTTTAAGTAGTGTCTCACTGAGTTGCGGAGAGCCTCAAGTAGCTGAGGCTGGCCGCAAACCTACGATCCTCCCATCTTGGCCTCCCAAGAACTGGGATTGCAGGTGTGGTTGCACACCCCTAGTAATCTCAGCAACTTGGGAGGCTGAGACAGGAAGGTCATCAAGTTCAAGGCAGCTTGTGCAGCCTAGTGAGACCCTGTCTCTATTAATAAGAAATTTATTTTGAAGAATGTAGCTCAGTGGGGAGAGATTATTACATTGCATAGGTAGAAATATCTTCTCATTAAATCTGCCATTTAGTAGTGGGGAAAAAAAGCTATTTATATCCTGTTCATTAAAACTGCTTAGAGATATTTACTGCGACAGCCTTAGGTGAGCTTGTGAACAGTTTATAGAAAGTCCTTGAGCTTTGAAGGCAGACTGAGTTTGAACCTTGGCCGCCTCTGATTCTGGGTTTCTTCCTCTATAAAATGAGGTCAGTGTTTTTATTGGAGGATTAAAGGAGATCGCCCAGTACTCATGTACCCAGCAGTCTCCAACGCAGTTTTCTACATAGTCCAGTTGGCCTCCGTGTGCCTGCCTTGGCTGCTTTAGCTTCCTTCTTCCATGCAGATTTAGAATCAGGCTATTGGGTTTCCAAGAACTCTGTGGGTGTTGACTGGGTTTCTAGCCCAGCCTGAGGATACTGTGCTGCTCACTGCTGAGCCTCTGAGCCTGGTTCTGTCCATTCACACAGTTCCTTGTGTGTGCCCTTCCAAAGCTTTGTCCCTTCATCAGCTGAACATCTGCTTAGGTTTGTTCTTAGGCACCTTACATGTTTGGTTTCGAGAAGGTTCAGGGATGTGGCCAATATATGCAGATAGGTTTGATATTCAGCACATTTGCTGAGTACATTGTTATTGTGAATAACTTTTCAACTATTGGTTTTTCATGTTGATAGTCGTGTCTGTGAATACTGACAGCATCCTTTATTCTCGCCTTTTCCGTTTGTTCCTTTTTCTTACCTTACTCTGTTGGCCAGATTCTTTCGTCCAAAGCGGATGACATGGTGCTAGCGGGCACCTTGCGTGGGGCCGCCTCTCGGTAGAGTGCTTCCAAATGTCAGCCTGTGTTCAAGGCCGTGTCTTTTGTTGAGATTATCAAAGTTACTTTCCAAATTGTTAATTTGCTAACTTTTATTAATATCTGAGCACTTTTTCCCCAAGATTTCTATCCATGTAACCTATGGTTTTTCTCTTTTGGTCTGTATATTGAGGAATAAGGGATTCATGGGTTTGGGGGGGGCTTGGGTTTTGTTTTGTTGGGTATTTTGGGGCTAGAAATTGAACTTGGAGCCTTGTATGTGCTAAGTGCATGTTCTGCCACTGAGTTATACCCCAGCCCTAGAAATAGATATTTTAATGTTCAACTCTTTTGTCATTCTTGGGGTATATGTAATTTAATCTTAGTTTTAAAAATATATTGCTGCATTTGATATCTTCATATTTTGTCCAGGATTTTTTCATTTATGCTCATAAGTGATGTTGGTCTACAAATTTTTGTGTCCTTATCCTTAAGAGATTCTATCTTCGTGAAAAGAGTTGAGTTTCTACGCCGGGCGTGGTGGCGCACGTTTGTAATCCCAGCATTCGGGAGGCTGAGACCTGGAGGATCACGGTTCGCGGACAGCCTCAGCTACTTAGTGAGGCCCTCTGCAACTCAGTGAGACCCGGTTTCAAAATAAAGAATAAAAAATAGGGCAGGGGGTGTAGCTCGGAGGTCAAATGTCCCTGGGCTCCATCTCCAAACCTGCAAAAAAAATAAATAAATAAAGAGTTGAGTTTCTTGTTTCTAGAACATTTATTTACATCTTAGGTCTCTCCTAAAAGTGGCATGACTCAAGGAAGAAATCTGACTGGGCTTTTTAGCAGCGAAAGAGAAAATTTATTATGTGATTTGTAGTGGGCATAAGATCAAGATGAAACTATTAGTCAGGCGTAATGCTGCACACCTGTGATTCCAGTACCCGAGAGGCTGGGATAGGAGGATCACAGGCTTGAGGCCAGCCTCAACAATTTAGCAAGACCCTGTTTCAAAATAGAAAAGGGCTGGGGATATAGGTCGGAGAGTCGAATGCCCTTGGGTTTAATCCCCAGTATCCCTCCTTTGCCCCCAAAAGATGAGGCAGTCGCTAAAAGAATCTCGGCCATCCCTGAGACAAGAGCCGCCACGAGCCCTCGTAGAGAGTGTGCTTGTTGGTGCAGTGGGGACTCGGGCCGTGTGCCGCTGCTCCCCTCCGAGGGGCCAGCCCTAGGGCGAGGCCACAGTTCACAGGGGCTGGCGTGCACGTCCAGGAGCCAGCTCCTTGTGATCTAGTGCAAGACCCAGCCTGCGGCCTTGGTGGACAGGTGGAGGATGGAACCCTTCTGGGGTGAGGTGACCCAGCTTCACCAGATCCTCAGTGCCAAGACCCCAGCGGGGTCGCTACTGCCCGCTCACCTGAGCCATGGACGGCCTCAGCCCCTCCTCGGCTGAGCACTGGTAGAGGTCTCTGGTGAGTTTTAGGATTACTGTTACTGAAAAGCTCTGCTAGTTGGCATACATCGGCGCTGAGTCTTCAGGACCAGAGCACTGTGGCCACACAGCTGAGCTTACGTAAAGGGTCAGGCTTTAAACTGTGGACAAGGACGTGGTACAGTCCGTGCAGATGCCCCCGTTTTAACCGTTGCCCTTGGACTTACGCTACTGTTACAGGGATTTGAAACACTGAATTGTTGCTGGGTGTGATGGCGTGCACCTGTAATCCCAGTACTTGGGAGACTAAGATAGGATCACAGGTTCTAGGCCAGCCTCAGCAACTTATCAAGACCCTCTTTCAAAATAAAAAATAAAATAGGGCTGGCGGGGGGTTTACTGAATTGTTCAGCTCTCATCTGGCATTGGCTCTTCTAATAGGGCGACCCTGGACATCTTTGACTACATCTACATAGATGCTTTTGGGAAAGGCAAGCAGCTCACGGTGAAAGAATGTGAATACCTGATCGGCCAGCACGTGACCGCGGCGCTGTACGGCGTGGTCAACGTGAAGAAAGTCTTACAGCGAATGGTGGGGAACCTGTTGAGCCTGGGGAAGCGGTAAGGCCCGTGGCACTCTGCGCAGTGTTTCAGAGCTTCGTCTTAAGGGCATCGTGTTTAGTGAGCTCCCTGTGGCCCTGCAGGGCAGCGCATGCAGTGTCGGCCACTGTCCAGCCAGCGTGGAAATGACTGGTCCCCTGACACCGTGCTCTAAGTCAAGGTGTGCCAAGGGATGTTTCTTTGAGATCTTTGCAGCTGACACAGACAAGCTCTCCTTGTAAATACTGAAAGCATTCTTTGGTAACAAAGATGTCTTAGACCAGCAAAAATTACTTTCAGAGGCAGGATGTTCTCGTGTCCAAGTGCCTGGCGATCTTTTACATTATACCTTCCACTTACATAAGGAAACAGACAAAAGTATGAAACTGTTCCTCTGAGTCCAAGGAAATTTGTCTTGGGACGTTGAAAGTTGTACGTTAACTGTAATTGGTTTTGTGGTGGTTTTTTTTTTTTTTTTTTTTTTTTTTTTTTGCCTGATAACAGAATAATTCTTTTCTAAAAAAAGAAATTTCTTTGTCGGGCGTGGTGACATACATTTGTAATCCCAGTATTTGGGAGGCTGAGACAGGAGGATCACAGGTTCCTGGGCAGCCTCAGCTACTTAGTGAAGCCCTCTGCAGTTAGTGAGACCCTGTTTCAAAATAAAGAATGAAAAATAGGGTTGGGGGTGTAGCTTGGAGGTAGAATGCCTCTGGGTTCCATCCCTAGCACCACAAAAAAAAAAAAAAATTATTTTTAGAGCAGTTTTAGGTTCATAGCAAAATTGAGCAGAGTGTAGAGAGTTCCCTTATACCTCCTGTTCCCCCTCGTCAGCACCCTCAGACATGAGCGTTTGTTGAAGTGGTGGGCCTTCGCTGACATGCCCTGGCCGCCCTGCGTCTGCCAGGGATCACTCTGGGTTACTCTGGACGTGGGCTACTGTTTCCCAGCCTGTGCTCACCCTCAGAGCCTCCAGCAGGCAGTTCCCACACCCTCAGCCCTCCGCCCTCTGCCGCGTAAGGACACATCTCTACTCATCACTGTGCTGTTGCCAGGCATGCTGGTGCACACCTGCGATCCCAGCCACTTGGGAAACTGAGGCAGGAGGATCACGAGTGCAAGACCAGCCTGGGCGGCTTAGTGTGGCCCTGCCCCAAAATAAAAAGGGCTGGGGGTGCAGCTCAGAGAGAGTGCCCTGTACTGACTCCCTGGTGCCGCAGGAAAAAAAGAAAACACTTTGGGATTTGTGTCAATTACTCTTAAAACCTGTACTTGGAAAACAGGAGACTTGGCAAAAAGCAAAGAGTGAGACGAAGGCGATGTTTCCTCCCCAGGGAAGGCATCGACCAGTCCTATCAGCTCCTGAGAGACTCGTTGGACCTGTATCTGGCGATGTACCCGGACCAGGTGCAGCTTCTGCTCCTCCAAGCCAGACTCTATTTTCACCTGGGAATTTGGCCAGAGAAGGTAATTATTTTACTTTGATGCTCTGCACTTTCCAAGAGAGTCCTAGATTGAAAGACGGCTATTACACGTTCATCCTTGTATCGGCAAAGGGAATGATCAGAAATTTATTCAGATCCCCCAGTCCTGACTCACGTGTTAAACGTCTTTCCATCTCCTCTCGCTCTGAGTAACCGTGGCCACCTTGCTGGGCACTGCCCGCTCTTGGCAGCCAACCCCTCAGCGCCAGAACCACAGAGCCGCTCCCTGCCGCTCAGCACTGGTGCCCGGGCTTTGTCTTCCCAGAGTCGCCCTGAGCGTAGGAGAGCAAGACTGAGCGTTCAGCCTTCACCTGTGCTGCTAGCACCCACGCAGGCCATAAGTAAACACCCCTGCTCGGCACAGGAGAACCAGGTCCCCGTTACCTACGAGGCTGACCACTGAGCCAGGGGAGGAGCAGTTGTGTGGCTGAGCGTGGCTGGAGTCCACGCCTTCCACTTGCGGCCCTCAGTCGATAGTGGACCTTTGGCAGGGCACCGTGTTGGGAGGAGAGCTGGCCTTGGTCAGGAGGAGCTGCAGCAAGCAGCTGGCTCCAGCTGTGGGTGACAGCGCGGAAGCCAGAGCGCTCGCCTGTCCCACCCTGGCTCTTCCCTGGACACGCGCCAGTGAGCCATGTTGTTTGTTTAGGGCAACATAGTGAGGAAGTTTAACTCTGAGCTGCTCATGAGGCTGAGGCAGGAGGACCACAAGTTCAAGGCCCTCCTGGGCAGTTTAGGATTACCTTGTCTCAAAATAAAAAGGGCTGGGGGTGTAGCCATAAGCTCATCTCCTCAAATTATTAGGGGTAGCCGTTTGGGGAGAAAGTATTTGTTCTAAATGACTTTATGCTGCTTAGATTTATACTCCAGATCTAAAGTATTTCTAAGAAAACACACTGGAGATCCCATATTCCTGCCTCAAGGAGCCACGTACGGTCCAGACAGTGCACGTCCTCCCCAACATCCCTGGGAGTTGGTAGAAATGTTAGTGGAAAAGTTGTCTCTGCCCAATTACGCTTCCTTCCTTCAGCTCTGTCGGCCAGGATTTGCTCATCTGATCACATTTTTTTAAATTTACTTTTGATTCCAGGATATATGTAACTACTTCTGACACTTCTGCTTTAGATTTGTTAAGGGATTTCCTGAGCAGCTTCTCTGGATGTAGATTCTGTAGTTGATGACGGGTCAGCCTGCACAGTGCGAGATTGACGTGCCTTGTGGGGTCTGTAGGTCTGTCCTTCCCTTCTGCTGATTGCGGTGCTCACTCTTCACCACTGGGGCACTGCTTCGGTGTCCCCTACGAGGATCACACTCACCTCCCTGCCAGGCCAGCATCCTAAAGCCAGTGTGGAAACCGTTAGGCTGCTGGGCTGGCACACCTCGACACAGACCTCCGGGGGAGGTCAGGAAGGAACAGCGGCTCCCTCTCGGTGCACCCGCAGCCCCGGTGCGCAGATGAGCCGCTGGGGGCGTGGCCCAGGGCGGCGAGGCACGCTAGGACCCGCTGACAGAATCGGGGGATGCTCTCCGTGTGCTAGGGAAGGTGCCTCCAGAGGACGAGCAGCCGTTTCCGAGGGGAGAAGAGCCGGTTGCTGGGGTGGAGTGGCAGAGAGGAGCGGGCTGCCTAGAGAGGGCCGCCCACAAAGGTCTGCCTGCGTGTGCCCGCGAGGCATAAAATCTGGGGGACGTGAGGTCAGTCTGTGGGAAGCTTTGGCCTCATTACGTGCAAGGGAAAATTTCCCGACTGGGAAGGCCCGAAGGCTGCCTTGCTTTCCCTTGAGTTTAATTAGGAGGAGCTAAGAGGTACCGGCCCCTTGGTCACTGCGTGGGAATCCAGTTTTTGTGGCTGCCAGACACGGCAGTGGTCAAATTGAAAGTCACTAAGGCCACTCGTTCTGTCTTCTTGGCAATACTGTGGGGCAGATGCCGTCTTCATGGTGGCCACCTGAGAAGTTAGTGGCCTGCACGGCTCCAAGGGTTTAGCTGGCAGGTGCCCAGTTCGCCCCCAGGCGTCACCCATGGGATCGGAGCTGAAAAGGGCGCCGCCCAGATCTTCCCAGCTCCTGCCCTTCCTTCCTTAGGACAAACCAGCTCATGCCGCCTCTGCCTGCCAGCGAGGGTGGTCACGCTGGCCGTGACGCACTGCGCACCCTGCCGCCCCACTGCCCAGAACCTAGGGACCCGCCCCCTCCCTCCACGGACTGCTCTGCCCGGACCGTGACCCCGTCTTGCTCACGCTCCTCCTGCTTCGTCCAGCAGTGCTCTCCTCCTCCTAATCCCCACAGGCTGCTCCCTCAGGACACCCCGGCGCTGTGGTCTCTGGTCCTGGGCGCCTCCCGCAGGCTCCACACAGGTAGTCTGGACTTCTGTGCTCTGTGCCTTCCCAAAGGCAACTTGCCCATTCTTGCTGCGCTGACCACATCAAAGTTGTAAGGTTCCACAGCAACATGGCCGCAGGTGTCCTGACCCGTCCCTGGCTCTGGATCTGCGCAGAGCCCTGTTTGGTCTTCCCTCCATCTGAGACCTTTCGAGCCTGTTTTGTACAAGCTATCCAGAGTCGTCTTGATAAAGTGTAGCTTTGACTCCCTGCTCCTTGCCCTCCTCTGCCCTTCCCCGCCCACCTAGGGATGAGGGTTGGCTCTGCAGTGCTGCCTGGCTGCCCGGCCGCATGGCTCGCGGGGCCGTGGCCCCTGTGCGCTGCACGGCCTGGCCCTCTGCCCGCGCTGCAGTCCCTGCGGTGCCACATCTCTGCTGCTTCCGTCTGCATCGCACTTCTGCTGAGCTGTCAGCAACACCACCTGCCCCCATGCTCGGCTTCTGGCTGGCCTGCCTGGCCCCTCATGGAGCCGGCCGCACGCCTCTGGTGCTGCTGTGGGGCCATCCCTCAGCGCTGGACCAGGCATGGGGACACCTCGCTCCTGACTAGACAATCTGTGTGCTCTTTTTCTTATGATACTGGGGATTAAACCCAGGGCTGTGCTAGCTCTGAGCTTTACTTCCAGCCCTGTATTATTTTTATCTTGAATCAGGGCCACGTTAGGTTGCCGAGGGTCTCAGTGCTTGCTGAGGCTGTCCTCAAACCAGCAGTCCTCCTGTCTCAACCTCCCAAGAACTGGGATTACAGGCAGGTGCCACCATGCCTAGTCACATTTCTTATTTTGGTGGTGCTAGGGATCAAACCCAGGACCTCTAGACCAGCCCTCAAGACAGTTTTAATGAGTAAGAAATTAACATACTTCATTGGATATGAATAAAGGAAAAGACTCCAAGAAAATACTCAGCTTTCCCAACAAGGAGACAGTCTGCATCAGTCTAAAGTGAGTGTTTGGGGAGTGAACTTGTCTTCGGTGGGGTGAAAGTGTCAGGTCGGGGCATGTTGAATTGTCCCAGGCTGGGCTCACGCATCAAGCGTGCTACAAGTCCCGTAGCCCGTGGCAGGGGCTCTGAGCCCTAAGCAGGTGACCCTACAGACGGGCAGGTACCAAGAAGATGGTGCCAGGGGCTTAGCGAACCTTAGCATAACCTGGAATTCAGAAACAGCAGGGTCAGCAAGGTCATTGGCTTTGTGGGTCCATTTTACAGGAGCCCAGCACTGGGACGCAGCTCTGCAGCAGCTTGGAGTCATTGACTCTGTGTGACCCACAGACCTTAAAAAATTTACTCTCTGGTCGTTTCCAGAAAATGTTTGCCAACCCCTTGCTAGAAGGGAGAGGAGCAGTGTAAGAAAATGCATTGCGGGCGATAGGGCCCCATTCTGAGCTCCTCAGAGTTGTGGATACCTGGGGTATCTTAGAACATCTGGCTGGGGACACTGTGAGACCTGCGGTCAGCATTGGCCTCTACAAGCACATCAGGCCCCAAATCACAGGGTCTCCCCTCGACAGCCCATCCAGAGAAGAGGAGGAGGAATTCTCCCCAGTCCTGTCTCCTCCTCCAGTAGCCAGAGCTCGGGCCTTCCTTTGTGCTTTGAAGATTCCCAGGTCTCTCCATGCTATGTGTCCAGTGTGGAGTGGCTGCTGGGAGAGGAGGGGAGCCATGTGCACAGATATGGGAGGTGCCGTTAAAAGTAACCATTGGAATTGTATAGGGCGCACAAGGACAGCCATTGTGCCAGCTCAGTAAATAGAGGCTTGTTGTTCAGTAGGGTGCTTGTAGCTCCGAAGAATAAATGCCACTACTGTCCCCAAATTAAAAATACCCTGCTGGAGGTGGAGAGTGGATAGGGATTGGCTACCAGTTTATTCTTGTTTAAACTGGGTTTGGGTTGACCAATCTATTTTTATGTATTAAAACTTTGCAGAGCCAGACGTGGTGGTGCACACTTGTCATCCCAGCATCTGGGAGGCTGAGACAGGAGGATCGTGGTCCACGAACAGCCTCAGCTACTACTTCGTGAGGCCCTTTGCAACTCAGTGAGACCCTGTTTCAAAATAAAGAATAAAAAATAGGGTTGGGGGTGTCTCTCAGAGGTAGAATGCCCTGGGTTTCATCCCCAGTACCACACACACACACACATACACAAAAAAAAAAAAAACTGCATAGTAGTTAATTAAAATGCTCCTAGCCGGGTGTGGTGGCGCACGCTTGTAATCCCAGCATTCAGGAGGCTGAGACCAGAGGTTCGCAGTCCTTGAAAAGCCTCAGCTACTCAGTGAGGCCCTGTTTAAAAAATTAAGAATAAAAAACAGGACAGAGGTGTAGCTTGGAGGTCGAATGCCCTTGGGTTTTATCCCCAGACCTACCAAAAAAAAAAAAAAAAAAAAAAAACTCCTATTTACGCCGGGCTTAGTGGCTCACACTTGTAATCCAAGCACTTGGGAGGCTGAGACAGGAGAATCACACAGGTTCAAAGCCAGCCTCAGCTTAGTGAGGCCGTCTGCAACTTAGTGAGAACCTGTTTCCAAATAAAGTATAGAATAGGTCTGGGAATATAGCCCAGAGGTAGAAAAGCCCCTGGGTTCTACCCCCAGTACCACCAAAAAAAAAAAAAAAAAAACTATTTGCCAGGCATGGTGCTGCACACATGTAATCCCAGCTACTCTGGAGGCTGAAATAGAAGGATCACAAGTTCAAGGCCAGTCTGGGCAATTTATAATGAGGCCCTGTCTAAAAAAGGGCAGGGGTACTCAGTGGTAGAGTACCCCTGAATTTAGTCTCCAATAACACAAAACATACATACATACATACATACATATATACATACTTACATACATACTTACATACGTGCATGCTGGAGAGGTAGCCACTGCTGGCGCACTTGCCTAGCGTGTGTGATGCTATCTTCAATTCCTAGTACCAGATTTTTAAAAAAAAAAATTTAAGAACCTATTTTTGCCCTAGTACAGTGGTGATCAAGACCTTGGTCAACAGTCAGACAGGGTCACAGCCTCATTTTATGTCTTCATAATCTTGTGGCCTCGGGCAGATTTTAACCTCACCAAACTGGATTCCTCTCTGGAAATCGGCAGTGACACAGTGCCTGGTGGAGAATAAAATCGTGAGATTCATCATCAGGAAATAGCAAGATCCCCCGTCCCAAATGGAAGACAGGGTTGAGCTTTGGAACAGTAGTCTTTGGTTTTTTGTTTTGTAAATCACACTACTGCGGGCGGAACCTAGTAGGGGCATTCTACCCCCAGGCCGATTTTGTATTCTTTATTTTGAAGCAGGGTCTCACTGAGTTGCAGAGGGCCTCGCTAAGTAGCTGAGGTTGACCACAAACCTTCAGTCCTCCTGTCTCGGCCTCCCAGTGCTGGGATGACAAGCGCGCACCACCACGCCTGGCTTTAGAATAATAGTGCCTTACGTTGCATGACACTAGCTTTCATAATGCTTTTACAGGTTCAGTTGTAGTAAGAACTAGCTAGAGCAGTGCTTAATCAGCACTGGGTGAGGAAGGAACCAGAGGTGAGCGCGGCTGGTTTGATAGATCCGGGACCGGAATCCGGTTTGCCTTTGCCACTGAGCAGGCTGTAATCTAAGGGCTCAGTAAAGTGGAAGGACACACTTGTCAGAGACCTGTGTGTCTATGTGTGCACACATGTTGCATTTTAAACTTGAAGTGAGTGTTTATTTTTCCAGAGATGCTGTATACAGTAGAGACTGCCTGGGGTTGGATGGCCCCCCTCCAGCTGCAGCCTAAGCTCTGTGTAGATGTGGTTTCTCCCACCGCCCACCTGAATATTGAGTTCCAGTTCGAGTTAAGATCATTGGCGTGGACGACAGGATCCCAGGACCCTGCTGAACACTCTGCCTCCCTTGAGCGTGACTTCCAGGAAGTCAACCTGGGGCACCTTCCCAGGAACCCTTCCCGGGAAGTGTCAGCCCAGAGGCGGGTGTGTCAGAACTGCATCATTGTCTTGATCAAAGAGCTCAGGCCTTTTCCTCTCTCGGTGTGTGAGTGGCAGAGTAGAATAGTCTCCTTGCCGTATGTAGAAAACTGGCAGGACGATCAAGAGCATTAGACCCTTTAGGACTGGCTTGCTTAATCCAGATGTGCTTGGGGGTGGCAGCCCCTTGCTGTACTCTTACCAGGTTATGTTAGGTAGGTCTAAATCCCAAGCTGCAAAAAAGAAAAGGCCTAGCTGAAAATATTATCTCCTAGTCTTTCTGTCTTGTCTTGAAGGTGCTTGACATCCTCCAGCACATCCAAACCCTCGACCCCGGGCAGCACGGGGCGGTGGGCTATCTGGTGCAGCACACGCTCGAACACATTGAGCGCAAGAAGGAGGAGGTAGGCGTGGAGGTTAAGCTGCGCTCCGATGAGAAGCACAGAGATGTCTGCTACTCCATTGGGCTCATTATGAAGCATAAGAGGTGAGTGCCCTGCGCCTGCTGGCCTCCGGAGCCGCCCGAGGGGCTGCAGAGGGCACATGCCAGCCTCACCAGCCGGGGACATGGCTGGAGGAGGATCCAGCCGGAGCTGCAGCCGCGCCCTCCTGGGGACAACAGCAAACGCCACCTCCACTCTTAAGCCACTCCCTTTCCCTTTCCCGGCTGAGGCCTGGCCTCGAGTGGCCTCTAGATGCGGCCTGGGGCAGGAAGACGCAGCCCTTAGCAAAGCTTCCTCCTGTCCTCTATGGTCACTCTCCCCTGTAGACCCGTCTTCAAGTCCAGATGTGGGCAGGATTTCTGGGGCCGTGGGTGTGCTCGTGGTCTGTTCACCAGGCAGAAGTAAACTGCAAAATGATTGATCACCTCCCGCCAGCAGCCAGATGCTGAGAATGTCTGCTCTCGTCCTGCACTGAGCAGCGAGCAGCAGCGCCGGCCTCTAAAGCACGCTCTCGCGGGCACGGGCATGGTGCGCGCTCTGGGCGTGACTTCCTGGCTCCCAAGCAGGCTGGGCTCTTCTCATAGGTTTCCTGGTATCCAGGCCTTTCACGAAGGACTACGTGAAGTCTCACTGTTTCTTCTGGAGTTATTAGTCTTCCTTATTGATGTATAGTTACTTTTTATTCTGTACACTGGTCTCTAGGTGAGGATAAGTCACATGTATCTTCCCTGGTGTTTTCACTTCTTTTAGTGTGTTTTTGTTTTTATTTTTGTCTTACTATCACACACACGTATACATATATATAAAAGTGGAGAGACATGACTTTATGACCGCTGAGGCCCAGTCACCCGGCGTGAGCAGTTAGCAGGAGAGTCGCTCCTCTCGACTCTCCGTGCCCTCCTCCCTGAGGAGCCAGATCATGTGCCGGGGGCCATCCCCCGGCGCTCTTCAGGACGTGGCCCCGAAGGCTGGGCTCACTTACACACTCCCTTTTGAAATGCGTTTGCAGTCATGTCGTCACATCTAAAAAGTAGTAAATAATTCTTTGACCTCATCCAGCATCTCATCAGAGTTCATGTTTTACCAATGGTCCTGGGTTTTGTTGCTTGTTTCTTACATAGTCTGACTCGAGGCCCTTCAGTCTATCAGGGTCAATGCTGTCACACTGGCCAGGCATCCTTAGTGGAATATGCTTTAAGCACTTTGTTTAAGGAGTCTTTCCCTCCCTCCTCGCAGACCTTTGATTCGAACATTGTGCATGTGCAGCTAGTCTTTGCTTTTTAGCAGTGAGCTTTGGGGTGTTGTAGTCAGTTCAGTGTTCTGATTCCACCATCGTCCCATCACGCTTTGTTGACAAGGTTCATCTTTTCCAAGGAAAGTGCTGTGTTGACTTCAGGGGGTTATAAAGAGGGGCAGGAGTGTCCTGAAAAACGATTCCACGTGGAGGAAAAGCAGTGAGCTTGTAAGGCAGTGAGCTTAAGAGAAGCCGAGCGGGTGCCCTCGTTCCACAGACGCGGTGGGGTCCGCAGCAGCTGACTCGCCGTTCCTCTCTGTCACCAGGTATGGCTATAACTGTGTGATCTATGGCTGGGACCCCACCTGCATGATGGGACACGAGTGGATCCGGAACATGAATGTCCACAGCCTGCCTCATGGCCACCATCAGCCCTTCTACAACGTGCTGGTGGAGGACGGCTCCTGCAGATACGCAGCTCAAGGTAAGGCTGCCTCTGTGCATCGTGACACTGGCGCGTTGTAAGCCTACACTGGAACACTCGGGTCCTGAGTGTGCTCAGAGATGGCCATTGTAGCCGGGCTAGCCTCTGCTAAACATGGCTGGGCAAATGCCGGTGCAGATATACCAAGGGTTAAACACTACGCACACAGGGCCAGGACTTTATTCCAGTGCTGTTCCAATCTGTGCACTGATTGGCTTCTGCCTATGTCAGTCAAATTCCCAACGGTCCTACTTCCCAGACCCTGCCTGGACAGGCAGGAGGGTACCACGGAGACAGGAAGGAGCCAGTCTGTGCTCTCACCTCCCAGGACCGAGCGCTAGCTACATGTCCCCAGAGATGCCGTGCGGGCCACTGTGGGGACTTAGCCCACTGAGTCAACAGTTATTCATAACTTTCGGTGGGTCTTTGAAGCCACTGCCTGCTCTGCTGTGCCCGCCCAGGGCAGATCTGAGATGGGAACCTAAGGGACCTGAGGAGGCAGATCGAGACCAGAGGGACCTGCCGTGTAGCCTGCCTGCTCTTTGTCCTGTTGAATTTACTGTGTGTCTGACTGTCAGGCATTTACATTAATTTTGTTAATAAAAATGAACAGGATGTAGTGGCGCACGCTTGTAATCTCAGAACTTGGGAGGCTGAGACAGGAGGATGGCAGGTTCATAGCCAGCCTCAGCTACTTAGGCCCTTTGCAACTTAGTGAGACCTTGTTTCAAAGTAAAGAATAAAAAAATAGGGTGGGGGTGTAGCTCAGAGGTAGAGTGCCTCTGGGTTCAATCCCCAATACCACAAAGAAATGAACATGACTGCTAACATATGCAGATAACATTCTAATGTACGTTAATTACTTTTGAGAGCTGGCCCCATTATTTCATACACGCAGAGACTGAAGCATGTGAGGGCCGCTCACATTTTAACTTTCAGAGCATGAATTTGAAGCCAGACATTTGGCAAAGGGCCTGTCCTTACCCACCACGCCACACCTCTTCTCGTCTAGCCTGAAACATGGGGCTTGACCTAGCTAAATCCAATAATAGAAACACTGAATGTATAAAATATCAGAAGTTTCAGAAACACTGGAAACGTTTGTGTTAGTTCATCAGAGGCTGACAGAATCCTCTAACAGCAGCGTCAGGAACAATCTGTATACCAAGACTGTGGGCCGCTGAGCCTGTCAGTGCGATGGGCCAGGTGCAGGGCGCTTGACGTGCTCCTGTCAGGTGGAGGCTGCGGCAGTGATGACATTTACCTTCTGAAGCTGTCTTAAGTCACAGGACATACTCAGAATTTCTGAAAGTCAAGGAGTGCTTTGGATATTGTCGAGTGGTCTGCCACGCCATTTGCACCAGCGTTGATCCTTGGTGAGCGTGTTGTGGCGTGGGCAGCGAGCCACAGGAATAAAGCGCTTCCTTTCACATCAGCACCGTGGGCCCTGGCCCTGGCCTTACCACGCGTACTATCTGTGACGAGGGTTGGTGTGAAGACCTTCAGTATTTGTATGTTTACAGAGATACTTGTACTGAATTGAAAGCAGGCTTCTTTGGAGTAGATAAAAATGATGATTTGGGAGCTGGGTGTGATGTGTGCCTGTCATCCTAGCACTTGGGAAGCTGAGACAGAGGGATCGCAGGTTCAAAGCCAGCCTTAGCAACTGAATGAGACCCTGTTGCCAAATAAAAAATGGAAGTAGGGCTGGGTGTGTAGCTCAGAGGTAGACTGCCCCAGGTTCAGTCCCTAGTCCCCTTCTACACACACACACACACACACACACACACACACACACACACACAACATTTGGTTTGGGGTGTCCTGAATTGTCCTGCTGAAGACTCAGAAATACATCTTTCATCATATCTAAGTCAAAAGCCATGTAAGGTTTGCACAGATAGCATTGTATAATGTTGAAAATTTTAATATCTGTGTGTCGGTTTTACCATCTCTAAGACTGATTGAACTGAATGATTTTGAGTAGTGTCGGCAAACGCCCCGCTTAAGCAGGTGTGGAGCCTTGAGGCTCCTGCGTACGGCCGCTCCTGCACTGGAGCGCCCGTCTCCCCGGCGGTGCTGGTGCGCTGGGTCCTCTCCGGGGTGTGGCCACAGATGAAGAGGGGCTCCTTCACAGGCACGTGGGGCTCTTAGGGTGTCCTCAAGCAGCTGCTTGTGTGCTGGTTGCTCTCAAAGCCCTTTGTGGGGCGGGTACTGGGGATTGAACTCAGAGACATTCTACCTTCGAGCTACGCCCCAGCCCAATTTTTTATTCCTTATTTGGAAACAGAGTCTAACTAGATTGATGAATCTCACTACTTGCTGAGACTGTCCTGGAACCTGCAATCCTCCTGTCTCAGCCTCGCAAGTCCTGGGATTACAGGTGTGTGCCACCACGCCCAGCTTAATGTCCCGTTTTTGAACCAGAAACTTTTCACCCCACTCCCACTTCCCCAGGCGTCCTGTTCTTCCCCCATCTGAGCCCCAGGGGATAACCTGGCTCCCTCCCCCTCATCAGCTCCAGGGGTGTGCGACAGAGTCCGCCCGTTCAGGGTCCCCAAAGGTTTACACCCCAAAGGATATCTCGTTCCTCTGTGACCGTGGCTGGTTTGTCGCGGCACCTCTTGGGTGTCCTTGCCTCGCTCATTACTGAGGACCAAGGCATGTGAGCTGCTGCTGCTCTTTCTGCCCTGTGAACCAGAGCTGTGCTCCGCGGCCCTACCTCTCTCCAACCTCCTTGCTTGCCGGAAAGGCTGGAGTTTTATTTAGCCAATGTATTATAATCACTTGGGACAATTCTATGTTCATGTTAACCCATATTTAACCAGTGGGAAACCTTGAGAGACTAAATTTTTAAAACATTTATGTGTGAGGGATTTTGTTTTGTTTTGTTTTTTTCAGGGCTAGAGTTGAACCCAGGGGCAGTCTACCTCCGAGCTACACCCTCAGCCCTATTTTTTTATTCTTTATTTTGAAACAGGGTCTCGCTGAGGCATGGGGCGCCTCACTAAGTAGCTGCGGCTGGCCACAAGCCTGGATCCTCCGTTCTCGGCCTCTCAAGTCCTGGAATTACAAGTGTGCGCCACCACGCCCAGCCGGTGTTGAATATTTCTGTGTTACTTTATTTGCATTAAATTTGCTTTCAGTTGACCAAGGTGGAACACCGATAACCCCAGCTTCTCAGGAGACTGAGGCAGGAGATTCACATTCAAGGCCAGCTTCAGCAATTTAGCAAGGCCTCGCCTCAGATTAAAAAGGGTTGGGAATGTAGCTCACGTGGTAGAGGGTTTGCCTAGAATGCACAAGGCCCTGAGTTCAACCCCCAGTATTACACACAATTTTGCAGGGGAGGAGGGTGTGCTGGGAATTGAGCCCCGAGATACTCTACCTCTGAGCTGTATCCCCAGCTTCCCTTTTTAATTTTGGAAACAGGGTCTTGCTAGGTTGATGAACGTCTCTCTACATTGCGGAGGCTGGCCTTGAACCTGTGATCCCCCTATCCTAGCCTCCCAAGTATTGGGATTGCAGGCATACACCACCATGCCTGGCTTGATGTGTTTACAATTTTCTTGATCTGAATTTTCGAGTTTGGTCCAGGATTCTGTTAACATGGGCAGAACCCGCTAATACTTTTCTATTAGCCTTCTGCAGGCAGTTATCGTAGTAGAAAATAAGTTGCAAACTTACAGTCTTTAAACAGTTTTAGTCTGCACAGTTAAGGCTCTTCCGTCAGTGTCAGGTTTCGCTGAAGCAGTACTATGCGTGTGTGCGGCTTCTAGTTCCCACCAGGGGGCGCGCCTCTGCGCACTTTGACACTGAGTGGGCGAGCAGCCTCGCTGTCCCGCTCCGTGTCCGCTTCTCAGTAGCGTGGATATTGTGAATGCTCCGGACTTGAGCCGCCGGCCTTAGTGGAAGGTTAGGACCAGCTGCCGTGAGAAGTCTAGTTCTGAACTGCTTTGCACATAGTCGGGCACTTGTGGGAGGCCTACACGTGGGAAGCCTCTCCCTGCCGTCTTACACTTGCATAGGAGACCTCGCGGCCGCCATGACGCCCGGGGCAGCTTGCACTTGCTCCAAGGGAATTGGAGAAGAGTGCTCAGGACCTCACACCGCTGTGAAGTGTCCTCTGGTTCAGCTTAAGCCGTGTGTGTCTGTGTGTGTCTGTGTTACTGGGAACTGAATCCAGGGGCGTTCTGCCTCTGCGCTACACCACCAGCCCTTTTTATTTTTCATTTTGAAACAGGCTCTCCCAAAGGTACCGCAGTCTCGAGCCTACGATTATCCTGCCTCGGCCTCCCAAGCACCGGAACCCTTCTGTGGTGGACGGCATTTTCTCTTAACGCACAGTTGACGTCTTCGTTGCCTTGTTTTTTGCCTTTAAGGAAATCTGTCTTCTATTTTCCTCTCTTGCTCCTCAGCAGGCAGGAGGAGCCCAGACAAGTCAGTGCACCAAATCCGCCATGCCTGCACTCTAACAGCTGGGGGCGAGCGCTGGGCAGAGGCACTGCCTCTTACCAGGTCCCTGCGTCGTTCCCCAGACTGTAGAAAGGCCCTTGAGGGGCCTGGGTCAGCGTCCTGAGCAGTAGCCTCCTGGTCTCCACCCCCCACAAGCCTCTAGCAACTCCCAGGTTTTGTTTTTGTATCAGGAATTGAACCCAGGGGCATTCTTCCTCTGAGCTACGCTCCCACCCCTTTTTTTAAACAGTGTCTCCCTAAGTTATTGAACCCAGGGGCATTCTTCCTCTGAGCTACGCTCCCACCCCTTTTTTTAAACAGTGTCTCCCTAAGTTGCGGAGGCTGGCCCCAAACCCCCAATCCTCCCAAGTACTGGCTTTACAGGCATGAGGGTGCCCAGCGCAGCTCCCAGTTCCAACAACCAAAGCTGTCTTCCGACATTGCCAGGTGTCCCTCTCAGAGCACAGGGGGCCCGGTGGACACCACTGCTCTAGGCCAACTGGCCGCACAGCAGCAGTTCACATTCGTTGCTGAGATTGTTTTTATTTTATGAATATCTGTCCTGACTTCCTGTGAGAGGCTCAGTGGTCCTTTTGGAGCAAAGGAGATCTTATCTCTTGGTGAAGTTCTCAAAGAGGCCTGGGCAGCGGGCAGGGGAAGGTGCCTGGGGAGGGAGCTAGGCGGCAAAGGGCCATCGGGAAACAGTTGTTAGTTGTTTTGCTTTTACATCTATTGATCCCAGGTCCAATGTTTTAAAAATACTAAACATAAAGAAGAAACTAAAACTCACCTGTAGCGATCTGGATTAGTGCCGTAGAGAGTTCAGTGAGCAGGTGTCCAGCTTCCATTTTGAAAAACTGCTTGCTTGGGTCTGCTCCGGGCCAGGCTGTGCGGTGCAGCTTCACACCAACCACAGAGGCTGTGGCCTGGGAGCGGGGTTCTGGGGTCCGGCAGCAAGAGAGGACCACGCTTCACGTGTAGGGTTCTGGAGTCTGGCAGCAAGAGAGGGCCACGCTTCACGTGTGGGGGTGGGGTGGGCTTGTGAATGCTGGCCTGCTGCACCTGCTTTCTTAGCTGCATTGTGGCGTTTTGTGTCTGTTTCTCTGGTGGGGGTTGGGGGCCAGGGGAGGAGGCCGCGCCCCTTCTCTGCGGTGACAGCCGGCCGGGTGCAGGCTCTGGGTGCTGGCTGGTCGCCCAGGAGCCCACGGCCACTGCAGAGAGGAATCGGGTGGAAAGGGGCTTGTGTGCGGTGGCTTCTTAGCAGACAGAAGCAGGGCAGGTCTGAGACTTGTAATGAGACAGGGTGGCTTCTGAAGCGCAGCCGCTGCTGGGACTGCACGGCAAGGGCCGCCCTGCCTGCTCGGCTCTTTGCGGTCGGCCTGCGAGGCCCGACAAGTCAGTAGTTCCGGCGCGCGGCGAGCTGCGCTGGAATTGTTGGAGCCGATATATTGTGCAGATGGGAAGGCGCCTGGGGGTTGGAGAGCCACCCACGGCCGCCCCTCCTCCTCCCGTTGCCTCCTCCACATTCCATACACATCTTTGGCTTTCTTTTTCCTCCGCCTCAAACATGCCATCCGAGAGGGGTGAGGGACGGTCGTCTGGGGAGCACAGTGCAGGACTGAAGTGCTAATGAGGATGTCTGTGCCTCTTTGCCCACAGAAAACTTGGAGTACAACGTGGAGCCTCAGGAAATCTCCCACCCGGACGTCGGACGTTATTTCTCTGAGTTTACGGGCACGCACTACATCCCCAACGCAGAGCTGGAAATCCGGTACCCAGAGGATCTGGAGTTTGTCTATGAGACGGTGCAGAATATTTACAGTGCAAAGAAGGAGAACGTCGACGAGTAACGTCTAGTAGAGGACATTGCGCCTTTGCTGCTGCTGCTATCCTCCGAGAGAACGGGATCCGGGAGGAGGCCGTCCGCGGGCCCTCTGGATTCACACGCCAGGAAAGCCACTTCACCGGTCGTGCTGGCTGCCGCCTCCTCCATGCAAATGACGTGTGCTCTCCTCCAGCTGCAAAGACAATGTTGCTCTCCGCCTACACTAGTGAATCAACTGAAGGCACTGTGCTCCGTGGCATGGCTCGTGTGCTCGTCCCGTGGTGACGTCGGTGGCATTCTGTCCTCACGCGGTCTCACGTCGGCTCGCGTTCTTCTCCCCGTCCATTCCTGCGTCTGTCTGCATTTGTCCCGGAACACGCGCTTGCTGGACAGATGGGGTTATAGACTTGTGACCACTTCTTCCCTGTTCTCTCTGGAACGCCTGCAATCCTGAGGCAGGATTGCCTTATCTTTTTACCCTGAATTCTGAGGTAAAGTTGTTTGCTTGAGACATTAACAAGCTCTGGATAGATTCGTTACAATTTATTTTCTTGCTAATACATGAAACACGGATTTCAAGTGTTCATCTTTTTTTTTTTTTTTTTTTGTAATTGGGAGAATAACACAGTTTTCTCTTCTGTATTTCTTTTTTGAGTTTAGGCACATTTCTATAAATCATGAGTTTTCTATCTTATTACATAAGATTCTCTGAGAAAATGCATAATATGGCCTTTAGGAGTGAAGTTGTCCAATTCATCTGTTCTTTCAAATGACTACTTTTTTTTAAATTATAGAAGTCTGCTCCTCTGTCGTGAGTAGGTCTTAAATCAGTGTTGGGTTCTTTTTTGTAGTGAGACATAGAAATCTGATGTTGAAATATTTTGCTCTTAGAAATTGTACTCTGGTCTCCAGAGAAAGACCAAAATATGGGATTTCATCTTCTTAGTCAAAAAGAAAGAACTAGTAAACTTTAATCTGAAAAAGAGGGAGAGATTCCACACTCCTTGTCATTCCTTAGCGTCTCTTCCAGACCCTTTTGAATGTGGGGCAGAAAGAAACAAATGTCTCATTTAAAGAGTGTTGGACTCGTGGGGAAGGAGGCGTGCGCGGAGCCAGCAGGACGCAGCCTTCTCGAGTCCGCGGGGAAGTCTGCCTCCGGTGGCCCCGGCCCTCCTCCGGGTTCTTAGTGACTGAGCGTGAAGGGGCCTGGTCTCTGTGCAGCTCCCGACTTGTACCACTCGCCACCTGCCGGTTCTCAAGCCAGCCACCTTGTAGTTAACCAGTAGAAGCCAACTTCGGAGTTAGGACCTAGTTACTTTGCGCTCTGCATTTAAAATGCATAATACAGTTGCTCTAGTGAATGAGGCTTTCGGGGCCGAGATTCAGCCAGCCCGGCCTGTGTCCACTGCATGCGGTATTCCCACACCACGTTGAATGACCGCCCGTCCACCTTGGGAACCCTGGGCTGACCCAGGTTTGAACCTGAGACCACGTCCTAGCAAGCGAAGGCCCTAGGCCGTCACTGGGAAGAGGGGGATGTGGCCTGCTGCCGCCTTCCAGCCTGAATTAGCTATCGTCCCGTGTCTGTGTCCCTCAAAGCCAAACCCAAAGTCAGATGGCGACTTGAACTTGCATTTGAAAATGTGACCACTCACAGCACCTGCCCTGCCTGCGGTCGCAGGGACTTTACACTACTCGCGTTTAAAGGTAAAAATTAGATAATATGGAATTAACGTTAATGAGATGCATTACTAAGAAACTGGAGCATGCTGAGAGTTGTGGTTGTTGGTTTTCTGGTTTGATTTCCTTTCTTAGAGTAACATCAAAGCCAGGAAAGATGGTTTTCCCTTTATGACCCAACTGTAAATATGTATCTAGACGGTTTCTAATGTGTTTCTCATGAATGCTTCATTGGCTCCAGGAAGCCTGTATCACCTGTGTAAGTTGGTATTTGGGCACTTTATATTTTTCTAAAAACGTGTTTTGGATCCTGTACTCTAATAAATCATAAGTTTCTTTTTAAAATTTTTTCCAAAAGTTTCTCCATTTTAAAAAGCCCTGTTATAAAAGTAGACCTTTCACAATGTTAAAATATTAAATATTTGGATATAGTAACTTCTTTTCTCTTCGAATGAATGCCAAGATTTTTTTGTATAATGATTAATAAATGGAACTTACCCAGAGAAACCGCGCAAATGGCCTGCCCGATTTCGTTTCAGAATACACAGCACAGCCATGATGAAGAAGGATCACGCCCCTCTTCTGACCTAAGTATGAAAGTATCTGCTCTTAACGTTGGCGAGCGGGCAGGGGACCTTTGCACTGGGAGTCCCTGGTCCGGCCTTAATCACATGCGCTCTGGTACTCTTTGAGAGGTATCTGGTTGCCTTGCGAAGCTTGGATCCTCTTAACGATGTGAAAACGTTGTTAAAGGAGAACCGTAAATGCCTGGAGGGAAACCGATTCCAAGGTGCTGTTGTCGCCGTGCATGGCGTCTCCGGAATGTCCTCCGGAGCCCTCTGCAGCACTCCTGCCACGCAGGCCCCGAGCGGAGCCGCGCCCTGGGGTAGTGCTGCCCAAGCCCGCGGCTGCAGGAGCAGCGGCAGCGCGCTGTGCTGTCCTCGGGAGGGCCTGGGGCTTCACTCCCTGGCACTCGCACCCCGGGGACCTGGTGTTCACAGTTCTCTGCGATACTGTTTCATTGAGGCGGGAGATGCTCCAAACTAGCCTGCCTTGTCATCAGACCAGTTCTGCCAAGCACCGTGTTTGCTGACCTTATCCAGCCAGTCACATTTGGGAAGGGTGGCCTTCTGTCATCTGAGCCTCAGCCCTCCATCAGAAGGGCATTTCCACAGCCTCGTCATCTGGCTGGGAGAGCCAGCACGAAGACTTAACTCGCTTTTACAGTTTACAGCGTCCACTTAAAGCGGTATTCTCATCCTAAAACGCTTGGTCCTTCTTAGCATATTAGGTTACGCCAGGCTGCCCTCTCCCGGCTTTCTTCAGCCTCCAGCAGATGCCTCTGCTGTAAAGGGAAAGTGTTTTCCTTGGGTTGATTCCCTCTGGCCCAGCAGGCCACGCCCCAGCTCCAGAGGATGCTGGGAAGTGCCTTGGGGGGGGGGGCCGGGAGGTGCCCAGCCAGGATGACATGGGGGAGCTGGTGCAGAGCCCTGCCCTCAGGTCCTCTGGGGGCCCTCCTGGTCCTGCGGGCAGCAGGTCAGGGCACATCCTCCCTGTCCAGCAGAGCTCTTCCTCCCACTGGAGTTCGGGAGCCATCGTTCTGCCGACGATCTCAGATGTTTTACTAAGCAACTAACAAGCCTGCGCGTATTGGGGGTGGTACCCGAGTTCTCTTCCGCAGCGGCCCAGTCCTGGTTCATGGCCTGGTGCTGCTCTCTCCTCCCCTGACCCTCGGGTGGCTTCCTTCATCCGCCACTGGGCAAGGTGAGGCGCTCACCGAGCTGAGACGCACTCGGCACGCCCTGCTGCTGGCCAGCTTCCTCCTCTTGTTGATGTGCAGAAATGGTTGCTATTTCTCTATCTTCCCTGTTTTTTTTTTTCTTTTATTTGTGGGGATTGAACCCAAGAGGCATTCTATCTCTGAGCTTCTTAAATATTTTTATTTCGGACTGGGCATGGTGACGCATGCATGCTCGTAATCCCAGCATCTGGGAGGCTGAGACAGGAGGATCACGGTTCGCAGCCAACCTTAGCTACTTAGTGAGGCCCTTGGTAACTAAACGAAACCCTCCTTCAAAATAAAGAATGAAAAACAGGGCTGGAGGTGTAGCTCAGAGGGAGGATGCCGCTGGGTTCCATCCCCAGTACTGAAGAGAAAAAAAAAAGTGCTGGTGTGGAAGTTACCATAGAACAGAAGAGGGTCAGAAATCCCATGCTTTTCATGCCGAAAAAGGCAACCAGGACTTGCAGTGGTGGTGCATACTTGGAGTCCCAGCTACTCAGGAGTCTCACCTGTTTTTGTTGTTGTTGTTGTTTTTTCTTGTTTGTTTTGGTTTTTTTGGTGGTACTGGGGTTCCTGGAAACCCTTCTACCTCCGGGCTACACTCCCACGGGCTACACTCCCAGACCTATTTTTTTACCTTTTTATGTGGAAACAGGGTCTCTTAAGCCAGCAAGGCTGACTCTGAACCAGCGCGATCCTCCTGTCTCCGCCTCCCAAGCGTGGGGATTACAAGTGTGCGCCACCATGCCCGGCCTTTTTCTTTCTTTCTTTTTTTTTTTTTTTTTTTCCTTTTTTGTTTTCAGAAATGGGGATTGAACCCAGGGGTATTCTGCCTCAGGGCTACATCCCCAGCTCTATTTTTGATCCTTTTTTTTTTTTTTTTTTTTTTTTTTTTTTTTTTTGTACCAGGGATTGAACCCAGGGGCATTCTACCGCTGAGCTACACCCCCAGCCCTGTTTCATTCTTTATTCTGAAACAGGGTCTCACGAAGTTGCAGTGGGCCTCACTAAGTAGCTGAGGCTGTCCTTGAACCGTGTGTGTGTGTGTGTGTGTGTGTGTGTGTGTGTGTGTGTGTTACCGGGGATGGAACCCAGGGACATTCTACCTCTGAGATACACCCCCAGCCCTGTTTTTTATTCTTTATTTTGAAACAGGGTCTCACTAAGTTGAAGAGAGTCTCCGGGCGTGGTGCCGCACACTTGTCATCCCAGCATTTGGGAGGCTGAGACCTGGAGGATCACAGTTCGCAGACAGCCTCAGCTACTTAGTGAGGCCCTCTGCAACTCAGTGAGACCTGGTTTCAAAATAAAGAATAAAAAATAGGTCAGGGGGTGTAGCTCAGAGGTCAAATGCCCCTGGGTTCCATCCCCAGACCCACAAAAAAAAAAAAAAGAGAAAGTCTCACTAAGTAGCTGAGGCTGGCCACCAACCTGCAATCCTCCTGTCTCAGCCTCCTGAGTGCCGGGATTACAATGTGTGCTGCTACGCCCGCCGGGCTCCCTGGCCTTTTTCTTGATCGTTCACAGCAGCCTCCCTGCCCACCCGGTTACCATCTTCCTCGCTGGAGTTTGGCTCCTCCTGTTTGGAGCCGGGGGAAGATCTGGCACATTTCTGCCAACAGAAGGGCTGGCTGCAGGCTGGACATGCGGTCTCTTTGTGAGATGTGGGTCAGCGATGGACGAGGTCGGGAGACCCCACCAGCAACACACGGGGTCACAGGCGCTAACAGATGGCGTGGGGAAGGGGGCAGCGATTCGGGCAGGTTTTGTAGTTTTCATCCTGCAGCGATGGGCTCCGCTCACGGCGGGGCCTGTTCTGCAGGAGTCACGCCTGGTGCGCCGCAGACCAAGCGAGCAGCTTCGCTACCGGAAAAGCCCATGGAGTGCTGCCGGCACCTGCGGCCAGCCGAGAGGAGCCTGCTGGACGGGGCACAGCGACGGCCAGCGCCCGCAAGGTGGCCCCGGCTCTGCCGTCGCCCCAAGGAACCCGAGAGCGGGGTAACTTTCCATTGTCATTCTCTGGGTAGCAGAAGAAAGCAACAGACACCAGTTTGGTGCCATGTCTGTTACTGAGCTGCAGACTCAGAGGTCACAGAGAGAGTGGACTGGTCCACAGCCCACAGCCCTAGCCTGGCCATCTGCCCAAAGACACCAGCTCTTTGTGATTTTTTTATTTTTACTTTTTTTTTTTTATACTGGGGAGTGAACCCAGAGGCATACTACCCCTGAGCTATACCTCCCAGCCTTTTTTTATTGTTTACTTTGAAACAGGGTCTCGCTAAGTGGCTGAGGGTCTCAGTAAATTGCTGATGTTGCCCTCGAACCTGTGATCTTCCTTGTCTCAGCTTCCCAAGTACTGGGGTTACAGGCATGTGCCGCATATGCCCCTGTGCCTGGCTACTCTGTGATTATTTATTGTTTGTTTGTTTATTTTTGTGGCATTGAGGATTGATCCCAGAGGCATTCTACCTCTGAGCTTTACCCCCTAGGCCGGTTTTACTTATTTAGAAACAGGGTCTCGCGAGGTTTCTGAGAGCCTCGCTAAATTGCCGAGGCTGGTTTCTTGAGCCTGGGATCCTCCTGTCTCAGCCTCCAGAATACCACCACGCCTGGGTTTTTATTTGTAGTTAGAATGCCGCTGCCTCTCAGAGGCTGGATGACCCGGGGGTCCCAAGGTTGGGAGGTGAGGCACTGGTTGTGGGTCGCTGCCTCTGGCGCGTGGCAGGGATCCACTGGGGAGGCAGCCTTTTTCTTTGGGATACTGTTGCTGGATCTGTCCTGGACTTTCTCCACCCAGTAAATGAACTTCCCCTCCAAAAAAATAAAATAGGGCTGGGGCTGTAGCTTGGAGGTAATGTCTCCGGGTTCAGTTCCCAGCAACACACACATACACACACACACACACACACACACACACACACACAGCAGTAACTAGCTAAGATAGCACAGCTTGTGATGACCGCACGCCTGGCCCCTCTGCAGGTAGCACAGTGGTTCTGGCCCCAGCGCAGCCACATCCGCATCACCTGGAAACTTGTCAGAAATACAGATTTCTTACCGGGTGTGGTGGCGCACGCTTGTCATCCCCGCGCTTCGGAGGCAGAGACAGGAGGATCGCGCAGGCTCGAAGCCAGCCTCTCTGGCTTAAGAGATTCTGTTTCCAAATAAAAGATATAAAATAGGTCTGGGTGTAGCCTGGAGGTAGAAGGGCCCTGGGTTCCATCCCCAGTACCACCGAAAGAAAGAAAGAAAGAAAGAAAGAAAGAAAGAAAGAAAGAAAGAAAGAAAGAAAGAAAGAAAGAACGAACTCTGAGGCCCCAGAACCACCAGGTCAGGCACTCACGGCTGACAGCCAGCGGTCTGTGTTTTAATGAGCCCCGCAAAGGCTTCTGGGACAGGCCAAGTCTGTGAGCCACTGGGCATGGGGGCTGTTTGCACAAATGGGCTGAGGACCGTAGAACACATGTTTGCCAACAGGGGGTTTTGATAAAGGCTTTTATGAAAGATTATTCAGGGATACCTTGTTGGGGTGTGTGTGTGTGTGTGTGTGTGTGTGTGTGTGTGTGTGTGTGTATTGAGCCCAGGGGCATTCCATCTCTGAACTGTACACTTAGCCCTATTTTATTTTTTTATATTTATTTATTTATTTTGCGGTACTGGGGGTGGAGCCCAGGGGCTTTCTACCTCCGGGCTATCCTCCCAGACCTATTTTATACTTAATTTGAAAACAGGGTCTCACTAAGTTGCTGAGAGCCTCACTCAGTAGCTGAGGCTGGCTTCAAACCTGTGCGATCCTCCTGTCTCAGCTTCCCAAGTGCAGGGATTACAAGCATGTGCCACCATGCCTGGCAGCCCTATTTTATTTTTTTATTTTTTTATTTTTAAATTTTTGGTGGTACTGGGGTTCCTGGAAACCCTTCTACCTCCAGGCTACACTCCCAGACCTATTTTATACTTTTTTTAATTTGGAAACAGGGTCTCTTAAGCCAGCGCGGCTGGCTTTGAACCTGCGCGATCCTCCTGTCTCCGCCTCCCAAGCGCGGGGATGACAAGCGTGCGCCACGCCCGGCCTTTAGTTTTTATTTTGAAACGAGGTCTTGCTAGGTTGATGAGACTCTTGCCTTGGGCTCAGGCTGTCTTCAAACTTGCCATCCTCCTGTCTCAGCTACCAAATACTGGGATTTCAAGCATGCACCACCATGCTGGCCTTATTTTTTAGTTTTGAAATAGGATCTCACTAAGTTGCTGAGGCTGGCCACAAACCTGTGATCTTCCTGTCTCAGCCTCCTATATACTGGGATTACAATCATGTGCCACCATGCCTGGCTCCTTGTTGGCTTTTGAAAAATTAATATTCTGGGATAGGGTGGTGCTCAGTGGTAGAACACAGGCCTAGCATGTGCAAGGTCCTCGGTCTCATCTCCAGCTCCAAAATAAATTGTTTTTGTTTTTGTTTTTGCGGTACTAAGGGTGGAACCTAGGGGCATTCTGCCTCCAAGCTACACCCCCAGCCCTATTTTGTATTTATTTTGTAACAGAGTCTCACTGAGTTGCAAAGGGCCTCACTGGCTGTTCTGGAACCGCGATCCTCCTGTCTCAGCCTCCCAATGCTGGGATTATAAGTGTGTGCCACCATGCCTGGCTCCCTAACCCTATTTTGTGTGTGTGTGTGTGTGTGTGTGTGTGTGTGTGTGTGTGTGTGTGTTTCTGGGATTCCTGGAAGCCCTTCTACCTCCGGGCTATACTCCCAGACCTATTTTTACATTTTTATTTGGAAACAGGGTCTCCTAAGCCAGCGCGCGTGGCTGGCTTCGAACCTGCTCCATCCTCCTGTCTCTGCCTCCCAAGCGCAGGGATGACAAGCGTGTGCCACCACGCCCGGCCCCCAACCCTATTTATTTATTTTATTTTATTTTATTTTTTTGGTGGTTCTGGAGGTGGAACCCAGAGGCTTTCTACTTCCGGGCTATACTCCCAGACCTTTTTTATATTTTATTTGGAAACAGGGTCTCACTAAGTTGCTGGAAGCCTCATTAAGTAGCTGAGGCTGGCTTCGAACCCATGCGATCCTCCTATCTCAGCCTCCCAAGCACAGGGATTACAAGCCTGCGCCACCACGCCCAGCCCGACCCTATTTTTTATTCTTTATTTTGTAACAGGGTCTCACTGAGTTGCAGAGGACCTCACTAAGTAGCTGAGGCTGTCTGCGACCCGCGATCTTCCTGTCTCAGCCTCCCGAATGCTGGGATTACAAGCGTGCGCCACTACACCAGGCTTCCAGCACCAAAGTAATTTTAATTAAACTTGTAAAATTCACTAGCATTAAAAGAAACAAAATTGGGCTGGGGGTATAGTTTTAAAGTATAATGCCTCTGGGTTAAATCTCCAGTAACACACACACACACACACACACACACACACACACACACACACACACAGTTGGGGATGTATCCCGGAGGTAGAACATCCCTGGGTTCAATATTAATATTAATATTCTCAGCATTACAAATATAAATTACAAACATAAGATCTTCCCTAAGATTTGGTGTTTAATTTTTGAATATCAACATTTTGCTATAAATCAACTACATTTTACAATCATCTTTAATGCTTGTAAGCACTTACTTAAATTCCCTGGAGTACTTTAAGCGTGCTAATGATTTAATGTATCTGATTTCGACTTAAGCCCTTTTGAAAACCTTCTCAAGTATTTCATCATCAACTCTTACGGATCCACTCAGTGTAACTTGGACTTATTTGCTGGTCCTGGGGATTGAACCCAAGGGCATTCTACCTCCAATTTACACTCCCAACCCCCTCCCCTTTTTTTTAGTGGTGGTACTGGGGTTCCTGGAAGCCCTTCTACTTTTGGACTACACTCCCAGACACCTATTTTTTATTTTTTATTTTTTTTTATTTGGAAACAGGGTCTCCTAAGCCAGCGCGGCTGGCTCCGAACCAGCTTGATCCTCCTGTCTCCGCCTCCCAAGCTCGGGGATGACAAGCGTGCCCGCCACGCCCGGCCTCCCAGCCCTTTTTATTTTGAAATAGGGTCGCGCTAAGTTGCTGAGGCTTTCCTCTAAGCTGCGATCCTCCTGTCTAAGTCTCCCAAATACTGGGATTATAGGTGTGCTGTTTATCCAAGCCTGGATAAATAGAAGTGTGGGGGGGGGGTACTAGGGACTGAACCCAGAAGCATTCTACCTTCAAGCTACACCCTCAGCCCAATTTTCTTTTTTTGGAAACAGGGTCTCCCTAAGTTGGTGAGAGTCTCACTATTTGCTGAAGCTGTCCTCGAACCTGCAATTCTCCTGTCTCAGCCTCCCAGCTACTAGAATTACAGGCGTGCGCCACCGCGCATGGCTTTAAATGGAACGTTAAGGCAAGCCTTACATTCCTCTCACAGTAGTGTTCTGTCTACAAACTTAGTATAAAACTTCTCTTAAAACTTTCCAATTAAAATCTGGCCAGTACAACACTATGAAAGTACTTAACACGACTGAACTGTACACTTTAAAAAGGCTAAGATGAGCACGGCATGGGTGGCGCACGATTGTCATCCCAGCATTCGGGAGGCTGAGACAGGAGGATCCAGGTTCGCCGACAGCCTCAGCTACTTAGTGAGGCCCTCTGCAACTCAGAGACCCTGTTTCAAAATAAAGAATAGAGCAGGGGGTGTAGTTCGGAGGTAGAGGTCCCCTGGGTTCCATCCCCAGTACGGCAAATAATAATTAATAATAATAATAATAATAATATAAAAAAAAGATCTGGCCATAGCCAATTACTTACTTCATATAAAATTGCAATCACAGAGCCAGGCATGGTGATACACGCTTGTAATCCCAGTGCTTGGGAGGCTGAGGCAGGAGGATCACAGGTTCATGGCCAGCCTCAGCTCCTTGGTGAGGTCTCCACAACTCAGTGAGACCCTGTTTCAAAATAAAGAATAAAAAATAGGCCTGGTGGTATAGCTCGGAGGTAAAACAGCCCTGAGTTTAATCCAGAAAGAAGAAAGAAAGGGAGGAGAGAGAGAGAGAGAGAGAGAGAGAGAGAGAGAGAGAGAGAGAGAGAGAGAGAGAGAGAAGGAAGGGGGAAGGAGGGAGGAGAAAGAGGAAAGAAAGAAAAAGAAAAAGCTTGGGCCCCTCACGCAAATCCCACTGCGCATGCTGCCCGTGCCTTTGGCCTGGAAGGTGGGGCTGGTTTCCCAGGAACCCCGGGTAAACTCTTGTCCGAATCCTGCCCGCTCACTGCTTCTGAAAGCCCAGCTCCCCTGATGACTGAAATCCTGATTGTTCCCCAGCAGGAGGCTGCGGCCTCCCTCTCCCTCTGAGCCTCAGCCCTGAGTCCTGCTATCCATCGACCGCCTTCTGACCCTGTACGCCGGCTCCGGTGGCGCAGGGGGGTCCTGGGAGGAGGAACGGGCAGGAAAGGGGGAGCAGAGTACCAGCCAGGCGTGTGCACGCTCCTGGAGCTGGCTACAGGGCGGGGGATGCAGACCAGGCAAGTGTGTGCCTGTTCCCCGCCCCCCGCCAGTCACCTGCAGGCTCTGGAGACACCCGGAGTGTCAGCCAAGGATGTGCCGCCGCCTGGGCACTCTCCTTGCAGAGGCCCAGCGGTGCCTGGGGCGGGCACTCAGGACAGGAGTATCAGGACCCGCCTAGTGGGGCTGGACACCTGCGGGCCGGGACGTGGGTTGAAGCCGGCTTCCTCGGAGGGAGGGGACCCACACACACAGCCGGCTCTGGAGGGTCTGCAGGGACACGGGAGGGGGACCGGAGCACCCTCAGCTGAGGCGCCTCCTGGACACAGCAGGTTGGGAGGGGGCTGCCCCAGCCAGGAGGTCCCCGCCCCGCTGGGGCCAGAAGAGATGGGGAAGGGGCCTCATAAGAGCACACACGCTGGCCCCTGTACTGCTCCTTCTTAGGAACCCGTTCTAGAGATGAGGAGACAGAGGCTCAGCCAGATGGGCGGAGTTGCTTAGGTACCAGGGAGAAGTAGCAGGTGTGGGAGGAGGCTGGTTGCCCTGGGGAAGGGCAGAGGGGTGGCTGTTCTGTTCTTTTGTTTGTGGGACTGGTACCCAGGTACATTCCACCTCTGAGCTACACCTCCAGCCCCTATTATTATATTATTATTATTATTATTATTATTATTAATTGTTATTTTAGTGGTACTGGGGGGTGGAATCCAGGGGCTTTTCCAATCTCCGGGCTACACTCCCAGACCCATTTTATACTTTATTTGGAAACAGGGTCTCACTAAGTTGCTGAGAGCCTCACTCAGTAGCTGAGGCTGGCTTCGAACCTGTGCGATCCTCCTGTCTCAGCCTCCCGGGACTGGAATTGTAGGTGTGCACCACCGCACCTGCCGCTTGTGGTCCTCTTGATCAGTGGTGCAGACAGGTGGGACAGCCCTCGTCTTGCTCGTGTCTGATTTCCCCCAGGCTTTAGGGGGCAGCTGTTTTTTAACTGACCACAAGCCATACAGTAAAAGACTCCAGCGCAAACCCTGCTTCTGGCCAGGCATGTACTACATACCTGCCATTCTCAGTACTTGGGAGGCCGAGACAGGAGGATCACAGATTTTTTGTGTGTGTGTGGTACTGGAGTTCCTGGAAGCCCCTCTACCTCCGGGCTACACTCCCAGACCTATTTTTACATTTTTATTTGGAAACAGGGTCTCCTAAGCCAGCACGCGTGGCTGGCTTCGAACCTGCGCGATCCTCCCGTCTCCGCCTCCCAAGCGCGGGGATGACAAGCGTGCGCCACCACGCCCGGCTGGATCACAGACTTGAGACCAGCCTCAGCAACTTAGTGAGACCCTGTTTCAAAAATAAAGTAGGACTGAGAGTGTAGCTCAGAGGTAGTTTCCATCCCCAATACCACAAAAGAAAAAAAATCCTGTTTCTGTTACTGACAGAGCTGACTGCAAGGAGTCACTTATGGCCCGGGGCCGGCGGGGCCTCCCTGAGAGAGGCAGCTGCAGCCCGTGATAAGGCAGCATCAGCAGGTGACAGCTGCCCAGACTCCCCGGGGGCGCTCGCTGCAGGTCAGGAGTTGCAGAGGGGCAGCCACCTGTACTGGGTTAGGACTGGCACCGAAGGCCTCAAACATCTGGTATAAGAGCCCTCCGCCGGCACCCCGCGCACTCCACGTTGCTAAGTTATTTATACAGAGCCAGCTGAATCGGAGAGACTTCTGACAGGAGGAGGTGTGTTCTGGAGCTAAGAATAGTGGCAGAGGCTTGACAGGAGGTGCCTGCTGCCGACATCAGCTCCCAGCAGCAGCAGCAGCAGCAGCAGCAGCAGCAGCACCAGGCGATTTGGAGGGAACGTAGGTTTTTTTATTCCTCTGGCTGAGCCACAGCTGCCCCTGGGGGTGCACCCCAGCCCTCCCGAGAGGGGTGAACTGAGTTGAGGCTTGAGGCAGTTACAGGAAGGGTTGGGGGCCCCCCGGGTACCCAGGCTGGAGCTTTCTCCCTCCTGGCCATCATCCCTGTTTGCTGAAGGCTGGCTGGCCAGTAGGGGGAGACGACGAGCAGAGGTCAGTCAGGGACCAGGGTTGTGTTACCTTCCCAGGGAAGAGGGTTATTTATTATTTATTTATTTATTTATTTATTTATTTATTTATTTATTTATTTATTTAGTGTGTGTGTGGTACTGGGGGTGGGACCCAGGGGCTTTTCTACCTCCGGACTACACTCCCAGACCTATTTTAAATTTTATTTGGAAACAGGGTCTCACTAAGTTGCTGACAGCCTCACTCAGTAGCCGAAGCTGGCTTCCAACCTGCGCGATCCTCCTGTCTCAGCCTCCCCAGCGTGGGGATCACAAGCGTGCGCCACCACGCACGAGGGGGATTTTAATAACAAGGGCCCAGGCTGTCCCGGCCCGCCGGAGGGACGCTCCAGGGTGTTCTTGTGTGGGCACCAGCGTTTCGGAACTCTTACTTCTAAGAGGAAAGCTCCTGTCTAACTTACTCAAAAACCCAGCAGTTGTCCCTTGATTTTCCTTGGAGCGCAAATAAATCCTGGGGAGGGAACACAAAGATGAAGCGAAGCCGAAGTTAAAGGCTGGCCGCCACCAGCAGCTGCGAGCTTTTAGTGGGGGGATGGCGGGCGGGAGGGGCAGTTTAAACGGGTTCACTTGAAATAGTAGTTTCAGCTTGGTGCCGCCGCTGTGAAAACAGTCAGGAGGTTCCACAAAAAAATTAAAAATAGAGCTGGCACTATGACCCAGAAATCCCATTACCAGGTCTGTGTCCAAAGGAATTATAGCAATATATGAAAGGGACATTGCATTCCGTTCATGTTCACCTCAAGGTCCGTCACAACAGCCAGGATGCGGAAACAACCTACGGGTCCCTTATACGCCCTACAGAGGGCATACAGTAATTTTTTTTTTTTTTTTTTGGTGGTACTGGGGTTCCTAGAAGCCCTTCTACCTCTGGGCTATAATCCCAGACCTATTTTATACTTTTTTTTTTTTTTTTTTGGAAACAGGGTCTCTTAAGCCAGCGGGGCAGACTTCGAACCAGCGCTATCCTCCTGTCTCCGCCTCCCAAGAGCGGGGATTACAAGCGTGCGCCACCACGCCCGCCCGGCTACAATAAATTTTTTAAGATTATTCTTTGCCAGGCGTGGTGGCGCACGCTTGTAATCCCAGCATTTGGGAGGCTGAGACTGGAGGACTGTGGTTTCTGGACAGCCTCGCCTACTTAGTGAAGCCCTGTTTCAAAATAAAGAATAAAAAATAGGGCTGGGGACATAGCTCGGAGGTAGAATGACCCCTTGGGTTTCATTCCCTAGTACACACACACACAAAAAAAACACCTCATGCCCCGGGGACTCAGGTTTCACTGTCTGGGATTAGAGTTCCCCAGACACGTCTCTTTGCAGCTGCGTCCAGAGGGTGGTCCTCAAACCTGGATTATATTAGAATCACCTGGGGACGTGGATTATCTGGGTGCTGCCCTCCCTGCTCCCCCCACCCCGCCTGATCTGATTGGGGTCTGGGTGCGGCCCCAGCACAAGGAGTTTGACACCACTGTTTTACCTAGCTGATTCTGTGCGCGGGCTCTGGGTCCCTAGCCGACAGGGCTGCCTCCCCAGGTCCTCCAAGGAGACACCCTGCCCCTTGCAAACATGCGAGGCTCCAGAAAAGCCTGCTCCCTTTCTTTCTGGATGTCAAGCTAACTCAAAGCAATGGCCTGCGCCCTCCTGGACGAGAAACAGGCCCCTCGAGCCGAGTTCCCACCTGCCTACGCCCACTGCCGCGACCCTGACCCCTCTCTGCACCCTGGGCTCAGACCCACTCCTGGGGACCTCCCCACCCCCAGCATGGGGGGGTCTGCAGACTCCCTCTCCTGCCACCGCCCCTCCCCATCCCCACTGACCAACTGACCACACCCTCGGCCGTGGTGTGCGCCACCACGCCCGGCAACTTTGAGCTTCTATTTTCTCCACTAGGCAAATGATTGTGCCAGGCGTGGTGGTGCACACTTGTGATCCCAGCATTTGGGAGGCTGAAACCGGAGGATCGCGGTTCACAGACAGCCTCAGCTACTTAGTGAGGCCCTCCGCAACTCAATGAGATCCTGTTTCAAAATAAAGAATAGGCCGGGCGTGGTGGCGCACGCTTGTAATCCCCGCGTTTGGGAGGCAGAGACAGGAGGATCGCGCTGATTCGAAGCCAGCCGCGCTGGCTTAAGAGACCCTGTTTCAATATAAAAATATAAAAATAGGTCTGGGAGTGTAGCCCAGAGGTAGAAGGGCTTCCAGGAACCCCAGTACCACCAAAAAAAAAAAAAAAAGAAAGAAAGAAAGAATAAAAAATGGGGCTGGGGATGTAGCCCAGAGGTACAATGCCCCTGGGTTCCATCCCCAGTACCCCCCAAAATAAAACAAATGATGGGGTTGAACTATGTAGTTCTGAGGAGCTGCTCAGCCCTTCCTGGAGTCCCCAGCTGGGCTCCTACCCAAGGTGGGGAGGAGGGCCGGAGGGCGGCCTTCTGGCTAGCTTCTCCTTGCAGGCCCCAGCATCAGGCCTCAACAGTGAAGCCTGCCCAGGCTTTGCACCTGCCTCTGCATGCACCCAGGGAATCCGGAGCCTCTCTGTCCCCACCTGCAAACTCCACAGTCTCCTGGGCAGAGGGGCGGCGCCCGCCCGCCACCTAAGAAGCCCAGAGAGGGGCCGGGAGGCCGGCTGTCTTCTCTCCTGCCCCAACCTTCCCCCTCCTTCAGGAAGGGTAAACCGACCCCGTGCCCGCAGCTCTGGGCAGCCAGCCCCACCAGTACTGCAGGGAGGACAGTGGACAGCGGGGAAGCAGCGCTCTGCCGAGTCAGCAAGCTGCCTCTCCTCCCCCTGTGCTGGCCCAGCCAGCCTGCTGCCTCCTCCCCCAGGTAAGCCCCAAATTACAGACTGTGCCAACCCTCGGCCCCAACGTGTATTTATCACCCAGCCTCCCAGGTTCTCTGCAGGGCTTGATGGTCTTTGCAGTCACCCCAGGAGCGAGGGAGGGAGAACAGGCCGGGCTGCCTTGCCCCCGCTGCCCCCAGGCCGGGGAGGCCCTGGGACAGTGTGTGGTGTAGCTGTCTACACCTTTCACAGCCAGCAGCAGCATCACTACCGCGCGGGGCAGCTTGTGGGCCTACCCAGGAGGCGGGGCGCACTGGAGATCTTGAATCCAGGGGATGGGAATGGCCGGGGTCGTGCTGGGAGCCGGCTTTCTGGGAGGGCTAGGCTTGTCCTCCTGACCCTGGGCGAGGAGTAGGCTCCTGCGGGTGCCTGGGAGGGTGCATCTTGGTCCACAGGGCTCTCAGCGCCCCTGAGTGCCGCCGGGCTCACGAAAGGATCTCGCAGATCCCCTCCTGAAGGGGTCCCAGATGAGCACTCCTGGACCCCATTTCCTACTTCAGAAACCGGAGGCATTGTGGGATTCCTTCGTCACGATCCTCCAGTGGCTTGCACCACAATGAGCGCAGACCCTGATGGAAGGTGCAGAGTCCTAAGCCGGCCGTGGTGGCCCAGGCTTGTAATCGTAGTACCTGGGAGGCTGAGCCAGGAGGACCGCAGGTTCGCAGACAGCCTCAGCTACTTAGTACAACGTGAAATCGGCCTGGGGGCGTAGCTCAGAGGTAGAATGCCCCTGAGTTCGATCTCTAGTACCACAAAAAGAAGGTGGAGAAGGAAATCCCTGGAAATGCAAATTCAGGGAATCGTGGGGGATGTGTTTTCTGCTGGAGAACCTCGCATGTGGAGCCGCAATCGGCGATGCTGGCCTGGCATCTCCGAGCCGCGGTTCGGTTCCTCACACTCAGGGCAGAGGTGTGACGAGTGCCCGCTCTGTGGGGTCTTGGGGGCCAATGAGGATAACAGAATACACAAAGCACCCAGGGCCTAGTAAAGGACAGCTCGGCCTTACTCTGAGCTACATGGTGCCAATGTGATTCAAAAGATACTTTATTATTATTATTATTATTATTATTATTATTATTATTATGTGTGTGGCACTGGGGTTCCTGGAAGCCCTTCTACCTCTGGGCTACTCTCACAGACCTATTTTTTTTTTTAATATTTTTATTTGGAAACAGAGTCTCTTAAGCCAGCAAGGCTGGCTTTGAACCTGCGTGATCCTCCTGTCTCTGCCTCCTAAGTGTGCGTCACCACACCCGGCTATTATTATTATTATTATTGGTACTGAGGTTTGAGCCCAGAGTTAGTCTACCTCCAAACTACACTGACTTTTTTTTTCTTTTGAGGGTCTAGGGATGGAACCCAGAGGCATTTGACCTCCAAGCTACACCCCTGTTTAATTTTTTATTCTTTATTTTGAAACAGAGTCTTACTGAGTTGCAGAGGGCCTCACTAAGTAGCTGAGGCTGTCCGCGAACCATGATTCTCCGGTCTCAGCCTTCCAAATGCTAGAATTACAAGTGTGCGCCACCACGCCTGGCTTACACTGATTTTTTAATTTCTAAATTTTTCCCTTTTTTGTGTGTGGTACTAAAGATAGAACCCAGGGGCCTTCTACCTCCAGGCTACACTTCCAGACCTATTTTATACTTTATCTGAAAACAGGGTCTCACTAAGTTGCTGAGGCTGGCTTTGAACCTGCACGATCCTCCTGTCTCAGCCTCCCAATTACTGGGATCGCAAGCGTGCGCCACCACGCCCGGCATGATTTTTTATTTCTTATTTAGAAACAGAGTCTCCCTAAGTTGCTGAGGCTGGCTTTGAACCTGTGATCCTCCCAAGTACTGGGATTATAAGTGTGTACCACCACGCCAGCCCCTTTTCTTCCTCTCTAGCCAGCCAGGTAACTTGCAGGAGACAGAGACCTGCTGGAACCATCACTGGCCTGTGGGTCTGGGGCTTGGAACCCCTGGGGGCTGTCGTTTGCTAACCATGTGACCTTCCATATGCAGCCTGAGCCCCCTTGGACTCAGCCTTCACATTTATGCCACAGGGAGGATAAATTACCCACACTTATCCTTGGCCAGTGAAGGGTAAATAAGATTAGCCGGATGTGGTGGCGCATGCCCACATAATCCCAGTACTTGGGAGGCTGAAACAGGAGAATTGCAAGTTTGCTGCCAGTCTCAGTAATTTAGTGAGCCCCTCTGCAATTTAGTAAAACCCTGTTTCCAAAGTAAAAAAAAAAAAAAAAAATAGGGCTGGGAGTGCGGCTCAGAGGTAAAATGGCCCTGGACTCAATCCCAGTACCTCAAAAGAAAAAGAAAGTAGCCGGGCGTGGTAGCGCACGCTTGTCATCCCCGTGCTTGGGAGGTGGAGACAGGTGGATCGCGCAGGTTCGAAGCCAGCCTTGCTGGCTTAAGAGACCCTGTTCCCAAATAAAATATAAAATAGGTCTGGGAGTGTAGCTTGGAGCTAGAAGGGTTCCATCCTCAGTACCACCAAAAAAAAAAAAAAAAAAAAAAAAAAAGCACGGAATTGAAGCCAGGCCTCACGCACACTAGGCGAACACTACCCCTGAGCTACAGCCCAGACCCTGGTGCTTACATGGGATGCTTCCAGAACAACGGTGCTGCTACTAGCCGCACAGACCCTCCTTACGGGCGGCTCCTTTGGTCTCTGCCCAGAGCTGTGCTTTGGAAGTCATTCCTGCAGAAAGGGGACTGTCACCATTTTCCCAGCCACTATTTTCTCCTGTCTCAAAAATGAGGCCTTCATGGGATCCCAGCGTTCGTGGTGACACTGTTGACACAGTTCCTTCTAGAGGCTCTGCCGCAGCGGGGGGGGGGGGGTCCTTTTTATTATTATTTTTTTGCATACTGCAGTGTTTAGAGGCTGCCTGCATTCCTTGGTTCGTGGCCCCTTCCTTCATCTTCAAAGCCAAGGATGGCCAGTCAGTTGATTCTCTTATATTCTCTCTCTCCCTCTCCCTCTCCTTCTCTCTCCTGTGGATTGAACCCAGGGGTGCTCTACCACTGAGCTATGCCCCTAGCCTTTTCTGTTTTATTTTGTTTATTTATTTACTTATTTTGGTAGTACTGGGGTTCCTGGAAACCCTTCTACTGGGCTACACTCTCAGACCTATTTTATATTTTTATTTGGAAACAGGGTCTCCTAAGCCAGCGCACGCAGCTGGCTTCGAACCTGCGCGATCCTCCCGTCTCTGTCTCCTAAGCACGGGGATTACAAGCGCGCGCCACCACGCCCGGCTTCTATTTTATTTTGAGACAGTGTCTCACTAGGCTGCTCTGACTGCCCTGGAACTTGTGATCCTCCAGGCTCAGCCTCCCGCGTCGCTGGGGTCATGGGCGTGAGCCACCGTGCCTGGCTCACACCCTTACCGGTCTCTCCTCTGGCTTTTCTGCCTGCCTCTTTTCTGTGTACGGATGCCAGTGATTATTCCAGAGATTATAAAACGCTGATCACAGCCCACCTGGATGATCAAGGTACTCACCCCAGCTGATTAGCAACCCTAACCCACCTGCAGCCCCACACCCCCCTTGTCGTATGGCCTTACAGAGTCGCAGGTCCAGGGGTTGGTCGTGGACCTCTTTGGGGCTATTTTGCATCCTACCAGGCATCTTCCTATTTTATGGTGTAAGATGCTCCCCTCCATGTCACAGGTAATGACTCAGAAAACGTACCACCACCAGAACCCCTCTCGGGGCTGCCGAATTTGGGCCTGGGACACGCCCCATGCGCACGCAGATTCCCCCGGCCCTTCCAGGCCTCCCACCCCGTCAAGCCCGTCCTGCGCCCCATATAAAGTGGCGGTGAGGTTAAAATAGATTTTGGGCCCCTGCCACGTTCTGCTTCGCTGATAAGTTTGTTTCTCGAACAACAATGCAGAGCTTGAAGCCCTTCCAGGGACAGGCTTCCAGTGTCCCCTGTAAGTTCCAGTAACTGGTCACTATTTATAATTATATAAATAATTGAAAACTACACTCAAGTTGCCTTCTCTAAAGGGCGCCGGGCTCCTATTTTTAGGTGGCTGGACCTCCTCCCCGGCCCCCACATCCTGTGGCGCCGCGCCCCTCTGAGGTCCAGCCTGGAAAGGGGAAGAATGAGAGGTGTTCCTGGGACCCAAAAGGGTCTGCGGTCGACACCCCGAGGCGCCCTCCTCCCAGGCAATCCACAGAATGGGGCTTTCCAATGCCTGTGAGTTTAAAGCTTTCAGAGAATAATAAGGAGCCCGGCACAGTGTTGCTGGCCTGTGATCCTAGGAGGCCAAGACAGGAGGATCACAGTTTCGAGGTCAGCCTTCAGTAACTTAGTAAAATCCTCGGCAATTTAACAAGACCCCTGTTTCAAAATTAAAATAAATAAATAAATAATAAATAAATAAATAAAAAGGGCTGGAGTGTAGCTTGGAGGTAGAATGTCTCTCAGTTCGATCTCCAGTAAAACACACACACACACACGCACACACACGCATGTCCTGAAGTCCCTTGCTGAGATCAGCTCCCAAGATCAACACAATTTGGTAAGAAGGGTGCTTGAAGGAGGTTTGGGTCTGAGCTCCATTTTTTTTTTTTTCTAGGAATCATGGAAAGAGAGGGGCAGAAAGCCAGAGAGAAGCAGAGGGCCAAGCTAGCTATTAAGTCCTGGATATTTTCCATCCTGCAGGGGGAGGAGCAGGCAGGTAGGGAGAGCCGGCTCTGCACCAGCCAGCCCGCCATGCCCACTGTAGAGAGGGCACCATGCTGCCCCTTCTACGGATGAGGACGTTGAGGTTGGGAGGGGACGTGCACCCGACCCGGGCACGCAGCCAAGCACCGCAGAGCCAGGATCCAGCCCAGACGGGCAGAGCCAGTCACCCAGGGTTAGCTGAAAAGATCTGGTGCCTTCAAGGAAGGATGTGGATAAGGACCGCCAAGAGAAAACTTTAATCCAAAATGCAAATTGGGGATGACACGGGGAGCTCGAATAAGCCAGACGTGAGGGCGCACGCCTGCAATCCCAGTGCTTAGGAGGCTAAGGCCGAAAGGTCACAGGTTCGCAGCCAGCCTCAGCAACTTAGCGAGACCCTGTTTTAGAATAAAAAACAAAGCCAGGCATGGTGGCTCACGCCTGTAATCCCGGTACTTGGGGGGCTGAGACAGGAGGATCCCAGGTTTGAGGACAGCCTCAGCAAGGAGTGAGACGCTCCGCGACCTAGGGGGACCCTGCTTCGAAACAAAACAAAACAAAATAAAATAAAGCTGGGTCGGGGAGTGTAGCTTGGAGGTAGAATGCCTCTGGGTTCAATCCCCAATACCACAAACAAAATTAAATAAAATAGGGTTGGAAAAAAAAAGGAGCTTAGATAAAAAATGAGAACTGCCCAGACAGAGCCAAAGCACAGGCGTCGGCCGCCTGCAGGCTTCTGGCTTCACAAGTCACTAATTATTGCCTCTTTGGTGTGGTCACTTTAGGTGTGAGCTTCTCTAAGTCAGGCCCAAGCAAGATGTTCCTTGAGGTTCCTGAAAATTTCTTGGAGTAAGTAGCTTCAAGATTAAGGAAAAAAGCGTCACTCTTAGAGCATTAACAAGCCGCGGGATTGCCCTACACTGAGTGACCAGAAGGGACAGGTGGCCGGGCCTGGTGGTGCGCACCTGTAATCCCAGTACTGAGGAGGCTGAGACAGGAGAATCGCAGATTCGAGGACAACCTCAGCAAGTAATGAGACTTGCATCAACCTAATAAGACCCTGTTTCAAAATAACAATTATAAAATGAGGCTGGGGATGTAGCTCAGAGGTAGAATGCCCCTGGGTTGAATCCCTAGTACCACACACACACACACACACACACAAAAAAAAAAAAAAAAAAAAAAGCAAGCAGGCAAAGGGACAGGTGAACTGCAGAAAGAGCTGCTTAGAAAACTTCAAGTCTGTGTTCTGACTCTGTCCACAGCCCGTCCTGAACGCCTTGGCTTCCCCATCAATAAAATGGAGACCTGTGGGTCCGTCCCCCAGGGTGCCATGATGGCCCGTCCACAGCCCTGTGCACGAGAATGGATTGGTGCATGGCTCAGTGTAGGGTAACAACAGCCCACAGGGCGGTGATGTGCTGGTGCTGTACTGGCTTTCGAGACGCAACAGTTAAATACTCAGAAATTCTGCAAGCCCATTGTGAAATTACTGGTGGCTTGAACTGGACCACGGGGGAATATTTACACCATGGAAATTGGCAAATGGCACCAATCAGGACTTCCTCCTCTGCTGCCACCGTGGCCGTCACCTCCTCCTCCTTTAAAAAACCTTTTTTTGTGTGTAGTCCGGGGATTGCTACACCCCCTAGCCCTATTTATTTGATTTTTATTTTTATTTTTATTTTTATTTATTTATTTTTTTTTTTTTGTGGGTCTGGGGATGGAACCCAGGGGCTTTTGACCCCTGAGCTATACCCCCTGCCCTATTTTTTTTTTATTCTTTATTTTGAAACCGGGTCTCACTGAGTTGCAGAGGGCCTCACTAAGTAGCTGAGGCTGTCCGCGAACCGCGATCCTCCAGGTCTCAGCCTCCCGAATGCTGGGATTACAAGCGTGCGCCACCACGCCCGGCTTTGATTTTTATTTTGAATCAGGGTCTTGCTAGGTTGCTACGAGCCTCACTAAGTTGCTGAGGCTGGCCTCACGCGTTCTACCTCTTAGCTATACCCCCAGCTCTATTTTTGGTTCTTTCTTTCTTTCTTTCTTTCTTTCTTTCTTTCTTTCTTTCTTTCTTTCTTTCTTTCTTTCTTTCTTTCTTGGTGGTACTGGGATTCCTGGAAACCCTTCTATCTCCAGGCTACACTCCCAGACCTATTTTATACTTTTTTATTTGGAAACAGGGTCTCTTAAGCCAGTGCGGCTGGCTTTCAACCTGCGCGATCCTCCTGTCTCCGCCTCCAAAGCACGGGGATTACAAGTGTGCGCCACCACGCCTGGCTTTTTATTCTTTATTTTGAAACAGGGTCTCACTGAGTTGCAAAGGGCCTCACTAAATAGCTGAGGCTGTCCTCGAACCGCAATGCTCCTGTCTCAGCCTCCCGAATGCTGGGATTACAAGCATGGCACCGTGCCCGGCTAGCCCTTTATTTTTAAACAGGGTATAACTAAATTGCTGAGGCTGGCCTTGAACCTGCAAGCCCCGTATCTCCCAAGTACCGAGCTTACAGGCATGCCACTACACATAAGCCACAGTGCTTGGGTTCTTAACGCTCACAATCACCCCATGAGGAAGGTGCCATTGTTCTTGCAGTTTTACAGATGGGGAAACTGAGGCTCAGGAAAGCTGGGTCACTTGCCTGAGCTCCCTGGCGGGCCAGCAAAGTGAAAAAGGACCTGGTCATCCCTGGGCTCGTGCCCACTGGGGCGTCACAGGTACCAACCCACGAGTCATGCTGGGGAAAAAAGATTACAGGTCTTTGTAGCCTCTGCCTCGGATCAGCTCCCCCAGGGGCGTGGTGCCCGGAGAAGAAAGGCAGTTGCCTGGTGACCAAAGTGTTTCCCAGACTTCAGGAGGTGGCCCCGCATTAAAGCAAAGCTCCCCTCCTGGGGCAGGCCTCCCTGGGCTCCAGACAACAAGTCCAATCAGCCCGGAGGACCGCAGGGAAAACTGCAGACCTGGATCTGGCGCTGTTGACGCCAGCGGGGCCTTTGAGGGGACTGGATGAGGGCGTGACACTGGTGTGGGGGCCCCCCACGGTGTGGGTGTGCCGCAGAGGAGCGTAGAGGAGCCAGGCAGAGGTTCCACGGGGCCACCTCAATCTGGGGCTGCAGCTGGGGGGCGATCAGACTCTCCCCAGCTCAGCGTGGAGCATGAAGGAGCACGCGGGGAAATTCTGGCATGAACATTTCAGGTCTCTGCGGCCCATGTGAGCCCGCAGTGCCCATGCCCTCTGCCTGCTTGCTCGCTTCCTTTCCTTCCTTTTCTTTCTTTCTTTCTCTCTTTCTCTTTCTCTTTGTTTCTTTCCTTCCTTCCTTCTCTTCTCTTCTTTTCTTTTTGTGGTACTGGGAATGGAACCCAGGGACTGTCTATCTCCAAGCTATATCCCAGCCCTATTTTTTTCTTTATTTTAAAACAGGGTCTCACTGAGTTGCAAAGGGCCTAAGTAGCTGAGGCTGTTCGTGAACCGTGATCCTCCTATCTCAGCCTCACAAATGCTGGGATTACAAGTGTGCACCACCATGCCTGGCCCCTGTTTTGCTTTCTTACTGTTATTACTGGTTATTACTGGTGTGTGTGTGAGTGTGTGTGTGTGTGTGTGTGTGTGTGTGTGTGTGTGTTACTGGGGACTAAACTCAGAGGCATTCTATCTCTGAGTGACACACCCCAAGCCCATTTCTTCATTTTGTTTTGAAACAGGTCCTCCCTAGGTTGCTGAGGCTGTCCTCAAACCTGCAATCCCCCTGTGTCAGCCTCGCGAGTACTGGGATCATAGGCGGGCACCACTTCGCCCAGCCTGCTTTATTATTGTTGGTATCTGTGCAACTCCCCCCCCGCCCGGCAGAAGGACCAAGAGCCAGTGCGGGTTAGAGTCAACAGCAGCCAGCCGTCAGTGTAGACAGGGATCCAGATCCAGTGGAGACCGTGATGCCCCTCACCACGCGAGGCTTTTATCATCAGCAGCAGCTGCACTGTCTGGATCTGAGTGTCTGGATCTGAGAATACCACTTCCGGACTCCCCAGCGGGCAGACCCATCGCCGAGCCCTGGAAGAACAGATACTGCAGGTTGGAATAAAACGGACGGGTGCAATGGACACAGTGAAGTGTGTGACTCCCAGGGCCTCGGGACCCCTTTCTTGACCTCCACCCCACTCCCCCAAGGTCTGTTTGGGTTTCTAGAATTCTTCTGAACCCAAATGTAGCCTCTGCGCCCCCTCTCCAGACTGCCCCACAGCTAAGGCCCCACAGCCAACATTTCTTCAGCCTGGCGGGGGCACTGCACCCCCTAAGGGTGCTTCAAAATGCACCCTCAAATGCACCTAGCTCTGAGTACCAACAGAGCACCGGGGCAAGGTGCAGTCTTTTATTTTCCGTGGCACTGGGGACTGAACCCAGGAGGCACTCTCCCTCCGAGCTACACCCCAGCCCATTTTTTATTTTGAAACAGGATCTTGCTAAATCGCCGAGGCCATCTCTGTGTTGCCCGTGGCCGGCCTTGAATCTGCAATCCTCCTGTCTCAGCTTCCAAGTACTGGGATTCCAGGCGTGTCCTGGGCTCACGGCTAATGTACCCCAGTTTAAGGAGGAGGAATTATGGTTAGGCAGGTGGCAGGACGGGTCTAAGTCACCCTGCCTTAGAGACACAGCCAAACCCTTAAAGGATGGTAATCCAGAAACTCGCAGTGGGCACGGGGGCCGCCTCCGTGGCGCTCTCAGTCGCGCTTACCGCTAACGATGCCACCTGTGCCCGGCCTCCGGGAGCTCTCGGAGGGTGGGCGCCGCGCGCCCTTTGCCCAGCCTCGGGGTCCTACGGGGGTGGGGTGGGGTGGAGGGAGAAGCACGGGGGGGGGGGCCTTCTCTGAAAGTAGCTAAGCAGCGCACGCTGCGAATCCAAATTGGATTACCATTACCCGGAGCTCATTAGCGCTCGCTGACCTCCTTCGCCATCCCGGCGGAGTTTCGCAGCTGGAGCCCCGGGAGCGCGCGCGGTGGGGTGGGATGGGGCGGGGAACCTCCCCCCACTTTGCTCGCCCCTTGCTTCTCTGCACACCTGCGCGGGTGCGGCAGGGGCGAGGCGTCACGGGCGCGGCCGCCGCGGCGACGACGACAGGGACGCGGGAGCCTCCACGGTGCGCTCCGTCCCCCCCACCCACCCCAGCGCCCCGAGCTCGGCGCGGCTTCCGGCCCCGCCGCGCGCGAAGCCGGCGGGCGCTAGGACCGCGGAGCCGCCCGCCCGCCCGCCGGCCGCGGGTATAAAAGGCGGCGCCCGCGCCCCTCGCGGAGCCCGCGGCTGCGACCCCCGGCGGCGCCGCCTCCCGCTCGGACCCGCCGCGGCCCGCGAGCCATGGGCGCTGCGCCGTCGGCGTCGGCGGAGGTGCGGGAGCTGGAGGGCAAGACCGGCTGTGAGTACGCCCCGGCCCCCCCCCGGAGCCCCCGGCCCGCCCGCCGCGCCCCGGCGGGGTGACCTTGGGCCGGTCCTTCTCCCGCCGCCCCCTCCCGGGCAGAGGGAGCCCGGCGAGCCCGGCGCAGGCTCGGTGCGGACGGCGCCCCGCTCGACAGCGATCCCGGACCCCGCAGCCTTCCCCGCAGACGGGCGAAAACTAGAAAACCCTTCTTAGTGGCTGGTGTGCATGTGCACACACACACACACACACACACACACACACACACACACATTTGTACGTGCGTATGTCCCTCCATATAAAGGTAGGATTGTGTCCAACTAGAGGAAAAAAGTGTTCTGTTAACATTCATGAAACCCTTTAGGCTAGAGGAAACAAGATTATATATTTGTAATGGCTTTTTTTTTTTTTTTTTTTTTTTTTTTTTTGCATCAGAGCCTGGAAGAAGCCCAGACGCGGTGGCTCCAGCCTTTTTTTTTTTTTTTTTTTTTTTTATCCCAGTACTCGGGAGGCTGGCACAGGAGGATCATAGATTCAAAGCCAGACTCAGCAGTTGAGCAAGGCTCTCAGCGACTTTATAGTAAGACCCTGCTTCAAAATAAAGAGCAAAAAGGGGCTAGGGGCGTCGCTTAGAGGTAGGATGCCGCTGGGTTCGATCCTTCAGTACCATAAAAGGGAAAGAGAGAGAGAGAGAGAGAGGGGGGGGGGGGAACCTCACAATATAGTAAGGACGGTGTATAATTGGGTGGGAACGGAGTCGGCTTTTCACTGTAAACCTTTTTTATATTTTCATTTTGAAATATGTGAATATTTCACTTGTCCAGAAAGTTTAATAGGCTTCAACCAGAGGCTCATGGGAGGGAGGGGAGAGGGTCCCCTGGGCCTTACTTTGCTGGGTTTCCCCAGTTTGTACTGTGTGTCCAGTGCCCCCTCCCGCCACCTTCTCTCCGGGCAGTGGAGGCGGGGTCCCTCCTAGCTGGGACTCCACACCCAGGTGCCCTTGGCCTTCTGGGGAATCCCTCCTGGGTGGGTTTGGCAGATGCTGGGGCTGCAGAGCATGCTGGGAATCTCCCTCCCATGACAGATGCGTTCGCGGCTTTCAAGATGTGGCTGGTGGGGCGTCTCTTCTTGCCGCCTAGAGCGCAGGATGCTTGGGGTTGGGGTGGCAGTGCGACTAGCTTCCAGGGGAGAATGAACGCTCCCTGGTCCTCCGAGCTCCAGGTGGGTGGACAGCTCCGGGGCCTCTGAGAGTGGCTGGTACAGTCTGGGCACTTTTACCCACTTAATACATATTTGTGTATCAGAGTGTGGGGATAGAGAGGTGACTCAGAGAGGCCAGTTCCCCTTAGGCGGACACACAGTAAACAAACCAGCCCATAGGTGTGTGTGTGGTGCTGGGGATTGAACGCAAGGGCATGCTGCCTCTGAGCTACACCCCGGCCATATTGTACTTTTTATTTTGAAACAGGGTCTTGCTGGGTTACTGAGGGCCTCACTAAGTTGCTGCAGCTGACCTCGAACCTCCAGTCCTCTTGGCTCAGCCTCCCCGGTACTGGGATCACAGGTGTGTCCACCGTGCCTGGCTCAATCCATAGGTTTTACATTCTGTGAACAAAATAAAGCAGGGACAGGAGAGTGGGGGCAGGGCGGGGAAGCACCTTGGGGTGTTGGGGCAGAACAGAGGCCCAAATGAGGAGCCTGTGATGTGAAAGTGGGTGGCGGGGGCACCTCGGGCCGGAAACAGCAAATCAGAGGCCCTGTGAAGGAGCTCCGGGGAGGCAGTGGCGCGCCCCTCAGGGATCCGGGTTGCGGGAGCCGACGCCTTGCTTGGTCCGTGCCCTTGGGCATGGGCCTTATGCTGTCTGGGCCCCAGTTTCATCTCCTATAAAATGGACAGCTAGAGCCGGGCGTGGTGGCGCACGCTTGTAATTCCCCGCGCTTGGGAGGCTGGGACAGGAGGATCGCGCAGGTTCGAAGCCAGCCTCAGCTACTCAGTGAGGCTCTCAGCAACTTAGTGAGACCCTGTTTCCCAGATAAAATATAAAAAAGGTCTGGGAGTATAACCTGGAGGTAGAAAGCTTCTGGGTTCCACCCCCAGTATCACACACAGAAAAATAAATAAATAAAATGGACAGAATTAAAGAGTTAATGTCTATAAATAGAACAGACTACAAGTGTGTATATTATCAAAAACACTTTAAACTCACTCGTATGCCTCAGCCACTTGGAGCCGCGGCTGAGAGTCAAGTCTGGCCCCGCTGCTCCCCAGCTCAGGGCTGGAGCAAACCAATGTGCTCTCTGAAGCTTGGTGTCCCCATCTGGGTCCGGGAGACGCTGTGGGATTCACGAAGGCTGTGTCTGTGCATGTGCGTGGAGTCGGGCCTTTGCAGAGCTCCATGGCTCTTCTGGTTTACTTAACCCCGGGCGTTCCCTTTGGAAGATGCCCCGAAGGAAGGAGAGTGCCCCAGCCTGGGGTGACCCAAGAATGGGCTGTGCCCTTGGGTTGCTGGCTCCGTGCTGAGCCCTTTGCACGCACACTCAAGGAATCTTCCAGACAAGTTGTAATGTGGCCATTTTACAGATAAGAAAACCAAGGCGCAGCAAGGTCAAGCCGCTTGCCTGCAGTTTCACAGCTGCCGAAGGGCTCCCAAGCTCTCTTTCCACCACTGTGCTTCCCCAGTGCTCGTGAGACCCAGGCAGTAGGAGGAGCTGCCCTGTCTGCTCTTGTCTCAAGGCCTTTGCACAGCCTGGCCTCTGCTTGGAGGGCTCTCTGCTCTTGAACATGCCCAGTGCGGTGTTTATACGAGAGCCTGCCCTGACCCCACCGCCCAGGTTAAGATTTCAAACCTTTTCTCTTAACCCTGTCTCTCTGCAAGGCTAATGCTTGTCACCGTCCAGGGCTTGGTGTGGTTCAGCTATGCTCCCTTCCGAAAGGCCGTGCCTGGCCGCTCTCCATCCCGTCTCCGTGGGTCCACGGCCTCCTCAGGCCTCTGGTGGTGCCTGCGTTCCTCCCCGTCATGGCAAGAATCGCACCCCATTTCAGCTGTCAGCCCTGTCACCCGCCACCCGTTGGAAACAAGTCCGCTGAGGTCAGAGAGGACATGTCTCCTTCACCTTTGAACAAGGTTCCGGGTTTGCAGGGGGAGGCCGTGAGGTCTCTGGGCGCTTGGTAATCCAAGGCCACCCAGGAGAGCGCAGCCCCGTGGGCACCCAGAGCAGCCCGGCCCCTGCCGCGCCAGCCCCGCCGAAAGCGGCAGAGCGGGCGCTGGCCCACGCAGGGCATCTTCAGGCCACGCGTCCACCGCCCTCCTCCTCGCCTGCTAAGAGCTGCGTTGGTTGATTTACAACATACACCAGCATCTCTTCTGAGCCAAGGAGCTTCCTGCCTACGAGTTAAGATTCACGCGGACACCGGGGTGGAGGCGTCCGGTGCGGCGGGGGCTGCCGGCTGAGCTCCTCCTGCCCACGCAGGAGCGGAGCGGCCGCGGCGTGCCCGGGCTCCTTGGGGATGGCCTGGCGGGGTGGGCCCACAGGAGCTGGCCTCCAGGTGGCCCTCTCCCTGCCCGCTCCTAGACTCCCCAGGGAAGTGAGAGAGGAGGGTTCTGGGAAAGGTGAAGGGTCTGTTTGTTCCTTCAGCCTCCAAAACAGCTCCACGGGCATGTCGCCATAGATGCCAAGAAGCTGCCAGAAGGAAAAGGCAAAGCCAAAGCGCAGGCCTGGAGTCCAGGCGTCCTCCCAGACGGCCCGTGTTTGTTGGCGCCATCATCTGCCAGGCACTGGCTGAGCCCTGCAGGCCCTCCATGGGGGCTGCTGGGATCCCCCCCCCCATTTTACAGATGAGGAAGTCGGGGCTGAAGAGATGAGTGGCAGGGTGCAGAGAATGCCACTCCCCTCCAGTCCCAGCATCCTGTGGGAGGGACGGAGCTGGACGGCTGTGGCCAACTGGTGGGCGTGGCTTTTTTGTTTTATTTTTTGGTGGTACTAGAGATTGAACCCTGGGCATTCTACCTCTGAGCGACATTGTGCCTTTTTTATTTTTTGTTTTGAAACAGGGTCTTACTAGGTGGCTGAGAGTCACTACTTGCTGAACTGTCATCAAACCTGCGATCCTCCCGTCTCAGCCTCCCAAGTGCTGGGGTTACAGGCGTGTGCTACCGCACCCGGCTGCTTCTGGGGTTTTAAAGCCTTATGCCCCAGACCATGCCCTCAGCCATTATCTGTTCTCTGATTCAGACACTGGATACCGGGAGGCTTGATGAATTGTCTGCCCTTGAGTCCCGAAGGAGGGCAGCCCCAGGACTGCAGGGCACAGGGGCATCGCTGATGGGGTAAGGTGACCCCAGCCAGCACCCACTGCTGTCGCCTGCCAAGGCACCATGGGACAGTGCCCCACCACGCCCACAGTCCTCGCTGGTGCCCTGCAGTGGTGTGGCTTTTAACCTCAGGCTCTCAGGGCAATTCTGAACCCCAGGAAATTGGGCACAGCATGGCCAGGGTGCTCTGGGAGGAACCCCACTGCTGTCCTTAGGCCCTCAGAACAGTGCGATGCAGTCCATTGTATGCAAATCACGATGGTCCAAACAATTACTCTTTTTTAATAGAAAAAAAACAAGAGCTAGTGGGCCTTGGCAGACAGTGTCTGCGATGAGGGGGAGGGGCCATTCTCCTGCGGCCCAGCTCTCTGGCAAGCCCAGGACTTGTAGGGGGTAAGGCGGTCAAGACCACACACAAAAGGGGCAATGGGAGCCGCAGAACCTTTGCACCTCCCCAGTGATGCTGTGTGGAAGCTTTCCAGGGGTGGGGAGCACGTGTACGGAATGGCGGGGCACCTCCCTGCTCTGACCCGCTGATAACGTGGTCAGCCGCGGAGCAGGCCCCGGGGCTGGCTGCGCACCGGGCACCGGGAGCCGCTCTCTGCTGCCCTGCTGAGTCACCTGGCCCAAGCCGCGTCCCTCCTTGAGCCACCAATTCCACCCCTTGGAAAAGGCAGTGGTTGCCGGGCGTGGGGGCACACGCCTGTCATCTCAGTCCGTGGGAGGCTGAGACAGGAGGATGGCAGGCTCAAGGACAGCTCAGCAAGTCGTGAGACCCTCGGCAATGTAGCAAGACCTTGTTTCAAGATAAAAAGTGAATAAAGGCTGGGGTGTAGCTTGGAGGTAGAACACCCTGGTTGAAGGCCGTGGCCGGCCGGGTGGTCTGTGGTCCCTTTCTCTGGCCGAGGCGGCACTGCCTACCCTGGGGCCGGCCATTCTGTTCTTACTGTCGCCAGTTTACAGATGAGGAGACCGAAGCTCGGGCGGGTGGGCTGCCGGCCAAGGCCACGCGGACGCTGAATTCACATCCCAGAGCAGCCTCCACAAGCCAGGAGGGACGCTGCTCTCACCTGAAAGCTGCCCACAGGACACGGGCAAGGCTGTCTGCGGGTCCCGTCACCGGCCCACCTTGCCACCCACAGCCTCTGCCAGTGTCCCACGCCCGTGTGTGCTAAATTGGCAAGGGGAGGATTGGACCTTGAGAAGGTAGGACTGGTGGAAAACGGCAGAGCCGTATAGAAAGTTGTGGGATTTGCACTCTGGCTGGGCAGTGCGGGCGGTGACGGGGCTGGGGCTGGGAGGAGGTGAAGGCAGGAGCGTCCCCCCCCATTTGCCAGGGTCTTACTGGGTGGTTTGCTGGTTGTCCCCGCAGACTTGCCAGGCCTGTGGATGACAATTAGGTCCTCCGCGTCCTCCTCGCCTCCCCGCCCCACGGGCAGGACATGTTGTTGTTAGTTAGTGGTCCCAGAATGCAGCTGGGAACTCAATCAGCCTACACGTGCGCCGTGCGGTGATGAGTTTGCGAAGCGCTTTGGTACCTGTTGGTGGAGCTGAGGGCGAGGTGTTCCCGGCTCTGAGGAGGAAGGTCAGGGCCTCCTTAGGGGAGTGGGGAGCCCTGCAAGGCCAGGGGCTCAAGGGAGGCGCTCGGCACCCTGCCCTGCCAGCCAGCCTGTCGCTCCTGCAACTTAATTATTAATTCATAGAACCAGAAGGTCGAGTGGGTGATTTCCGCTGGTGGTGGCGGTTACCTTAAGCACCAGGACAAAAAGGCCCTTTGTGTTCCTGCCGTGTGTGCCCTTTGCGGACGGGCAGGCTGTCAGCAGAGAGAAGGGCCCTCTGTTCTGGGCAAGGCTCCCCAGGAGCAGGATGGAGCCGGCAGAGGCCGCCTGGGGACCCAGGTGCCCGGGAGGAGACTGAGCCCTGCCCGGGTGCAGAGGTTGGAAGGGGTGTGCAGGTGTACTTCACAGGCCCCACCCACCTGGGGGTCCTAAGGCGCTCCCTTGTCAAGCACCGAGCCAGAGCCCACGGTGGCAGCCCCCCCCCTGCCCTTTATAGTAGGTAGATGTGGGTCCAGGTCAGTGGGTGCCTCTGACTCTTTAGGCAAAGCACATTGTCCCCACCTCCTGGACTCTGTGTTCTCATCTGTAAAATGGAAGTAAAGGAAGAACTTGTGTCACTGAGGTTTAGATAAGAACTGGGGTAAAGCTCTTAATGTACCTACCACAGATGCTCACTGGTTGTCGGAAGGCACAGCTTGAGCGGCCCTAATCCCAAATGCTCCCAAATCCAAACACAGTTTTGCGCACCAGTATGCCAGGCAGGAAATTCCAGCCTGACTTTGTGTGATGGGTTGCAGTCAAAATGTAAGCGTGGTGGCGCACGCTTGAAATCCCTGCGCTTGGGAGGCAGAGACAGGAGGATCGCGCAGGTTGGAAGCCAGCTGTGCTGGCTTAAGAGACCCTGTTTCCAAATAAAAATATAAGATAGGTCTGGGAGTGTAGCCCGGAGGTAGAAGGGTTTCATCCCCAGTACTAAAATAAAAAGCGCACTAGAAATATTGTCTAACGCTGCCTTCAGCCTACAGACACGTGATGTGTACAAAGCATAAATGCGTTTCTTGTTTAGACTTGAGACTTATCCCTCAAGACATCTTATTATGTAGATGCAGGTATTCTTAAATCTAAGGAAAAATAAAATCTTAAATACAAAGTACTCTTGGCTCTGAACACTTAGGATGAGGAATACTCGCCCGCAGCCAGGCATGCTGGTCCGCGTCTGTAATCCCAGTACTTGGAAGGCTGACCAAGGGGATTGCAGGTTCAAGGCCAGTCTCAGCAATTTAGCAAGGCCCATAGCAATTTTTGGAGACCGTTTCTAAATAATAAAATAAAGTAGGGCCAAGGGTATAACTCAGAGGTAGAAAGTCTTTGGGTTCAAATCCTTTTACTAAAAAAAAAATTTTTTTTTAAAGTGGAGGCAAGAAATAACAAAAAAGGAATACGTAAGGTACATTGTCATTTTGATGACGAGCTTTGCAGTCTGGGCCCTATATCTCCTTTGTAAGCATGCATTCAGCAACCGTCTTCAGAAATTCACTCCACTTTTGACATGTCAGCCATTTTCTACATACTTAAAATCAATCATTATCTCTGTCCTTCTGATAACTGGGGACTTAATGTGTCACTCCACAGTATTCTTCATTATTGTTAAAACGTTCAAGCCGGGCGTGGTGGCGCACGCTTGTAATCCCCGCGCTTGGGAGGCAGAGACAGGAGGATCGCGCAGGTTCAAAGCCAGCCACGCGCGCTGGCTTAGGAGACCCTGTTTCCAAATAAAAATGTAAAAATAGGTCTGGGAGTGTAGCCCGGAGGTAGAAGGGCTTCCAGGAACCCCAGTACCACCAAACAAAAAACAAAAAACAAAAAACAACCATTCAAGCCGGGCGTGGTGGCGCACGCTCGTAATCCCCGCGCTTGGGAGGCTGAGACAGGAGATTCGCACAGGTTCGAAGCCAGCCTCAGCTACTGAGTGAGGCTCTCAGCAACTTAGTGAGACCCTGTTTCCAAATAAAGTATAAAATGGGTCTCTTTATTGTTTTAAGCAGACACTAATTCTCGCGACCCCTCTTCCTTATGGATTGTTTTTACCTGTTTTTTGTGGGGGGCAGTACTGGGATGGAGCCCAGGGGCATTCTACCTCTGAGCTTCACCCCCAGCCCTCCTTTTTAGTCTTTTTTCAATTTTTTGAAACAGGGTCTCACTGAGTTGCGAACAGCCTCGCCTCCTAAGTAGCTGAGGCTGTCCTTGAACCATGATCCTCTGGTCTCAGCCTCCCAAAATGCTGGGATTACAAGTGTGCGCCGCCAAGTCTGGCTCGTTTTTACTCTTTGTTTAATATACTTCTCCGTAGATTTTTCAGGAAGACTGACGTGTAAACGCAATCAGAGAATGCCTCTCTTTTGCCAGTACACGCGAGTGATCATTTGACGGGGATAACACTTGAGGTTGCTGGATATTTTCTTGGAGCTCTTTGTTTTTTGACTTCTTGTTGCTGTTGAGGAGTCAGCTCTTTAGTTGATAATTTAATTGTTTATAAAAAACCTAGTTTTTCCTTCTGGTATTTTTATTGTTAAGATAGGATCTTACCTCGTTGCCCAGGCTGGCCTTAAACTTGGGATTCCACCATCTTAGCCTCCTGAATCGCTAAAATAGCACACATGGGGCTGTTTTTCTTTTCTTTTTTCTGTGCTGAGGGTCAAACCTAAGGTCTCATGCATGCTAAGCCTGTGATTTGCCACTGAGCTCTAGACCCCCAGCCCTCTTCCTCTGTTTTAAACTTTTTGTCAGTGGTATTTTGTGTATGTTGTTTAGGTGTGGGTTTATTATATCTTATCTGAAAATGTTTTGTGCCTTTCCTTCTAGATGACTCATATCTTCCACCATGACGATAACATCTTTTCCCTTCTCATCTTCTTCCTTAATACTTCCAAATTTTGTGACATTTTAATTGCTATGAGCCATATTTGGGGTCATTCCTTTCCCAGGACTTTAATTCTTTGTAGTGACTTAAGGCTCATTATACTGTCTCCTCTGGGTTTGCCTTCTCCTTGCAAACCCTCTTGTGAGTGGCGCCTGCCAGCGTTCCCATACTGCGTGCACTTGCTTATGAGCCTTGGAGTTGGCCCTGAGCTCATCTCTGAGCTCCCCTAAGCCCCGCAGGCGCCCCTGTTTCCTGGCTTATGGAGGGGCCTCACCTGGTGCTGTGTGCTTGGACAGATCTTAGGTCTTAGATCTTCACCAGTTTGGAGACAGTTTCTATATTAACTTCTCAATTCAAGTCCAGAGGTGTAGCTCAGTGGTAGAGCACGTGCGGGGCCCTGGGATCCACATTGAGGTCGGTCCCCCCCCCCCTCTCTCTCTCTCTCTCTCTCTCTCTCTCTCTCTCTCTTTCACACACACACACACACACACACACACACACTCACTCACTCACTCACTCACTTCAGTTTGGATCTTCCACACCACAGTAGTGTGATGCATGGAGCAGGCTCAGAGCTTTGGTCCCTCGCAGGAGCCTCCCTTGCCCTCCGCCCTCCAGCGGAGACACTGCCCTTGTTATCTCTGGGCCAGTGGAGAACACTCTTTCTGGCTCACCTTACATGGAGGGGATCACAGCATCTGCCTTCGCCCTCCTGGGTCTCAGTGCCCTCCTCGCCTGCCGCCTTGGCTGGCCCGTCCTCCCTCCCTCCCTCCCTCCCTTCATTCCTTCCTTCTTTCCTGGTGCTGGGGGTTGAACCCAGGGGAATTCTACCTTCAAGCTGCACCCTAGCCCTTTTTTCTTTCGAGACAGGCTCTCACTGGGTTGCGGAGGGCCTCATAAGTATCTGTGGCCTTCCCGTCTCCGCCCCGTAAGTACCAGGATCGCAGGCGCGCACCCTCACACCAGCTCTTTCTTTTGAACCGAACACTGCCTTTCCCCTTCTTTACTCTTCCATGTCCTCTCTGGCGGGTGGTCTGCGCACCCCGAGCAGCAGCTCTGGGCTTCCCTGTCTCGCTTCTACCACCACTCGCTCTTCTGCTTTGGGTCCGTCTGTCCCAACTCGGCCGTGGGATGATCTGGAGCTGAAGATAGTTCTGGAAAGACGTGAAAACCATTTTCTCAGATGCTCTGAAGGACGCCCACTCTTCAGATCTCTACTGATTCACAGTTGCGTTCCTCCCCCTTCTGCATCTTTAGTCTTTTTTCTTTTTTAACGGAGACATCCTTGTCTCTTTAGTCACATAAATGCTACATGTCCATTGTTCTAGGCCTGGCAGCGAGCACAGCACGCATCTCTGAGGACAGGTTCTGGACCGCAAGGCCCGGGCTTAAAGCCCAGCTTCAGCTGGGCCTGGTGACGCACACCTATAATCCCAGGGCCGGGAGTCCAGCCTCAGTAATTTGACAAAACCCTGGGCAACCTTGTGAGACCCTATTTCAAAGCAAAAAATAAACAGGGCTGGGGGTGTCGCTCAGAAGCGAATGTCCTGGGGTTCAGTCCTCAGCATCAGTGAAGGCCCCAGCTCCGCCATTCACAGCGGTGTGGCCCTCAGCAAGTGCCTCAGCCTCTCTGGGTGTCCTGGTCCTTAGGAGGGATCATAACAGGTAGGCAGGGTTAGGAGAACTGAGATGGGACCTGCTGGGTGCTTGGCTTGGTGTCCGCCCGAGTCAGTGCTGACACCTGATACTTAATAGGATCGCTGTCAGAGATCCTAACAGAGCGAGCCGTGGGAAGAGGGGCTGGGATGAGGCGCAGGCTGATCTGAAAGGCGCGCCCTCCCCCTCCCGCAGCCTCCTGGGCTGCCTCGCGGCTCAGGAGAGCGGGAGATTCTCAGAAGTCACACCAGAGCCGGGCGCACTGGTGCATGCCTGTAATTCCAGTACTTAGGAGGCTGAGACTGGAGGATCTCAGGTCCAAGGCCAGCCTCAGCAACTTACACCCTGTGTAAAATAAAAAAGGGCTGGGGATGTAGCTCAGAGCTATAAGGATTCTGGATTCAGGGAGGGGGGGAATAAAAAAAGCTACATCAGTTCCCTCTGTTCCAAGTCCCCCTCCAGAGAGCGATTTCATGTAGACAGAGCCCGCAGAGATCCAGGCCCCTTGCTGCCCGAGACTAGCTGTCACCTGTGCTGGCGTGGCCGGGCGGCTCTGACCGGGCATTCCATGACTTTCAGGCTGACGGAGTGGGTTGCAGTTAGCGTGGAAACCATTGTGAAGTGCTGGGGAAAAGCCAGAGGCTAGAGTCCGGCTGCTCTCTCCACGTGGGAGAACGTGTGTTAAACCTCAGCAGCAGTGCCAGGCGTGGTGGTGCACACCTGTAATCCCAGCACTTGTGAGGCTGAGACAGGAGGGCCACAGGTTCGAGGACAGCCTCAGCAACTTATCGAGGCACTCGGTAGCTTAGCAACCATGTTTCAAAATCAAAAGGAGCAGAGCGTGGTGGCACATATCTATAATCCTGGAACTTGGGGGTGGATCCAGCAGGTTCTTGGCCAGCCTCAGCAACATAGTGAGGTCTTGTTTCAGATGAAAAAGAAAATAGGAGTGGGGTGTAGCTCAGAGGCAGAACGCCCCTGTGTTCGGTGTCCAGTGACAGACAGACAGACACACACACACCTCCAGCAGCGAGATGTGTCTTTGACGTGCAGACATTTGGCCCGTGGCTTGGGAGGAGAACCCAGGTGAGGACAGAGGCCGCAGGGCTCAGGCCCGTCAGCGTGCGGCTGGGGAGAAGGACCACTGACGCGGCCCTCAGCGGGGCTGAGGAGGCAGCTGCCGCTGCCCGGAGCCCAGGCTCAGTCACTGCTTTGGCCGAAGCCCCAGGTGGCACACAGCGGGTCCCCGCTTCCCTCCTGCGCCCGAAGCCAGCTGAACAGTGGAGCCGCCTCACAGGGCCGCCCGGGCAGAATAACAACTGTCGGGGCCGCTCCTGGCCTCGAGCACGCCGCCAGATGCCAGGGTGGATGTGGTTTTCTTTTCCTTAAACTGGGGCAAAAATTCAATGTAACACAAAAGTCACAATTTTAGCCAATTTAAGGGCACAGCCTGGCGGTGTTGGTCAAGCTCATCACAAGGATGTGCAGCACATTGCCCCAGGACATCTGCCCCAAAGCCGCCCTGTGCCCGCGAGTGGGACGCTTCTCCCCGTCGCCCCTGGCAACCACGAGCCCTTTGTCTCTGCAGGCTCACCGTGTCCTGGTGTGTGTCAGAGCCTCGCTTTTTCCTCTGTACTGATGATTGAACCCAGAGGCATTGTACCTCCAAGTTACACCCCAAGCCCTGTTTTATCTTTTGTTTGGAGACAGAATTTTGATAAGTTGCTGAGGCTGTCCTCAAACCTGGAATCCTCCTGATTACAGGTGTGCACTGCCGCCCGGCTGCTTCCCTTCTTGCCGAGCGATGCTCCCTGGTTGGCATCTGCCCCTTTTCTTTACCCCTCCACCTCCGGAGGGGCATTTTGGTGGGTGCCGTCTTTTAGGGACTGAATAACCATGTGATTCGCTTCTGCATGGTAGGCGACCTCTCCAGGCAGGTGCTGTGGTCGTCCTATGCCTCTGGCACTCGGGCAGCTTGCCCAGGAGACTTTTTTTTTTTTTTTTTTTGGTGGTACTGGGGTTCCTGGAAGCCCTTCTACTTCCGGGCTACACTCCCAGACCTATTTTTTATACTTTTTTATTTGGAAACAGGGTCTCATAAGCCAGTGCACGCGGCTGGCTTCGAACCTGCGCGATCCTCCTGTCTCTGCCTCCCAAGCGCGGGGATTACAAGCATGCGCCACCACGCCCGGCTGGGAGACTGTTTTAATAGGACACAGAGCTGGGGTCACACCGGCATGCCGGCAGCGCGCCGTGAGCTCACCTTGCCGTCTGGTCTGGCGTGCCTCTGTTCCGGGGAAATGTTTTGTTTGAGTCCTGGCCAGAGAGCCCTGGAAGGTTGGAAATCCCGAGACCTACTTGGTGATGCCCTCCTGCCCCGGGTTCCTGGGGCTGCGCCCAGGCGGGCTCGGCTCAGCTAGGGGACCGCAAAAGGCAGGTGGCTTGGGAGCCCTGGAGGGCAGGAGAACTCCCCACGGTCTTCGCCGGCTCTGCGTCCGGAGCCTCTGCTCACCCGCCCGGGATCCTGGCCAGGTCCTGGCCTCGCCCTGTTGCATCCGCCTTCCTGTCTGCGGCCAGCTGCGTGAGACCTGAGCCGGGCAAGGTGTCCTTGTCGCTCACAGTGAGGTCTAGGTGGCTCCGCCTGGCCACCTCCCCCAGTGTGGGACGCTCGTGGCCCCCTGAGCCGTGCCCCCCATCCCCGCCAGGGCTCTGTCCACCCCAGCTGCCCCCTCTTTCTCCCAGCCCCGGCCCTGGAAGCTCCCCCCTCCCGTGGTACCCTGGTCACCCTGCTGGGTGAGCCAGCAGGCATGGTGTGCACACCTGCAGTGCCAGGACTTGGGAGGCTGAGAGGAGAGGATGGCAGGTTTGAGGCAGCCTCTGCAAGTAGTGAGATTCTTATTAGTCTAGAGAGATCCTGTTTCAAAATCGAATTAAAAATAGGACTGAGGGTGTAGCTTGGAGGTAGAATGCCCCTGGGTTCAATCCCCAGCACCACACACACAAAAACACACAAAGGAAGAGAGGGAAGGGAGGGCGGGTGGGCGGGCGATACTGCCCTTCGCCATGGCTCCTGCCATGAGGCCGAGGCCTGCTCGGGGGGAGGCTGGGCTCGGGGGTGGTTTCAGGCCCATTTCTTAGCCGTGCTCCCTCTTCCTGGGTGGTGGCCTCTGACCCCCTGGCCTGCGCCTCTCCCCCCCGAGAGCCCTCGCTCCCGGGAGCCAGTCCCCAGGGCCCGGGCCAGCGGCTCACCAGGCCTAGCTGGCGCAGTGACTGTCCTGTGCCGGGACCTGGGGCTCTGCACCCCATCAAAACACGTTGGAAAAATTGCCTCCGACTGGTCACACACACTTCTAAGGTACAGTCTAGCAGCTGTCCACGCTGCCAGTAGTAAGCAAGCTGGAGGCCATCCGAGCCCTGTGGGGTGGCAGAGCGATGTGGAGATACTGGCTGGTTTCTGGTGTCCACGGGGACTTGGGCGCCCTCCGGGGGCGAGGAAGCTGGAACCAGCCCCCTGGGATGCCCGGGGCTCCCGTAGTTTGTTTATTATTTCTTCACTTCTTTCCAGGTCTCCGTGTGGGCGTATGCTTTTCTTTTTCTGGGGCGTGTGCTCTGCAGTGGCATTGCTAGGGCACCGGTGACCGTCTATAATTTATCAAGCACTCTCTTTCCATGGCAGCTGCCGGGCGTCCCCAGCCACGACACGCGAGAGCTCCGTTTCTCAGCCTCACCAACGTTTCTTATTTTCTGCTTTATTTTTCATTTTAAATCGTCAAGGTAAACAGCTGTGTGTGTGTGTGTGTGTGTGTGTTTTACTGGGTGTGGAACCCCAGGGGCCTTCTACCTCCGGGCTATACTCCCAGCCCTATTTTATATTTTATTAGGAAACAGGGTCTCGCTAAGTTGCTGAGAGCCTCACTAAGTAGCTGAGGCTGGCTTCGAACCCGTGCGATCCTCCTGTCTCAGCCTCCCAAGCGCGGGGATTACAAGCGTGCGCCACCACGCCCCGCTGGTAAAAGACTTTTAATTTGAATAAAAGCATAGGAGTCAATCCTGTTTATTGCAGAAAAGTTAAGGGACAGGTAAGCAAATTAAGGGCTGAGGGAAGGAGAGAGAAATACCTTAGAGCTGTGCTACCTAGGAAGGACCTATGGCTCACGCCAGCGCCTTTGTGCGCTTTCTCCGGTGCGCGCACGTGTACATCAGCATGAGTATTCATGGGTAAATGGGAAATTCTAACCTGTTGGTGCCCTGCAATGAGCATTTCCCCTATATCTCAAATTATTTAAGAAATATTCGTGAAGGCTGGGTAGCATTGACTTTAAGGTGTCCCAGGATTTATTTGGCCGGTTTCCTGAGGCTTAATATCTTTTCAATTTTTTTCTGAATAAACAATAGTGCTTGTCTTATCTGCTAATCTTTGTGTACTCCTTAATTCCTCAGAATTTTTTCCTAGTGATCAAGTTGCTGGGTTTTTTTAAACTTATTTTTATTGGTGCATTGTAATCATACATCACATTGGAGTACAAGACTTGAGAGGATATACAAGCACACATCATCCAATTAGCCCTCATCCAGCCCCCATCCCATTCCCTCCCCCTCCCTCATCCCATGCTTGTTTGGTGATTAACTTTGATACATATGTTTATGTACCTCCTGCTTTTTAAAGAGGCTCCATCCTCCCCTATCCCATACCCTCTGATTGGTCACCTTAATTGCTTCACTATAGGGCCCTTTCTATAGCTCGACCTCTTCCTGTTGCCCCTTTCCTCCTAGTTATTGCTGATTAGGGGAAGCATCTGGTTTTTATTTTCTGCGATATTTCTCTGTGCATGCCGCGTTGCAAGTCCTGATCCCACTTTTGACGGCCCCAATAGTGGCCTGGCTACCTGTGGACTGATCCAGACCTCACTGGCTCAAGCAGCGGCCTGGCCTCATGGGAGGCCCCGATTCTGGTCTTACTGGCCCCGACACCGGTCTAACCCCTCAGCTGGCTCCGATCCTGGCCTCTGTGGCCCCAGCACTGGCCTAGCCTAAAGGCAGGCTCCGATCCCGGCCTCGGAGGCCTCAGTAGCGGCCTTGCCTCACGGCAGGCTCCGATGTTGGCCGCTGGCCCCGGCACTGGCCTAACCCCTCAGCAGGCTCCGATTCCGCCCTCGGAGGCCCCAGCTCCAGCCTTGCCTCACAGCAGGCTCCGATCCTGGCCTCGCTGGCCCTGGCACTGGCCTAACCCCTCAGCAGGCTCTAATCCCGGCCTTGGGGTCATAGGTGTGCCCAACTGTGCCCAGAGAGTGCTGGGAACTGAACTGGGAGTATCTACCTCTGACCTTCACCCTCAGTCCTATTTAATTTTAATTTTATTTTATTTTCAAACAGGGTCTTGTTATCACGTGCTGGTCTCAAGCCTGCGATCCTCCTGCCTCAGCCTCTCAGGCCACACTAGGGTTACAGGTGGCCCCCGGGCCCACTGGCCTTGGCACTTTTCAAGGCTGAGTAACCCTAGGTGGCTAGTGGGTCATACCAGACAGTGTAGGCATATTCTTTTCTTGTGGACACTTTTGATACAACATGATAAGCCCTCCCCCCATTAAACTCCCACCATTTCCTGCGGTTGGACTAAAAATTGCCTCCTGTTGGAATCTAAACCCCAAGGTATGAGTGCTGCAAGCCTGTAATCGCAGTACTTGAGAGGCTGGGACAGGAGGATTGGAGGTTGGAGGCCAGCCCTCAGCAATTTCGTACAACCCTGTTTCAGAATAAAAAAGGCTAGGGACATAGTTTGGAGGTAGAATGCCCCCGGGCTTAATCCCTGATCCTCCCCCACCCCAAATATAAGTAAAGTAGAACCTGCAGTGAGGAGGTGGGAGGCCCAGGAGCAGAGCCCGCCTCTGCCCACCCGGCCAGGGAACTGCGCAGCCTGGAGCAGGGCTGGAGGCGGACGCAGGGGCCTGGACAGGCTCCATGCGGGGCCGGAGGGACAGGCCCCTTCAGGCAGCTTACGTCACGTCAGTGGCCTGGGCTGAAGTGGAGGCTGCCCTCACCAGAGGTGGAGGCTGCCCTAGTGCGGAGACCGGGCCAGCTCCACCGCCAGGGCCTGGGGTGGCCTTCTGTGTGTGTTGTTGGCGCCTGGGTACCTGGGCAGGAGCTTGCCCCCGGCTCTGCCCCGGCTCCACCGCCTCCTGAAGCCCTCCTCCCTCCCAGGTGCTGTGGCCGGGCCTCCTAGGCTGCAGGCTGAGCTCTGGGCTCTGGGGATTTGGTGCCAAAAAGAAGGGACCCGGAGGAAAAGGGCTGTCTTCCTAGCCCTGTGCCCCTTGACTAGGCCTGTGCCCCTCATCTAGCCTGTGACCCTGTGACCCCGTGCCTCCAAACGGCGGAGCCTGGGCGGGAGGGGGAGCGTGTGTAGCGTGCAGGTGCCGGCGCTCTGATGCGGTGAGCTGGCAGCCCTTCTTTGTATAAACCTGGTCTGTGGTCGAGACGCCTCTTCCTGGCTGGATGTTCCTTTTCTAGAATGAGCTGAGAGAGGCTGGTACCCGCCTGGGGGACCGACGGGCGGGCTCCGCGAGCCAGGGCCTGCCCGCCACCGCGCACACGCTAGACGCTCCGCGGGTGCTCTCATGCTGGTGATGGTGTGTGCGGCTTCTTCTTAACTACTTTTTTTTTTTTTTTGGTACTAGGACTGAGCCCAGAGTTGTTCTACTTCCGAGCTCCACCTCCAGCTCTATTTTGTCTTTTATTTTGAAACAGGGTCTTACCACGTTGCTGAGTCTGGCCTTGAACCTGTGATCCTCCTATCTCAGCCCCCACGAACCGAGATTACAGGCGTGCACCACCAGCTTACACCTGGCTGTCAGTGCCTCTATTGAGCTATGATTCCCACACCTGAAATTCACCTGTTTACACAGTACTCTGTAGTTTTTTTTAGCACAGCCACTGGATTAAGCCGCTTTTGGCATAATCTCACTGTTAGGACATTTTATTTCCCCTCCCCAAGAAAGCCAGTCCCTATTAGCAGCGCTCCACCCTCCTCCCCAGCCCCGGCAGCCTCTGGTCTGTGTGCACCGCCTCCCGGGCCCTCCCTCCCCGCCCCGCTGGCCCTGCCGCGTTTGACAGTAGTTGCAGGCGCCTGTGTCTAAAGCAGTTTCCGATCATCATTTCTCACCAGATTATTGCATCTTTGAGGGCCTGGGTCGGGGCCGGGGACTTCCTGTGAGCAAACCAAGGGGGCAGTGTGCGGCGGCAGAAGAGGAAGAGGGCAAGCACAGGGAGCCCTGGGCTTCTGCCGGGCTCACCAGTCCGCGAGCCCGCGTCCCGGCTCCGCCTGTTCAGTGGCCCGGGGCAAGTTACCTACTCCCTCTGGGGCTGGGTTTGCTTTGTCAGAGCGAAGAGTGTGTCCTTCATGGGGTCAAGGAAAGGATTACAGAGGAGCATGTGTTTCTGGGACTTGGTCCTGAGCCAAGGATGACTCACTAGTGCCGCTCGTTTGCAGATCCCTGGCCGTCCCACCAGGCCCCGTGTGAACTGAGAAATGTTAAGCAATTAGTGCAAGCCAGGCGTGCGGCGCACACCTGCAGTCCCCGCACGCTCGGAGGCGGAGACAGGAGGGCTGCAGGTTTGCGGCCAGCGTCGGTGACTTAGTGAGGCTCTCAGCAACTTAGCAAGGCCCTATTTCAAAATAACAAATAAAAAAGGCTGGGAGTGCTGGGCGTGGTGGCGCACGCTTGTCATCCCCGCGCTTGGGAGGCGGAGACAGGAGGATCGCGCAGGTTCAAAGCCAGCCTCACTGGCTTAAGAGACCCTGTTTCCAAATAAAAAAGTATAAAAATAGGTCTGGGAGTGTAGCCCAGAGGTAGAAGGGTTTCCAGGAACCCCAGTACCACACACACAAACACACAAAAGCTGTTTTATGGCGATATAACACCCACAGAAAAGCATATACTCCTGAGCGTATGACCTTTCCCATGACCTTTCCAAGAACACGCCTGCGTAGCCCGTGCTCAGATGAGGAGATGGATGTCCCTGCACTGAGCCCCTCCTCATCCTGTCGAGTCTCTGGCCCCTCCAGGTGGCCACTGTCCTGCCGTCTAGCCCTGTCCCTGCAGAGGAGCTGTGCGTGGGTTTGAGCTTCATGGAAATAAAACTGTAAAGTGCACCCCCCAGCTGGCATCTCCTGTCCGTGCTGTGCGCGCCCGTTCCCATCGTGTACGTTCCTCAGTTGTTGGGCCTGGCTGTTCTGCCTCTGCTGGGCGTGTGGCTGTGGCAGTGGGCGGCCATGTTGGGACCACCCCAGCATCCTTGTGTCCTCGGGTGAGTGCGAGCGCTCGTTCTTGTCGGGCAGGGTGGCCATGGGATCGCTGGGCCTCAGGTGGGCCAGCGTCCTTGCGGCCGTCCCGTGCCATGAAGGACCATCTTTCCTCCAGAAAGGTAGACCTCTGCCCCGGGGGCTTGGCCACTCCCGGTGACATCTGGTCTGTGCAGGGCGCCCGTGGAGCCACCGGCCACGCGGCAGCTCTGCCAGTGTTTCCCGGCCCTCGGCAGCCGTGGGACCGGAGGAGCCAGGCCCCGGGTTCTAGAAGATCACAGCGTGACCGGAGGCAAACAAACCAAAGGATCGGGAAGGGCCTGGCCAGTTGGTCCTAGAAATTCACTCTGGGCTGCGAGAGCAGAGGAGGTGGGGCTTGGGCTGGGACGGCGCTGCTTTGCTCAGCTGCAGGGTCCCCGGGAGCTGCCCCCGAAGGCCTCCATCACCCGCGTCCTGGGCAGAGAGGCGACGTGGCACGGGAAGGGCAGCTTCTGGTGAGCCCAGGCTTGCCGGGCCTGAGATTGCTGGGTTGCAGTTTTCAAGTGATAAAACCAAGATAACAGTCGCCCTTATGGAGTTGCTTTGCAGGGGAAGGGAGACAGGGATTCGCCGTCAGCTCTGGACACGTGGGCAGCCCGTGTGTATCCCTTGGGAAGTCCGGAGCCCGGATGGATCTTAGTGGGGGGGGGGCGCTGATAAAGGTGTGGGCTCCAGAGGCACCAGCGGACTCTCACCCACGGCCTCAGTTTTGCAAACCCTTTCCCTCCGTCGCTCTTGGGCCACCAGGTTCTGCGGACGTTTGTCTGCAGGGCTCCCAATCTTTGCTTTTTTTGTTTTGTTTTGGTGAGGGGTGTTTTACCTCCAAACCATGCTCTAGTCCTTTTTAATTTTTATTTTGAAACAAGGTCTCCTTACATTTCTGAGGACCTTGCCAAGTTGCTGAGACTGGCCTCTAACCTGTGATCCTCCTGTCTCAGCCTCCCAAGTTCTGGGATTACAGATGTGCACCACCATGCCTGGCTTCAAATCATTTTTTACTCCAGCCTTTCCCCCATCCCTACTCACCTGTCTTTTGTGTGCATATGTTGCTGGGGATTTAACTCAGGGGCACTCTACCACTGAGCTACATCCTAGCCCTTTTTATTTTTGAGATGTGGTCTTACTAAGTTGCCCAGGCTGGCCTCGAACTTACAATCCTCCTACCTCAGCCTCCCGAATTGCTGAGGTGACTTTATCTTTTTTTGTGTGTATGGTACTAGGGATGGAACCCAGGGGCATTCTACCTCCAAACTACACCCCCAGCCCTATATATTATTCTTTATTTTGAAACAGGGTCTCGTTGAGTTGCAAAGGGCCTCACTAAGTAGCTGAGGCTGCCTGTGAACCACGATCCTCCTGTCTCTACCTCCCATATGCTAGGATGACAAGCGTGCGCCACCACGCCTGGCTTGACTTTATCTCTTAATCTGCTTTTCTTACGTTGGGGTATCATCAGAAATGGGCGAGGAGGCTGGGTGTGGGGGTGCACACCTGTAATCCCAGTACGTGGGAGGCTGAGACAGGATTGCAAGTTTGAGGCCAGCCTCAGCAACTTTGTGAGACTCTCGGCAACTTAGTGAGACCCTGGCTTAAAATTAAAAATAAAAGGGGCTGAGGGTGTCGCTCAGAGGCAGAGCGCCCCTGGGGTCCATCCCAGCCCCCACCACAGAGGTGGAGTGGTCAGACAGGCAGACACAGGCTTCTCTTCAGTGGTCTGGGAAGGGACAGCTGGGACCCGGGCCTGGTTCCCGCTCCTCCTGCACCCGGAGCTGTCGTGTGACTCCTGAGAAAGAGCGAGGAACCCCGGGAACCCGGAACCGCATCGCTGGGCGCGAGGTGCGGCTGGTCCCCCTTGGCCTCCTCGCCCAGGCCGGACTTCCCTGGGAGGCGTCGCGAGAGCGTGGCGGCCGGGCGCCAGGCGAGGAGGGCAGAGGCGCGGAGCAGCCGCCTCCGACCGATGGGGGTCCTGCGGGACCGCGGGGTGGTGAGGCGTCTCGTTTCCTTTCTCTCCCAGTCTCGTCGGAGCAGATCGAGCAGCTGCACCGGAGGTTCAAGCAGCTGAGCGGGGACCAGCCCACCATCCGGTAAGACCCCGGGCCTGGGGAGCGGGCTCTCCTCCTGTCTGTGCTGCCAGCGCCCTGCGTTTGCCCTGTGCCCTCACCCACACCTGTACCTGCTTTCATTCTTCTGGTCCCTTCTGAGACACCATGTTCCTTCCTGGACTTGTGCCTGGGATCCTAGATGGGTACCAAGCACCTGCTGGAAGCCAGGATCCGGCTCAGTGCTGGGTGAGTCAGCAGGTGCAGCGCAATCCAGGGGGTGCCAGAGTGTCCTGAGGTCCCTGTGTCTTGATTCTGCTTGCTGGGGTTAGTTCCAGCCTCACGCGAGATGCAGGGGAGGCAGCCTCCCGTTTTCGTCAAGGGAAACTGACATTTTCCATTGTGTTTTAGAAATTAATTTTTTTTTGCCAGGTGTGGTGGCACATGCCTGTAATCCCAGTACTTTGGAGGCTGAGGCAGAAGGATTACAGGTTTAAGGCCAGCCTCAGCAACTTAGTGACACTGAGCAACATAGCAAGACCCTGTTCCAAAAAGAAAAAACAAAACAAAACAAAAAAAGGGCCGGGGATGTAGCTTGGAGGTAAAATTCCCCTGGGCTCGGTCCTCAATAAAACACACACACACACACTTTTCCGGCTCCAGTGTGCCCCATCCTGATGGGGCTCGACGTCCAGGGCTGACCAGCGCAGGGTGCCAGGCAGCTGCAGGCCGTTCCAGCGCCAGGCAACCAGGTGTCCACTGTAAACTCCCCGGTGGAGGGAGGGACCCCAAATAAACAGCCAGGGCACGGGGTGACTGTGGGAACTTTAAAACAAACCTCTTCACAGTGGAGGGAGACCTCCTCCTCCTCCTCAGAGGACAGACTTAGTCTCGCCTTCCCTTTGAGGACAGGAAGGGCAGGCACACCCCCACTTGCTCTTCTCCCTAAACAGAGGCGCACTGTGAATCTAGTCTCCAAGCATCAGTGCCAGAGCTCGCATTGCGTGAAGGTCTCCTCGCGGTGGTCTCAGCTTAGTTAATCCAGCGATAAAGACCCACACCTTCAGTACCACACAGGCCCATGGAGAAGGCGCCGGAGCCCAGCCTGGAGGGACCTGGCTTCTTATCGGCTCTGATGGAGTCACAGGCCCGATTCCGAGCCAATCACTGGGGCAGTGCCCAGAAATGCAAACTGGGCTCCCCTCCCACCCCCAGAGCTGGGAAGGAGCGGGGCGGGGTCAGATCCCACCTTGGCTGGAGAAAGCTTTAGGTTCAAAGCCACGTGCGTTGAATTCTTCAGACTTGAGGGGTGTAAACCCCAGACTGGGAGACAGATTTAGATTAGTTTTCTCTTGGGTAAAGTGAGCGCGCCTCTGGGATCTGGTTCGTGTGTGTTGGGTACTCCAGGCTCCCGGGCACTTGGCGGATGGGCCGGCCGTGCTTGTAGATCCGTCCTTGCTGTGCTGTGCCAGGAGGGGTGGGGGGCACTGCGGGAGGCCCCTCCCATCTTCTGGCTGCCATGCGGGCTTTGCTAGCCTGTCTGGGGTGGGGCCTGAGCCGTGTTCCTAACCAGTGCAGAGATTGCTCAGCACCAAGGACAGCACATAGTAGGTCCTTGCAGTTGGAGCCAGCTCCACCTGCAGCCAGGATTGTGCACAGCCTTTGTGTTCATGTTTTGGGCGACTGTCCCCTGCTCCTCACCGGCAGGGCCGTGTGAGCCAGGGGTCCTGCCTCCCCCAGCACTGCCGCCCTCCCCCGCACATCCCTAGGCTGCCGGCTCACCGGCGTGCCAGTCCTGCGCCACAAGCCCTGCGTGTGTCTGCCTGCCGGGGCTGTTCCAGGACCTTGTGAGCTGCCCCAGCTCAGCAGCCCTCAGTGGCTGCCCAGCATGTCATCCTCACGCCCACAGGGGTCTGCGGAGGCTGGACCACATCTCCAAGACCCCGCCCTGCCCTCTGAACCCCACAGCCTCCCGTGCTTGCCCCTCCCCGACATTTACAGCAGAGGCTCGTAGCCCCTCCGCTGCCTCCAGTCCTGAGGGAGCAGGGTCGGTGCTGAGTCCTGGCCTGACACAGAAGATGCTCTGGGAGGAGGCGACTGAGGGGCAGAGGGACAGCTGGAGCCAGCCACAAGAACATCACGGTGTGAGGTGTGGTCCACACGGCCGCTCTCAACACCGCCCCACATCCTGGTGATGGGCGCTGCCCTGCACGCCCGGACCCCGGCACTGCAGGGGAAGGGCTAGGGCCGCAGGCGGCGGGCTCAGAGGCCGACAGCAGCTCCAGGCCTCAGCACCTGCGGGGGCCTCTGCTGCTACCTGCCCGGGATGGGACGCAGATGTACCTAGGAGACAGGCCGGGCTCCACTGGTTAATGAATGAGTTAACAGGCGCTCAGCAGCTGGGGTGTTTGTTTGAAAAGGGAAACCTTAAAGCTGCCTGGAAAAGGAAGAGGGTGTGGGGTGAGGGGCACTCCCGTGGGGTGAGGACCTGGGGTCAGAGTGGGGTGAGGGGCGCTCCCGTGGGGTGAGGACCTCAGGGCAGATGTAGAAAGGGGAGCTGGAGGAGTCAGGTCGCGGTGCAGGGCACCCCGGCTTCCTTGATGGTCTTAGATTAATTAGCAGGTACTCACAGGGACTGATTTTGTTTCGTGGTACTAGAGATTGAACCAGGGGCAGTCTACTTCCAGGCTACACCCTGGCCCTTTTTATTTTATTTTTTTATTTTGAAACAAGGTCTCAGTAAGTTGCTGCGGGCCTCTTCCTGAACTCCACGCTCAAGCAGCAGCTCCCCACCTGCCTGGTCTCCAAGGGCACTGAGGTGGCCCAGAATGAGTCCCTCCTGGGCGGCCCTTTCTGTCTTCAGGGCCTCGCCCTTCCAGCCCGAGTCTCCTGGGGTCACCCTGGTGTCCCTCTGACTTGTACCGGCTCAGCCCTCAGCAAACTGCTGTCCCTCCCCACTCTGGGTGGGGGGCTGCTCTTCTCTCCCTGCCTCCACGTCACCCCAACATCCCCTCCCTGACCCCCTGGCCGTCCTTATGTGAGAAGCTCGGCATTGCTGAGAGAGACAGGGTCCCTGCCCTCAGTAGCCTCTGTGGGGCCTCAGTTTCCTCAGTGTGAGAAACGTTGACTGTGCGGGGTGGGGGCCTGTGCGGTGGTGAGGGGAGCCCCAGGCCCACCGAGAATGGGGGCTGCACCTGTAGCCGTTGCAGGCTCCGCCCTGTGGCCTCTGGGCCTGGATGGGCTGGTTCCAGCTGCAGGGAGACCTTGGCGGCCAGCAGGCGAGCCAGGGAAAGCAGCCCGGTCAGGTGGCGGTTGCGGAATGGCCAGCGCGGCCCTCAGTGGCCGTGCGCTGCGCTTGCCCGGGCCTCTCCGCCCCCAAGACGAGCCTGTCCTCCCCTCCTCTCTTTGGTGGATTTGGAGATTGAACCCAGAGCCTCGTGTGTACTAGGCAAGCGCTGTGCTGCTGAGCTGCAGGCCGCCCCTCTCACCTTAGCGTCAAGTTACCCAACCCGAAGGAAGGAAGGGGCCGGGCAGGCGGCTCTGAGGGGCCGGGATTGCTGCCCACAGCTGCAGCAGCTCAGCCTCCACCTCGCTGGGCCTGGCCTTACCTGAAGCGGGTCATCTTAGGCAAGGTGTGCTGGTGAACCTCCAGGCTTCCGCGGGTGAGCCGGCCTGGCTGGCGGGAGCACTTGGGGCCTGAGGGGTCTGGCGACTCCTGTCTTCACTGGTTGGTGGCCACAGTCACCAAGTCAACTGCCGCTGTTATTAACATGGCACCACCTTTGGTGTGTGCAGCGCTAGTCAGGAAATACGGGACCGGAACAGGCTTTACGTGGAAGAAAGCCTGGGAGGGGCACTGACCGGGAAAGAGCCCACAAGAGCCGGGCGCCCCTTCTGTACAGACCAGGGCTTATGGAGGTGGGGACGGCGGGACTGGTGGGCTTGGCGCAGGCCAGGGCAGGTCCACTTATGGGGGGGGGGTCAGAGGCACTTCCCCTGGGTCCTGGAGTCACAGTCAGACCTCACAGTCTGACTGTGCTGGGGACGGAGCGCAGGCCTCGGCACGCTGGTCCTCAGCCCCTAAAGTACCATGAATGTCGTAGCTACTATTACTTGTTATTGCTGGTCTAATTGCTGTTATTGACATGATGTCAAAATTAAGAGCTTGTGCCGGGCGTGGTGGCGCATGCCTGTAATCCCAGTACTTGGGAGATTGAGACAGAAGGATGGCAGTTCATGGACAGCTCAGCAAGTGCACTGACTCTTGTCAACCTAGCGAGACCCTGTTTCCAAATAAAAATAGGATAGGGCTGGGGGTAGAGTGCCCCGGTTCAGTCCCAGCACCCCCCCACACAGAGCTCACAATGGTGCCAAGCCTGTCCTATGGGTTGATGTCATTTAACCATCTCGTTGCCTCCCTGATGGTCCAGATATTCCTGTTAGGTAGTTAGATAGGAAAAGTAAGACTGGGCAGAAGAAAAGAGGCAGGAAAGCCTTCCTGCAAGGAAAGGACGGCGCCGGGTGGGGCTCAGGCTCCCAGCCACACCAACAATCGCGCACAGCCTCACTGAGCGGCCACGCAACCCCAAAACTAGTCTGCACAAAAGCGGCGGAGTTTCTGGGGGTCTTGGAAAGCCCACCGTGTGGAGGGGCACTGCCTCTCGTGTGCGCACCTTGGGACTGCTCCTGGACCCTCTGGTGGAATCCACCCAATGGCTACTTGACGGTGTCCGTCCAGATAAAAACTGCTGCAGCGCATACAGATCGGGGTTTTACTCATGGCCCCACGACGTACCATGACGCCCATTGTGCAGAAGCCTGAGGCTCTGAGGTGCCCGGCCGCTTGCCTGTGGCCCCTGCTCCTGCCCGTGTGACCACATCGTCCCTCTGGCAGAGGGAGTTAGACCTGTGCCCACCTCCCAGATGGCGAGACGGAGGTGCTCAGAGTGAGGCACCCAGCAAGTGGGGGCCAGCCCTGCCAGCCAGGGCATCGGGGAGGCCCGTGGGGCACGGTGTCCTCGGCAGGGGCGCTCTGCTCCCTGCTGCTGCTGGAAGGAGGCCCGTGGGTGGGCCCAGCCTTCCCACGACCTGTGGCTCTCCTCCCTGGCCCCGGGGAGGGAGCTGAGCTTGGCTCAGCTGGAGGCTGGCGGGAGGAGGGAACCGCCCCACCACCCAGTTGCTCACGGGGCAGCCGGCCCATGGGGCTCTGGGAATCTCAGCCCTTCCATGGGCACCGACGCCACCGTCCATGGGGCCACTGTGTGCCAGCCCTTGAGCGTCTTACCTGGTTCCTGTCATACAAGCTGTAAAACCCTGTGGGACGCCCATTCCCAGAGGAGCCAATGGAGGCCCCAAGAGGCAGAGTCCCTGTCCAGGGCCAGAGTGGTACAACCCAGGCTGGTCCCAGAGCCGCGCCCAGACCCCGCCTCCACGCAGCCAGCCAGCGAGATGGAGCCGGCTCTCCCAGAATGAATTCCCTCTCTCAGCCAGGGACCTGGACTTTGGGAGACAGGCCCTGTCAGCTGGGGATGGCGGGAGCTCAGGGTGGGGACCCAGTGTGCCTTTGCCCGCAGGTTCCAGCGTGACGCCGTCCAGCTGGCGGGCCCGGGCAGGTTGTCGGCCCTTTCTGTGTCACGCCTGTTACGGGAGGGGTCGTGGGCACGTTGGGGGTGCTGCCCAGGTCGAGGAGAGGCCAGGTCGCTGGTGGTGAATGTGCGCTGTGGTGGTGCTGGGGAATAAACCTAGGGTTTTACCTCTAAGCTATGCCCCCAGCCCCCTTTGAGATTTCTTTTTGGTTTGAAGTAGGGTCTCAGTAGTTGCTGAGAGTTGCTGTGCTGTTGAGACCGTCCTCAAACCCGTGGCCCTGCCTCAGCCTCCCAGGTGCTGGGATCACAAGTATGCCCCACCACACCTGGCTGTATTATTATTCTTTATTTAAATCAGAATCTTGCTAGGTTATTTAGTCTCGCTGAGTTGCTGAGGCTGGCCTCCAACCTGCGGTCCTCCTGGTTCATCCTCCCAAGTACTGGAACTATAGGCGTGCACCACCACTAGCATGGCGTTCCGAGGTTCATCCTGTCCTAGCAGGTGTTAGAGCTTCAGTCCTTTGGGGGTGTTTTGTTTTAGAGATGGGGTCTTGTGCTGCCCAGGCTGACCTCGAACTCCTTGGCTGAAGGCCCTGGCCTTTGCCTCCGCCTCCGGAGTAGTGGGGTTCTGCCGTGCCGCTGCGCCCGGCTCCTTTCATTCCTTTTATATCCAAAAGAATTCCCTTATTCTGTGGCCCCGTGGCAGCCCATCACTCCGGGCCAGCCGCCTGAGCGTGTCTTCTTCCTCGGAATTGCGCTCTGTGAACTCAGGTCACGGCTGTGCCCGGCGCCCGCTGTCTCCGCCAGGACGGAAGCTGCGCGGGGGAGGGCGGCTGCGCCCTGGCCCCCCACGCGGTGCGTGCGTGCTTCCATACTCCCGCCACAGTGCTTGGGGTCCTCATCTGCTCTGTCACTTTCCTTCCCAACGCTGCTTTTAGGCTGGTTGACCTCCCCACCCAGTCTCTCGTACCCCAGGGGCAGCCGGCCTGGCCGTGTGCCCCCCCGCCCCCAAGCTCTGCCCGGGACAGCCGCGGAGCAGAAGCAGAAGATGAACAGAAGCTGGCCTCCAGGAGAGGCCGGCAGGGCGGGCGGCGGCCTCGGAGCGTGCGGCCCACATCTGCTTCCTCCTCCTTTCCCCTGGTGCTTCTCCTTGGAAACCAGCAAAGAGAACTTCGACAACGTCCCTGACCTGGAGCTCAACCCGATCCGATCCAAAATCATCCGTGCCTTCTTTGACAACAGGTGGGCCCTTCCCGAGTGCCGGTGGGCAGGCCGCCTGCTCCCCGCTGCTCAGAGTGTGGGTGTCGGGCCCCAGGCTATTAGTTATCTCTGGCTGGGTGCAAAGACCCCACACTGCCCCGTCCTCTTATTTTCAGTACTGGGGACTTAACCAAGGGACGCTCTAGGCCGAGCCACGCTCCCCAGCCCTTCTTGCCTTGAGCCAGGGTCTCGCTGAGTCGGCGAGGCCGACCTCACACTTGCGCTCTGCCGCAGCTCCCGGGCAGCTGGGATGGCAGGCGCGTGCCACGGCCTGGCGTGTGTTGGAGCTGGCGCGGGAAGCCAGGCCTCGGGAAGGCTACGCGGTGCTGTGCCACTGAGCCACACCCCGGCTCCAAGGGAATGCCTAGTGTATATTAACTCACCTCCCCTGCGGGGCAGGGGTCCAGGCAAAAGGTGGCCAGGGTCTCGGGCTGAGCGTCTCTTACCAAATGCTACTCTGATTTTTATTTTTAAGACTTTTTTAACCACTTAAGAAAGTGAACTGCCTACAGCTGGGTGCCTGGTACCTCCCTGTCATCCCAGTACTTGGGAGGCTGAGGCCCTGCCTCAAGCTAAAACAAAACAAAACAAAATAAAGGAAGTCTGGGTGGGATGTAGCTCGGTGGTAGGTTGCCCCTGGGTTAGAGCCCCAGCAGTGTGCACACAAGAGTAAAACCCTTAGTTGATAGGCCGTTGCAGAAATAGGCAATAGGCCCTTTGTAGCCCCAGGGCTACATTAAGAGGGGTCAGGAGAGTTGCTGGTGAGTCACTAGGGTGCTTGGTGCCTCAGTCTCCCGGATACGCGTGAGGGCCCACGCTGAGCTGAGGCCGGGTGGGGCTGGGCTCCCTGCTGGGCCCTGTGCAGGCGGAGCAGGTCCTTGGGACACAGCCCAGGTGAGGACGGCCATCGCGGCCGGGCACCGGGAGGGCCAGGCTCCCAGCAGATGTGGTTGGCAGGGCCCAGCAGCAGCTTCTGACGACGGGCGCCCCCCCACAGGAACCTGCGCAAGGGGCCCCGCGGCCTGGCCGAGGAGATCAACTTCGAAGACTTCCTGACCATCATGTCGTACTTCCGGCCCATCGACGTCACCATGGGCGAGGAGCACGTGACGCAATCCCGGAAAGAGAAGCTGAGATGTGCGTGCCAGTCCCGGAACCCGGGCTCCCGCAGCCGGAGGCTGGTTATCTGGGGTGGGGCAGGGCGACGCTCCCTGAGGCCGGCACCCTCCTGTCCCTGGCACGGTCCACGCCTGTGGTCCAAGCAGTGGCCCAGGCTGCTCCTCTCCCCGTGGGCTCCCAGGACTCGACATCGCTCTCCATCCCACCCGGCTCAGCCGCCGACTCAGGAAGATGCCAGTGTGGGGGAGGGGAGCTTGGCTGTGATTGGTGACTGCTTACGGGCCGGTGGGAACCACGGCCATGGTGCCTGGCATCCACCCGCCTCCTGTGAGCGCTGGGGGCTTGAGGGCCAGATCTGCCGCCCCTTGTCCCCATCTGCAGTGGCGAAGGCGGGCACAGAGATGCGCAGCCAGGCACTGGAGGTTAAGCGGCCAACCAGCCCATGGCCTTTGCCTTGGTGTGGATTTCAGGGGGCAGCCGGGGCTCTGGTCCCCCTAACTGCCCCCACCCTGTCATTCCCTAGTTCTGTTCCACATGTACGACTCAGACAGCGACGGACGCATCACGCTGGAAGAATATCGAAATGTAAAGTATGCCGCCCTGCCCTGGGCTCCCGGCCTCCGGCCTCCGCCGAGGCCGAGGTCACCGTGTATCTCTGCTGCCCGCAGGTAGTGGAGGAGCTGCTGTCTGGAAACCCCCACATTGAGAAGGAATCCGCTCGCTCCATTGCTGACGGGGCCATGATGGAGGCGGCCAGCGTGTGCGTGGGCCAGATGGTGAGCGCCTCCGGCCGCGGCCCGTGTTTCTGAAAGGTCTCAGAGGGCAGGGCTGTGTGCGTCCTGCTCACAGTTCAAACCAGCGCTCGGAGCAGAGCTCAGAGACTCCTCGGCTTTCCCTAGGAGACTGCAGGCCCCGCCCTGGGGGCTGCGAGGCTCAGGGAAGCTAGCACCCGGCCGGGCTTTGGCTTGCTTTGCTGAGGGTCTAAGTTGCCATAGGTAGCCTCAAACCTGAGGTCCTCTTGTCTTAGCCTCCCAAGTACAGGGACTACAAGTGTGTGCCCCCAAGCCTGTTAGATTCTCTTTTTCCTTAGGGGTGTCTCAGAGGTGCTTTCTGGCCTTTAGCAGGGGTCAGCAGGGAGCTGTCTCTTGAACTGGGGAGGCCCCTTGGCCTGGGGTCAGTCCCGAGGGCAGAATGGAGGGCCGGTGTGGAACAGACCGAAGGGCAGCCAGGCCTCATCTGTCCACCCCTTCATAAAGCTTTAGTTTCGTTTTGCTGGTGGGGAAGCTGAGGCTCAGAAAACATAAAGGACCCTGTGGAGCTTATGATCCTCCCTCTGACCCGACTCAGCCCCGGGCTGCCTGGCGGGCAGGCGGCCAACTCCAGGACGCCACTGGTGCTCTCGGTTCCCGGCACCTGTGTATTCGAAGCGCTGTCTGTTCACCTTGATGGCTCCTGCGCACAGGGTCTGCCATTGAGAGGCGGGGCCACTGCCTGCCTGCTTCATGCCTGTCCTGGGGACTGAGGGGGGCGCTGGCTCTGACAAGCGCACCCACTCAGCAGGTTGACCCCTGCAGGGAAGGGCTCCCCGCTGCGTGGCAGAGCCAAATTCCCACTTGATTTAATTACATTCTCCTCAAATTGCTCCCTGCCCCACTCCAGTTTTAATTGGCGACAGTTTTCTTAATTTGGTGGAGTAAAATTGTTGGCAGCTGGCACCTGCTGGAATGTTCAATCTGAGCAGCCTCAGAGGCGGCGTGGCGCAGGCCGGGCGCACGGGCGTGGCTGGGCGGGCGGCAGCTGCACCCCTGGATCCTGCGTGTACACCTGTGGGAGCCTCTCCAGATCTGGATCCTGCGTGTACAGCTGTGGGAGCCTCAGCCAGATAAACAGCCTGAGCTGAGCCAGCCGCAGCCCTCAACGCCCTCTGGCCTCTGAGGACGCCTAGCGTTTCCCACTGTCCACCTGCCAAAGACACGACCTGCTGTCCCCTCATTAATGGACTTCCGAAGCCGGTTATGGACTGGGCAGGACCTTCCTTTCTAGCACTTTCTCTACAGACCTGGAATGAGCTGGAGGCCGGCCATGCCCCCCCCCCCACCGTCTGGCCTGTGGCCACCCCCAGCCCTGGCCTCTGGGCAGAGGGGCCCGTCTATAATTAGACCCCTTGGCAGCCGGAAGCCCTGGGGAGAGCAGGCAGGAAGGCAGCCCCAGGGACAGGGCTGGCCCAGGCCAGCAGGACTGTTTATTTTCTCTCTATATATATGTATATAGGGAGGGGGAAGGAGGAAGAGAATATTAAAAAGAAACCCAAAGGGTGCAAAGTCCTGTACCCCAGGAACGCTCTGGGAGCCAGCTGGCCAGGCTGGGGTGGGGTGGGGGCTGCCTTCTGCCCTGCAGCACAGTGCAGGGTTCAGAGCGGTCAGAGAGGAGGCTCCGAGTGTGCCCTGGTCTTTGTCCCCAAACCCAGGCCCCTCCCTGCGTTAGCCCCCTGGGGGTCCTGTAGAGCCAACACAGGTGTATGACTGTGGCACGGGGGAGTGAGCCCAGAGGCAGTCTACCTCCGAGCTACATCTTCAGCTCTATTTTTGTATTTTGAAGGAGGTCTAAGTTGCTGGTGGTTTTGCTAAGTTGTTGCACTGGCCTCGAATCTGCAATCCTCCTGCCTCAGTCTCCTGAATGCCAGGATTACAGGCATGCGCCACCTGCCCTGTACCCCGCTCGGTAGCTGCGTGGCCGGCAGCCCATGTGCGGATGGCCACGGCATACTTAGCTGGTCTAGCGGTGAGCACTCTGGCATTCACGGGGTGCTGCAGAGTCAGGATTTTGCATATCTGGTTGTGCTGAACCCAAGATGGCAGGGTAAGGGGCAGGGACCGCCACGTCCCCAGAGCAGAAGGGCTGCAGGGGAGGCCGGGATTGCTCAGCACCAGTGGCTCGCCCAGCCCAGTGGAGCCCGTTAACCAGTGCAGGGCGAGGCAGCTCCCGGGGAGGCAGGTGGGGGGTATCTCTGCTGCTGGGTGGGGGCAGAAGACCATGTGGGTAGGGGCCTGTGCCTCTGCCCCCACCCTGGTGAACCTGTGCTGGCCTCAGGGAGGACGCAGGGCTCAGGGAGACCCCGATGAGCCTCTCTGCGCAGCCCCAGCCACTGTGCTTGGCACGGGGGAGTGGACGGAGGGGCCCTGGCCGCTCACCCCGCCATGTCGCTGTCCCCAGGAGCCGGACCAGGTGTACGACGGAATCACTTTCGAGGACTTCTTGAAGGTGGGTGCCCGGGGGCGGGGCTGCCTGGGTTGCTCCTGAGGACCTGTGGAGCCGCTGGACCTGAGTGACCAGTGCGGCCTCTAAGGCGCTGTAAGCTGGCTCCACCAGGTTATTGAAAGGCGAGTATTCAGAAACCCTCAGAAACGGGAGCAGGACACAGGTGGCCAGTGAGAAGCCAGCATCTCCCGTGGGGCCCCGGGGCCCCTCCCCAGGGCAGCCCCATTCACGGTGAGCAGGTCCTAGAACCGCCCGTGCCTGGTGCACACTTCTCTGGAGCAGCGTGCGCGGCGCTGCCCCTCGCTCCCTCCCTGTGTCTTGACGCCATCTGTGGGCCGCCGCCCACTCATCCATCCTCCTCCCGCGATGGCTCCAGCCCCGCTAGTGGGTGGCTGGGGCCGGCTCTTGCTGTTAGGCGTGCTCCCGGGCTCCTGCGGGCTTGCCAAGGGTCTCTGGAAGCAGGAGCGCCTCACCTGCTGTCCACGCAGCGCCTCCATGGCCTCCTGGGAGCTGAGGGGCCAGGGCAGAACAGGCCTCGTCCCCTGCAGCCTGGGCGACCCTGTGGTCACCCAGCACTAGCAGCAGCACACAGGCACCTTTCCCTGAGGACGTCTAGTCCACCCAGACCTGGGCCGGGCTACGGGTGGTGACGTGGGCGGGAAGGGCCCAGCGCCCGTGGGCTCTCACTGTCCCCGTTTCCAGTCTGGGGCTGTCCCTGAAGTCCTCGCACAGCAGAGAGCGAGGCGCCCGCCCACCAGGGCCCTGCGTCCGTCTCTCCCCTCCAGCGCCCGGGCCTGAGTTGTGGGGAGCTGGAGGGACGCGCGGCTGTGGGGGTGACGGGCTTTGTCCTGGGCCGAGAGCCTCACAGCCTGTGTCCACCAGGGCCCGGCCAGCCGGGCTGTGAGCGCAGGCCAGGTCTGCCCACGGCATGGTTGCTAAGTGGGAGTCACCTTGCCGGCCAGGCCTGCTGGTGCACACTTGCGGTCTTAGTACCTGGGGGCCGAGACAGGGTTTGAGGTTTCAAGGCAGCCTCAGTGACGTAGTGAGACCCTGTTTCAAGATGAGGCATAAACTAGGGCTGGTGGTGTAGGTCGGAGGTAGAATGCTGCGGGGCCGGTCCTCAACACCCCACACACCCCTCTCCTGGCTGCAGCTTGTTGGTCTTGGGCCTGGGTGACCCCAGAGAGGTTGAAATGACCAGCTGTCGTTTCTCTGAATTGACAACAAAGGCCTAGTGTGGCCTTAGGAGCGCACGGCCCCATGTGTTGGCAGACTACTCCCATGGGGGACCACAGCTCCACCTGACTGCCCCGTGGAGTGGGCGCTGTCAGGTGCCCGCGCCCCCACGTACGATGCCAGGGGGCGGCGGGTGGAGGAGAGCGCGGGGCCGGGCTGAATCCGGCTCACGGTGCCTGGGGGGGACCCCAGACGTCGGGGCCCATAGCTGCAACAGGACAGGTGGGCGTCCCCTCCTCGCTTAGCCACAGCCTCGGGGCGCATGGAGGGCGCCGGGCGGGCGCGGGGACGCTGAGGCCACTGCGTCCCTTCCAGATCTGGCAGGGGATCGACATCGAGACCAAGATGCACGTGCGCTTCCTCAATATGGAGACCATCGCCCTCTGCCACTGACCGCCCGGCCCCCGAGGCCGGCGCTTCCTCAACATGGAGGCCATTGCCCTCTGCCACTGACCGCCCGGCCCGAGGCAGCCGGCCCTGCGCCGCTCCCAGCAGGAGCCCTCTTATCCGTGTCCTGCGGTGGGGCTTTGCAGTTTTTACCTCTTAACAATAAACAGGTTTGTTACTGACCCTGCTTCTCACGTTTCCTCCTGTCTGTGAAAGCAGCCTGGTCCCGTGAGGCTGACGAGCTGCTCTCGGCTTGTGTGTCCCTGGGGGCGGTGTCCTCTGCCTGTCAGCCCCGGGAGGCCAGGTGCAGGAGAGCCGCGGGGCCGCATGGTGTCCGGAGGGGCTGGGCCTGGCCGCCCGCACACGGTGGAGCCCAGCTCTGGCCACGGAGCCCAGCCCTGACCTCGGGGACGGCGGCCAGGGCTGCGCATGGCTCCCCAGGCAGGACGGCCCTGCTGCGGGCGAGGCCCGCGGTGTCTGCCTCAGGGAAGCCAGGGCTGCTACAAACCCAGGGCCGGCATCACTGGTGCTGTTTCCAGAGGGAAAGAGCGCACGGGAGGGGCTGTCGAGTCCGTGCGGGCGTGCTGGTCACAGCCATGTGCACGGGGTGGGTGGACACGGGCTTTGCTCTCCCTTGCCCATGCTGGGCTCTCGGCACTCTCCCGGAGCTGCCTGGGCCACCTTCAAGAAAGTTCTCTTGATAGCTGGCAACTGCAGCTGTTTGCACTTTAGTTTTTCATTGATGGTTTTCTATTGCAGGTGCCCCGACTTATCTGCTCACACCCAGGTGGTGGGCGAGGGCTCCGGCCCAGTGGCCCCTGCTGCGGAGGCTGCCCGGGGAGCCTTAGGACGGGCCCTGGCCACCCGCCTGTGGGGAGTCGTCACAGTGGGTGATGGCAGGCCCTGTGTCCCCCACCCCTGCACCCACATCCCCACCAAAGGTGTCCCAAGGGATTCTGGGTGGTATGTGGATGAATTTCTTTCAGCAGGTGTAATTAAGAAAAAAATAGCTGGGCGTGGTGGCGCATGCTTGCAATCCCAGCATTTGGGAGGCAGAGACAAGAGGATCGTGCAGGTTCGATGCCAGCCGTGTGTGCTGGCTTAGGAGACCCTGTTTCCAATTAAAAATATAAAACAGGTCTGGGAGTGTAGCCCGGTGGTAGAAGGGCTTCCAGGAACCCCAGTACCACCAAAAAAACAAAATAACAAAAAACCCAACAACAACAAAAACCTAGCTGTGTATAGTGGTACATGCCTGTGACTCCAGTACTTGGGGGATCACAGGTTTAAGGCTACCCTTGTTAATTTAGCAAGACTCAGCAAACTAGTGACCCTGGGTTCAGTCCTTAGACCACAAAAACATAAGACATAATCACACAACCTCCCAGCTCATCAGGAGAGGTACAAATTGGAATCTAAATGTAAAAGGCAAGCTGGGGGTGGTGGCGCATGCCTGCGAACCCAGTACTTGGGAGGCTGAGACAAGAGGATCGCAGGTTCCAGGCCAGCCTCAACAATTTAGACCCTGTTTTAAAATAAAATATTTCAGAGGCAATGCCCCTGGGCTCAATCCCCAATACCACTAAATTTAGAAGGCAAAATAAAGTAGGTGGTGAGTTCAGGGACCCTGTGAAGCCTGTGGGGCCAGGGCGCAGGGGCGTGAGCGGCTGGGAGGCCCGCTGGGGTCACGGGCTGGACCCCGGCCAGGGTCTTGCTGTGCACCTGCCACCTGGGCCTGGCGGGGGCAGTGTGGCAGCCTGGCACCCCCTCCCCAGGGTGGGTCGGAGGCTAGAAGCCACAGGCCCAGTCTCTAAGTGAAGATGGTATGAAGCCATGGCCAGGACTTAATTCCACATGCTTGGGCGGAGTAAGCCACAGGTCCGAGCAGAGGACTCTGTGTCCACTCTCCAGGTGCCCGCAGTCTCCTGGGAGGCGGCCACCCCACCCACCCGCCTCTGGGGGCCTCAGCGTCTCGGCTGCCAGACGTCGGCGTCTAGCACGTCACTAGGGCAGCGTTGCGCTCCTGTCCAGCAAAGCGTCTCAAGCCATGCTGTGCATGTGGGGACCTGAGGTGTCGGGGGCAGCAGGGGCGCTGCCCCCGCCCACGGCTAGGGGCTGGCTTGCCTTTTGTTCAACAAAGGCAGTTCCTCAACGCAGCCGGGCGTGGTGGGCACGCTTGCAATCCCAGCGTTGGGGAGGCTGAGACAGGAGGATCGCGGTCCGCAGACAGCCTCACTACTTAGGCCCTTTGCAACTCAGTGAGACCCTTTTTCAAAATAAAGAACACAAAAATAGGGCTGGGTGTGTAGCTTGGACGAGAACGTCCCTGGTTCTATCCCCAGCACCACCAAAAAACAAAAAAGCTTCCCCCAGCCCCTGTGCTCAAGTTGTGGGTGGGGAGACGAGGCCATGGCAGGGACTCTTCACAGCAGCACCAGCTGTGAAGCGCTGGGTGAGGCTGGCCTGCGCGGGGAATGGAAAGCGGACCAGCGTGCTGTGGCCGGCCACCTCGCTCAGAGGAAAGTGCGTGCGACAGCTGCGGGGCGCTGGCCCTCGCAGGCAGGCACCGAGGTGCTGGGCGGGGTGATCCCCTCGAGCCCTTCCGCGCTGGTCGGTGGCAGCCACCCTGGGGCTGCACTTGGTGCAAGCCTGCTCCCAGGGCCCGGTAATCCCCCAGCACCCGCACCCGCGGAGCTGCTGCCAAGACAGGAGGATCACAGGCTCGCAGCCAGCCTCAGCTACTTAGACCCTGTTTCAAGATGAATAAAAAACAGGGCTGGGGTAGAGCTCAAAGGTTGGAGTGCCCCTGGGTTTGACCCCAATACCCCCCCCACACACACACACACATACACACACACCAATACCAGCCCAGTGGGCATGGAGGTGCACCACACCTATGATCCTAGTACTTGGGAGGCTGAGATAGGAGGATCAGAGGTCCAAGGCCAGCCTCAGCAACCTAGGTCCTCTGCAACTTAGTAAGACCCTCTTTCCAAATAAAAGATAAAATAGGGCTGGGGGTAAACTCTGAGATAGGGTGACCCTGGTACCAAAAAAACAAAAGACCGAGGTGGCTGCTCTGGGCGCAGGCCTGGCGCTGGCCCTGCGGTCTGGGCAGCGGCGTGTGTGACGGGATGGGAGCAGGTGTCTTGGGAATAGCTCCTGTCACCTGCCGGGCTGTCAGCGTGTCCGGGGTGGGAGCTGGTGCAGAGACCCTGACCTAGAGCAGCCAGCTCCACGCCCAGCCGGGGCGTGGAACCCAACACGGTGCCTCCTCTGTGGCAGTCGCTGCAGATGTGCCAAAGTGTGTCCGAAGTCAAGTCAAAGAAGCACGCTGGCCTGCGGCCTTCCTCCATTAGAACCACGCCAGGTAAAAGGAAGCAGGCAGAACGCAGCACTAAGTCAATATTTGAAGGATGCTGATAAGGTAGGTCAGGCCCACAGGCGGGGCCGGAGAACCTGAGCTCCGAGTTCTGAGGCGGCGTCTTCTGAGTGTTAAAAGAATATGGCAGTTTGCCGGGCGTGGGGCGCACGCCTGTAATCCCCGTGCTTGGGAGGCAGAGACAGGAGGATCGCGCAGGTTCGAAGCCAGCTGCGCTGGCTTAAGAGACCCTGTTTCCAAATAAAAAAGTATAAAATAGGTGTCTGGGAGTGTAGCCTGGAGGTAGAAGGGCTTCCAGGAACCCCAGTACCACCAAAAAATAAATAAAAAAATATAAAAGAATATAGTGGTTTGACACACACACCTTAACCGGGGAGATTTACACAAGGGTGGTGCAACGGGAACCCAACGGGAGCAACTCAGGGAACCCGCAGCCACCCGGGACGTGAGTGACGGACGAGAGCGGGCAGGGCTGCCGCAGCCCTGGTTCAGGCCCTTGGAACGCACCTTCGCTAGACTTTAACAAAGCAATTCTGTTCTCTGGTCAAGGACAGGGAAGTTCCTTTGTGTTACGCCAGGAGGAGAGGAGCCCCCGCACCTCCCACCCCTCCTCCGCTACGGGCAGGTGATGCGGCTGGATGCTGCCTGGAGAGGCCACCCTGTAAGCAGGCTGAGAACTTGGGAGGCTGAGACAGGAAGATTACAGGTTTGAGGACAGCCTCAACAAGTAGTGAGACTCATCAACCTAGTGAGACTATTTCAACATAAAAATAAAATAGGGCTGGGGGTGGAGATCAGAGGAGCTAGGGCCACAACCTTGGGACTGCCTGGCGCCGAGTCCCAAGCACCTGGTGAGCTTGTGGTCGAATGTGGCTCCAGGACGCAAGGCTGACGGCAGCACGGGCTGCTCAGCCTTCTACTATTTCCTGGAGGTACTAGGCACTGAACTCGGGCATTCTACCTCCGAGCCATATCCCTGCCCCTACTGTGTTTATTACAAAACAGCCTCTAAGTTGCTGAGGGGGGTCACTGAGGCTGGCCTGGAACTTGTACTCCTCCGGTCTCAGCCCCTCCAGTCCTGGGTTATAGGGGTGCACCACCGTGCCCAGCCTTCTGAGCATGGGCCCCGTCAGCAGAGGCCAAGGCGCTTGCCTGTAGAGCTGGCACCCAGGGCCAGTCCACGGGGCCAAGGAGGAATGGCAGGCAGCAAGCTCCTGGTGCTCGGTGAGGCGGGCTCGGCCAGGGCCTGCGGGGGGGGGGCGGGGGGGGTCTGCCCGCCCTTCCCTTCCTGTGCTTAGGAAAGGCCCCAGAGCAGAGCAAACTGTTTCTGGAAGCCCGTGTTCAGCATCAGAGGCTGAGAGCAGGCTGGAGCCTGCACAGCGCCCACCAGAGCCCAGAGAGTGGGACTCTGCCACGTATGCTGGAGGCAGTGCTTGTCCAAGCCGCCGCAGGCCCTGCTGCAGGAGCCAGGTGGCCATCTGGCCTGGCTGCGCGGTGCCCGGGCAGGCCTGCATCTCGGCTCGCTGTAGCCGCAGCTGCTGTTCAAAGCAGTGCCTGGGTCAGGAAGGAGGCAGCCTGGTCCAAGCTACTGTCACCGCACGGCTGAGAGGCTGAGAACAGACTCGCGGCAGCTGTCCCAGGGGACGCTGCTTCTCCACAACCCCAGCAAAGCCAGCCGGGCGAGCGGGCGCTGCCTCCTCACCCAGCTCACTGCTACCGCCCAGATGCAATGCAGGGCACCCACAGAACAACCCAAACAACAAAAGCTCCCCCTTTTTGTGGTACCAGGACCCCAAGGCTGTTCTGTCTGAGCTACTTTCAGCCCTTTTTATTTTGCCACAGGGTCTGCTCGGTTGCTCAGGGCCTGTGGCTGAGGCTGTCCACAAACCTGTTTCCCTTCTGCCTCAGCCTCCCAAGTACTGAGATTACAGGTGCGCACAACCATGCCCAGCTTAGTGTTTTTAAGAGTACTATTCTGCCGGGCATGATGGCACACACTTGTAATCCCCGCGCTTGGGAGGCTGAGACAGGAGGATCACGCAGGTTGGAAGCCAGCCTCGGCTACTGAGTGAGGCTCTCAGCAACTGAGACCCTGTTTCCAAATAAAGTATAAAATAGGCCTGGGAGTGTAGCCTGGAGGTAAAATGCCTCAGGGTTCCATCTCCAGTATAAAAAAAAAAAAAAAAAAAAAAAGAGTACTATTCTTTTGAAAAAAGTGGCAGGTGAATGCTTATGGAACACTTGAAAGAATATGTATATATGAAAACATATCTATAAAGGACACAAATTCTAGATTATGATTTCCACCCTATCTTAAGGCACCTGTGTCAATTTCATTGAAATGTCCAAGTTGAAAATGTGGGACTTAAAGGGTCAGATTTGCAGCCACTAGTTCTGGAGGACAAGGACTTCACCCTGGGTGCTGGTTCTCCCTTTCAAGAACACCACCACTCCACTGTCAGGAAGTTCAGCTTTTCCTTTGATCAGCTGAAACCAGAGCCGGCCAGCAAGGTTCGTAATGGTAGGGTACGCTGATACCATCTCTAGAATAGCTTTTACTTTTTCTCTGTGGTGCTTAAGATTGAATTCAGGGACATTCTACACTGAGCTAGAGCCCCAGCCCCATTTTATTTTTTGTTATATTGGGGATGGAACCAAGAGGCATTCTACCCAAGCTACACTCTCAGCCTGACTTCATTTATTTGGAAACAGGGTCTTACTAATTTGCTGAGAGCCTCGAAAAGATGTGGAGGCTGGCTTTGAACCTGCGATCCTCCTGTCTCAGCCTCCCAAGTCCTGGGATTACAGGTGTGTGCCACCACGCTCAGTTTAGAGTAGCTTTTTTTTTTTTTTTTTTTTCCTGGTACTGGGGATGGAACCTGGGGGCATTCTACTTCTGAGAGGACCTAAGTAGCGGAGGCTGTCCATGAACTACGATCCTCCTGTCTCAGCCTCCCAAATGCTGGGATTACAAGTGTGCTCCACCATGCACGGCTCTAGAATAGCTTTTAAATGTGAATACTGCCTGAACCAATACTGCCTGAACAAGCCAGGGGCAGTGATGAAAGCTTCGGGGGTCGAGGTCCTCTGAGGAAATGGAAGATGACCATAAGCCGTGTCCCAGGTAACGCCGGTGTGCGAGGCGGCAAACACGGCCTTTCGGGTGTCCTGGGTCCTGGCCGGGGCAAGGGAGCCGTGCTGTGCCCAGAGAATGCCGCTGTCTACCACGCCAGCGTGTTCAAACAGTAAGAAAGTTCAGAGAATACATTACCTGAACAGGTACATACAGGGTAGGAGGTAAGTCACACAGGAGGGATGAGGTTCGCTAGCGCCTGCCCGCTGCCTCCCCGGAGGCTGCTCGAGTCCCTTCTGACTTTAGGGACAGCCTGGGAGGAGTGTGAGGAGGTACAGTGACATATGCAGATGAAAACCCACCCAGCCCTCCACCCTCCACCCTCCACCGGGGACACGGCCCGCCCGAGCTGCTTCCCGCGCTCCGGGCCCACTGCCCGCCAGGCGGGTCACACCAGGAGGACCCTGGTGCAGGCTGGCACACCTGGAGATCTGTGTGGGTCTGAGAAACTCTCCTGCAAAGCCCCAGGCAACTTTCCTGAATGCGACGTGTTATGAGCATCTGTACACTGGAGGAGCTGCTGGCCGTGAATTAGGGCCATTTAAAACTGCTCTTGGGATTTGGGGGTGAATTTTTTTATACTGATTATCTTTAATGGCTGCAAGCCCAGGAAGGGAGACTCCGCCTACAGACTGAGTGTCCGCCGGAAGCGGGCCTCTGCCAGACATGAAGGCGTTTCCTCCAGGAGTCCCGCTGCAGGAGACTGAGCGAACCCTAACACAGCGAGGCTGGGAGTCAGCCGCCATGACGCAAGCCACACCCCCGAGGTGAACAGGGGCAGCCCTGGCTGACAAGGAAGGGCGGTGCGCTCTGGTTGTTCTGGCCCGCCCTCTCCTCGCTGGCTGGAGGGGAATGGCTAAGGAGACGGCCTTACGGGAGAGATCTGTCTGGCAGACAGGAGGCCCTGGCTTCCACCCCAGAACTGTCAAAACCCCAACTTGGGGGCCTTGGGGCACCGCAAGCCCTTCCCGATGACAGTGTGTGACTCAGCCCTGCGCCCTGGGGTGCCGGGACCCCTCCACGGCAGCGGCTCTCACAATGGCCCCTTCCTTACAAGAGCAGCGTAGTGTTTCTTTGGGTTTTGTACCGCCTGTTTTCTGTTCATGTCTGCTTCTATCCTCCCTTCTCCTCTGAGGATGGCTGTGCCTCCTCCGGGACGCGGAGGCCACAGCGTGGTCTGTGGGCCTCGCTCTGGTTTGTGGGCTGAGCGCTCTGGCCACTGCGCTGGCCTCCAGGGCCCATGTTTCTTTTGCTACCCTCTTCTACTGCAATTCAGAAGTGTTTGGAACTTCCAGGCATGTCTTTATTTTGTGTCCATTTCTAAGTGCGTTGCTGTGAGGGCAGGGAGTTTGGCCGGTGTGGTATCAGTACACCTGAGATGCTTTGTGGAAGCCATGCGTTTTTGGTGCATGGTCTATGAGAGTTTGAAAAAGTGTCAAATCCCACACTGAAGACAGAGCAGGCCGGCACTGTTGCTGTTCAGAAAAACTGCAAGGCAAGATGAATGTGATGGTTTGCTTTCTCGACTCATAGAACTGGAAGCTCCGCAGCGACCCACAGTCCTATCCCACCCAAGGCCCTGCCTCCTCCTGGCTCCCTGTGCAGCTGTCCTGAACATTTAGAAAACGCTTTGTAGCTTATATCATGGATGTAATAGTAAGCAAAATAGTCCTTAATGAAATAGCATATAAATATATAGTTGTGGACTATGCTAAAAACTCTGCAGGGAAAGCAGTGCTGTCCCAGGGTCATGGGGGCCACGGGTCAGAAGACGGCCCTGAGCGCACACACTCTGTGAGCCGGGCCACGGGACACATGGGCTCAGACACAGGCCCCAGGCCTGGGAAGGCGTGGGCTGGCAGTGTCCACGAAGGGGGCCGGAGGCCTGTGTCACGGTGCCGCGGGGGCGAAGGGGCGTGCCCATCCCTGCTTTCGCAGGGCTTTCCCCCTGCGGTTGCTGCCCTGTGTGGAATTCTGTGGCTTCAGAATGTGGAAAATCGATCCTTCCTGTTCTTCTCCCTGCTCCAAATGAGGCGATCCCTAAATATCGTCATAGGGAAAAGCCAGCGCCAGGTCGTAGTTGTAGCCCGCCACGGTGTCGCAGGACGAGCGGCAGATGGGAAGAGGGCTCTGGAAGGCCAGCCGGTCCACGGCGAAGGCGTAGGCCCGGACTAGCCCGCGGTGCCTAGAGGAGCCAGAGAGAGAGCAGGTCAGGGCGCACACCAGCCTTGCGATGCCCCGCCTCTGCTTGTGACGGCAGTGATGGGTTTAACAGGCGTGTCGTCCGGGCCCACGTGCAGGGTGGGTGTGGAGGCAAGGCCTCCCTGGGGGACGGGAGAGGCCAGGGGGACAGAACAGGCACCCGTCCAGCAGCAGACCCAACGCGAGCACAGGGCCTGGCTGCCGGGTCCTCAGCCGAGCCGGTCCTCCGAGGCTCAGCCTGGCACTGCGGCTCCCTGAGGAGTGGATGGTGCAGGCCCCTGCAGCTGCCTGGGCTGGGTCCTCTTAACGCATTCAAACCAAGATGGCTTTTCTGGCCTCGGAGAATCGGGCCCAACCTAGACCCCACTGACCTCCGGTGGGTGGCGAAGCTGTCCATGTCCGAGTTGCGCACCACCTTCTCGTAGGGCACGTTGGCTGTGATGAGGCTGTGGCTGCTGAAGGAGAGGTGCCGCACGGGGTGTCTGGGGAGAGGGAGCAGAGCATGGAGCAGCCTGTGGGTGGCAAGGGCGCCAGGGCTCTTCGCCCTGCTCCCGACGGCTGGCCGTGTTTTGGACACAGGATGAACTCGGGGCACGTGAACTGTGCGGAGCTGGGGGCTGGGAAGCCACGGGCCCTCCAGCCAGGTGCCCCGTGCAGGGCATGGGGCCTTTAGAGGCGGCCGGTAAGGTGTCAGCTGTGTAGCCACATCTAAACATCTGCAGGGTGATGGCTGCAGATCTGATGGAGACTCTCGCTCATTCTAGAAACTGCCCTGCACAGCTGCTGTGGTCAGCCAGGTAACAAGAACGGCCCCCAGCCCGGACACCGACCCTCAGAGAAGCTCCTTGCTCGCAGGCCATGCCCCTGGGGAGCAGCCGGAGGAGCTGCCCCAGGCACGGGCGTTGGGCTCTTAAAAACTAGCACTGGAGCCGGGCCTGGTAGTGCACTTGGGAGGCGGAGACAGGAGGTTTGCACAGGTTTGAAACCAGCCTCAGCTACTTAGGTCTTTTGCAACTCAGTGAGACCCTGTTTCAAAATAAAGAATAAGAAAATAGGGCAGGGGTGTGGCTCAGAGGTAGAATGGCCCTGGGTTCCATCTCCAGTACCTCAAAAAAACCAACCAACCAACAACCAACCAACCAACCAACCAAACAGACAAAACCAAAAAAACAAGCACTGGGCTTCCTTTGCTGCTTGAGGGCTTCTGGAATGCCAGCCCAGGCCTTTAGTTGCCTTTTGATGCCACCTGGTGGTAACATGGTGTATCACCAGGAAATCGTATCTAGCGAGGAAGGGATGGACAGACGGAGTGGGCAGTGGTGTCACACTGTCCTGGGCCCAAGTCTGATGCCAGCTGCTGTCCACTGCACTCACCAGCACTGCCCTCTAAGAAAGAGACCCAGTTTCCATTTCTCCTTGCACTACAGGAGTGCAAAGTCTAGAGGGCGGCCCGAGGCCTGGGGATGCTGCCGCGCTGTTGACTGGGGGTCTGTGTGCGGGCTCCTCCTCACCGTCCTCACAGCTCACGCCTCTTTACAGAGATGCTAAGGGCAGCTGGGTGGGGCCTCGCTCTCCTTGCCTCCTCTGGGGAGGCGGAGGAGTGGCCACCTCTGCTCTGAGGGCGAGAGCAGAGGCACAGGAAAACTGCTGGTATAATGTGTCTACGTGGGTGGAGCCATCAGCCTGGCCTCGGGGTTGAAGGCTGAGTGATGATTCCTCCTAGCTGAAGCCTGACACGCTCAGTCCTCGGTGCCCTCCACCCGCGTGAGCAGCCGCACACCAGGCAGAGCCGCTGCTCCCCACGTGGCAGCCGAGGCTGGGCTGGCTGAGCTAGCTGCCTACGTTTAGCTACTTTGGCTGTTTGACAAGATGGAGGAATTCTAAAGTGACCAGAGCGGCTCTTAGAGGACGCGGGCCTGATGGAGGAGGCTGGCTGGCCATCACGCGGCTCTGGGCAAACAGGAGGAGCCTCACCTGGAGTGGACCTCCCACAGCTTGCGATCCATGCGGTAGTCCCACACCGAGACCAGGCCCTCCTCGCCTCCGCTGACGATCTTCCAGTCATCCATCTGCACCGCAGACACCCCGAGCTGGTGGGCGGACAGCGACAGGGCGATCTTGTCGGTGCGGAGGTCATGGAGCCTCACCCTGGAAGGAGCGGAAGGAGAGCGGGGGACGGACAGGGGTCAGCCCCGGAGCTGGAAGAGCATCTTCCTCCCAGCTGCGCAGAGCCACGGACAGCGCCTTCAGCTGCAAATATCTAATGATTACTTCTGAGTTAGCACACTGCCATAATTTAGAGTGTCTTAATATAAGAACCTTTCAAAAACTCCTTTTCATACAATATGCACTGAATTTTCACTTGAGGATGAGCTAGATAAGGAGCCAGAAGTCTCCTACCCACTACGGCACCACAGGACTCAGTTCCTGACAGAAGCCACAAGAGCGCAAAGTGAATGTGGCAAAATGTAAGCAAATTAATCCCATTTAACAAAGGTGAGGGCGACTTTAACAGACTCTGCACCACAAGTCAGAGAGGCAGAGACATCTGCTGCCCCGAAGAGACCTGTCGTCATGATGTCTGTGATTGGAAAGATATGTGGTGGGCCAGCGTTACTGAGAAGAGGTTCTATGCGAGACACACACACACACACCCCACACACACTTCCAGATTGGAGGAGGTATTTTGAGCCAAAATCCTTTCCAGCTTACCTACCAGTTTGAAGGCTTTACTCTCAAGTTTATACAGCAGCAAAGCAAAGGGCATGTGAGGAGCCACAGGTGAGCCCTGACAGCTGGAGGCGCAGAGCAAACCCCAGGCCTGTGAGTACCCACAGGCGGGACGCCCGCCCCGCCCACAGAACCCCACAGGGGCAGCAAGGGCAGAGGGGAGGGTGCCAGTGAGTCCCAGGAGAGGTGATTTCAGGGCAAAACTTACTAAATGCTTGCCAAAGCTCGCCCGCAAGAGAAGTTTACAGAGCGCATCTGCTCTTTACAGACAGGATTTGCTTGTAATTCAGTCCTTATAATCTGCTCAGGTTTTCTACTTCAAAGACGAAAAATGTAGGTGAATAAATTACTTTTTGGGAAAAAATAGTGACCAAAACTGACCTCCAGGACACAGAAAGCCCAAAGAGGTCAAATAACAAAGAGCGACCTGGGAGCGAGGCCAGGAGCACCGCCCCACAAGGACAGCATCCCAAGGCCACACGTGCCCGGCCCAGGAAGGCAGGGGAGCTCCCAGACGTCTGCGAGGCGGCACTGATCAACCGCTGCAGTCCTGGCAGCCAAGCGCCACAGGAAACCACACAGAGGGACAGAGGACCAAGGCAGCCACGCGAGGAGCCCCGCTGGGCATGTGCGCCTCAGCCACAGAAAGGAAGCCGCGTGGCCATGTCCATGGTGCTGAAAAGGAGTGGAGGCCACACCACCGCTCCCTGAGAAGTCCTAAGAGGCCAGGAGGCCGTCAGTGCTGCCACTACAGACTGCTAAAAACAGATATGGTTAATCAGAAACAATTTGGCAAATTTACCAATAGAAGACAATCAAGGAAATTCAGTAATAATTTGGAGTAAAATTAATATGCCAAATCAGTGTCTGAATTATGTGTCAACAACCACTAACCTAAAAATACAAAGAAAGATCCTTCTCTTAAAATAGAGTTAAAGACAAAATATGTAAGTTCTCAACTTGGAGTTGTACTTCATATACTTACTACACCAAAATAAATTATAGACGACTCAAAGATTAAACTAAAGGTATGTGGAGCAGGGACAACTTTCTTCCCACCTGCAGGAGAAATCCAAGTCAAGCACATGATGACCTGGAGAAGCCATCCACAGTAGGGCAGTAAGGAAAAGAAAAGACAGCATCACAATGATGACCTGGAGAAGCCATCCACAGTAGGGCAGTAAGGAAAAGACAGCATCACAAAGAAAGAATATTAATGGCTGGTTAGCATGAATTACTGGTGGTAAGAGGGGCTGCCAACTGTCTGTCCAGCAGGAGCCATGGGGCACAGCTAGGTGCCGTGCTGACAGGAACACAGGTGCTCTGTAGGGAGACACTGGCAGTATCCAACCAAGTAACAGACGTCTTCTCTTCTGACCTAGCCTTCACACTTCTAGGACTCTGCTACCAGGCCATTAGCCACAGTGCTCACTGTCTGAATCGCCAAAGACAGGGCTTCTGTCTCTCACCTTGTGGATCCTCCTGTAACGTATCACTTAATAATGCTGGTGGAATGTAACGAACACCCTTTTAAATGTACCGCTGGGCTCACCAAGGGCGCACCCACCCCAGGGCTGATCTGCAGGGGCCTAGGACGTGGGCCTCCCACAGCAGACAGAAGCAGGGAGTGCTGAGAATCCAGCTTTTATAAAGGCCTACGAAACATCTTTAAATGAAGACACAGTCCCTGAAATTATATTTATGAAGTAGGTGAGAAACAGGTTAGAGAATTTGTGGATTAGAAGACAAATGTGAGTCACCACGAAGGGAGCACGTAGGATAAGGACCTGTGAAGGAAGGAGGAAGAGCCCTGCAGCTAGAAGGGGAGGCTCAGCCATGTCCAGAGGACGCTCCAGAAGGAGGAAGGAGCACTGCGGAGAGCAGCTCCAAGGAGTCAGTGGCTGACACCGCGCCTGGGTTAGCGTCTCACATACCGAGGACACTGATCGGGATGGAATATACTTTAAGAGTAGGAAAAGACAGACACCAGGCATTAAGAAATGAGACTGACAAGAAGGGGCAGAAACAGCAGCAAGGCGGCCATGACTGGCAGGCCTGGACGTGGAGGCACCATCAACCAGGCCTCCAGGAATCTGGGGCAATGACCACGCCTTCACACGGCGGACCACACAACCATCGCTAGGGCCAGAGCAGAGCCGGGACAGGTGTGCGCGGAGGATGCACCCCCATGCCACGAGTGTTCTGACCATGCTGGCAACCGCGAGGAAGAGGAGCGCCCGCCTCTTCTCTGCTCCTTTGTACTTCAAATCCATCTCTCAAAGTGCACTCTGGGAAATCCTGAAGACGGACTTCTGGAAGGCATACTTGAAACGGTAGAGCAGTTGCCTCGGAGGAGAGCGTGGCCACGGTAATGAAAGCCAGGGAAGGGCTTCCTAAGAGCCAGCCACGCAGTGATCCTCGCTCCTGACCCTGCAGATGGACCTCATGCACACCCTCTGTGCTTAGTTCTTAGGTCCCTTAAATGAAGCCGGGTGCTGAAGAAGCATGGTCTTAGAACACAGAGGAGAGGCCTGCTACTCTTGGCTGGGCCTTGTCGCCAATGTGAGGCAGATGGATAGCCCGTTGCTACGGAACACCACCGATCCGGCTCTCCAGTGAGACGTGGGACTAGAAAGGCCAGCGAGAGCATGAAGTGCGCTCTGAAAACAAAGGGCCCTCTCTGTCACAGTGTGGAGACCTGATCTTTGGCTGGGGTAGGTGAGCGAACCCGGGAAAAGCCTCCGGAGAGTGCAGGCACTGTAGGAGGGTCTAGGGGCCACGATGGGGCTTGATAAGGATGGGGGATCTTTTAAGCCCAAGTACTTTTCCGTGCAGGTTTGGTTAACGGGGTCTATTTTGCTGTGGTGATTTCCATCAAGAGCTCCTCTGTTGAATATTTATACTCTGTAGTTTACAGTTTGGCTGTTAAGGAGACAAAGGCAAACAGGAATTTGGCCCAGAAGTTCAAAGTTTACCATCTGTTTTCCTATTATATTTAGACAGCAGCATGGCTGGCCCCAAACAAAGCAAGCACACACCGGAAGTTAGAGCGGTCGTGTATTTGATATCACTCAGGAAAACAAAAGTGGCCAAAGCTCGCTTGAAATTCTCCCCACAGGAATAAAGCAGCAGTGTTTTTCTAACATCCCCTCCGAGAGGCACCGCTCTGGCTTCTTGTCTCCAGCACCGCGGCTGAGTCCACCCAAGCCATCGCGTTCACATGAAGAAGCAGGTACTACCCTGAGCACTGGACGCGTGCGGGCGCCGCTGCAGCACACCCTGGCAGAGCGGCCTCAGCGCTCCGGCTCAGCACTGCCGCGGGAGCAGGGAGATGGCAAATGGGCACAAAGGTGCCAGGACGGCCAGTTCCAGGGACAAAGAAGCCACTGAGGGAGGCTGTAGGCGCTATCTAGCGAGTATCCCATCAACTTTGCCCATTGAAAAGAAAAATAATTGGTTGGAAAGCTGTAATTGTATTATGTTTAATATTCATGGCTGGGCTGGAGCGCGGTTCCAGCACGCCCTCTCTGCAGCCCCTCTCTAATGAAAATCACACCATAGGAGCCGGCTCGAGCCCGCCAATTAAAACAAAAGACACCAGAACCTTCCAAAGACTCCAGCAGAGGAGCATCCATCTGATGGGCAGGAAAACGTGCTGGAACCGAGGGGGAGGCACGCTCTGGTTGTCCTGTGTTAAGAGCTCTGAATAACTTATTATAACACTTGCAGATGGAGTGAACGCAACATTTACACCCCACTCCGAGCTCTCTAGCAGCAGGCAGCGGACGCCACACGACAGCCTTCTATCTGTCAGGAGCAAGGGAGCGCGGGGCTCTGACGGAGCCGAGGCCGGGCTCGCTTCCCATTGGTTAGGGTGGAGAGCCGCATGGAAAGAAAGCAAACTGAACTCGTGGCAGAGCCGAAACCTGCCTGTGCGCTGGCCTGGCTGTTTTATTAAGAAGGGCCTGGCCTTTGGCTCTATTTCTATCTGGAAAAATAAAGGGAACAAGCAATAAGTATTAAAACACAGGCTTTTTTAATGACAAAATTAATTAAGAAAGCTAGTATTTTTAAAAAGAAATTAATGCATGAGTTTGTTTGACCTTACTGAACCTAAACTATTAAAGATAATTTTCTTTTTTTTTTTTTTTGGTGGTACTGGGGTTCCTGGAAACACTTCTCCTTCTGGGCTACACTCCCAGACCTATTTTTATACTTTTTATTTAGAAACAGGGTCTCTTAAGCCAGCGCACGCAGCTGGCTTTGAACCAGCTCGATCCTCCTGTCTCTGCCTCCCAAGCGCAGGGATTACAAGTGTGCACCACCACGCCTGGCTTAAAGAGAATTTTAAATATAACCTTACATGGCAAAATCAATAGCTTTACCTACAGAGCTCTGATGATGGTCTGTGGTAAACACCTTGTTTATAACCAGCAACTAGAATAGCCTGTACTTTAGGCAGACCGCCCCAGTTCCATCCAACCAGACTGTGCCTAGCACTTTTAAGTTGCATCTCTGAGGCTTAGAGTTCGCTGCACTCGTACACGCAGCCACGCCGGTGAGAGCCGCAGCCTGGCACTGTGCAGGCCCTTCTGCCTCTGCTTCCTCAGCGGCCGCTGCCACGTGGCTGTGAAGGGCTCCCCTGGCCCCGCGTCCTGCGGCCAGACAAGCCAGCCTGGCCTGTGGCTTGTGCACGGCTTTGATCATGCATAATGCCAGACCAGTAAGGCACAGGATCCTAAGTCGTAAATAACGACGCCTTTAGTTCTAGTTAATTTCATCAGATGAAAACTTCATATACCCACACTGCACATAAAGATCCCAACGTACCTTTTTTACTTTCATACACACACTGTTACGCATGCCTCACACTTAGAAGCTTACTGTATGATACCTACCGTAATAAAAAAATTATAGAGCATCAAGACAACGTGGTTCTGGCAAAACCGGACATACAGATCAGTGGAGCAGAAATGAAAGTTTAGAATAAACCCTTACAGAGCCGGGCGTGGTGGCGCATGCTTGTAATCCCCGCGCTTGGGAGGCAGGGACAGGAGGATCGCGCAGGTTCGAAGCTAGCCCCGCGCGCTGCCTTAGGAGACCCTGTTTCCAAATAAAAATGCAAAAATAGGTCTGGGAGTGTAGCCCGAAGGTAGAAGGGCTTCCAGGAACCCCAGTACCACCAAAAAAAAAAAAAAAAAAAAAAAAAGAATAAACCCTTACATTTATGCTCAATTATGAGGAACTGAACCGTCTGTTTTTCAGAAAAACTTCAACAAACTTAGTTTTGTGGGGTTTTTTGGGGGGATACTGGTGATTGAACCTAGAGGCATTATACCTTCAAGCTTTGCCCCAGTCTGATTTTCTTCTTTTTTTGGAATCGGGGTCTCACTAGGTTTCTGAGAGCCTCGCTATGGTGCTGAGACTGGCTTTGAACCTGCAATCCTCCTGTCTTAGTTTCCCAAGTACTGGGATTACAAGTGTGCCCTATCACACCAGACAAAGTTAAAGTTTTGATAAAGCAAAAAGCTTTCTAAAAAAAATTATGCTAAACCGAGCGTGGTGGCGCACGCTTGTAATCCAGCATTCGGGAGGCTGAGACTGAAGGATCACGGTTGGCGGACAGCCTCAGCTACTTAGTGAGGCCCTCCACAACTTAGTAAGACCCTGTCTCAAAATAAAAAGAATAAAGCATAGGGCAGGGGATGTAGCTCGGAGGTAGAATGCCCCTGAGTTCCATTCCCAGACCTGCAAAAATAAATAAATAAATAAATAAATAAATAAATATGCTAAGCCGGGCGTAGTGGTGCACGCTTGTAATCCCAGCATTTGGGAGGCTGAGACAGAAGGATCGCGGTTCGAGGACAGCCTCAGCTACTTAGTGAGGCCCCTTGCAACTCAGTGAGACCCTGTCTCAAAATAAAGAATAAAAAATTGGGGTGGGGGGAGCTGAGAGGTAGATGCCCCTGGGTTCCATCCCCAGGACCGTAAAAAAAATGTTTTTTGCTCAACTCATTTTAAGAATGGTGCTAACACGACTGAATACCAGGTGCTGGGGCGACTGGACGGCCGTGTGCAAAGGATGAAGATGGCCCTCCTCCGCGCGCCACATACAGGGCCACACACAGGGTCACATGCCTCAGCACAAGAGTTTTAGACAAAATGCAGGAGCAAGTGTTTACAACCTGGGTTAGGAAATGCTTCTTACACGTGACCTCAACAGCACAAGCAGCAGCAGAGACAACGGGTGAACCTCACGAATCAAAGGGCACTGTCAAGACAGTGCGGAGACAGCACAAAGACAGGGGAGATGCCGCAAGCCGTGCGGCCCAGAGCAACCAACAGTCAAAGACAGCCCGATACAAGTGTCATCCTGTTTGTGTATCATCCTGTTTGTATGAAATTTCCAGAACAGGTAAATCCAGGAAGAAGGAAAAGAGACCCGTGGTTAGGCGATGGTGTTGGGGAAATGGGCAACAACTGCTCATGGGTACGGGCTTTCTATCTGGGGCGATGAGTGCACCCCAAGAGGCCTGGGCTCATGTTTGCATAACCGAGTGAACTTAAAACCTCACCAAACTTGGGAACTTAAAAACCCCACTGACTTACACGGTTTGCGAATTCTATCTCAATAAAGCTGCTAAAAATAAGCTTAAAAATGGGGTGGGAGTTATGGGACGCGTCGGTTCAGCGAATGCTGCCTTAGCAACCGATACTAGCTGACACGCGCCCTCCACCAACCCCCATTCTCCCTGGAGAGTGCTGAGGGGCGTCCTCCTCCTTGGTCGCTGATTTCTCTGGTGAGAACGTGCGCAGCAGAGACAAGAACAAGAGCCACAGGACAGGAAAGGATGCATCTCATTTTTTTTGGTGGTACTGGGGATAGAACCCAGGGACATTCTACCTCCAAGTTACACACCCAGACCTATTTTTTATTCTTTATTTTGAAACAGGGTCTAAGTTGCAGAGGGCCTCACTAAGGAGCTGAGGCTGTCTGTGAACCTCAAACCTCCTGTCTCAGCCTCCCCAATGCTGGGATTACCAGTGTGCGTCCCTAAACCCGGCTCCACCTACCGCATTTAACACAGCCCTCAACAAAGCCCCTTTACTGCCAACAGCTTAAGTGTTTACTCAGATCATTACCAGAGCGTGGGAGTCCGACCTGTCCCAGGCAGAGTAAACTCGCTGCTCAAGCTGACCATCGCTAACACTTACGGATGGCAGTGAGGCACCGAGGACTCTGGAGAGGCAGCTCGGGCTCAGACTGTGGACAGCCCGACGTGGACACAGCTCCACAGGCGGCGCCCGCTTCGCCCTGCGCCCTCTTGCAGCCTGGCCTGAGTCAAGGTCCCACCTGCAGAAGGGCACGGTCGCGCTGGCGGTGGACACTCCAGCTTCGTGACTCGAGGAGCCAACCAAAGACCTGCGGCCCAGAGAGTGAGGGGGGCTCTTTGTGGCTTCGCCCTAAGGACTGTCCCGTCATGGAGCTGGGTGACGGTGGTGGTGTCGAGGCAGATGGGGAAGCTCAGAACGCCTGTCTTCTGGCCAGAGAACCAGGGAAACTAGCTTCCTATGGCCTCCAAGTTTAAGGGCTAAGAAATGAAGAAACTGAAGAAGGGGGTCCCACAGCACCGTGTGTGAACCAGAGCGGATCCCAGGCCCCTCCCCGGCCACGCAGGACAGATCCAGGGGGTGTCGTGAAGGCTTTAAGAACTCCGCTAGGCTTCAAACCAGCGCCGAGCTGCAGACCAAGCTCACGCAGCCCGTGTGCAAGACAGACAAAAACAGTGCAGCCAAGGCTCCACACTGAGCTGACACGGACTCACGCCCCACAGAAAGTGAGAAAGACCAGGCAGCCGGAGCCTACCAGGGAGACCAGCTATTAAAAAAAAACAAACCAGCCAACGCTGTCCGGAGTGTCTGTAACAACTCCAAAGTACCAACCCTGCATTCACAATGTCCACACACAATGCAGAATTACCTGACACTCCCAAAACAAAGTGAAACAGGAAAGTGTGATCCCTTGTCACAGGACAAAACAAGTAACAGACGCTGGCCCCAAGGTAACCCAGATTCAGGGAGACACCGATGACTTACGCCCCCACTGCGACTCTCTTTTCCATGAAGCAGAGGTAGAATGGGTAAGAGTGACATTCTCAGCGAGAAACAGAAGCTATAAAAAAGAACCCAATGAAAAATTTGAATCAGAAAATCCAAAATCTGAAATTAAAAACTGGTGGGCTCACCAGCAGAATGGAAATAAGGGGAAACAGCCAAGTGAGCCTGCAGACAGAAGAAAGTATGCGCTCCGAGGAAGAGAAAATTCGGGGAAAAAAGATGGACAGAGCTTATTTCTTATTTTGAAGCAGGTTCCCATTAAGTTGCTGGGGCTGACCCAGCTTCGGTGACCAGGGACGTCGTCAAAGCCCCAGCGAGCGCTCATCGCTGAAGCCGGAAGGAGAGGAGGAAGGATTCGCGCAGGAAAGCACACGAAGAAACGACGACTGCAGACTTCCCAAGTGGGTGGGAGGCAAAAATGTACAGAATCCAAATCTCAGTGAACGCCAAACAGGGCTTAAACTAAAACCATCGTCATCAAGCAAAAAACCCAAACAGAGTTTAAACTAAGACTACCACCACCACAAAATCCTTTCTTTAAATGTCCTAATTCCTACACTATTAACTCATTTTTGCTTTTTTTGTTGTTGCTGTTGTTGATACTGGGGTTCCTGGAAACCCTTCTACCTCCGGGCTACACCCCCAGAACTATTTTATACTTTTTTTCTTTTTTTACTTGGAAACAGGGTCTCTTAGGCCAGCGCGGCTGGCTTCGAACCTGCGCGATCCTCCTGTCTCCGCCTCCCAAGCGCGGAGATGACAAGCGTGTGCCACCACGCCTGGCTCATTTTTGCTTTTAATGAACAAATACATACTTTCATTTAATACCATGGATTATAAAAAGAATCATTATTTTATGCAATGTTTAAATAAAACATACATGTTCAAACCTGGGCATATTGAGATCTTACGATATTAAGCTTTTGGGGTAAAAAATGCAAGTCCTCCCTCTACCACATTTAAAGTAGATTCTTCCTTCTTTTTCCAGATGTATGATTTTTATTTAAAAACAGTTTAGCCAGGTGTGGGGGAACACACCTGTAATACTTGGGAGGATGAGACACAAGGATTGCAGGTTGGCAGCCAGCCTCCGCAACTTAGTGAAAACCTACTTCAAAATAAGAAATGAAACAAATAGGGCTGGGGGTATAGTTCAGAGGTAGAATGCCTCTGGGTTCAACCCCCAGTTCTGTAAAAATAAAATTAGAGAAAAAAGAATAAAACAGAGAACATGTTTAACCCTGTGTTTCGAGTGCCCTAGTGTGTGCAAAGAGCCTTTTAGTGTAAGAGCCAACCCTGGTGTGCCCGCCGTGGTCAGAGCTCCAGGACAAGCCCTGACTCAAGGCCGCGCTGCACGCTGCACTCCAGCTGTCACTGGTTCATTCTTTCAATCCACAGAGACAAAAGGGCTCACAAACAACACGCAGTACTGGTGTACTAATAAAATAAACTTTGCAAGTCAAATCTGGACTTCAAACTGAGAGGGCTTTTGTCCCGGGCAGGCGGCCCCTCCTCTGGCAGTGGGTGCCTGACGGGCGCTCTACTAGTAGGCACGGGCTTCTTAACAGACGGCTTGGTGTCCGCTGACACGGCCGCGGCTTCTGCGTCTGGCAAAGAGCAAATCTCCCAGGCGGCGCTGCTGCAGTCTCTCGTGAGCCTCGCCGGGCTGGAGTTGATCACCTAAATGCTCACACACTAACAAACTCGGGCCTTCTTCAGCCCAAGCCTTCCACTGTGGACGCTCCCGAAGCCCTCGCACTGCTCTCCTTGAGAGCAGGCCGTCACTGGTCCCTGTGTGGAGGTCCTACCGGACAAGCCGGGAGCAAGCGTGTTTGTTTCATCTGCCGTGCCATGTGTGGGCACTTAAAAAACCTCGTTTCTAAAGAGGAAAACTGTCTGGACACACACGGAGCTGAGTTCAATGCTCAAACACCAGGATATAAGCCACTTCAGGAGACCTTGAGAAAAATGATAGTGTACTTTTTTCCAACAAAGCATACTCGTATTATTTTTTGCTTGAAGGGGGGAAGGTGGAAGCTAGATGGGTGAAGGCTGGGAGTTGAAAATATTATTTGATAAAATAATTATCTTTGCAAGCGACTAGTAGCCCTGGGGGAAAGAGGTCTGGGACCTGGCGCGGAGAGGCGCCCACCTCCTGAGCCGACACCCTCCGCTGAGCAGCTCACCACCTGCAGCCTGGGGCTGCCCAGGGAGGGCGCCAGCAGCCCCTGGCCTCCAGCCCCGCTGTCTCTCTTCAGGGCACTGGATCAGACACAGCAGATAACCAGCCAAAAAAAAAAAAAGAGAGAGAGAGAGAGACAAAAGACAGAAAGAAAAGCAAAAGAAAAGACGAGGGGGGCATGGGAGGGGCAGGAAATCCTAAAACCTGGACTCGGTGTCTTTCAAGCACTTCCATCCTTTCGTGCTGATGGCTCCTGGAGCGTCCGGGCTGGCACCGGACCCAGCACCGGAACGTCCGCCTCCGCGAGCCAGCGCGCTGGAGAGAAGGCTGCTAATCAGCTAAATGGAAACTGGAATCTGTTCACGCCGAGTCTCTTTTTTCCCTAGCACCAGAGGGACACCATAGTGTTCCCAAACACACTCTTGACATCATTTGGCAGGCAACCCGATTTTGTTGAACATGATTCATCCCTTAGGTTATTGTTTTTAATATTAGAAAGTGAGCTTTTAAATGCCAAAGAAATTTTGCAGCAGGGGACAAAAGATATTCCAAGTGGTCTCGCCGGACCTTCCACCAACTGTATCCACCAACTGGCTGAAAAGAAAACTGTCCCGTGGTGCTTCAGAAATGAAGCGGAGACAGAGCAAGGTCCAACTATTACCTAATGCGAGACTCTGGGCTCCAAGTCCGGAGTGTGGTGGCTCTGAACCCAGGCGGGGCCTCGAGCGGCAGGGACTGGCCGGCACGCCAGTGGGGCCGGGCTGCAGCAGCTCTTTCCAACGCAGACCTACCTCCTGTCCATGTTGCCGCTGACCATGAGGTTGGGAGGGCTGTCCCTGAGGTTGACACATGTGAAGTCTCCCAGCGCATTTCCCAGCTTCGAGAGGCAGCGCTCTGCTTCCAGGCTGTACACCAGGATCTGACAGGAAGAAAACATGTGGGTGATCGACCCCACACACCAGGCTGACAGCGACACATCCCATCTCTCCACTGTCCAGGGCAGTCTCCCCTCGGCTCCTGGTACAGAAGAGGCCACTGCTCATCTCCTGACCATTCTGGGTTACTGATGGAATAGGGATGTGGCTATTAGAACAAAAGGAAATGCTCAAGGAAGTAAGAGGAAAACCCAGAGCGTTCCTCAGCCAAGATGCAGACAAACTCCGGGCACACCAAAAAAGGGCCAAGCAGGAACCTTAGCTAGCCTGACTTTAGACGCCCTTGAGCAAGCTAGGCACAACTCTACTGCTGGGCTACCCCTCCGATCAAGGATTCCAATTTTTTTTTCCTCTTTCCTGGTACTGGGGATTGAACCCAGGGGCATTCTATCTCTGAGCTTCACCCCAGCCCATTTTTTAAAAAAATTCTGAAACAGGGTCTCACTAAATTGCAGGGGGCCTCAGTAAGTAGCTGAGCTGACCATGAGCCTGTGATCCTCCTGTCTCAGCCTCCCAAGTGCTGGGATTACAAGCAAGCACTACCACTCACGGCTTGATTCAGAGAGTTTTTCATTTTTTTTTTTTGCAGTACTGGGGATGGAACCCAGGGGCATTCTACCTCTGAGTTACACCCCCAGCCCTATTTTTTTATTCTTTATTTTGAAACAGGGTCTCACTGAGTTGCAAAGGGCTTAAGTAGCTGAGGCTGGCTGCGAACCACAATCCTCCTGTCTCAGCCTCCCGAATGCTGGGATTACAAGCGTGCAGCACTATGAGCGGATGATTCCAAGTATTTTAACAGGAAATCAGGGATTAAATAAGTAAGGGCCACTGGCTGCTTCTGATGTGGAATTAATGGGAACTCAAACCAGGAAGAGGAAGCTTGCAGAGAGCCATGTTGGAAGGGGAAGCTTGCAGAGAGCTCTTCCTGTGTGTGAAAGAATGAACAGCAGGCTTCACTCATGGGAGCGTTACCCTAGAAGACCCTGCAAGCCCTGGCCCCGCCCTCCTTGTTTACAGGGGCTGTTCTGAATGTGTGGGAGCACAGGAGAAGGCGCGCCTCTGGTCTCCAGGTGAGGCAGCTGTGCTGGGATGCTTCTGTGCGCTCTCTCCAACAAGAGTCGCCAGTAAAGGATAATTCCTAAGAAATCTTTCTGGAGATTATGTAAGTCTTTTGCTGAAAACATTTTAGCAATTCAATTCAGTTTAATTAACATTAAGTGCTAGTTACAGATCACTATGGTGGGCACTGAGGACAAAGTCCTGGCCCCCAATTCACAGTCCAAAGCCCCCCTCTAGCACAAATAGGCACCAAGTTCCAAGCATACCACCCAGTCTGCTGATTATGTGGCAAATGTTTTAATCACTGAATTTTTATAATTTTAATATTCATATTCTGTCGAGAGATCTCCTCTGAGCACACACATGGAGTATGACATGCTTTCTTTTTCTACTAACCTAGACACTTGCCAGTATACAGATTCTTACCTTGGGACTGTGAAGTTAATAATAAATTGTCTCCACTTTGAAAACCATTAATCTCATTGTCAGCACACATTTCTAACAAATGAATCTTTGTAACTTCCTGATAGTCAAAACACTACCATAATACTAATTAACTATTGCTAACAGCATCTGGAAGGGAAGATGACAATTTCAGAATTCAAAATGCTCCCTTAATCCGTAAGGACTAGAGAACAAACAAAAATACAGCTTAAACCAACAAAATTTAACAATTCTAAAATAACCAAAATCAGATTATTATTCCAAGTAAGAATACAGATACAAATTTCCTGTCTCCAGCAAAGACCTAAAAATCACATAAAATCACTCCTAGAGGGACAAAAAAAAAAAAAAAAAAAAACAGCAACCTGATGGTTTATTATAAACAGAACATTCTGTGAATGTTTCAAAATGGCTTGCAAAGACTTTCCCCGGTACTGGGAACTGAACCCGGGGGCACTCCCGCACTGACCTACATCCCCAGCCCGTTTAAGATTTTCGCTGGAGTCAGGGTCTAAGTTGCTCGGCTAGCCTGGAACTTGCGATCCTCCTGCCTCAGCCTCCCCAGTAGCTAGGGCTACAGGAATGCATCTGGCTCCTCAGAGAGATTCTGAACGTTTCCAGCACAAAGAAATGTCTGAGGTGAGGGATATGCCAATTACCCTGATTTAATCACCACACATTGTATACATGTACCGATGCCACGACTCTATCCCATAAATATGCATAACTACTATGTGTCAATGAAAAATGTGCTAATTTTTAAAAAGCAATGTTCTGCACCTGCTATCATTATAGAGACTTCGATATTCTGGACTCAGTATTTTCTTGGTTTGGGAATACTTCGGTTTCTGGAGCAGGAAGGCAGGCCTCCCGCCAGTACAACGTCCGTGGTCACTGCACGCACTGAAGCGGATGCTGAGGGCCCATGTCTGTACCTTTTCTGCAAGTCTGTTTGTTTGTTTTCTGACAAGTGGATGAGTCATCTCTGAGTGATGCAGGGAGATTTAATCCCTTGCTAAAAACACTCTCTGCAAATTCATCATAAAGACATCTAAGTCAGCAGTCAAGAGTCAAGTATTTTCTCAAATGTTCAATAATTCAACGAAGCAGGACGATCTGAAGAGTACCTTACCATGGCGTTTAGTTAAACACCACCGAGATTAGAAAGCGCATCACCGTCTCGAAGGCGGGTCTTCCACGATCCAGGTCCCTTAACGGCCTTTACCATGGCTCCCTCCCTCCCGCACTCCCTCTTTTAATAAGGCCCTCAGCAACTTAGTGAGATCATGTTTCAAAGTAAAATAGGCCATTTTAACAAATGGGACTTCATTCTCTCTGACTGCCGCAGACGAGTGGGATTAATTGTTCACGCTCACAATCCCCTCTCGTTGGGACCATGCATTAGACTCACGTTGCTCTTTACTGCCCTAGTTGGGCAAGTTTCAACCCGTGGTCACTCCACTCGTTCTCAGAGGTGCCCAGATATGCTGAAAGAAGGAAAGACGACCCACAGCGGCACCTTGGAGAAAACGCCGTGGGCTGACGTGACCAAGGTCAGCAGGTGTTCTTACGGACTTTTTAAGTACGAGGCAGGTATTACAGAGCACGTTTTCATTGACATTAGATGCATCTTGAAGAATCACCCAGCCAGGCATGCTTGAAATCCCAGTACTTGGCAGGCAAGGACAGCCTCAGCAAGTAGTGAAATGCTCATTAACTTAGCAAGATGCTGTTTCAAAATAAAAAAAAATAGAGCTGGAGTTGTAGCTTGGAGGTAGAATGTCCCTGGTTCAATTCCCAACGCTATACACAGAAGAAGAAAAAAATCTCAAAGAGCGAAACCAGGTTTAGACTGATGTTCCGCAAAGATGCCCATAAGAGATGCAGATGCGGTCCTAGGGCACTGGGCGCTCTTCCTTCTCTTTGGCTTTGTGGTCCATCTAGAAGGCAATGTGCAGATGGGCGCATTGTCTTTATTTTTACTTATTTGGTTTTTGTTGTGTGTGTGTGGCGCTGGGGCTAGAACCCAGGGGTATTTTACCTCCAAGCTACATTTTCAGCCCTACTTTTCTTTTTTTTTTTCTTTTTTAGTGGTACTGGGGTTCCTGGAAGCCCTTCTACCTCCGGGCTACACTCCCAGACCTATTTTATATTTTTGAAACAGGGTCTCTTACGCCAGCGCGGCTGGCTTCGAACCTGCGCGATCCTCCTGTCTCCGCCTCCCAAGCGCGGGGATTACAAGCGTGCGCCACCACGCCCGGCCCCTACTTTTCATTCTTTATTTTGAAACAGGATTTCACTAAGTTGCAGAGGGCCTCGCTGGGTAGCTGGGCTGGCTACGAAGCTTTGACCCTCCTGTCTCAGCCTCCCGAGTACTGTGATTACAGGTGTGCCCAACCATGCCCAACGTACATTGTCCTTAAAACAGGAACTCTGGCAGGAAGTTCTCAGAAATCTTAAATTACCTCCAACACATCCCAGCCTTAGATTTTTTTGGGTTGAACCTAGGGTAATTTTACCTGAGATATACTGCCAGCCCTATTTTACTTTGAAACATGATCTCACTAAGTTGCCGAGGGCCTTATTAAATTGCTGAGGCTGGCCTTGAACCTGCAGTCCTGTCTCAGCCTCGCAAGGTTACAGCTGGGTGCTAATGTGCCTCGTCAGCCTTAGAACCTTTTTTTCAGTACTGGGGATGGAACCCAGGGACATTCTCTGAGCTACATCCCCAGCCTTTTTAAATTTTTTTATTTTGAAACAGGGTCTCACAGAGTTGGAAAGGGCCTAAGTAGCTGAGGCTGGCAGCGAACCACAATCCTCCTGTCTCAGCCTCCCACATGCTGAGATTACAAGCGTGCGCCACCACGCACGTTCAGCCTTAAAATCTTACCTTTCAATTTTATCAGTTATTCTGACCTTTCTGAAATCTATTTCTAAATATCTGTGTCTGAATTCAAGCATAATAAATACATCTTGTAACAAATTATAACATAATAGGATTAAACAACCACAGAAAGCAGTAACCTTCTGTATATTTGTTTCTTAGGACTAACTACTTTCAACAGTTTGGCTATAAAGTTTTTAGACTTTCTGATGCAAATGCCCGTTTCCCTTTTATCTATGTGTCTAAGCTTTCTTCTCTTATGCATGGGGTTACTGTTTTACCACTTGTTTTTTCATCTGTTAGTATCTATAGATAGCTCTTGTTCCTCTGGCTGCATAGAATTTCCCGGTGCATACATAATTCCATATTGGTGAATATTTGGGTTTCTAATTTTTAAAGATAAAACAATGTTTTAATTCATTCAACAGTCAGTCAACAAATATTAATCATTTATTAATGCAGTAGGCACTGGAATGCACAGGGACGGCAGGTGACATGCAGAAGCCGCCTCGTCACCAGCTGCTGCCGCCCAGCGTCCTGCGCCTCACGCCCGGGACCCGCTGACCGAGTGCAGCTGTGTCCTGGCAGCCGGCATCTCGAGCAGCAGGGCAGCGCAGTCGGGAGGGAGGTGAGGACCACAGGCCTAACATCTGGGAGGCAGGAGCAGCTCCCGGGGCAGGCAGGCCTGGACCAGTGGGGGTGCCCAGCCGTGAGGCAGAGGGCGCTGCCTTCCTCGGGTAAGCTCCAGGCAGGCCGCTTCTCCGTCTGGAAGTGCACTGCTCCCCTCAGACAGGGCACTCACCGTGAAAGGACTACGGCGCCGCGGCCCCCAGCTCTGGTGGTGAACTCCACGGGCACTGGTCCTGCAAGCCGACCAGGACAGTGACAGGCACTAGGTCAACAACCGAGCAGCACCGCCGCCTAATCCTCAGAACCTGCAGGCCCCGTGGGGGGCAGGAGCTGGCAGAGGGTTCCTCACCTGCCTGCAGCATTTGAAAAACTTTGGGAATTAAAGACCATCTGTCTGCCACCATTTTTCTAAAGGGAAGTGACAAGGAGCAAAAGGCTGGGAGAGGCCAGACTGGACGGCGCCAGGAGCCAGGCCAGGGCGCGCTGGCAACGCGGCCAACCCACACCCGCTCCGCAGCCCTGCGCTTACGGGCAGCTCTTCCTTCCTCACTCTTGGAGTTACTCTCAAAGACGCCCTCCCCTCTCGTCAGGGTGGGCGCTGTGGACACTTCATCTGTATCCCGGGGCCCCCACTCCCTCCCAGGCCCGTGGCTCTAGACCCCAGTGGAGTCTCTGGTGGGAGCAGGTTCGGCGCGGCTCTTTCTAAGCACTGGAGAACCGTGTCTTCGACTCAGCTGGCCAGTCCTCGGACAGAAGCCCTGTCCTCGGCCCTGCAGCGTGCAAGGAGGGCCGTCGGGTGCCAGGGCCGTGTCAGCTGCGCCCACCACCCCCGTGTCGTGCTGAGCACTCGCGGGGCAATGCGTCCAGCCCTGCATGTCTACTGCTGATGACACGGCAGACTAGCGTGCTCAGGGAAACAGCACGAAAGACGCTGCTCCTGCATGGCTCCTGCGGAGCTGGGGAGTCAGCAAGGCGAAAGAGAGCCAGGGCGGGCTAGCCGGGACCCCTGCCAATGTGAGGCCCATCCAGCGAGCACAGGGACATCCCAGCAGTTTAGCAGGTGCAGTGGCACATGCTTGTAATCTCGGTACTTGGAAGGCTGAGGCAGGAGGGTCACAGGTTCGCAGAGCAAAATAAACTGAGGTTGCTGCATGAAGCTCAAACACCCACCCACTGGGCTTGGCCTGCCGCAGCTCAGCTCGGGGTAGAACACACAACCTGCACTCAACGTCTGCCCCCAGCGAGGCCAGGGGTGGAATTCACACTACCCACAGCCAGAAGAACCCAAGCTGAGCGAGGAGCGCATCTTCAGGCTGGTAACGTGTGCCCAGTACCTGGCCCAGGCTCCTCCGGAGAGGGCCTCGATCCACACCCTTAGGACACCAGCCATGTATGAGCTCACCACAGAAAATCCCAAATACAGGAAGAAACAACTTATCACAAGTGAGAGATAGAACCACAGCCAGATGAGATTCCAAGTATATGAAATACTTATCACATAAAGAATATAAAGCAAACATGTTGAAAAAAGTTTATAGATAATAGAAAAGGTAGCAAAGCTGAGCACACAGATTTGAAAAACAAAACATGAAATAAGAGTTCAAGAGAGAATCTGTGAACTGGAGACGGATTTGAGGAAGTGCTCAGATCCCGACGGGAGAGGGGAAGGGAAGTGAGAAAAATGAACAAAGAAGTGGAGAAGACTACGGAGCAGAGGACAAGCGCGCGCACGGCCGCGCGCCCACACGGCCCTGAGAGAGCAGGAGAAACTGCGACAAGATAATGGCGGAGAATCTCTACAACCGAAAAAAAGGAACACAAATTCCAACAGGATAAATACCAATAAGCCCAAACACTGGTATGAAAGCACGGAAAAATAAAAGCAAAGAGATGATCTTAAAAGCAGCAAAAGTCCTAAAAGACGACTTCAAGGACAGCCAACTTTGAGAAGTTGCTACTGAGGTAGCATCAACAGACGTCAAAACCAACAATGTCTTCACAAGGCTGGGGAAACATCTGCCAATCTAGAATTATAAAAGACCAGCAAAACTACCCTGGGAAAATGAGGAGGAAGCCAGGCGTGGTGGTGCACACCTGTAATCCCAGTACTTGGGGGGCTGAGACAGGAGGGTCGCTGGTTCGTGGCCAGCCTCAGCTACCTTAGTAAGGCCCTCTGCAACTTAGTGAGACCCTATCTCAAAAATAAGAACTACAAATACAGGGCTGATGGTCCAGCTCAGAGGTAGAATGCCCCTGGGCTCCATTCCCAGCACCAACCAACCAACCAACCAACCAAAAAACAAACAAACAAAGGGCCTTGGAGATGCTGTAAGGAGGCGAGAACAAAGATTCAAGTAAATGGACACAGACTGTGCAAACACTGACTGTGTACAACAAAAACAGTGCTGATCTGGAGGATTAATCAATACAATTAACACGATCTAGTCCTCGCCCTTCTTATTCTGCAGTCAAATACCATAAACGCGCTCACAGAGGTGCCCGATGCTCAGGGCACACTCCCGTGGGTACCTGCCTGGCGCCTGGCACACGGGAGGGCTTAGTGAACGTCAGATGAGAGAACAAAAAGGCAGGAGCACCACGCACGTGTGCCCGTCCACTCACAGGCGACACCGCGTGGTCTGTAGAAGACAGCTTCGCAGAGTCCAATGGACTCATCAAGGCAGTCTGCTGTCACCTCTAACAGCAGCACATGTCACTGTTTCCCTGACTGGCAAGTAGTTTCATTCAGTATAGATTTTAAAGTACAAGACTAGAAACAACCCATTTTTTAAAACACAAAAAATAAGAAAGAAAAAGGCCTATAAACCTTTGGGGTAGAATTTACTCTTGTAAACAAATGATGGTGCTATTGTAACCCAATATAACTATGACCCAGAAAAATATGAAACCTAACTACAAAACACTGCAGGATCTACACATCAATGTTGACACAAAGATAAGTCAACCACTTCTGTCAATTCATGGATGAGCTAAGATTTTTAAAAAAGGGGATGAGAAAGATGGACAATTGGGAGCAAGAGGGAGCTAGTGAGAAAAGAGTAAATCATACACAAAACAGCCAATAAAAAAAATAAAAAAGCAGTTAATATACATGAATAATGGATGTCTGATTTAAAAGCAGTTTACTCCAATATGATGTAATTTTTGACAATCAGCCAGAGAGACTATTTTGCGAGTCCCTGCCAGAGATAAGTCATAGCGTGAGGCTTGGTAAGCAGCCGTATCTGTGAACATGTGGAAAATGACTTTCACCACTGTCCCAAAGGTGACTTTCTGTTGGCAAACAGAGCCTTGCCTCTCAGGTGTGCTTCGCAGCACCAGCAAGATGCCAGGCTGAAGGGACGGCCCCACACAAGCGCCCGGCGCCGCCCCAGCAGCGCCCACGACATGCTCTGGCACTAGGCACATCCAGCACAAAGGGAGAGCAGCCTGGCTGCTTTCATGTTTAAGTTTTAATTGGAGTGACAAGCCCACAAGGCCAAGATATTTCAGGGATGGGACTCTGTTGCTGAGCACCGCCAGGCGCTGGGCAGGCCAGGTCCGTACGAGCTCCCACCACGTACGTGCCAACGCACCTGCAGCCCCCGCGGTTCCAGGACTGGACTCTTCCCGGGGAAGCAGTGCCAACCACACAGGCTGTGCCAGACAGGGGCTTTGTCCTGCAGGCAGATGTCTGCAAAGGACCAGAGCGAGGCTGAACCAACACCTATTGTGACCTAAGCCTGAAAGAAACCCGGACGCAAGCGTGTGTACAGGGGAAACCCAGCAAAAATCACCCGGCACTCTCCCCAGTCCTCTCTCTCTCAACGTGCCTGGGTGCTAGGAATGATAAAGGAAGTCAGGTCCGCTTGGTGGAGTGAGCAGAATATGGGTCTCTCTCTGCTTTGCTCTCTAATCTCTGTCCCTGTGCTAGAAAACAAGAGGGGTGGCCAGGACAGGAGGTGCCCCTGGTGAACAGGTGCCGCAGTGAGGGGGAGGCATTCACTCTCCAAGCAGTGCCTCCAAGAAGAGACTGGAGTCACAGGCAAACGTGTGACCGGGAGCTGAACACCCTGCTGTCCTCCCATGTGGGCCCCATTCTAACAAGGAGCCGTGACAGTTTCAAGACACTTCACAAATGTTAACCATGTGTATGTGCTCATAGCCCCGGGAGAAAAGGACTGTCATTAAATTAGCTTTACAGGGAGAAAATTGAGGCTGCAAGCCATGACATGAATTCTTTAAAGGAACTTGGACACTCAGATTACATGTGAGTTGTTTAATATGAAACTATCTGCACGTTACTGAGGTCAGATCACTGAAGCGAGTGAAAGTGGACAGGCGCTGTGGACACAACCCGAGCCGCGGAGGCTGGGCGGGGTCCACCGCAGTCCCTCCCCGAGGCGTGGCCACACAGCAGACCACGGGCACCCAGACCTGCTTTCAGGGCTTGATGCCCACTGTTCAGAATAGCCGGGGTGTGCCTGCCACACACATTCTTTTCTGAACACTTCCATTTGGGGATCCTAACCACCAGGAGGAAGACAGACATACGATGTAGTGGTATATGTAGTATATGTGGTATACGTGGTATACGTAGGCACACACCACTGTCTCCACTGTATGCATTGAGAACCAAGGCTCAACTCGCCCCAGAGCACACAAGTAGCAAGGCGCTGTGGCAACGTGAGCAGAGCCCAGATGCCCTCAGCCCGCAGCTTATTACCAGAGCACAGCATCTCCCCAACTCCATCACGTGTTTACTGATAACAAGTCCTGTGTACGGTGTGTTCTTAGGTACAAAGCCCGCCACGAGGCAGTCTCGCCTGATCCCCACAACTCCATAAGGCGGGTGCCACCCTTTCACTCAATCCACCTGGAGGTATCAGCTGGAGAAGAACAGGCATTTTGCCCAGCTGTAGGTGTTGGAACCAGAATTCAAACTTGGGTGGGTGGCCTTCACAGCCCATGCACCTGAAACCTCCACCCCAAAGAGCTCAGAGTGGGCCCAGGACCAGCAGCAGCGGCAGCTCTGGGCACTCATCGCATGCCAATTCCCAGGCATGACCTTTGCATGGGGCTGTCCATTCTATTCACCATGTTGCCCACGGAGCCCGAGGCCCCATCGTGAAACCCTGTGGCACATCTGCCTACTCTGCATTGTCGCTCCGGCTGCAAAAAGGGCTGCAGCTGCGGAGAGCCAGGCGGTACTAGTGGCAACTGTGCGCATCCACCCCCGACTGCTGCCCTCTGGCTAGGGAGGGCAGGAACTGTGTCCAAGCGCAAGTGCTCAGAAAGGGAGGCTCAGGACAGCTCCTCCAGGACGCAGGCCTCTGACGGGCCTCGGGGAAGGGGGGGGGGTCCTACTGGTCAGGAAGGAGCACAGCACACTCAGTCCTGTGCTGTCCTGGCTGGGTCAAGGGACTCACCTTGGGACTGGAGCTGCGAGCCAAGGGGGCCGACTCTCCACGCCTTGAAAGCCTGGCTGAGGGAAGGCACCAGGGCGCTGTCCACAGCCCTGGGCACGTGGTCACCACTCTGAAAAAAACTACAATGGGCTACAAGATGGACACAGGGACAGGAGAGTGTAAAGAAGGGGAAGGAGGGAGGCGAGCAAGGGAGGGACTGCAGCTTGGGAAGTGCCATCACCGCGCCTGCTGTGAGTAGAGACCAAAGGCCGCCCAGGAGCCAGTGGTGCCACCTGCAGGGACCTGCACACAGGTGGGTCCAGTCTCGAGCAGGACAGGCGAGCGGTGGCTAGAAGCCAGGCCACAGCAGAGCTGTCTCTGAGGGGGCATGCTTCCTACCCCTTGGGCCTCCGGGAACACACAGTAACCTTGTGGCTCCGTGAATGTAGATGGAGCTGGGTTTTCCTTCGCCTGTCTACAGGGGGCTCGCCCTGTAAATTAAGACGACACCAAGGGAATGCTTTGAAGAGTAACTTGGCGTCCATTAGGAGGACTCATCTGCAACTCAATAATTGATAAGTTACTTATAAACCCACTCTCTAACACAGTGCCTTAAAAAGACTGAAGTGTTGGGTAAATTAATAAATCATATTCATCTAGAAACTGAATAAAAGCAAAAGCTTTCTACTTTGTAATATTGTTAGTCTAGTTTAAGCTGCTATGTGTATTTGAAAACAGTGACTGTTGTAAGTATTCTGCGATTCAAACTCACACCGGCCATTGCTGTGTCTCTTTCCCCTGTCAACACCATCAGCCTCAGCTGCCCATCCTACAGGGAGCCCCGTCCACTCCCACGAGGCCTCCCGGACCACGACCCGGGCCGCACTGGCTTTACACTCACACCAGCCACGGGCTCTGCCTGATGGACTCCAGTGCTCGTGGGCAAGGGAGGTGCAGAGGAGCCCAACAAGGACAGGACCCAGCCTGCTATGGACCCTGCTATAGGACCTGCTGTAGGACCCACAGCACATTTCCACCGTGCCAGGCATCATCCCAGTTTCAAATGGGGAAGCTGAGGCGAGCAGCTTGCCTGGGGTTTATCTGACGGTAAACCCACGCTCGCCCCATGCTGGCAGGACCACGACCCTAACTGTAGTGAAGGTTAGCTTTTCCCTGTATTTCCTTCCTAGAGCTTCGCCACTCCCCTTCAGGTCCACCAGAGATCTTAGGTCACTCCTAGCTTCTACGAGAAGCAATGTTCCAAGAACAATCCTTCATACACAACCCTTCATCACTGCACAGAACATCTGGGGCTCCAATCCTCCAAGTCAGTTCTGCTCTGTCTTGAGAAAGCCTAGGGCACGGAGAAGGTGTTTCAAAGTTTTCTCTACAAGTGAAGAGCGTTTTATTTTTCTTATTATTTCTTATTAACAATGTGCTAGCAGTGATATCAAGTGTCAATTCCACTTAACACTAAAGCATATTCAAATGCATTTGAATCTTCATTTCTCATCTATTTTTTTTTTTTTTTTTGGTGGTACTGGGGATGGAACCCAGGGGCTTTCTACCTCCGGGCTATACTCCCAGACCTATTTTTTTATATTTTATTTGGAAACAGGGTCTCACTAATTTGCTGAAAGCCTCACTAAGTAGCTTAGGCTGGCTTCGAACCTGTGTGATCCTCCTGTCTTGGCCTCCCAAGCGCGGGGATTACAGGCGTGCGCCACCACGCCCGGCTTCTCATCTATTTGTTATACAATTTTTCATACTCTGGAATTTACTAAGTTCACACAAAGGTCTTCCTATGGCCAAGTGTCCATCTCAATATGGAAAAAAACACCTTTATATTGCTAAATTCCACGCAAGGACCACAAGGCTGGGCTTCTTGAGAGGCCGCGCTTGGCTCGTCTCTATTCCGGTGACAATCAGCCACCCAGTGTGCGGTATGTGTTCAATCAGTATCGACAACACGGTCTTAACAACAATGCATCCTTGCAGAGTCGGCATCACTCAATATCCCAGAAAGCTGGTCTCATAGAGCTGTTTTTCTAAAATTTTTCAAGAAGAAAATAAAAAAATTTAAAGGTTTAAGGTGAAAATGAAGATGAAATTAGGTATTTCGTGAACCTTTAATTATTATTTGTCCTTCTTGTAAAATGCCAAGTCTTTATTCTCCCCTGAAATGCAATCTTGATGAAAAGAAAAGCTGTATTACCTGCTGTGGTGCAGGCATGGGGGAGCACGGCCAAGACTCAGGGCCACTGTGGTTCTGACTCCAAAGGCTCTCTCAGACATTACAACTTGTGACGCGTACAGGCAACCAATCCAGCGTCTCTTCACGTCCGCGCAGAGGGAGTGACTGTCATGAGACGTCAGCAATTATTTCCAGTGTGACGTAAGCTGAGGCAGCAGCGCCAGGCAAGCGCCTTGCCGGGCGCGTTCCAGCCTCTGGGTTACCTCACCCACATCTCCTGATTCAGGACGCGTGCTGCGTGCTGCTAATACAATCTGCCACCAAATGCCAAGCACTTCAGAACTAAAGTAGAAAAGATGTCCAAATACACGGAGTGATGCTAAGAGCCCTAAGTGGAAGAAGCACGAGGCTCCTCAACGCAGCACTCTTCACAGGCAATTCTGTCTTCTAGCCCTCCACCTCTGGGCGCGGAATCTAATTCAGGCAGCAAAAGAATTAATAAGAATGATCTGGTACCATAAATACGTCTCATACACGAAAGTTTTGACAGACTCGGGAATTATGAGACACAAACCAAATGTGCAGGGAGGTCTGGGTGCCGAGGGCCACGTCAGCAGTGCATGGACTGCACCGGAGCTCAGTGGGAGGCCGGGACAATCACGTTTCCACCTGGACGCCTTCCACGGTCACCTGTCACTCGGAAGGTGCTTCCTTTAGTGTCACGTGTGTCCCTGAAGTGTGAGAATCCAAAACTCAAAGGAAGAGATCTCGAGGCACTCCTTCTTACCACACGACACTAACTCAGCAAGGCAGAGGAGCGTCTGCTCGTCAGCAACCAGCATGGCCGTAGAGACGGATCCGAAGCACCGGAGTCCTCGCCCAGTTTCAGAATCCCTCGGCTACTCAGATCCTCAGCGGTCACAGGTAATAGAAAAAGTGTAAACTACCTAGTCGCCTCACCAAAGAATCCAGGAATGCTGGTGCTGCCCAGGGCCAGGTCAGACATCCAAACATTCTCATTTTACAGAAGAAACAGACAAGGCGGATTATCAGCGCAAAAGAATCAGACACCCTCAAAAGACACCGAGTATGACAAGGAGAGAGACCCTTCAGCCCATGCCACAGTCCTTCCTCCAGGACGCTGGTCTGTTACAGCTCTAAGACCTGCTGCACTGATTCTAGAAGAAACCATGTGGCCTAGTCATTCATCCTCACAAGAGAGCTGCAAAATAAATAAAGCGAAGGGTAAAAACAATCTGATCTCAGTACATCCTCTGCCTCATTCTGCTGTGCTTTCAGTGAGGCAAAAGATAGGGCATGGGATGTATGGCTATTGCCCAAGCCCATCATGGCCAAAGTTGAACTCCGACAAAGGGCAGAATCTGTCACGGTTATGAAGACACATACCCCTTGACCTGGCAAGTATATTTGAGGAATTAATTCTACAAATACATTCATGTGGACCAAGTGTTGTCTGCAGCAGAAAAAGACTGGAAGCACGCTAACATTCTTCAAGAGGGAGCTTGCTGAACTAATCAAAACAGAGCCATCCATGCCAAATTATAAAATTCTGAAAAGCAAAATAACACCAGGAAGATCTTTTCTGTATCATAGTAAGTTATATCAAAGAAATAGAAATGCAGGAAAAGGTGCAAAAAATATTTTACTGCTTAAAATTTTTTAAAAGGGAGAGTTGAGAGAATGTATAGTAGTTGGCAAACTAAGTACATGAACTATCTCTGGAAGGACTCGTAAGAAACCAGCAACAGTGATTTGGCTCCAGGAAGAGAAAATGGGTGGCAGGTTGAGCAGCGTGGGAGGAAGTCTCCCCACTGCACACCCTTCCTCCTGTCTTTTTGACTTCTGAATCAGGAAGATGCTTTACCTATTCAACACATACTTTTTTTTTGTTCTGGTGGTACTGGGGTTCCTGGAAATCCTTCTCCGGGCGGCACTCCCAGACCCATTTTATGTTTTTATTTGGAAACAGGGTCTCTTAGGCCAGCGAGGCTGGCTTCAAATCTACGCAATCCTCCTGTCTCCGCCTCCCAAGCGCGGGGATTACAAGTGTGCGCCACCATGCTCGGCTAAACAGATACTTTTAAAAAAGATTTTAAAAATCTGTTTTTTTGCCAGGCATGGTGGCGCATGCTTGTAATCCCCGCACTTGGGAGGTGGAGACAGGAGGATCATGCAGGTTTGAAGCCAGCTTGTCTGGCTTAAGAGACCCTGTTTCCAAATTAAAAAGTATATATAAAAAATAGGTCTAGGGGTGTGGCCTGGTGAAGGGTTCCATCTATCCCCAGTACCACCAAAAAAAAAAAAAAAAAAAAAAAAAATCTGTTTTTTAAGAAAGGAAAAATATATTACAGCCATTTTTCTAATTCCGTATGTGGCCAAAGAAAATGCTGGCAAAGCCAGGTGTGGTCCCTAGTTCTGACCTGCCTGCCCCAAAGTAGACCCATTGTCCAGAGCATAGCCCTCTGAGCCCTCTACCTGAGCTGGAGGACGGGAGCCAGCTGCACTCACCTGCCTTCCGTAAAGACGAAGCAGAGGAGCTTCTGCTCGTTTAAATGGATTCATTTCCTTAGAAAACGGTGTTTATTGACAGAGCTCGGTTACTTGCTAAGCACCAGTGTATCGAGGCCTGCGTAATGCTGCTTTACGCCGTGCTCGGTGGGTACCATGAGGGCGGCACGGCTCGCTGCTGGCTAGACTCGTGAACGGACGGTATGAGCTGCCAGTGCTCACTGCGCACACAGCTGTGATGCTGTAAAAGGCCGATGCGGTCCACACGGCGCAAGGACATCCTCCAGCTAAGGACAAGGACATCTCTGGAGCACTCATACTAGGCAGGGAGATAAGTTCCTGACTAGAATGCCATTTCAGCATTTGATTTCACTGTCTACTTTTATCACAGCTAATCAATAATGGACTAGCGAAGCCCTAGTTCTGCACCAGGAGCAAACGAAGATAAGCCGGGTGGGCCTCACAGGGCCTTCATCTCAGTCCTCGCCCTACGAGCGAGCCAGAGGCACAGCATAAGCCCCTCTGTGTCGACAGCTCCAGCAACCTCTGCTGGAATCACCTCACGCCAACCTAATAGGATGGGCTGGGCCTCCTGCTGTCAAGCTGACGTGCAGATATGGCCCAAATGTGGTGTTCACAGGCAAAGGGGCACGAGCACTGCGCGTGAGGCCACTTGGGAAGTGTAACAGCACACTATCCATAGAGGGATGATACTGAAATGTCACAGCTTAACACATGGAAATGGCTCACCGTTGTTACGTTCCTTAAAAATAAAGGTTTTTCCGAGGGAGCAGAAAATCCACTGAAGACAATGTGATGGAAAGCCACTGGGCATTCATCTTACTCTTCCATGAGTGGCGTTCATGCTGGAGAAATATCTCAGGGCAGTTATTACCAGTCACCACACACGAGTGTCTGGAGTCGTGGCGCTGCACTCACAAAACCTCTGGACGTGGACCTGCTACTCCCAGCCTTCAAGCGAGTACTTCGAAGCATTCTTTCATCAAACTTTCTTCCTTTCCCAATTTTAAAGCACCAGTGAATAATTTAAGGAACAATATATTTTAAGAATAAATTTTAATAAAATTAATATATTCATCAGCTTATTTCATAATTAATGCTTCTAATTGGGTTGGAAAATCTTGAGAGGCATCCAAAAACGCCTACTTACATCTGTAGCTACAGGATCCTTCCAGAGCTGTGGCTGCAGCTCTCTTGTGAAGTGTGTGCCTCGCACACACACAGGAGGCGTGTTCAATCCCCAGCACCCAGAAACCAGCAGAGCAGGGGGGGCACTTCCAGTCTAATTGTGTACTATACTATCCTTTTGCTAGGTAGTTCCTCAAATTTATCTATGATGATGATATCACTACAGGAATGGATTTATTTGGATAAATCAAAGAGAAACAGGACCTGCCAGATTAAAAACTTATTAAAAATATGAAAAGGCATGGTGGTGCATGCCAATAATCCCAGTACTCAGGAGGCTAAGACGGGAGGATCACAGGTCCTTGGACGGTCTCAACAAGTAGCAAGACTCTCAGTGACCTAAGCAAGACCCTGAACGCTGGGCACGGTGGTGCACGCTTGCAATCCCAGTACTCAGGAGGCTGAGACGGGAGGATCACAGGTTCGCGTCCATCCTAAGCAACCTTGTTATAAAATAAAATAATAAATTAGGGCTGGGATGTAGCTCAAAGATAGAATGCCCCTGAATTCAATCCCCAGTATCATACACACACACACACACACACACACACACACACACACACACACACATATGCACAGAACCTGTTTAAAAACAAAAAAATAAATAAAAATATAGAAGGGCTGGGGTAGCTCAGGGGCAGAATGCCCTTGGATTTAATCCCCAGTACCAAACACACACAAAAAAAAGTTTAAAAGGTGCTAGGGGTACAGCAGTGATAGACTGCATGCTTAGCACCTGTTCATCCTAAGTTCAACCCCCAGCATCACAAAAAATAAAACATCAAAAATGTGAGGCTGGGCGTGGGGGCGCACGCTTGTAATCCCTGTGCTTGGGAGGTGGAGACAGGAGGATCGCGCAGGTTCAAAGCCAGCCGCGCTGGGTTAAGAGACCCTGTTTCCAAATAAAATATAAAATAGGTCTGGAAGTGTCGCCTGGAGGTAGAAGGGTTTCCAGGAACCCCAGTACCACCAAAAAAAAAAAAAAAAAAAAAAAAAGAAAGAAAGGAAGGAAGGAAGGAAGGAAGGAAGGAAGGAAGGAAGGAAGGAAAAAAAGAGGAAAACTGGAGCTGGGGTAAAGCCCAGTGGCAAAGCACTTGCCTAGCATGTATAAGGCCCTAGGTTTGATCCCCAGTACTGCAATTTAAAAAAAAAAGGACTTTTCAAAGAATATGAAAAATTTTAAATGTAAATCATTTCTTCTCTCTCAGCAAATGGGCTTGCTAGGGATCACAAAGTCTTTTCAGAGCTTGAGGAAGGAACTGCCTTAGGAAGACACGTCCTGCTCCTTCCCCCTTCGCGTGAAGATGAAACTCAGGAGTGCCATCAGCACAGACTTTCCGGCTCAGATCTACCAGATCTCTCCAGCACAGGGCTGCACGCGCAGAGTTCACAGCGCACCACGCACCACCCACCGGCTTACCCGCCTTCCTGTGAAGCCTGGCACCAGAGCCCCCGGGACTGGCTCAGCTGTACAAGCCATGCTGCGAGCCCAAGTGAGATCTGACCTTGCGGGCCAAATGCACAGGGCCAAATGTGCAGAGTCCAGCCACGAGTGGCAGAGACACCAGGAGGCTGCAGAAGTTCCCTCGGGAGCCAGGCCAGTCTGGAGCTTTGACACCCCTCCCTTCAACCTGCAACCATGAGGCACTCCATCTCATGTCTCACACATGAGCAAGCAGGCGTGAGGGTTAAGCAAGTGCTCGGGCCACAGAAGGTACTGGTGACGGCGTGGGCAGTGCGCGGCCAGAGCCTGGTCTTCTCTAGCCCACACGCCACAGTGTGGAGAAGTGACCTCCTTCTTTAGGAGAAGGACATCCCCAGAGCTCAGAGACATTCCTTCCCAGGGTCCCGCCAACTGCTCGCAGTGTCGGGAGCAGGCAAACTGAGAGAAACAAAAACCAAAGGAAGATTCCATTCCCTCTTCCCTGGTCCCCCTTGACAAGGAGTTCTATAAGACTGAGCGCTCATCTACACAGGACAGTACAAACCTACAAAGTGGTAAAATTTAGTCATCATTCAAAGAATTTCAATTAAAACCTCATCTCCCTGCTTCTCACTTGGAGTATCAGAGGCACTTTTAGGCAGTATTGGTGAGAATGTAATTTTTTTTTTTTTTTTTGCAGTGCTGAGGATGAACTCAGGAGCATTCTACCACCAAGCTACACCCCAGCCCTAGTTCTTTTATTCTTTATTTTGAAACAGGGTCTCACTGAGTTGCGAAGAGCCCTGCTAAGTAGCTGAGGCTGTCCGTGAACCGCGATCCTCTGGTCTCCAGGATGCTGGGATGACAAGCGTGCGCCACCACGCCCGGCTGAGAACGTAAATTTTGATGCAACCTTCTTACAGCTCAATTTGGAAGTGTGTGTGTATCATCATCTCAATGTACACCGCAGATGTGCTGCACGGGGCTTCTGCAGTCACGCGTGCAGGGCAGCACTGCGTGAGACTGTCGCACAGCAGAGCGACTTGGGTGTTCGCCACAGCCCGCGGCTGGCAGCATCTGCTGGGACGGGCAGGGGCTTGGTATGCTGACGCGGAGCACTCTCCGAGGCACGGTACTGAGTGAAAACACTGCATCCAGAATAAAATCAATGCTAGGATCCCATTCCCAGAAAACACACTTTTAGTATACAAATATACCTGACTTATTTTAAATTTTTCCACATAAGTAAATAAAAGTTATTAATAGTTTCTTGTAGTAGAGCTGGAGGAGGGAGGAGAAAGGAAATACGCACTTTTCATTTTATCTTTTTAAAGTGCCCCTTAATGTCTCAACTGCCTTGTAAAAAACAAAATCTGTGCTCTTTTTGTTAACAGTGTGTGTCCTTTGCTTGCTTGTGTGCTTTTACCTTGTTTCCTTCATACACCCACCCCAGGCTCTTCACTCCAAAGGCCACCTGGGTGGAGGAGACATCCAGACACGTGGCTGGCTGGCCGTAGACGTGATGGAGGGTCCGGGCCGAGTCTCCAGCTTTCAGAAGGTACACCAGGTCTCCAGCAGTGGCTATCGCCACAGGATACCGCTCAGTGTCTGGAACTATTTCAAGGTAGTCCACCTGTTAAGGAGTAAGAGCTGCTTAATGCTACAACGTCGTCCTGACTTGGTCAGAAACAGCCACTTGCTCCTGAACCATAGTGAGAAAGCCAGCAACCCAACAGTAAGGTGGGCAAAGGGACCACTTACAGACACTAAACACAGAGCTCCTGATCAAATGGAAGATGCTCATCGTAACAGAAGCATCCCTGAAAAGTGCAAAGCCAGGTGGGTTACCGGCAGAGGCTGAGACAGGAGGACTGCAAGTTCAAGGACAGCCTCAGGGCTGGAGGTGGAGCTCAGAGGTAGAAGCTCCTGGGCTTCATCTTTAGCACCAAAAAAAGAGAAAGAGGAGTACAAACTGGACGTGGCGTCACGGAGACCCTGCTGTCACTGGCTGCACCAGTATAAACCAATGAGTCTGGGAACAGTCAGGCTGGAAATGAAGGTGTGGGACCCCGCGTTTACTGAACTTACTTGCTGCTCGGGGGTAAAATCTGATCCAGCTCATATCAAGGGAAATCTGGCAACACTCACCCAATGCCAAATGAATTCTGTCCCAGTAAGTCCACTTCTAGGAATGTACTTGCAAATAAACCCACACATAGGAAAATGATGATGGACAGGGCTATTTGCTATGGTGCTATTCTGTCATCGCTCCAAACTAGAAAAACCTACGCATCCATTACCAGCGGATAACCGAGTAACTAACAGTGCATGCGGCCACAGAGGAAAGCATGCAGACATTCTTTATAGACTGACACCCAGAGACAGCACTAGGAAAGGCTGGGGGAGTAAGAAAGCAGGCTAAGAGAATTCCCAGTGTGCTGGCATGTGTGTAAGACGGGCAGAGGAAGGTGCAATGCACCTGGCTTGAACACACCCGTCTTCAAGGAGGAAGGGATGGGGGTTCCCCATTGCTGGTGTTAGTGTGTGTGTGTGTGTGTGTGTGTGTGTGTGTGTGTGTATGCATGCACACATGATGAGGAGGACTGTGCCCGGGGATGCTCTATCTCTGAGTTACATTCCCAGTCCTATTTTATTTTGAAATAGGGTCTTGCTGAGTTACTGTGCACGGGCCTCAAACCTGCAACCCTTCTGTCTCAGCCTCCCAGGAACTGAAATTACAGATGTGCACCACAATATCTGATTTTATTGTGAACCATGAGGGTATAATAGTTATTATTTTTTTAAAAAAAGGTTTTACTTTTGTACAAGAAACTGATAAAATAAATTCTACTGTTTCAAATTAGCAAAAACATATTTAACAAATCTGTACAAATACCAACAATGTGTTCCCTAAATAACAATGAGTTATTTGCTGTCTCCTGGTTTCTGTGTCAGGCAATGATCGTAGAGGGTCCGGTTGGCCATCCGGGGTAGGAAGACCATTACAAAAAGCTCTACGGTACTCCTGACTGCGCTACTGCTAGGCCTTTCTCCGATTTGCACAGGGTGAGGAGCACCTTTTAAGAATAACTTGTTTTGCCGGGCGTGGTGGCGCACGCTTGTAATCCCAGCATTCGGGAGGCTGAGACCTGGAGGATCGCGGTTCGTGGACAGCCTCAGCTACTTAGTGAGGCCCTCTGCAACTCAATGAGACCCGGTTTCAAAATAAAGAATAAAAAATAGGGCAGGGGGTGTGGCTCGGAGGTCAAATGCCCCTGGGTTCCATCCCCAGACCCGCAAAAAAAAAAAAAAAAAAAAGAAAGAATAACTTGTTTTTCTCTCTGCATGAGTGGCACATTTCTTCCTAGTGCAGTTTACAGACAGCACTGCCCTGATCGCATGCCAGATGAGTCCAAAGCCTGAACCCTGAAGACCATCAAGAGGTGAAGAAGAAGCCGGGCCTAGTGGCGCATGCTCATAATCCCAGCATTTGGGAGGCTGAAACAGGACAATCATGGTTTGCGGACAGCCTCAGCTACTTAGTGAGGCCCTTTGCAACTCAGTGAGACCCTGTTTCAAAAAAAAAAAAAAAAATAGGGCTAGGGGCGTAGCTCGGAGGTAGAAAGCCCCTGGGTCCCATCCCCAGTAGCCCCCCCCACACACACACACACGAGGTGACAGAGAGAGTAAACATCGGGTGACTCGGGGCCAACTGTGTGAGCAGCAGCCCAACACTAAGCCCTAGGTCCACCTCAAAGGACAGACGCTCCAGGCTGATACTGCTAACCTGGGCACTCGGCCATTGCTCAGGGGGCTGGGAAAGACAAAAATGGTCCAGGTCTATGGGGCTGGGGGCACCTTTTCCAGGGATACCCAGTGCATGTGGCAACTCCTCCCCAGAGTACAAAATAATACATAAAGAGTGTTACCAAACACACCTCTGACACTGGCTGCTTGTTTCATCTCTCTCCTAAAGCTTGTTCTTTATTTTCCTTAAAATGACAGCCCGTCTGGCCACTTAGTCACCTTGGTGTTGGATTTTGACAGACCAAGAGGCTCAGACTGACAGTGGTTGTGCCACTTGCCGGGAGCTGCACTGCTTCAAAAGCCTCCGGCCTCTGCCAAGACACCGCCTCACTGCCAAGCAGGACTTGCGTGTTATGAGGGACTGGCATCTGGACTGCCCCAGTTCATATAATTACTGCTGGTCAACAGTGTCCTTTAGCCAAAGACCAAACAATAAGTGCTATGGTAGTTTTGAGAACAAAGAAATATGGTACCTTCACATTTTTCTAATAAAACCTCAAGATGGGGTGGCAGAATCAGAGAGTTCTAGGGGAATGCTCCTCCCAACTGCAGAGGCCTAACCCCTGGGTTCTAGAGCTCTGGGGGGGTGGGGGCGGTGCTGCCATCACTGATGAAGAAAGTGTAGGATAGAAAACTTCCTTCCATATGGACCTGGGTGACACTAGTGACCTAAGCTTCACTTATGCAATCAGCCAGGAACTGATCTCGGGCTCGCAGGGGTGAGCTTGCCACGTTAATCTGGAAGAGAACCAGGAGTGATGACGAGAAGCCCTGGCCTCGAGTCTGTCCTGAAGTGTGCGTGTTTTGTGGGGTGTGTGCTGGCGGGGTTGAGGATCAAACTCAGGGCCAAGCATGGGGCTGTGAGCCACGCCCCGGCCCGGCCCTGGCTTTGAATCACAATGCCTTAGCCCCCAGATCTGGATCAAGTCAATCCACTGCTCTGAGCCTCTCTTGACTCCTTGGTAGATGGGGAAAATATCACCTATTTTGCAAGACTGTTGTGAGATTTAAGGATGTAAGACTCACAGGACGCCCCAGGTGAGTGGGAGCTGTCAATATCATAACTCTCTTCTACTGGAGCCAGAGATTCTAAGAATAAAAAATAAACTGAGCAGGCTGAGAGCTTACCAATTTCTGCACTTCGAACTCTGCAGCTATCTGCCAGTAGCCCTCCTCATTGGGGTACAACATCACGACATCGAAAGCAGAAGCTGTGGCGACAGTGACGTCTTCCCGGCTGAGGGCCAGCGCCTGTATCCTGGCGTCATGCTCAAAGCGATGAATGGGATACCTTCCAGTCCTCAGATCCCAAATGTTAAGGAATCCTAGACAGAAAGAAACCATGCAATTATCAACAGTCATGCAACAATTTTGTCTTTCAAAGCCCACCAAGAGTTCACTGTGTGGCAGTGACCAGTCTATGGCTGCTGATCTGCACCTGGCCCCGCGGCTCGCTGCTCCGGGACTTGGAGGAGTCACTCCACAGATGTGCGCCTTTCTTCACCTGTGACACCAGGTGAAGTGTTAGAGATAACATCACAGGTAAGTGTTAACCTACTGCGCAGGAATGGCGAAGACAGAACACTCCTCTTTACTTCTGATTTCTACAGAGTGCCCATGGGGTATAAAGCATATTCCATCCGTCAATAATACCAATATTTTCTCTACTGCTCATGCACAAACCCAGTTCTATTTCCTGTAACTTCCACTGCTTAGAATAAAGCTTTTCTTTTTCTTTTTTTTTTTTTTGTTGGGGGGGTAGTACTGGGGATTGAACCCAAAGATGTTCTACCTCTGAGGTACACCCCCAGCCCTGTCTTATTTTTATTTGAAAACAGTCTCGCTAAGTTGCCTCAAATCTGCCGCCCTCCTGTCTCAGCCTCCCAAGAACTGCTATCACAGACACGCACCACCACGCTCAATTGCTTTTTTCCTTTTGTGATCCATCTCCCTTTCTTTCTTTCTTTTTCTCTTTCTTTCTTCCTTCCTTCCTTTCTTTCTTCTCCTTCTTTTTTCTTTTTTAGTGGTACTGAGGATTGAATTCAGAGACATACTATCTCTAAGCTACAACCTCAGCCCAATTTTATTTTTTACCTTGAAACAATGTCTCACTAAATTCCGGAGGGCCCGCCGACCTGCTACTATCCCATTTCAGCCTCCCAAGAAGTATTGGGGACTACAAGCGTTGACACCTGGATCTTCTTCCTTTTTTCTTGCCTTGCACTTTGTCTCTAAACTGTAAAAGGCCTTGAATTTAAACTCTTACACATGAACAGAGTTACAAGAAAATAATACATCGGGGCCTCTTTGCAAGACTTTCAAACTGTTTGTGGGCTTAGGAGGTGATCACAAACAGGCAGAGACTTCCTCCCGCTAAACGCTCAAGTGTAAATGTAGTGCTCTTGTCTGAGAATCCTGGCAGGTCTGGAGGATAAGCAGATCAGGAAGGCTTCATAGCACATTCCCCTGGCAGAGAATCTGGCAAGTTCTTTCAATTCTGACTCAAAGAGAAAGATGTGCTACAGAAAGCACCAGTGCTCTGCCCTCCACAGGACAGAAGCGCGCCATCCCAAGGTGCCTCACGCTAGCACAGGCGGCTTCACCACCCCGAGGTGTCACGCTAGCACAGGCGGCTTCACCACCCCGAGGTGTCACGCTAGCACAGGCGGCTTCCAAGTCTCCACGTCCCATTTGTTGCCACCAGAGTCAGGAGAAGTGAAACTGCTCCTCTCCTTGAGCTTCCACATGGGGGGACACTGACTCGTCTCTTTGTGTCGAGCGCTCCCTTCCATCCTGGGGGAGCAGCACTCGTGCACCTTGTGTAAGAGAAGAAACGAGCTCTGGGTGGCTGGACGACTGGTCCAGCGCCACTTGGTTTGGGATGAATATAAGCTGGAATTCAGCCGGGAACGTGCAGGATGCATAGCTGTATTTACATGTGCATAAAATAACTCAGCCTACCAGTAAGTACCACACATCAACAAACTCACTCAGTGTTCTGCCAAGCACGGGAGCCATTTGAACTACGGCTCACACTCAGCACACATGGAGTTTATCTATAAACACGGTTTTCATTATTAATCAAGTATTGGTTTTGTTGGCATCACTGTTCCAACAGAATTGGATGCAGTAAAACACACTTCACCAAAAGTGGAGTTTCACAGAGCGATCCCAAGAAGGGTCTTTGGGAGAAAAAAATAATTCCAGAGCTCCACTGATCTAATGGCTGGAATTCTCCTGCGTGCAGGCCGTGTCTTTACCAATTCTTCGACCACCAGTGGTACTGCCGGCGTCACCATGCAGTCTTCCGACCTCACTTTTAGTGCCCGCACGCTCAGGACTGTTATTTCTTCTCGAAGAACTCACCCTTCATCAGATGCAATGGCCCTTGCTGGGTGTGGTGGCGCACGCTTGTAATCCCCGCGCTTGGGAGGCTAAGAAAGGAGGATCACGCAGGTTCGAAGCCAGCCTCTGCTGCCTTAAGAGACCCTGTTTCCAAATAAAACATATAAAAATAGGTCTGGGAGTGTAGCCTGGAGGTAGAAGGCCCCTGGGTTCCATTCCCAGTACCACCAAAAAAAAAAAAAAAAAAAAAAAAAAAGCAACAGCCCTTGCGCCCGGGTGTAACCTTTGCTCTGAAATCCCCTCCGTTGGCTACTGCCATGGCCCCTCCAGTGTCCTGAGGACTGCGGTCAGTAGCTGGGCTCCCCGTCCTTCCTGCGGTCGGTGTGCACGTGTGAGGAAGGCTCTGCAGGAGCAGGGCTGGTCTGTCTGACGGGCGCTTCGACACCTCCACAGCCCCGTGGCACTGGGCCGGGCCAGCCTCCATCTGCACAGCCTTCTCTGCACTCTCTTCTTTGTTCCCTTTCCCCTGCTTTTCCCATCTTTTCTTTTTTTCCTTTGGATTGAATATTTGGGTTAAGTATATGTTTATTTCACTTTGATTCCTCTGTTGGCTTATGAGCCAAATTACGTGCTGTTATTTTGGTGGTTGCTTAAGAGTTGAACTTCCCATGGTCTGCCTTCAAGCGGCATTGTACCCCTCCGCAGAGTACGAACTCCACGGGGGCACGCTTCCATTTCTCCCCCCACCCCCGACTTTCTGTTCCTGTCACACTTTTATCTCCACAATATATTATAAAATTTATTTACACCATTACTGTTGCATAAGCAGGGTGATTTCAATAATAAGGAAAGAGCTGTTTCTATTTACCAAACACCATCACCTCGTTTGCTTTTCTTCCAGTGTCATTTTCAACAGTACAAAACCCTGCAGCTTCTGCAGCCCCACTCTCCACGGGGCTGCTGCTATCTCACCCAAAGCACGGGTGTCTGAGAACAGACGCAGCAGCCCACAGGGAGAGCGCCCAAGTGAAGGCACTGTGCTGGGCGCTGGGGACTAGTGAGCGAGGCAGAACTCAGGTCCCTGGCTGCACGGAGCTGATGATCTGGGGCATCTATCAAGCATCTCATCCAGGGATATATAAGACTGACAAAATGCACACTGGGACAAACATTTTAGTAGCTAAAATGTAAAATAAAACACAACACAAAACTGCAGGCCGGGCGTGGTGGCGCACGCTCGTAATCCCCGCGCTTGGAAGGCTGAGACAGGAGGATTGCCCAGGTTCAAAGCCAGCCTCAGCTGGCTTTAGTGAGGCTCTCAGCAACTTAGTGAGACCCTGTTTCCAAATAAAATATGAAACAGGTCTGGGAGTATAGCCCAGAGGTAGAAAACCTCTGGGTTCCACCCCAGTACCCCCCACCACACACACACTACGACATTGCTTAAAACTTAAAATTTTTGTCACATTATCACACTATTTCCAAACACCAAAAAAGGCACAGCTAACTTCTGCAAACATTTCAAGTTGAAATGTGTCCACGTTCTCTGTGGAACTCCCAAGGAAGAAGTCGCCAATGGCTGTCAGAGCCAAAGAAACTCACTTCTCAAATAAGTGTGATTTAAAAAAATCTGATGTAGATGCATTTGAAGGGCCAAGTTTCCTCACACCACAGACTAGCGATGTAGCGGACACGGCTACTGGCACGTGTGGACTGTGGCGTGGCGGGCGGTGACTTCTGAGTGACTTCTGAGTGCTGCAGGCAGCTAGCTAGCAGCAGGCGCGCTCAGCGCTAGTCTCAGGCTGCAGCAAAGGCACATCTGGCTGTAATCCCAGTGAGACTGGCTGGAAAGCCTGTGCCGCAGCACCACCGGCAGGAGTGCAACAGAAACCAAGGCAGGGCTTTCTCTTAGCGAGCACAGTACAGACTTGGTCTCTGGTTCTCTCTGTAACGGTTTCATTCTTCCTCCTGTACAATCCAGCTGTCTCTTGTCCCTGAGTACAAGAAGAACAGTCTTCTCCAACCACACACCAAAGTCTCAGTCCTAGGCCAGGAAGGGCTTCATCTGAGGCCAAACAATTCCAAATCCTGAGGACCAGAAATGCCGTAGAAGGGCTGGGGCAGCCCAAAGCATATTCTACATCCATCCTGCTTTAGACAAAATAAAGCAAGAGAAATTCTCACCAAAGGAAAGGAGGCTCTAAGCAGTGACTCAGAAGCAGGTCTCTGTCACCACTCCCTGGAAAGGATACCTGCCAGGCATTAGGCCTTAGGACCCAGAGCTTATGGCCCCATTCTGCCACACATCAGAATAACAGAAAGCAGAGGAAGGGGCCTTTTTTTCCTCCCTGATAGAAACCTCAGTATCTGGATAAAAAATGTATAATTCCAATGTAGTGTTCAGATAGTGTTCACAGTCCTGCTTTACTCCTAAGACCATGGAAAGGATGTAGACATAAGAAGAAACTGAATCTTTTGAAAAATACGAAAGAAAACAATAAGCACAATTTAAAACCCAAAAAAGTAGAAAGGGCAGGGCCTGGCAGCCCCACCCGCCTCCTCCTCCTGGCCAGGGGAGGTGAAGAGACCCCAACGCCCTGGACAGGACGGGCCATTAGGAACACCATGAGTAACGAGGGCCCGTCCTCTGAGCTCAGCAGCTGTGACGGGCACCCATGACAGTGTGCAGCACCCTCCCCAGGGGACAGCCAGAGTGTGCTAATGAAACTGCACACAGTCGAAATGGGCTCTAAATGAGTTTAAGCTGATTTATGTTAGCTTTTGTAAAGATTACTCGGTATCTGCAAAGTGCTACCACTGTGAAATAATGTTGACAATCCTTAAGACCTCCGCCTAATGGTACTTGCACAGGGTATTTATATTCCTCGTCACGGGAACAAGGACCATAATGGATACCATTTTTGTTTTATTAAGGATGCATATTTAAATTAATCTGCTATTTGCCTAAACAATTAGCTGCTTCTGTTTGTGTGCACAAAGCCAAAATTGCAATTAGGCTTCCATCAAAAAGATAAGTCCCAACTAAAACTGTCCCGGTGGAGTCATAAGAGCGCGGGGCAGAACTTTCCAAAATTACTTTTTAGCATAATGGTAATTATGTTAATTGTTTGAAAGGTAAATAACTGCTGAACTGGTTTTAGAAAAAAAGGCAATTGGTATTGCCCCTCCCTTTGATCTTTTCCATGCATCATGAAATGGAAAACAGCTCACAGTTGAGAAAGCCACGGACTGGTCACCTCTTGAACCATGCAGTTCACCCGCGCTCTCTGGTGTCTTCTTGATGAAAACGTGTTTTAGCCATGAGCTCCTATCCTCTAGAGCTTGCGCAATAAACACCTGAAGCTCGAGCTCAGCTTCATAACAGTTAAATAGACAGGCTCAATTAACTGTGTTCAGAGACACTGAATGAAGCTGACTATTTATAAAGACAGCTGGCAATCTCGATGTTCACCATGTAAATAAACACTTGCCTATCAGAAAGTAAGCAGGAGTCAAAAGAAATTATGCAACAAGGGGAAAAGCGCTTTAACAAAAATTTAAAACATCCCCAAAGCACTCACTAAACACGCACCTCTCCACTCATTAGCTACACATAACGTCACTTTGAACTGTAGCCAGAGACAAAGGGAGCATGAGCTTGAAAGACAAAAGAGGTTCCGCTCTCAAGGAAGGGGAGCCAGCGGGAGATTACTATCAGCACAAACACGAGCTAGAAAAGAGACTCAATTGCAAGCCGCTGCGGTGGCACACATCTTAATCCCTAGAACGCGGGAGGCTGAGGCAGGAAGATCACAGATTTCAGGTGTCTCAGCAACTTAGCGATGGCCTCAGAAACTTACCAAGACCTTGTTTCAAAATAAAAATAATATAGGGCTGGGCTGTAGCTCAGAGGGAGAATGCTCCCGAGGAAAAGAAAGGAAAGGAAGGGAAGGCGATTGGAGAGGGAGAGGAGGGAAGTTTGCTTTCCCTGCGTGCTGCACAGCGCCCTCAATATGCCAGGGGATCACAGTGCTGATGCCGAACTCTTGCTTTTCTGCTGAACAAAAAACAAATAGGGCCAGGCGTGGTGGCACATGCTTGTAACCCCAGCATTTGGAAGGCTGAGACCTGAGGACAACCTCAGTTACTTACAGGGGGTGTTGCTCGGAGGTCGAATGCCCCTGGGTTCCATCCCCAGATGCAAAAACAAACAAACAAACAAACAAACAAACAAACAAACAAAAAAACAAAAAACCGAATAGGAAATGTTCTGGGAGCTGCACTTTAGATCAGAACCTGGATGGGCTTGAGAACTAATTTAGGGACTGGTTAGGATGAAAGCAGAGTGGAGACCAGGATCACCAAAGCAGAGACCAGGATCACCAAAGCAGAACCCAAGACAAGAGTGAGGGAGGAAGGATGAAGTCTGTACTGAGTAGCTCTCAAGTTCAAAGCAGAAAGAAAAGAAAATCTGAAAAAGAAGAAAAATAAACATACAGCAAACTGGAAAGGAGATGAACACGAAGTCAAAGGAAAAACACTGAAGAGGAAGGCAAAGAATCTGGACCAGCTCCTCTACGAGGGAGAGCACCGAGAGGGCGGCGCGGAGGAGATACGCTGTGCACAGCCGAGGCCAGCCGCTTCGCCCGCCACACAGCGCCGAGACCGACGCGGGCAGAGCTGGCCTGGAGAGCGGACCAGACGCGGGGAAGAAGCAGGCTCCACAGAGACCGCGGATGCCGGGGTCAAGCGGCCGCCTAGCCGTGGCCGACACCGGGCCTACTCTTGTGATATCTGGATCCTTCCTACATAAACATGTCAAATATTACTGTACAGCGTTCGGGAGACCAGAGGATCGTGGTTCGTGGACAGCCTCACTACTTAGCGAGGCCCTTTGCAACTCGGTGAGACCCCGTTTCAAAAATAGAAAGACCAGAGGGCAGCCCGAGGGCGGCTGTTGGCGCTGTGATGGCGGGCGTGCTGAAGACCACTGGCCTGGTGGGGTTGGCTGTGTGTGAGATACCGCATGAAGGGCTAAGAATATTGTATGCAAGGATTTTTTTTTTTTTTTTTTGGGTGGTACTGGGGTTCCTGGAAGTCCTTCTACCTCTGGGCTACACTCCCAGACCTATTTTTATATTTTTGGAAACAGGGTCTCTTAAGCCAGCATGGCTGGCTTCGAACCTGCACAATCCTCCTGTCTCCGCCTGCCAAGCGCGGGGATTACAAGCGTGCGCCACCACGCCCGGCTGTACGCAACGATTCTTGACGTATCTGATCAAATTCCTAAAAATGCAGCATAGAGAAAAAACAGAACACGTTATGAACAAGAAGCTGGATATGATTAAAGTGAAAACAGATATTAAAAAAAAAAAACTAGAAGGCAAACTTCCTCTTGGCCAAAGAGAAGAGGTGGTTCCTCAGGCTGAAAGTGAACTGAGTCTGGCAAGAAAAATGCTACAGTGGAAACCATGGGAGCCCTTCGTGGAGGAGCCGCCTGCTCACAGTGGAAATGGCCAACAGAATCACATGAAATGTCTTCGGTGGGCTGAAGGGAAAAGGATATAATTAAATGTTCTGGTATATTAAGAATAAAAAAAATAAAATATAGGGCTGGGGGTGTAGCTCAGAGGTAGAATGCCCCTGGGTTCCATCCCTGGTACCACAAGAAAAAAATTATTATAACTTGTGTATACATCTTTTTGCTTTGTTTTGGTGTTGGTGGACCTGAGGGTTGAACCCACAGGCTTTCTACCTCCAAGCTCTACTCCCAGCCCTCTTTTTTTTTTTTTTAATTTGAAACAGGATTTTGCTAGGTTGCTGAATGTCTCACGACTAGCTGAGACTGTCCTCAAACCTGTGATCTTCCTGTCTCAGCCTCCCTAGTATAGAGATTACAGTCATGTACCACCACACATGGTGCCTGGCTCTTTTTATTTAAGCAGTAATATTTAGAAATCTAAACCTGGTTTCTGTGATCTGTCCGGCTTGGACAGCACAGTCTATACGCAGAGCCCTGAGGAATGGGAACGAGCAAGCCCAGGTCCTTCCCTGAAATGTCGACTGTTTAGCACAGACACTGCCTTCTCCTCTGGTCAAGCAGAAATAATTAAGAGTGACTCCAACGACACTGACAAAAAGTATTAAAACCACACCTTAAAAAATCAGTTTGGCTGAGGTAAAGCCTAAATGCAAAATCAACAAGCTCAGGTGTTGAGGTAGCTCAGTGGTGGAGCCCTGGTCTAGAGGGAGTGAGCCGCAGGTCTGATTCCACACCTAAGGAGATCTAAAACCCGCCGAACAAACCCGTCAACTCCAAGTGCACACTTTGCTGAGAGTAGACACATATACTCTATGCTACCACAATCATCACATCGCACCCCACTGTAGGCCCTTCCCCTACTCCCAGCCCCTGGCAATTCCGCCGTGAGTTTGCCGCCTCTGGGGTCTCATATGGACGGGACTGGGCACACCCTACACTCTCTGCACCTGGCTTCGCTTACTTAGCAGAATGTTGCTGAGATTCACCGACGCTGCTGCTGCACGCATTGCTCGTGTGCTCAATGTGACTGATTGCAGTATTCCGTTATGTGCATATACCACAACATATTTACACACTCCCCAGCCAAGACACATTTCAATTGCTTCCAGTTTAGATCTACCATGAATAGGCCGGGCGAGGTGGCGCACGCTTGTAATCCCCGCGCTTGGGAGGCAGAGACAGGAGGATCGCGCAGGTTCGAAGCCAGCCGCGCGCGCTGGCTTAGGAGACCCTGTTTCCATATAAAAATGTAAAAATAGGTCTGGGAGTGTAGCCCGGAGGTAGAAGGGCTTCCAGGAACCCCAGTACCACCAAAAAAAAAAAAAAAAAAAAAAAAAAAAAAAAAAAAAAAAAAAGAACTACCATGAATAAAATTCCATGAACAATCAAGAACAAGTTTTTGTGTGAACCTCTATTTTCATTCACCTGGACAGACATGTGAGAGCGAGCACGCTGGGGAGGGAGTCTGCCCGTCGCTTTCCAAAGGCCGTCTCTGGTCTGCATTCTGGAAGTGCCAGTTGCTCCAGGTTCCACCAACACTTGTGTCATCACTCGTCCTAATTTAAGGTCTGGTACTGGGTATGTAATGATGCTCTAGAGCAGTTTCAATTTACATTTGCTTAATGACTAATGATTTCAGCATCCTTTCATAGACTTACCAGCCATTCATATAGCTTCTTTAGTGAAGTATCTATTTAAATATTTTGCCAGTTTTAACTGGCTGTCTTCCTAAGCTGTAAAAGCTCTGTGTGTTCTGTATGCACGTCACGGAGTAGACGTATATTTTACAAGTATTTTCTGCCTGTTAGAGGCATGTCTTTTCATTTTCTTAATGGCCTTTAAGCACAAAGGTTTTGAATTTTGATGAAGTCTAACTGGTCATTTTATCTTTTATCTTTTGTGCTTTAGTCATCATAACACTTTGTACAACCCAAGGTCACAATGATCTCCCATTTTGTTTCCTTATAGGAGTATTACACTTAGGACTGCAATCCACTTTGAGTTAACTTGTAAATGGCATGAAGTAGGAATGAAGGGTCACTTTAGAGGTGGGGAGCGCACAGATTTCTATTTTCTTTATTTAACACTTTGTTGAAAAGACAGATCTCATCACTGAATTACCTTAGCACTTTTGCTTGGGGGGAAAAAAACAGTGGATGGGTCTCTTTTGCTCCATCGATCTACAGGTCCATTCTAATGCTATTAACACAGTCTGTTTGTTTGTTTGTTTGTTTGTTTGTTTGTTTGTTTGTTTGTTTTGGTGGTACTGGGGTTCCTGGAAACCTTTCTACCTCCAGGCTACACTCCCAGACCTATTTTATACTTTTCTTAATTTGGAAACAGGGTCTCTTAAGCCAGCGCCGGGTGGCTTCAAACCTGCGCGATCCTCCTGTCTCCACCTCCCAAGTGCGGGGATGACAAGCGTGCGCCCCCACGCCCGGCTTACAGTCTTGATTCCATAGTTTTAGAGTAGATCTTGAAATCAGGTTGGGTAAGTCCTTCAATTTTGTCTTTCTTCCTCCAAACTCTTTTTGGCCCTGTGCACTTTCCTTGAGACTTGAAATTTTTTAGGCCTTAAGACTTAGAATTGGCTTAATTTTTACAACAAACAAGCAAACACCTGCTGAAGTTTTTATTGGGATGAGGCAGAGTCTCCAGATGAGTCAGGTGAACACTGACACCCTAACCTTCCACCTGTGCCCACAGCGACTGTCTTCACGCAGGCTTGTGTGAGCCTCCCTCAGCATGACTTTACAGTTTTCAGCATCCAGTTATTACATGCCAAATTCATCTCCACTGTCTCGTATTTTTTAATGCAAAACCAATTTCTAGTTGTTTGTTTATAACCTGACGACGCTCAATTGATTTTTGTATATTTATTTTATATCCAGTGACATTGTAAAATATAATTACTAGGTCCTGTAATATTTTTATTGATTGCTTAGGATTTTATATATAACTTATTCGTGGACATTTTTTACTTCCTTTTTTATCTATATGTTTTGTATTTCTTTTTCTCGCTCTTGCCTTAGTGCACTAAGACTTCAGCACAAAGTTGAGTAAAAGCGTTTAAAGTACCTTGTTGTTGTTTTTCAAGAGGAAAGCACTGCCTTTTACCATGAGAAATGAAGTTAGCTGTAGGTCTCATAGATGCTCTTAAGCAAGTAGGAAAAGTCCTTTTTTGTGTAAGCCAAGCGTTTTTACCGTAAGAATCGACTTCTTTTTTTTTTTTTTTTTGGTGGTACTGGGGTTCCTGGAAGCCCTTCTACCTCCGGGCTACACTCCCAGACCTCTTTTTACATTTTATATTTTGAAACAGGGTCTCCTAAGCCAGCCCGCGCGGCTGGCTTCGAACCTGCGCAATCCTCCTATCTCTGCCTCCCAAGCGCGGGGATTACAAGCGTGCGCCACCACGCCCGGCAAGAATCAACTTCTATACAGCTATAAATCCCATAATACATTGGCATTACTTTTTCATTAAACAGCCCAGTGAACTTCTGAAGGGATTTTAGGAGGAGCATGTTTATATCTATTCACCGTTCCTGTCCTTCCACATTCCTTTGTGTAGACCCACACTCCACTACTCATGGCTTCTGACTTTAGCATTCCCTACCACGGAGATCTTCTGTTAATGAAGCCTCAGTTATCGTTTGTCTGGAGACTGTACACTGCCCAGACAGGCCAGCTGTTTCTTAATCCCCTCAGAGAGGATCTATTTCTGCGCCTTCAGTTTCACACTGACTTTTCCCCCTCTGTTCTCTGATCTGTGTATTGTTTCATCGTTCCTCTCTGGATTCCTTTTGGACTCCCCTGCCCCGCACTTGGTGATGGTGGGGACTGAACCCAGGTGCATTCTACCTTAAGCTACGCCACAGCCCTCTTAGCTTTATTTTGAAACAGGGTCTTGCTAAGTTACCTTGTGCTAGCCTGAACCTGTGCTCCATCTCAGCATCCCAGAGGTCTGAGGGTACAAGTGTGTAGCCTTATGCCCAGCTTTTTAAAATATCTTTTCATTTCTTTCCTTATCATTGTACACCTATAACTGTACACTTTAATATCTATGCAGCTGATTTATAATAGCTGCTTTAACATTATGTCGAATAAATGTCATTTCTGAGTCTCTGTTTCTATTGATTCTTTTTTTTTTTAATTCCTACTGGAGGTTGAACCCAGAGGCATTCTACCTCCAAGATCACTTCCTGTTTGTTTGTTTGTTTGTTTGTTTGTTTTTTGAATAGGCTCTCACCCTGTTGCTGAGTCTTACTATGTTGTTGAGGCTGTCTTTAAATCTGTAATCCTACTATCTCAGCCTCCCTAGTACTGGGATTACAGGCATGAGCCACCGTGCCTGGCAGTTCTTTATGGTGTGTGTGTGTGTGTGTGTGTGTGTGTGTGTGTGTGTGTGTGTGTTGCAGTACTCGGGATTGAACCCAGGGGCATTCTACCTCCAAGGTACAGCCCTATTTTCAGTCTTTATTTTGAAACAGGGTCTCACTAAATTGCAGAGGCCTCACTAAGTAGCTGAGACTGGCTGCAAACCTGCAATCCTCCTGCATCAGCCTCCCAAGTACTAGGATTACAAGTGTGCGCCACCACGCCTGGCTTGTCCTGAGTTTTTCTAGCTGGTAAACTAGTAAAACCCTGTTTGTTTTCCTTTACTAAGGGATCACAATGTCTGAAAACCATGGTTTAATATGTCTACACAAGGGTAAGTCCAATTCCTATTATAGCATTTTGATAACAAAGGTTTTTTTTATAATTTTGAAACAACTTCAAAATGACATAAAAGCTGCAAGAAGTCCTACGCACCCACAGTTGGGACCCCGCCATCTGCTGCCCCAGCAATGCCTTATACAAAGAGGCCCGCGCCCGGCCGCGCGCCTTCAGCTGCCTCGCCCCTCACCTTCACCGCATGCTCCTCTGCCCCGACTCTGGAGATCGGGTTCTGGAGAGCACAGGCCAGCCATCTCGTCCCTCAACGCGAGCCTGTCCCAGGCTCCCTCAGGACGACTGGCTGTGCACACGAGCTGACTGTGCTGCCCCCACAGCATCCTGCCACGTGGCGCGGGGAGCCGGTGCCGCCACTGCGGGCCAAACTTGACCACTCCATCGAGATGCGGTCTGCCAGACGTCTCGCCTGCAGCACCGCTTTGTCTTCTTTTTATCAAGCGTTTCGTGAAGATATTCTTTGAGACTATGTGAAATTCCAACTCTCATTCTCAGCCACAAGTTTTAGCATCAATTGATTTTTGTCTGAATCCATTATTACCATGATTACCAATTAGTTTCTTCTAATAATTTTTTTCTGTATTAGTTTATGTTCTACTTTTAGTAGTTTTTTCTTTTCTTCCTTTTTATTCATCTATTTATTAGTGTATACATGTGAATTCCTACTTTATTCAATGGTACGCTATAACCTGTCACTATCAATACTGACTTTGATACTTTAAAATGTCTAAATCTGGCCAATGAGAACACCCTCCAGCGAGCTCTGTACACATCTGGGGGGCCCTCCGGGGACTGAACCCAGGGGCATTATACTGCCAATCTACACCCCCAGCCCTGTTTATTTTTAGTTTTGAAACAGGGTCTCACTAAGTTGCTGAGAGCCGTGCTAAGTATCTGAGGCTGGCTTCGCGCCTGCCATCCTCCTGTCTCAGCCCTTCACATGGCACCCAGTCTTCCAGCACTCCCCTACCTCCCAGCACAAATCTTTGCAGGCTTACTTTGTCCTTTCCTGCCCCAGCGCTGGAGTCCGCGCTCCTCAGACAGCCCTGGCTCCTCTGAGTGCAGAGTGGTGTCTTCAGGAGCTGAGCACTCACTGCCTCGCAGGCCCTGGGCTGCTGCTGCCACACCTCCTCGGCAAACACAGCGAGGGCCAGTAACACGCACACACCCTCTGTTCACGTCTCCACTCCTCCCGAGGCCCCCATTCCAGTCTCACGCCAGAGTCCGTTCTGGTTCTCCCCTTCTGTCCTCCCTCCCTTCCCAGTCGTGGAGAACTGCCCCTAACCACAGTGCACCGAGCAGCCATCTCCAGGCGCCTGCCCTGCACCACGCCGGCCACAGGGCCAGCCCAGGCCCCAATGGGAAGGCTGGCTGCAGATGCTCTCAAGGCAGAACGGCACTCACTCCACAAGCCCAAGGGTTGAGTGGAACAGACACTGTTACCAAAATGCAAGTGTTGCGAGGGAAATTCCCTCACTTAGAATCTGACTTGCCTTCCTTAAAGAATGAATTCATTCTCAGCTGTCAGTAGGTACACTTAAGAACTGACAATTTATTTCTCCAGTCTAAACTACTTTCCCCAAACTACTTTGGGCTATTTATTACTCCTCTTGACTTTTAACTTCAACTGTGGTAAGACAGGACAGGTACTCTGAATGTATGTATAATACTGTTTATTAGTAAACTGATAAGAACAGATCCTACACTTGATCTTAGCCAAAAGGCTGAAAAGCAAAAGTGTATATTATTAAAATACAATTTTCAGCAAATCTGCTTCCAAAGACCCCAAAAGATTAATACTGTCTTATATCATAAATTTAATGTGCTACTTTCTTCTACAGAAAAAAATCTTAGCTACCTTAGAAGTTGATTTTCTGCTATACTATACCTAATATACCATGTTTTCTTTTTTAAATCTAAGAGCTTTCATATCCCTCAGAATTATCTGTAGGCCCCTCAGCATCAAAAACCATATTACAAGGTTATAATGGGCATGAGCCCAGGCGAACACAAACTCACATGCACGGAGATCCCACAGTGTGGCTCAGACATGGGCCGAAAGAGATGGATTTTTTTTTTTAGATTGTCATAAACAAAGACATAGATTTTTTAAAAATTCTACAGTTCTTACAACTCTCACTCAAGACCATCTGTGTGGTCTCTAACTGGACAAACACTGCCCTATAATTCAATTTTAATGCATGTCTAGTCCAAACCATATGTAAATATATTAAGCTCTTCTCACTGAGAAAAAGAAAAACCTTTAAAGAACACTAATTCAGCAACTCTCTAGTACATGAGAGGGCCTCTACATGGCTTGGTGAAGCCAACTCTAACACCCTCAGAAGAGGCCAGATGAAAGTCACTTAAAGCTCCGTTCCTTATGCTTCCTGAACACCTAACCGCCTCAGCTCAGAACTTTGCATTTACAATTCTCAGTTCTCCTCGGGATATCTTTTATCCAGAAAAGAACAATCTTTTTAACAGTTTGTGCATTTTACTCAGAATAACTTTTTCCCATTTTATGGAAGCACTCCTACTATTACAAAAATTGTGAGATGTATCCTGTTTTTTTACTTTGTGGCACTGGGATTGAGCAGAGGGGCATTCTAACCTCTGAGCTACACCCCCAGCCTCATCTTGTTTATTTTGAAACAGGATCGCACTAAATTGCTGAGAGCCTCACTAAGTTGCTGAGGCCTCAAACCTGCAATCCTCCTGTCTCAGCCTCCCAAGTACTGGAATTATCGGTGTGTGCCACAAGGCCTGGCTGACCCTACATTTTAAAGGACTACTACTCCTGGTATTTTTTTAGTTTTTGTCACAATGTTTCATTTTATTCTGTTTGCTAAGTGTCTGGGCCTCAGGGGAGGCAAAGCTATCAGGTGAGAACTGATTTCCCAAATTTTTAGAGTGACAAGAAAGGCCTTGAAACAAAACCCTCCACCATCCCGGTCAGTCGGTCAGTCGTCCCAGGCGCCCCACAGCCATGCGTCAGCACGTTAACATTCTGCTCTGACACTCCCACTGAGCCAAGGAAGGGGCAAACTGCACGTCACACCGAAGGGTCATCACCAACAATCAGGAGATTCAAGCAAAATTAATTGATATTTTTATTAAACAAGATAATAAATAAAACTTTAGAAGCACCAGTCTCCAGAGCTAACTGTTCAAAGTGGCTTGGAGAGACCCGGCCCGGGGCACCGTTGCTGCCTCAGTGAGTGCCCGGGCAGGCCGGGCCCTGGCCCACAGAGCCGGTGTGCCCGGACGATCACCCCACTCCAGGAAGCGGCAGGAGCGGAGGAGCCTCGGGGCCTTGCGGAGTGCACCGCGGGAGGCTGGGCTGTCCAGCTGAGGCCCACCTGCTAATACACACCATGTCGTGTTTCTCCTCTCCTTTCTCAGGTAGACAAATAGGAACTTCTTTGCACCTAGGAAGTGTGTGATCTCATTCATCGCCACAGAGAGTTTTTAAGACTAACTCTGAGCAGGGAGTGGGGCTTCCAGCATGCTGCCGCTCCCCATCGCGGTGGCTCTGGGCCAGGGGCAGGCAGGCATGGAGCAGATGGAGTCCTGGCAAGGTCCCCGCTGTCCCTGCATTAGCAGCATCTGCTCATTACTCAGAACCTTCGCCGGCTTTATCTAATGCTCCAGGAAAAGCATTTTGATTTGATTCATTTCGGTACGGTAACGTGCAATACAATTAGTGGTAAAATCAAACTGGAGGGCGGCCAGGGCTGACAATCGGAAACAAGGCCGAAGAAATATGAGGCCAGTGGGTTGGAATTCAAGACTCACAACTGTGGATCACCTTGCCAAATCTCAGCACCCAGGTGCGCACGCAGCGCTCCTGCAGGGCAGGCGGCGACAGGAGGCAGGGAGGCTTGCTTCCCTGCCCGTGGGGCCAGACTCCTGCCGTGGGGCATGCGGTGGACAGACTGAGGTCTCAGGACTCCGCTTCGCTGCGCACAACGCAGAGCTGGAGCGCGTTCGCTCACTGTATTATCGTACTCCTCCTCTGTGAGGCACCAGACCCACAGGCACACTTCCCTTTTGCCATGTTTTTGCCTTAGACCAGCCAGTTCACTGATCCTGGACAGGAGCAATTAAAAAAGAAAGTGTGTGCTTGATTATTTGAACCTATCTTTGCCCAGAATTAGCTATTCATGAACGTGTTGACATAAAAATTACAGTGTTGATCTGTTAAACTGAAGTGAAACCAAAGACCACGCCACCTGAGACCCGGGCTGCTGTTTATCACAGAAATTTAACAACTGGGACCACACTGGTCAGGAAAACACAGAAGCTGATCTAAGAGAAGAGGGACCCTGGCGCCCAGTGGCCTCGAACCAGATCGAGGCTGCGCGGCCAGCACTGCGCCCTGGAGGCGCTGCGAAGCTTTCCTGATCTGAGCCTGAGCAACCTCCTCCCCAAGCGAAAAGCAGCCCGAAAGGACAAAACAGCAAACTCAACGACGTGAGCGCGAACCGTCGGACAGGCTGACCGAAGCACAAGTCCAAGAAAGACATGATGCAAAGATATTTTCACAGCTAACAAACTTAGAAAGGCAGCGGCTCCTTTTCCACCAAGGCAAAGATGAACTTGCTGATAAAGGTTGCTGAAAAGAAACATTTGGATCCATATTTCTAAGTAATCCAGGCTGGATTCTATATGAAACAGGGTTTAAAGGCAGCCAAGTGTGGTTGCACATACCTATAATTCCAGCTACTTGGGAGGCTGAAGCAGGAGGATTCCAAGTTCCAGGCTAGCCTCAGCAATTTAGTACGACCCTGTCACAAAAATTTCAAAAAGGGCTGGGGGTAGAGCACCCCTGGGTTCAATCCCAGTAAACACACACACACACGCACGCACGCACGCACGCACACACGCGCCATAACAGTAAACAGAAGACAGAGAAATAACTAAAAATATCAAGCATGCATATGAAAAAATATCAGCCTCTCTCACATTGAGAAATGTAAATTTAAACAATATTCATATAACACTTCCTATCAAATTAATACCCAAAAAGCTACCTTTCAGAAAATAAAAATCCATTAAAAAGAAACAACAAACAAAAAATATTCAAAACACATTGTGCCTGGGGTGACTTCCTTATCCTTTTCTTTTCAATGAAAAAAGAGAAAACCCAGAAAGGAAACGGGGAAGTCAGAAACAACTAAGAGCACAATGAAAAGGTGTTTACATACACTTTAAGAAAGGCAGGCACGAAGGGCAAGCAGCTGGGTGCGGGGTGCACCTCCGTCATCCCAGCACCCGGGAGGCTGAGACAGGAGGACCACGGGGTGGAGACCGGCCTCAGCAACTTGGTGAGACCCTGCCTCAAAATAGTAAACTAGGACTGGGGTGTAGCTCAGAGGTAGGATGTCCCTGGGTTCACCTTCTAGTACCTTAACCAAACAATCGCGTAAGGCCCAGCAAGTGCGTTCTCAACTATCACACATGTGCGTCCTCACACACTTCTGGGGAGACATGGTCAGCCCACGGGACTTACCCAAGGGAGAAGCACCCGCAGCGTCGACCGGCAGTGATTCAGTTTACCCCACACACTTACCCGCACGAGTTCATCATGATATTTGCTTGCGGCACTGACTTTTGTGGTGCTGGGGATTGAACCCAGAGGCACTCTACCTCCAAGCTATGCCCCCATCCTTTTTCTTTTTTACTTTTTAATTTGGAAACAGAGTCTCACTAACTTGCTGAGTGCGCCTAAGTTGCTAAGGATGGCTTCAGACCTGCCATCCTCCTGTCTCAGCCCCCAAGTACTGGGATTACAGATGTGCGCCGCCGCCCACATAGATAAATTACAGTATGGCCACGTAACACAATACTACACAGGTGCTAAAAAGAGTGAGTGCAGACACAGCAGGTCTCTCCGGGGTGCGTCCAGAGCAGGCCCATCTGAGGGGCAGGCGCAGGACACACTTACGCTGCTCTTCTGACTCCATTTTCTTCTACATCTTATTTACATTTTTACTGTTTGCATCTTAACTATGGAAATTTTAAACTAAATATTTGAAATGTTTTGACAATGACTTGCCAAGTGTTTGTCAAAGAAAATAGATTCCTATAGCTACACGGTTCTCCAAGGTTCCTGTGTGACAAGCACCAGAGGGCCAGGGCCAGTGTAATGAACTCAGAACCAGGGCGGGGTGCAGCTCGGTGGTCCAGCACGAGCTCACAGGCACCAGGCCTGGTTTATCTCAGCACCGGACACACACACACATGCCCAGCAGCACCCTGCACACTCAAGTACCCTCACGCTCTAAGTGCAAACTCAAGAGCAGCAGGGCATGCAGTGCAGACAAACCAGGTGCACGTTTCTGCAAGTCTCTGGCACTGCAGACGCAGCACAGCCGGACACACAACCTCAGCTCTGGGCGCTGGCTGACTACAACCAACCAGACTGCTCAGCGGGCTTCTCTGGCCCTCACTCTCCCCGCAGGCAGAGCGTGTGCGTGGCAGGAGGAAGCTACTTAGACAGCTGGAGAACTGTCTGATGGTAACTTAAAGTAATACAACTTACATGCAGGTGCTTAGAAAAGAGCTCATCGACACTGCGGAAAGTAGCAAAGAAACCTGAGTCGCTCTTCTGCTAGGTATCTATAACCCTAACTGTATATGAAATATTAGTAAGTGTACCAGAGAAGTAAACCATTTAGCTTAGCTAAATTCTACAGGCTGAGAACAATCCATCAATGGTGTCTACTAGCATCAAATCTAAAGAGCGAAATTCAGCCAGGCATGGTAGGACATGTCCTGTAATCCCAGTACTTGGGAGGCTGAGACAGCAGGATCACAGGTTCAATGTGAAGAGACCCTCAGCAATTCAGTAAGACCCTCTCTCAAAATAAAAACTAAAATAGGGCTGGGCTTAGAGCTCAGAACCTAGGGGGTAATAACTCCATGTTCAATACCAGTAAACACACACACGCATGCACAAGCACGCACGCACACACACTCATGCTTTCATACTGCTGAAGAAATAAAGTTCAAATATTTAAGATCACGGCTCTAATTTTTTATTTTAACTGTGCACTGATATAAAATTCCTCACTAGCCACTGTGCCTTAGTTTTGTCCCCTGACAACGTCACACTGTCTGAGGATTTGCGCAAGCATCCCAACATGAGTGCTAACGTTCCGAAACACTGCGGTCCAGCGCTGGGCGAGGGGGACAGAGCTCGTGCAGATCAGGCCTTCCGACATAATGGCGGCAGCACCTGAGGGACAGGGCACAGACTGCCCTGACCACTCAAAGCACTGTTTCTGCTCTCTATACACGGACTAGCATTTCCTTCTGGAGAGCTAACTTTACACATTCCCACGGACCTCTCTAAGCCCACGGTCGCTCTCACACACAAAAGGTTCTCTCAGCGCCAGAACGTGCAACACGCTGCCTCCGGGTACTTTGTATGGTGGTATCTGCCAGACAAAGGTAGACACTGAGTTTCATTTCTCTGTTTTCCTATTTGTCAACAGATTATGTATGTTATCCCCTTATCACTATTCCTTTTGGACTGAGCAAAGGCTAAAGGAAAAGCAGGCCAAGTATGTTTAATATTTTACACCAAACAAGTTATTTGCTTAAGACGGCCTGGCCAGCGCGGTGGTCTGGCACTCCCCCAGCCTGACGGCTCCAGCAGGAGGTGAACACCAGTTCTAATGGGTGCCGTGTTCCAATGCCTGCTAATGCACTCAGGGTTACCGGCCAACTTCTTCACATAAGGCAGGAGTGTGTGTGTGTGTGTGTGTGTGTGTGTGTGTGTGTGTGTGTGTCCACGTGTATGTAAGGAGGGATTACAGGGGGGAGCCGGCCACAGCTGCTTAATTTTTGCAAAGCTTTTTTTCTCCTTAATAGGGAGGAGGGTTGCGGTTACTTACCATCCTCATAAGCTGCCACCGCCAGCGAGCTGTTTATCCTCACAAAGGAGACGTATGGCTGCATTCCAGGCTCATCCTCCTCGTACTCTGTTTCTAGGAAGGGGGCCACGTAGTCCCAGGTGCGGGTGTCCCACACCCGCACGTCCCCTGATGTATATCTGGAAAAGAAGGGTACACTTGTTTCCAAAAGGGGATTGAAGAGAAAATGGGAGGGCCTTAAACCGAGAGCGGGCGAGAGCTGCTCGTTGGGTGCCCTCAGCACTGCTGCAGAGTGGCTGGGGGGATGTCAGCCGGGTGGCAGAAGGCTGCGAACATAGTTCACATTCTCATAGCACAAGGCTGACAACTCCAAACTAGAAACTCTACCGAGAAAGCGGGCGGCCAGAGCGTCTCACTTTCCCTTGTACACCATTACAACAACCTGCTCCCTTAGGTTCTCCCACCAAAGGGATCGCTAGCAGAAATCTGCGTAAGCAACAGATTTCACACACAAACACATACGGGCAGGGGCTGCTGGGGAACTGAGATCGAATGGTCTTGCAGGCGTGAGCTTTCGAATACCTCATCCACGCCACATTTCATAAAGACGAGCTGACTCCCTGAAACATTCAATCTTGCCTTTAGCAGCCAGCGCTGCCTTGTCATGAAAGCTCCTGTCCACACACAGAGCTCTCCGGCTCTGCCACTGTCCTAGCTCTGCTGCCACTCCCCCATGACCTCCTCCTCCTGCCAGGCAGGGCCAGGACCTGCGGGAACAGGGCCTAGGGTGGCCACGCGGCCGGATGACGCGCACAGCGGACGACGCCCTTCACCTGTGCTGCAGAGTGCGAGTCCACGTATGCGGCAGTGCGGAGGGTTGGGATGGAAAGGCCTTCGGGCCTAGGGTGGGCCCACACCCCAGGAGGCAGGCAGCGGTGAGGATGCCCTAAATTCTTCATCTACCACACTCAACAGTGTGTCGTCAGTGAGTGCACCCCGTCATGCCAGGCCGCTGCCTGCCCGCTGGCCCTCCCTTATGCAGATGCACTCGCCCAGGTCTGGCCCCACACCTGGCAACAGCAGGCAAGTGCGGCGCTGACGCTGCTGGCCAGAGGGCGCCCCACAAAAGGGCCCTCTCCGTCCCGCCCAGGAGCCCTGCCCACACCCACCGCCCACACAGCAACTTCACCTGAGCCCAGCACGGCTCGGAAGGCCTCTGCAGAGGAGACTCTTGCTCAGCTACAGAGACTGAACGAGTATGTTTGAATTCCTGGGCCATATGTGATTGGAGCCTTAAGATAAGAGTCTACGTAGAAGGAAGCAGTTAATTCAGAAAAGAGAAATGAAAAGGATGGTACTGCCTTGCAGAAACACAGAGGAAAGAAAACAGAATTCACGAGATGGGAGAATCAAGAAACTTTGGGGGAAAGTACCACCAGGAAACGCATTCACTGCGCCAGCTACACCACGGCCTGGTCTCAAGCTACTCTGTGGTGTCCCCTGGAGGCCGCCACGGGAGGAGCGGGGTGTGGAGGACAGCATCTCAGTGGAGAGCTCAGCCGGGTCAGCACCCTGAGCGCAGAGCGCCCAGGAAAGCAACAACAAAGTCGCAAAGTGGGGGACAATGGGTTCGACTTCTGAGGCAGACAGAAGCAAGCGGTGAGATACCAACTGTTGACAGCTCTACATGTGGGGGGAAGAGGAGAGGGAGGGCTGGGATTCCATAGGAACAGCGATCTGCTAACACCCAAAAGGTGCCTGAGGAGCCCTTTCTCCCCTAAAGGAAGCTGCCCTGCTTGCAGTGCAAATCTAAAACAAACATGCGCCCTCCTCCAAAAGCTCCAGGCAGGGCGCTGCCACGCCAGCTTGCTCCCAAATTCCTTATCTCTGTCCCTGTCTTCCCAGTCCCTGGGTGCTGGTACAAGAGGGGGCCCGTGTGCATCGCCTCCCCACCACACACCACGGCCAAGCCTTTCCCGCTCTCATGCTCAGACCCCGCCCAGTCAGCCCCCAACACGGGGCTGTGCAGCCTGCCTGCGCCCCTTCTGCCGGCCGCCACCCTGCCCTGTGGCCGCCGCAGCACACCTGGTGCCCAGGAGCCACTCTTCTATAAGCACTGCGCTCCTCCCCATGCTCTGAGCGGGCCGTGTCCGTGCTCAGACACACTTTCCTGCTGGTGTGCCTGCTCACCCCAGGCCTCCGCCGTCAGAGCCACGTACCCAACAACTAGGAGTCACACTGGAACTGGCTCGACACCTCGGACGTCCTCTGCAAAGTCTCACTTCTGAACACTTCACTGAACAAAATTTGACTTACGGGACCTCTTGAAAACCCTCCACAAACCAGCTCCCCTCCACCAGCCGCCTCCAGATGAGCTTCCACACGCTGCCGCCATTGGCCCTCCACCACCCTTCCCGGAGGCCTCCTCCGCACGGCCCGCTCAGGGGCTCTGCCTAGGCTGCCATCTCCCGCACCCAGCGCCCAAGAACGCCCCAGACACCCAACTGAATCAGTGTCTTCTAGAGCAGCCCAGACTGAGCGAGGACCCAGCCCAAACCACCCACCAAGGTCCAGGCCAGGCCCTCCCTCTGGCAGGAAGGACTCAGCTGCTGTGCCCTTCACCTGCAGAAATGGCACTTGCTGCTGCAGTCCAGGTGTGCAGACCAGGTCCTCATGATCTCCACTGCTAAGTCCTCCCTCAGTGCTGCAGCCTCCGCCGCAGGGCCCCATGCAGAGCGACGCCAGGCAGACCAGAGGTGCCTGGGGCGGCGTGTGGCAGCTGGGTAGACCCTCTCTTCATCTATAGCGCCCGCTGCCTTCCCGCGCTCGCGATCAGGGCAACACTCAGAATGCATGTCCTTCCTGCACTATTTAAGTGAGTAAATCCTGCTCTACAAGACAAAAGATTCAATTATTTTGATAAACAAATTTTTTTCAGATATCCTTTTAAGTTAACTCTGTTCTTCAAAGACAAAGAGCCTAAGAATCCCATTAAGTGTTTTGCTCCAAAAGAACTCAAAGGGTAAAATACAAAAGGCTCCAGCCTGGCGTGACGGTGCATGCCTGAATCCCAGTACCTAGGAGGCTGAGACTGAAGGACTGCAGGCTTGAGGCAAGCCTCAGCAGCTCAGTGAGAGCCTGTTTCAAAATAAAAGGGCTGGGGTGGGGGGGTATTTCAGGGATAGAATGCCCTTGGGTTCCATCCCTAAGGGAACAGAGACTAAATTTCAGAATATACTTCAGCAGGTACTGAGTATGTCAATGACTCAAAAGACAGTAGCAACAGGAGCTGGGCTTCGTGCTCAAGAACTCATGCTAATTTTCGCCATTACGGAACACTGGTTGGGGCACAGGGAGCTGGACCAAACCCTAAACGTGATCTAAAAGCACTTAACAATGCTGGCCAGGGGAAGCAGGACCAGATAGCAAATGGAGTGGGGGAAAGGCTGACTTTCCTCCAGAGCTCCAGATGTCTTCATCGCTGCCTAATGACAATTACGCTCCACCAATTAAGACGCCGCTATGATGGCCTCATTGTCAGCGAGCCCTGGACCCCAGTGCCGTGGACGGCTCTCTAATTAGTGTCTGCACAAGGACAACTGCACCCAACACACCAACTGGTGTCAGGACACGAAAGGAGCCTCAAGAAAGCAGCCTCCTACATGTGAGGACGTGCGTGGGCTGCGGCACGGCGGCACGGGAAGCCGAGGGCTCTCCAGCCACTTTCATGCTTGGCGAGGTTGAGTTTACCTCTGAACAAGTAGGTCAGAGACCAGAGTTGATTTTTTTTGTTGAAAGAATGGGAACAGAGCCTCTCCCAGGCTCAGCACGCCAGAGCCAATTGCCAATTTAAAATGATTTACCACCAAACAGCTTTCATTAACTAGTAAGTTTCCGATAAGCAGACTACTTATTTGGACTAAAGAGGCCAGAAGGAAAAATAGGAGGAGACTCTGTACAACTAGAAGCAGCCCTTAACCCTCCTTCCAGTGTAAATACAGCAGGGGTTCCATTTTGCTTCCAGGTGTCAGTTCTTATTTTCTAGAAACAAATTTGTTCAGAGCTCTTCATAACAACAGGGTGGGTGGTGCTGATTTGGAATGCTCAGAAGGAAGGCTGGGACTCACCTAAGGTCACAAGACACTTTAGTGGCACAGCTGGGATCAAAATGTGCCAGGCTTTTCTCAATCTGCTGCTTAGCCAACAAGCCATTCCACCTCCTCAGATGACAGTACCTTTAAACAGACACAGCTCCACTTAAGGGCAATATAAGGAATGTACTGTCCTCAGGACTGTGACTCAGGCTTGCAGGATGCAGCCTTGGCCCTGCCCCACCAATTCCGCCACTACATTTCAACCAGAAGACGAGAGGCCCACCGAGCGTGGCTGGGCAGACTCCAGGTATGCCGTCAGCCCTGCCTGCCAGGCTGTGTGAGGACGTGGGGAGTGTTGTGACAGGCCCCTCCACAGGACCACGGCCACGCAGCCATGCTCAGATCAGGTCCCAGTCCTGCCTGGGTCAGGACAGCAAGTGGTGCCTTTTGTGTGTTAACCCCAGGTCTCCGTGTTGAGAAGGGTCTGAAGCTGCGCTCCATCCAGCTCAACAGGAGAGTAAATGCTGGAGTGGATGATCAACCGTGCTGGTCCAGGAGGAAGCGAACTTCCTGTCCCACGCTCTGCCTGTACAAGTGCCAGTCATCTCGACAGATGAAACGCACTGTCCAGGAGGGACCCGGCCTGACGCGAGTCGCCTGAGAGCCCTCCTGGTGCGTCCCGGTGCCCATTGATAGGCACCCCTGCTGTTCCGTATGCCACCAGCCATGGGCCTCGCACTCCTCATGAACAAGGGATGCGCGCAGCGTCATCTCTCCATGCCACGTGCAGACGGACTTCAGCCTAGAGCTGGAAGTGGCTTAGAGCCTGCTGAACCATTCAGCAGAGGCCCCTAAAGGTACAATATTCACACTCTAAGAAACATGTGTGCCCTTAACATGTAAAGCTGTAATAAGAACCCCTCCCTTGCTCTGTGCTTTCTTTAGTAATAACAGATTACAAGCCAATAAAAGAAAAATATTTGCTATTTTATATGAACCATGCCTCTGTTGTATTACACAATTACCAAACGAGGCCAAGCCCACGGTGCAGAGATGTCCTGTAGGGTGCACGAGAGCAAGCATGGAGCGGGCACAGGGCGCATCGACGGAAAAGCGATGAGCATCTTAATGGGCCCGCCGCGGTGCGTGCACTGCGTACACAGCACTGCTCCATACGTCTCGGTCAATCACAATCAACAGAGGCAGCGTCGACGATGATTATGCAGAGCTATGGTAGCTGCGGCCCTCCCATTATTCCTTGGAGGAGCAGAGACGGATGAAGAAAGCCCTGAGTTCACCAGTATTTATTAACGACATTCTGGAGCTCCTTCATTAAGGATGTAATGAGTGTAATGCGCTGCTTGAGTCACTTATCAATATCTTACCTCAGACTTATTTACTAGATGAGCACATATACCTCACAACAGAAAATAAATAAGTAAGCTTAAAAGTATTTTAAAAAAAGAGGTCCCTAGCGGGTAATGATCGAGTTCCTTATGGGAAACGGTCCGCTGTCATCATAAGCAGCAACACAAAATCCATACAAAGCAAAGCCAAAAGGAAGACTGTCAGGGGAAGCAGCTTGAAGAAAAGCAAGGCCAGGGCAGGCTCGGGCCACGGGGCGTCCCCTGACACGCCCTCGCCCAGCCTGTACTCACAGCAGCGCTCGTCTCGAGAGCCAAGGCACGGTCTGCTTGTTATATATTCGTATGAAACTAGCAGGGTCTTAGGACTGCTATCCCTGAGAACGGCACTACTTGAAGAGAAAAATTTTTTTTCCTTTGGTACTGGGATGGAACCCAAGCTATACCCGCAGCCCTATTTTTTATTCTTTATTTTGAAACAGGGTCTCACTGAGTTGCAAAGGGCCTCCCTAAGTAGCTGAGGCTGTCCGCGAACTGTGACCTTCCTGTCTCAGCCTCCCGAATGCTGGGATTACAAGCGTGCGCCACCATGCCCGGCTGAAGAAAAAAAGTTTTATTTTTTATTTTATTTTATTTTTATTTTTATTATTATTATTTTGTGGCACTGGGGGTGGAACCCAGGGGCTTTTCTACCTCTGGGCTATACTCCAGGCCTATTTTATACTTTTATTTGGAAACAGGGTCTCACTAAGTAGCTGAGGCTGGCTTCGAACCTGTGCAATCCTCCCGTCTCAGCCTCCCAAGTGCTGGGATGACAAGCGTGCACCACCACGCCCAGCAGAGAAAATGTTTCAAATGCAGGGTGCACGTATACTACTTCAAATCAAAGACTCTGAACATCATGGCAGGTGCACTGTCCACATAAAGGGACACTCTCAATTTCTGGGGAAAATGGAGGAAAAAAACGGCCTAACACATGGTTTTTCAAGTTGCCGTCAATGACTATTTAAACTGATTTTCTAGTAGCTCTTAACTGTGAAACGATAGTGAAGTTTTAAGTAACAGAAGTGCGGCTACGCAAACGGAAGCACCCGCGCAAGGTTCAGGCGGCAGCGCTTCTGTGTCTGCTCTGCGAGCTCCAGGCCCAAAGGAGACAGAGCGGCTGGGTCACTGGACAGCGACCGGGTGATCAAAGTAAGTCGACGCTGCGCTCCTGGCACTGCCTGCCCGGAGAGAGCGGTGCGGGCGTCTCACTGGCCTCAAAGGAGTAAGACAGACCGCGGAGGGCGTGGGGGAGAAGGAGCCAGCGCTTTACAAAGAGAACTGCGCTTCCCCTCCAGCCCATGTGGCAGAGGAGAAGCCTGGGCACGGGCGCTGCTCTCCCAGGCAAGGCAGGCCGGCGCGGGGAAGGCGGGCACAGTGTCGCAAAGCCAGGGCAAGGCACCGAGGGGGTGCCGAAGGTGCACACGCGTGGTCTTCAGCCAAGAGCGAGGAAAGTGGTCCTCATGTGAACAGAGAAATGTGTTTCCCTGTGCACACTGGAATGCCCCAGACTAAAGACCTGGAGTAACAGTGAGCAGGGAGTTCACTGCAAACACCGCCGCGCTCCTGGGCATCCGATAAAGCCTCTGGTGAGCTAAGAGCTTGACGGCGCCGAGCTGGCCCCAGATGCACGGGGAAGCGCTCCTCCCCGAGGCGGCTCTCCACCACCACGCAGGCAGCTCCACCTGGCCCCAGGCCCCCAGACTCGCACTGCGACCTTTCTGAATTCATGTCACCTGTTTGCCACGCCCACCTTCCAGAGTGGACGGGGAGGACAGTCCAAACACCACAAAACAAAACGAGGACGCTCCCACGGCCCCTTTCCTCCTAATACTTTCCTCAGTGACAACCAGGTGTTTTTTTCCGGTACTGGGGATGGAACCCAGGGGTATTCTACCTCCACACTACACTCCCAGCCCTATTTTGAAACAGGGTCTGAGTTGCAAAGGGCCTAAGCAGCTGAGGCTGTCCGCGAACTGTGATCCTCCTGTCTTAGCCTTCCAAATGCTGGGATTGTAAGCGTGCCCCACCACGCTAGCTTGCCAATGTATGATGTGTGTGTGGGGGGGGTACTGGGGGTGGAACCCAGGGGCTTTTCTACCTCTAGGCTATCAGACCTATTTTATACTTTATTTGGAAACAGGGTCACACTAAGTTAATGAGAATCTCACTCAGTAGCTGAGCCTAGCTTTGAACCTGTGCGATCCTCCTGTCTCAGCCTCCCAAGCACTGGGATTACAAGCGTGCGCCACCATGCCCGGCTCCAACATATGATTTTAAAAACATTCCAAAACTCTAAATTTTGTTGGAACTGTCACCACCAAAAACCAAAATTGTTTCTAAAAGGAACGACAAAAAAAAAAAAAAAAAAAAAAAAAAAAAAGAACGTTTCCTAATCTCTTACCATCGCCCAACTTTCTAGGTAACATCTCTTTTCCTAAAATACAAGAAAACACACATAAAAGCTCAATAACATTCCAGGGGGCCACCAGACCACAACGAAAATGTACACAGACACTGGGCTTTGCGAGAAAGTCAGGTGGCTTATTCTGCAGCAACTGATGACTCCTAAATCAAAATTTCCCCAAGGAAATAGAAATTTCCAGCTAGAAAAGCCAAGTCAGAGCCGGGTGTGGTGTGCACCTCTGTCATCCTCATATATGGGAGGCGGAGATAGGAGGATCACAGGTTTGAGGCCAGCCTCGGCAACTTCGTGAGATCCTGTTTCAAAACAAAAAATAGCATAGGGCTAGGGGTGTAACTCAGAGGTAAGCACCCCTGGGTCCATTCCCTAGTACCACAAAAAAGAAGTCAGTATTGTCTGAGATGCGGGCTCACAGGTGGAACTTCCTCTGGCTCGAGGTGGTGTGGGATGCTGCACGTGCTTCCGGAGTGACCGGGCAAGGCACAGACGGGGATGAGAAATGCCGGAAGGGTGTGGTCATGCAGGGGGCTTAGGCGTGTGAGGACACTCTGAGTATCCTGGGTGCTGGGCCTGAGGTCAGGCTCCACGGGCACATACATGTTGAACACATGACTCCCACTATTTCAAAAGGGTACAACTGACAGGGCAAGAGGCTCAAAAGAAAGGCCACTGGCTTCTTGCCCAAATGCCGTGGGTGACCCCTGAAGGCTCACCGTTATTTTTGGCATTGCCAGGAAGGAGGGAAGTCTACTCAGAAGCAGGCTTGAGAGTTAGCTTGGGAACTTAGAACCAAAAAAGTCAAGAAGTTGAGGATTATAAAAGCCATTTAAAAACAATTCCTAATCTGAAAAGCCATAAAATTTCATTTTTCTAAATTCAATAATTTCACTGAATTATGAAAACATTATGAGACTTTAGCCTAGGCAAATAATCAGAAACGTAAGGATAATGAAAAAACCTTGTTTTTGTTTTGCATGTACAGTTTTGGGGATTGGTCCCAGGGGCATTCTACCTCTAAGCTATACTCTTTAGCCCTTTATTATTTTAAAACAGGGTCTAGGTTGCTGAGGCTGCCTCAAACCTGTAATCCAGTCTCAGCCTCCCAAGTACTGGGATTTACAGGTGTGCGTCACTGTGCCTAGCTAAAACTCTTTAATCCTGCAGGCATCGTGGCGCGCGCTTGTCATCCCAGCATTCAGGAGGCAGAGACCTGAGGATTGCGGTTTGCTGACAGCCTCAGCTACTTAGTGAGGCCCTGTGCAACTCACTGAGACACTGTTTCAAAATAAAGAATAAAAATAAGGACGGGGGTGTAGCTCTGAGGTAGAGTGCCCCCCCCCCCCCCGGGGTCTCATATCTCCAGTACCGCAAAAACAACAACAACAAAAAACTCTTTAATCTTATATATAGAATTCATTTCTATGATAGCGCGCGCGCGTGTGTGTGTGTGTGTGTGTGTATTATTTTGCTACTGGGGACTGAACCCAGAGGTATTACAAACCTAGCTACATCTCCAGCCCTAGTTTTTACTTTGAAATAGGATCTCCCTAAGTTACCCATAGACCTCCAACCCATGATCCTCCTGTCTCCTGTTCTCAGTCTCCCAAGTATGGGGATTACAGGTGTGTACCACCATACCCAGGTAGAATTTTTAATTTTATTTATTTATTTATTTATTTATTTATTTATTTTTTAAGGTACTAGAGATGGAATCCAGGGGCATTCTACCTCCGAGCTATACCCCTAGCCCTATTTTTTTATTCGTTTTTTTTTTTTTTTTTTTTTTGGTGGTACTGGGGTTCCTGGAAGCCCTCCTTCCTCCGGGCTACACTCCCAGACCTATTTTATATTTTTGAAACAGGGTCTCTTACGCCAGCACGGCTGGCTTGGAACCTGTGCGACCCTCCTGTCTCTGCCTCCCAAGCGCGGGAATTGCAAGCGTGCGCCACCACGCCCGGCTATTTATTCGTTATTTTGAAACAGGGTCTCATTGAGTTGCTAAGGGCCTCACTAAGTAGCTAAGGCTGTCCACGAACCACGATCCTCCTGTCTCAGCCTCCCAAATGCTGGGATTACAAGTGTGCGCCACCATGCCCGGCTCAGGTAGAATTTTTATTTTGTTTGTTTGTTTGTTTTTGGTGGTACTGGGGTAGAACCCAGGGGCTTTCTACCTCTGGGCTACACTCCCAGCCTTTTTTTTATATTTTATTTGGAAACAGGGTCTCACTAAGTTGCTGAGAGCCTCATAAGTAGCTGAGGCTGGCTTCAAACCTGTGCGATCCTCCTGTCTCAGCCTCCCAAGTGCTGGGATTACAAGCGTGAGCCACCACGCCCAGCTTCAGGTAGAATTTTTAAATAAAGAAAATTTGTAGCACTAAAAAAAGTCTTCAAATTTCTATACATAGAATATGCATAACGTTATGCAGGCATGCACCACATAAAGAAATCTGTCAAAAAGACCACATGTATGAGTGGTCCTAGGAGACTGTGCGGCCCAGTGATGGCACACCCATCTTAGTTAGTGTGTGCTCATCCTATGACGTTACCAACGAAGCATCTCTAGAACACGTCCTCCTCACTGTTAAATAATGCGTGGCTGTATAATAAAACATATAAAACTATTTTACGCCGGGCGTGGTGGCGCACGCTTGTAATCCCCGCGCTTGGGAGGCAGAGACAGGAGGATCGCGCAGGTTCGAAGCCAGCCGCGCGTGCTGGTTTAGGAGACCCTGTTTCCAAATGAAAATGTAAAAATAGGTCTGGGAGTGTAGCCCGGAGGTAGAAGGGCTTCCAGGTACCCCAGTACCACCAAAAAAATAAGTAAATAAAAATTAATTAAAACTATTTTAATGTCCACTTCTAGGAGAATAAAGGAGAAAATTAGGATATAATTATTCAAGGACTTTGCAACCAAAGGAAGTAATGAAAAATAACACAGCAGGAAGAAAAACTCTCATCAGTTTAGTGAGGAGAAAAGAATAAAGATGTAAACATAAGTATGTAACGATGAAAAAAAGACTGAAAACCAAACCACACATGCTTTGTGGATAGTAAACTATGTCACATGGCAGGACTGAGATGGATTTCTTCTCTACTTTTTAACACGTTTACAAAAACAATTTAGTTTTACTACCACTTTTATTTTTAAAAAGAGAAGGTACATGCCACAAAGGTAAATGAAGAATGCTGTGTTACCAAGGTTTCAGACTAGTCAACTCAGGCTGTGTGTGGACATCGCAGAAGCACAAGGGACCATGCAACAGGCGCACGCCCACCCTGCCCGAGCCTCCGTCACCTCACACAAAACGACAGCTCCGAAGTCTCTTCCAGGCTTAAAATCATTTGAGTCAGCCAAAAAGTCAGAGAAGAGACGAGAGAAAATGGGCATTTCCTCAGATTCCCATGTTAAAGAGCAAAGGGTGGCAGAAGAAGGGGCCCTCGGGTACTAGAGTTTAGTGCTTACTCGATACCAAACAATGCACAGCACTAGAGGGTGTTTAATAGAACATCAGAGAGCTCTTCCAGTTTTAAAAGACACTTAAAGTTACTGCAAAGAAAACTCATGCTGTAAAACTAAGAGCTATTTCTAAGTAAAATAACAGTAAGAGTGGCTGGGAGAGATGGCAAGATGCAGGACCGCTGCTGCGTGCTGCACAACGCCACGCCTCCAGGGGCGCGACAGGAGCAGACGGGGCGAGAGGCGCGGCCGGTAGGAACCTCTGGGAGGACACAGTGCCACCGGCCGCAAACAGTGAGGCTGGGCTTCTTCTGAAGATGGTAAAAATGTTCGGGAATTAGGACAGTGGTGTCAGCTGCATAATCGTATGTGTTTACTAAAAAAAAAAATCCCTGAATTTTATACTTTGAAGGGGTGAATTCTGGGATATGCCAACTATAACTCAATTTTTTTTAAAGAAAGATACGGTCAGGGGTGACTAAATAGAACAGTGTGGCAGAAACTCAAGACACACTTGAGATTGATGAGAAGGGTTGGTTAGAATCAAATGTGGAAGAACTGTGAACAGGAGGGAAGGCACCCAGAAACTGTTGGGCTGAGCCCTCGGCTCAGGAGCTCTGCAGGGTCCTTGGTAATGCGACGGAAAAGCACTTCAGCGCGCGCCAGTCAGAGCTATGGACAGAGGATTACTGAGGAGGAAATAAACATTGCGGGCCGCCTCGAGATGAGGAAGGCCTTTTGGGGAGCTCAGGGTTCTGGTCTTAAGGGGGACTTTCGTGCAGGGTGGGCTAGAGGAGGTATCTGAGGGTGAGCTCAGCCCGGTCGTCCTGAGGCAGTTTATGGTGGGCAGGTGGTCTGGTCAGCGCGAGGGTGGATGAGCTCGGTCCAGTAGTCCCGAGGCGCTTCCTGGTGGTCTGGTCATCATTAGGGTGGATGATCTTGGGTTGAGTGGGGTCCTCATTAGCTGATTGATGGGTAAGCTGTAATAACCTAAATTACAGGTTTTCTCAGAAATATTGTTAACTCTAGGATCTACAGGTTTCTCAGGAATTTTGGGGAGAGTCAGGCCTGGGAAAGAGAACTGGTTTGTGGACTGGAGGCTGAAGCACTTCAGCTCCAGGTTCTTATTAAAGTTATATTTTACTTTTCCTTCCCGCCTGCCTCCTTCCTACCCACTGATTTCTTCCATCCTACATCAAATCGCTCGTGAGACAGGGACGCAGACTCAGCCAGGCTTACGACTCGTCCTGACACGGCTGGCTGTTGGCCCACAGGGTACGTGCTCCAAGACCGAGGGCCCCTTGGTCTTGGTGGGAAGAAGAGTGGGTAAAAGCCAAGGTCAGGGTGCCCCAGGCCTTTCTAACCTGGCCCCAGACAGGGACATTCACACAGCCAGGTGGGCCACACATCCGCAGTCCCAGGACTTGGGAGGCTGAGACAGGAGAATTGCAGGTTTGGGGCCAGTCTCAGCACTTAGAAAGACCCTCAGTGACTTAGCAAGATCCTGTTTAAAAATAAAACATACACCAGGCGTGGTGGGCACGCTTGTCATCCCAGCATTCAGGAGGCTGAGACAGGAGGACTGCAAGTCACAGCCAGCCTGAGCTACTTAGCGAGGCCCTCTGCAACTCAGTGAGACCCTGTTTCAAAATAAAGAATAAAAAATAGGGCTGGGGCATAGCTCGGAGGTAGAATGCCGCTGGGTTACACCCCCAATATCGCAAAATAAATAAATAAAATAAAAATAAAACATAGGGTGGGGCGCAGCTCAGAGGCAGAACACCCTGGGTTCCGTTCCCAGCTCAGTTCCTCCCCTCCCACCTGGAGAGGACTGAGAAGGTGGAGAGGTGGGATCCTGCAAGCCTTGCTCTCCACCAAGTACAGAGAATCGGTTTAAATGCAAAATAACTTACAGTTACCTAAAACTAAGCCCCTGAACATATGCCACTTATGTAAAAGAAAGAGAAAAAGAGATGATGGAAAATAAGAGAAACGCCAGTAAAACAAGAGAAGCAAGGTGAGGCGGCGCTGTCTCTTAAAGAGGCCCCTTGGAGAGCAGAGCCTGGTGAATACAACATTGATTGGGAATGAGGTAACCACAAACACCGCTGTCTCAAATGAAAAGGGATTCGAGATCTGACCCAGAAAACAAGCCTCGTAACCACCAGATAAAATTTTAATGATAAACACGAGATGCTCTACATACAAGCAAGATTGAAGGATCGCATGCTAAGCCATCAATGTGAGGTTCGCTTAGAAAGAGGAGCTACGAGGAGCCTCTCTGACCCACAGAGCTCAAGTTTCATCTTATCGATCACAAAACTCTGCCCGGCTTTGTGCAGCCTGATCTGCAATGCTGAACAGAGCCCCAGGGAGCGGGAGGCCGGGAGGGAGAGCCTGGCACCTGGCTGGAGGCCTGCCTTCCCTTTCAGGAGCTCCACGTCCAGATAAGAAAGCCACAACCGGCTGCCATGTGGGGTAAAGTCTCTCCTTCGTTTCTCATCTTTTTTAGGACTCTTTCGGCATCTTCTTACATCCTGAGCAGACTCTTTTCAGCCAGATGATATAAATACCTGATGCAGTTACCACCGACTCCCAGATGTGGTCTGTGGAGCACCCTGCATTCAAGAGGTCAGCAATGGGGGGGCAGCGCCCTGCATTCAAGAGCCCAGCAATGGGGGGACAGCGCCCTGCATTCAAGAGCTCAGCAATGGGGAGCAGCGCCCTGCATTCAAGAGCTCAGCAATGGGGGGGGAGGGGCGGCAGCGCCCTGCATTCAAGAGCTCAGCAATGGGGGGACAGCGCCCTGCATTCAAGAGCTCAGCAATGGGGAGCGCCCTGCATTTAAGAGCTCAGCAGCCGGTCGTGGTGGCGCACGCTTGTAATCCCAGCATTTGGGAGGCTGAGACCTTAGAATCGCGGTTCGAAGACAGCCTCAGCTACTTAGTGAGGCCCTTTGCAACTCAGTGAGACCCGGGGGTGTAGCTCGGAGGTCAAATGCCCCTGTGTTCCATCCCCAGACCCGCAAAAAAAAAAAAAAAAAAAAGTAAAAAGAGCAGCCGGGCGTGGTGGCACACGCTTGTAATCCCCGCGCTTGGGAGGCAGGATTGCGCAGGTTCGAAGCCAGCCGCACGCGCTGGCTTAGGAGACCCTGTTTCCAAATAAAAATGTAAAAAATAGGTCTGGGAGTGTAGCCCAGAGGTAGAAGGGCTTCCAGGAACCCCAGTAAAAAGGGCTGGGGTGTAGTTGAAAGGTACAATGCCCATGGGTTCAATCCCCAATGCCACACACACACACAAAATAATAATAAAATTAAATATCTATTTGGAATTTCAATTAAAATTATGTTCTTTAAAGAATACTACTCAGGGAAATAATTTTTTAAAAGAAAAAGACTCAGCGATTACTAGCTATCTAAGTCCAAGTTTGGTTCTTGATTTTGGTTTTCTACAGGCAGAACCTCCCTTCAGCAACTCTTGCCAAAGCCCACGCACACCTAGAAGCTCAAGGGCTCTGGTCCCACACCCTGCAAACAACTGGAGACCGTAAAAGCATGCAAGTTCACGTTCATGGTGAGACAGCACTCAAGACATCTTCCTAGTCCAGAAAGGACATCGGACATCGGCCTTCTTGTTGTACATTAAAGAAATACGTAAGCATGCCTCTGTAGCAACACATGAAGAATTCATGGAAATGGTCTTTGGAACAGAAGCCAAGAAATCTACGGAAGCTAAAATTAAACTTCCTGACCATGGAGACATATAAAGAGCCTAGTTCTGGACAAATTAAATACCAAATACATACTGTGTGGTGGGGAAGGAAGATTACGTGTGGCCGCAGCCCTTACCCATAATAAAAGCTTCAGAACAGAGAATAAGAATGGGACCTGTTTGTGCCAACAGTTGTTATTCTTGCCTGACTTTTTATGTCTTCATAAAATACGAGCTGTTTGCCTTAATGAAAATCTAACATAACGTGCCACGAGCGTGACTTAAAAGCCAGGAAAGACATATTGAGACAGATGGACCACAGAACGCTCCTGCCCTTCACTCCTCTCACTCGCCGCCGCGTCCCTCAATCCTAGGGAACAGAGTCGCAGAGATGCTCTGTCTTGAACCTGGTTCTAATGGAGGACAGTCACGCTCTCACGGGAAGGGAAGGCCACGGGGGCTCAGAAGGCGGTCTGCGAGGAAAGACCGTAGGCTGAAGAGCATTCAATGAAAGTGGTTTTGCTTACCCAGCAACGACAACGCCATCGTGAGAGTGCACGTCGCATAATACCGTGTCAGGGACATGTTCCAGCTCACTCACGGCGCCTTTGCGGTTCTGTGTAAGGAAAGGGGGATGCAGTTTATACTGTTCATGGGATAGCCCAAAGACAAAGCATTCCACTTTCACCCACATTTTACAGCCGTTTTCTACAGCATGAACTGCAGTCAAGTTACCTGGGCATTCAAAAAACAAAGGTGACAACTAGTAAGCTGAACTGTTAAGTAAGTCCCTAGTACACATGCATGGAAGACCTCGAACTAGACAGAGGTGTGGACGTGTGAGATGCTGGCCCTGCCCTCAAGCTCTCAAGGACAGAAACTGTGCATGTAAATAAATATCATCCAGTCGGCTGGTAGGAACCTGCGGGTAGTCACGGTACCCAAAGAGTACTAACATATATTAAAAAGTTCAGTATAGCAAAGGGAAAGTACTTAATGACACTTTGTCTGTTAATGCTTATAAGAAGATTAAAATTAAAAACCATATACAAATACAAATCAGGTGGGAAGGGAGGAGTGGACCTTTCTAACTGAAAGGTCAGGTCTCACAGAAGCAGTCTTCTAAGACAACCCTAAAACCTACACTTGAGTCGCTCCTGCAGAGAGATATGAGATAAGTGAAAAGGAGGGGGAAGGACTATATTTTCCACTATGTGCATTTTTGTGACTTTTACTTTTTTTTTTTTTTTTGGTGGTACTGGGGTTCCTGGAAGCCCTTCTACCTCCAGGCTACACTCCCATACGAACCTGCGCGATCCTCCTGTCTCCGCCTCCCAAGCGCAGGGATTACAAGCATGCGCCACCATGCCAGGCCTTTACATTATTTTATCATGATAATTTGTTACTCAGAATAGATATCTATTTTTAAAATAAAAATAAAAGAAATCTGAAGTGATACAAAGTATTTACACGTGGGAAGTAGCAAGATGAATAAAGAGGTGCTTCAGAATCGGATGAGCCCGAGCTCAGCCCTGCTGGCCCGGCTCAGCTCAGAGGCTGTGTACCTGAGCACCAGCGCCGATGCCAGGACACAATGAGGCTCAGCAAGTGGCAGCTGCTGTTATCACTTTATTACTGGGAAGGAGATGGTGGCACCCATCCCATTAAAATCAACATTTATTAAGCAGCTGTACTTCAGAAACTGGGCAGATTATTTGCAAAATGATCACAACTTAATCAAAGGGCCAAGTCTACAGCTGAGGGACAAAAGTGGACATGTGTAAGAGGAGCTGTCCAGCGAGGGGAGCTACAGGGAGGGAAGGGCCCGGGCCCAGGCAAAGCCCTGGACAACACGGGCCTGAGCCCTAAACAAAAGGGCTTTTTTGAGGAAAAAGGTACTGAAAGAGAAGGAGAGAGAAGGAGAGAGCCTGAGGTGAAAACCTGTGTGCGCCTGGCACTTACTGCCTGTCCTGCAGCCACCTCCTCGCCTCTGGAGCTCCAGCCCCATGGATGCTCCAGCTGTAGACCCTGGACTGCTCTGCAGACACCAGCAGAGCACACACCAGGCCTTAACCAAGCCATTCTCAGGACAGCACTAAACTGCAAGCCTGGGCAGTTCATGCACTCACAGCCCTTCCCCTATCTGCAGGGACCTGAGAACTCCTGAGTCCCTTCTGAGGTTCCTCAGGCTTAAGAGATACCATGCCAAGTCACCTGTCCAGCCAATCTCGAAGTCAGCCACAAACAGGACAGACCCACAGAATCTGTGTGCAAAGCTTTACGAGCTCCGAGAGCCAGCCGTGCCTGAGAGGCGAGCTCCGTGGACCGCCACGGTCTTCCCTGCGCAGTCCTGGGGAGCATCCTCTCAGCCCACTCTAACTATGAGGAACAGTAGCATGCAGAGGTTAAGCAATTTGCTCTAATGTTCCCTCTGTGTGGGGGGAGTGGTACTAAGGATTGAATCCAAGGGCATTCTACCACTGAACCACACCTCCAGCCTCATTTTATTTTTTATTTTGAAACAGGGTCTCGTTAAGTTACTGAGGGCCTCACTAAGTTGCCGAAATCGGCCTTGAACCTGCAATCCCATCTCTGCCCTTCCAAGTACCGGTATTACCAGAGTGTACCACCACAGCTGAATACCTTTCATGTTTTGATGTGCAATTTTTTCATTCTTGAATTATAAAATGAATCCCATCATTATATTTAATGAAGGACTCATCACTTAAAATTTCACCCATGTACTAATGTTAACAGTGTTAGGAAACAGGCTGGAGACGCTCCAGTCTTCGTCTGGGGGCTCGCAGCTCTAACAAGCCCCCTCAGTGGACAACCTATTCATTGAGCACCTGTGGTTTTGTACGTTAGAAAACCAGCAGACATTCAGCGAACCTGTAAACTGTCTGCAGACGCCAAATGCTATGAGGTGGGTCTTCGAGACCTTCAGTCCTGCCACCTCCAGCCAAACTAGGCGGTGCCGTCTTCCTTCCTGGCTTGCTTTTCTACCGCAAAGAGGAAGCAAGGACCATGGCTGCCACTTTCTCTCCGAGTCTGACCTCCAAATTCAAGTCGGGGCACTGAGTGTCCCCAGCCCGCAAGCTCGTCGGTCTCAGAAGTACCCCTCCTCTCTAGACAGCAAGGCCCAGCAGACCCAGCTCTCAAGCTCTCCTTACGTAGCACCCTCCCCCAAGGCCGGCCCTCTCCCCTGGCCCCGTCTTTGCCAAGCCTGTTTGCCTTCTCTCACCCAAGTCCACCACGAGACCCAACCAGGCAAGAGAGCTAATGGATCCCTTGACAATGGGCCTATTTTCTGCTGCGGATGCAAACAAACATCAGAGCAGGGTGACTCTCTAAGGAAAAATGGCTATGCTGATTCTCCTTAGAATGGTGATTCTCGGCCAGGGGCTCTTTTGCCTTCCAGAGACTTCTGGCAATGTCTGGTAACATTCCAAGTCATCACAACTGAGGGAAGGAGGAGGATGCTGTGGGCACCGAGAGGGGAGAGGTCAGAGACGCTGCTCAGCATCCTGCAGTGCTCTGACAGCCCCCAACGAAGAGCAAGCTGGCCATCACCGGTGCCGGGACTGAAGGACCCTGAGCCGGGAGCGCCCATACCCGAGCTGCCGCGGCTGGTGAGGCTGCCCATCAAGCACACCAGAGGCAGGCGAGTTACGAGTGGCCAGGGACAGCGCGCCCGCGAGCAGCACGTCACCACCAGTGATGAGCAGAAGCGTGCTCATCTCAGCCTGCTGGGATCGACCGCTCCGGGCCAGGAGAGTTCTGATCTGCCCTCTACACCTGCACGTCCTGCTTCCCAGGCGGGAAAGAAGCGCCACGCATGCCCCACCTGGAGCGCCTCACACGCTCCGCTCCGCGTGACAGGCTTCCCAAGTGGGCTCCTGCAGAAACGCTGCTCTGTGCAAGTCCCTAGCTGAGACCCAGCATGTCTGTGGAGACCTCTAAGTGACAGGCAGCAGGCCCGTGGGTCGCATGAGGGAAGGAACGCGTGGTGGCCTCCCTCCCTCCCTCTTCCAGCTTCCCCGATGGCGCTGCTGCTCCCAGGGTGTGTGGGTGCTGCTTCTCCTGCGCCCTCCAGGGAAGGAGAGAAGGTGAAGGGGGGCTGCGCCGAGCAGGCCGCCAGCGGCCCTTACCACACAAGAGTGCCAGGCAGCCCAGTCCCAGCCTCCCTGTCCTGGACAGCAGGAGGATGCTCTCAGACTCTGTGGCTGAAAAAAGGGGCAGGTCTAGAGAACAAAGCGGGTGCCGGGTGGCCTGCCACCTCAGGCAGGGCTCCGCAGCACACCCCTCCCTTCGCTTCCGCCCATACCGCTGAGGGGGCTGGCGCGCGAGTCCTCACAGGTGACGCTAAGGCCACTGCCTACCTTCCAGTTGGTTCGTAACATGTGCTCCTTGGCTCGGCACTCTTGGAAGATGAGCTTCCAGCAAGAATAATCCGAGATGCTGCTCTCCGGAAGGTGCCCCTCCTGCTGGCACAGCCGGTACCACAGCACCTCGTCTTCTGCAATCACCTTCCACGTCTTGCTCACCTACAACGGCACAAGTGACAAATGTCAAACGCTGCAATTAGAGAGGCCCCTTGCCATCCAAAAATCAATCAACACCTATATTACTGCCCTGGGTTTATGGCAGTATAAATCGTCTCATTAACAAAACACTCCGAGGTGGAAAAAAATACACGCAAATGTTTCCAGTTTTATCTTTCAAGATTTCAAAACTGTTGTACCACCATGTAATATCACATTTAAGCCTGCTTGGTTAAATTGCTACCTAACAAATGAGAGAGAAAAACAGGCACAAATACATAAATGCAAAAAATATAAACTTTAACATGGCAGTTAGCTACTTAATCACACACAGCTCTTCAGAACAGAAGCTTTTTCTTAATCAACAACGCTTGTATTTCCATCTTATAGAATGTAAGACTGATCGCCTCTAAACTGAAAAAGTAAATACCTACAAGTAAAAATTTTGGTCATATAAAAGTTCAAGTTTATGTTACATGTGAGAAGTTAGATTTTTAAATATATGGACAGAAATCTCTGAGACTAAGTTCAAGCTGTTCACCGAGACTGTAGAGCTGGTAAAGGGAAATTAATGCTCTCTGGTCTGAAGCTCCAACTCCAACAGTACCCAAAGGAAATGGCTCTTTTAGCTATGTTTTGTTTTCCAACCTAATGGAGAGGAACAACTGATTTACTTTATCACAGGATAATGTACGAAGGTGGCAAGACTGCAAAAGATGCGCTCTGCTGCAAGATGAGAAGCTGCCAGAGTGTCTGGTGCTGGCGAAGCAGGACCGCGCTCCGTGCCCGCCGCCCACCCCAGCACCAAGACGCACGCCGACCAACCGGGAGCGGGGGCCAGTGTTCACAGGGGCTGCTCCGTGGCACTCTCCTGAGGCTGCCCTGAGACACCAGAGACAGGTAAGAGAGAACATGGGACAGAGCGAGCATGCGGAGCGCATGCGGAGCACATGCGCAGCCGTCCTCCCTGCTTGCGGGTGCTCCGCACAGGGAGACCGAAAGGGAGCTAACTTGCAGCATGGCAAAACCTCTGAAAATCTGCTCCTCCATAACAGCAACAAGAACACTGCCAAAACCACTCACAAGTGAGCGCCCAGGCTCCGGAAATTACCACAAGGCTGGAAACAGCCTGAGGGGCATGGATTCAAGAAACATGGCTAGATCTCAGTGAGAACTGTGATCTGCACGTCACTTGAGTTACACTTACCCCCTCTCCTCCTTCAGCTCCCTGGTAGCCTCGAAAACCAACAGCCTCACAACTGTAGAAGATGTAAAAGCCAGCAGCCGCCCAGCAGCCACTGGGGCAGCCAGACAGCTGCAGATCTTCCCCAAGTCCCAGGTGCTAACCTGTCTAACAGCTGGCTGGGAAGCACTATTCTCAAAGCTTGTACTTGATCTGGCCTAAGGCTCTCTCTGTCCCATCTCCAGGGCATTGCTGAAGATAATTAAGTGAGGCCAGGTGTGGTGGCACATACTTGTAATCCCCGTAACCGGGAGACTGAGACACGAGGATCACATGTTTGCAGCCAGCCTCGGCTACTTAGTGAGGCCCACCACAATTTAGTGAGACCCGGTTTCAAAATAAAAAATAAAAAATAGGGCTTAGGGTGTAGCTGAGGTAGAATGCCCCTGGGTTCCATCCCCAGTATTGTAAAAAATAAATAAATAAAAATGTTAAATCAATTTAACACTACAGCTACCTGAGGAGGCACTGCCAGTTGGGGCTAATGAGAAGCTGAACAAAAGGCTTAAATATAAAGCAAATTTGAAGATAGAAAAAAACTGAGGAATGAGATGCTCACAGGGTCTCTGAAAATTTCTGATCTATTTCTGGGAGATCAGAATGCCATCTGCATGTACCCAGAAAAAAAAATCCTGACAAGACTCTGATCTCAGTCCTAGCTAGCCTTGAAGTGCTGCCTAGGCAGGAAGCGAGGACTAAGGCAGAGCTGTAGACTGCGGGGATGGTGTAGGAGCACCCCAACATACAAGGAGCACCTCAGCAAGGCCGCGGCTCAGTGGATCAGTGGAGTGAGGAAGCCTCTGCCCAACCACTAGCCAGCCACGCCAACTTCACAAGCACTCATGATAAAGAAGACAGGCCAGGGTCAGTCAAGGGAAGTCAACAGCTAGTAGCAACCCAAAGCAACAATTCTTCAGAGGTAAGAGAATCTGATTTCCAAAGTTGCCACATTATTTATTCTTGAAATGTCCCTTTTTTTTTTTTTATGGTACTTGGGTTCCTGGAAGCCCTTCTACCTCCGGGCTACACTCCCAGACCTATTTTTACATTTTTATTTGGAGACAGGGTCTCCTAAGCCAGCGCGCACGGCTGGCTTCGAACCTGCGCGATCCTCCTGTCTCCGCCTCCCAAGCGCGGGAATCACAAGCGTGCGCCACCACGCCTGGCTGAAATGTCCCATTTTTGACAAAGTGTGAGACATACAAAGAAACAGAAAAGTAGTACCTGTACATGTGTGCGCACGCGTGTGCACACACACACAGCATTCAAACAGCCCAGATGAAGTGGTACATGCACATAATCTCAGTATTTGGAAGGCTGAGACAGGAGGATCACAGGTCACAGCCAGGCTCAGCCATCTTGTAAGGCCCTCCACAACAGAGTGAGACCCTCTTTAAAAATAAAAATAGCCGGGCGTGGTGGCGCACGCTTGTAATCCCAGTGCTTGGGAAGCTTAGACAGGAGGATTCGCACAGGTTTGAAGCAGCCTCAGCTACTAAGTAAGGCTCTCAGCAACTTAGCGAGACCCTGTTTCCAAATAAAATATAAAATAGGTCCGGGAGTATAACCCAGAGATAGAAAGCCTCTGGGTTCCACCCCCAGTACCACCAAAAAAAAAAAAAAAAAAAAAAAAAAAAAAAAAAAATTAAGTGTGTATTAATCCAAACTAGATTGTTTTAAATTGAGATAATCACTGTAATCCCCAGACAATCCTTAAGAAAACAATTTTTAAAAATTCAGTGAGAGACAAGTATGGTGGCACACGTTTGTAATCCTGCCATTAAGGAGGCTGAGACAGGAGGATTGCAGTTCACAGCCAGCCTCAGCTGGGGATGTAGCTTGGAGGTAGAATGCTCCTGGGTTCCATCCCCAGTACCACAAAAAAAAAAAAAAAAAAAAAAAAAAAGAAAGAAAAGAAAAGAAAAAGAAAAAGAAAAAGAAAAGAAGAAAAAGGAAAAAAGAAAAAAAATCAGTGAAAAAACAAAGAGGATAAAATGGCATGTTAGAAAATACCTATTTAACATGAGAAGGTAACAGCAAAAGAGAGGAACAAAAATGGCTTACGACACCCAGAAAGAGGCTAAAACTTAGAAGGTAAAAGTTTGTCAGAAACTAAGCACTCAGCCTGTCTCAGTCTCAGAATTTCTAACTTTCATCTCAAGCAAGCTATATCAGAAATAACCAGCTAGGCGTGGTGGTGCACGCTTGTAATCCCAGCATTCGGGAGGCTGAGACAGGAGGATCGCGGTTCGCGCACAGCCTCAGCTACTGAGTGAGGCCCTCCACAACTCAGTGAGACCCTGCTTCAAAACATAAAGAATAAAAGACAGGGCTGAGGATGTAGCTCGAAAGTAGAATGCCCCTGGGCTCCATCCCCAGTAAAGCCCAATAAATAAATAAATAACCATTATTACAATAGCTTCCTCCACCAAAAGCACCTCAAAGTGATACTGGCCAATGTAACACTCAGATGTACCTCAAGTCCCGCCTGTGACAAGGCGCGCATCGCCCAGTCGCTTTCCTGTGGGCACAGGCACGTTACGTACAAAGTGGTAAACGTGAGTTCGGTCATTCTCCTAAACATTAGTGCCACACTGACGCTGAGGGGTAACCAAGAGGGGCTCTGGCAACTGACCGGGCACCTCCTCACTGCAAGAGGCTCCTCACAGCGGCCCTGGTGGCTGGAGGCCAGGCAGCCTGACCCCCCAGACCAGTCTGACCTAACTACTAGGACGCGCTTCCTTCCGCTATACTGAAACCATGTCCACCAACGGCCCTGGCTTCCACCTTCCACATCACGGCCCCTCAAGGAGCTGAGGGCGGCCAGCACATTCCCCCAGCCGTGTCTCCACTGGTCTAAAGTGCCCATTTCTTTCCACCATCAGTCATGACTAGTTTGCACACTTACACCCTCTGAAGGCACCCTAACATGTGTGCCTCTACGGTGTCCTCCCCTCAATGCGGGACTCAGAACTCCACACCCACCATACCCAGGCTGTCAAGTGCAGGAACAGAACGACCCCAGCAGACACCGAGGCTTCTGTTTGCTTTTCCGCGGTGCCGGGGATCTGGCGCGGCCTGCCCTGTGCCGCGCAGGTGTTCTACCACTAGACACGGCCACGGCCCTGACACCAATCAGTCTGCAGCTTCACTTGTAGATTGGCATCATGGCTACTCAACTACTAGTCTGCCAACGCTCCGGGGTCTATTTATTACATACTTAAGGCAGACAAGGTATAAAGATTTCAGATGGCCAGGGAAATAGAACACTGCTAATGAGCTTAGAGCTCGTGGGTGTCTCTCCCTGTCCGCGCCCACCCTCCAACAGCACCTCAAACGTGTTCACCATTCTTCAGGACTTCTTAAAATTCAATTACAGTTTGTATTTTAAATGTCCCAGCTTTCTACTTATGTAGTATTAGTTTCATAGCTAAATTCTTCTTTCCAGCCTCCATCCACGTTAAACGCCGCCCACTGCCGGCCTAGCCTCCCAGAACGTTTTCCAGCCCTCGGATAATCCGAGTCCCGAGCTACCATCTACTAATCAGCTGCTTCTCCGATCCATAAGTCATCTGCAACACATGATCTGTGAGCATTAACGTCTTAATTATTTAAAAAAAAAAGAAAGCTAACCAAGATGGGACCGAGGCTGAGGACAGAGCACTGTGGCGAGCCACTGGAGCCCACCCCACACTGACATGGATCCATTAAGCAGCCCAACCTGGGCACAGCCACACATCAGTTAGGCATCCACACAACCACATTCTCACCCCACGCTCCTCCATCTTAGCCACAGGGCCCAGGAAGCAAAGCCACATCGGATCACAAATGGTCAGGCCATAAAGAATGAGCTAATGATCCAGTAACACTGGAGCCCCGGTTTCGACTAGACAGAACACCGTGGTTTTATTTCTGGCAGGCATGATCCACAGCTGAGCCTACCCATGACACCCGGGCGCTGTCTGTCCATCTGTCGGTGCCAGAGTGAGCTGAGCACTAGGCAATCAAGGAGCACAGAGAGGGATGGCCCGGCGTCAGCTGTGATGGAGCCACAACTCACAGCATTCCAGAGCAGATCCCTGGGGCTCGGGACTGGACAAGGCATCAGAGAAGGCGTAACAGAGAAAGCCCACAGGCTCTCCAAGACGGCAGTGCCATGGAGCGCCAGGGAGCTCCCTGGGACCCTGAGAATATCTGAGCCTCTCCTGTTAAAAATTCCAAGACAAAGTTTTACAAAAATCCCAGAATGTCTACATTCTTGGATTCTACAAGTAAGACTCAGAATAAAGATCATATAAATGTAGTTATTATTACAAAGACCGCACTACTCAAATTGTGTTCCTGAGAATAACGGCTGTGTTCATAAGTTTCTTAAAAACAGGACTCCATAGCTGGATGTGGTGGCTCACGCCTGTAATCCCAGTACTTAGGAAGCTGAGATAAGAGGATCACAGGTAGGAGGCCAGCCTCGGCAACTTAGAAAGATGCTGTTTCAAAATTAAAAGTAAAGCCGGGCATGGTGGCGCACGCTTGTAATCCCCGCACTTGGGAGGCAGAGACAGGAGGATCGCGCAGGTTCGAAGCCAGCTGCGCACGCTGGCTTAGGAGACCCTGTTTCCAAATAAAAATGTAAAAATAGGTCTGGGAGTGTAGCCTGGAGGTAGAAGGGCTTCCAGGAACCCCAGGACCATAAAAAAAAAAAAAAAAAAAATAGGTCTGGGAGTGTAACCCGGAGGTAGAAGGGTTTCCAGGAATCCCAGTACCACCACAAAAAAAAAAAAAAAAAAATTAAAAGCAAAATAGGGCTGAGATGTAGCTCAGAAGCAGAACACCCCTGGGCTCAAGCCCCAGTACCACACACAACGAAAATGGATTCCATGATCAAATGAACTGAGGGAACACAGTTTAAACAAAACTAAGCAGAATTCTTTGCTGCAGAAGTCTCAGAGCTTTTAAAAGATGGACAAGTATTGCTTCTCTGTAAGATGGGGTTATAAGAAGTTGTATTTCCCAGACCTTTTCTGGTTCCTGACCTCTTCCTGCAAGGAGGATCTCAAAGCCCAGTTCTCTGTAGGCCCCAGGTAAGGTCTGAATTGGGCGCTCACCTCGCAGGCACGAGGGCAGCAGTTCTCAGCCGCGGCCACCTCAGCCTGCCAAGCCGCCATCTCGGCGTGAGAGCAGTACCTGGAGGCTCCGACTGGGCGCTACCTCCCGGTGGACAGGGAAGCTAGGGGGAGTGTGGCTCCTGACGCTACCATCAGGTCAGATGGCAAGACTGGCCCCAGAAAGAGACCTTCTAACGTCTACAGTGCAAAAGTAGCTACCGGGGTCCCCTCTCCCATGGGATGCAGCCTCTGCCTCACCGACATTTTAGGAGCAGCCAAACCTCGTGCTCAGTGATGGCAAACTGGCACATGTCATCACAGTACGCAGAAAGAAGCCATACAGGTTCTGGCCACTTTAAAATGGAGGAATTCTTCAGTGAGACTTTGAGGAAGTCTCCGTCTCTACACAAGGGACGTGCACGTTGTTTTAGATAACACAGCCTGAGCTTTGCACGCGGGTTAGACTAGGAACGCTGGTGCTTTGGTGCATTCTCCACGTCGCCAACCCCAGGTCTCAGTTTGTTCTGCAGAAAAAATTATTCCAGATCAAGTTTAATCTTAGATAATACACAAACCATCTCTCTGAGGGACTTATAAAAGGGAGAAGTGAGAATTACTTCCAAAAAGGAATCAGAATTGTACCTCCAATTAAATAGGTGTTAAGAACAGAAAAGCACCAATAATTTCTTTAGCAAACTATACAGGGATGGTGTTTTTCTTCTTTTAAAAGAAAATAACAACCTTTAAGAATTTCTTTTAATTGTGAAACAAAAAATCAAAAAGAACCTAGTAAAACTTTCACAAGCAAATTTTAAAAGACCCAAACAGAAGAAAGTCTTCCTAATTGTTTTGCCTTCTTGACTTATATTAAATCCAGCAAGTTTACAAGCCTGAACTTTCCAAATGTCTGATGGTTTAATACATGCATTTGGAAGGGCCCTGCTCAGTGAAAGCCCCACTGAGTGAGCCTCAGCTGCAAGAATTTGCTAATAACAGTGTCTCCAGTATGTTGCTTTATAGCACCACTGTGAATTGCCACATTAAAAAAAAAAAAAAAAAAAAAGGGAGAAAAAGCTCTTGGCTCAAAAACCAGCTTCAGAGCTCTGCCTGGATTAGGGGACCGGTGGGGACAACAGGGAGGCGGCACTGTCTGGGTCACGCGTCCACACAAGTCCACTTGGGGACATGCCGTACACGCAGGCGTAGGCAGCCTGATACTCTGCCTCTCAGCTTCCCTCTTCCCATCTGAGATCTAGAGCCCAGGAGCCTCTGCCCCACCAGGCGGAGACAGCCAAGTGATGTTACCATAAGGCCAGACCACACGGGCTTGAACCCAGGGGCATTCTACCTCCATGACACACCCCAGTGCTCCCTACACCTTTTAAATTTCTGTGTTGAGACAGGGTCTTGCTAGGTTGCTGTGAGTCTCACTAAGTTGTGGAGGCTGGTCTCAAACTCGCAATATTTTGTCTCAGGCTCTGTCCTGGGATCAAAGGTGTGCCCCACCATGCCTGGCTTGATGTTAAGCTTTTAAAACGCCAGTGGAAACTTCACGGTGATCTTTGTGAAGAGGCCAGATAGAAAGGGTGGAGGACCAGGCAAATGACCTCCCAGCTGTCCAATCCAAAGGCCACTCTTTAGCCCTCCTCCAACGTGACAAACAGCAGCGCTTAGCAGCACCTATCACTTTCTCCTGTTTGAAAACGTTTCTCCTGGGGCTCCAGGCGCTGCGCCGTCGGGGGTCTTCTTCCTGCCCCTCAGGCGGCCTGCTGGCCTCTCACCTCCTCAGCCTCCGGTCACTGCCACGGGCCAGGGGTCCTCCCTGAACACCACACCACATCCGTCTGTCCACACCATTCCTTCAAGTGCTCCTGGCTTCAGTACTGCTGATGTGACGAAGGCCCCAAATTAATAGCTCCAACCCAAAGCTTACTCAATAGCTCGTCTCCAGCCTCAGCCCTGCTTCTCACACAGCTCCATCCCGGTCAGTCAGTGGCTGCCTCGCCTCCCAGCTGCTGAGGCACAGAACAGCCCGGCTGGCTCTCGTCTCTCTCCCACGCCCACCCATCAGCAACCCTCCTGGCAGCGTCCTGATCCGCCTTTACGCTCTCAGCGGCCTTCCAACTGACCTCCCTGCTGCGGTCCTCGTCCCAGATAACCAACTCTCCAGTGAGCCCTCCTTGGAGGCGTCAGAGGCTGAGCATGCGCTCAGTGTAGAGCCCTGGCCCTCCCTGTGCAAGGCCCCGAGTTCAATCCCCAGCACCCAGAAGTAAGTGCATAAATGAGAGGAAGGGCAGCCCTTGACAGTCCTTGGCCCAGGACGCCAGAGCCTCCGCTCGGCTAGCACCACCTCTGCCGTCTAGCTGTCTCCAACGCCCTCTGTTCACTGAGGTACTTAGTGCACAGGACGTGAGCCCAGAAAGCAGGATGTGGAGTTACTTCACTGCTGCGCCTGCTGGCTGGAGCGGCACTTGGCACACGGTAGGCCCTCCGTAAATGAGAAGAGTAAGTCCAACTTTTTAAAAACTCAACTTTAAAGAAATGGGTTGTGAGCTAGGTATGGTGACTCTCTCCTGTAATCCGAGTATTTGGGAGGTTGAGACAGAAGGACCGAAGGTTTGAGGCCAGTCTCACCAACACAGACAGACCCTCAGCAACTTAGACTCTTTTCCAAAGTAAAAATAAAATGTGTACTTGGGAGGCTGAGACGGGAGGATCACAGTTTCATTGCCAGCCTCAGCAACTTAGTGAGGCCCAGTGATCCTCGGGAGAGTCTTACATTCTTATTCAAAACATTCTCCTTTTTGCTGCTTTTCTTTCTAGCTTTTTAATTATGGAAAAATTCCAGACACACCAGGTCAAGTAAACAGGACAGAGAAGCCACAGCGCCTCCTCCTCAGTGCAGCGCCGCCTTTGCCATCCATGTCCATCTAGCTCCAGGTCTGTCTATGGAGCTTTCTGCCTTTCCCTAAACCCCTGCTTAGAAGGTAGCACTGCAGCCAAGTAATTAAAGAAACTCCTAAGGCACCTGGACGTACGTGGACCCTCCCACGTACGACCCTGAAAGACAAGTCTGGCGGCAAACACTGAAATCAGGAACTGAGGGAACCCTGCAGCAGCCTGGGTCTGCAGAATCATCCTCTGAATCCACTCAGCCTCACTCGGCTAGGGCATCCTGGCTGTCAAAAACGCCATCAGGACACAGAGCGTGAGCTACAGTTACCGACGCTCAGGTCTGAGTGTCTCCTAGGTGGGCATCTGGTGAGATCCTGAGACCACACTTTCCTTGACATCTGAGTGACCATCACCTAGTGCAGGGCCTTTAGTTCTACTCTATTTGGTATCGACTACTTCTCGCTCACCAACTTTATCATCATTAGGTTTTCCCCTCTGCAGCTTCCTTCTTTTCCTCTATTGCTTTCGCTATGCCCATTTTCCTGCCCTTTACTTGAAAAAAGTAGAGACTGTTGTCCATGTAACTAAATTTATAAAATGAGCCGGGCGTGGTGGCGCACACTTGTAATCCCAGCACTTGGGAGGCTGAGACAGGAGGATCGCACAGGTTCGAAGCCAGCCTCAGCTACTTAGTGAGGTTCTCAGCAACTCAGTGAGACCCTGTTTCGAAATAAAGCATAAAAAGACGGCCAGGCGTGGTGGCGCACGCTTGTAATCCCCGCGCTTGGGAGGCGGAGACAGGAGGATCGCGCTGGTTTGGAGCCAGCCTTGCTGGCTTAAGAGACTCTGTTTCCACATAAAAATGTTAAAAAATAGGTCTGGGAGTGTAGCCCGTGGGAGTGTATACCGGAGTAGAAGGGCTTCCAGGAACCCCAGTACCACCAAAAAAAAAAAAAAAAAAAAAAGCATAAAAAGTATAGCCTGGAGGTAGAAAAGCCCCTGGGCTCCACCCTCAGTAACACACACACACACACACACACACACACACACACACACACACAGCCACATGTGGTGGCACATGCCTTTAATCCCAGGATTTGAGAGACTGAGACAGGTGGATCACAGGTTTAAGGCCAGCCCCAGCAACTTAGCAAGACCCTGTTTCAAAATAAAATAAAAAAGAAGCCGGGCGTGGTGGCACGCTCTTGTAATCCCAGAGCGTGGGAGGCTGAGACAGGTCAACTTAATAAGACTGTTTCAAAAATAAAAATAAAGAAAGAGTTTGGGATGTAGTTCAGTGGTAGAGCAATTGCCTAGCATGTGGAAAGCCCTGAGTTCAGTATCACGCAAAAAAGAAAAAGAAAAAGAAAAGAATTATTCATGTTTTAACAACACACTTACTTTTCATGTAAAAAACAAACAATTTTGCATTTCTGAAATCGACAATTCTGTCATTGGTAACCATTTTAAAATATTATCCTGTAAAGTGCCAGAAGCCCTGTGTGCATGAGAAAAGATGAACATTGTAGGACCAAAGCGGGGCCGTGACAGGCTTCATCCATACAGCAAACACGCTAGGCCTAAGCTTCAGTTTCCCAGGAATACAACTAACAGTTCAGTGCCAGTTGTGGTACCTGGGTCAGGATGAAAAACTCCCAACTAACCCCAGGAGGCACGAACCAAAGGGGAGGCACCAAGAATCCTGTCCTTTGCTTGTGATAACAGCAGCAAAGATTCCTTTTGGTCTAAAGATAACTCCTTTGTAAATCACAGCCCGAGTGACTGAAATGTATAAAACTGCCTTGGAACAAAGACTCGGGTCCTTGTCAAGACTCCACTGCGTTGGAGGGACTTGGACCCCAGCTCAAGCTAGTTCCCTAGTAACCCCTTCCTGCCTTTGCATTATTGTGTCTGGTGGTGGTCTCTGTCACCCTGGGGTCCCAGACTTTGAGTATAACAGCATAAAATTATAAAGCTGTTCAATGAACAATTTAATGAATAACTTAGCTTACTAAAAGCCTCGGTGTGAGACATTTCAGGATGAAACACTGCCATGCTATGTCCCTGGAGGATCGCTAATGACAACAAGGATCTAGAGGGATCCACATCAGAAGTACACAAGGATCACCAAGTAATGTCGTAGGACTTTAATTCTGAAAACACAAAGCCTCACAAAGCAGAAAAAAGGAGAGGATGTGGAAAGGAGGCAAAGTCAAAGCAAAATCAGTTCTCCAGCCGTGTTCGTGGCATAATTAAATCTCAAAGGCCTCCCAGAAAGGGCTTCTCACTGGTAGTCAGTTACCAATTTGGCATAAAGATCTAAGCAAACAGGTTTTCTCCAAGGGCAGACATGTGGTCCGTGGTGCCAATTCCACATAACTGGCCCAATTGCATTAAAATCCCAAGAGGCCTGGATTAAAAGAGAGAGAGATGGAGGGAGTCAGAGTAAACCCCCCTCTAAAATAAAATAAGGCAGCAGGATGTTCCATATGACAGAACAACTTTTTCCCTGCTTCAAAAATAAAAACACCACAAGAAACAAACGAAAATGTCACTTATATTTATTACTTTGAGGTTTATTTTAACAACTGAAGAAACAAAGCCAATTCTACAAACTACTGGCCCTCCACTGTTATCTTCATGTAAAAGCTCTATAAAAATCCTGGCTCTACAGAGCAGAGCTAACGTGGTAACTGTACATGGATGGGGCTCTGCTTAAGAACACTTTCTATTCTTACACATGCGCTCTAAAAACTAGCTTAACGACAACAAAACAAATGGGCTGGCCAAAGGGAAGAAGTCTGGGGACAACTGGACGACTGTGTTGCAAATTCAACTGCTCACACCTGCAGAATAATGGCACCAGCATAGCCACTCTACCCTGGAATGCAGCCCTACTGTACCAAAAGGGGATCTCTTCTTCCACTAGATCCTATCTTTTACTGATAAGCTCTTTGGATGAGAAAACCAACAGCAGATGTGAAGGCCACATGGCTCTGTACAAAGCAGGAGAGCAAAAAGCAATGTTAAAAGAAATGATTCCTTCAACAGCAGCTCACTATCGAGAATGAAGATTTTATCATCGAATGCTGACTTTGTGTAAAGCAGCTAGCTATTAGACCCTGTTCCAAAACTACAGCTAACAGCATCAGGCTCAAATCCAGGACTTGGACTCATTTAGCTACACTCTTATTTTCAACTCTCGGGAGCAGAGCCAATGTGTAAAGTTAGTATAACAAATCAAATTTCCAAGGGGAAAGAAGACAATATAGGTACTCTTACTTAATGCAATTGATAGGCTCTGGGCAAACTTTACCCTTCAGCACACTATTTAAAGTGAGTTTTGGCTTTTAAATAATTTCTATTATTCTCTAAAGACACAGAGCACATCACAAAATATTTGCCAACATGTTCACTAAAGAAATACTGTGGCAATCACAAATAAGAAAATCCTTTCAAGTTCATATTTAAGTATAAAAATTACTGATTAAGCAAAATGATTGGCAAATACAGTATAATGCCAGAAACTCTCCAAAATTGTCCTGTACCCGTGACCTCACTGAACCTCCGAGACAGCAAGTTCCCCAGTCTGCATCCGGCTTCAGTATTCATCAGTCAGTTCTCGGGCACTTTGGATTGGGTGTGTAGTTTCTTACTACTCAAGTATACTGAGCCTTTCCTCTTGAAAATGTAGACACCTGTATAAAACACGTTATAAAATCCAGGGATGGAAATAAAACCACTAAAGAAACAAACTTTTTGGCAGCTACGGAGAATGGATACTCTGGGATCCTCTAGGGAAGAGGGTTGTCCATCAAAAGGCAATGATCAGCAATCATACGTGCTCATGCAAAAAGTAATGGAAAGCTATAAATCTGACACAAATTAACAAAATGAAGAACAAAACTCATATGATCACTTCAATTAATACAGAAAAGCATTTGACAAAATTAAGCATCCTTTTCTGATTAAAAAAAGCTCTTGATTGGGCATAGAAGGAATGTACCTCAGCAAAGGAGGGGCCACACTGAGCACCCACAGCTAGCGTCACTCAGTGGTAAAACCCTGAGGGCTCTCCTCTAAGATCAGGAGCAAAACAAGAATGTCCACACCCCACACATACGTTCAACATAATACTGACAGTCCTGGCCAGAGTAACTAGGCAAGAGAAAGAAAGAAAAGACATCCAGAATGGAAGGAAGAAGTTACATTGTCCCTGTATGCAGACAATATGGTTTTATATCTAGAAAACCCTGAAGACTCCAAACACACACACAAAAACTGTTAGAATAAATAAATTCAGTAAAGCTGCAGGATACAAAATCAACATACAAAAATCAGTAGCTTTTGTACATGTTAACAATGAACTATTCAAAAAAGAAATCAAGAAAACAATCTCATTCACAATAGCTACAAAAAAAAAAAAAAAGCAAAATGCTTAGGAATAAATTCAACCAAGAAGGTGAAAGACCAGTAGACTGAAATCTATAAACACTGATGCAAGAAACCGAAAAGGACATAAACAATGGAAAGATAATATCCTGGTTCCTGGGATTAAAAGAATTAATGTTATTACAAAGTCTACACCACCCAAAGTGCTCTACAGATTCAAAATTCCAGAGGCATTTTTCACAGAAAGGGAAAAAAACAATAATAAAATATGTATGGAACCACAAAGACTGCGTAGACAAAGCAATCTTGAGCCAGTGCTGGAGGCAGCGCACTACCTGGCTTCAAAATAAACTACAAAGCAGCAGTCATCAAAAGAGCATGGCATTGGCAGTAAAAACAGATACACAGGCCAATCAAACAGCCCAGAAATAAACACATGCATTTACACTCGGCCGATTTTCAACAAAGGTCCCAAGAACACAAAAGAGAAGAGACAGTCTTTTTAATGAGTCATGTTGGAAAAACTGGGTATCTAACATGCAGAAGAATGAAAACAGCCACACAGCCCCTCATCTCATACCCGCATAAAAAATCAACTCAAGCTTAAGACCTGAAAGGATAAAACTACTATAAGAAAATGGAAGAAAACTTCCATGACACTGGTTGGGTAATACTTTTTTGGGATATGACTCCCAAAGAACAGCCAGCAGAAGCAAAAATAGATGAAAAGGTTTAGTTTCGATGGAACTAAAAGCTTCTGCGCAGCAAAGGAAACAACCAGCGGAATGAATAGACAACTATGCCACAGGAAAAACACCTGTAGACCATACACCTGATGAGGAATTAATATCAGTCTATACACGGAACTCAACAGCAAGAGAGCTAATAGCCTGGTTAAGAAGTAAAGAAGCTGGGTGTGTTAGCACCTGCCTGTAATCCTAGCACTCGGGAGGCTGAGACAGGAGGACTGCAGGTTCACGGCCACCCTCAATAACTAAGCAAGGGCCCCCAGCAACTTAGTAAGACTCTGTTTTAAAATAAAAAAAATAGCCGAGCATGGTGGTGCACGCCTGTAATCCCCGCACTTGGGAGGCAGAGACAGGAGGATCGCGCAGGTTCGAAGCCAGCCGCGCTGGCTTAAGAGACCCTGTTTCCAAACAAAAAAAGTATAAAAAATAGGTCTGGGAGTGTAACCCGAAGGTAGAAGGGTTTCCAGGAACCCCAGTACCACCAAAAATAAATTAAATAAATAAATAAATAAATAAATAAAATATAAAAAAGCCTGACCTCTGAGCTCTGATGTAGCTCAGAGGTAAAGTGCTCCTGGTTCAAACCCCAGTACTCCCCAAAACAAGCAAAAGACCTGAATAGACAGTTCTTAAAAAAAAAAAAAAAAGACAAAAGTGGCTGACAGGTATACGGAAAAAGTGTTCAACATCACTAATGAGAGAAATGCAAATTAAAACCACAACACCTGTTAGAATGGCTCTTTTCAAGAGGACTTGGAGAAGAGAGAACCCTCGAACACAGCTGGTGGGATGGAAATCAGTACAGCCTTGCAGAAACCAGAACAGACATTCCTCCAAATACTAAAGATGCAGCTGCAGCCGGGCGTGGTGGCGCGCGCTTGTCATCCCCGCGCTTGGGAGGCGGAGACAGGAGGATTGCGCAGGTTCCAAGCCAGCCTCAGCTACTAAGTGAGGCTCTCAGCGGCTGAGTGAGACCCTGTTTCCAAATAAAACATAAATAGGTCTGGAAGTGTAACCTGGAGGTAGAAAGCCTCTGGGTTCCACCCCCAGTACCACACACACACACACACACACACACACACACACACAAAAAAAAAAAGATGCAGCTACTATATGATCCATTAATTCGACTACTGAATATATATCTAAAGGAAAGCAAACCAGTGTGGCAAGGAGATCTCTGTACCACCGTGTCCATGACGGTGTTACTCACAATAACCGAGATAAAGAATCAGATGAGTGCAGAAAGAACAAGCGATGCATACCCACAATGAAGTGCGCCTGAAAAGAAGAGACCCGCTCACTTGTAGCATGAGCGAACCTGGGAATATTACACAGTGAAATACACTGGCACAGACAGACACTGCATGACTCTACTTATATGTAGATTCTAAGGAAGTCGAATTCCCAGTAGAGCAGATGAGAATGGATGTGGGGCTGGGCGACAAAAGTGAAAGGACACAAAATGTTGGTTAGAGAGGAGGAGTAAGTTCAAGAAGTCTACCAAAATAGCAATGGATTGTATACATGAAATTGCCAAGGGTAAACTTTTAATTCTCTCACCACAAAAATGCTAAGTATATGACATGATACATATGGTAATTAGCTTGACTAACCTTTCCCAACTGAAAAGATAAACTGAAAAGGAAAATGAAAAATCGGTTATATACACTTAGCCCAAAAGCTGCGAACAAGACAATTTTGAGGCAAGGTACTGGGAAGTGAATTCGACCTCAGAGCTACACCCCAGCTGTATTTGAATTTTTATTTTGAAATGCTCTTTCTAGGTTGCTGAGGCTGTCTTCAAACCTACAATTCTCCTGCCTCGGTCTTCCAAGGACTAGGATTACAGACATGTGCCACCATGGCCAGCTCTAACACAGTTTTAATGGCATAAATGCTTGCCTCTCGAAATGTGGCCAAAGCTACACTGACATCAGCTGGTTAGAAACGTACCCAACCAGACTGCACCCAGACCTCCTGAATCCAAATATCCATACTTGTGCCCCCATTCGGGCACACAGTGAAGTCTGGACACGAGGCTGGCTCCCATCATACACTCCATGGCGTGCGCCCCAGAGTCAGCACTAGATGGGCAGCCCTGCTCTGCAGTCCCCGCAGTGGTCTCAGGTCTCCGTGCCTCCACCGAACAGGTTGGGATTCTGGTATTTCAAGAGTAATGTTTAGCCGGGCATGGTGGCGCACGCTTGTCTTCCCCGCGCTTGGGAGGCAGAGACAGGAGGATCGCGCAAGTTCGAAGCCAGCTGCGTGCACTGGCTTAGGAGACCCTGATTCCAAATAAAAATGTAAAAATAGGTCTGAGAGTGTAGCCCGGAGGTAGAAGGGCTTCCAGGAACCCTGGTACCACCAAACAAAAAAAAAAAAGAGTAATGTTTAGACTTCACCGTTCTGTCCCTGGGCTGACCCTCAGCTACCACCCCAACAACTGGCCTGATTTAACCAAGAGCTCACATCTTCGCATTCCAAGCTACGAGTACATTCATAGCACAGGGAACTCAATAAAGGCGGAACCCACAATTGTTAGCCTTGAGCCTAGTGCCAAAGGTCAGCCACAACTCAGGCTGCGGGGAGAAGCGAGCTCTTGAGGAGTCCGAGAGAACAACACAAGCCTTTAAGCTCAAGGCTGCCTTCCTGAGATGAATGCTCGCTCGTTACTGTGTGAGGTCTGTCCGTCTATGAAGAGAACTGCTCCCCAGGAGCTTCCTGCACCTGAATCACATTCAGGAACATCTCGGACCGCTGTTAGAGACGACTTACCTGTGCACACCTTCCTAGTTCTTTCCTGTTCAGATACTGAAATATATTGATTGCCAATTCGTAAGGCAGTTGGATATCAAAAAAAGGCACATCATCCATTTCGTTCTGTGGAAGAAAAAACAAAAAAAGAACAAGCTTACAATTCTGAGACAGGAAGACACGTTGCACCTTGGGCCCTCTGAGTCACACGGATGTGCTTAGGTGGTGCGAGGAGGCAGCTCCCCACTTCATAAAGCAGTCGGGGAACCAACTCAGAACCCATCAGCCACTCTCATTCTCTGACCCGCACATGCCCATCTTCCTCCCATTCCCTGTAAGAGCCACGGCAGTTTCCCACAATGCTCCAAGCAGAAGCAGGCGCGCAAGCTGAGCGCTGTGGGCACACGAGGAGTCAGCACCAAGGTCTCAGGGAACATCCCAACTGTGAGGGAAGGCAAGCAGCCGCAGATGGCCAAGAAGAGAGCCTGAGAAGCGGGAGGCCACCCTGCCCACGGAGGCCCACGGCTGGAGAAGTGCCGACCCTGGGCACCAAAGTGTTTTCACATTGGGGAAGGAGCAAGGCCTTGAACATGAGCAAAAAGCCAACAGGCGAGCGCTGCCAGAGCAGGGTGGACACCGGCCCTCCTTGAGGTCTCCTAATGCTCTCGGGCTTACGCTGGTTAACCTGAGCGCCAGGGCAGGCAAAGCCTCGTCTTCGGTGTCATTATTAATGCAGAGAAACGAGGCTCTCTGCCTTTGGGTAAGCAATTAGAAATGAGGTAAGAGCTTCAGCTGTCAAGACAATCCTGGTGGCGCAAAACAGTACGAGCTTGATACAAACAACAACAAAAAGCCCCGCGTGCTCGTGCGCCCCTCCGCCCCCTCCCGAGCCCTGCCCACCTCACTGTGCTGAGCCTCCGCAGAGCGAGGGAGCTGCGCCCGCGTCCCGACGGGACTTGCTTAGTAAAAGTCATTTTTAATAAGCTTTGGCTGACACCAGTGACTTGCTGGTTGCAAGCAAATTGTTAATTCACCACTCAAATACAACAGTTGTGTGCATTGTAAGGCTGCGGTCTCAAAACAGAAAGCAGCCTCGGCGTCGTTAATGGAGTGTGAGCGCTGATTTGGACCCTACCAAGGGCCGGGGAAAGACTTTTCTGGAATCATGTTTCTATTCTTCTAGGGCCTCGAGGCTGAAGGAGAATCTGGAATATAAGGAAATGCAGTGTCCAACTGCAAAACAGCGCAAGCAACGGCCAAAAAGGCTCTCTAGAGGAAAAAGTGAGAGCTGATCGCTCTCTGCGGGCAGAGAAGGAGCAGAATGTTAAAGCAGGAGCTAAATGTGGCCGTACTGACAAAACAGGAGAAAAATCTGCAAGGGTAATTGGAAGGTCTTTGCCTAAAAAAACAACGGTGAGCCCGTGGTCAGGCTGGGTCCGCTTCACGCATCAAGACAGAGGCGCCGGAGTCACCACCACCGCACTGGGGGAGCACGCCGCACGGGTGCCACGGCGACCCGGATCCCTCCTGCTGTCTCTCTGGGACTACTGACGGCCCACTGTACCCACTTGATAAAGAAATAAGAGTAACACGTCCCTCCTCCTCACACACTCACACGCCCGCACTCACTGGGGCTCAGTCCCCCAGGGAGGCGCCAGGCCTCCCGCAGGTCCCACTCAGGATGTGACTGGACGTGAGGATGGCAGGGCCTGAGACGGCACAGAGCACAGCCCGGCCGCCCCTGCACCCCAGCCACCGTCGCCCCGGGCTGCAGCACAGCCTGGGGGTGCAGGCCAACTTAGCTGACTTAGCACCGGGCTTCCTCGTCTGTGAGACACGGCACAGCACCCACACACCGCATGCCGTTAGGAATGCAATGAGACCATGATGGACGGGCTCAGGTACAGTAAGCGACTGTGAACGCTCTGTCCTCTCCTGCAGGCTGGCCTGCCCCTTCTGTCTGTTTCCTGAGCAAATACTTATTCAGTTGGCTCTTGGCGGCCACACTAAAGCACACTCCTGCCGCACACAGTAGCGGCAAGGGCCTGGTGGAGCAGAGGCTGCCACACAGGGATCTGAACAACGGAAGCATCCAGACGACGGACTTTTCCAAGACGGAAACTTTTTAATTTTATTTTGTGGTGCTGAGGATTAAATCCAGCCCTACTTTTTATTCTTTATTTTGAAACAGGGTCTCACTAAGTTGCAGACAACCTAAGTAGATGAGGCTGTCCGTGAACCCAGATCCTCCTGTCTCAGCCTCCCAAGCACTCGGATTACCACATCCAGCCCAAGAGCACTTTTAAAAAGTAGTAACTTAAAGCTGGGCATGGTGGTGTCCATCTGTAATCCTAGTGCTTGGGAGGCTGAGACAAGATTGCAGGTTGGAGAAAAAATATGGAAACATTAATATATAAAAATATGGAAATAGTGATACAGGAAAACTTAGTCACCCATAGAAATAGCAGTTGATTAAGCGAATAATTATTCACTACTTAAAAGCAGCCTCAGCAACTTAGGCCCTCTGCAACTTAGTGAGACCCCCATTTCAAAATAAAAATAAAAAGGGGTGGGAGTGTAGTTCAGAGGTAGAATGCCCTGGGTTCAATCCTCAGTACCCCCCCCACACACACCGACTACAGAGGGCATTCCTCTGGTAGCTGAGGGGCTGTGCTCCGTGCGCGGTGGAGGAAAGGGCTGCAGGTGGCCAGGCGGCGGTCTCCTGGGTGCCACACGGACTCGGCAGGAGACACGCTGCACGGGTCCACTGTCAGTATGTCAACGCACACAGCCAGCATGGCCCATTTACACGTGTTGAAGGGCGCCCTGTTTAAAGCACAAAATTGTAGTTATGTAAGTGCCAGGACTCCAGAGCCAAGCTTTGTTTTTTCAATCACTGTTCTCCTGGAATTCCATCTTCACTCTGAAACAACTGTCGATCTAAAACACGTTAAGTCCCAGACTTCCCTGTTGCTAGCACTTGTTGAGGGATGGCAGAAGGAAAGAGGAAGCCAACGTACCAAAGGAAGGTCTGCATTTTAAGAAATGTGTAGTAGACCAGTGGTGCATACCTGTAACCCCAGCTGCTCCAGAGGCTGAGGCAGGAGGATGGCAAGTCTGAGGCCAACCTGTGCAGCTTAGAGAGACCTTGCCTCAAAACAGAGTAGAAAGGACTGGGATACACTTCAGTGGCAGAGCTAGCAAAAGCAAGGCTGGCTTCAATTCCTATTACTGCTTTTAAAAAAAGAAAAGAAATATGCAGACCCACAAGCTCAGGAGACCAAAGGCTGAAGTTTCATGTGCATGCCTGGAATAATCCTAGCAAGACATCCGTGCAAACAGCTCTTGTTAGTGGACACTGCAATGGGTCACTCAGATGCCCCCTCAGGCGTGAGACCCCCACCCACATAACAATGTTGCCTGCCAGGACAGCCGAGTCCCTTCACAGACACAGAGGCCACAGCAGCTGCCGTACCAAGTTACGGTCCCTCCCAGAGGGCAGCTGTGTCCAATGACTGGTCAGCACCTGGGTACAAGGGCCGGGCCCCTGGCCTCAATACCGAACCTCTCTGAAAGGTCAACCCTAAACCTCCTACCCGCAAATCGCCATCTCAGAGTCTGTTTTGTGTAAAATCCACTTTCCCCAAAGCAACAGACATGACCCGTGGTGGTCTCGTGTTGGACATGCTCCCCAAAGTTCTTAGAGACACCTCCACAGACGCTGTCTAGGAAACCTACTCCCTCTCCTCCACTCAACACAGGCAAACGAGAGTGCTCTTACTCTACTGATCAACGAGAGACAATCTGAGGTCACGGAAGTGATTCGAAACTTACTACTATTAGTATCATGCCATTTGGGGAACGTCTCACAAGGGACTGAGCTAGAGCACGTTGGACCCTGTGGTTGAGAACCCAGCTCTTACAGGTTTGCATGACTTAAAAGGGGTATCAAGCCCCATCCTGGACAAAAGCGGAGCCCAGTAACTATGCATTTCCTGAGTGGCAGCAGAGTGTCTTAAGCACCAAGCCTGAGGACGGCCCTAAGTTGTTGTCTCTTCCCACAGGTAAATACTACTTGCTACTAGTGTGCTACAGAGACCCACCTGGACTAGGTGAAGCACACAGCCATCCAGAGTTACGAGCTTCACTGCCCAACCCTGTATCTACACTGACCTAGAAACCTTGAAATGGACTGCACATTTCAGAGAGAGATTCTAAGAAGGAAGAAATTAAAAAATGGAGGGCTGGGAATTGCAGCTCGGTGGTAAAGCTTGTGCCTAGCATGCACAAGGACCTGGGTTAGATACCCAGCACTGCAAGAAATGTGAAAACATTAAATATTTCACAAAAAATGTGAAAATATTAAGTGGGAACATTTAGTCACACTACAGAAATATCAATGTGACTACACCATTTAATTATTTTATGTTAATAGTGGCTGGCAATGTAAGACTTGCCAAATTTAAGCTCTAGAAAACTAAATTCAAAGTACTAACATTTCTTCAAATTTAGGGGAAAATACCTTTGACAATATACCACCCGCTTTTAATGTTATGACAACGGCAAAGATGCTGCCTCTCTTCCCATTCTTAGTGACTCTGAGCCTGGCTGACACATCAAATCCAGCCGTGGCGTCTTTCTAAATGTCCGGGGCCCCACCCAGACCTACTGCCCCCAGACTTCAGAGGCTCAGGCATCACTTCCCCCAGGGGTTCCCTGTGCACATTAGAGGTTGAGAACCACAACCCTAAATCACAGGCGGATATAAAAATCAATCTACCCGCTCTTTCCCAATCAAGAGGAAAAAAACACATGCACAAAGGGGTAATGTACCTTGTTAATTTAGGGTCAGTGAATACTAGATGTCCCAAAGTCCATTGGACTTACGCCAAAAACGCTGAGAGAAATTGCAAAGAGCCCCATCCCCAGAGAGGCTGATGTGTGCTCCATGTGCTAACGGGAGGCTAGCTCTGTACGTGGACTGGTTTCTGCCTTACTGTTAGAAACGTAATCTGTCTGCTCTTGTCTAATAGCAGAAGGGATAATTACTAGGAGCCAAGTCAGTACAAAGTAAAGAAAGTGACTTAAGGTTTTGTCCCGATGTGCATTTGCAGGGCAGACAGCGTGGGAGAGCTCTCTAGGTGGTGTTGTGAGACTCAAAGGAGAAAAGCACCTCAGGTCCAAATAAGAGATTTGCAATAAAATTTCTTCTAATCTGCGAGGGAAGGAGACTATTCTCTAAGGGAATTTATCTCAATTCCCCACACAACGCAAACGCTGGACGGAGCGGAGTCACGCAGTCTCAATCGGAAGGAACTGGAAGGGGAGTCTGCCTGTGTCTTCTTTGAGAAGGAAAAAACTGGTTGACTGAAAGGGAAGGGGTCTGAGACACTCTTAAAATAAATGGGCGCCCATTCTGTCTCAAAAGACATTTTCCTTTTGTGTGTATGGTGAGGGGATCTGGGGGCTGAACCCAGGGGCGTTCTACCTCTGAGCTATACTCCCAGCCTTATTTTATTTTTTTATTTTGAAACAGGCTCTCACTATCAAAATATTCTTATACAGAAAAAGAAAAAAGGAATTTCAGAAGTACACCAAAATCTGGTCAGCAGCAGCCTTTGAGTAATGACGTTACAGGAGATTTTCTAAATTAGATTCTCCTAAATTTCCTAAATATAGGCAGGCATGGTGGTACACGTTTGCAATCCCAGTACTTAGGAAGCTGAGCCAGGAGGATCACGGGTTTGCAGCCCGCCTCAGCTAGTTAGTAATGCTCTCCACAACTTAGCGAGACCCTGTTTCAAAATAAATAATAAAATAGGTCTGGGGTTGTAGCTCAGAGGTAGGAGACCCCGGGATTCAAACTCAGCACCATAAAACAAAAACAAATAAATTTCTTAAATATGTCTACAGTAAGCATGCTGCATATTTTTTACACAAGATCATTATGTTCCAAACACTAACTAAATTCAGGGCCGTACCTGGAACCGGGGGAGAGGAGAGGAAGCACTGTTAGCAAATGTGTAAGGGCAACTCCATTCAAAGAGCTGAGGTCTCCATAGAGATAAATCACCGTCATATAAAACAGAACACACAGACTACAAGAGGCAATACAGATAGTCCCCCAAGGTATTCCACAGTTCATTAGTAAGCCAGCTATTTAGAACTTAGAAATCATTTCTCCAAAGAAACAATCCTATAAAGAGGTTAAGCTCCCAAGCAGTCCACAAAAAGCCAATTTGTCTCTTAACAATAAACCTAATGCCCGTGCCTAGCCATGAGGAAGAGCAGAAGGTACTCAGCACAGATGATAGCTGGAACACTTCGGAGTCTAAACAGCTCAGCCCTGTGCACATGGCAGATGCACAATTAATGTCCATGAGATCTTTTTTTTTTCTCTTTTTTTTTTTTTTTTTGGTGTTGAGGTTTGAACCCAGGGGCATTCTACCTCCAAGCTACACCCCTAGCCCTATTTTATTTTTATGTTGAAACAGGCCTCACTAAGTTGCTGAGGGCCTCACTATATTACAAGTGTGCACCACCATGCCCAGCGTCTTTTTTTTAAACAGAAATAGGTTTTCTACCTCTCTCATTCACCACCAACTGCTATACCATCTCTGGAGACTGGCAAGGGAGCAAAACAGAAAAAGCCAATCTACAAGACTGGGGCATGAGGCCAGGTGTGGTAGGGAAGAAAGCCACTGTCAGGCAAAACAGGACGGACCTCTAGTCTCAAATCATCCTCCTAGTGGAACTGGGACCAGAGGGTTAGGACCTGGCAAGGAGATGGGGGTGGGGAGGGGAGGGTCCCTGTCAGCACTTCAGGTCCAGAGCAGTGCTACTTGTGGGGACAAATTCGTTTGTTCAAGAGTCACTCCAATCACAATCCCACCATTAGATCAGCTACATAACTTGTGGGGGCCAGTGTAAAACCAAAACATGCGGTCCCTCGGTCAAAACTGGTTAAGCACACCAGCCAGGCGTGGTGGCACACACTTGTAATTCCAGCATTTGGAAGATTGAGACAGGAGGATCTCAGTTCGCAGGGAGCCTGAGTTACTTAGTGAAGCCCTTTGCAACTCAGTGAGACCCTGTTTCAAAATAAAGAATAAAGCCTCTGGATTCCATCCTCAGTACCTATAAAAAAAGGGGGGAGAGAGAGAGAGAGAGAGAGAGAGAGAGAGAGAGAGAGAGAGAGAGAGAGAGAGAGAGAGAAAGAGAAAGAGCGCGAGCGCACAGCAGAACATTCAACCACAGGTAAGGTCTTCCCTGGGGACTGTGTGGCCCCTCAGGCCCTGGTCACTGCAGAAGCGCTGCACACGCTGCTCTCGGCCTGGATCCCCTCCACGCACCTCTGCACACTTTCTCTCTCACCTCCTTTGGGTCTTCTATGAAAAAGCACCCTCCCAGGAAGGCCCTGTGGGACAGCACTACTCAAGACACAGCCCTCCCCGACATACTCTATCCCCTCTACCTGCTTTTGTCCAGACCTTTACCCAGCAATGTCTCGCCCACTGTCCACCTCCCGCCCTAGGATGTACGCTCTAAAAGCGCACAGGCTGCTGCTGCATCCCCAGTGCCTAGGAGCACTGCCTGACACTAAGGAGCCACCTGAGAGTACTGTGGAAGGGAGCTCACACTGCCTCAAGCCAACAAACCCCCACAGAAGATGTAACCCAAGTTACAAGTTGTCCTATTACATATACACAGAGACCACTTCAGATACACCAAGACAGACCTGCCGATTCATGAGAAAGTGCGATACTGACAACTATGAGAACTCTTGAGTTAGGGGAGAAATCTGTGCTAGAGGGGTCAGGAAGGAAGGACACAGGAGATGGAATTTGGGTCAAGCTGTAAAAAGGAAGGGAAAGGGCAGCAAAGAGGAAGGAAAGTCTGCCCGGGTACTCCAGTGGAGAGGACTAGTCAGCAGAAGTGCCAAAACCCAAACTCAGGCCCCCTGACCTGAATACAGACCTGGAACCTCATCCCGGTACCTGGGAGGATGGCGGGATTGAGGACAACACCCCAGCGTATAGTGAGAGTCTTCATCAACCTAGTGAGACCGTGTTTCAATGGGGTGAAGCTCAGAGGTAGAATGCCCCTAGGTTCCATCCCCAGTACCACAAGAGAAAAAAAAAAAAACAAAGAAAAATGAGGCTCCAAGGATGGCACTGTTACATTCTGCTCAGTGCTGACTCCCCAGCTCCCGGCTGATCAATAAATAGATGCATGCTGGATGAGCAGAAAACATATTTCCAGTTAGTGCTTAGCCCCGCCTTTGTCTTCAGGAGCCCTGGATACAATCTGGACAATTTAAATCAGAGATTGGCTCAAAGGTGGTCACATGACCAAATGTGGACCACTAAGAACTCAGGTTCATGACTTCTGATGTATAAAACAGAAGAGATGCCACGCTCTTTCCCCACACTGCTAAGCTGATGGGATGCGAGGCTGCAGTTGTGAGTAGCCATTTTTCCCAAGAGGGGACGGCCTAATGTGAATAAACCTAAAAGGAAGACAGGGCTAAGAGAAGGAAGCGTTCCGGCTGCATTATGCAAGTCCCCAGCACAAGCACCACCGCCTGGAGTTCTCCGTTACTTGAATCAGGAGATGCCAGCTGGAGTTGGGTGCCTATCGCCTCACACTCCAGAGATCGGATACACCAGCTGACTAAAAATGGGACCAAGCAACTGGGTATCACAATCACCACGATGAACAGGCCTTCCTGCAATTATACTCAGGTGGCCCCCTACCTCCAAGGAGCCTGGGCTGTAAGGGAAAGGGGGATCCAAGACTAATGTGACAGTGCCTGCTGCCTGCGAAGTTCAAGCAGGATGTCATTTCTCTCACTGTATTAGCCATGTATTACCAAGTGCCAAAAAAGTACTCCCAACTCATCACTTACCATGAGCTCCTAAGTCACAACTTTGACCCTTGGGGGGGGCAGAAGCAATTGAGGGCCACTGGGTAAAAATAAGGGAGCAGTAGAAGCACCTGGGGGTAACTAAGTTCTTCCTGAAAAGGGGGCATTAAGACAAAAAGTTTGGGAATCTATGTTTATAATCTATGGCATAGTGGCACAGAGCTATAATCCTCCTGGATTATAATAATCCACCTGGATTATAGCTCCGTGCCACTATGTAGGAGTGGCAGGAGGCTGAAGCAGGAGGATGACAAGCTTGAGGCCAGCCTTGAAAACTTAGCAAGATCCTATCCCCAAACAAAAAAGGGCTGGGAGGTAGCTGAATGGTAGAGAATGCCTGGGTTTAATCCCCAGCACCACACAACCACACACACACACACGCATACGCGCGCGCACACACACACACACACACACACACACACGAGAGAGAGAGAGAGAGAGAGAGAGAGAGAGAGAGAGAGAGAGAGAGAGAGCGCGCGCGCGAGAGAGAGAGCGCGCGCTCAAAGCCTCGGGAATGATTAGGAGATACTTCTAAGTTTTCAGTTCACAGTTCAGCTGTGCTTGCCCACCGAAGGTTCTAGCCTGGACTCAGCCAGGTGACACCTCGAGGGAGCGCTGTTCACCTGCCCAACAAAAGGCAACTAGACTTCTGGTTAGTAATTTACTGAAGTCTGATGGCAGCACAGCTAAAAATACAACAGGACGCACTAGGAAAACAGCTGCTGAAGGCTGGAGGGACAGTTATTTCTCTTCCGTGTCAACTGTCAGTCTCTGTCAGTTTCTGGGGAGTCCCGAGAGAACTAAATCTTCCTCCTCCTGAGTCAACCACAGGTCATGCAAGGGCTTCTGGGAAGGCACATGGCAAAGGCAAGCCCAGCCCCGGCAGATTCTGCAGTGTTTTCATCCAAAATGTGGACAGGTTTGTGCACTAGCTACCAACAGTGAAAAATGGGAAGAGACGTCATACAGACTTGCAGCAACAGCCCCTCACCTGCCCATGCGCCCAGGCACTTGGGTAAGCCCACACCTGAGCAGGGCTTGGCCCTGTAATCTGCTTTGGCCAATGTGGTAAGAACAAACATGACTTAAGCAGCAACATCAAAAGCACTTGGATACTGGGGCTTGGCTTCTTGTTGCTCTCAGAGCTGCGAAAGCTCATGATGGCCTAGGCTGGTGGATGATAAGAGACTCATCACACACACACACACACACACACACACACACGCACAACCACGAGCCACCCCCAGAAGGAAGCTGTCAGGTGACCAGCACCTAACCTCAGATACATGAGCAAGCCTACCCACATTTAGCCCGAACTGCCATCCTGCTAAACAATCAGCTAAATAAATGGTGGCTTACACCAAAGTTTTGGAGTAGATTTTTTTTAATGCAGAAAAAAGTGAAGTCCACATAAAATACATAATTCATTGCAAAAAAAACAACCTAAAGACCTTACAACACCGGGCCCACCTCGTACACAGCAACCCTGAGCTGATGTGGTCGTGGCTACTATTTTCAAGCCCAGCCACGGCATGTGCCTCCAGGTTATCACTATCATCTCACCCTGCTGGGGTCGTCTCAGGTGTTATTTATGGTAAAGAAGAAAGTAAAATACTATATTCCACACACTCAAGTTTCCATTGAAAGAAGCCAGTACAACCAATTTGGGAAACTATCAATATCTACCAAGGCTGATACCATTCCACTCCTTAGTAAACATTTAAGAAAAGCATGGACTTGTGTCCCAAAAGAAGTGCAAAATGCTCACAGCAGCACTACTCCTGAGAGCCCCAAGCTTTTTTTTTTCTCAGTACTGGGGATGGAACCCAGGGGCATTCTACCTCCGAGCTACGCCCCCAGCCCTATTTTTTAATTCTTTATTAAGTTACAAAGGGCCTCACTGGGTACCTGAGGCTGTCCGCGAACCTTGATCCTTCTGTCTCAGCCTCCCAAATGCTAGGATAACAAGCGCGAACCACCATGCCTGGCTTTTTTTTTTTTAGATACTGGGGACTGAACCCAGGGGAATTGTACTTCTGAGCTACACCCTCAGCCCTATTTTGTAGTCTTATTTTTTGAAACAGGGTCTGAGTTGCGAAGGGACTTGCTAAATAGCTGAGGCTGTCCATGAACTGCGATCCACTGGTTTCAGCCTCCGGAATGCTGGGATAACAAGTGTGCACCACCACGCCCAGCCCCAAGCTGACTTTAACCAACTAGTTCTCATACCCACCACCAATTGCATGCATAAATAAAACGTGGTACATGCATAGGAATCAATCTTATATATGATGCTATGCCTAAAAACTCACACATGGTAAGAGTAAATGCTACGATTTCACATGCAGGTAGCTCAAACGTAGTGTTATAAGTCAGGCAAGGCCAGACATGAGGTGCACACTTGTAATCCCAGGACTTGGAAGGCCAAGACAGGAGGACTGCAGGTTCAAAAACAGTCTCACAGTAGTGAGCCTCTCATCAACCTAGTGAGACCCTCTTTCCAAATAAAAATAAAATTGGGCTGGTGGCAGAGCTCGCAGGTAGATCCCCAGCGCCACACACATACAAAAAAGAAGTCAGGTGAGTGGCCACGCTCAGATGGAAGAGAACACGTGGAGGGTGGTCCTGACAGCTGGTGATGCTGTGCTCATCTGAGTGCTGCTTACATGTATGTGAAATTCTCAATACATGAAGCGGTGTAGTTATGATTTGTACACTGACGTGGTATGATTAAAAACACTTTTAGAAGTGGGAAAACAAGACCAAGAGGGCTTTGAAGGACAATTCCTATACAACTGACATGTTTGGTATTTAATGTTAGTTAGCACTATGAAACAAATCATTACGAAACTATGATGAATCTGTCTGTATGTGAAAGCCCTGATGAGCTAGGGGAAGAGGACTGAGCAGCAGCACCTGGCCCACTCCTCCCACTTCCGCTACCTGTCGACTGCTGTGGGCGCTGGGGCTTGAACTTCTAACATGGAGATCCGAGCCTTTCCTATGAATATTACCACCATTCTCAGACCAAAGATACTGTCCCTTACAGACCTACTTTCCTAATGCTCCGCTATGAATGGGTTCAAAACGGGCTCTAGAGAGGGCAGCTGGAAGAGCTGAGATAATGTGTCTGGACTCTTAGGACAGCACCAAAAGACATAAGCAAACACATAAATTACTATTTTACAGCAATGTTACTGATGACTGCAAAGTTTGTTTTTGTTTTGGTGGAAGAGGGATTGAATCCAGGGGCATTCTACCTCCAAGATATACCCCCAGCCCTATTTTTTTTTTTTTTAATGCAGTACCAGGGATAGAACCCAGGGGCATTCTACCGCCGAACTACACCCCCAGCCCTATTTTTCAATTTTGAACCAGGGTCTCACTGAGTTGCAAAGAGCCTAAGTAGCTGAGGCTGCCTGCGAACCGCGATCCTCTTGTCTCAGCCTCCCAAATGCTGGGATTACAAGCATGCATTACCACACCCAGCTTCTATTTTATTTTTTATTTGGAAACAGGGTCTAAATTGTGGAGAACCTCACTATAAGCTGCTGATGCTGGCAGCAAACCTGCGATCCTCCTGTCTCAGCCTCCCAAGTCCTGGGATTACAGGTCTCTTGCTTTTTTGGCGGGGGGTGGGGGGACTTACTGGTGATTGAACCCAGGCGCATTCTATCTTCAAGCTATGCCTCCAGCCCTAGTTTTTATTCCTTATTTTGAAACAGGGTCTGAGTTGCAGACAGCCTAAGCAGCTGAAGCTGGCCATGAACCTTGATCCTGCTGACTCAGCCTCCCAAGTGCTGGGATTACAAGTGTGGGCCACCACGCCTGGCCGGGGTCCCTGCCTTTTTATCATACATAAGTCACTATTTTTGGAACCAATGCCTAAGATCATACAACTGGAAAGCCTTGAGAACACAGATTTCAGGTCCAAAGAAGGCTACGTACTGGAAAGCAATGTCTCAAACAAATCTAATCATTCTAAGCATCAGACTTGAGGCCCTCTTCCCCTGGCGACTGATTCACCAGGTCAGAACTGGGGATGGAACCCAGGGGCATTCTACCTCCGAGCTACACCCCCCAGCCCTAGTTTTTAGTCTTATTTTTGAAACAGGGTCTCACTGAGTTGTGAAGGGCCTAAATAGCTGAGGCTGCCTGCGAACTGCGATCCTCTGGTCTCCGCCTCCCGAATGCTGGGATGACACATGTGCGCCACCATGCCCAGCCTAGAACTTGTTTTTCAATAAGGCCTCAGGTGATTCTTATGACTCGGGTTTTATCTAGTAAAACTTACAGGTCAAAAACCTCAATTCTAATTCAATTCTTAGAATTTGTCAGCTGGATAATCCTAGGCAAATCAAAGAAATTTTGAGTAATACCTATCTCACAGGACTGCTGTATTAGAATTAAGCTAAAGCACAGGACCAGACACTGTTAAAAACAATTCAACTAGAAGCTATTAATGTTATCTGAATAAACCTAATATATCATTATTTCTTGAAACAACTACCACTAACGGAACAATTGCCAGATGGAAAGCCTTAAAAAGTTTTCTTTAAGCCTAGTTTAAATCAAATGATCAAAGCCTGCTATTCCCTCCCAATTCTTAACCTGGGAGCCATGGATACATGTCAGGTGATCTGGACGCTGTCAACTTGGTGAAGGGGGCTATTTTTATGAGACAGCCTCCAGCTTTCCTAATTCTCCAAAGAATCCATGGTTCTCCAAAAGATAAGAACCTTCACTTTAATTATACTGCCCAAAGGATTTTTCCTCTTTTTTTTTGCAGATTTTAAGTAATGCATGCACAGTTAGAAAGATTAAGAACAGTACAGAGAATACATTCTTTCCCATCCATTTCCTCTAACCTCCTCTCCAAAGACAACTTTTTTAAAAAGTGAAGCCGGGCATGGTGGCACACACTTGTAATCCCAGCATTTGGGAGGCCGAGACAGGAGGATTGCACAGGTTCGAAGCCAGCCTCAGCTATTTAATAATGCCCTTTGCAACTCAGTGAGACCCTGTTTCAAAATAAAGAATAAAAACAAAGAAAAGTGTAGGTATCAGCTGGGCATGGTAGTTTACACTTGTAATCCCAGCACTTAGGAGGCTGAAGACAGGAGGATTACAGATTCACAGCCACCCTCAGCTACTTAGTGAGGCCCTCTACAACTTAGTGAGGCCCTGTTTCAAAATAAATAAGCCAAACATGATGGTGCATGCTTGAAATCCCAGCACTTGGAAGGATGAGACAGGAAGATGTCAAGTTTGCAGCCAGCCTCAGATACTTAATGAGGCCCTCTACAACTTAGTAAGGCTGTTTCAAAATAACAAATGAAAATAGGGTTAGGGGTGTAGCTTGGAGGCAGAATGCCCCGGGTTCCATCCCCAGTACCCCCCACATACACACACACAGTGTAGGCATCCTTTTTGAGTGGGATTTCTCAAACTCATGCTTACTGACATTTTGGATAGATAATTTTTTCCGAGTACGATGTTCAAGAGCACCCCTGGCCTTCATCCGCTGTATGTCCAGCAGCTCACCTGCACACACACACTCACAGTGGATCACCCCCATTAATGTCTGCAGATATTGCCAAATCAGGGGTTTGAAACAGCCCCTTGGAATCGATTGCTTTCGAGGACACCCTACACATGCACAGGTGTGTATATGCCTACTCTTTTCCGGTCGGTGGCCTGAGGAAGTTACTTTCCACTGGGCATGGTGGCTCACACCTGCAATCCCAGGAGACAGGAGGATCGCAGGTTCCAGGACAGCCTCAGGAAATAGACTTTCATCAACCTAGTGAGACCCAGTTTCAAAATAAAAATAAGAGAGGGCTGGGAATGTGTGGTGATAAGTAAAATGCCCCTGGGTTCAATTCCCAGTAAGGAAAAAAAAAAAAAGAAGAAGAAGAAAAAAGTTACTTTCCAACTCCTGGAAGGAAGGGTTGGTTCTGGGGGCGGGGCGGCCCGGGCCTGGGTGAAGGCAAAGGCGACTCACCAGGTCGCGGATGAGCTGGTCCACCAGCTGCTCCCCGGCCCCCGCGGCCTCGCGGACCGGAGGGGAGCGGGAGCGACTGGCCGCGTCCTGCCTCTCGGCCCGGGTCGCCCGCGCCGCCGGGGGCCGGCCCGCGCCCTCCAGGAGGCCCTGGGCCAGCGCCAGGTACCCCGAGGCCTGCTCGCCGCGCCCGGGAGCCGCGTCGGGCCGCCGCGGGCGCCGTTCCGCAGCCTCCGGCCGTCGCCGCCTCCTCAGGGCCTGGGCTTGCGCCAGCTCCTCCTGCCAGCGCCGGCGGAACTCCTCCAGGCTGTGGTCCTCCATGCTGCGGCTGCAGGGCCTTCGCGCCCGCCTCCGCCCCGCCGGGTGCCACGGAGCGGTCCCTCCACCGGAAACGTCCGCGGCGGCGGCCGGAAACCGCTGGGACCGCGGCTCTTGAGTTCCGGCCGCGCGGCCACGCCCCCCGCGCTGCCAGGTGCCCCGGACTCCGCGCCGGGCTTCGGGGTTCATTGCGCCTGCCGAGACTCGAGCCCTCCTCCCTTAATCAGCAAACACTCACAGGACGACGAAGACTATATATCAGGAATTAAGAATTTAGTGTATATATATATATATATATATATATATATATATATATATATTTTTTTTTTTTTTTTTGGTGGTGGTACTGGGGGTGGAACCCAGAGGCTTTCTACCTCCGGGCTATACTCCCAGACCTTTTTTATATTTTATTTGGAAACAGGGTCTCACTAAGTAGCTGAGGCTGGCTTCGAAAACGTGCGATCCTTTTGTCTCAGCCTCCCAAGCTCAGGGATTACAAGCGTGCGCCACCACGCCCGGCTTAGCATATATATTTATAATATATAATATATATTTATAATATATATTTTATAATATACAAATATAGATTTATAATATATATTTTTAATGGTTCTGGGGATGGAACCCAAGGGCATTCTACCTCCGAGCTACACCCCCAGCCCTATTTTTTTTAATTCTTTATTTTGAAACAGGGTCTCACTGAGTTGCCAAGGACCTCCCTCACTAAGTAGCCGAAGCTCTCCTCGAACCCGTGATCCTTCTGTCTCAGCCTCCCAAATGCTGGGATTACAGGCATGAGCCACCACGCCCGGTTTATTCGTTTATTTATGGTACTGGGAATTGAACCCAACTTCTCCCTCCGAACTATTCCCCCAGCGCTACTTTTTTTTTTTTTTTTTTTTTTTTTTTTTGCGGGTCTGGGGATGGAACCCAGGGGCATTCTACCTCCGAGCTACAGCCCCTGCCCTATTTTTATTCTTTATTTTGAAACCGGGTCTCACTGAGTTGCAAAGGACCTCACTAAGTAGCTGAGTTCTTTTTTTTTTTTTTCTTTAGTCTTCAATTTTATTTCTGTTTTTAAACAGCAACTAACAGCTTGAAAATGTCCCTATGAGCAGGGTCTGCCCCATGCATTCCAGGAGGCTCCCCAGCCAGGGCGGTCCAGGCTCCTGGAACTCCTTTTATCCACACCAGCCGGCAGGCCTGTTTTCTCTCTGGGGACTTGGGACAGAAGAGGATGTCCAGTTAGAGGGGAGGGTGGACCAGGGGTCACTCTGGAAGGGCTGGGCTCAGACACAGCTGCCTTTGTTAGTCTTGGCTATTTGGGACCTGGTAGCATGCTCAGATTGTGGAGGGCTTGGAGAGGGGCTCCCGAAGTCCTCTAGCCTCTCCTTCTAGGTTCCTGGGCCAGCCTCCAGCGCCCCTTCTTCTTGGCGGCTCAGTATGCTGCTTTTAGAGCAGGAGCCCCTAGGAGCCTGTGGAGGGGGCCGGCTGGCTTCAGAGAATCCCCCTCCCCACCTCCTCTCTCAGCCTAGGCAGAGGGGTATCAGGAAGGTGAAGAGGATTCAGACCTGAGAGTATCCCACCATCTCCTGCCATAGGGCTTGGGACCCAACTGTACCAACCCCTTACCAACTTTACCTAAGTGGGAAAAATACAAGGGCATCATTTTGTGACTCAGAGTGGCAAGCCTGGCATTGGAACCCCAAGTGTGGTGAGCCCTGCTGAGTCCCCCAGCTGGAGGCTGCTCAATGCATGCACTCAAGTGGCCGGGGCAGCTCAGCCAAGAGGGCGGGTCCCACAGGGCTGGACCTACCCTCCCTCCACTGCCATCCACACTCAGGATCACCATGGAAACATAGCCACCCCTCCCCTCCTGCCAGCTGCCTGGGTTCAGGCAACCAGGACTGGTCCACGGCCTCCAAGCCAAGGCCTAAAGCGGTGCCAGGCTGCCTGTGGAGTTCAGACCTTGCTTCAAGACCACAGGCATCATGATAAATTCACAAACACTTACCAGGCCTTCAGGGCACTGAAATGCCACGGAGTTGGAGCGTATTATCGAGGCCAGGTGCCCATTCTCTTCTGTAATGGATTTTGTGTGTGTGTGTGTGTGTGTGGTACTGGGGTTCCTGGAAACCCTTCTACCTCCGGGCTACACTCCCAGACCTATTTTATATTTTTGTTTGGAAACAGGGTCTCTTAAGCCAGCGCGGCTGGCTTCGAACCTGCGCCATCCTCCTGTCTCCGCCTCCCAAGAGCAGGGATTACAAGTGTGCGCCACCACGCCTGGCTCCGTAATGGATTTAGCAACGTCCTTTTCTTTGGCCTTTGAGGCCCCATCAAGGAGCCTCTTTTTCACTGCAACTACGCACAGTGCTCACTTGGTCAATGACTTCATCTGTGGAAGTCTACTGGGTGCCATGTTGGGATTCTTGTTTTTTCCAATGAATGTTGTAAAAACTCGAATACAGTCTCAGATTGGTGGGGAATCCCAGTCTTTTCCCAAGGCTTTTAAAACAATCTGGCTAGAACGGGGCAGGAAACTGACAAATCTTTTCAGAGGTGCTCACCTGAATGACCACCGGTCCCTCATCTCCTGGGGCATAATCAATGCCACTTAGGAGTTCTTGTTAAAGGTTATATGAAAAAGGTCACTGATTAAGTGCTATTTACCAACTAAACAGACCTAAGAATGCAGTTTGGCCTTGTTCCAAATTGGCTTAAGCATAAGGTGGTGTCATTAAGTTCAGTTTGCAATGAATTATGGGTGGAGTTGTTTTCCTTAATCCTCAACAAAAACAGAATAAAAGGTTTTAGTAGGAAAAAAAATTTAAAGATAGGGCTGGGGGTGTAACTTGCTGGTAGAATGCTTCTGGGTTCAACCCCCAGTGCCCTTCTGAAATATTAATAATAATCCATATCTAGATCCTGACCTCACTTAATCTTGCAAAACCAAAAACAACAACAAAAAAACCAACAGGTCTCCCTGTTGTCTACAACATCCTATATAGTTGAATGATTAATATTCCCCCTTCTTTTCTATATCTTCAACTCCCAGCTTGGAGATTGCGGATTAGTAAGCATTCAATAAATTTTTACTGAATGAATAACAACCTCTAAGCTGAGAACTGTGGTCGTCACTGTACAGATGAACAAAAAGGACAAAAATTTGAGAAACTTGGCCCAAATCACATACCTGGTCCCTTGCAGACTCAAGATCCCAATTTTCTTGTTTCGCCCCAGACCCAAACTGTTCATTCTTACGTTACTCAGTCCATATACCTAAGCCAGCTAGGGTCCAATGGCTGCATATGGGCACCATGACATTTGTGTGTGTTGTGGGGAGCCATTAAGGTTTTCCCCTTTACGAATACTTCTGACTGTCCTTTGCCCAGAGCCAATAAGGTTTGGAGTCATGGAAAGTTCAATGTCTGAGAGAAGCTCAGGTGGAATTGATTGGTTTGACCATTACGTGCACAGGTGGTGACGTCACGAGGGTTGGTTGACCGGGAGCTGTATAAATAGGATGAGAGTAATAAACCCGGGATCGGTCAGTAGAGATATCGACCCGGGAGTATACTGGCGATCCTTCCATGAGAGAATTAAGTATTCTATGAATAAAATTCATTGAATAAAATTCTTTTCATCCTCACTCCTCTCTTCAGAACCCGTACTTTTGCTGGCTGGCTCCGACAGTGTGTGTGTGTGTGTGTGGTACTGAGGATGGAACCCAGGGGCATTCTACCTTCAAGCTACAATCCCAGCCCTATATTTTATTCTTTATTTTGAAACAAGGTCTCACTGAGTTGTAAAGGGCCTCACTAAGTAGCTGAGGCTGGCCGCGAACCACGATCCTTCGGTCTCAGCCTCCAGAATGCTGGGATTACACACGTGCACCGCCACTCCTGGCTGCACCATGACATTTTTCACTGAAGTAATATTAACAGACTGGGAATCCAGGATCAGAGAGAATAATTTAAGTGGAAAATCCAGCACCCTCATTGATTCACATCCTATCTTTTCAACAATCCCTTTTATTTTATTTTATTTTTGTGATATTGGGAATTGAACCCAGGGGCATTCAATGTTCAAGCTACACCCCCCAGCCTTATTTTTTGTATTCTTTATTTTGAAACGGGGTCTCACTAAGATGCGGATGGCCTCACTAAGTACCTGAGGCTGGCTATATACCTTTGATGCTCCTGTCTCAGCCTCCCAAGTACTGGGATTACAAGTGTGAGGCACCTCGGCTTGCTTTCTACTTTATTTTTTGTTTTGAAATAGGGTTTCAGTAAGTTGCTGATACATTGCTAATTTGCTGAGGCTGGCCTCAAACCTGCAATCCTCCCATCTCAGCGTTCCAAGTACTGAGATTACAGGCCTGTACCATCACACCTGGCAGCAATTCTAATATCCTAAATGAAGAGAGGTAAATTGAGAGCTGGGCATGGTAGTACATGCCAGCAATCCCAGTATTTGGGAGGTTGAGACAGAATAGTAGGTTTCAGGCCAGCTTTAACAATTTAGGGAGATACTTAGCAATTTAGTGAGACCCTGATTTGAAATTTTAAAATGAAAATTAAAAAATGCTGGGGGGGTGGGATGTAGCTCAGAGGTAGAATGCCCCTGAGTTCAATTCCCTAGTACCAGAAAAAGAGAGAGAGAGAGAGAGAGAGAGAGAGAGAGAGAGAGAAAAGAAGAAGAAGAAGAAGAAGAAGAAGAAGAAGAAGAAGAAGAGGAGGAGGAGGAGGAGGAGGAGGAGGAGGAAAGAGGAGAGGAGAGGAGAGGGAGGAAGAAGAAGGAAGAAAAAGGAGGAAGAGAAGGGGGAGGAGGAGGAGGAGAAATAATCAGTCTTTAACATACCAAGAGCCAGGTCAGATTCATGGATTTTATCATAGGAACTCAAGTATCATCTCTGTAGGATGAGCTCTCTGCCTGTCTCCCATCTTCTGGGATTCAAATTCCCAGAGCAGAGATTCTCAGAATGTGTCACTGAATTGGGTCACTAGGATTTTTTTTTTTGTGTGTGTGTGTGTATGTGTGGTACTGGGGGTGGAACCCAGAGGCTTTCTACCTCCAGGTTATACTCCCAGACCTATTTTATATTTTATTTGGAAACAAGATCTCACTAAGTTGCTGAGAGCCTCCCTAAGTAGCTGAGGCTGGCTTCGAACCTGTGTGATCCTCCTGTCTCAGCCTCCCAAGCGCAGCGATTACAAGCCTGCGCCACCACGCCCGGCGGTCATTGGGATCTTTGACCTGATAACATGGACAACAAAAGTGAGTCAGAGGAGCCCACGTGACTGCCAGGCTTTCAAACTGGGGCTTCCACACAGGCAGGGAGACATAGAGATGTTCTGTCTCTGAGCTACGCTCCCAGCCCTAATTTATTTTTTATTTGAAACCCAGGTCTCACTAAGTTGCTGAAAGCCTCCTGAAATTGCTAAGTTTCTTTGTTTTGTTTTGTGTTTTTGTGGTGCTGGGGATGGAACCCAGGGGCCTTCTACCTCCGGGCTACACTCCCAGACCTATTTTATATTTTATTTGGAAACAGGGTCTCTTAAGCCAGCTGAGGCTGGCTTTGAACCTGCGCCATCCTCCTGTCTCCACCTCCCAAGCGCGGGGATTACAAGCGTGCACCACCACGCCCGGCTTGCTAAATTTCTGAGACTAAATTTGTGAACCTCCTGTTTCAGACTCCTATGTACTGGGATTACAGATGTGCCCTACCACGCCTGGCTGAAGGCAGTCTCCGGACAGCATTCCTAGCACCTAGACACATACATCCTTTCCTCGTGTCGGGTAGTGCTGCCCAAACCTGGCGGTACGTTGTAATCACGTGGGAATTTGCAAAAATACTGTTTTGTGGCTCCTGTCCTAGATACTCTGATTCCATTAGTCGGGGATGTGTACGAGGCATCAGGATGTTTTAAAGCTCGCCAAGAGATCCTAACCTGCCTCGGAATTGACCATCACCGTTGAAGGTGCCCTGGGGGGGGGTGCATTCCCCTGTACCCCAGAGCGATTCAATTGCATTGAATCAATTATTCTAGTCTTTTCTTTTTTTTCAAAGTAACTTAAATTTAATCCTTTTTATATAAAATCAAATGCTAATCTAACACCCCCGGGACTGTTGAAAAACTAAACTATGAAACGAATACATGAAGCAGGACTTCAACTAAAGAGTCTTCAGACTGTTCGTCTTCTAAGCCCCTAAGTTTAAAATTTAAGTTTAAATTCTAAGTTTAAATTCTAACTTTAAACTTTCCCACAGTATTTTTATTTTATACCTTGGATCTTGGTCAGGAAAGTTTTAGAAAGAAAAAGTGGGGGTTTGAAGACACAACTCAAGACAGTGGTACAGTCTAGTCTTTTCTGGGCATCTCTGCCAGAGAATCACTGATTGTTTTATTTTGTGTGTGTGTGTGTGTGTGTAGGTGGTGGGGAGTGTATTGAGAACTGAACCCAGGGCCATTCTATCTCCAAGCTACACCCCGACCCTTTGTTTGTTTGTTTGTTTGTTTGTTTGTTTTGTTTTCACTTTGAAATGGGTCTCATTAAGTTGCTGAGAGTTTTGCCAAATTGATGAGGCTACCCTCGAGCCTGGGATCCTCCTGTATCAGCCTTCCAAGTACTGAGATTACAGGTGTGCACCACCTTACCTGGCACACTTAAGAGTGCAGGTATATCTCTACAAAGTCTTCTTTTCAACTTTTCTCCTACCCTGGTACAATTTCTACTCTCCAACACGCAGAGCCAAAGACAAAAATCAGTATTATGAATTTCTTTTTCTTTTTTTTTTTTTTTTTTTTTTGGTGGTGGTACTGGGGTTCCTGGAATCCCTCAGGGCTATACTCCCAGACGTATTTTATATTTTTATTAGAAAACAGGGTCCCTTAAGCCAGCGCGGCTGGCTTCGAACCTGCGATCCTCCTGTCTCCGCCTCCCAAGCGCGGGGATGACAAGCGTGCGCCGCCACGCCCGGCAGTATTATGAATTTCATGTGCAACTTTGCCAATTTAAAGAAAGATGTATGTGTTGATGGAAAACTTATATTATTTCATGTATATCTCAAAATTACATAAACAGTATCAAACAGTGCCGATCACTGCCTGATTACACGAAACATTATGCTTTTTCTATGCATCTATTTATAAATCTAGCTCCTTGTTTGCAATTCCTTAGAATGTTTTACAATATGAATCTGTCTCATTTTGTTTACTCTTTCTCTCTTTTTTATCCTTTCTCGCCTCTGGGTGGATATTCTTATGGTTTCTAAATTTTGGTTATTTTTTATTTCTATTTATTTATTTATTGTACTAGGGGATTGAAACCAGGAGTGTTCCACCTGTGAGCTACACCCCCACTCCCTTTTTGTTTTTTTTTTTTTTTGGTACTGGGGATGGAACCCAGGAGCATTTTTCCTCTGAGCTACACCCCCAGCCCTATTTTTTAGTCCTTATTTATTTATTTATTTATTTTAGTGGTACTGGGGTTCTTGGAAATCCTTCTATCTCTGGGCTACAGTTACAGGCCTATTTTTATATATATATATTTTTTTATTTGGAAATAAGGTCTCTTAAGCCTCTAGCCAGGCTAGCTTCAAACCTGTGCGATCCTCCTGTCTCCGCCTCCGAAGCACGGGGATTACACGGATGCACCACCACACCCGGCTAGTCCTTTTATTTTTGAAACAGGGTCTCACTGAGTTGCAAAGGGCCTCACAAAGTAGCTGAGGCTGTTCGTGAATCGCAGTCCTCCTGTCTCAGCCTCCCGAATGCTGGCATTACAAGCATGCACCACCACGTCGGGCTCTCCAGTCCCATTTTAACTCTTAATTAAAAAAAATTTTTTTTGTGTGTGTGTGTGGTACTGGGATGGAACCCAGGGGCTTTCTACCCCTGGGGCTTCACTCCCAGACTTAGTTCATATTTTATTTGGAAACAGGGTCTCACTAAGTTGCTGAGAGCCTCACTAAGTAGCTGCGGCTGGCTTTGAACCTGTGCGATCCTCCTGTCTCAGCCTCCCAAGCACTGGGATTACAAGCGTGCACCACCACACTTGGCTTAACTTTTAATTTTTGAAACAGAGTCTCACTAAGTTGCCACAGGCTGACCTTCAACTTTCGATCCTCCTGTCTCCGCCTCCCAAGTACTGGGATTTGCAGGTGTGTGGCCCCATGCGGCACCACACCTGGTCAAAATTTTGGTTATTTCAAACAAAGGTGCAGTGAACATCTTGGAACACCACTGGGGGAGTTTGTCCAAGACAGCAGAACCTGTCACTCCTTTTCTTCTTCATGCTAATCACACCCTGATTTTGTTTAGACATCTTTATGCCCAACCTCCAGGAATAAATCATGACTTGTCTAAGGCAGCGATTGGAAACTCAACAGTTTGGGCTTGAGCCAGGCGTGGTGGTACACACCTGTAATCACAGTACATGGGAGGCCGAGACGGGAGGATCACAGGTTAAAGACCAGCCTCAGAAATTTAGCCAGGCTCTCAGCGACTTAGTAACACCCTGTTTCAAAATAAAATAGAAAATAGCCGGGCGTGGTGGCGCACCCTTGTAACCCCCGCATTTGGGAGGCGGAGACGGGAGGATCGCGTAGGTTCAATGCCAGCCGCGCTGGCTTAAAGAGACCCTGTTTCCAAATTTAAAAAAGTATAAAAATGGGTCTGGGAGTGTAGCCCAGAGGTAGAAGGGCTTCCAGGAACCCCAGTACCACCAAAATAAATAAATAAATAAATAAATAAATAAATAAATAAATAGAAAATAGGGCTGGGGTGCAGCTTAGAGGTAGAACGCCCTGGATTCAATCTTGAGCACCACAAAATTAATCATTAAAAATAAGCAAAGCCGGGTATGGTGGCACACACTTGTAATCCCCGCGCTTGGGAGGCGGAGACAGGAGGATCGCGCTGGTTCAAAGCCAGCCGTGCTGGTTTAAGAGACCCTGTTTCCAAATAAAAAAGTATTAAAAAAAAAAAATAGGTCTGCGAGTGTAGCCTGGAGGTAGAAGGGCTTCCAGGAACCCCAGTACCACCAAAAAAAAAAAAAAAAAAAAGCAAACAAATCATTACAGGCTATATTTTAGGTCCGTTACAAGTGTTTGACCCTGCTGTTGTGGCAGGAAAACTGTCTAAGGAGACGCCTAAATGAGTCGGCAGGAATGTGTCCCCACAGAACATTATTGACAAAAATAGATGGGTTCACAAAAAAAAAAAACAAACACAGAGCCACAACAAAGAAACACATGAAAAGATGGTGAAGGTCGTATAAAAAGAGCCGGGCGTGGTGGCGCACGCTTGTAATCCCAGCATTCGGGAGGCTGAGACCGGAGGATCGCGGTTTGCAGACAGCCTAAGCTACTTAGTGAGGCCCTCTGCAACTCAGTGAGACCCTGTTTCAAAAAATAAAAAAGACTAGAAAATAGGGCTAGGGGTGTAGCTTAGAGGCAGACTACCCCTGAGTTCCATTCCGAGTACCTGAAAAAGAAATGTTTTGTGCATGTATAAAATTATCAATGATATATATGGAGGGGGTGGTTTGAGACCCATAGGAAAACACACCCAAGTGTTGTATACATGTATATTCCTAGTACTCTAAACCTCATTATGATGTATAATTACCATGCGCCAATAAAAGTATAAAAATAAGCCAGGCATGGTGATGCATGCCTGTAATCCCAGTCCTTGGGACACTGAAATCACAGGTTCAAAGCCAGCCTCAGCAGTTTAACAAGGCTCTCAGCAATTTAGTGAGATCCTGTTTCCAAATAAAAGATAAAATAGTGCCGGAGGAAGCTGGGCGTGGTGGCACGCGCTTGTAATCCCAGCATTTGGGAGGCTGAGACTGGAGGATTGCGGTTTGTGGACAGCCTCAACTACTTAGTGAGGCCCTCTGCAACTCAGTGAGACCCTGTTTCAAAATAAAGAATAAAAAATTGGGCAGGGAGTGTAGCTCGGAGGTTTGAATGCCCCTGGGTTCCATCCCCAGACCAGCAAAAAAAAAAAAAAGTGCTGGAGGTAGAACTCAGAGGTAGACTGCACCTGGGTTCAATTCCCAGAACCAAAAGAAGAAAAAAGTTAAAAAAAAATTAGACAAAAGCAAATTAAAACCACAGTGAGACGTCTCTCCACTCCCACTGGACAGCTGAAATAAAAATGAGTGACCACACACCCAGTGCTGGAGAGGATGTGGAGAAACCGAGTAACTCACTCCCGCCTGGAGCCGATGTGAACTGGTACAACTATCTGGAGACAGTTTGGCGTTTTCTTAGGGAACAAAGCATACAAATACCATATGACCCAACTATCACATTCCTAGGCATTTCTCCCAGAAAAGTGAAAACTTATGTTCACACAAAAACTTGTAAACAAATGTTCCTAGTAGTTTTATTTCTCATGGCCCCCGAACTAAAAACAACCGAGATATTTTTCAATGGGTAAATGGTGATATTTTTCCACTGATGGTACAGCTATATCATAGAATCGCTATCTTTACTGTGATGGTAGATGAACACACACACACACACACACACACACACACACACACACACACACGAGCTAAAACTGGGGAAATCCAACTGAGATCATGAGTTGTACCATTCTCAATATCTGATTGTGATTTTATTCTATAGCTTTGCAAAATATTAGCTTTGGGGAAAAACTGGGGCAAAATGTGGAAGAAATCTGTCTATATTATTTCTTTTTTTTTTTCTCTCTCTCTCTCTCTTTTTTTTTTTTAGTGGTACTGTGGGTGGAACCCAGGGGATTTCTACCTCTGGGCTATACTCCCAGACCTATTTTATACTTTATTTGGAAACAGGGTCTCACTAAGTCGCTGAGAGCCTCACTCAGTAGCTGAGGCTGGCTTCGAACCTGCGCGATCCTCCTGTACCACCAAAAAAAGAAAGAAAGAAAGAATAAAAAATAGGGCTGGAGGTATAGCTTGGAGGTAGTTTGCCCCTGGGTTCCATCCCCAGTACTGAAAAATTTTAAAAATTAAAAATTAAAAAAAAAAAATAAAAGAGAAGGGAAGGATAGGTAGCAGGTAACTGAACATCCCCGTCTCACCGTGATGATCTTGGAACAGGGATTAGCAAACTGTAGCCTGAGGGCCAAATTTAGCTTTTTACCTTTTGTCTTTTGTTCTTTTTTATTCCCTCCTCCTCCTCCTCCTCCTCCTCCTCCTCCTCCTCCTCCTCCTTTTTCTGTACTAGGGATTGAACCCAGGAGCATCCTACCTCCATACTTCTCCAACCCCCCCCCCTTTTTTTTTTGGTGGTACTGGGGTTCCTGGAAGCCCTTCTACCTCCGGGCTACACTCCTACAGGCTACACTCCCAGACCTATTTTATACTTTTTTTTTTTTTTTAATGTGGAAACAGTCTTTTAAGCGAGCGCGGCTGGCTTCGAACCTGCGCGATCCTCCTGTCTCCGCCTCCCAAGCGCGGGGATGACAAGCGTGCGCCACCACGCCCCGCTCCCTTCTCTTTGAGTAGCAGAATTCCCCAACATATTAGCTAGGCACATTGACGCTTATTAAAAGACTACATATCCCAATATTCCATGTAGCTAACTATGGCCACATGATTAAGTTCTAACCAATGGAATATAAGTGGAAGTGTTGAGTGGAATTCTGGGAATGTAGAGGAAGGAGTGAAGTCAGGCAGCCATCTTGGATCATGAGACATTGTAAAAGGTTAGTGGAAGAGCAAGACCCATGGAGCCAGTGACCCTGATGTCCGTGTAGCTGTAATACCAGACCCACTACCTTCCTCAGGATATATGCAAAGAAAATACGTTTTCTTTTTCTTTTTTTGTGATGCTGGGGACTGAACCCAGGGGCATTCTACCTCTGCCCTTTTTATTTATTCATTTTTATTAGGGAACAGGGTCTTGTTAAGTTCTGAGACTGGCTTTGAACCTGTGATCCTCCTGTCTCAGCCTCCCAAGTACTGAGATTATAGGCATGACCACCATGCCCAGCTTTTTTTGTGTGTATGTTTTGTGTGTGTGTGTGTGTGTGTGCGTGTGTTTTGTTTTGTGTTTTTAGTACTGAGGGTTGAATCTAAGGGCACTTTACATCTGAGCTACATTCTCAGCCCTTTATTTATTTATTTTGAGACAAGGTCTTGCTAAATTGCCCAGGCTGGCTTTGAACTTATGTTCCTCCTGCCTCGTTCTTCCCAGTAGCTGGGATTGCAGGTGTGCATCCAGCAGAAAATAAGTTTTTACCTTTTTAAGCCAACCCTTGATCTCCACTTGTCAATTAAAGAATAAAAATCTGTATGATTTAAATTGGATGGATTTTCTGTTACTTGTACCACATGCATATTAACTGATATGTTTGATTTGAGGCATTATGGATTACTTACTGCCTATTTCTTTTTGTTGTTGTTGTTGTTTATTTGTTTGTTACCTAACCCCTTTTATTTTTGGAACAGGGTCTTGCTAAGTGGCTGAGGACCACACTAAGTTGCTGAGGCTGACCTTGAACTTGTGATCCTTCTATCTCAGCCTCACAAGTACAGGGAATACAGGCATGAGCCACCATGTCTGATTTAGCCTATTTCCCTTTCTTTCTTTCTCTCTTTCTTTCTTTCTTTCTTGGTAGAATGAGGATGGAATCCAGGGGCATTCTACCTCCGAGTGACCCCCAGCCCTATTTTTATTCTTTATTTTGAAACAGGGTCTCACTGAGTTGCAAAGGGCATAAGTAGTAGCTCAGACTGTCCACCAACCGTGCTCCTCCTATCTTAGCCTTCCAAAAGCTGGGATTACAAGCGTGTGCCACCACGCTCAGCTTCCTATTTTATTTTATTTTTATTTTTTGTGGGTAGAACCCAGGGGCTTTCTACCTCCAGGCTATATTCCCAGGCCTATTTTATATTTTTATTTGGAAACAGGGTCTCACTAAGTTGCTGAGAGCCTCACTAAGTAGCTGAGGCTGGTTTCGAACCTGCATGATCCTCTTGTCTCAGCCTCCCAAAGGCAGGGATTACAAGCGTGTGCCACCACGCTCGACTACTATTTTTATGTTGAAACAGGGTCTTACTAGGTTGCCGAGGGCATCTCTAAGTTGCTGAGGCTAGCTTCAAACCTGCAAGCACCTTGTCTCAGCCTCCCATGTACTGGGATTACTACGTTCCACTGGTTCTTGATAATACTTTTTTTTTTTTTTTTTGGTGGTACTGGGGGTTCCTGGAAACCCTTCTACCTCCGAGTTACACTCTCAGACCTATTTTTTAATATTTTTTAATTTGGAAACAGGGTCTCTTAAGCCAGCGAGGCTGGCTTCGAACCCGCGCGATCCTCCCGTCTCCGCCTCCCAAAGCGCGGGGACGACAAGCGTGCGCCACCACGCCCGGCAATAGTAAATACTTTTATGAGCCATACAGTCGGATCAAACTTTTCAACTCAGCTGTCGTAGCGCAAAAGATGTAATATGTCAATGAGTAAGTATGACTCTATTGCAAAAAAACTATTATAAAAGCAGGCAGTGGACCAGGCTGACAGACAGGCTAGAGTTTGCCAACTCTTACTCTGGACTTGTCAAGTAAACAATAAAAATCAGCGTGACTGAAGTGAGATGGATTTTCTGTTACTTGTACCATATGTAAACTCACTGATAGATATGTAAGGCACACCCAGAAACGCTGGCATTTGGGGCTAGATAATTCTCTTGTCGTCTGTGCGTCGTAGGGTGTGTAGAAGCATCCTTGGCTTCTACCCACTCAATGCAAATAATGCTCTTTAATTTTGACAACCCAAAATGTCTCTAGACAATGCCAAATGTCTCCCGGGTTGCAAACGTCCCCCATTGAGAACCATCGGTCTAGAATTAATAGCTAGAAATGGCATCACCAGGTCACGGGGCTTGTGCATTTTCCGTTTCTCCAGGTCTGCCACATTGTTCTGCAGCGTTTATCCTCATTTGAATGTTCATCGGTGTAATTTCAAGTCTAGTGATTTGCTTGTTTAAACAGAGCTCAGTGGCCTTCAGGAAGGTGATCATTGCCCGAGCAAAAGACAATGTGTCTGAATTTTCCCAGCAGGGGCGCGAGCCTCATCGACCCTATCTCTTGTGACTTCTAATCAAGGAATTATGTTTTTTTAAGTGAGCTTTACCCTTTCTGCATAAAGTATCAATAAGACTATAATTATAGTCTGGCTGGGTTTTTTTTTTTCTTCTCCCCTGCTGGGGCCATTCACCGGCTCTTACCTCTTAACTCACAACAAGATCCTTAGGGGGAGATATCAAATCCACCATTAGGAAGCCCCCAGAGAAGCAGTTACCCCATCTTTGCAGGTACAGGAGGGTTAAGTAGGATAAAATGTGAGAAATGAGACCCGTCTAGCTCTTGGGTCTATTGGATGGAGGAGACTTTCCTGGGAATAACTGATCTAATTGAATGCGAGACCCACTGAAATCTGAATCCCCAAGTTTGCCCAGTGGGATTGGATCAAGGTCTCTATTCTGTTTCTTAAGTGGCTATTTAATAATCCCCAGATATCACCCGAGACCATAACTAATATTTATTGAGTGCCAAGCACTTTGCTAAACAAATACTTGACATGCCCTCTCCCTTTCAATCCTCGCAACAGCCCAGGGAGGCCGGCCCTAGAATGGTTCTTCCCATTCTACAGGTGAAAACGTGAAGGTCCGGCGATGGGGACGATCTGCCCAGGGTACCCTGCGGGCTCTGAGGTCTGAATCCAGGTCTTGCTGGCTCCCAGTGAGCAGCCGCTCTGTTCTAACTCTGACTTGGATTCAAGACCCCGCGGCTCACCAAGCCGACTGCTGGCACCGGCTCCAGACTTGGAATCCATTCATAGCTTCAGGAAACACAGCTGTTTGGGGGCGGCCACAGCTGTTCACGCATTTACCACTCCACCAAGCCACGCGAATTAAACACCATAAGGTAAAGACTCGCACGGCCTCAAGCACCAGGATGGGTCATAATTGTTTTAATTAAAGACAAGAGAGACCTAACCTCTTCCAACTCCAGACACTTGAGTCTCGGTTTCCGGAGGAGGTAAGGTAATGATCCAGGCCAAGGAATTTATGTGTATGTAACTGACTGAGTAGGTTGCTGTGTGTGTTAAGAGAAAAAGACAAATTAACTTAGTATGGTTACTTTGCTTCTTCTCTGCCTCTGAGTTATACCACCCGCCCTATTTTATTATTTTAATGTGTTTATTTGGTACTGGGGATTGAAGCCAGGGGTGCCCTACCTCTGAGCTGTACCCCAGCTCTATTTTATTTTTTTGGAATGGGGTCTCACTAAATTGCTGAGGGCCTCACTATGTTGCTTAGGCTGACCTCACACCTGCAATCTTCCTGTCTCAGTCTCCCGAGTATTGGGATTACAGGCGTGTGCCGCCATGTCAGGTCTGAATGGTGACATTTCATTTAATCATTCATTGAGTCTATGTCAATCAAAGAATGGACCTTTATAAACCAGAAACTGTCTAATTTCTTCACTCTGTATGGGAATTCGCACTTCCTGAAATAGGCAGGAGAGATGTTTGTTTGTTGTTTGATTGTTTGGGTTCCAGAGACTGAACCCAGGGTCATTCTACCTCTGAGTTATAAACCCAAATTTTTTATTTTTTTATTTTAAAACAATTCCACTAAGTTGCTGAGCTTGGTCTTAATCCTGCAATCTTCCTTCTCAGTCTCCCAAGTATAGGGATCATAGGTGTGAACAGCAGGAAAGTTTTCTCTGAATGAAGTTAAGTGGTTTTCCAGGAGCTAGTTCCCAAAATAACCCCCTAAAATTCCTCCTCCTCCTCCTCCTCCTCCTCCTCCTCCTCCTCCTCCTCCTCCTCCTCCTCCTCTTCTTCTCCTCCTCCTCCTCCTTCTTTTTCTTCTGGGGATGGAACCCAGGGGCATTCTACCTCCGAGCTCCACCCCAGCCCTATTTTTTATTCTTTATTTTGAAACAGAGTCTCACTGAGTTGCAAAGGGCCTCACTAAGTAGCTGAGGGCTGTCCTCAAACCGAGATCCTCCTGTCTCAGCCTCTCGAGTGTTGGGATTACAAGCGTGCGCCACCACGACCGGCGGCCTCCTTTTTTAAAGGCCCCCAACAGGACAGGAAAGGAAGATCAGGGAAACACTTCTTCTCAAGAACCCAGGAAAATGTCCCAGCACGTGCCCAGCAGTAGAATTAGCCACGGTCTGGGGAAATGTCTGTTTCTAGCCTCCCACTTAGGACACCACAATGCTGCCTTCATTTTCTCAGGCCGCACAGCACCATCTGTGGGGCTGAGACAACAGGAACTTCTCTGGGTTCTGGAGGCTGGGAGTTCAAGATCCGGGAGTCGGTGCGTTGGTTCCTTCTGGGGGCTGCGAGGAGCGGATGCTCCAGGCTCCTTCCGGGTTGTAGAAGAAACTTCATCGTTCCTGTGTGTGAAGTTGTGGTGTCCTACTTTTCTTTCTATAACGACAGCAGTCCCCGTGGGTTAGGTCCCACCCTAAAAACCTCATTTTAACTACCTTTTGAAAGAACCCCTCATCGGGGTGAGGTGTCGCACGCCTGTAATTCTAGCCCTTGGGAGGCTGAGACAGGACGGTTGCAGGTTCACAGCCAGCCTCAGCGACTTAGAGGGGCCTCCGCAACTCAGTGAGACCCTGTTTCAAAATAAAATAGAGCTGGCCGGGCGTGGTGGCGCACGCTTGTAATCCCCGCGCTTGGGAGGCGGAGACAGGAGGATCGCGCAGGTTCAAAGCCAGCCGCGCGTGTTGGCTTAGGAGACCCTGTTTCCAAATAAAAATGTAAAAATGGGTCTGGGAAGTGTAGCCCGGAGGTAGAAGGGCTTCCAGGAACCCCAGTACCACAAAATAAAGTAAAATAAAATAAAATAAAATAAAATAAAATAGAGCTGGGGGTGTAGCTCAGAGTTAGAATGCACCTGGGTTCAACTCCCCAGTAACACACACACACACGCACGCACGCACGCACGCATACATACACAGAGTCAGTATTATTTTATATACTAACTGGGCAATTATATCTTGCCAAAGATACATATTATAAATATGCATTCATTATCAACCCTGCAATTCCATTGGCAAAAGACCCTGTGCTCATCCACCTGAGTCCAGGGCGGTTAGGGTTCCGTAACCCCTCTCTCTTCCCAAGTCCCCAGTGGTGACGATCGTTAAGGACGCAAACTTTGGGGCAGACAGCTGCGCACTCTTGGATAATATACTTCAGGGTCCTGTCTTAGTTTGATCGCCCATAACGCTGGCCAAATATTTGTCCTCATCTTATAGGGTCATTGGGAGAAGGGAATGAGCTAATATGTCTCAAGCACTCAGAACAGTGCTTGGCACAGAGTGGGCACTCTATAAGTCTTTATTAAATTAAATTTTAAAATCAAACACTCCTTTCCTTTTCTCTGTGCAGTGCTGTAGATAAACCCAGGGCCAGGCACACACAAGCAAAATCTGTGTGTGTGTGTGTGTGTGTGTGTGTGTGTGTGTGTGTATGTGTGTGTGTGTGTGGTGCTGGATTGAACGCAGGGACACTTTACCTTTGAGTTATACACCCAGACAAATTTTATTATTTTATTTTATTTTATTTTTTTGTGGTGGTACTGGGGATGGAACCCTTCCTCCTCCTCCTGTTCCTCCTCCTCCTCCTCCTCCTCCTCCTCCTCCTCCTCCTCCTCCTCCTCCTCTTCTTCTTCTTCTTCTTCTTCTTCTTCTTCTTCTTCTTCTTCTTCTTCTTCTGGTGGTGCTGGGATTCCTGGAAGCTCTTCTACCTCCGGGCTACACTCCCAGACCTATTTTTACATTTTTATTTGGAAACAGGGTCTCCTAAGCCAGCACAGCTGGCTTCGAACCTGCGTGATCCTCCTGTCTCCGCCTCCCAAGCGCGGGGATTACACGCGTGCGCCACCACACCCAGCTTCCTATTTTATATTTTTATTTGGAAACAGGAGCTCCTAAACCAGACAGGCTGGCTTCAAACCCGCGTGATCCTCCTGTCTCCGCCTCCCAAGTGCGGGGATTTACACGCGTGCGCCACCACGCCCGGCTTATTATTTTATTTTGAAACAAGGTCTTGCTATGTTGCTGAGCGCCTTGCTCTGTTGCTGAGGCCGACCTAAAACTTGCAATCCTCCTGTCTCAGCCTCCCAAGTACTAGGATTACAGGTGTGTACCCCACCACACCTGGATGCAAAAACTCCTTTTGACTAGTATCAGAAGAGGATTATGAGCCAGGCGTGGTGGCGCACGCTTGTAATCCCCGCTCTTGGGAGGTTGAGACAGGAGGGTCGCACAGGTTTGAAACCAGCCTCAGCTACTTAGTGAGGCTCTCAGCAACTTAGTGAGATCCTGTTTCCAAATAAAATATAAAAAAGGTCTGGGAGTATAGCCCGGAGGTAGAAAGCCTCTGGGTTCCACCCTCAGTACCACGAGAGAAAAAAAAAAAAAGAGGATTATGAATTTGTCTTTCTGGACAATGTTTAACATAGAATCACCCATTCAAAACAAGGGGGCCATATATAGCTAAGGTTCCCCAATATTTTTGAAGAACATCACTTATTGACTCCATGATCCTTTAAAATATATAAAATATATACATTTACTAAATGATAACAGTGTGCCAGGCACCACGATGAGGGGGTCACCAGTATGGTCTTGTTTATAACCTCATGACGTAGGCATCATTGTTATTCCCAGTTTACTGTTAGGGATATGGAAGCTTCCAGAAGCCACACGTGAAGGCCAAGTTCCCCAGTTAAGTGGGGAGTGAGGACAAGTCCAGTGTGGGCAAAGAGAGGGGGCTCTCGGATTCAGAGGTCTTCCTTGCCCCCCACTTCTCCATCACCCCTTCTCTTTTTGCTGCTCAGCGGCCCACTCCTAGTGGCCAAGGCTGTGCGCTCTCCACTACAGAAAACATCCGAGCTGTTGGGACCCAACCCAGCGCCACCTTGCGAGCCCAGCGTTTTGAAGGGCAAGCTTCCAAACAGGGTAATAATCGTCCCATTAAAATTAATGTCCATGAAGTGAGCCGTTAAAAGCGTGCAGATTAAAAAGGGGGGGATTGTTCAATTTAAATCCAAAGGGCTTTTTAAATAGACACTGTATCTTCATTCTTGGAACGCTATACCCGGGCAAAGGATCAGGCCCCCTCTGCAAAGACAGGGGGGATTAAGGAGGTGAATCCCAGGAGATGGGGGGAACTGGTGGCTCTGGCCAGGAGCAAAGGGAACCAGGGTTTATCCAGGACCCACTGCGTGCCAGGTGCTTGGCATACATTTCTTTCATTTCGTCTCTGCCCCAGTCCTGGGAGGGAGGTACTATTATTCCCAGATTACAGGGGGCAGTATAAAACCGCAGTTAAAAGCTCAGCGCCTGAGGCTGACTGCCCTGGTGTAGACCCAGGCTTTGCTTTGTACTCATTCCCGGAGCTTGGCAAAGAAGCCTTATCTAGCTGGGCCTCACTCTCCTGGTCTTTAAAATGGAATACTAATGCACCTCCCCACCCCAACATAGAAACGTGGAGACTCTGAAGGAGGCACAGGCCAGGATCTTGGCTCACCAAGCGTTTGCTGTCACCAGGGGAGGAGGACTGGGTAAAGGTGAAGGCCGCCAGTACCAGACAGCCCAGCCCAGTCCAGTGCAGTTTGAGTCCTGACCCTCTTTTCTTTTTTTCTTTTTTTTTTTTTTTGGTGGTACTGGGGTTCCTGGAAGCCCTTCTACCTCCAGGATACACTCCCGCGGGCTACACTCCCAGACCTACTTTTTTTACCTTTTTTTTTTTTTTTCTATGTGGAAACAGGGTCTCTTAAGCCAGCAAGGCTGGCCAGATCCTCCTGTCCCCGCCTCCCAAGTGTGGGGATTACAAGCGGGCGCCACCACACCCTGACCCTCATTTCTGCTTGGCATCCTGCAGGCCAAGGGGAAATCTCTCCTTACTGCAAACAGTCCCAAAGTAAGTTCATGGTTTAGAAGAATCTTTTTCAAGGGACCACAGGACTGATCAGGCCCTGGCATCAGTGGGCAGTGGGTGGCCTACAAACTTCCCAGATCTTGGGAGCCACCTCCGGCTCCTCTGGTTTTCTGAATTCCAATGGACTTAAGACCACAGGTCTCCCCCTCCCCACCTGAGAACCCCTGATCCCCCCCCCACCCTCTCGGTACCACCGCCAGGCTTCCAAGTGGCACTGGGATTGGAAAGCTGGGGGTGGGGCGCCGAAGTCCCCTACGTCACCTGACCCCCCCCCCGCCCCCGCCAGCCCCTTAGGGTCCTTACTGCGCTTCAAATGCAGCCATAATCTCAGCAGGAAAATAATATTCACAAAGAAAGCAGGCAAAAAGAAGTTTCCTTTTTGGAAGGCACGCTGTGAGGGTGTTTCGGGTGCGTCCGCGTCCCACCCAGGCTGGGGCTGACCCTGCCACCCCGCCACCCGCCTCCACCCAGGGTCCCAGGCTCCCGCCCAGGGCGCCTTAGGGTCCAGCTGCCAAGACCAGCAGGGGGTGGGGGCGCGCGTCGGGTGTGTTCAACCCCCCCCCCAAGCCTACAGGTGCCAAGTCAGCTCCCAAACCAAGCGAATTGGGTAGAACCTAGCCCTTCCGCTTAAGATATCTCTGTATATTAAAAAAAAAAAAACAAAAAACCCACCCACCTCCCCAAAACAAAACAACAGGGCTCGGAATATTTTTGAATAATGCAGCCGAATTCGCTATCAGCTTCACCCCCAAACAAACGGCATACAAGCTGCCTTCCCTGGCCAGATCGGAACCGGAGCCGAACTCGGGGTGGGTGGGTGGAAAGGGGAAGGAGAAACCCGGCCCATCCATCGCGCTCCTCGCGGGGTGGGGGTGGGGGTCCCTCGGCGCCCCCGGGGAGGACCCGGGCCGGAGCCGCGCCGCGCTCTCCTCCTCTCCGCCGGCGCCGCTAGGGTTAAAAGTTACCTCTCGGTTTCTCCTGCCTGCAGCCCCCCCCCCCCCCGGGGCCGGATGATGTAACCCCCTCCCCGCGCCCTCCCCGCCCCCCTCCACCATGTGACACTTTAATTAATAATAGCGCCGTCAGCACAACAAACGCACAACACAAGGAGAAACTTGGTGTCCAGGGGAGGCCCCCGGCGGCGGCGCGGGCCCGGCCAGGGGAGGGAGCCACGCCAGCGGTCATGTGCCCGTGCCCCCGGCACCGCGGCCGCGGCCCCCCGGCCGTGTGCGCCTGCAGCCCCGGCCGCCCGGGCGTGCGCTCGGCCGCCGCGCAGCTCACGGCCGCCCGGCTCAAGGCGCTGGGGGACGAGCTGCACCAGCGCACCATGCGGCGGCGCCGCGCCCCGAGCCCCCGGGCGCTGCCCGCCTGCTGGCCCTGGCTGTGCGCGGCCGCGCAGGTGGCGGCGCTGGCGGCCTGGCTGCTCGGCCGGCGGACCCTGTAGGGCGCGGGGCTCGCGGAGGGGGCCAGAGCCGAGACCCAGCCGGATCCAGCAACAGGTACCGCGGCCTCCGGGGGCGCAGCGCGCGCGGCGGGCCCCGAGGGCGCCAGCTCGGCTCCCTCCTCTCCATCCCCTCTGCGCTCGCCTCCCGCGGAGACCCTGGTCCCCATCCCTCCCCCAGCCCCCCGCCGCCTCCATCTCCATCTCCATCTCCGCCTCGGGGTCTTCTGAGTGCCCCCCATGCCACTCCAGCGCGGTGGCTCGGGGAGGACGCAGTCCCCACCAGCCCCTCCAGGCAGGAAAAAAAAGTGCACTTGTCCCGAGGAGAGGCTCACGAGCCCCGCCAAACCCCGGCTGGGTACCGCGGCCGCGGGAAAAGTCCCCAGGCCCCTCCCCAGCCGCCCGCCCGCCGGCTCTGTCGGTCGCCTCGGCTCCCATCTCCCGGCCACTTTCCCAGTCTCTGGACCCCCGTTCCCTGGCACCCCCCCCCCCACCCCGCTCCTTCCTCCCCTCGAGGTTCCTGGCTGGCTGGGGCTCACTCCCCCAGGCCCGCCCGGGCTCTTTGCGGTCTCCCTCCAGCCCGCCAACTTGGAGGCTTCTTCCGCAAGAGTGTCTGTCCGGTTTAAGGATCTTGGCCTCTTTACACCAGATGGTTATAGATGCCATGAGGCGATGTCCTAGAAGCAGACGGAATATGAGGCCCGTTGAGAAATTCTAAGGGGAAGCCGTAATTAGTAAGAAAGCATTTATTAAACTCCTTCTGGGCTAAGTAGTCTAGGGTGGGGATTTTTTTTTTTTTTTTCTTTCCCGGTGGTACTGGGGATTGGATCCAAGGGCTTGCTACCTCTGAGCTACAACCCCGGTCCGTTTTATTTTACTTTTTAAAATTTTATTTTACTTGTGGTGGTAGGGATTGAACTCACGGGCATTCTACCTCCAAGTTACACCCCACCCCTATTTTTTAATATTTTTTTTTATTTTGAAACAGGGTCTCACTAAGTTGTGGAGGGCCTCACTAAGTAGCTTAAGGCTTGCTGGGTTTTTTTTTTTTTTCTTTATTTAACTTAAATACGGTCTCACTAAGTTGCTGAAGGCCTCGCTAAGTACCTGAGGCTGGCCTTGAACCTGTGTGTGATCCTCCTGTCTCAGCCTGCCAAGTACTGAGATTACAGGCGTATGCCACCGTGCCAGGCAGAGCAGGGGTATTTCTGAGAGGCTGTATGCTAGGTACTGGGCAGGGAGTAGAAAGTGGGTGTTGGGTGCCCCGTGTATTTGGTGAAGGAACTGGGCTAGGCCCTTGTGGGTAGGGAGCAGTTACTGAGCACTGGCCGTGTGTCTGGCTGGCCCTGCAAGGCGCTTTGGGGGAGCCGAAGTCTAAGGGTCCATCTTCCCAGGTCTGGTTCTGGAGTTCAGAGGGGCTCTGCAGGGGATGGGGTGAGGAGACTCTGGCTGAGCCCACCCTAGGTGGGTCCGGAGCAGAAGGTGGCAACCCCAAGCAAAGTGTCCAGCCTCCCGCAGGGGATGGGGCCCAGGGATGCTGCGGTGGTCCCCGCCAAGCACCGCGGACACCGACACCTTAAGGAGCTGGCAGGGCGCCCGCAGGCAAGGCCGGAGCGTCTGCGCCCGCAGGGAGAGGCGGCAGCCGGAGCGTGGGGGGGTGGCAGCGCCCCGGGAGCTGCGGGGGTGCGCGGGGTGTGAGCCGGGAGCGCGGGCGACAGATGTCGCGTGGGCCCGCGCGGCCCGGGCACTGGCAAAGGGAAGGGCGCGCCCTGGGGCGCTTTCCGCCTGGCTGCCGGGCGCTGGGGGTCCCTTCCTCTTCCCCCACCTTCTTCCATCCTGGCCAAAGGGGGCCAGACAGGGGCCGCCGAATCTCAGGGCCCCGGGGCCACATTTTTGGATGCTGTGCGGGGAGCAGATGCAGGGAGCCGGGCAACTGACTTGAAGCCCAAAACGTGGACTTTGGGGAAAGGCAGAAAGAAGGCGCGAGGGGCGGGCGAGGAGCTGGAAGGGGAACCAAACTGGAAAGTGAATTAGAAGGAAAGACGGGAAGGGACAGAAATCTAGCGGGAATGAGGAGCGTCTGGGACTCGGGCTTCGGGGTGCAGGTGGGATTGGAGACGCGCCCCTGGCCCTGGAGCAGGCCCTGCGGGACGCCGGGCGCCTCACTGGGAGGGGAGGACTCGAGGTCAGGTGCTCTGCTGTATTGAGGGTGGGGTGCTCTCAGGCCGGGAAGAGGAGCTGTGCGCTCCTCTGCGCCCCGATGAGGGCTAAAAGTTGGGAAACCGGGGTCTCCGCGGCGGGGAGGGGGTGCCACGGAGTTTCGCTGGTGCCACAGCGGTGCCTGGGGGGGGGGCAGATAACTGTGGCCCTGGAGTTGACGGTCCCCCTCCTTGCTCTGTTAGTTCCAAGTCACGCCCTATGATGGCGGGAACTCCTCCAGCCATCCCCAGCCGGCTGTGTCCGGTGGGGTTGGCCAAAGCCACAATCTCCCTGGTTCTCCCTCCTGCCTAGGGCGCCCTGACCCCGGGCTGCTGCCCAGAGCACCGCTTTTGTCCAGGGCTGCCCCTCAGGCCCTTGGGAGCTGGTCGTGGGTACAGCACCCTTGCCCTGAGCTCACCCCGGTCCCCCAGGCCTCAGGCTCCCTACCCAGTGGGGGGGAATTTTCTCTCCGCTTCACCTCAGAGCATCTGAAACTCCTGTTTCCTTTGGCCTTGTTGCTAATAGTGTTCATCTTTCCACAGCTGCAGTAAATTAGGTAGAAGGTACAGGTTATCCTCTGGGGCAGGCGGGTGGCCTTTGGTGCTGGGCGTAGCTGCTGTCCACTCTGCTGGACTGGTGGACGCATGGGACACCCACCTGGAGTGTCCCCAGGCGGCTGGGCAAGCCGTAGAGGGCAGACCTCAGGGACCACTCTTCCAAGGCTTCTCCTGGGTGTAAAGGGCGGGCCCATGGGTCCAACATACTTGCTCTGAGCCAGCAGCCTCTTTTCTCAGAAGTCATCATCAAGACAACAGAACCAAGCCAGGTGTGGTGCTGCACACCTGTAATCCCAACACGGGCTGAGACAGGAGGATCGCAGGTTCGAGGACAGCCTCAGCAATTTACACTCTCAGCAACCTAGCTAGGCGCTGTTTCCAAACAAAAAATAAAACAGGGCTGGGGCTGTAGCTTGTAGAATGGCATGACTTCCAAGAACAAAAATCAAAAGTAATGAGAGAGAGAGAGAGAGAGAGAGAGAGAGAGAGAGAGAGAGGAGAGAACAAAAATGACTAAGTTTCCCCTGCATAAAAGGGGACAGTAATAGTACTGCACTCAATGCGGGTTAGATGAGTTCATATACAGCCCCAGAAAGGTGCCTGGCACGGGAGGAGCGGTTCTTCGTGTGAGCTGTTATGAACACGAATGTGCATTTCACATTTTCTTTCCCATAGGAGTCGACATTTTACCATTATCATGGCTGGCAATCCTGCACCATGCCTACCTGCCCCTTGGGAAATCAGTTCTGGACAGGTGGTGGATGCTGTAACAGTCAAAGCCTGGGATGCGATTAGGGGCCAAGAGGAAATGGATTTAAGTACCTCCTCGCCTGGGATGGGGTGTAGCTCACTAGTGGAGTCCCTGGGATTGGTTCCTAGCAATGCAAATAATAATGATAATAATAATAATAATAATAATAATAATAATAATAATAGACTAAGGGCTCATGCCCTTGCTGGCAGCAGGCAGTGTTCCTTGGGAAAGAGCCATTGCCTAGGGGGAACCTTGATCTGTCAACTGGAGTGGTCCTCTTCCAGGGCTGCCAGGAATGAGAACATCCTTCTAAAAGTCAGGAATAAAAGCATCCAGGAATGTCTGGCTCTAAGTTCCAACTTAAAAGGGCCAGCGTCGTTCTTATTATTTCAAGTGCGAACCTGAGGCAGAGACGGTCCAGCCTAGGTTATCCCAAAGTCAGTCTTGGGTCAGGTATGGGGACCCCTGCCTGTAATCCCAAGTATCCCAGGTACTCTTGAGAGGCCAGGCCGACCACTCGTCTGAGGCCAGCCCCAGCAACTTGGGGGGTGGGGGGCGGCTCCAACTTAGCAAGACCCAGTTTCATAACAAAAAGTTAAAATTAGCCTCCTCCCGAGGGGGGAGCTCAGTACCAAAAAAATAAATAAATAAAATAAAGTCAGAATTGGGATTGGAGTTTCTGCCTTGGAATCACCTCCCGCCCCCTTCCCCTCTCAGCGCCGGCCTCGGGCTGATTCGGGGCGGCCGGGGAGGAGAAGGTGCGGGCAGCGCGCAGGGGCTGGGGGTCCCGCACTAGTGCCGTCCCTTTCTGGGAGCGCCCAGGGGAGGCTCGGGGGGCTGAGAGGAGGATGGGTAGGATTTAACCAGCCACCGCTCAAAGGTTTCCAGAGGAACAAAAGACGCTTTATGGTGCTCGGGGCCGGGCGGTGGGAGGCGCAGCCTTGGGAGGGGGCGGGGCGCGAGGGGATGGAGCCGAGGAATCTGCCCCGAGTAGGGGCCAGGGGTGGGCCGGACCCTGCCTTGGGGCCTGGGGAAGGAGAGAAAGGGGGGCTCTACAGGCCCCAGAGGCGACGTGGTCAGCGGTTAAAAAAAAAAAAAAAAGATAATGGGCCTCGAGGAGCCTGCCTGAATGAATTAATGAAGGGCCGCCCGCCAGCCAGACACGCTAACTGGTTCTTGGCAGGTACTTAGGGGATTAAGTGGTTAAACCAGGAGGCGCATCCCGCCGCCGGCTTCCCTCCCGGCCCGCGGCAGCCCTGCCAGGATTACTTTTCAGCGCTTGAAAGCCCGGCTTCTGCTCGGCCAGGGGAGAGCCTGCCAGAGGAGGCGGACAGCTGTTGGGAGGACCCCCCGGGAAGGGGCCAGATGCGCAGGGCCGCGGCAACCTCCCTGCCCCGCGGTCTGTGTCACCCACTAGCCTGGGAGGGGCTGAGTGCATCGGGCACTGAGCTGAGCTTGTGGAAACAGCCGGCCCCCAGATGTAGGCAAGCAGGCAGACCTGGGGGTTACACCTGGGGGCTTTGAAAAATCAGATTTTTAGACCTGTGTTCGGAGTGGGAAAGAATCTGGCCTTTTATCTCCCTTGTTATCTCCAGGATTGTCAGTGATAGGATCTCACGGGGCCTTGGGCTCATCTGAGGACTCGCTTGCCACATGGGCACAAGGATGTGCTGAATTAACTGTACAAGGAAACTCCTCCTGCCCATGGAACCCAGGGCCGGGCATGCTGGGCAAGCGCCCTGCACTGAGCTGCAGGCCTCAAATACTTCTTGTCTCCCAAATTCAGCTTCTTTCTCTTATTCAACTATTGTTTTTAGTAGTAGTTCTTCTTTCCATGCTTAAGTAGTAGTATTTTCTTTTGTAGTGCTTTGATTGAACCCTGGATCTCAGTAGACCAGGCAAGTACTCTACCACTGAGCTATACCCCAAGCTCTCAACATAATTAGCATGATAGTGATTATTATTATTATTATTATTATTATTATTATTAGGATTGAACCCCAGACATTTTATTTCCAAGGTACTTGTTTTATTCATTATTATTGCTATTAGGTTTTTTTTTTTTTTTTTTTGGTGGTATTGGAGGTGGTACCAGGGGCTTTTCTACCTCTGGGCGATACTTCCCAACCTTTTTTATACTTTATTTGGAAACAGGGTCTCCCTAAATTGCTGAGAGCCTCATTAAGTAGCTGAGGCTGGCTTCGAACCTGTGCGATCCTCCTGCCTCAGTCTCCCAAGCACTGGGATTACAAGCGTGTGTGCCACCACGCCCGGCTCAAGGTACTTGTTTTAAAACAAGGCTTGCAGCTGGGCGTGGTGGCACATGCTTGTAATCCCAGCATTCAGGAGGCTGAGACCTGAGGACCACAGTTTGCAGACAGCCTCAGCTACTTAGTAAGGCCCTTCAGAACTCAGTGAGACCCTGTTTCAAAATAAAGAATAAAAAAAAAAAATAGGGCAGGGGGTGTAGCTCGGAGGTCAAATGTCCCTAGGTTCCATCCCTAGACCTGCAAAATACATACATACATACATACATACATACATAAAAATAGGCTTGCTGGGTTTCTGACAGTCTCACTGAGGCTGGTCTTGAACCTGACTGAATGAATTAATGAAGGGCTGGAGCTGAGGAATCTGCCACAGAGAAGGGGCGAGGGGTGGGCCGGACCCTACCTGGGGTCTGTCTTAGCCTCAAACCTGTGATACACAAGTACTGGGATTATAGGTGTGTGCCATCACACCCAGCAATGATGATAATAACTATTATAATTATTATTTGGTACTGCGGACTGAACCCAGGGGCAATCTACCTCTGAGCTACACCCCCAGCCCTATTATTATTATTATTATTATTATTATTATTATTATTATTATTATTTTGAAACAGGATCTTGCTAAATTGCCAAGGATCTCCTTAAGTTACTGAGGCTAGCCTCCAACCTTTGATCCTCCTGCCTCAGCCTTCCAAGTATTGAGATGACAGGTGTACACCACCATGCCTGGCTCAACTCTTAAGTATTGAGTGCCTACTGTATGCAAGGCACTGTGGATTTAGGAAGGACCCAAACATAGAAGTCTCTGATACCATGGGACCTATATTTTAACGAGAAAATACATAAATATTAGTAAATAAAGCTTGTTCTGGTTATTCTTAATGAATTACTTCCAAACTTAGTGGCCTCAAACAACTATTTTAATATGTTATAGATGCTGTAGGATTGGAATCTGATCAGTTTCAGGAAGTGACTTGTGTCTGCTACAAGTGGCTGGGCGCTGGGCGGCAAGTTTATTTATGCCTCTGGCTGCTGATGCCAGGAGACGGCTGGGGCGGTCAGTCAGAGCTCCCTGGAGCTTGTGCTTCCTCACAACATGGCGGCTTCCAGGTTGGCTTCTGACCAGGTGACTCAGAGCTCCAAGAACAAGTACCCAGGGGAGCGAGGGGGAAGCTGTGCTGCTTTTCCCACCCTGCCTGGGGAGTCTCTTTGGTTAGATGCAAAAGAAGCCCTCCTAGGTTCAAGAGGGAGCAAATTAGCCTCCATGCTGTGGGGGTGCCAAGTTTCTAAAATAATATGGAGGACAGAAAATTCCACTGTGGCCATCTTTGAATTATGCAGTCTAGCACAGAGATGATTTTCGATGGTGCTGAGGAATCTGAGTGCCTGCCCTAGAAGAAAGATGTTCTGGGAACAGAGCAAGTCCAGGGGCTTGGAGATGAACCTCTGCATGGTGTCTCTGAGGAACACAAAAGCAAGATTGCTGCTGGGTGGGCACTGAGATGTGGGATGCAGGATGGACAAGTTCTGACCTCTGTCCACAGGTGCTCTCAGATCCAGGAGATCCTGGCTCTGCTCCCGCACCCAACATCCTCGTAGAAGCGAACCAGCTCATCTCCTGCCAAGCTTAGAGAGGTTCCAAATCAGCTCACTAATAAACCTGAATGCCAGGGACAACTTTGTAGACACAGGTCTACAAAGAACTTACACAATTCAACTCAACCACGTCCCCTCTCTTTCTGCCCTAAACAAGCAACCCCCCTATTGGGTGGGAATCTCTATTTCGGCCTACATCAGTAAAATGCATCCTTCGATTGCTGCTGGCTGACCTGTGTACAGTGTAATGAAGACCCCCTTCTCCCACCCTCTCGTGCTTGACCCACTGGGGCCTGACACAACCTTGTTGGGAACATTCTACCCAGAGATCGTCACGGCCCATCCGCTTTCTCACATAGGGAGTCTTTCTCTTCTCTAATCTTCGAATGTTTCCACAACTACATTTATTTCCCCAGCACTTTCCCCCATCCATGCATAACTGTTCGTTGACCTTATCCCGGTATTTTCCTATAAAGGTTATACGTGGAGCCAGGAGTGGAAGCGCACACTTGTAATTCCAGAACTTGGGAGACTGAGACATAAGGATCACAGATTCAAGGCCAGCCTCAGCAACTTAGCGAGGCCCTTAGCAATTTAGTGAGACCCTGTTTCAAAATAAAAAATAAACTGGGGCTGGGGGTGTAGCTCAGAGGTAGAAAGTCCCTGGGTTTAATCCCTAGCACACAACCCCCAAGGGCTATACTCGCCCAACAGCAGGTGGGCTGAAGTTCTCTTCAGACCCCATCTTGCTAAGTTGCTGAGGCTGGCCTTGAACCTGTGACCTTCGTGGCTCAGCCTCACAATGACTGGAATGACAGGGTGCACCACCATGGCCGACTTATTCTTATTTCACATTAATTAAGTGGCACCCTGCTGAGCATGGTGGTGCATGCCTGTGATTCCAGGACTCGGGAGTCTAAGACAAGATGGTCACAGGTTCGAGGCCAGCCTCAGCAACTTAGCAAGGCTCTCAGCAACCTCACTAGACCCCATTTAAAAAACAAAAGCAAACTGCTTGTGGTGGGGCACGCCTATAATCTCAGTTCTTGGGAGGCCAAGACAGGAGGATCACAGGTTTAAGACCAACCTTGGCAACTAAGTGAGATGCTGTTTCAAAATAAAAAATAAAATTGGGTTGGGGGTGTAGCTCAGAGGTAGAATGCCCCTGGGTTCAATCTTCAGTGTGTACTTGAGTGTGGGTACACACACACACACAAACACACACACACACACCCCAGAAATAAAAACAAAAGGATTGGGGACATAGATCAGAGGTAGAATGCCCCTGGATTCAATCTTCAGTACCACAAATAAAATAAAATAAGGGGTATATTTTTAGATAATGTGAAAATGTCCCATGGAGAGGCAGTTTCTAGGAAGCAGGGTGATTTTTTTTTTTTTTTATTAAAGACACTACCTTGGGCTGGGGGTGTAGCTCAGTTGTACAGCAGGTGCCAAGCATATGGAAGTCTCTGGGCTCCATCTCCAAGACCACAGTAATATTACTGATAAAATCCCACTTCTATTTCTATTGAGGAAGAAATATACTTGGAAATCATATCAATAAAAGAGGTATATGCCCTTATAATTCATATCCCCCCCTCTCTCATGCTGGGGATGGAGCCCAGGGCCACACGCGTGCTGGGCGAGTGCTTGTCCACTGAGTAACACCCACCCACCCACAGCCCATTTATAATTCTTTTCCAAAAAGATCCATGTTGAAGTTTTAAAAGAAATTTGCCATCAGTTGGTTCTTTTTCACTACCCATTGTTAACATTTGGGGTTGTCTTTCTTCCCATTTAAACAATGCATGGATAATTATTTTAACGAATAGAATTACACTAAACGCATTATCTGTAAGCTGATTTTTTTTCAATATACCATCATCCCTCGGTATCTGCAGGGGCTTGGTTCCAGGGTCCCCTTGGATACCAACATCACAGATGCTCAAGTCCCTTATATAAAATGGCATGGTATTTGCACATAACCTACGCAATCCTTCCTGGTACTTTAAATCATCTGTCGATCGCTTATAATACCTAATACAACGCGCGCACTATATAAATAGTTGTTTAGGGAATCGTGAAAAGAAAAAGAAGTCGGTACTTGTTCGGTACAGGTGCACTTTTTTTCTTTATATTTTCAACCCACCGTTAGTTGGGTGGGATGAGGGGCCCACAGATATGAAGGACCGGCTGTATCACACACATTTCTCCATGCTTTCTCGGATTTTTCTATGGCATACTTCTTAAAGGTTGGAGAGTAGCCGGGCACGGTGGCGCACGCTTGTCATCCCCGCGCTTGGGAGGCGGAGACGGGAGGATCGCGCAGGTTCGAAGCCAGCCGCGTGCGCTGGCTTAGGAGACCCTGTTTCTAAATAAAATATAAAATAGGTCTGGGAGTGTAGCCCGGAGGTAGAAGGGTTTCCAGGAACCCCAGTACCACCAATCAATCAATCAATCAATCAATAAATAAATAAATAATAAAATAAGACATGCTATAAGTGTAGCTCAGAGGTAGAACACCCCTGATTTCGATTTCTAGTACCTCCCCCCACAAAAATATACTTTTGATCAAATTCTCCAAAGATGTATGTCCCCCAAAGGTTGCTCTTCTAGAATATAATTAGAGCTAGGCAGGGCATTAGAGACCATCTAACCCAACTGCCTCGCCTTGTAGACAGGGAAAGTGAGGCCCAGAGGTAGCTACTGAGATCTGAGACGAGGAGGGCTTAAAAACTAGCTGAGCTAAGAGTGTCTGAGAGTCCAAGGCAGAGGTTGAAAACAGCCTCCACTTTGAGTTTTGTTCAACTTGAATGTTTTTCCCCAACACTTAAATATCAGTCTCAGGTAGGAGCCTTATGTCCATTTTTTCTTGAGCCTGTATCCCCAGGCACAGCAGTAGATCAAAGGTGAATGTCAGAAACGCGTCAGGCAAAGTCAGGTGATGCAGGCCTGTAATTCCAGGGCTTGGGAGACTGAGACAGGAGAATTACAGGTTCAAAGCCAGCCTCAGCAACTTATCAAGGCCCTTAGCAACTTAGTGAGATCCTGTTTCCAAATTAAAAAAAAAAGAAAAAGCAGCCTGGTGCGGTGACGCGTGCCTGCAGTGCCAGTGCTTGGGAAGGCTACGGCAGGAGGATCAGAGATGCGAGATCAGCTTCAGCAACTTAATAAGACTTTCAGCAACCTAGCAAGACCGTGTTGCAATAAATAAATAAATAAGTAAATAAATAAATAAGATAGGGCTGGAGGCGTAGTTCAGAGGTAGAATGCTCCTGGGTTCAATACCCAGTATACGGAGGGAGGGAGAGAGGGAGAGAGGGAGAGAGAGAGAGAGAGAGAGAGAGAGAGAGAGAGGAAAGAAACCACTTTAGAAGAGACACAAACACCCCAGGCGCCCCAACCCCTCCTGGTGCACTTTATGGGGTTCAGTGCGTTTCAGTATGTGACCCCATTTCAGGGAGCTTCCTCCCAGGCCTTCCTCTGTGTACATGCACAGCCAGACGTGGATCCTATTTCAAGCACATGAGCTCATACTGCTAATCTGTTTTGTCACTTGCCTTCTCCACTAAAAATAGGTTGCTGAGCTCTTCGCGTATCAGCATGGAAAGTTTGCATCACCATTTTTTTGGGGGGGAGGGTTAGGGATTGAATCCAGGGGCATTCTACCTCTGAGCTACCCCCTCCCCAGCTCTATTTCATTTTTTCTTTTGAAACAGGGTCTCGCTAGGTGACTGGGAGTCTCACTAGGTGGCTGAGGCTGGCCTCATACCTGCGATCCTCCTTCTCAGCCTCCCAAGTGGTGCGATTACAACTGTGTGTCACCGTGCCCGGCTGCATCATCCTTGATGGCTGTCTGGTGTTCCATTGCTTAGATGGACCACAACTTATCTATCTGGTCCCCACTCCAAGGACATTTACTCATTGTTGTTGTTGTTGTTGTTGTACATTTGGTACTAAGGATTGAACCCAGGGGCATTCTATCTCTAAGCTACACCCCCAGCCCTATTTCATTTTTTATTTTGAAACAAGGTCTCGCTGAGTTGCCGAGACCATCCTCCAACCTGTGATCCTCCGGTCTCAGCCTCCCAAGAACAGGACTTACCGGTGTGCGCCACCAGGCCCGGCTCCTTCGCCCACTTTCTAATGGCAGTGAGCATTCTTGTTTGGACAAGTCTGCAAACAAAAGGTGAAGTTCCTCGAGGTCAAAGAGTTGGCTCAAAGCACGTGCGTGTGACAGAGGATGCGCCCTGCGGGTGACGTCGTCTCTAGAGGCCCAGTCTATAAGAAGGTGCTGAGCGTTTTATTTGAGGTCCACTGGAGCTGAGCTACTTCTCCCTAACTCTCAAGGATGAGCCCCCTCAAATTAGTTTGGCACTCGAGGCCCACCTGCCACAGCTCTGTAGTGAGCAGGAGCTGAGCGCTCTCGAGTCTTTCCAGAGACTTCAGGGATGAATGACTGTTTGCTGATAGTGCTGGTAAACATTCCGTGGCGGCAGGAGACAGCAGTTCTCAAATACCCCCAAAGCCCCCTTCTTCTTCCTCTTCCTCCTCCTCCTCCTCTTCTTCTTCTTCTTCTTCTTCTTCTTCTTCTTCTTCTTCTTCTTCTTCTTCTTCTTCTTCTTCTTCTTCCTCCTCCTCCTCCTCCTCCTCCTCTTCTTCTCCTTCTCCTTCTTCCCCTTCCCCTTCTTCCTCTTCCTCCTCTCCTCCTTTTCCTCTTCCTCTTCTCCTCCTCCTTCTTTTTCCCCTTCCCCTTCTTCTCTTCTTTCCTCCTCCTCCTCCTCTTCTTCTTCTCCTCCTCCTCCTCCTGCTCCTTCTCCTTCTTCCCCTTCCCCTTCTCCCCCTTCCCCTTCTTCCTCTTCCTCCTCTCCTCCTCCTCTTCCTCTTCTCCTCCTCCTCCTCTTTTTTCCCCTCCCCCTTCTTCTCTTCTTTCCTCCTCCTCCTCCTCCTCCTCCTCCTCCTCCTCCTCCTCCTCCTTCTTCTTCTTCTTCTTCTTCTTCTTCCTTCTTCCTTCTTCTTCCTTCTTCGTACTGGGGGTGGAACCCAGGGTCTTTCTACCTCCAGGCAACATTCCCAGACCTATTTTACACTTTATTTGGAAACAGGGTCTCACTAAGTTGCTGAAAGCCTCCTTAAGTAGCTGAGGCTGGCTTCGAACCTGTGCGATCCTCCTGTCTCAGCCTCCCAAGTGCTGGGATTATAAGCGAGCGCCACCACGCCCGGCTGGGCTTCATTCTTCTTAACAATGTCTTTTCAGCTTCCTAATTGGCCAGCATGTCTACCCAGATGGAGGTAAAATGGTAATATGGACCAGGAGGGTTCTGCACGGATGCCTTTTTTCCAACTCTTAGGTACCAGGACTGCTGGAGCCGGGGCCTCCTGGTCAAAATCAACCTGCTTGAGCTGTCAGGGAGGCATGACTGGAATCCCAAGACTTGGGAGGCTCAGACAGGAGATTTACAGGTTCGAGGCCAGCCTCAGCAACTTAAGGAGGCCCTCAGCAACTTAGTGAGACTCTGTTTCAAAATCAAAAGGGCTGCGGTTGTAGCTCAGAGGTAGAATGCCACTGGTTGCAATCCTCAACATAAAATAATCAACCTGCCAGGTGTGGTGGCGCATGCTTGTAACCCCCACACTTGGGGGGCTGAGACAGGAGGATCGCGCAGGTTCAAAGCCAGCCTCGGCTACTTAGTGAGGCTCTCAGCAACTCAGTGAGACCCTGTTTCCAAATAAAATATAAAAATAGGTCTGGGAGTATAGCCCAGAGGTAGAAAGCCCCTGGGTTCCATCCCCAGTACCACAAAAAACAACAACAAAATTCAACCTGCTGGAACCACGACGTTGCTCGTTAATCCACTGCTTCTCAACAGCTGTGGAATTTAGCATCAGCCATGTGTCAGAAATTGGGCTGGGCTCTGGGGACAGAAGGGTGGGAAAAGGGAAAATAAGACATGGTGTTTGGAAATGCACAGAAATTATTCTTGGAGGCCGAGCATCCAGTGATGGACATCAGGTGCCCCGGGACAGGCAAGCGGGGTTCAGGAACAGAGTGAGGGTGACCGTTATGTTTGTATCGTGTGTTGTTTGAATGCTTAACATACCCCTTGTGCAAATAACAAGACAAAAAAGTTTTGTTTTGTTTTGTTTTTTGGTGGTACTTGGGTTCTTGGAAGCCTTTCTACCTCCGGGCTACACTCCCAGACCTATTTTATACTTTTTATTTGGAAACAGGGTCTCCTAAGCCAGCGCAGCTGGCTTCGAACCTGTGTGATCCTCCTGTCTCCGCCTCTCAAGCACGGGGATGACAAGTGTGCGCCACCACGCCTGGCAAAAGTTTTTTTTTTTTTTTTAATTAAAAGTGGGACCACTTGGGAGGGAATCTAGAGTCCTGAGCGTTCTAGGACACGGGAGAAGGGAGTGGGCCTCCTGCCCTCAGCTCTGCTGCGGCTCCCAAGCTTTCTGACTTCCCCAACCAGAGCAGGGCAGCGTGGCTGTGGCCGCCGGGAGCAAGGGTGCGGGGCCCCCACTCCCCGCCCTGCCCGCCTCCCCCTGAGCACTGTGGGTGAAAAGCCCAGGCGGGGGCATCTTGCTAAGAGGGTTCCTCATCTCTCCAGCCATGAGTTTTGGCTATGAATCAGCGTCCAAGAAACTTCTGTATGAACCAAGTTTGAGGGAGCACAGCCCAGGGCAGGGACTTCTAGGGTCCGGTGGATGGGATATTTTAAACTAGTTTTAAATTGCACAACTACTACTTGCTGCTTGAAAAACAAAGAAAGAAAAAGAAAACAAATAAAACAAAATAAAAGTGTTTAAGCACGGTAAGTGTTCTTTTACCATCTTCAAATCTAACTCCCAAGAGTAGATACCAACAACAGTAACAACAATAAACGCAGACCTTATGGGCACCACTGCTTCTAATGTCTTGCATACTTAATACTTTTAGTCTTTACCTCGGTACTAGGAGACTGGAACAATAAACATCACCCCTTTCTACTAAAGAAACCGAGTCCCAGAGAGGTTAAATAACTGGCCCAGTGTCACACAGCTTAAATGTGTGTGTGTGTGTGTGTGTGTGTGTGTGTGTGTGTGTGTGTGTTTGGTGGTACTAGGGGTGGAACCCAGAGGCTTTCTACCTTCGGGCTATACTCCCAGACCTTTTTCTTTTTTAATATTTTATTTGGAAACAGGGTCTCGCTAAGTTGCTGAAAGCCCCACTAAGTAGCTGAGGCTGGCTTTGAACCTGTGCAATCCTCTTGTCTCAGCCTCCCAAGCGCGGGGATTACAAGCGTGCACCACCACGCCCGGCAACTTAAACGTGTTTGAATCAGGTTTTTAATTCAGGCATCTTGCTCCAGAGTGTAAGTGTGCACTAAGTGTTTTTCTGCCAAATTTATAAATACATTACTTCTCTCTCTCTCTCTCTCTCTCTCTCTCTCTCTCTCTCTCTCTCTCTTGCTATATGCCTCCAATTATATATGCATGCATATATTTTCTAATACATATTTATATGCATATATACATACTTATAATTCCTTATACGTACATACGTTGGGCTTGGTTACCTGCCATCCACAGTGCAGGACACAGAGGTGCTGTGCACAGGCTTTCCAAGGCTCTTGTCTGACTGGAGGTACCATCTGGTAACCAACATGTAAACAGGCTCCAAACTCGTCTGTTGAGCAGCCCGGGGCAACGGTTTGGATAAATGTCCCCAAAGGCTCATGTGTTGCCACAGGGTTGGTCACCAGCCAGTGGTCCTATTGGAAAGTGGTGGAACCTTTTAAAAGAAGGGTATAGTGGGGAGTCTTCTGATCATTAAAGGTGCGTCGTTGAGGGGATAATGGGACCCCAGCCCCTCTCTCTTCCTCTCTCTGCCTCCCGGTCACCCTGACATGAGCAGCTATGCTCCCACCATGATACGCCGTCTCACATCATTGGCCAATGGGGCCAGTCGATCGTGGACCAAAGCTTGCAAACCTGTGAGCCAAAACAAACCTTTCCTCTTTATTAGTTGGTCATCTCAGCTATTTTGTTACGGTAATAGAAAGGTAACTAATACACCCAGGGAAAAATCTTAGACAGATTCACTGCAGGCTCAATAATTTACAGATAGGGAAAGCAAAATGAATCCAGGCATGATGGTGTATTCCTGTAATCCTAGACCTTGCTGACACAGGAGGATAACAGGTTTGGGACCAGCTTCAGCAACTTAATAAGATTATAAGATCTTAGCAGCAAGACCTGTTTCAAAATTTAAAAAATTAAAAAGGGGTGGGGCTGTAGCTCAGAGATAGAATGCCCTTAGTTAAAAAAAAAAAAAAACCAACAACAATAACAAAACAAAAACAAAATTAGTTGCTGGTCTTACCTCATTTTGCAAGAAAAATGTCATTTCTTTCGGAAATATAGTCAATCAAAGCTGTAAAAATAGTTTCTCTCGTCTCTCCTGAAGCCTCATCAGTTCCCCTTCATCTTCTAGATTTAGTGAACATACCCAGCAGAGTCTCGGTTCCTCCAATTTTCTGACACAAGTCCTTGCACATCCTGGTCCTCTGTTTGAGCCATACTTGTTCCTGCCCTCCTCATTTAGCCCCTCACGCACCTAAATGATCCCTTCCTTCTTCTGGTACGGAGCCCACACCCATGGAAATGTTCAAGGTCCAGCGCTGACCCTGCCTCCTCTCCGAGCTTCCTTGGTGAATGTGGAGCCATGTTGACCTCTGCATCTCCACATGCATCTCCACAGTGGTTACTTACAGTTCTGGCTTCTGGCTCGTCAAATCCTCCCCAGCAAGACTGGAGGTAAATTGAAGGCTGGTCTTCCCTAGCACAGAGAACGATGCTTAGCACAGAGCAGGTGCTTAATAAACATGCCTTCCGCTCTGCGTGCCTGGGCTCAAGGCAGCACAATGCTGCAGGGCTCCACTGGCTTGCTATCTTTCTTTCTTCCTTCCTTCCTTTCTTCCTTCCCTTCCTTCTTTCTTTTCTTTCTTCCTTTCCTTTCTTTTTTTCTTTCCTTCTTCTCTTTCTTTCTTTCCTTCTTTCTCTCTTTCTTTCTCTTTCTCTTTCCTTTCTTTTCTTCCTTCCTGTACTAGGGGTTGAAGCCAGGGGCATTCTACCTCTAAGCTACACTCCCAGCCCTATTTTTATTTATTTTTTAATCTTGAAACAAGGTCTCCCTAGGTTGCCGAGGCTGACCTTGAACCTGTGATCCTCCTGTCTCAGCCTCCCAGGTCCTGGGATCCTTTGACTTTCATTCCATAGGTCGGTGGCCAGAAACCAACCAAGTGAGATTTTTAGTTGTAAAAGCTGACTTTCGTGAGTTCAAACGTGTGTGTTTATCAACTGAGTCAGCCAGTGACTCTAATTTGATATTATCTGAAAGTAGAGGGTGGTTACACAGCCGTGCAGGGCTCCTACTGTGCTTATGCCCTCACGGGCTGCCGACCTACTGCGCGGGTCGGTAGCAATAAGGCTTATGTCACTGACTTGCAGCCCTGTGACCGTCGGCTAAGGTAGGTGGTAGAGACCGTGTGTTTATGACTCACCCCTTCATGAGGTCAGATATAATTAGTCAGTGTCCAAGGAAGGGGCAGAAGCTACCCCCAAACTCAGTCATCAGAGGAGAGTTTTGGGTGGGGCTTAGGAACCCAGCAAGGGGTAACGGTGCGGGTCCGACAGCAGTTACTGCCCCACCGGTGCTGGGAGGGGGCGGTAGCTGCTTGGCAGGTGCAGTGACCAATCTGTGACCTGCAGGAAGACAGCGAGGAGTAAATATCCATGACCTCCGTGAGCGGCTCCCATTGGTCACACCCAGCAGCAGCCTGTTGGTACGGTTCCCACAGACCAACACTCGCTACCCCACAAGTAACAGGGTGACATCCCACCCACTTTTTCCCTGTCTCTCTTCCTGTAATGTACATAAAGGCTTCTTAGACCACCTGCTTTGCAGCAATGTATAAGAGGTTTTTTTTTTTAAATCTTCCCTGCTAAATATTTATTTATTTATTTGGTATTGGGGATCCAACCCGGGGGCATTCTACCTCTGAGCTATACCCCAGCCCTCTTTTATTTATTTATTTTTATTTTGAAATAGCCTTCTAGCTAAGTTGCCAAGGTTGGCCTCGAACCTGTGGACCTCCTGTCTCATCCTCTCAAGTACTGAGATTATAGGCGTGTGCCTTCATGCCCAGCACTTAGCATAATGTTTTCAAAGTTCCTCTGTCTTGTAGAAAGGATCGGTAGTCCTTCGTTCCTTGTCGTCCTTGTTGTTGTCTTGTATTGGGGGAGGAATTCAGGGGGTTCATTCTACCTCTGAGCTATACCCCGGCCCTCTTTAGTTTTTTTATTTTTGAAACAGGCTCTCACCAAGTTGCGAGAGCCTCACTAAGTTACTGAGGAAGGCTTTGAACCTGCAAGCCCCCTTTCTCAGCCTCCCGAGTACTGGAAGTACGAGCGTGCGCCACCACTCCTGGCTCCTTCATTCCTTTTAGTGGCCAAGTAATATTCTATTTCATGGGTAGACCACATTGTGATTTCCATTCTTTTTCTTTTTTCGTCTTTTGTGGTGCTAGGAATCGAACCCAGGGGACTTCTACCTCCGAGCTCCACTCCCAGGCCGATTTTTTATTATGTATTTTGAGACGGCGGGGGGGGGGGGGGGGTGCCTCATTAAGTTGCAGAGGGCTTCACTAAGTAGCCAAGGCTGGCCTTGAACTGGATCCTCCTGTCTCAGCCTCCCTGGGCTTGTACTGGGATTACAAAATGCACCACCACGCCCATTCCTTAGTTGACGGGCATTCGGGTGGTTTCTGCTTCTTCTAGGGTTAGGGTTAGGGTTAGGGTTAGGGTTAGGGTTAGCGGCAGTTTTGAGTGGCCCTGCCAAGGACATCTGTGTACACGTTTTTGTGTACCTGTGTGTTCGATGCTCTGAGTATGTGCTGTGTCTCCTCCCTGCCTGGAGCGCTCCTCTTCTTCTCCCTGGCCCCCTCTGTCCTCCTAGGGGCCTGCCTCTTTCTCGCAGAGCCTGCTTTGACTGGGGGCTGTCTCTCCCCTGGGCTCCCACCGCCCACGTCTCCCCAGGTGCACCTGCGCCTCCAACACCATGCTGTCCCCCTTCCTCCCCGTCTCCTTGTTGGCCTCTGAGCCTCTCAAAAGCAAGAGTTAGGACACTGTCCTAACTCTAGTCACACCTAGTGTGGTCCGTGGGATGCTTAGGATTAAATGAACGGACTAGCAATTGGATGACAGCCGAGACTCTCCACAACTCTGCTGTGAATGTGAACCTGGGCAACGAACAGATGGAGGTCCCGTTCCTAAGTTGGGAGGAGCAAAAAGGCTTTGCAGAAGCTGGGCAGATGGCACACACCTGTCATCCCGGGGCTTGGGAGGCAGAGATGGGAGGATTGCAGGTTCGAGGACAGCCTCAGCAGTATGACAAGACTCTCAACAACCTAGCAAGACCCTGTTTCAAAACAAAAAAATTAAAAGGACTGAGGTTATAGCTTGGAGATAGAACTCCCCCGGATTCACTCAGTTCCCAGTACTATACTCCCCGCAAGTCATGTGGGCTAATTGTGGTGGCGCACACCTGTAATCCCAGTACTTGGGAGGCGGGGACAGAAGGATCCCAGGTTCTCGGCCAGCCTCAGCAACTTCTGAGGCCCTCTGCAAATTAGTGAGACCCTGTTTTACAATAAAGAATGAGCCGGGCATAGTGGCGCATGCGGGGAGGCTGAGACAGGAGGATCGCACAAGTTCGAAGCCAGCCTCAGCTGGCTTAAGAGACCCTGTTTCCAAATAAATATATAAAATAGGTCTGGGAGTGTAGCCCAGAGGTAGAAGGCCCTTGGGTTCTGTACCCAATACCACCAAAAAAAAAAAAAAAAGAAATAGGGCTGGGGGTGTAGCTTGGGGGTAGAATGCCCCTGGGTTCAGTCTCCAGTAACACACACACACACACACACATACACACACACTGAAGTCTGAAGACAGAGGTGTGTGTGTGTGTGCTCTTGTCTATTTAGTGAAGGGTTCTACAGGGTTAGAGCATGGGGAAGGGAAGGGAACACCAAGCCTACTTTGGGGGAACATTTCTTCCCCCCGAAATCAGAGTCTCAGTCTCACATCTAGTGGTCCCCTTCCCACTGCTGACCTCTGGGGCTAACCGCGCAGAGGTCAGAGGTCCACCGAGGCCACCCTCGTCGGCTGTCCGCACTGACCAAGATACAAATCTTTCTTTCCGCAGGTTGGTGAAACCCTGTGTCCTTGGAGAAAGCTGGTTTCCGTCTTCCTGAGGGGGAGCCCCGAGCTTGAAATGCTGCGCGCCCCGGCCCTTCGAGAAGGAGGTGGAGGATAAAGACGGCACCTGGAGAGATAGTAGAATCGTGGACCGGGACTGGGGAAGCCCTTGGGAATTCCAGCTGCAGACACAGACACCCTAATGCTATTTACATATAGCACTATATATACACAAAAAGGAGAAAATATGAATCTTATGTATCAGTGCATGCCTTGTCGAGGACGTGGTCCCCTCCCTTTCTACACCTTGCGATGTGAACTCTGATACTTTGTAATCTCTGGGGCACCGGAAGAGAGATGCCGGCTGCTATGTACCTAGGAAACTTGCAGAGACTGGTGGGAATTAGCCTCAGCATCCCCCAACTGCCCGGCATAGATGCACAGATGCTGCTGGAGTAAGAGGCAAAATTGCAAAAGGTGAGAGAGAGAGAGAGAGAGAGAGAGAGAGAGAGAGAGAGAGAGAGAGAGAGAGAGAGAGATCGAGCGAGCTGAGGGCCAGTTTTATAGGGGCAGTGTCCATTTTGTGACACGTCCTAGCCTCTCTCTGTGATCCTGTCTAGACAGGTCGCTAGATCCCACTGTTGCAGCCAGAGAAATAAGATGTGGGTCATTTTTCCCCCCTGCCAATTTAGTGTCTCTGGTGCTTCCCTTTAACGTTGGTGGCGCTACGCGTGTTCTTCTCTGGGCTTTGGTGGCCTTCCATGGACAGGCCCGGAAGGCCAGGGACCCTGGGAGATTTCTCTTTTGCTGTTTCCGATTCTTTTGTTTAAAGAGACGAGACGCCAGAGTGTCACTTGAGGGTCTCTTCTCTTTCTCGAGGTGGGAGCAAGTGCCTCGAGGTCTGGGAAGGTAGGGGGGCGCTGGCTCTGAGGGCCCGACTGGCCTCATCTGTGACTCGATTTCTGCCTCCTGCATCCCTGCAGAAGTGTCCCAAGAGTCCAGCCCATAGCCCCCCCCCCCACAGGGATTTCAGGGCTTAGTTTTTATGAATTAAAGAGCCAAGAAATGGCTACATTGGGTTGTGAGTGATTTACGTGAAAGGCACCATGGGGGAGGGAGGAGTTTTTCAAATGAAATGTACCAGCATCTCACTGACTATCAGAGGTCTGATTCCCTCCCACCCACAACCCCAGGATAAGCTACTATTTTCAGAAGTTTCTAGAAGGGCTAAAAAAAAAAAAAGAGGTGTGCTGGGCTGAGACTTGGCTGCAAAGAACCTTCAGGGAGTGATTATTGTTATTCTTTTTGCTTTCATTTTTTAAAAAAAATCCAACAGCAAGCAGGTATTATTTCTCTGCGTGGACATCACATGGTCACACACTGTCATTTGGTAGCTGAGATGATCAGCCATCTGGGGAGAGTCATTCTCCAAGGCTGGATCTGCAGGTGGCCCCCCAGCACCTAGGAGTGGGGCTCCCGGGGTGGGGGGCTGCGGCACGGGGCTCAGTAGTCCAGGTGCGTTGGCTGAAAGGGAACGTGATCTCCTTACGCGATGCTGACCAGGGTCTTTAGACCATGCAGCCTCTCCGAGTCGCTGCAAGCGAGAGCTGAGCTTTTCTCTCTTTCTTCTGATTTTTAAATCCATGCCTTATGATTATCTAAATAGCCCTTGAAAGAAAAATGCAACTTAGAGTTGCTAAAGCAAGGGAATCCCCCCCCCCCCAAATCCACAAAGCAAAGCAAGACACCTGAATCTTGGGGCCGCTGGCTTCCCGTCCTGTCTCAAACCTTCCAGCTGACGTTTGCAGGGAAACGCAGGGCAGGACGGTGTTGCAGTCCCCACCCAGCAGGGACTTAGGGCAGGTCACTGGAATTGCATGAAACACGTCCACGTGTTGTGTCACTTTCCTAGCCGGACAGGAGACCCAGCAACTCAGTGTCCCGGGGCCGGGTTTCTATGACCACACTTGTGAACGCACGGTCATCAGCTCGAAGGCTGTACCTTCAAGATCACAGTGAGGACACGCTGACCTGTTAGACCCAGGAAAAGGGTGGGTGGTCAGAAGTCCCCCCCCCCACACGCCTCTTAAAAAAAAAAAACTTGTTGATGACATTTCCCCTGGAGGGGCTAAACTCCGAACTGCATTTTGGGGTGGCATTTTGGGGGATTTCAATTTCAGTGAAACCTCGTTGCTGGGAGAACCGGACAGCCTGGTCCTCCCGATGGGAGCTTTGCAGCCAAGTCCCGTGTACATATCCTCATGTATTATTAGAAACTGTGTATTTATTGAATGCTGGCCTTTCCTTGCACATCATTCATTTGGGTGCACTTCTTGACTGCCCCGGCTTTTGACAAGGGGTTGTTTTTAAACGCTTGTCTTTTTTTTATATACGAGATTTGACTTCTTAATGGACACTTGTATTAGGAAATTGAAGTGTGACATATATGTATATACCGCCTCCGCCGTCTCCTGTTGCGTTTCGCGGATTGCATGAGATAGTGGGATGGGCTTTTGTTTTTTAAAAAAATATTCCCACAGTGTGCAAAGCGCTGGCACCAGCCCCCCTCCCCTTCCCTCTGGCTGCCAAGGAACCATCGATTTTGATTAGGAGAGCCTCTGTGAAGAGAGGGAGAGGGAGAGAGAGGGAGAAAGACAGAGAGGAGAGAGGGAGGGAGGCTTGGAAATAAATTTTAAAAAAGACCTCATATCGGGTTTCAGCAGACAGCAGAGAGAGAGACCTTGCAAAGAGCAGGGGGGGGGGGGCTCTGAGATCATCCCTCAGGTTGCTCGCTGCATAATAAGGTGGGGCGCTCATTTTGCCTCATTCCTGGCTCTCAGAGGGTGGGCGACCGGAGGGACCAAAGCTCCTCCACAGGACTTCAACCTTCCAGATTAGGTCCATCCCATTCTGGAAGCTTCTTTTCTTCACCCCCATCCCCCCCAAAGCAAATAAGAGCTCTTTTCAAAGTGGGGGTCCCACTGCCTATCCCCTCTGTCTCGATGCGGTTGGAGGGGCGTGTCTTTGGGGAGCTGCCGGCTGCTGCCCGCCTGCCCGGGTCCCGGGCACCGTGGAGACTGGAGACTCCCTTCCCGCTCCTTTCAGTGGTCTCCTGTTTCTTTTCTGTTATGATGCCGGGAGGGGGGTGGTGATCCAGACAAGCCGTGTGTGTCTGGTTTCACAGTTGATGTAGCCGATCTCATGTAGTTGTTAACTATTCTCTCGTTTCTGACGATGGCAAAATATCACACTTTCCCTGCTGGGAAACCGGGGTGGGGCGTCCTCACCTACCCGTCTTTTATACAAGTATCTTTGGGGGACACTGGATCACGAGGCAGATTTTTTTTTTTTTTTATGAGTGTTTATCCAACGTCAAAAGCTGCAGAGATCAGTTTCTAGGCTGACAGCAAATGTTTTTCTGCAAGCCTCCTTAGGTCAACCGGAAGCAAGCAGAGTCCGAAGGTGGTCAGGGAGTTCAGGGGGGACGAAGGTGGTCAGGGAGATCAGGGGGACAGCGTAGACGCTGCAGCCTGGTCCCGTTCATGGAAGGAAGGTCACATCAAAGGATCATTTTAAAGCATAAGCTGAAAGTTTATTTTTAACAATTGAACTGAGTCAGTCAACATGTTTATTGAGCATCCATAGTATGCCGGGTTTGTAGAATTCCCTTGTGGAAGGGAACCGGCTTGTTGATGGTGGAGGCGCGGTCCCGTCTGGAGCCAGCCGATGTGAAATGCCCCTTTTCCAGGCTGGTTCACAGTTTTTAACAGATTTCTCAGGTCACCACCGTGACCCCCAAGCTTTGCCGGCAGATTGTTATATGGTGTTTGCTGCACGCTACGCTATTGGCTGGACACAATTAAAATAGAGCTTGTGATCTCCACTCGTTCCCAGCCTGAGGACAGGTCCTTTCTGGAAGGCTCGCCTCTGTCGAGTCGTGTGCAAAGTGCTTTTACACATCTTCCCTTGGCGGTCCTGCTATTCCCACTTTATAAGCAAGGAAGTGGAGGCTCTGAGAGAGGTTAGCAACTTAGCCGACAACCGCCCAACCACGGGATGGCCAAGCCAAGGTGGGGCTGGAGTCTGAGTCCCCAAGTGCGCTGCCTTTCGGGTCCCTTTGTGGGGTTTTGCTAGTTTGAGGGCAGGTACACAGGTGTGGCCCTAAGAGACCTGGGAGCTTGACTTAGTTCCCCCAGAAACCGCACCCCACTCAGGGACACTCCAGGGAAGGTCAGATGATTTAGTGGAGAGTTGATACTGAGTCCTAACCCGTGGAGTTCCAGGGCACACTGGGGCCTGTCTGACTTACTCCCTAACTTGGGAAAATCTTTTCCCCTGCCCCCTCCCCCACTGCAACACACAACCCCCCCCCCCCCAGGGTCACCTGTACTTTAAACGCCAAGGAGCCTGTGCACCTTGCTTGGAAGGGTACCTGGAACCTCCAGAGCGGCGACGAGCTTGGGAGCATTCCGTTCTGGGTTCTGGCGTTGCTGGTTCACGTGTTCTTTTGTAAGAGGAATTTCGTATCTCGGAGATGCTTTGTACATATTTGTAATGATTTTATTAAAAAAAAATTGGTTGTGCACTTCTAGCCAAAGGTTTTTGTGTTTTCATTTCCTTTTGGAAGGTTGATCCACAAAGACCACAGTACAGTCGTGGTGCTGTACACCTGTAATCCCAGTACCTGGGAGGCTGAGACAGGAGGATTGCAGGTTTGAGGCCAGCTTCAGCAACTTAGCAAGACTCCCCTCCCCCGCAACTTAGTAAGACCCTGTTTCAAAATAAAAAATAAAATATGTTACGGATTGGGAGAATATGGTTTGTGGAAACCGTTCCCTGGGGACCCCTGCTAGGGTCCCAGACACACTTTCCCCCAACCCATAACAAAACCCAAAACCACCCCAAACAGAAGAAAAAAAACCATGGATTCTTGTCCTAAGAATAAATATGCGTAGCTTGGACCGTTGCTGAAGATTTAAAGAAGTTTATTAGAAAGATAGAAATACAGAAAATAGAAATACAGCCCCATGCCAAAATGGCATGAGGGGATGACTCGAATGAGTACACCAAAGGGCTGGCACGTGGACCGGACTTTTTATACCCATGACCTCCATCTTGTTTGGGTGACTCTGACGTAGTGAACGTCCCTGTAAGGTACCTCCCCCAACCAGGTGTGGCAAGGTGGCTCCTTTCCTGAAGGGCAAGGTCAAACCCCTCCCCATCCTCCCTAGGTCATCAGGTAGATCTCTTTAGAAAGCAGAAGTCCTAGCTCTCCTCTATTGACTTGGTAATTATTTTGAGCTAGGTTAATTTACATTGGAATAACTGCCTGTCTTAGGCAGAGGTCAAGTCCTCGCATAGATCTGCCCCTCACCCATGTCTGCCGCCATTTTGATACAACTATTTTTGAAATATCAATCATCTTCTTTTGAAATATATTAATAATCAGAGCTTTCCCAAATCTTCCTAGGCTGTTCCCAATACTGGTACACCCAGTACCACCACCAAAAAAAAAAAAAAAAAAAAAGAATAAAAAATAGGGCAGGGGGTGTAGCTCGGAGGTTGAATGCCTCTGGGTTCCATCCCCAGATCTGCAAAAAAAAAAAAAAATTGATAGTGAGTGTGTATCCCTGGGCCCCTCCCTGAAGCAGAAGGCCAGACTCTCTCCCCTCTCAAACCCCTAAGGACCCACAAGGGAAGGGTGTGTTTAAACAGGGCCATTGGGTTGAGCAGCATGGAACTGGCCTGACAATCCAAGAATCCAAGTCAACGTGCAAAGCCCAAGTGTACGCACGGCACCATGTGTGTGCCACGGAGCCTGCAGGCCGGTGTCCCCGGAGAAGGGCAAATAGGCCACTCTGGGTTGGGCGCGTTCACCCGGATGTACTTGATCTGGGACACGCCAGGGACCCAGGTTCTAGCGTCTTCCTAATGGGCTGAGATCCCTATAATCCTACCTACCACTTGGGAAAGCTGGGCTGAGACAGGAGAGTCGCAGGTTTGCGGCCAGCCTCAGCAACTTGGCGAGATCCTGTTGCAAAATAAAATAGGAGTGTAGTTTGGAGGAAGAATGTCCTCAGTGCCTCCAAAAAAAAAAAAAAAAAAATAGTGGGTGGGGGCTGGTGGGTTGTTTTTGTTCCACTGACTTCGAGGGGCTGACTTCATCCCCCCCCCCAAATCCTCGCCTCCGAGGCTCAGCACCTGATTGGGCTGGCCAGTGCTCCAAAGCCCACAGTCTGGAGTAACTGAGCTGGGGACAAATGCCTTGGGACATCTGCTGGAGCTTGGGGGAGGCAGAAGCCCTCTGTGCTGCACATAAGCGCCGAGCTGCTGGGGCCATCTTACCACCGGGGGTGGAGAGATGGCGTCCAAGTCGGCATGCAACCCGAGTCCAGCTGTACCTGCAACCCATACTGCTAAAGCAAACAATTAGAGTCCTGTCTAAATTGAAGGTGTTTCCTTCCTTCCTTCCTTCCTTCCTTCCTTCCTTCCTTCCTTCCTTCCTTCCTTCCTTCCTTTTCTTTCCTATCTCTGAGCTACACCCCCAGCCCTCTTTTTTTATTTTGAAACAGGTCTCGCTAAGTTGCCAACAGCCTCCTGAAGCTGATGAAGCTGAGGAGATAGAAAGGAAATAAGCAGATAGGGAAAAGGCCTTGGTAGAAAAAAGTTAATTTCCTGAGTTTCCTGAGGAGCGACAAATGCCTGAAACTCCAAAGGCTCAGAGATAAGAAGGATCAGAGCTTCACAAAGCCATCCTGAGTTTACTAATCAACAAACCCACCCAGCAAGTCTGGCATTCCTGAAAGGAGACCCTTCAAAGGACTTGCAAATGCCCTATGCAAATTCTCCTTGGAATCCCAAAAGTCACCCTAACCAAAAACGGACTTGCAAGTGGTCAGGCATTGGCCAGTCGAATGGCAAAAGGGGGACTTTCCCGCTCGGGACCCCCTCCCCTTTTGGAGAGCTGTTCTCTCTCTCGCAGGTCGTGTTGGCCCTGAGAGAAGGCAGAGTGCATCTGAGGGCACGTGGCTCGGGTGACTCTTGAGTAGTGACCTGAAGGCCTCTGCTGGACATCATGGCTGACCAGGCCCCTAGGGGTGACCTGTACCTCTTTTCTGGCAGATTACGTGGACTCTGGGAGAAAGTAGTTTGCAACTGATGGGCACTTGGCTCGGGCGACACTCGGGTAGTGACCCTGAAGGCAGCTACTGGACCCCGGAGTTCCGACAGCCCCTATGGGGTGTTCGGCCACTTTTCTCTATTCCCTTCTGGCAGATCGTGTGGACTCTGGAAGAAAGCAGCCTGCTCCTGAAGGCAATTCGGCTTGGGCTACTCTCAAGTATTGTCCTGAAGGCAGCTGCTGGACCCAGAGTTCCAGCCCCTTTGGGGGTGTTCAGCCACCCTTGCCCTATTCCCTGCTGCTTCCAATAAACCTTTTACTCCCCTTCCTGAGGTCTGCGGGTGTCATTCTTCGCTCTCCGTAGACAAGAACTCGTCGGGGTTTTATCTCAAGAAACCCCCGTTTCAAAGCTAGCCTCGAACCTGGATCCTCCTGTCTCAGCCTCCCAAGTCCTGGGATTATAGGCATGTACCACCACGCCCAGCTCGAAGCTCTCTTTGACTTGGTTTTCTAACCATGGCAACCAAAAGGCTCTGCCTTGCGACGTTGCCGTGGCTGGCGTCTTTGTGGTACCTCGCGCTAACGATCGACATTAGCCATCGACTACCATCTGGTACCCAGGCCGGCCCTCTGTGAACCAGCCTGCGCATCCTGGGTCCATGTAATCGATCGGAACCCCTATCGCGCCCCACGGAGGCCCTTGCTGACCCCTCTGAGATCACGTGCCCCTGTCCTGAAGCTGTGTGTGCCTTGCTAGTGTTTGAGGCCTTGAGGGCTCCTCTTGGACCTTGGGTGCTGCCCCGTGGAGAACTCCAAGCGCCCACCGGTCCCTCTATCCACCCAGAAACAAGGCGTAGCTGGTGTGTTTCTATGAGCGTGAAAACCATGGGGCAGGATGCTTTCTGAGCTGTGACTTGCTTTGCACCTGTCATCCCAGTGCAGGAGGATTACAGGTTTGAGGTCAGCCTCAGCAACTTAGCAACCTGGAGTCTGGCCGAGGCTGGGCCTCCCCAGAAGCCACCCTGGTCTGTTTCGTTCACTCCCTTACTGGCTCCTCCTGGGAGCACACCACTGATTAATCACACACCCCGCCTCCTCTTTTATTTTGGTACTAGGGGTTGAATCCAGGGCATTCTACCTCCAAGCTACATCCCACAACCTTTTTCTTCAGTACTGGGGATGGGACCCAGGGGCATTCTTGTTCCGAGCTACACCCTCAGCTCTATTTTTTATTCTTTATTTTGAAACAGAGTCTCACTGAGTTGCAAAGGGCCTCACTAAGTAGTAGCTGAGGCTGTCCTTGAACCGCGATCCTCCTGTCTCAGCCTCCCGAATGCTGAGATTATAAGCGTGTGCTACCATGCCCGGCTCCCCCAACCCTTCCTATTTTATTTCATTTTATTTAAACAGCACCTGAATTGCTGAGTCTTGCTACATTGCTGAGAAGCTGGCCTTGAACCTGCGACCTTCCTGTCTCAGCCCCCCAGTACTGGGATTCCAGGCGTGCACCACCGCGCCTGGCCATCACACACCTCTTGACAATCCCTGCTTGGGAGGAAGCGGTGGAAGACTCGCCCCACGAAGTGGTGTCTCACTCGCCCCACAGTGGCCCACTGGCTTCGCAAGGTGACGGGACAATCACACCGTAAACAAAAGTTGCATCGAAAGATGGGATTTATTGGCCGATGGGAGACATAAAGACACCAGACACAGCAGTTTGTCCCGAGCAGAAAAGGACTTTGGGGTTCACTTTACCTCTCCTCCCTAACAGTGGGCATGTTCCCCGAGGCACCACAAATTCTCTTCTTTCTCTCTTTTTTGGGTCCAGGGACATTCTACTTATGAGCTACACTCTCAGCCTTTTAAAATTTTTTTATGGGCCTCACCGAGTTTCTCAGGGTCTAAGTTGCTGAGGCTGGCCTTGAACCTGCGATCCTCCTGTCTCAGCCTCCCAAGTACTAGGATTACCAGTGTGCGCCACCACGCCCGGCTCAGTTTCCTCTTTTTTTTTTTTTTTTTGTGGTACTGGGGTTCCTGGAAGCCCTTCTACCTCCGGGCTACACTCCCAGACCTATTTTCATATTTTTATTTGGAAACAGGGTCTCCTAAGCCAGCGCGGGCGGCTGGCTTTGAACCTGCGCGATCCTCCTGTCTCCGCCTCCCAAGCGCGGGGATTACAAGCGTGCCCACCACGCCCGGCTCAGTTTCCTCTTTTGAAGACGGTGAGCCTTGGTAGTTACAGCCAGGTCCACAGCGGGTCATTCTTATTCCCCCACGTTTGTTAGTCTCAGGTTCTTGTACGCGAACAGGATCATTTCTGAGGACTTAGTGGAACCTGAGCCTGCGAATCATAAAATATTAAGAGCGGGATACAGGGAACCTGATACTTGATTGATCCTACTGGTAACGAATGAGTCACACACTGGCGAGGGTAAAGGAGAAGGGCATTGTTCTCTTCTGATGGGGACTCTTGGCTTCTTTTTTTGTTTTTTTGAGTGTTAGGTAGTTCAGCCAGCAGCCTAGTGTCCGGAGAACTCTGTCCTGGCCACTGTTCCTCCAGAACAGACATGAAGGCCTCTCACCTGGAAGAAAACCTCCAGAGACAGCCGGGAGTAGGGGGCACACACCTGAAATCCCAGTATTTGGAAGACTGAGACGGGAAGATGGCAGGTTCCAGGACAACCTCAGCAAGTACTGAGGCTCTCATCAACCTCGTGAGACCCTGTTTCAAAATAAAAATAAAAGAGTTACGAGTATATCTCGGGGGTAGAATGCCCTTGGGTTCAATCCCCAGTACCACACACAAGAAAAAGAAAGAAAATCTCCAGATGGCGCGCTCCCCAAGAGCACAGAAAATGAAAAAAAAAAAAAAAGATCCCACATGAAACCATCCCAGCAGCTTATCCTCGAGTTGTGACCTTTATAATGCCAGAAGCATGGCTCTTTGTAGAGCATTAAAGATTTTTTTCTGTGTGTGTACCTGGGTATATTGGCAAAACCATAGGCATATTCGACACTAACTTACACTGTTATGTTTTCAGGAATCCAGCAGATAATATACTAGGTGTTGTCACCCAGGGATGGCTACGGGGGGGGGGGGGGTGACTTCCCAGAGACATGTGTAGTTTGCAATCAGGTCTGACACCCAACACACCGCTCTGCTCCATCCCACGTAGATGTTGTTTGTTTGATTTTTTTTTTTTTTTTTTTGTACTGGAGATTGAACTCAGGGGCTTTCTACCTCTAAGCTACACCAGGGTCTTGCTAGGCTGCCGAGAGTCTGGATAAGTTGCCGTAGCTGACCTCGAACCTTCGATCCTCCTGTCTCAGCCTCCCTGTGTTGAGATTGCAGGTGTGCGCCACCACGCCCGGCTCCAGGCGGATACATTAGCAAGTCTTCCTGGCTCTGGTTTCTATGGGCTTGACGGCCAGGGCGATTGCTCTGATAAAAACCAGCTGCACGAGCCCCGTGCCTTCCTTCGCCTCTTCCTCAGAGCAGAGAGCACAGAGCAGTCACATCTATGCAGGCTGTTTTCCTCCAAGTCTCCTTTCTACTTGATTATCCAGGCAAGTGGGATTGTTAACATCACGGCCATCGCCATAGTAACTGAGCTTGAAAGATGCCATGCTGCCCTGGGAGGGAAGCCTTGCTGGGTACCAGAAAGGAGTCAGGATGTCAAGGAAAAGAAGAAATCCTAGTGCGGTGGTACACAGGGCCCAACGTCCCGGATCTCCCGGGAAGCGGGGGGGGGGGGGGGGGAGGCGGCATCTCGGGCTCCTCCATCTTCCCCCTGGGGCTTGCCTGCCAAACTGCTCACTAGCCACACAGACGGCTGTCTCTGAAGGTTGACGGTCAGAGAATAGCGTTGGGAGAGGAGTGGAGCGGGCGGCTTCCCGGCGGCTTCTGCGAGGTCAGCGGTGCCGTCGCGTCCCAGATTTCAAAGTAAGAGGGTTTCAGAGGCAGACGCTGTCACTGAGATCACAGGATAGGGGCCGCCACCGCGCTCTGTGCCCCGAAAAGTTCCTAATATGCATGGCTCCTTTATCTCTGAAGGCCACCAGGGCAGGGAGAGTTGTCCACTGTGGACAGAGCTTAAGAGACGTAGGAGAGGGAGAAGATGGAAGGAGGAGGAAGGAGGAAAAGATTCTGGAAGACACAGTGGAAGCCACATCTGGACAAAGCTGAGCCCTCCTTCATCTTGTAGTACTGAGGCTTGAACCCAGGGGCACTCTACCACGGACCAACATTCCCAGCTCCTTTTATTATTATTTATTTATTTGCAGTACTAGGGATTGAACCCAGGGGTATTCTACCATGGAGCAACATCTCCAGCTCCTTTTATTTTTATTATTATTTTTTGCAGTACTAGGGATTGAACCCAGGGGCAGTCTACCTTCGAGCTACACCCCCGCCCCATTTTTTTATCCTTTATTTTGAAACAGGGTCTCTCTACGTTGTGAAGGGCCTCACCAAGTTGTTGAGGCTGGTTGTGTACTTGCGATCCTCTGGTCTCAGCCTCCCAGGTTACCAGGATTACAACCATGCACCACCACGTCCGGCTTATTTTACTTATTTATTTATTGGTGGTACTGGGGTTCCTGGAGACCCTTCTACCTCTGGGATACACTCCCAGACCTATTTTATATTTTTATTTGGAAACAGGGTCTCTGAAGCCAGCGAGGCTGGCTTCGAACCTGCGCGATCCTCCTGTCTCCGCCTCCCGAGCGCAGGGATGACAAGCGTGCGCCACCACGCCCGGCTTATTTTTTATTTTTTAAATTTTGAGACAGGGTCTTGCTCAGTTGCCCAAGGCTGACCTCAGATTTGCGAACCTCCTGCCTCAGCCTCCTGAGTCTGTGGGATTACAGGCACGTGGCTAACGCCGACTCTTCCTGATACCCCAAATGGGACTGCGCACCCCAGGCAGAGCCCAGGAAAGGAGCAATCGTAAGGGACCATTCTGCGGAGCCGTCACAGGTCGATTTCTGGAGCTGGTGTCAGCGTGATCTGTATCTGAAGTGTCGTGCGCCTGGACGCTGATTCTTTTATTTATTTATTTTTTCTTTTGTGGGTCTGAGGATGGAACCCAGGGGCATTCAACCTCCGAGCTACAACCCCTGCCCTATTTTTTATTCTTTATTTTGAAACAGGGTCTCACTGAGTTGCAGAGGGCCTCACTAAGTAGCTGAGGCTGTCTGCGAACCGCGATCCTCCAGTCTCAGCCTCCCGAATGCTGGGATGACAAGCGTGCGCCACCACGCCCGGCTTACACTGGTTCTTAACCAAGAGGCATCACACCGCCTCTCATGCACCTGGCGCAGCAGGTCTCAGGGGCCCACGCCAGCAGGGTGTGCACGCTAGTGCAGGCGCAGATTTTAAACCAGCCCAGGCTGCGCTGGACACACTGTCCACCCTTGCCAGTTGGTGGCCCCGGGAAAGTTCCTCCACCCAGCTCTGTGCAGTCTCCTCACCCGTCAAAGGGAGGAAGAAGAGCATCTCCATTACGGGGCTGTTGTGAAGACGACGGACGGGCCGTAGCGCATCAGGGTGCTCGCGCCAAGCATACAAGGTGTCAGTGCGCCAAGTTACTCCAGCAAGACAGAGGGGCCCAGCAGTGGTATTTTGAAAACATTTTACGGTGACTCGAATCTAAAGGTTAGCAGCAATCGCCAGGCTCCTCCCGTGTTGGTAGCACCAAGTGCCAGCAACTGGGTACTAGGTTAAACTAAGGTGAGAACTTCAGCGCCTGCAATCCTAGTACTTGACAGCCTGAGTCGGAAGGGCCGCAGGTTCGAGGCCAGCCTCAGCAACGTAGTGAGACCCTGTTTCAAAACAAAAACATGAAAAGGAATAGGGGTAGCCGGGCGTGGTGGCGCACGCTTCTAATCCCCGCGCTTGGGAGGTGGAGGGAGACAGGAGGATCGCGCAGGTTCGAAGCCAGCCGCGCTGGTTTAAGAGACCCTGTTTCCAAATAAAAATATAAAAATAGGTCTGGGAGTGTAGCCCAGAGGTAGAAGGGCTTCCAGGACCCCCAGTACCACTAAAAAAAAAAAAAAAAATGGATGGGGGTATAGCTCAGGTAGAATGCCCCTGGGCTTAATCTCTAGTACCACATAAACAAAGTAAAACAAAACAAAATCCAGGCGTGAACTTCACAGCTGGATGTGGTGGCATATACCCATAATCCCAGTACTTAGGAGGCTGAGACAGGAGGATTGCAGATTTGAGGCCAGCCTTAGTAACTTAACGAGAACTTCAGCAACTTAGACCCTGTTTCAAAATAAAAAGGGCTGGGGCTGTAGGTGAGAGGTAGAATGGCCCTGGGCTCAATCCCCAGTACCAAAAAATATATATATAAAATAATAAGAATAAATAAAATGAAAACTTCACGCATCTCAGATTCCTTGACTTGGAGGGAATCAGATGAGCCTCCTGGGGGGAGGACCAAGGCTGAGACAGGATGGCTTCCCCTGCTGGAGAGGAAATACGCACACGCTATACCGCAGATCCGGAGGAGGGTGAGGGCGGCGAGGTCGGCGCCTGCCTTCGGGGCCGGAGGCGGTGGAGGCAGGAGGCAGGACCTTGGTGCCAGAGGCTATTTTCTAGGACCCCCTGGGGTTAAACCCAGGGACACTGACACATCAGCTTCTGCGTGGACCCTAGTACACCTGGAAGTGTGCAGAGGTGGCCCCATCCTTCCAGCAGCGCAGTGTATCCACGGCAACCGAGCGGCAGAGGGGGCAGGTGCGCTCGCGGTCCAGCCACAGGCAGAGGCACTCCTCACAGAACACGTGCTGCAGGAGGAGCAAGGGGCGCGATTGAGGAGCCAGCGCCCACGGGGACACACAGCCCCCCACTCAGCTCCCGGCCCAGCAGTGGGGCGGCAGCAGAGGAAGGCAGGAGAAGGTGGGGAGGGACACTTGGGACACTTCATTGACATGGGCGTACCAGAATTGAGGTGAATTTTTAATGTTTTGATGCTAAAGATGAAACCCAGGGCCCCATGCATGCTGAGCAAGTGCTCTACACCCCCAGATCCTGGGGAGAGCGAGGAGTGAGCCCTGATGAGCCTGAGGACTCCTGGCTGGGAAGACAGGCTGTGCAAAGGCCCTGAGGCTAGGGCATGCCTGGTGTCTTGGTATCCTGCAAGGAGCATGTGGCTGAGCCAGAGGGGTAGGAGAGGGAGAGGGGGTTGGGGGGCCAGGGGTGTAGATTGTTCAGGGCCTCGTGGGCCATTGTGAGGACTCTGGCTTTTATTCTGAAAATAGTAGGGAGTCATGGCAGAGCTCTGAACAGAGGAGAGACCAGACATGGTTTGCCGTTTAGAAAGACCCGTCTGCCTACTGAATTGAGAAAAGAACAGAGGAGTGGAAAGAAAGGCAGGGAGACTGGGAAGACCAGCAGTCCCACCCATCTTGGACTCCAGTTAGACAAGAGACAAACCCCCTGCCCCTCTTTTCCTTCATCTGCAAAATGGGGACCGTGCTTCCCACACCTCGAGGATGTTTAGCTGACATCTTAAGCCACGTAGCCATGGCAACCAAAGGCAGTGTGGGCACTCTTGACTGGATCTCGGATGGAGAAAATCCCTAGTGATGAGGCTCATTTTGAGGGTCACTGGAATCATTTAAGCATATTACTGTATATTAAATAATATTTTATAATAATTAATTTATTGTACTGGGGATTGAACCCAGGGCCATCCTACCTCTAAGCTATACCCCCAGCCTTTTTTTTTTTCTTTTAGATTTTAAAACAGGGTCTAGTTAGGTTGCTGAGGTCTCACTACTTGTTGATGCTGGCCTCAAACCTGTGATTCTCCTGTTTCAGCCTCCCAAGTACTGAGGTATATCATTTTTAAATTATAGGATTATGGTTAAGGGAGAGTCTGTGTTCTTGGGAGATGCACGCAGAAATATTTAAGGGTGAAGAGTCAAGAAGTCTGCAATACGCTCCCTATTCGTTTAGGAAAAAATCATATCACGAAAAGGCAAATGGGTGTGGTGGTGCACACCTGTAATCCCAGTATGGAGAGGCAGAGACAGGAGGATCACAGGTTCGAGGTCAGCTGCAGCGATGTATTGAGGGTCTGTGCAACTTCGTGAGACCATCTCAAAATAAAAATATAAAACAGAGTTGGGGCATACTGGGGCTATAGCTCAAAAGTAGAATGTCCTTGCAGTAAAAAGAAAAAAAAAATAAAAGACTTCTGGGGGCGTAGCTCGGAGATAGAATGTCTCTGGGTTTAATCCCCAGTATGAGAGATAGAGATAGAGATAGAGAGATAGAGAGATAGAGAGATAGAGAGAGAGAGAGAGAGAGAGAGAGAGAGGAAGAGAGAGAGAAGAGAAGAATGAGGAATCTAAATGAAGAAGAGAAAGGTCTTCATACTGTCATCTCCATCCTTAGTGTAGGTTTGACATTTTTATTTATTTTTTGTGGTACTCTGGATGAAACCCAGGGGCATTCTACCTTTGAGCTACACCACCAGCCCCTATTTTTTTTTATTCTTTGTTTTTAAACAAGTTCTCACCAAATTGCAGAAGGCCTCACAAAGTAGCTGAGGCTGGCCGCAAACCTGGATCCTCCTGTTTCAGCCTCCCAAATGCTTACAAGGGCGCACCACCATGCCTGGCTTGGGTTTGCCATTTTTCAAAATAAAAAAAGTTGGGACTTTTAAATTTTGCTAGCCTCAGCAACTTAGTGAGAACCTGTTTCAACATTAAAAAATAAAAAGGGCTGGGGGTGTAGCTCGGAGGTAGAATGCCCCTGAGTTCAATCCCCAGGACCACACATACACAAAAAGAGTCAGCGAAACCCTCTGTCCTGTGCAAGGCACCTCTGCCCTCTCAGGCTCAGCCCACGGTGGCCAGAGACACCGGCGAGGTGCTGCTGGTCTTCCACCATTCCTGGTGTGGTGGTCACTCCAAGATCCGGGACAGTGGTGTCTTGTCTGACCCTGCGCAAGAATTTTCTTTTTTTTCTGGTACTGAGAATTGAACCCAGGGCATTTTACTGCTGATCTACATCCCCTGCCCTTTTTATTTGGAAACAAGGTCTTGCTAAGCTGCTGAGTGTCTCAGTAAGCTGTGGAGGGTGGCCTCGGATCCGTGATCCTCCTGTCTCACGCTCCAAAGTACTGGAATCGCAGGTGTGTGCCACCACACCTGGCTCTGCCCAGGCATTTTTAATCCAGCTGCGAGAAGACAGGGTGTACCGGGAGAGACACAGAAGAGACACATTCAGAGCGAGGCTTGGACAGACTGCAGAAAGGAAGAAAGACTTTCACCTTGACATCATGTTCAAATAATCTGTGCAACGGAGAAGGCAGTACAGATGGTTCCGCGGCGTACGTTAAGATGCTCAGCCGCGCTTGTAATTAGGGAAATGCAAATCAAACGAACGCGGAGATGGGGCTTGTCACCTGTCAGGCTGGCAAAGCTCGAAAGAGGCTTGGTAACTCTGTGTCGGTGAGTGGGAACGCGAGGGGCCCTGTCCTACTGGGCGTGTGGGCGGATGCTGTCTTTATGGAGGGCAGCTGGGCAGTAGCTATCAAAACCGTGTGCTCTCTGGCCCAGAAATTCCACCGCTAGGAATTCATCCTACCAAGAACTCGCACACATGTGAGCCCATGAGAACTAGTATTTATTCAATCCTGACCATGGGCCAGGCAGAGTTGTGGGTTTTTTTGTCGTGTGTGTGTGTGTGTGTGTGTGTGTGTGTGTGTGTGTGTGTGTTTTACTGGGGATTGGGCCTAGTGACATTCTACCTTTGAGTTATATCCTTTTTTTTTGGTGGTACTGGGGTTCCTGGAAGCCCTTCTACCTCCGGGCTACACTCCCAGACCTATTTTATATTTTTATTTGGAAACAGGGTCTCTTAAGCCAGCGCGGCTGGCTTCAAACCTGCGTGATCCTCCTGTCTCCGCCTCCCAAGCGCGGGGATTACAAGCGTGCGCCACCACGCCCGGCTCTCCTATTTTATTTTGAAATAGCGTCTCACTGAGTTGCTTAAAGCCACACTAAATTCCTGAAGCGGGCCTTGAACCTTCAATCCTCCTGTCTTAGCCTCCTAAGTATTGGGATTTCAGGAGTGTCACCACGCCTGGCTATACTTTTCAATGTTACATTTGAATTAACTCAGTGAATCTCCCCATTTCAAAATCTTTGTGACAGCAGTGCTTGTAATAACAGAAGAATATAAGCTACACATGCCTAGCAATAGAAAAATGGAGTTGGGTGTGGTGGTATAGGCCTGCAATCCCAGTTCTTGGAAGGCTGAAACAGGAGGATTGCAGGTTGGAGGACAGCCTCAGTCATTTGGAGAGGACCCGAGCAACTTAGCAAGGCCCCAGTTCAAAATAAAAAATAAGAAGGGCGGTGTAGCTCAGAGGTAGAATGCCCTTGGGTCTGATCCCCAGTACTGAGAGAGAGGGGTGGGGGGGGAGGGAATGGTTAAACAAATTGTGGTCTATACATAAAATGGCATGTTACACAGTGGTAAATAGGATAGGAGTCAATCTCTAAGTAACTTTTAATTGCAAGTTGAACAGGCAAGGTACAGACAGCTTGAGTAGAATATGCTTTTATTGATTGATTGATTGATTGATTGATTGGTGGTACTGGGGTTCCTGGAAGCCCTTCTACCTCTGGGCTACATTCCCAGACCTATTTTATACTTTTTTTTTTTTTTTTTGGAAACAGGGTCTCTTAAGCCAGCGCGGCTGGCTTTGAACCTGCGCGATCCTCCTGTCTCCGCCTCCCAACAGCGCGGGGATTACAAGCGTGCACCACCACGCCCGGCTTGTATTTTTTTATTTTGAAAGAGGGTGTCACTAAGTTGCTGGGGTTGTGAACCTGTGATCCTCCTGTCTCTGCCTCCCAAGTACTGGGATTATAGGTGCCACCACGCCTGGCTGCAATTTTTAAATACATGCTGTTTTGGAATAATTTTATTATTTATTTATTTTTTAAAAAATTTTTGCGGTACTGGGGATGGAACCCAGAGGCACTCTACCTCCGGGCTGCACCCCAGCCCTATTTTATACTTTATTTGGAAACAGGGTCTCACTGAGTTGCTGAGGGCCTCACTCAGTAGCTGAGGCTGGCTTCGAACCTGCGCGATCCTCCTGTCTCAGCCTCCCAAGCGCTGGGATGACAAGCGTGCGCCACCACGCCTGGCTCGTGGAATGATTTTAGAATTACAGAAAAGTTGCAAACACAGGACAACATTTCTGTATACCTCTCGCCCGGTTTTAGTTCTGATCTTATCTTCTTGCCCTGCTCTGGTACGTTTGTCAAAGCTGAGAAACCCATGTTAACACTTTATTACCAACTAAATCCCCAACACGCATCAGGTTTCACCGAAGTCGTCGTTTCTGATGTCCTCCCTCTGTTCTGGGATCCTAAGCAGGTCCCATATTGCATTTAGTTGTCATGTCTCCTCATGTTTGAATTTTGATTCATGTAAATAGATGATCAACTTAAAAAGAAACAAATAGGCCGGGCGCGGTGGGCACGCTTGTCATCCCCGCGCTTGGGAGGCGGAGACAGGAGGATCGCGCAGGTTCGGAGCCAGCCGCGCTGGCGGAAGAGACCCTGTTTCCAAATAAAAAAAATGTAAAATAGGTCTGGGAGTGTAGCCCGGAGGTAGAAGGGCTTCCAGGAACCCCAGTACCACCAATAAACAAACAAATAAATAAAGTAAAAGAAACAAACAAAAGAAACAAATTAAAAATGAAAGGGAAAACAAACTCCTCTAAAAATCTCACACAGCAATAGCACCAACGACAACAAAAAAACGGTGTTTACGGATGCTAGATGAGGACCCCGTCTCCCGTCCCACCTTCGGGGGCGGCAGGGTGGACGACCATCTGCCTTTCCATTTTTGCTGGGATAAGTCTCCAGGCTTATCCCTCCTCCAGAGAGCCACCCAGCCTGGAACGCATCGCTCTGCCCAGATGCCCTGGGATGCTGCGTGAATTTCTCGTACACATCGCTTACCCCGCCCGCCCCGCTTCATGGTTATTTATGTATGTGTCTCTCTCCCCAGGGAGACCGTGCGCTTCCAGAGGAGAGGACAGATCTGCCTGCCCTCTGTCTCTCCTCTTTGGCGTCTGGTAGGATGCTCTGACCCAGTGCACATTTGCTGAGTTGACACCTTGCCCCTGATGTCAGGAGGAGGAGGACGGACCCACTTAGGGCATTAAAAGCGACTGGCCAGCATTTGACCACCATGGCTTTGTGGTCCTCAACTACTAATGCAAAGAAGTGGCCATAACAACTCTACTGGTAATTATCAGTCCAGTACTAACAATGCTATGGCTGAATAATTCACATTTAGTTCTTTCACTCTGTCAAGTATAATGATTTTTATTAATAGTATTAGTAATATTATTACTTTTTATGGTACTATGGGTGGAACCCAGGGATATTCTGCCTCTGAGCTACACCCTCAGCCCTATTTTGTTATTTCTTTAATTAGGAAACAGGGTCTTGTTAAGCTGCAGATTGCCTTGCTATGTTGTCTCGGCCTCCCAGGTACTGGGATTATAAGCGTGTGCCGCCGTGCCCAGAGATTATGCCCATTTTACACAGGATGGAGGGAGATACAGTAACCCATAGTGGGGAGGTTGCTGAGAACACTGCCGAGATTCATTCTCGGGCTATTCTGACATTACACCGTACTAAATCTGGTATTTCTCCATTGAAGTCATAATCCTGAGGCTCAGAGAGAAGACACAGCCTATCCAAGGCAAACCGGCTACCAGGATGCAAAGTCAAGATTCCAATCTGGGCCTGGCTGACTCTAGTCTTGACCAGATGGGCCCCAAAGACCCAGGCTAGAGCCCTGAGGTTTGGGACAGGTTTTTCCAAAGGCCAGGGCCTTGCTGTGCCCAGCCTCAGTCCCCGGCACCCCACTCACCTGACACAGGAGGATCAGCGGTTCTTGGAACTCGGCCTGGCAGATGGCGCAGATATCGCCGGCTTCCGTGCACTGCTGCCCGGTGGCTCGGACCCCGTAATTCTGTTTGGGAGAGGGAGAGACAGACACTGCCGTGGACCTTTGTGGGAGCGATGAGCGCGGGAGCAGTGTGAGGTCTCCGGGATAAGTGGCTTTAGTTAGGACCTCCCAACACCAACTCACCTGAGAGGTGCAGAGAAGCTTCAGGGCTTTCCTGAGGCCACCCACGCGGCCACAGATGTCAAAGGACTGGAAGGAGAGCGAGACCACAGGTGAAATGGGTGCAAGAGTTGCTTGGTTCTCGGCATCGGGTATCAACACTCCCCTGCTACTTAGGCCACTATGGAAAATAAATGGCGTGCCTGCTGCCTCCAATACCCAGGCCTGGGGCAGGCATTGCTAATCGACCACAGCACCGCTCCTCTGAGCCCAGCCAGAGCCTGATAACCCTTCTCCAATCAGGACGCCCGTAAGTCACTGCCAGCCAATCAGTGGTGAGCATCAATGAGCAGGATAAGCCTCCTTGGTTGACACTGTCTGAATTGCTTGGTTAGAAGGAAAGGGAACTACCTGCATTCCCACAGGAGTTTCTAAAACCCTGGAATTGCAGACTTTGAAATGGTAAGTGTGTTTGTTTGTTTGTTTTGAGGTACTGGAGATGGAACCAAGGGCATTGTACCTCCGAGCTACACCCTCCCCCACCCACCTACTTTTCAGTCTTTTACATTTTGAAACAGGGTCTCACTGAGTTGCAAAAGGCTTCACTAAGTAGCTGAGGCTGTCCGCAAACCTTGATTCTCCCGCCTCAGCCTCCCGAATGCTGGGATTACAAGTGTGCGGCCCCATGCCCAGCTCGAAATGATTAGTTTTAGTGGTTAATTTTTTTTTTTTTTTTTTTTTTTTTTTTTACCAGTACTGGGGATGGAACCCAGTGGCGCTCTACCTCTAAGCTACATCCCCAGCCCTATTTTTCATTATTTATTTTGAAACAGGATCTCACTGAGTTGCAAAGGGCCTAAGTAGCTGACTGTCTGTGAACCATGATCCTCCTGTCGCAGCCTCCCAAGCGCTGGGATTACAAGCGTGCGCCACCACACCGGGCTTAGTGGTTAATTTTATGTTGTGAATTTTACCCCAATTTACACAGCAAAGAAATGGGCTCCGCAATGTCCCCTAGGCCTGGCCGGGGGATGCAGCCGGCTCTCCAGCCTTGGGGTGCTGTCTTACCTTGCAGAGACTGTAGAGGATGATGAGGACCCCTCCCAGGAAGTAGCTGTTGGAAGCGTCGTCCCCCATGATGTATTTGTACCACAGCTGGATGGGGACAAGCGATCGGAACAGCTGGCTGAGCTCCTCGATGACCAGATAGAACTTTCCCTGCAACCACACAAAGAGCATCAGTCATTATTAGCAGTAAAGACCCAAAGGACCACGCTGGGGGGCCCGTCTCGGCAGTAATGACATTCCAGGTCACAGGCAGGCCATTAATCAGCTCCAGAAAGCACTCAGGCCAGCTCTAATGGGGGCCCGATATGGCCAGGGAGCCCCAGCCCCTGCCCCAAGCCCTCACCAACACCCAGCAGCCCAGAAGATCAAAGCCCCAGGATCAGGTTTCAGGGAGGAAGAAACCCTAAGCTTTTGGTTGAGGGATGGAGTGCGGTCAGTCTCACTACAGCTTGGAGAAACGAATGTCAAATGTGGCGGGCCAGTTGCTGTCTCCCCACAGACCACCCTACAGCAGCAACTCAGGCATGCAGGGGACCATCCAAGGAGCCTGGCAGGAGGGCACCTGGAGCACGTAAGGCCCAGCCAGGAGGCTGGGAGGCTGAGAGTAAAGTGATACCCACTCATCCCTCAGAGCTCCGGCAGCTGCTATCTCAGATGGACACCTGGAAAAAGAACATGGCCTCCTGTGGAGGCAGATTTGCCTCTCGTCTGGCTGTGTGTTTGGAAACCTCAGTTTTATTGCCTATGGAATGGGAATTAGATTTCTCACCTGGGAGTTGAGGCAGATGAGTGGAGAGGCAGCCAGCACTGTGACTGCCTGCAGTCAAGTTCCACAGACTTTGCCCATGGACAAGTCCCTCAAACTCTCTGTGGCCTGTGCTATAAAGTGGATATGAAAATAACGCCACCCAGCCAGGCGTGGTGGCGCACGCTTGTAATCCCCGCGCTTGGGAGGCAGAGACAGGAGGATCGCGCAGGTTCGAAGCCAGCCGCGCGCGCTGGCTTAGGAGACCCTGTTTCCAAATAAAAATGTTAAAATAGGTCTGGGAGTGTAGCCCGGAGGTAGAAGGGCTTCCAGGAATCCCAGTACCACCAAAAAAAAAAAAAAAAAAAAAAAAAAAAGAAAAGAAAATAACGCCATCCTCTGTGTCTAGGAAAGGTAGACAGACACCAGGGGTGGTGGTGCACGCCTGTCATCTCAGTATTTGGAAAGCTGAGATAGGAGGGTTACAGGTTCGAGGTTAGTCTCAGCAACTTTGTGAGACCCTGGTGTTAGGTGCATGGATGCCACTATCACTTAGAACTATATTAAGATGTGAGACTTTAATGCATCACTAAAAGTATATAACAAAAAAAAACAATAAAAAAATAGGGCTGGGGGTGTAGCTTGGAGGTAGAATGTCCCTGGGTTCAATCCCAGTACCAAAAAACCAAACCAAACCAAACCAAAACAAGATAGACAAACACCTGTCTTGTGACCCTTCAATGAAACCCTGAAGCATCACTCCAAGAAAAATAGAAACATACACCCAAATGTCGGTGTATGTTCTTAGCACCTTTATTCATAAAATCCCCAAACTGGAAACGGCCCAAATGCCCACGAATGGGAGGATGGAGAAACCAATTCTGTCACAATATATACAAAAGGACAAGAGGATACTACTTAGCAATCACCATCAACAAATGGCTGAAGTCTGCAGCAATGTGGATGGATCTCAAAGGTACCATATTGAATTAAAGAAGACAGTTGTAAAAGGCTCTGTATTGGCCCAGCATGGTAGGGCACATCTGTAATCCCAGTATCTGGGAGGCTGGGGCAGAAGGACAGGAGCCAGCCTCAGCAACTCAGCAAGACCTTGTTTCAAAATTGAAAAAAAAAATAAATAAAACAGGGTTGGGAGAGTAGCTTTGTTCAATTTCTAGTACCACAAGAAAAAAAAAAAAAACACAAAGCTTATATATTGCTTAATTCTGGTTTGTATGAAGTGCAAGAATGGGCCAGAAAAACCTGGGGTGATAGAAATCAGATTGGTGGCTGTTCTTTTTTTCTCCTTTTCTGCAATCCATCCATCTTTCCATCCATCCATCCATCCATCCATCCATCCATCCATCCGCTCTTTCTTCCCTCCTTTACCTCCCGTCTTCCCTCTCCTCTTTTCATTCAAAGCACTTATTATATATTTTAAAATATTGTTTTAGTATTTGTCTAGTTATTGTTACTAGTCACTATCATTTTCGTATCTGTCTAGTTTCGTTTTGCTTCTTCCTTCCTTCCTTTTTTCCCTTCCTTCCTCCCTCCCTCCCTTCTTCCTTTCTCCTTCCTTCCTTCCTTCTCCCTTCTTTCTTCCTTCCTTCCTTCCTTCCTTTCTCTCTTTCTTTCTTTCTTTCTTTCTTTCTTTCTTTCTTTCTTTCTTTCTTTCTTTCTTTCTTTCTTCTTTCTTTCTTTCGTGGTACCAGGGATGGAACCCAGGGGCATTCTACCTCTGAGTTACACTCCCAGCCCTAATTTTTATTCTTTACTTTGAAACAGGGTCTCACTAAGTAGCTGAGGCTGTCTTTGAACCATGATCCTCCTGTCTTGGCCTCCCAAATGCTGGGGTGACAAGCGTGCACCCCCACGGCCAGCTGTACCTGTCTAGTTTCTGGTGTGTGGACTGTACACACCACGCAGAAGAAATGTTTGGCTCTGGGCACATCCTCAGCGCCGATCTCAGAAGCTCACTTAATAACCGGGACCCTCTGAAGCTGAAGATTGCGCCCTCGCTACTCATGCCAACTTCCTAGAGTTTGCTGACAGCGAAGGGGAGCCAGAACACTGCAGAGAGCACTCGACTTTAAGAGCAAGCGCCGATGTCACAGAAAATAAAATCAAGGGAGCAAGTGTCTATGTGGCACCATGCTAAAAGTAGCAATTAGCTGCTGGGGCGGGGCGGGCCACTTTGAGAAGGAGATCAAACCACCGCGGAAAACTGGGCATATCCCAGTGAAACTCTCTCTCCCTAATTAAGCAGTTTTATAATTCCAGGTTTCATAGCATGTTATTTCTCACGACCACCAAGTGGAATGTGTGGTTTTGCTGGGGTGTCAGAGGCAAGGGAAGCGATTGGAGCGGGAGCCGTCTGGCCTGCCTGTCGCCCTCCCTGCGAGAGTTGCTGGGGCACAGCGGTTCTGGGCTTGGATTCTGATGCAGGGGGCGGCGACGGGGAGTTGGGAAGGCGGCTTCTATTCTGATTCCTCGATGCCAGGATAGAAGAGGGACAAAGGGGGAACAGGAAACGCAGGAGCGGCAGAGGCTGGCTCAGGAAGGCGGTGGGGTGGAGCGAGATGCTGGGACGGGGACGCGGCAGAGAAGGGGACTTTCTGAGGACGATGTGCCTACATGGGAAAGATAATTTGAAGAATTATGGGCATGGGGAGGAAGGCAGGAGAGACCTCCTCAGGCACTTGTTAGAATGCAGACTGAGATCAAAGGCAGGCTTATTATTACTTTTTTCTGTATCAGGGTTAGTGATGAATATTTATATGGCTTGGCCAGTTTACAAGTCTCTTGCATTTACCTTCTTATCTACCGAGGTGGGCAGTTATGATGATTTAAAAATATGAGACATGGGATTCCCAGATCAGATCTGCTAAATTGGTGGATGACCTTTTAATGCCTCTGAGTCTCAGTTTCTTCACCTATTAATGGGGCTACACACACACACACACACACACACACACACACACACACACACAGTAGTATGCTGGCAAAACAGCTCTGGGGGGGAGATGCTCCTTATTTGTGTGTCTGCCAATTTCTGTGGTGTAAATACTCCCACAGGGCCAGTTTCAAGGTACCAAGGGCTTAAGGACTTCTTGAAAATTCCCTGAAAAACGTAGCCAGCTCTCATACAAGCCTCTGCATCCTGCATCCCACACACCAGGATGACTTTGAGGATTAAATAAGCTGACAAATCTAAAACTCACTTCACTGGGAGGGCGCAGAACATGATAATAGCTAGAACCGAGCCTGTGACATTCTAGGCATGTGGGCATTACGCTATCACCGCCTTATTTTACAGATTAGACAGCACAGGTTGAAAAGAAATCAGGTGTTGGCTAGGGGCGCTAGCTCAGTGGTAGAGTGTGTGCTTAGCATGCAAAGCCCTGGGTTCAATTGCCAGCAAGAGCATGCACGCGTACGCACACATACACACACATGCACACATGTGGGCACACAAAGAAAAGAAAAAGATATAGTTGGGTGTGATGGCACTTGCCTGTAATCCCAGTACTTGGGAGGCTGAAAGAGGAGGACCCTGTTTGAGGCCGGCCTTGACAACTTAGAAATGCCCTGGTTCCAAATAAAAAGTAATAGGGGCTGGAGATGTAGCTCAGTGGTAGAATGCTCCTGGGTTCAATCACCAGTACTGGGAGAAAAAAATGAAAGGAAGGAAGGAAAGGAGGAAGGAAGGGAGAACAAGTATCAAGCAGATGAAATATCTGTAACCCCAAGTCCAGGACTCAAGAGATCTGACCGCTTTCCCTTCTTTCCCCCCTTGTTTCCCCTCCTCTAGCCACCATGTGGAGAAGCCCAAGCTAGGAGGAGGACCAGGGAAGAGGCTGTGTGCAGGGACCAGCTCTGAGACCACAAGAGGAGAAGCACAAAATCCAGCAACAGTGAGGGGACACGCCTCAGATGTAGGACCTAGGCACATCTGACATTGCGATTCCTGACATTTCAGCGGAGGTACCAGACCTTGAGAGAGGAAGAGGCGTCTTGGATGGTCCAACCTCACAGCCATCATGTGGAAGAGAGATGAGCCATCCCCACCGCGCCCCGAATAACGCCTGACCCACGGGGCAAAGGGCTGTGGAAGAAGGAAGAGGAGCAGGGAGAGTGGGAGGAAGGGAGGGGAGAGAGAGAGAGAGAGAGAGAGAGAGAGAGAGAGAGAGAGAGAGAGAGAGAGGAAGAAATAAGAAGAGGAAGGGGAAAAAGAAGAGGAAAAAGGAGAAGGAAGGAGAAAGAAGGAGGAGGAGGAGTGGAGGAGAAGGAGGAGGAGGAGAAGGAGGAGGAGGAGGGGGAAGAGGGAGAGGAGGAGGAGGAGGAAGAGGGGGAAGAGGAGGACGAGAAGGAGGAAGAGGAGGAGGAGGAGAAGAAGGAGAAGGAGAAGAAAAGAGAAGAAAAAGGAGAAGAGGAGGAGGAGGAGGAGGAGGAGGACAGCAGCAGCAGCAGCAGCACCGGAGATGGAACCCAGGGCCACATCTCCAGCCCTGGGGTCTTCTACATTTTTTTTTTAAGTATAAAAGATATCCTCAGTCTAAAACGTTTGAGAACCTTTGAATTGTGTTAAGCACCCGGTACGGAGTAGGTGCTTGATAACTTCAACCGTTATTATCAGCCTTTCCCCTTCCCTCAGCTGTGAGCGTCACGAGTGCGAACATCTATATCCTCCCGCCTCTTCCCTCTGTGCCTAGTCAGTGTGCACCCCCAACCCTGTCCCTCCACATCCCTTCACCTCTTCCTCAGAGGCCTCAGTTTCAGCAGTGCGCATAGCTATCACAAACACACACAACCGCCTTCTGCTTCCCTTGCAGCTAGGCGCCCGTTCAGTTAGTAAGATAGAGCATAAGTGTCATGTACCAGCTTCAGGGAACCTTTCATTTTATTCTTCCCTCTCCTCCATCCCACAGACTGGAACTGGAATGTGAGAGCTGTTGCTTCTCACCACCATATTGGACCTGAGGGTTTCCCACCCTCAGACCGGTGAAGTTGTGAATGGAAAGGTGTCACACTCTCAAGCTTGGACTGCTTGCCTTTGGGCTCTACATCATAAATAAATAAGTTTTTAAGCTGGGTGTGGTGACACATGCTTATAATTCCAGCACTTGGCCGGGTGTGGTGGCGCACGCTTGTAATCCCCGCGTTTGGGAGGCTGAGACAGGAGGATCGCACAGGTTCAAAGCCAGCCTCAGCTATTTAGTGAGGCTCTCAGCAACCTAGTGAGACCCTGTTTCCAAATAAATTATAAAATAGGTCTGGGATGTAGCCCAGAGGTAGAAGGTCCCTGGGTTCCATCCCCAGTACAGTAGTAGTAGTAGTAGTAGTAGTAATAATGATAATGATAATAATAATAATAATAATAATAATAATAATAATAATGTAAGTCCAGTACTTGGGAGGTAAAGACAGGAGGATCACAGGCTTGAGGGCAGCCTCTGCAACATAGCAAGGCTATTTCACTGTTTCAAAATTTTTAAAAAGTAGGGCTATAGATGTCACTCAAAGGGAGGGTTCCCTTGAGTTCAATCCCCAGTATCACAACAAATAAACAAATATTTTAGAAATTTAAGCTCTAGCCAGGCGTGGTGGCGCACGCTTACAATCCCTGCGCTTGGGAGGCGGAGACAGGAGGATCGCGCAGGTTTGAAACCAGCTGTGCTGGCTTAAGAGACCCTGTTTCCAAATAAAGAAAGCATAAAATAGGTCTGGGAGTGTAGCCCGGAGGTAGAAGGGCTTCCAGGATCCCTAGTACCACCACCAAAAAAAAAAAAAAAAAAAAAAAAAAAAAAATTAAGCTCTATTATTTTGGGTTCTTTGCTGTTCCTATTGGATTCCAATCTTAACACAAAGGGTTTGGAACTCAGCAGATGATCAGCAGATGTTTATTGAGTGAACAAACAAGGGAATGGATGGGTGAGCTGGCTGCCAAAGAAGCTGTGCACGTGGAATCTGCACAGAAAGCCTGGCTTAGAAAATGATGAAGCCAGCCGGGCGTGGTGGTGCCCGCTTGTAATCCCAGTACTTGGGAGGCTGAGACTGGAGGACTGAGGTTTGCAGACAGCCTCAGCTACCTAGTGAGGCCCTCCGCAACTTAGTGAGATCTTGTTTCAAAATAGAGAATGAAAAAATAGGGCTGGGGGGCGTTGCTTGGAAGTAGAATGCCCCTGGGTTCCATCCCCAGTACTGCAATAAATAAATAAATAAATAAATAAATAAATAAATAAATAAATAAATAAAGCTAAGAGTGAGCAAGGGGGTATATCTGCCCAGTGACTGCTGAGCTGGGCACACACACAAAACCACGGTGTGGAGCTAGAAGCAGTGGCCCACGCCTAGAATCCTAGTGCTTGGGAGGATCGAAGGTTGGAGGATAGCCCCAGCAAGTAGTGAGACTCTCATCAACCTAGAGAGACCCTGTTTCACCATAAAAATAACATTTAAAAAAGGGCTAGGGGTGTAGCTTGGAGGTAGAATGTCCCTGGCTTCAATGCCCCTTCCCACATCCTGCTGTGAGAAAGACAGGCAGAAGAAAGGAGAGAAGGAAGGGCAGGTGGGAGGGAGGACGGACTGTGGCGTGGGACGCACATCTCAGCTCTGCCTCTTCCAAGGAGGGAAGACCCTGGCATGGGAATATGCGCAGAGGCGAAAGGTGGAAACCTGGGGTTTGAGTTCTGATTCTCTCACTGAGTTCCCAGAATGTGTTCCTTCGCCCGTTCATACCTCTGTTTTCTCACCGGTGATGTGGGGGTGGCGGTGGTCCCTGCTCCCTGGGGTGGGTAAGAGAATAAATGAGCGGATGAGCTGAGACTCGTGAAGTCCTGAGCCGAGACCTGGCACGTGGTGAGAACTCAGTAAGCATTAGCCGTAGCGTCCGTGGCAGTCTGGCAAGTCTAAGATAGCCCTCGGACAAACTGAATTAAGCCTGTTTAGAGAGAATGGCAGAGGCCCAAGAAGGCAGAGCAGGAGAGAATTGATTTTTTATGTTGCTGTTGATAATGTAAAAATGGTGTTAAAAGTGCGGCATATAGAGGCAGAGAGCTGGGCGTGCATTCTTTGTGGCTCTGCGAGCCCGGGCAACTTGCTTTCCCTCTTTGGGTTGCGGTTTTCTATTGGGTACGATGGAGGCATTGTCCCAGCTCTGATGCTGTGGCCCCGAAATAATTGTAAAACAACCAGCGGACCAGAGCACAGTGGCCCATGCCTATAATCCCCGTACTGCGAGGTTGAGACAGGAGGACCACAGGCTCAAGATCGGCCTCAGAGACGGCGTGGTGGCACACACCTGTAATCCCATTACTTGGGAGGTGAGACGGGAGGATGACAGGTTTGAGCACAGCCTCAGCAACATAGCAAGAGACTGTTTTATTTTTTATATTTATTTATTTATTTTGGTACTAGGGTGGAACCCAGGGGCTTTCTACCTCCGGACTATACTCCCAGACCTATTTTTTTTAATATATTTTTTATTTGGAAACAGGGTCTCACTGAGTTGCTGAGAGCCTCACTCAGTAGCTGAGGCTGGCTTCGAACCTGCGTGATCTTCCTGTCTCAGCCTCTCAAGCGTGTGGATTACAAGCGTGCGCTGCCACGCCTGGCTCAAGATACTGTTTTAAAAGAAAAAAAAAAAAAAACAGTAATAAGAGCGCTGGAGGTGTAGCTCAGAGGTAGAAGGGCCTTGGGTTCAATCCGCATTGCCACACAACACAACAAAAAACAACTGGTGGTGTTGCTTTAGGTTGTAAGTGTCAGAAAACTTACACTAAGAAGGAACTGTTTTAGGTCACAAAATTAGAAAGGCAGGCGTGGCCTTCCCGGCACACCTGGAACCCAAGCAAAGCTCTCAGCATCTCTGTTGCTGTGGTTCTATCTGCCCCTTCTCGTTCCTATCTCTCAGCTCCGGTTGTCTCTGTTTTTGTTTTTTGTGTTTTCGCGGTATGGGGGATGGAACCCAGGGGCATTCTACCTCCAAGCGACACCCGCAGCCCTATTTTTTATTCTTTATTTTGAAACAGGGGCTCACTGAGTTGCAAACGGCCTCACTGAGTAGCCGGAGGCTGCCCGCGAACCGCGATCCTCCCGTCTCAGCTTCCCAACTGCTGGGATGACCAGCGTGCGCCGCCACGCTCATCTCTGCTCCTTTTAAACCTCGTTCTTTCCCGCCCAGGACCAGGCCTTCCGCGGACCAGATGACATTGTTAATCTGACTCTGTGCGGTAGGTTACTCTGAGCACATTGCGAGGTAAACGTTACTAATACCCCTACATGACAGATGAGATGGGGCACAAAAGAGTTGGCTGACTTGCACCCGGTGACAGGTAGCAAGTGCGGGATAAAATGGCAGCCCGTAGCCAATACTCTTACAGCTCGAATTCCCACAGCAGGAGGGAATTTTCTGTCTCCCTGGATTCACCTGTCAAACTGAACTGCAAGCAGCCTGGGATGTACCCGTTGGAATCTAGCCGCCTCCCAGGAACTCAGCTCAGACACCACGTGGTCTTGGGTTTCTCTGATTGGTCAGGCCCGGTCACATGATCTCGGATGGGCGGGTCCCGTTAGGACCCTGGGATAGAGTGGGGTTCTATGGTGAAGGAGGTGTCGAGCCGAGGAGGATGGACAGACAGCCCAGCTGGACCACAGGTGGCTGCAGGACCAAGCGGCATCCGGCAATTCAAATACCTCCTTTAACCTGGGGGAAAACGCGAGGAATGCCTCCAGCCTCCTGGGCCAGCGAGGCCCCTCGGCCTGCAGTCTGTCCCCCTTGTTTCTTCTCTTGGGGCAGCTCCTTAGCCCCCACAGTCGCTGGGGACGGGCCACCCTTCCTGCTCTGGGATGGGCCAGCTGGGCTGGCCCAAGGTCCGTCTGTCAGCCCCATCCCTTTCTACTAGAGACTGAACCCAGGGGCATTCTGCCTCCCAGCTACAACCCCGGCCATTTAAAAACTATTATTATTTATTTTGAAAGAGAGTCTCACCAACTTGCTGAGAGTCTAGAGGCTGGGCTCGAACCTGCAATCTTTCTGTCTCAGCCTCCCAGTCGTGAACGCCACCTTGCCCCGCTTCTAGGCACCTTGACAAGTTTCTGCCTTCCCGGGAAGGTAGCCTGAGGGCCTGCAGGTATTGTAGGGCTGCTGGCCCTACCATCTTCAGGATGAAGCCACACTAGCATGACCCAGTGGGGCTCCTCCATCGGGGGAAGGCTGGGTGGGGCTTGGGGCTCAGAACTAACTTCAGTGTGGTTGGGGCAGGAGCAGAGGTGCTGATGGAAAGAGCTGGAGATAGGAAGGGCTGCTAGAGAGGAAGGCGGGAAGAGAGGACCAGGGACAGGGAGGGAGGTGGATCCAGAAGGGAAAGGGGCCCTGGGCAGAAGGAGAGAAGCGTTATGGTGAAGAAAATAAAGAATTAGCCAGGAACTACACGGCGAGTGCTCTTCGTGTGGGCAGTTCTAAGCAACTCCTATTTCCCAGATGAGAAGCTCAAATACAGGCAGGAGAGGGAAGAGACTACACCAGCGAGAGCAAGAGAGAAGAAATGAACCGAAATAGGAGACCCTGGCTGGCCCAGAGTTTGGCCCTGCAGGGCCTGCGGGCTGGTCCCAAACTCTGGTTACCAGAGGGGATGGATGCTGTTATCATCAGCACCAGTTAACAGGCCAGGCAGCAGCTTTAAGAGGTGAGGTATTGCAGTCCAGAGTTGTGAGACAATAGCAGAGGCAGGGTTTAAATCCTGTCTGATCTCCCATCTGGTGCTTTGAGCCACTAAGAAGAATAGAGAAAGGAATTTAGGAGTTACAGTGAGATGTGGAGGGAGAGAGAGGGAGAGAGAGAGAGAGAGGGAGGGAGGGAGGGAGGGAGGGAGAGAGAGAGAGAGAGAGAGAGGGGTAGAGGCTGGAGAGAGATGGAGAGAGGAAACTGAAAATGGCTGATAAGATTCAAAATCATGAGTACTGGGCTGGGGGTGTGGGGCAGTGGTAGAGTGCTTGCCTAGTGTGTACAAGGTCCTGGGTCCACTCCACAGCAACACACACACACACACACACACACACACACACACACACACACACACACAACAAGCAAAACCATGAGCACCCTTGGTGAGGGGTGCTGTCCAGAGGAGTAAACAAATAGGCCTATGGGCGCTGGAAATGTCATATATGCGAGGCCCAGTATAGTAGCCAGTCGTGGTCACTTGTGCCTGTTGAGCGCCTGAAATGTGACTAATTTGAGCTGAGTTGTACTGAAAATCTAAAATATACGTGGAATTTAGAGACTTCTTAGAAAAAATGAACAAAAAGGCAAAATAGCTCATTAAAATTTTAAATAGATTACATATTGAAATTGGACGCATTAGGTTAAATAAAAAAATTAAAGATGTCGCCCATTCCCTTCTTTGCTTCATGTATCTACTGGAAAATTTAAAATTGTAACTGGGCGTGGTGACGCACGTTTGTAATCCCCGCGCTTGGGAGGCTGAGACAGGAGGATGGCGCAGGTTCGAAGTCAGCCTCAGCAAGTTAGTGAGACCCCGTTTCCAAATAAAATAGAAAATAGGTCTGGGAGTGTAGCCTGGAGGTAGAAAAGCCACTGGTTCCACCCCCAGTACCACCAAAAAAAAAAAAAAAAAAGAAAGAAAATTTAAAATTCTGCAGTAAGACCAAAATTTCCTATTGGACAGATCTGTTGATACCTTAACCTGGGAGGTTACATATGTATTAATATGTTTTAATCGGAGCGCTTTACAGTATATAACGCAAAACATAAGAAGGGGAAGAAGAGCAAGCCAGGATGGACCGAGGCTGAGAGCACGGCGGGGGCGGGGCTGCCGGCCTCGCGGCGCGCGTTGCCAGGCAACGGGCGCCATGGATGACGTCACCGGCCAGCGGCGGCCATCCATCCCCCTCCGGGCGGGCCGGGCGCCCTCCTCCTCCCCCGCCCCCTCCCCCGGGCCCGATGAGATCACCGCGGCGGGCGGCCGGCTGTCCCCGCGCTCCCAACAAATCGACTCCTCGGCGAGCGCCGGCATCTCATGATCTCATGGCCCCGCGGGACGGCGCCGGCCGATGAGGTCACAGCCCCGCGCCCGGCCCGGCGGCCCCCGCGGCCCCGGCTCAGCGCACTCGCGTCTACGCTCTCGCCCCTTGGTGGAACCTTCACTCCGAGGGCCAGCAGAGACCGACCGCGCCAGCTCCCGCACGGAGAGGGCAGCATGGCCTCTGATTCTGCGTCGCCACCTCCGAGCTGCGCCCCAAACCTCTGCACCTGGGCCCCGGGTTCCTCCCGGCTGCACGGACCTCAGTGTGTCTCGGTGTCCTCCATAGCTGCTGTTCTACCTGACAAGCCCGCGGGAGCGTGTGTGCGTGTGCGATGCTAGGGATCGAACCCGGGGGCCTTCTACCTCTGAGCTACACCCCCTTTATATTTAATTTTGAAACGGGGTCTCACTAAGTTGCTGAGACTGACCTGTAACCTGTGATCCTCATGGCTCGGCCTCCCAAGTACTGGGGTTACAAGCCAGTGCCACTGTGCCTGGCTATAGAGTTGTCTGTTTTTAGGTACCGGGGTTGGAACCCAGGGACAGTTTACCTCCGACCTCCACCCCTAGCCATATTTTTTATTCTTTATTTGGAAACAGGGTCTAAGTTGCCGAGAGCCTCACTAAGTAGCTGAGGCTGGCTTCGGACCTGTGCGACCCTCCTGTCTCAGCCTCTCAAGAGCGGGGATGACAAGCGTGTGCCACCACGCCCGGTTTGAAGAGGTTTTATAAGGTCCACTTTAGAGACAAGAGTAGAGGCTCTGAGGGGGGAAGCAACTTCGCTGCAGAGCTGGGATCTGTACCCAGGTCCACTCGGCCCGCAGAGCGTTTCTCTTACTCAACACTGCTTTCTCTAGGAAAAGATAACACTTTCCTGATGACAGGAGGGGCAATACACTTTCCCTTCTCTCTCTCTCCTTCAGAATCAGCCATCAAACCCAATCAGAGAAGATCAGTGAGGCCCTACTAGAGGGCCCCCCAACTCAGCTGCAGCAGATTCCTTCCACCCCAATTTATTTTTATTTTTTGTGGTGTTAGGATTAAACCAGGGGCATTCTACCTTTAAGCTTACACACACCCCAGGTAGGGTCTCCCTAGGTTGCTGACACTGGCCTCGAACCTATGGTCCTCCTGTCTCTGCTTCCCAAGTACTGGGATTACAGGTGAGCGCCAGCACGCCCCCCCCCCCGCAGATTTATAAGCTGCTCACTGGCATGGTGCCGCAGTAGATCTCCAGCAAGCAGGGACCCCCGGGAGGAGCATGGGACGACAGTCACTGTGTGCTGAGACAGGCGCTGAGGAATGGCCTGTCGTGAACAGCAAAGCCGGGGTTATTACCAGATGAGGAACCCGCATCTACTTAAGCCCAAATCAGATGGCTAGGGAGGACCGATCTCAGTCCAGATATTGTTTCCACAGAGAAAGTTCTTTCTGTTGACTTAAATGAGTCCTTGGAATTCTTTCAGTTTCTTCTAGCATTTATTGTAATTTGAAGTTTTGTGTTTGTGTGTTTACTTCTTTAATGCTGGATTCCCCAGCAAAATGAGAGCGGGGGCTCTGTGTGCTTCTTCCTATTGGTTGGTTTCATTTACCATCTTTCCCCCAGAGCTACTCAGTACCTGTCTTACAGTAGAAGACACCTTTTTTTTTTTTTTGAGAGAATGCAAAGAATTGCTGGTTCAGGCTGGTGGGCGGTGCTGATCCTCAGTCCCAGGTATGTCTGAGTGCAAAGCGTGGGCTCAGTCCATACTTTCTAGGAGGTCCAAGCCCCTGGGAACATGTACAGGACTTACGGTACAGTACCTCCTGTCTTGCTCAGAACCTACTCATTCTGAGTGTACTACGGTACTGACAAACTGGACGTTCTGTTTTGTCAACTAGCAGGGTCCCGTTTGGTAATAGAGGGCAGGATGAGGAACTTGGTAGGAAATCAGGTACGGAGGTCTTACATGCCTCTGCCTGCTCTGCTTGTGTCTAATAGCTCAGTGAGGAGGGAGACATAAACATTCCCAAAAGCAGACACAAGGGAATGGTAACCGCAAAGCTCCGTGGTTTCTTGCGGGCAGAAGGAGGGAGAGCAATGGGTGAAACTAGGAGCTATTCGCCAGGGCAGGAGGTCTTGAAGGCATTAGTATATTAAGCTGGGCACATGGGTATTTGGTTTTGTTTTTTATACCTTACATGGGTTACTCTTATTTTTAGTGGTATTGGGGAATGAACCCAGGGATCCTCTACGTCTGAGCTACGCCCCGAGCCCTATTTTATTTTATCTTGGTTTTGAATCAGGGTCTTGCTAGATCGCCAAGAGCCTCTCTAAGTTGCTGAAGCCAGCCTCAAACCTGTGATCTTCCAGTCTCAGTTTCCCAAGTACTGGGATTACAAGTGTGTGCCACCATTTACACCAGCTACGTGTGTGTGTGTGTGTGTGTGTGTGTGTGTGTGTGTGTGTGTTTAAAGCCATAGCTGAAAACTTGGTTGCCCACTTTTGTGTGTGTGTGTGTGTGGTACTGGGGGTGGAACCCAGGGACTTTCTACCTCTGGGCTATACTCCCAGACCTATTTTATACTTTATTTGGAAACAGGGTCTAAGTTGCTGAGAGCCTCACTCAGTAGCTGAGGCTGGCTTCAAACCCGTGCGATCCTCCTGCCTCAGTCTCCCAAGCGCAGGGATCACAAGCGTGCGCCACCACGCCCAGCTTGCCCCTTTTTAAATGGACTATAACAACTCCACAAGGCAGGAGGCGAATTCTTAACCCAATCAATCTGTAGGCGAGGAAGCTGAGGACCAGTTTCAGAGACACTCATCACTTTGGTTAAGATCTTGGAAGAGGGAAATGGTGGGGATGGGATTTGAATCCAGGTCTACCTGCTGTCAATGTGGATGCTCTCAGACACTGCCACGCCAGCCTCCTGAGAACTGGACACTCACTATTAAGCCCAGAGCCTCTGACAAGCGTGGCACTCTCCCCTGCACCTCACTGTCCTCAGCGGTCCTTCCTCTGCTGGCCGAGCTTCCATGCCCAGGAGGAGGAGGCCAGGCACATACCAATGGCTGCCGTCGGCCCCTGGTGCTGGGGCCCTGCTGACATGTCTGTCCCCGGGGTTGGGCTGAGGCCACCCAGGAGTCAGTCGTGTTCATCAACAACAGCAGGAGAGCACCCAGTTTCATTGGCCACGATTCCCATTAACTGGAAGGGCCCAGCCCACGTGCCCCAGCAACTGTGCGCCAGGAGCTTCCTTACAGTGGGGCCCTGTGCCCAGGACCCCGGGGAGGCCTCATTATAAGATGTTGATGATTAAGCCCGAGGTGGCCTGGGACCCTGTTAGCTGTGGAAAGGCGCCTCTTCCCTCTGTCCCAGTCCCAGGAGGATGGATGTGCTTACATGACCCCTGTCAGCTGCGGTCTCAGACACACAAGCTCTGTGCCAGCACTGCCCCAGCCTGGCTGCCTCTTAAGGCACCAGGGGCGAGGTGCAGGGAGGGACAGAGGGAGACAAATGGGCAGAGGGCGCCTCTTATCCTGGTGGTCCAGAGCTCATGCCTTTGAACTAGATAGACCTGCGGACCTGTCCTTTTGCTGAGAGGGTGAGTTTACCTAAGGCACATCACCTCTCAGCCTCAGAGGCCGGTTTCCTGATCTGCACAGTGGAGGGTTTGGTAGGCTGAATAATATCTCCAAAGGTGTCATCTCCCGAGCCTATGAATATGTCCCCTGCATGGCCAAAGGAATTTTGTGCATGTGCAGATTTTTTTTGTGTACTCCAGGGGATTGAACCCAGGGGCATTCTACCTCTGAGTTTCACCCCCAGTCCTATTTTTCACTTTGACACAGGGTCTAAGTTGCAGAGGGCCTTGCTACATTGCTGAGGCTGGCCTGGACTCTTCAACTCTCCTGTCGCAGCCTCCCAAGTACTGGAATTATAGGTGTGTGACCACCACGCTGGCCGAGAACACTTCCTAATCAATCGTGTTGTTTGCACTGGCAAAGTCTGTGGTCATTTGTTACCGCTGATAAGAAACCAATCGGGGAGAGTGTGACTTCTGACTGCCCGGAGGCGGGTATCCAGATCGAATGTCCAGAGCATGTCAGATGGGCTGGCTTCCGTGACAGGATGCCACCAAGTGAGGAAAACCTCCCCAGGGCTCTGAGCAGCTGTGTCTCCTACCGCCAGGACCAGCTGTGTAATTGACAGCGCCTGCCTAGCTCAGAATGAGAATGTCGAGCCCCTTGTTTAAGAGAATTAAGAATTTTGAGACAGCGACAGCAAAGTATTAAAGCAAGTGTGGGGCCCTGCTGAACAGGCCACCGGGCTACGAAGACAGCCCTGCCCCTGCTGAACAGGCCACCGGGCTACGAAGACAGCCCTGCCCCTGCTGAACAGGCCACCGGGCTATGAAGACAGCGCTGCCCCTGCTGAACAGGCCACCGGGCTACGAAGACAGCCCTGCCCCTGCTGAACTGGCCACCGGGCTATGAAGACAGCCCTGCCCCTGTTCTGCGCCAGCCACACCAGCCTCTTGACTGTATCAGGCCTGCTCCTGCCTTCGGGAGCCCAAGCTGTCTTCCCTCCATGTGGCACGCCCCGGGCCCCGCAGACCTGCCTGAGCGGGCCCCTTCTGGCGGCCTTGCTCCATTGGCCCCGTCTCCCAGCTGCCATCCACTGGGCACTTCCTGGTTTGTTTTCTGCCACTGCTTACTTGTCCCAGCGTCTTGTTTATGTAAGTCCCTTGAAAAGAGAACTCTGATTACCCACTGCTGGAGTCACAGGACCTGGTACTCAGGCTGGCACAGCTGGGCTGGACAGGAGATCCTGGTGGAATGAGGAGGCTGATGACGGATGGGAAGAGCCCGGTGTGCTGTACAATTAAGGTGGCTGGCTTCTGCAGTGGAACAGTGACAATTCCGATCATCCTTTAGGGGATGACGGGGGACGGGTGGCAGCTCCTTCCAGGGCCCCCTTTCCTCTGCCTACCTTGTTATTTTCACTAGATAATAGATCGTGGCTACCACTCACTGAGCTACAGTGTAAAAAGTTTCATTCACAGGCAAGATTCCTCCCTCTCTCCCTCCCTCCCTCCCTTCCTTCTTTCCTTTTATACTGGGGATTGCACTCAGGGGCACTCTATCACTGACATACACCCCAGCCCTTTTAATTTTGAAACAGGATCTCCCTAAGTTACTACACCTTGACCTCGAACCTGTGATCCTCCAGTCTCAGCTTCTCAAGTACTAGGATTACAGATATACGCCACCAGTCCGGCTTGGCATGCTCTCACTTAATCCTGACGCTGGTGTGACTGCTGTCCCCATCACAAAGACGAGGACACTGAGGCTCACCCAAGGTCCACGGCTAAGAAGCGGAGCAGCTGCAATTGAAAGGGTTTGACTCCAAGTCCAGCAGAACTTGGCACTGACTGCACACTGCCCGCCTCAGATCAAGTACACGTTTACAGTGTTCTCATTAACTTAGTTACTGTGTTTTATTTATTTATTTATTTATTGGTGGTACTGGGGGTGGAACCCAGAGGCTTTCTACCTCCGGGCTATACTCCCAGACCCATTTTTAAATATTTTATTTGGAAACAGGGTCTCACCAAGTTGCTGAGAGCTTCACTAAGTAGCTGAGGCTGGCTTTGAACCTGTGCCCCTGTCTCAGCCTCCCATGCGCGGGGATTACAAGTGTGCGCCACCATGCCTGGCAGTTTTTGTTTTGTTTTGTTTTGGGATTGAACCCAGGGGCATTCTATTTCTGAGCCACATCCCCATCCCTGTTTTATTTTTTGTTTTGAAACAGAGTCTTTCTAGGTCGCTGAGTTAGCTAAATTGCTGTCTGCCCTTGAAGCTGCGATCCTCCTGTCTCAGCCTCCTAAGCACTGGGATTACAGGTATGGGCCACTGTGCCAGCTAGTGAGCACCTGGGTTAAGGCATTCAAAACAGAAGTAGCCTGAGGCCATGGGAGCACAGGTGAGCCACTAGCACTGCCTGGGGCCATGGGAGCACAGGTGAGCCACTAGCACTGCCTGGAGCCATGGGAGCACAGGTGAGCCACTAGCACTGCCTGGGGCCATGGGAGCACAGGTGAGCCACTAGCACTGCCTGGGGCCATGGGAGCACAGGTGAGCCACTAGCACTGCCTGGGGCCATGGGAGCACAGGTGAGCCACTAGCACTGCCTGGGGCCATGGGAGCACAGGTGAGCCACTAGCACTGCCTGGGGCCATGGGAGCACAGGTGAGCCACTAGCACTGCCTGGGGCCGGGAACAGGCCCAGGCTCCCCAGTGGAGTGAGACCTAAACCTGAGGGCGATGGGGCAATTGGAGGCCAGCCAGAGGGGGGCTGGGGCTAAGGAGATGGTGTTCCAGGGAGAAAGGAGCCATTGCAAAGGCCGGGAAGAGAATCAGAGCAGGGTCCAGGGCGGGCATGTGGGCTAAGATAAATTCTGCCTGCGGCAAGTGACTGGTGAGGTTAGGCTGAGAAGAGAAGAGAGGGCCAGGCACAGAGTCAAAGGCTGCAGGCCCATGGAAGAGACCCTAAACTTCTCCGGAGGACGATTTCATAAGTAAGGAACAGCTCTAGACACAGAAGCCAAGCTGCAGGGGATTCCTGCCTCAGCAGAAGCGGAGACAACCCCACATTTGGTGACACCCTAGCCCAGAGCACTGCGGTGACCTGGTCAAGCCCACGAAGGGAAAGAGAGCGCGCCCTTGCTCTTTCTCTCCTGCGTCATTCCCCTGCCTCTGTTGCAGTCACTCGGCATGTACTTTTGCAGAACTGCTATGTGCCAGGAACCAAGAATGAGGACACAGCAAGGACTAAGTCTCTGTGTGCCAGGACCAGTCTCCCTGGGCTCTCCATTCTCTGCCTCCCTCTCCCCATCTCTCCTTCAGCTCCTTGAAGTTAGGGCTAAGTCATATCCCAACAGCTAAGACTCAGCAGGCACTAGAAACCCTGATGCTAACCCCCTAAACCCACGACTTTATTTGCTCTTCACCAGGCTCCTCACTGCGGAAGGGGATACAGGCTGAGCATCCCTAGTCTGAAAAGCCCAAACTCTAACATCCTCCAAAGCTGGAAACTTTTGGAGCTGTATGGATTTTGGAGAACTTCAGATTCTAGATTTTTCCAATAGGGGATGCTCAAATGGTAAAGCCTGTGCAGATACTCTAAAATCTGAAAAACTCGGAAGCCTGCAACACTTCTGGTCCCAAGCATCTGAGATCAGCGATCCTCCCCCTGTAGCATCAGCTGCTTATACAGATGAAGCAGCAGAGCTCAACACCAGAACGCATCTAGGGATGAACAGCTGAGGGGCCCCAAGGCTGCCGAGACGCAGCCCAGGACTGAGCTAGGTGATTCTTAAGGACAGCATTTCCTTCCCTCTTTGCGCCACCATTCAAAGGTCTGACTTCGGCTCTTCTCAGCCTTGAGGAGAAGAGTTAGAAGCTGGCCTCAGTGGGCTGCTCAGCTGCCGAAAAATAGGAGGGTCACGTGGGAGAGTGCATGTTAGGATCAGATAGAGAATGTCCCCCGAAGAGCTCAGGGTGGTACAGTTAAGTCATGAGGGCCACAATCTCATCAATGGATATATCCACTGTAATGGACTTACTGGGTGGTCACCTAGGCCGGTGGGGTGTGGCCGTAGGGCCTGTGCTTGTGTCTCTGAATTCCCTGCTTGTTGCTTTCTCTGCTTCCTGCCTCCATGATATGAAAGCAGAGGCAGCCTCTTTCCCTCTCTTGCTTCCGGCTTCCATGATGAGAGAAGAGCTTTGTGTCCTCTCCCAGCTTTCTGCCACCAAGCCCTAAGCTTCAGCTCTTGACCTCACATGGACTGAACCCAGAATCTCTAAAATTCTGTGAGCAAATAAATCTTCCTCTAAGTTGCGTGGTCAGTCATTTGGGAGTAGAGCGGGGAGAATGTTGACAGTAGACCCGGTGGTGAGCACCTACCCACGCTGAGATGCCCAGAGCATTGCTACCCTGCTGCTTCAATTTATTTTTTGTTCACCTCAAATCCCCCTAATCCCTGAGGGGTAAATAGGATTACTTTATTACAGATGAGGAAACTGTAGTGCAGAGGGGAAGATACTTGGCCAGAGGCAGTGCTGATCAAATGACAGGATTCAAACTCAAATCTGTCTTTCTCCAGAGCCTGAACTCTTTCTAATCCTCACTGAAATCACAGGGATGGGTTGAGAGTTAAGAAATATTCCCAGCAGGGCTCCATCCTGGCCCCCTTCTCAGCTCGGACACACCCTATCCTCTGTCCAGGGGAAGAGGGATCTCTGGAAGAAATATAGGTGCGGGCAGGGCAGCCCTACTCAGCCGCCTGCCCGTACCCATGGGAACTAACAGCAGACCTGCAGAATGATAGCCCTGGCACAAGTTCAGGGCAAGCTGGATGGAGGAGGAGAAGTGGACGCCTCCTGGGCCACCACAAGGGCTCTGGAAGCCTCTCCAATTATTAGCTGGAGAAGAGTACAACAATCAGCACTAAGCTGGCTACTCGATCCCCTCTCCACCCAGAGTGAGAGGTGGCCACGTACCCACGCTGGGGTTGGATACATAGGGCCGCATGGAGCTGGGAGTTCTGCCCCGTGTGCAGATCCCACCAACCTCACAGTCTCTCATCCTTTCAGGGTCACTGCACACCTGCGAGTGTCCCCGTGCACAGCATAAATGTGGCAGGCATCAACCTCACCCTCGGGGAGCTCAGAGGGCTGTGGGTCTGACTGTTTTGGAGTTACCTGGAAAAACTCGCACATCCACAAAACTGCCTTCCACGTCGGTGCCATGGCTGCCCCTCACCCTCGGCTTTTGCTATGCCTGGCTCACCTCCATTCACGCTCCCAAACCCAGCTCTGATGTCTCCTTGGCCAGGGAGATTTGCTGGGGCTGGCCCCTTGGGTTCCTGCTTTCCTGCCTGCCCCCCACTGCACTGTGAGCTCTGGGCTTGGGAGCCCCAGGTCTGGGGACCCCTGGCCAGGACAGTGCCTGGCACTCAGCTAGTGTCCTGTCAGCGCTGATAGACTATAAAGACAGGAGGGTAAGTCATGTGACCTGAAAGTTGTCATTCAGGGGCCTCTGTTTCCTCATTGGTGGAACAGAAGGTCTTTCTGAGCCAAAGAGCCTGAGAACGAGAGGGGGAGGGTACATCCCAGCCTTTGAGGAACTGGGCAGGCCTCTGGGTATCCAAACTGCACACAGATTATTTTGGCCTGGCCAAATCTCTACTTCCCTCTTACACAAGGGCTGGTTACACTTTCAAATTCTCTCTCTCTCTCTCTCTCTCTCTCTCTCTCTCTCTCTCTCCCTCTCTTTCAAATTTTCTCTGTCTGTCTGTCTGTCTCTCTTTGTGGCACTGAGGATGGAACCCAGGGGCATTCTACCTCTGAGCTACACCCCCAGCCCTATTTTTTTTTGAAAGCAGGGTCTTGCTAGTTTGCTGAGAGCCTTGCTACTGGCCGAGGATGTCCTCAAACCCGCGGTCCTCCAGTCCCAGCTTCCTAAGTACTGGGATTACAAGTATGAACCACCATACCCGATGTTAAGTTCTCTTTACCGGTATGTACGTACTGCAAATGGTTGTAGCCCCATTCAACAAAAGGAGGATTTTGGAAGAGTCTGGATTATCTCAGGTTTCAAAGAAGCTCTGGACCTCCAGGACACAGGACTGCCAGCTCTGGATGAGTGGCTGAGGGAAGGCACTCACTTCCACTCAGTAAGGCTCCAGCTTCCCTGAGCACCTGAGCCACCAGGATCTGGTTAAGATGCATTCCCTGGCATGGCAGGGCTGGGACACTGGCCACACCTCTGCTCCCCCCACTGAATGAATGAATGAATGAATGAATGAATTCTCTGAGTTCTAACTAAGCCTGGCTCCGTGTTCCACCATTCCCGGGAGAGGGCACCGGATGGGCCCTGCTTGGATCAGAGGCCTACCCAGGATGCTCAGAGATGGGTAGAGGAGACTAGGTAGAGGAGAGGAGTGGAGGATGGGCATCCAGAAGCCAAGGCCGGGCCCTGGGCCCAGGTATCCAGTTATTCCCGGAGAAGAGTGGGCTGCCCTGGGCAGGGCCGAGCCAGGCCATTGCTAGACTGGGCCCTTCTAAGCTATCATCTTTCAACCTGAAAATGGATTTCCAGAGGCCCGGCGATGGGGTGGGAGTAGGGTGGGGCGGGGGTAGAAGAGGGAGTGAGAATTTAAATAGCAGCTGTGTTCCTAATTTCCCCAGGAGGAGGCCTGCCGCCCCTCCTCCGCGCTGAGTGTTTGCCATTAAAAACAAACAGTATCATTTGGTTCAATATAAAATGAATTAAAGGAAATTAAACTGCGGGGGCCATGTGGCATGCCTCGTCTCCCATTGTCTGAGGCCGTTTTTCATCTTCCCCAGTGGGGAACAACAGCTTGGGGGGTGTGGAGCTGGGCAGGACGAGGTAAATAAATAAATAAGGCAAAAGACGCAACCTACCCCCCCCCCCCATACCAGGGAAGCCGGGCTCGGGGATCCCAGGAGCTGCTGGGCCCTGTCCCTGCTCTGTCCCTCCGTGGCAGAATGTAGCCTTTGATAATCTTCCAGGGAACAGAAGGACAGGAAGAAGGGAAAACAGAACAAAAACAATGGCCCAAAGTGATGCATGGGCGCCGGGGACAGGAGGGGCACCGGGAGGCTGAGGTGCCTGGGTCGGCGCAGAGTCCCCTGCGCATCCCGTGTTTCAGAGCCACGGCTGCTACCACTGCAGCTGTGGCAGCTGGCGGCAGCGTGGGGGTGGGGAAGGGCAACCATGGGTGGTGGGGAGGGATGCGGGTGCAATGGTGCACCTGTAATCCCAGGATTTGGGAGGCTGAGGCAGGAAGAGGTTTGAGGCCAGCCTCAGCAACTTAGTGAAACCCTCAGCAACTTAGCAAGGTCGCGTTTCAAAATAGAAAACAAAGAGGATAGGGTTGGGGTGCAGCTTGGGGGTAGAATGTCCCTGGGTTTCATCCCCAGTATACACGCAATGAAGCACACTCCTGTATAATCACATAGTGTTTATTATTATTATTATTATTATTATTATTATTATTATTATTTAGTGTTTATTATTATTAAAATTACATAGTTTATTATTATTACATAGTGTTTATTATTATTATTATTATTTTTGGTGGTACTGGGGTTCCTGGAGGCCCTTCTACCTCAGGGATACACTCTCAGACCTATTTTAATTTTGGAAACAGGGTCTCATAAGCCAGCGCGGCTGGCTTCAAACCTGCGCAATCCTCCTGTCTCCGCCTCCCAAGCACGGGGATTACAAGCGTGCGCCACCACGACCAGCGCTGTTATTCTTTTACTATCATGGGTCTCTGGGGCCACCCCTGTGGCACCTAGAAGACCTGGTCTCTCAAGTCATGGTTCTGCCACAGTCTCGCTGTGTGACCAAGAGTCAGGTAACATGCCTTCTTGAGCCTCGGGCCCTGCATCTGTGTGAGGGATGAATGAGTCTCAAGGACAGAGACTGCTAGTGTCTCCCGAAACCCTCTCCTCCTTCCTCTTTTTTTTTTTTTTTTTTTTTTTTTTTGTGTGTGTGTGTGGTACTGGGGATGGAACCCAGGGGCATTTTACCTCCAAGCTACACCCCCAGCCCTACTTTTTACTCTTTATTTTGAAACAGGGTCCCATGGAGTTGCAAAGGGCCTCATAAGTAGCTGAGGCTGTCCTTGAACCGTGATCCTCCTGTCTCAGCCTCCCGAATGCTGGGATGAGGAGTGTGCGCCACTGCGCCCGCTTCCTTCCTCTTTCAAACTAAGAATTCTGGCTTTTGCTTAGGCTTGTTATCCCCAGGGTGACAGGGCAGTGGCCAGTGAGACTGGAGTGAAAGCCACAAGGACAATTCTGGGGAAGTCACCTTCAAAGGGAGAGGGACACATATCCACACATATGCAAGAGTCCTAATAAAACCAGAGTGCACAGAGCCCAGAAGCCTGTGCAAGGGACGCCACGTCCCGACCCCGCCGCGTTCCTTCCAGGAGTGCAAGGGTTAACAGGAAATGGACCAGTGCCATTCTTCATGGAGAAACTCACAGGAGAAAAATCCAATGGTTTCTGATCAAATTTAACAACTGTTTTTTAATTTTTTAATTTTTTAATTTAATTTTTTATCATCATTTTATTTTTTATTTTTTTGTGGTACTGGGGCTGGAACCCAGAGGCTTTCTACCTTAGGGCTATACTCCCAGCCCTATTTTATATTTTATTTGGAAACAGGGTCTCACTATGTTGCTGAGAGCCTCACTCAGTAGCTGAGGCCGGCTTCGAACCTGCGCGATCCTCCTGTCTCAGCCTCCCAAGCGCTGGGATTACAAGCGTGCGCCACCACGCCCGGTGGGTTTTTAAAAATGTTAATAATTAGACTGGATACTTTTGTTGTTTTGCAGTACTAGGGGTGGAACCCAGGGGAGCTCCACCACTGAGTCACATCCCTCGCCTTTTGTTTATTTGTTTGTTTGTTTATTTTGCAGTATTAGGGATGGAACCCAGGGGCATTCTAGCTCGGAGATATACCTCCAGCCCTATTTTTTATTCTTTATTTTGAAACACGGTCTCACCGAGTTCCACAGAGCCTCACTTAAGCAGGAGCCTTTTAAAATTAAATTAAATTAAATTTATTTTGTGTGTGCTACCGGGGATGGAATCCAGGGGGCATTCCACCTCTCTGCTACACTCCAACCCTATTTTTTTTTTTTAATTTGGAAACAGGGTCTCCCTAAGTTGCTGAGAGTCTTACTAAGTTGCTGAGGCTGGCTGCATACTTGTGATCCTCCTGTCTCAGTCTCCCATGTACTGGGTTGACAGGCGTGGGCCACTGTGTTTTTTATTTTAAGCAGGGTCTCACTGAGTTGCCTAGGCTGGCCTTGAACTTGAAATCCTCTTGCATCAGCCTCTGGAGTCACTGAGTATTACAGGCCTACATCTCTGCACCTGGCCAGACTGGATACTTTTTTGGGGGTAGGGGATACCTGGGATTGAACCCAGAGGAATTTTACCTTTGAGCACCACCCCCAACACTTATATATATAAGGCCAGAACGAAAGTTCCACGGTAGGGTGCTTTGTTGGGACCCATAGAGAAGGAACGGAAGTGAGCGGAACCGAAAAGGCCGGAACGAAAGTTCTGCGATAGGGCGCTTCGTCAGGACCCATAGAGAAGGAACAGAAGTGAGCGGAACTGAAAATGTCGGAAGGAAAGTTCCACGTAGGGTGCTTTCTCGCGACCCATAGAGAAGGAATGGAAGTGAGTGGAAGCGAAAAGGCCGGAACGAAAGTTCTGCGATAGGGTGCTTCGTCGGGACCCACAGAGAAGGAACGGAAGTGAGTGAAAGCGAAAAGGCCGGAATGAAAGTTCCGTGATAGGGCGCTTCTTCGGGACTCATAGAGAAGGAACAGAAGTGAGTGGAACCGAAAAGGCTGAAACGAAAGTTCAGCGATAGGGCGCTTCGTCAGGACCCATAGAAAAGGAAGGGAAGTGAGCGGAAGCAAAAATGCTGGAACGAAAGTTCAGTGATAGGGTGCTTCATCGGGACCCTTAGAGAAGGAACGGAAGTGAGCAGAACCGAAAAGGCCGGAACGAAAGTTCAGCGATAGGGCGCTTCGTCGGGACCCATAGAGAAGGAAGGGAAGTGAGCGGAAGCAAAAATGCCGGAACAAAAGTTCCACGTAGGGTGCTTTCTCGGGACCCATAGAGAAGGAACGGAAGTGAGCGGAACTCAAATGGCCGTAACAAAAGTTCAGCGTAGGGCGCTTTGTCGGGACCCATAGAAAAGGAACAGAAGTGAGTGCAACCGAAAAGGCCGGAACGAAAGTTCAGTGATAGGACGCTTTCTCGGGACCCATAGAGAAGGAATGGAAGTGAGTGGAACCGAAAAGGCCGGAACGAAAGTTCAGTGATAGGGCGCTTCGTCGGGACCCATAGTAAAGGAACGGAAGTGAGCGCAACTGAAAAGGCCAGACCGAAATTTCCGCGATAGGGCGCTTCGTTGGGACCCATAGAGAGGGAATGGAAGTGAGCAAACCGCAAAGGCCGGAATGAAAGTTCCGCCAACGGGTACTTTCTCGGGACCCATAGAGAAGGAATGGAAGTGAGCAGAACCAAAAAGGCCGGAAGGAAAGTTCCACGATAGGGCGCTTTGTCGGGACCCATAGAGAAGGAACGGAAGTGAGTGGAACCGAAAAGGCCGGAACGAAAGTTCAGTGATAGGGCGCTTCGTTGGGACCCATAGAAAAGGAACGGAAGTGAGCGGAACTGAAATGGCTGGAACAAAAGTTCCGCGATAGGGTGCTTCATTGGGACCCATAGAGAAGGAAGAGAAGTGAGCAGAACCAAAAAGGCCTGAACAAAAGTTCAGCGATAGGACGCTTTCTCGGGACCCATAGAGAAGGAACAGAAGTGAGCAGAACCGAAAAGGTCGGAACAAAAGTTCAGCGATAGGGCACTTTCTTGGGACCCATAGAGAAGGAACAGAAGTGAGCGGAACTGAAAATGTTGGAACGAAAGTTCCACGTAGGGTGCTTTCTCGGGACCCATAGAGAAGGAAAGGAAGTGAGCGGAACCGAAAAGGCCGGAACGAAAGTTCAGTGATAGGGCGCTTCGTCGGGACCCATAGTAAAGGAACGGAAGTGAGCGCAACTGAAAAGGCCAGACCGAAATTTCCGCGATAGGGCGCTTCGTTGGGACCCATAGAGAGGGAATGGAAGTGAGCAAACCGCAAAGGCCGGAATGAAAGTTCCGCCAACGGGTACTTTCTCGGGACCCATAGAGAAGGAACGGAAGTGAGCAGAACCAAAAAGGCCGGAAGGAAAGTTCCACGATAGGGCGCTTTGTCGGGACCCATAGAGAAGGAACGGAAGTGAGCGGAACTGAAAATGTTGGAACGAAAGTTCCGTGATAGGGTGCTTTCTTGGGACCCATAGAGAAGGAACAGAAGTGAGCGGAAGCGAAACGGCCAGAATGAAAGTTCAGTGATAGGGCGCTTCATCGGGACCCATAGAGAAGGAACGGAAGTGAGCGCAACCGCAAAGGCCAGAATGAAAGTTCCATGATAGGGCGCTTTGCCGAGACCCATAGAAAAGGAACAGAAGTGAGCGGAAGCGAAAAGGCCAGAACGAAAGTTCAGCGGTAGGGCGCTTCGTCGGGACTCATAGAGAAGGAACATAAGTGAGCACAACCGAAAAGGCCGGAACGAAAGTTCCACGATAGGGTGCTTTGTTGGGACTCATAGAAAAGGAACGGAAGTGAGCGGAACCGAAAAGGTCGGAATGAAAGTTCCATGTAGGGCGCTTTGTCGGGACCCATAGAAAAGGAATGGAAGTGAGCGGAACTCAAATGGCCGGAACAAAAGCTCAGCAATAGGGCGCTTTGTTGGGACCCATAGAGAAGGAACGGAAGTGAGCGGAACCAAAAAGGCTGGAAGGAAAGTTCCGCGATAGGGCTCTTTCTAGGGACCCATAGAGAAGGAACGGAAGTGAGCGGAACTGAAAAGGCCAGAACGAAATTTCAGTGATAGGGCGCTTTGTCGGGACCCATAGAAAAGGAACGGGAAGAGAGCACAGAGCGGAACTCAAAAGACTCGAACGAAAGTCCGCGATAGGGCGCTTTCTCGGAACCCATAGAGATGGAACGGAAGTGAGTGGAACCAAAAACCCTGGAACAAAAGTTAAATAATAGATTTGCCCACAACACCTTATTGTGGGTAGATCTTTCTATCTCAGCCTCCCAAGTACTCGGTTCAAAGGGATGCCACACCTGGACATCCTTTCCTAATTCATTAATTTATTTTGGTGTTAATAGGGATAGAACCCAGAGGCTTTCTATATCCAGGACTGTACATCCAGATCTATTTTACATTTTATTTGGAAACAGGGTGTCACTAAGTTGCTGAGTGCCTCACTAAGTAACTGAGGCTGTTTTCAAACCTGTGAGATCCTGTCTCAGCCTCCCAAGCCTGGAGATTACAAGCATGCACCACCACGCCCAGCTCCTTTCCTAATTTAAAAGGAAAGCTGGAGATCAAATGGCACCAGGCCACTGCCAATCAGTCGGACCACCTTCCAGGGTGGTGGAAGAATAGGTGTCCCCTGGCATTTCCCCTTCAGAAAAGGGTGTAAAGATTGTGAGGCAGAATAGAATAAAATACTAGATAGAAAGTAGATGAATTGAGAAGGAAATAAAAATAAAGTTTTAAAATCTGGAAAGTTCCTAATCTCTAACTTCACCCTGTAGGATGGATTGTTTCAGGCTAAGGCCTCAATGAGCCACACCCTTATTCACAAAGGCCCCTCTATACACTAGAGATCCCTGAAATGCTAAGTAAACAAAGGATCCTTGAGTAGGACAATGATTGGACATCAACTATCCACTGCCTCTCGTAGCCAGAGGGACCAAAAGATTTAAGAAGACCCCCTTGCAGGGAATGATGGTGCATTCTTGTAAGCTTGAAGGACAGCCTCAGCTACTTAGTGAGGCCCTTTGCAACGCAGTGAGACACTTTCAAAATAAGGTAGAATGCCCATGGATTCCAGCCACAGCACTGTAAAGAGGACACCCTTGTGAGAGTTCTATAAAAGAAATGAAAAAGCCAAAGATGGTCTTGGTCAACCTCTCTTAAAATTGCCTGCTTTCCCCCCTCAAACCTCTCACTTTCCTAAATAAAACCTCTGCCTTTTCTGACTGGCAAACGCTGAAATTCTTTTCTGCCACATAAACCAAGAACCCCACAGAAGTGTGGTGTTTTCCCATAACATTCCCATCAAAAGGAGCACAGCACAGAAGCCCAAGCTGAAAATAAAAGGGCCAGCAGTTTGCTACCATGTTGTTCCTGCACACTGACTCACTGGTGGCAGGGTTCAATTGCTAAAAGTAAAATTTGTCTTGTCAATCTGCTTTTCAAAGATGTGTTTGAAATCCTGTGTACTGTGTACCTGGAAGAGCCTGAGAAGGTCTGGGAGGGTAGCTATATCCTGGTTCTGATAATACGCTCTGTTATTTAACTTTCGTTCGGGTTTACTGTTCCGTTCACTTCCTTTCCTGTCTATCTGTTCCGATGAAGCGCTCTATTATATAACTTTTGTTCCAGGCTTTTCTGTTCCACTCATTTCCATTCCTGTCTTTTTCTTTGCAGTACTGGAGACCTATCCCAGGAGCATTCTACCTTTGAGCGACTCCCCCAGCCCTAATTTTGTGTGTGCGTGCGTGTGTGTGTGTGTGTGTGTGTGTGTGTGTTACTGGGGGTGGAGCCCAGGGGCCTTGTATCTCCAGGCTATATTCTCAGGCCTATTTTATATTTTATTTGGAAACATGTGTCACCACACCTGGCATTGTTCTTTATTTTTGAAACAGGTCTCACTAAGCTACAAGGGGCCTAAGTAGCTGAGGGTTCACAGGCCTGCACCACCACCCCCCGACTCCTGGGGTTTCTTGGTTGTTGGTTTTTGGGGTTTCTTTCTGTGAAGTTTTATTTTGATCTAAAGATTTTCCTTCACACCAAATGTTATTATAGAAAAAATAGCAAAACTGAACTTTTAGCTTGTAAATATTACTCAGGCAGCAAACTAGTCGGTCAGTGTTGATTTTGAAAATAGATCCCAGAGATCTGGCCTGTCATCCCCGTCCTTGGCAGGCTGAAACACAGGTTCACAGCCAGCCCCAGTAACTTAGAGAGGCCTTCACCAACTCAGTGGGACCATTTCAAAATAAAAAATTAGCCAGGAGTGGTGGCATGCACTTGTAATCCCAGTACTTGGGAGGCTGAGACAGAAGGATCGCAGATTCACAGCCAACCTCAGCTATTTAGTGAGGCCCTCTGCAAATTATAGTGAGTCCCTGATTCAAAATAAGAAATAGGGCTGTGGGTGTAGCTTGGAGGTAGAATGTCCCTAGGTTCCATCAACCACCAGTACCTAAAAAATAAATTTAATAAATAAAAATAATAAAATCAGGCTGGGTGTGTAGCTTGGAAGCAGAATGTCCCTGGGTTCAATCCCCAGTACCACAAAAATAAATAAATACAAGCTGGGCATGGTGGCATACATTTGTAATCCCAGCATTTGGGAGGCTGAGACAGGAAGATCGTGGTTCATGGCCAGCCTCAACTACTTAGTGATGCCCTTTGCAACTCAGTGAGACCCTGCTTCAAAATAAAGAATAAAAAATAAGGAGGGCTGAAGGTGTAGCTCAGAAGTAGAATGCCCCTGGGTTCAATCCCCAGTACCATTAAATAAATAAACAAACTTACAAATAAACACAAAATAAAAATTAACAAAGAGGATAGGTGCCAGAGACCTGCTCCAGCCCAGTCAGAAGTCCCTGAAGGTGGTCGAGGAGCCAGCACACGAGGGGATATGAGAAGAAGCTCTTAGTAGCAGGGGGAAGGTGTCCCTGCCTATGCCCTAGAATATAATTTATTTATACGTGAGTCTAACAGATGACAACAAGCCACGTCACACATACTTTCTCATCTAGTTTTTCATTAACCAAAATTCCACAAAGCAAGCATACCTCAGAGCAGCCTGTTTTTCCCGTTTTTGTTCTTTATTAATTTGTTATGAGGTGAACTATAAAACGTACTACTACTCTACATCACAGATGATAAACTTTAACTGAACTTTTCCTATCTGTCTTAACTACTTAGTACTAAACGTACTGTCTCCACTTTTAAAATCAACTGCTAATCTTATCTGCCATTTTAACCACTAGGTATTCTATTAACTTATTCTGTCCCAACCACCAATACCACACAACTTATTCAATTCCTCATAATCTTACAATGTCTGCACTTAATTTCCTATAATACCTATCAGGTCATCTACCAAGAGGACGCTTTTGTGCCTTAGTGAGCAGGCACCGAGGAGGTCCCTGCCTGGCCAGCCCTCTGTAGGAACGGCAGAGTCCTGACATCAAGCCACTTTCCAATAATATTAACTCTGTGCTTTCCATTCATCATGCATTCTTGTACAGGAAAGTGCAGGGTCAGCTGGAGGTGGAAAAGTATTCTAATGAGCGCCAGCCCCCCACAGGGGATACCACAGTCAACCAACCACCGTTTTTCTTTTTTTCTTTTTTTTGGTGGTACTGAGGTTCCTGGAAGCCCTTCTACCTCCGGGATACATTCCCAGACCTATTTTATATTTTTATTTGGAAACAGGGTCTCTTAAGCCAGTGCAGCTGGCTTCAAACCTGTGCGATCCTCCTGTCTCTGCCTCCCAAGCGCGGGGATTACAAGCGTGCGCCACCACGCCCGGCTTTTATTCTTTATTTTGAAACTGGGTCTCACTGAGTTGCAGAGGGCCTCACTAAGTACCTGAGGCTATCCGCGAACTGTGATCCTCCGGTCTCAGCTTCCCAAATGCTGGGATTACAAGCGTGTGCCACCATGCCCGGCAGAACTCTTTCTATATAGGTCCTTGAAAAATTCCCAACTACACAACAAAGAGCTCTTTCTACATCACTCCAAGAAAAATTCCAATTACAAAAACAAAAAATATGAAAAATTTATATTCTTCGTGCTATTTCAAGCACAAATCTTAAGATATTTTCTAGTCATATTCATATCAATTTCTGGATTATTACAGAACAGCAATCTCTCCCACTCAAAGCAATTTTCAATTTCTTCCAAAGAATCATTAATATTATCATTATCATAAATAACTGAAATCAAGAGGGGATAACGGCTTCGTTTGGGCCAGCGTCTTCCAGCCCTGCGGAATTGGCCTCAGCCGGGCTACACCGGCTGCCGGAGCGAGGCCTAGAGCGACCCTTTCCCAGAAGCTCTAGAGGGAGTGTGTCCCCGCAGATAGTTGATCCCAGACCCTCCCTGCTGAGCAGAAGACACAGACACAGCACTCAGCTGGCACCTTGTTGGATGGGGGACGGAGACGGCTAGGTTTATGTGGCGATTTTGCCAGCGAGGCTAGAGTGTCACCCGTGACACTCAACGCTGCCCTACGAGCTGCTGCGCGGGCATCTTGTAGAGGTGGTGAATGCGCCTTATCAGTTACCTGAAGCGACAGCGCCCGTCCTCTGTCTCCTGCGGGGGCCTCATCTCATCCCTTGAAAACCCTTTAGCGCAAGGCCCAGGTTTCCTCCCGGGAGAGGGAACTCTGCTCAAGGTTGTGGCAGCAGCTCCCGTCTGCATTTCCAGCCTGCCCTATGCACTTGAGACTCGAAGCCCTCAAAACTCTGCAGGCCAGTTCCCTGAAATAAATCTCCTTACGTGCACATGTTCTGCTGGTTCTCTACAGAGTCTGCCTGAAACAGGGATCCGAGAGATGCTCCCCTCATGGACAGGGAGAAGACAGGCTGCCCACTGAGGCCTCTGCTAGACAAGCATGGGGCAAAGAGCAAGGGGTGACCTACTGGGTGTCCAGGGATGCTGTGGGACGCAGTAATGTGATGGAGGCTCTGTGCCCATGTTACGTCACAACCTCAGCTGTGCGTGGTCGTGCACACCCATTATAATCGCAGTGCTCGGGAGGCTGAGACTGGAGGCTCGCAGGTTCAAGGCCAGGCCCAGCAATGTAGCGACACTCTCAGCAACCTACCTACAATAAGTGCTACAGTAAAGCAAGACATGGACAGACAGCAGCTTGTATTCAGCCCTGGAGGAAGTATAAGTTGCTATGGTCACTTGGGGGAAAAAAATCGTCTCTGAGGATTCCAGAAAAAGCCGAAGATACTACATCTTAAAGTCTAGTGATGCAGCTGGGGTGGTGGTGCACGCCTGTAATCCTGGTACTGGGGAGGCCGAGAAAAGAGGATCGCAGGTCGGAGGACAGACTCAGCAACTTAAAGAGGCCCGGTGCAATTTAGCGACAACCTGTTTCAAAGTAAAAATAAAAGTAAATAAATAAACAAATAAACTGAGGCTGGAGATGTAGCTCAGAGGTCGAATGTCCCTAGGTTCGATGTACCCAGGACCACCACCAAAAAATACCTCTAAAAACCCTGGCAATTTCATTTCTAGGTGGCTACATTAGAGAAATGTTTGTGTGCGCACAAGAGACGCCAGTTATGGTACTCTTCATAACAGGAAAAACCTAAAGCAATAGTCTGGCAGTTCATGGTACAGGACTGGCTGGGTAAACCCTGGGTAACTGTATAGCATTTAAGAGCATGCTGAGAAGTGGGGAGGCACATATAATGCGTGTTACACACCCAAGTCACCTGGAGAGCTCGGCAAAGCAGCCAGGCCTGGACCCTGCTCTACAGCCTCCGACTTGGTGGCGGCGGTAGAGTCTTGTGCATTTCCGACAAGCTGTCTGGTGATGCTGAGACTGCCGGTCCAGGGACCACCTCAAAGATACACCACTGTGTTGGACATGATGGCACACGTCTATAATCCCCATACTTGGGAGGCTGAGACAAGAGGATTGCAGGTTCAAGGACAGCCTTGGTAATTTAGCGAGACCCTGTTTCAAAATTTAAAAAATGATAATAAGGGCTGGGTGTGTGTGTTTGGCTCAAAGGTAAAATCCTTAGCAACCCAAACAAACAAACAACTAAAAGAAATCCTGCTGCAAAATGATGTGTACACAATATCACTGGTGTTAAGTTGTTTGCACAAAAAGTACTATATATTATTTATGGATAGATATAGACATGTACAGCAGATAAACTCAAAGTGGGTACCTTGAGGGTTGGAGAGAGAGTGAGCACATTTCAGAGGGTGTGGCAGATATACTGCCAAGAGTTCCCAAAAATCCCACTCAATTTTCCTCCAGTGCCCTCAGGAGGAGGGGAGTTTCCCAGAATCCCTTGCTGCTGGGCGGGACCTCTGCCGAGTCCTAGCCAATGAGGGAACAAGGACAGAGATGATCTGCACCATTTTCTGATGCCCCAAACCTTCTGTGCAACCCTCCCAGCTCTCCTTCCTCACCCTCCTCCGAGTGGAGGTTCCTGCTGAAAGGACGTGGTTCCAGCCTCTCCCTACCCAAAGTGCAGTCCGTGGACCAGTGACCTCAGCATTGCCAGGGAGTGTTAGAAATCAGAATGGGGTGGGGGAAGAGGCCCAGGAATCAGTGTGTGAGCAAGCTTTCCAGATGATTTTTATGCCCATCTGACGTCGAGAAACCGTCCCCGGGAATGTCTTGATGGTGTCCTGGGGGATGGCGGTCGCCACAAGCATGGCCAGTTGGGTGGGCTTGCATTTCTTTAAAGGACTCTGAAGCGAATAAGGAAGGGGCAAGGGGCGTGGGAGGCTAAGGCAGGAGAATCACAAGTTTTAGGCTAGCCTCAGCAATGTAGTGAAAGCTGTTTGAATATTTAAAACTCCAGCTGGGCGTGGCGTGCATGTTTGTAATCCCATACTCCTGAGGCCAAGACAGGAGGATCCGGGTTCGCCACCAGCCTTAGCAATCTAGTGAGGCCCTGTTTCAAAATTAAAAAAAAATAAAAAGGGCTAGGCGTGTGGCTTCGAGTTAGAACGCCTCTGAGTTGAATCCTCAGTATCACCAATACATAAATAAAGTAAAAAACAAACGTATTTCAGAATAACCTAGACCTGAAAAGGTTCCGATTCAGACAGGTAACTACTGCAATATGGAGGAGAGAGGGGAAGAAGCCCAAGGTGCCACCCAGGGCTGGCCACACCCAGGGCTTCGCAACCTCCCTCAGAGCACAAGAAAGCCAGAAGTTTCACCTGCTGCCGCTGCTGTGGGCGATGCTCTTGGGAGCTGGGCGATTCCTTCTCTGAGACAGACAGGGGCTTAATCAGCTGTTATCAGTGTTTTGTGGCTGATGAATCAATCACCACAAATGGGGTGGCCATAAGAGACATTCATTCTCTCTCAGTCTGGAGGCTGGAAGTCTGAGATCCATTCCCCTGGGCAAAGTGTTGACTGAGCCCCGCTCCCTCTGGAGCCTCCCAGGAAGAGGTTGCTCCCTGACCCCGCCAGCTTCTGGTGGTGCTACCGGTGTGGCGCTCATTGGCCTGTGGCCACATCGCTCCCATGTCTGCCTCCCTCTTCACCCTAACTTCAGGGTTAGCAAACTTCTTCTTAAAGAGCCAGACAGTATATATTTTGTCTCAGCTAAAACACACAAATTATATATTTTATAATTAACATAATTTATATTATTTTGTATTTCCTTAAATCTCTTACCATGACTCAATTCTGCCATTGAAGCATCAAGGCCTCCCAAGCGCAAGGATGACAAGTGTGCGCCACTACACTTGGCGTATTTTTTATTATTTATTTATTTATTTATTTATTTATTTATTTATGGTACTGGGGGTGGAACCCAGAGGCTTTCTACCTCCAGGCTATACTCCCAGACCTATATATATATATATATTTTTTTTTTTTTTCAACAGGGTCTCACTAAGTTGCTAAAAGCCTCACTAATTAGCTGAGGCTGGCTTTGAACCCGTGGGATCCTCCTGTCTCAGCCTCCCAAGTGTGGGGATTACAAGCATTCACCACCACGCCCGGCTTATTTTTAATTTTTTAACTTTGTGGTGCTGGGGATTGAACCCAGGTGCATTCTACCTCCCAGCTATACCCCCAGCCCAATTTTTTTTGGGGGGGTCTGGGGATGGAACGCGGGGGTATTTGACCTCCGAGCTACACCCCCTGCCCCTAGGATTTTTCTTCTTTAATTTGAAACTGGGTCTCACTAAGTTGTGGAGGGCCTCACTAAGTAGCTGAGGCTGTCCTCGAACTGCAATCCTCCGGTCTCAGCCTCCCGAATGCTGGAATTACAAGCGTGCGCCACCACGCCTGGCCCCCAGCCCAATTTTTTATTCTTTATTTTGAAACAGGGCCTCACTACGTAGCTGCAGCTGGCTGCGAACCCGGATCCTCCTGTCTCAGCCTCCCGAGTACTGGGATGACAAGCGTGCGGCACCACGCCCGGCTTAGAATTTAGTACAATCTATTCTGTTCAACCCGATTTTGGTGAGATCTGGACTCTCCGCTGCTTGTTTGGTTCATTCATTCATTCATTCATCCATTCATTCATTCCAGGGTCGGAAATTGAACCCAGGGCGCTCTATCACTGAGCTACATCCCCAGCCATTGTTATTTTTTCTTGCTAAGTTGGCCAGGCTGGCCTCAACTTGCAATCCTCCTACGTCAGCCTCCCGGGGTCTCTGAGATGACAGGCACGCGCCTGGCCCCATCACTCGAGCCCTTTAAAGGAAGTGTTTTCTCCAGCTGGTGGCAGAAAGGAAAATCAGGGAGATGTAGAGCAGGAGAAGCATTCAATGCAGTCTTCATGGTTGAAGGTGGAGGGGTGAGTCCAAGGACCAGAAAGCGGCTTCCAGCAGCTGAGAATGACCCCAGTGCACAGCCAGCAACAGGAGAGGACTCTGGTCTTACACTCACACCTGACCACTTGAAAAGGCCCAGAAGTAGACTGGTAACTAGAACCTCTAGATAGGACTCCACCAGGCCCACATTTGACCTTGACCTTGTCCACCACTGGCCTCCAGTCAAGCCCATTCAGACTCTGACCTACAAAACTGTGACCTAATCAAGGGCTGTCTTTAATTTTTAATTTTTTAAAATGGTACTAGAGATGGAATCCGGGGGGCATTTTACCTCTGAGCTATACCCCCAGCCTTATTTCATTATTTATTATTATTATTATTATTATTATTATTATTATTATTATTGTGTGTGTGGGTCTGGGGATGGAACCCAGGGGCATTTGACCTCCGAGCTACAGCCCCTGCCCTATTTTTTATTCTTTATTTTGAAACCGGGTCTCACTGAGTTGCAGAGGCCTCACTAAGTAGCTGAGGCTGTCCGCGAACCGCGATCCTCCAGATCTCAGCCTCCCGAATGCTGGGATTACAAGCATGCGCCACCACGCCCGGCTATTTTATTATTTTTTTTGAAGCAGGGTCTCACTAAGTTGCTGGGGGCCTCACTATGTTGCCGAGGCTGGCCTTGAACCTGTGATCCTCCTAGCTCAGCCTCCCTAGTACTGAGAGGTGCGCACCACCACACCTAGCTAATGGGTATCATTCAAGTTGCTTAGTTAATGGGCACTTGTAGGTAGCCATTGAAAATGAGTATGAGGGGCGGGGGCTTATTATGACCCCATCTTATGGATGAGGCACTTGGCTAAGGTCACAGAGCTGAGAGTGGTGAAGGGAGCCCCAGGCAGGCTTTGGACGCTAGCAGTCTGGCTCCGGGGTTCAGGCTTTTAACATTATGCTGTGCTTTCTATCCACTTAACTGGAACCATCTCCAGGACAAATGAAATAAGTAAATAAAAAGAAAGGAGGGGTTGTATGGAGATCAATCCTGTTTGGATAAGGCTAATTGAGTAGGAAGAGTGTATGTGTAATTGCTTCTCTTTTGTTTTTATTTATATGGTACCAGGGATTGAACCCAGGGGCATTCTACCTCTGAGCTACACTCCCAGCCCTGTTTTATTCTTTTATCTTGAACCGGGTCTCACTGAGTTGCAGAGGGCCTCACTAAGTTGCTGAGCCTCGAACCTATGATCTTCCTGTAATCCTGGGATTACAAGTGGGCACGACCACACCCCCGGCCAGCCCTTTTTATTCTGAAACAGGGTCACACTAACTTGCAGAGGGTCTGGCTAAGTTGCTGATGCTGGCCTTGAACCTACAATCCCCCCCCCCCCCAGCATCCCAAGGACTGAAACTGCAGGAGTGCGCCACCACGCCCATTTTTATTGCTATCTTAGCCATTCCTAGTTACTCAGAATCTAGCATTGTCCCCATAACTGTAACTGAGCAGGTGGCCCTGCAACAGGGCAGCTGCTTTGTAGGCAGAGGCAGGCCTGGTTTTACCCCCTTCTGGGCAGTTAAGGTGAGGCTGTTAATTTGGCCTCATCTATGGTACATTCCCTGGGAGGAAAGAGAAACACACGGGCCTCTGGTCCCTGTGCACAGGAGTCACATTCTAGTAGGAGAGGGGAGACGGGAATAAAGATGAAGTAATTCAGTACAGAACAGGTACCAGCATGCACTAGGAAGGATATAAAACCCTTCGAATAAGGCAGGCTGGAGAAAGCCGCCCTCAACGCGGTGGTCAGGGCGGAGCTCTTGGAGGAGGATGACAGGGAGCTGAGCACATTGGCTCATGCCTGCGATCGCAGCTGCTTGGGAGGCTGAGGCAGGAGGACTGCAAATTTGAAGTTGGTCTTGGTGCAAGTTTGAGGCCGGTCTTGGCAAATGAGCGAAACCCTGTCTCATCATATAATTTGGAAAAGGAGCGGAGATGTACCTTAGAGGTAGAACGCTCGCAGGTTCAATCCCTGGTAGCAAAAAACAAAAGGGAAAAGATACTTTTGATGCTGGGAAGGAGACAGCCCTGCAACACAGGGCACGGTGCCAGGCGGAGGCACGGCAGCGGTGCCCGCAAAGGAAGATGCTGGGTGTGCGTGGTGGGGGGGGGCAGCGCAAAGCCACCGGCGTGGGTGCTCCCGCTGAGCGAAGCCAAGATGCACGAGTTACAAGAAGGCCAACTGGACTGATGGACGGGACAAGGGGCACCTCAAGACAGCCAGCCGGCTGGCTGGCCAGGGTGATGGTGGGGGCTGAGGTCAATGACCAGTGTCTCCTTTTTTTTTTTTTTTTTGGTGGTACTGGGGTTCCTGGAAGCCCTTCTACCTCTGGGTTACACTCCCAGACCTATTTTTTTTTTACATTTTTATTTGGAAACAAGGTCTCCTAAGCCAGCACACATGGCTGCGAACCTGCGCAATCCTCCTGTCTCTGCCTCCCAAGCGCGGGGATTACAAGCGTGCGCCACCACGCCCGGCCCAGTGTCTCCTTTCTGTTTTCTTTTTGGTGCTAGGGATCGCACCCAGGGGCATTCTACCTCTGAGCTATACAGCCCTACCCTCAGCCCTTGTAATTTATGGTTTGGAACCGGGATTTTGCTAGGTTGCTGCGAGAGTCTTGCTAATCTGCTGAGGCTGTCCTTGAACCTTTGATGCTCCTGTCTCAGCCTCCCAAGTACTGGGATTACAATCCTGTGCCACCACGCCCAGCTAGAGCCTCCCTTTTTAACCCAACCTAGCCGCCCAGCATGGCTCTCCCGGGAGGCCCAGGTGTTAGGGTGCCCAGTAGCTCTTCCAGTGCTGGGAGGCACCTGGGAATTGGCGTGGGCAGAGGATGATTAAGAAAAGGAGGAAAATGAAGAGATTCCCAGAGTCCCCGGGCAAGGTGGTTCAGTCAGCTGCACATCAAGGCTGTCACACACCCAAATACCAAAACCTTTCCAATATAATCATTATGATATTGAGAGCCAGCCCACTCTCTCAGCAGACAGCGTGGAGGCCCAGGCAGGAGCAGCTGTGCTGTGAGCCATTAGGGGGGTCCCTGACAGATGTGCCCCCCCAGCCCCACCCCAGCTGCCGACGAAGATCTGTCCCTTTCTTCCTCCCAGACAAGGATTAATGAGGATTCTCGAGAGCGCTCAGACAGGCGAGGAGAGGCTGTGGACCTTCTCTCAGCCGGCAATTTATCTTGGGGGGGGGACCATTCACATCGCTTTTTACAGCTGGATCACGCGCTGACCTGGCACATTAATCTCTCCGAATAAAGTAATAATAATCAGAAAAAGGGAGCTGGAGGGTTGCCAGGGAGGTATTAATTATTGTCACCCACACCTTGGCAGTGCGGGGAAGGGGTGTCAGGGCCCATCCCGCCCCTCCTCTCCAGCAGCACCCAAATGAGAAGGAGGTAAGGTCTCTCTGGCATGGACATGGGGAGTTTTATATAGATGGAGGGTGGGGATTTGGCTTCTAAATCAACTCTTAGGAAATCCTCTAACAGATTCAGGTCCCTCGCGGGGGAAGGAGTAGGGTGGAAAAAACTCAGGGCAAAGGCTCTGGGCGTGGGCGGCCTGAATTCGAATCCAGACTTAGCCACTCCCAGGCTGCGTGACCTCGGTTACTTCCTGCTTGTTTTTTTTTTTTTTCCTGGTGAGAATATAAAATGTTTCAGCCTCCCTGAGAAACAGTTTGGTTGTGCCTCAAGGGGTTAACCACAAAATTACCATATGGCCCAGAAATTTCACATCTAGGTATTTTGCCCAGAAAAGTTTTGTTTAAATAGATGCTTGTTGGCAAATCTTGTTTTAGCCAGGTACGGTAGCACACGCCCATACTTCTTTACTAGACGCCCACCCCTATATTTATTTATTTATTTTATTTATTTATTTTGGTGGTACTGGGGTTCCTGGAAACCTTTCTACCTCCGGGCTACATTCCCAGACCTATTTTATGTACCAGTATTGGGAATGGCCTAGGAAAATTTGAGAAAGCTATGATTATTAGTATGTTTCAAAAATTGGGTGAGGGGCAAATCTGTGCAAGGACTTGGTTTCTGCCTAAAAGCAGGCAACTATTCCAATGTAAATTAACCTAGCTAAAGGTGATTAACAAGTCTGTAGGAGAGGAGAACTAGGCCTTTATCTAAAGACAGATCTACGTGATGAGCTAGGTAGGGTGGAGCAGGGTTTGACCTTGCCCTCCATGAAAGGAGACACCCTGCCACACCTTGCTGGGGGAGGTACCTTACAGGGACATTCACTACTTCAGAACTGTGTAAACAAGATGGAGGTCATGGGTGTAAAAATTCCTTTGATGTATTCATTTCGAGTCACCCCCCCATGCCATTTTGGCATGGGGCTGTATTTCTTTCTGTATTTCTATCTTTCTAATAAATGTCTTTAAATCTTCAGCAACTGCCCAAGCTATGCATATTTATTCTTAGGACAAGAATCTGCGGTAATTTTCTGGTTTTGGTCGTTTTTGGCTTTTGATATGGGTTGGGGGAAAGTGTGTCCGTGACCCTCGCAGGGGTCCCTGAAGAACAGTTTCCTCAAACCATATTCTCCCAATCTGTAACATTTTATATTTTTATTTGGAAACAGGGTCTCTTATGCCATTGAGGCTGGCTTAGAACCTGCTGGATCCTCCTGTCTCCGCCTCCCAAACACGGGGATTACAAGTGTGCACCACTAAGCCCAGCAATTTTTATTTTTTGAAACAAGGTCTCACTAAGTTGCAGAGGGCCTCACTTGGGAGGCTGAGACAGGAGGATTGCGGGTCAAAGCCTGCCTCAGCAATTTAGCAAGGATTGCAGGTTCAAAGCTTGCCTGAGCAACTTGGCGAGGCCTTGTTTCCAAATTAAAAAAAATATATAGAGAGCAGGGGCGGAGGTACATCAGAGGTTGAATGCCCCTGGGTTCAATCCTTAATACAACAACAACAACAAAGATATAAAAAAAAAGATGTTTGCATCTTAAAGGTGCATGGCAGAACTATTTTCAATAGCTAAAAAGTGAAAAAGCCCAAAAGCCCATCATCTGCTTACAGAGTCTCAGCAATCCAGGGGCAGAGGCAGGAGGATGGCAGTTTCCAGGCCGGCCTAGGCAACTCAGTGAGACCCAGCAGCACAGCAAAAAGTATAAAGGGCAAGGCGTGGTGGCGCACGCTTGTCATCCCCATGCTTGGGAGGCGGAGACAGGAGGATCGCGCAGGTTCGAAGCCAGCCGTGCACGCTGGCTTAGGAGACCCTGTTTCCAAAAATAAAAAATAGGTCTGAGTGTAACCCGGAGGTAGAAGGGCTTCCAGGAACCCCAGTACCACCAAAATAATAAATAAATAAGTAAATAAACCTTCCACATCGGATTGCAAGTTCCTGGATGGTGGACGCCATCTTTTAAAAGCAGAACAAAGCTGGGCATGGTGGCTCACGCTTGTAATCCCTGCGCTTGGGAGGCAGAGACAGGAGGATCGTGCAGGTTCGAAGCCAGCCGTGCGCGCTGGCTTAAGAGACCCTGTTTCCAAATAAAAATGTAAAAATAGGTCTGGGAGTGTAGCCCTGAGGTAGAAGAAAGGCTTCCAGGAACCCCAGTACCACCAAAAAAAAAAAAAAAAAAAAGATTCGACACTAGCCTCAGCAACTTAGCAGGACTCTCAGGATCATAGGGAGGCCCCGTTTCAGAACAAAAAATAACAAAGGATTGGGGGTGTAGCTCAGAGGTAGAACGCCCCGGACTCCCCCAGTACCAAAACAATAGGAAGGTAGAAAGGGCTGGAGGTGTAGTTCAGTGGTTCTGCACTCCAGGGTTTGATCCCTGGTACTGCCCCTTCCAAAAAAAGAAAAAGGAAAAGAAAAGTAAAAAAGCTGGGTGTGGTGGTGCATGCTTGTAATCCCAGTACTTGGGAGGCTGAGACAGGATGCTCAGCTACTTAGTGAGGCGAGGCCCTCTGCAACTTAGTGAGGCCTTGTTTCAAAAAATAAAAATAAAAAAATAGGGCTGGGGGTATAGCGCGGAGGTAGAATGCCCCTTGGTCCCATGCCCAGTACTGCAAAATAAATAAATAAATAAATAAATAAATAAATAAATAAATAAAAAAAAAACAAAGATCCTGAAAAGGCAGATATATGAAGAGAAAGGAAGATGAAAAAAGGGTTTTCAGGGCTGGTGGTCGGGGGCTTGGGGTGTGTCTGCTCAGTGAAGACTAGATTTCTTCTGGGCGATGAAAATGTTCTGAACTAAATACAAGTGTTAGTTGCCCAACACTGACAATGTGCTAAATGCCACAGAACAGCATACTCTACAATGGTTAATGAATAATTTTATTATACATGATTTTTACATTGGAAAAAAAAAAAAAACGAAAGAAAGCCTGGTGTGGTGGTGCACACCTGTAATCCCAGTACTTGGGAGGCTGAGATAGGAGGATCAGAGGTTCGAGGCCAGCCTCAGCAATTAGGGATTTTTCTCAGCTACCAAGTAAAACCCTGTTTCAAAAAGCAATAAAGGGATTGGGGTGTGGCTTAGAGGGAGAATGCCCCTGGCTTTTATCCCCAGTACCAAAAAAGAAAAGAAAAAGAAAAAGCCCAAGACAGCAGCCCTTGCCTTAAACGAGGACTTGGCCCACACCAGCCGCCCCTGCGGCTATCTATCAAATTGCCACCCCAGCATTTGAGATTTCTGCCAATTACTTAACTTGGTCTCCTCTCGGCAAGGAGGGATATCGGCAGCATCTGTCCTCTGGGGATCGATCAGATTCAATGAGACAATGCCTCAGTACGCTGAAAATGCCAGGGAGACAGGGCTTTTGTTCACGGAGGTATCCCTGGCATCTTCATCAGGGCCTGGCCCATTGCTGGCATTCAGCAAGTATTTCCTGAACAAATGTCATTGCTTAACACACTGCCTGACTCCTGGTGACTGCTCAGCAGTGTTCAGCCGTGCTAATTACTATTAGTCTGGCTGCCAGATCTCTTTGAGAATCCCTTTGTGGTCTTTGCTAGCACAGAAAAGTGACAACTATTTTACTTGTAGATTTCTGGTGTCATGACAGACTTCTTTGGACACCTACCATAGACAAGAGATTTGAGTTAGGCTGGGAATGGAATCCAGGCTCTCACTGTTGCTATAAGAGGAGGTGGCAGAAGTTTGTACAGCTGGATAGGTACCCATGCATGGATGTCAATCCATCCACACATCCATCTAATGATCTACTATCTACCCACCCATCCCCACCCACCCATAAACCCTTTCATCCATGCACCCATCCATGCACCCACTCATCCCTCATCCATCCATGCATCTATGGTCTATCTATCCACCCACCCACTCACACATATCCCCATCTTTCCATCCATCCATCCATCAATCCCCCATCCATCCATCCATCCATCCATCCATCCATCCATCTATCCTCCTATCCATTCATATATCCATGTGCCCATCCATTCACCCACCCAGCATCCATCTATCCATCCACCCACCTGCCTATCATCTTATGCATCTATCCATCCAACTATCTACCCACCCATCCCACCAACTTATCCACCCATCCATCCATCCATCGACCCATATATCCATCCACTCACCCATCCCTCATTCATCCATGCATCTATGTGTCTATCCATCCACCCACTACTCACACATACCCCCATCTACCCATCTGCTCATATATCCATCCATCCATCCATCCATCCATCCATTAATCATCCATTTATCCATCCACCCATCTATTCTCCTATCCATCCATGTATCCATTTACCCATCTATCTACCAACCCACCATCCATCCAACCATCCATCCACTCACTCAGTAGTCCCCATCCGACCCCTACCCCAGGCAGCCATCCATATGCCCTCACCTGAATATCAACCCACACATCCACCTGCTTTCCCTCCTATGTACTCATTCATCTACCCACTCTTGTACAACAAACAGTCCCGAAAAGAGAGCAGATGTTGGTGACCCATCAACAAATGAACAGAATGCATTTCCTTCCAGAGATGGAGGGGTTTCGATGGGGAGGAGGCAAAGAGAAGCCATGGGAAGGACAATGAGATTAGCTGTTCTTTAAAAAAAGACTGCAGCCGGGCGTGGTGGCGCACGCTTGTAATCCCCGCGCTTGGGAGGCTGAGACAGGAGGATCGCGCGGGTTCAAAGCCAGCCTCAGCTACTGAGTGAGGCTCTCGGCAACTTAGTGAGACCCTGTTTCCAAATAAAATATAAGTCTGGGAGTATAGCCCGGAGGTAGAAAGCCCCTAGGTTCCATCCCCAGTACTACCAAATAAATAAATAAATAAATAAATAAACAAACTGCTCTGGCTGCAAGGAAAAGAAAGAGAAGGTCACAGAGGACAGAAAGAGAAGGCTACTCTGGTCTTGCGGCAGCACAGACTAAGGTGGTGGTGACGGAGATGCGGCAGGGGGCTGGACATTTACGAGTCGTTTAGGAAGGAAAGTGGACAGAACTTGGTTGCTGAGGAGAGGAAATAAAGAAGGAAGAGGAAGAATCCAGGGTTCCTGCCAGGCTGTGGCCTTGAGCATAGAGCCAGTGAGGGGCCACACTCTAAGATCTAGAATGGAGAGAAAAGGCCCAGGCTTAAGGAGAGGCCCTGAGTTCATCCTTGGAACTCTGTCTGCTGCACACCATTTCCTTGTCTGCTTAGACCTTGGCCTGCTGAGACAGCCTCCCTCAGGCAGCCACATTTCAGACTACCCGAACACCGGCTTCCTTAGTGCCAGCTGATTGGATGGGAAGTAATCATGTGACTGGTATGCAGCCTCTTCATTGGCTAGCTGCTGTGTTACAAATGGCTGGTACAAAAGAGGAATTGGATGGACAGACCTCTCTCCCAGGAGCCTGAGTTGGAAAATTCCATGAGGATAGGGCATGTGCTGGTAGATGTGACAGATGAGAGCCCATGGGCTGTGGCTGTAGCCAGGGCGTCACCTTGGAGGCTGTGGTCCCTCTGGTTTTGTGTTCTAGAATCTAGGTCTACTGATAGGAGTGAATTTGTACAATACTCTGCTCCTTTCTGTAACTGGATGCTCCCTCTCTTCTTGCTACAGCTGAGGGACTCAGAGCTTAGACTCATGGGTGACTGCTTACTGACTTGACTCAGCACTTCAGTTTCTGGCTGTGTGGCTTTGAGCAAGTCACTGAAACACTCTGAGCATATAATGGTTTGGATTCAGAATGCCCCTCAGACATGTTAGAGGTGGAGCTTGGTTGCTAAGGAGGGGGTCTTGGGTTGTGGCTTTGGGGACTATATAAGGTCACTTCTCTTCTTATTCTCCCTCTTGCTTCCAGTCTCCATGATGTGAGAGCACAACCCTTGCTCTCTCCCTCTCTCTCCTTCCCATCACCATGTTCTGAGTTCCACAGACCCAGCCTGACATGGACTGAAACTGTGAAATCTCCAGAACTGTGAGCAAATCGGTCTTTCTTCGTCTAAGCTGTGTGGTCAGGTTTTCTGGGTTAGAGCAGTAAGAATGTTGACTGAGACAGCTTATGTACTTGGTGGGCCCAGTTCACACAGCGATGCTGATGATGGCTCAGAGGGTTAATGTATGCAAAGTACTTAGGTCAGCAACCAGCATGTGCTAAATGCTTTGCAAGTGTCTGCTACTACAATTCTTCCTGACTCTAAATAGAACAAGCAAAAAATGGCCATTGTTGACAAGTGTCAGTACTAGCCACCACATGCTGGCTGGAGGAGCTGCCTATAATGGGATCCACTGTTTAGGATTAATCTCCACATCTGAACAAGGGATGAATGGTAGTAATAACAGTGCCTTCTCATGGGGATATTTTACAGTCAATGAGTATAAAGCCCTTAGAATGATGCCAACCTGTAATTACCTAGAACAGGGGAAGCCAGGTATAATGGTTTGAATTTATATGTCTCCCATGATCTCACAGAGAGTAGGCAACCAGGCTGGAGGAGGGGCTCAGTTGCTGAGGAGAGGTCCCAGGGGTGTGGCCTTGGACTTATATATGGTATCTCCTCCCCTTGTTTGCGCCTTCTTGCTTCCAGCCTCTATGATGTGAGCACAGAGCCTTTTTCTTCCCCCTCTCTGCTTCCCACCGACATGCCCTGTGCGCCACAGACCCGGCCTGATCTGGACTAAGCCTCTGAAATCTCCAGAACTGTGAGCAAATAAATCTTCTTTTCCCTAAGTTGTGTGGTCAGTTGTTTTGGACTAAAGCAGTGAGAATGTTGACCAAAACACCAGGTGTGGTGGGAGCAATAATGGCCCCCTCCAAGAGGCCCACATCCCATTCCCTGGAACCTGTGAATATGTCACCTGGCATGGCAAAGGGGACTTTGTTAATAAGATGAAGAACCTTGAGATGGGGAGATGATCTTGGATGATCCAGGTGGGTCCAGGGTCATGGCAGCATCCTTAGAAGATGAAGGCAGGAGGGCCAGAGTCAGAGAAGGAGATGTGGCAATGGAAGAGAGGTCAGAGAAAAAGAAGGCAAGAACCCAACCTGCCATCTCTGACAACAGATGCAGGAAGGCACATAGCCCTGCAGCCATGTTAACTTTTGCCTGATAAACCCCATGTTGTACCTCTGACCTCCAGGGCTATGAGAAAATTAATTCATGTTGCTTCAAGCCACCAAGTTTGTAATAATTTGACACAGCAACTTTAGGAGACAAAAATAGGCCAGGGGAATTAATACCTCTACCTCTCTCTCTTCCTGGACTTGCCACTAGCTGAACTTATTCGGAAGCTGCTGAGGACAGGACCCCAATGACTGAATATGTACAGTTCAGTCTTCTGGGCAGATAGAGGGTGAGAAAGATGGACGGTAGATCTGGAGAGAAACTGGAAGACATCCTGCTATAAAATAATTATCCCCATGTTACAGATGAGGCAGCAGAGGCCCAGAGAGCCCATGTGACTCAGCCAACATTGTCCAGGTAGTCTGTGCAGAGCTAGCAGTCACGAAGAGTAAATACCAGCAGCTTAGGTAGAGCATCCTTGATCCCCAAAGTCCACAGTCCGAAATGCTCCCGAATCCAAACTTTTTGACCTCTGACATGACCATACAAGTAGAAAATTCACACGTGACTTCATGTAATAATCACAGTCAAATGCAGGTATGCTATAAATACTGTTTAAAGTCCCCTTCAAGCTATGAGTATATGGCATATGGAAAAATGAATTTTTTGTATAACTAGGGTCCAATCCCTAATATAGCTCACTAGGTATAATAATTTGGATTTAGGATGTCCCCTTAGCCCTCACAAAAACTGGGCAGCAGGGATGTGTGCCTGAGCTCAGCAAACCCAGCCTGACATGGACTGAACCCTGAAACCTCCAACAACTGTGAGCAAATAAATCTTCCTTCCGCTTAGTTGCATGGTCAGTTGTTTTGAATTATGGCAGCAAGAATGATGACTGAGACAGTAGGTATATACAAATCTGAAAAAACTTCTGGTCAAGGATTTCGGGGAAGGGATACTTCGCTTGTACTGTGAATTATTCATTGAGCAATTTGCTCTGCACTAGGCTTGGGACAAAGTACTTTATACTTTCCTACAAGCAAGAGTTCTTAAGAGGTTAGCACTTGGAAGGAAGGAAGAATCATTACCATCAGTTGACAGACAAGAAACCTAGGACTCATCTCCCCAAAGTCATATAGTTAAGAGAGATGTAGAGCCAGGACCTGGTGTGTCTGATGCCAAAGTCTACATACATAAACACAGCCAGGTTGATTCCTGGTGTTAATTGCATTGTGCCTATTGGTGCGTGGCATGAGCTCAGTAGGCAAATGGTAATGGTTATGATGGTCTTAGGAAAGCAAGAGGAGGCAGCTCAGGACTCCTTTAGGTCTCCTGCTTCCTCTCTTGACTTTTTTCCCTGTGTCTCTCATCTCTAAGCCACTTTTGACTTCTTGGCACAGCCTTTGGGCGCCAGAGTGGTGGCTTCATCTAAGAGAACCTAAACAACTTAAGAATTTTGGCTCAACCAGATCAATACATGTACAGAGAAGAAAGAAATTGGCTCAGAGATGACCCTGGCTAATGGGCGGGGTCAACTGTCACTCAACACGGATGATGGTCAATTACAATCCAGGTCTCGGCCAAGCAACGCCTGGTGCTGGGAGCAGATTTTGACCTTTCTGAACTTGAAAGGCAGTTGTAGCTAGTTGATTTTTTACTGGAGATTGAACTCATGGGTGTTCTACCTCTTGGTCACAACCCGCAGTTATTTTTCATCTTTTATTTTGAAACAGAGTCTTATGAAGCTGCTGAGGTCTCTCTAAGTTGCTGAGTCTAGCCTGGAATCTGTGATCATCCTGTCTCAGCCTCCCAAATACTGAGATTACAAGCACGCGCCACCATGCCCAGCGAAACCAGGAATTATAGGTCTGTACTACCAAGCCCAGAAAAAGGCAGCTCTTTTTACAGAATGGAAATCAGGGGGCTTCAGATATTCTTTAGTCTGTCTGTTTCTGTCCAGAGAATCTTACAGAGAAACTGGCAGCCACTATCTCCTATAGGTGACATTTTGTCCTGGGCCTGCTCAGTCCTCTGAATGTTATTCCCCAAGATCTCTTTATTACAACAACTGCCTGCAGGCTTATAGCACACTGCAAAGCATTACAGCGACCACCACCTCTCCGGCGTCTGTGGTAGGCATCATTAATCGAGTGCCGAGACCTTTCCTTCTGAGCCTCAATCTCCTTTACTCTCTGGAAGCCACAGAGTCAAACCCTATGGAGGCCATCCTTCCCATCCTTCCCTGGAAGAAGCAAGAGCCATGGCGGGTCAATTTGCTTTATACCTCCCTCAGGTGAAATGCAGTTGAAACCTCACTGAGGGAAGTTTTGTGCAGAGTAACTTAGCGTACTTGGTGCATGGCATGAGATCAGTAGGCAAATGGTAACGGTTATGATGGTCTTAGGAAAGCAAGAGGAGGCGGTTCTGCTCTCCCCCATCCCTTCCTCCTCTGGAAGGTGCCCAGCATCCCCTGCGTGGCTGAGGCGACCCGGTGGCTGCGGCCAGTGCCTACCTTGGACTTGACGGCCAGGATGATCTTGGGTAGGGCCACGATGAGGCACTTGAGGGCGATGGTGATGTACTTGAGCACGAAGTCTGCGATCCCCACGATCCAGAGGAGGTCAAAAAAGTCCAGTGTCTCCAGGCTGGGCTTCAGGAATATCAGGCTGGGGGAGGATTCAGAGACCGAGATGTTCATTTGGGGCCAGGCCCTCAGTGGCTCCTACTCACACGGGAGCCCGGTAAACTTCACCTACAGAGAGAGCACTGGCCTTGTTCCTGCTTCTGCTATAAGTCTGCTGTGTGACCTCAGGTGGGTCTCTACTTGTCTGAGCCTTAGTTCCCTTGAGGCTTGATGAAGAGATTGGCCTGGAGCATCGTTACGGTCTCCTCCGGCTTTATGGGTTCACAACAGTGTTTACAAAGGTGGCAAAGGGAAAGCAGGCCAAGACTGCCAAGGAGGGAGAGGGATTGTTATGCCAGGCATCCTGCTGGGCGCTCTGCTCTGCGAGTCTCATTAAGTCCTCCCAGTGGGCCCTGGAGTGAGAATTGCTTATCTCTACTCCAAAAATGAGGACTGGCGGGGTGTGGTGGCGCACGATTGTGATCCCAGCATTCGTTCAGGAGGCTGAGACAGGAGGATCACAGTTCACGGACAGCTTCAGCTACTTAGTGAGGCCCTTTGAAACTGGGTGAGACCATTTCAAAATAAAGAACAAAAAATAGGGATGGGGCTGTAGCTCGGTAGCTTAGAGGTAAAATGCCCAAATACCGCCAAAAACAAAAACACAAATACGAGGACTGTAGCTGGGAGATAGAAGTTGCCCAAGGTCCCTGGTAGTGCATGCCTGCAATCAGTACATGGAAGTCTGAGACAGGGGGTGGGGGTACAGTTTCAAGGTCAGCCTCAACAGCTTACTGAGACTCTCAGCAACTTAGTGGGACCCTGTTTCCAAAAAAATAGTAAAAAATAAAAAGCACTTGGGGTGTAAACTAAAGGTAGAACCCTCTGAGTTCAATCCCAGTACCACCATCACCACCACCAACAAACAAAGTCCGTAGCTATACAATGGTTTAAGGGCATCTGTCTCAGGCAGACCTGAATTTGAATTCAGACGCCTCCAATTGTTGGATCTTGTAAGCCTCAGTGTTCTCACAGTAACCTGGGGACCATCCCCTCGCTCCTATGGTTATAGACAGAAAACACAAATGTCCTACAGCCACCGCCGTGCTGCTGGGGGAAGGGCAATTGTAACTCTCTGCAGTGGGCACTTTTATCCACCCCATTTTGCTAAAGGGGAAACTGAGTCACAGAAAGGTTAAAGTAACCGGCGTGAGGTCCTACAAACGTTAAGGGGCAGAGCGGACCTCACCACACTTCCTGCTCCCCGGAGCCCTCCACGCACTTGCTCCCTGGCCTGTGTGCACCCACGCACCTGTCCAAGACCAGGTAACCTCGCACGCAGGTCCGGCACTTACCTTGAGAGACACACGGGGAGCAGTTTCCAAACTGGTATTGGTCCCTGGACCACACTGAGTAGCACCGCTCCCTGATGCTTCAAGGATGCTGGTGTTCTTTGTAATAATTGTAAGATATATATCGTGGTTTCCTTACGTCGTGCTAGGCTGGAGCTCTATGTACTTTACATATTTTGGGGGGGAGTACTGGGGACTGAACCCCGTGGCATTCTTCCATTGAGGTATACCTCCATCTCTATTTTATTTACTTATTTTTGGTGGTACTGGGGTTCCTGGAAGCCTTCTACTTCCGGGCTACTCTCCCAGATCTATTTTATATTTTTTTATTTTTGGAAACAGGGTCTCTTAAGCCAGTGCCGCTGGCTTCGAACCTGAGCAAGCCTCCCGTCTCTGCCTCCCAAGCGCGGGGATTACAAGCGTGCGCCACCACGCCCAGCTATCTTATTTTTTGCAGAAGTAGGGATTGAGCCAAGGGACATTCTACCTCTGAGCTCCACCCCCAGCCCTATTTCTTACTCTTTATTTTGAAACAGGTTCTCACTAAGTTGTAGAGGGTCTCACTAAGTAACTGAGGCTGGCCATGAACCTGCGATCCTCCTATCTCAGCCTCCCAAGTACTGAGATTACAAGTGTGCACTGAAGGGGGGTCGGTGCAGGAAAGACCCAAGGCCAGCTGTCGGAGATGAGCAAGCAAGCAAGCAAAAGCTTTATTAAGACAGCCCAGCTCCCTTTTATATCAGGCAGCTGGGAGGAGGGGGCTTCCGCTCATAGCAGAAGATCGCACAAAGTACGGGGCATTTACTGATTGGATGGTTCATACCCCAGTGAGTGTGTTATCAGGGGACTGGTTGTTGGGCATCCTGTGGCCCCTTTGGCTGGCTATGAGGTAATCAGCACAATCCAGAAGAGAAGCCGGAGAGGTGCCATCTTTGGCATGACGGGGCTGCTTCTCCTAACGTGCACCACCAGGCCTGGCTCTCTATTTTATTTTGAGTCAGGGTCTCACTAAGTTGCTGAGGCTGGCCTCTGGCAACCCTCCTGTCTGGGCCTCCCAAGTATTGGCATGACAGGTGTGCGCCACCAGGCCTGGCTTACTTGACATATCCAAAGACTTCAGAAGCAGGTGGTAAGATTGTTCCATTTGGAGCTTGGACACTGGGACACGAGGAGGTGGAGTCACCTGCTCCTCATGGTCTTGGGTAGCACGTGGAGCGGGGATTGGAAGAGGCCGGGATTAGAGGCTCTGTACAGAGGCCAGAACGAGTCCTCTGTCTTCTCTCAGGCAGGGAACGGTGCACCCGGCACAGAGTAGGTCAGCAATACTCTGCTGGGCTGGCAGAAAGGTGTGCAATGAGGCCTCTTTATTCACGCACCCTAGGAATAGATCGGTCTGGTTTTTTTTTTTTTTTTTTTTACTGTCCTTTTGAAGCAGCTGGAGTGTGGGCGATCTGTCCTGGCCTGCTCACAGAGCCCTCCATGTCCTGTCCGTATCCCAGCCTGCTTCCCGGGAGTCCTGGCCTCCAGGTGCCGGTGGCCAACCATGCTGCCACCCAGGAAGGGCTGTGTGCCCTGAGCTGGCCTCTCCTACCCCGCTCTTGACCCTTCCCAGGGTCTTCCAAGCACACGTGTCATCCCAGTACTTGGGAGGATGAGATAGGAGGATTGCGGGTTTGAGGCCAGCCTCAGCTACTTAGTGATAGTGAGGTCCTCTGCAGCTCAGTGAAACTGTTTCAAAATAGGGTTGGGGGTGTAGCTCAGAGGTAGAATGTCCCTGGGTTCCAATCCCCAGTACCACACACACAAAAAATTAAATTAAAATAAATAAATCAAGATCTGCCTCGCACTCTCCATTTGGTCTCAAAGAAGCCAGCTGGTGCTCAGTCCCCCCGCAGGAATTTTCGCCCACCGACTCGGTGCTTTTTCTGTTTTTGCTTTGGGGGGAATGGGGGCAGCGGTGCAAAGCATTGCCCCCAGACTGATCATTAAGTTCCCTTCTTTCAAAAGTACTCTGTGAGCTTCAGGAGACTGACGGATTTATGGTCATTTGCTCCTGACTGGGAACCCCCACCCATGATCATTGTCATGAGCCTGCAAATAACGGCAATTACGACACGCTTCCATGTCAACTATTTTATGGTTTACCCAGTTCTTTCATGAATATTATAGCACTTGGCCTTCCTAATTAGCCTGTCCAGGTGGATAAGGCAGGAAAGAACACGGTCCTGCTTTCACAGATGTGGAAACTAAGTCAGGTGCGATGGTGCACACCTGTAATCCCAGTACTCAGGAGCCTGAGACAGAAGGAGGGCAGGGTGGAGGCCAGTCTCAGGAACTCAGGAGACCCTCTGCAACTTAGTGAGACCCTATTTCAAAATAAACAAATTGGGCTAGAGATATAGCTTGGAGGTAGAATGCCCCTGGGTTCAATCCTTAGTAACACACACACATTAGGGCACTCGGGCAGGCCCAAAGAGGAAATGTTATCTGCCAAAGGGCACAAAGCTGGTAAGCAGCAGAATGCAGGCTCTGAGAGTTAGTCATCAGATTTCAAATCCTGGGAGGATTCGCCATCACTATTAAGGGGACCAAGTCTCCTGAGACCAGTGGATCACAGGTTCTAAGCCAGTTTCAGCAACTTAGGCTGTCAGTAACTTAGTGAGACCCTGTTTCCAAATTAAAAAAAAAAAAAAAAAAAAAAAAGGCTGGGGTTGTAGCTCAGTGGTAAAGAGCCCCTGGGTTTAATCTCCAGTACCACAAAACAAAACAAAACAAAACAAAACCCTTCCTTTCCTCATAAAGTTTCTAGCCTCAGGTGTTTTGTTACAGTAACACAAAGCCAGACTGATCCAGAAGGGATTCATGAAGCCTTCATTTCCTCACCTGTGAAACAGGGTCAGAACTACCCTGCTGGGTCACTGAGAGGGAAAAATAAGATAATAGCGGTTCGTATTATTTACAGACACATTATACACACCAGAAAGGACAATGACCCAGGTCTGTTGCCATTTTATTTATTTATTTATTTATTTATTTATTTATTTATTTATTTATTTATTTTTGAGGTACTGGAGATGGAACCCAGGGGCATTGTACACCCTCGGTCCTATTTTATTTTATTTTTTTAGTCTTTTTATTTTTTGAAACAGGGTCTCACTGAGTTGCGAAAGGCCTCGCTAAGTCTGTCTGTGAATCCCGATCCTCCAGTCTCTGCCTCCCACCTTTTTCTTTTATTTAAGCCACTTTCTCTCTCTTTCTCTTTCTTTGCCGCCAGTCTCACTTTGCCCTGGTTTGATGGGGGCTGTAGAGGTCTGAGCCTGGGAATATGGTCATGCCCAGAAAATGGCATGACCAGGAATTTCATCCCAGCTTCTGGGAAACTCCACCTCCTACCCCCTCCACCAGGACCCTGACATTTCAGACGCTGCCGCTAATGCACACTGTGCTACGTGTGGGAAGCCTTGGGTCAAACTCCAAAGACAGCTTTTATGGGACGGCCTCGGAAAGTGTCAAAAGTACTGACTCCTTAAAGCCCACTATCAAAACAGCTGGACGTGATCAGAGAGCCCGACTCGAGTTCAGCCCTGTTCCCTCAGACCCCGTGGCCCTGATGGCTTCTATACAGGGCAATACCATTCTGCTAACATTCTCTTGTTCAACAAGTTTCTTTTTTCTCCTTCCTTCCTTCCTTCCTTCCTTCCTTCCTTCCTTCCTTTTTCTTTCCCTCTCTCCCTCCTTCCTTGTACTAGGAATTGAACTTAAAGATGTTCTACCTCCATGCTACACCACTAGCCCTATCATCATTATCATCATCTCCTCCTCCTCTTCCTCCTCCTCCTCTTCCCCTCTTCTTCCTCCTCCTCTTCCTCCTCCTCCTCTCCTCCTCCTCCTCCTCCTCCTACTACTACTACTACTACTATTCTTCTTCTTCTTCTTCTTCTTCTTCTTCTTCTTCTTCTTCTTCTTCTTCTTCTTCTTCTTCTTCTTCTTCTTCTTCTTCTTCCTCTTCTTCTCTTTCTACAGAGTCTTGCTAAGTTGCTGAGGCTGGCCTCAAACCTAAGGTCTTCTTGTTTCAGCCTCCCAAGTACAGGGATTACAAGCATGTATCATTATGACCAGCTCCGACTTTATTTAAAACAAGGTCTCACTAAGTTGCTGAGGCTAGCCTTGAACCTGTGACCCTCCTATCTCAGCCTCCCAAGTACTGGGATTACAGGCATGCACTACCATGCCTGGCTGATGATCATTTTAAATTATGTTTTTCATTGTAAAAAGCAAGTGTCTGCATGGTAGACTCCAGACTTTGTTTAGGAGATACTTTATTGGTTTGTAAAATCCCCAATTCTGTAATATTAATTAATTAATTAATTTTGTGTGTGAATCACATGTTGGAGCCAGTCTCAACAACCTAGAAAAATCCTGTTTCAAAAATACAAATAAGAGGCCGGGCGTGGTGGCGCACGCTTGTAATCCCCGCGCTTGGGAGGAAGAGACAGGAGGATCGCGCAGGTTCGAAGCCAGCCGTGCTGGCTTTGGAGACCCTGTTTCCAAAAATAAAATAGGTCTGGGAGTGTAGTCCGGAGATAGACGGGCTTCCAGGAACCCCAGTACCACCAAAAAAAAAAAAAAAAAAAAAATACAAATAAGCCAGGCATGGTGGCACACGCTTGTAATCCCAGCACATGGGAGGCGAGACAGGAGGATCGCACAGGTTCGAAGCCAGCCGCGCTGGCTTTAAGAGACCCTGTTTCCAAATAAAAATATAAAATAGGTCTGGGAGTGTAGCCCTAAGGTAGAAGGGCTTCTAGGAACCCCAGTACCACCAAAAAAAAAATAATAATAAATAAATAAATAAAATAAAAATAAGCCAAGCGTGGTGGCGCATGCTTGTAATCCCAGTACTTGGGAGGCTGAGACAGGAGGATCGTGGTTCGCAGCCAGCCTCAGCTACTTAGCGAGGCCCTTTGCAACTCAGTAAGACCCTGTTTCAAAATAAAGAATAAAAAATAGGGCTGGGGATGTAGCTTGGAGGTAGAATGCCCCTGGGTTCCATCCCCAGTACTGCAAAAAAAAAAAAAAAAAAAAAAAAAAATAGGGCTGGTGTGTATCTTAGAGGTAGAACTTCCCTGGGTTCAGTCCCAAGTACCACAACAAACAAACAAAAACAATCAAACAAATAAAATATTAATATAGTTGCTGTTAAGTGACAGGATTAGAAGCAATTCTGATCTTTTCTTAAGATGTGTTTTCTAACTTTTCACTATTAAAACTAAATTACTTTTGGGTATATTCATTTCGAGTCACACCCCCCCATGCCATTTTGGCATGGGGTTGTATTTCTATTTTCTGTATTTCTATCTTTTTAATAAACTTAAAAAAAAAAACTAAATTACTTTTAAGCTGGGCGTGGTGACGCACGTTTGTAATCCCAGTACTTGGGAGGCTGAGACAGGAGGATCGCACAGGTTCGAAGCAGCCTCAGCTACTTACTGAGGCTCTCAGCAACTTAGTGAGACCCTGTTTCCAAATAAAATATAAAATAGGACTGGGAGTATAGCCCAGAGGTAGAAAGCCTCCGGGTTCCACCCCTAGCATCACAAAACAAAACAAAACAAACAAACAAACAAAAAACCTAAATTACTTTTGAGCCAGGTGAAGTGGTGCACACCCATCACCTCAGTACTTGGGAGGCTGAGACAGGAAGATGACAGGTTCGTGGCCAGCCTCAGCGGCCTAGGTAGCAGTGATGGACTGTACAAAGTATCCAGGAAACTCACTCCAACCAGGAAACGGGCGAACCCTGAAGCCCTGGGAAGGAGCTCCGACCGGCGCCACGTGCTCCTGGGAGGCAGGGACGTGTTCCTGCATGGCCTGTGCTTTATGTTTCTAGGTGCCAGGCTGCCAGGGCAACAGGGCTTTCTTTCTTTTTTTTTTTTTTTTTGGTGGTACTTGAAATGGAACCCAGGGAATTCTACCTCCGAGTGACACCCATAGCCCTATTTTTTTTTTTCCTTTATTTTGAAACAGGGTCTCACTGAGTTGCAAAGGGCCTCACTAAGTAGCTGAGGCTGTCCGCGAACCACGACCCTCCTGTCTCAGCCTCCCAAGTGCTGGGATTACAAGCGTGCGTCACCACGCCTGGCGGCGACTGCTATATTTTAAGGAAGGAGATGATCATCAAGGCTAGGAAATACATTCTGTTTCTTTGGCCCCATTTTCCCATCTGCCACCAAGCTGCGCAGAACTCTTAGTCACTAAGTCACAAGGGAAGAGAGTCCCCAGGTCACAGGACATGTGTTTGGAGAGTGGGGTGGGGGACCAGGGAGCCCTTGTGGCTGCCCAGAGATAGAAAGTTTTAGCCCTTAATGCTAAAACACTCTGCTATTACTATGAAAACATGAGTCCTTCACAAAGAATTTATGAAATACGTACGAAGGGAGGAAGAGGGAGGGGGTGGGATATGGACGGAAATCCACCACGTTTAGATAAGTGCGTGTTTGTCTACAGTACTTTGAATCTCACTTTGATATACTGAACTAGTAAAGGTATAAAAATAAATTTTTAAAATATAAACAATAACTGGGCATGGTGCCTGCTCTTGTAATCCCAGCATCAGGGGGCTGAACAGCCTCAGCTACTCAGCGAGGCCCTTTGCAACTCAGTGACACCTTGTTTCAAAAAAACAGGAAGAGTAAAAAATAGGGCTAGGATTGTAGCTTGGAGGTACAATGCCCCTGAGTTTCATCTCCAGTACCGTAAACAAACAAACAAACAAACAAAAACAATAGCCGGTGCAGTAGCGCACACCTGTAATCCCAGTACTTGGGAGGCTGAGACAGGAGGCTTGCAGGTTCGTGGCCAGCCTCAGTAACTTAGTGAGGCCCTCTGCAACTTAGTGAGACCCTGTTTCAAATAAAAATATAAAACAGGGCTGGAGAGTATATGTACATTAAAATACCTTTAAAAAGCTAGTCATAGAGCAGAAAAAAAAAAGTAGTTTCTGATCTCCAGTGGCCAAAGGCAACTAATGTGCCCGGTTTCTTCTGAGGCCTTCTGGAAGTATTCTAGCCCCGCACAGTCTCTGCCGTGCCCACTAACCATTTTGAGCACTTGAAATGTTGCCAGTTGAAACAGACACGGGCTGCGTATGCAAAATGCCAGATTACAGAGACTTAATGTGGGAAAACGGATGTAAAATGTCGCACTAGGAGTTTTTATATTGATTGCTTGTTGAAATGACAATATTTTGGACACAGAGTTGTCCCTCGGTATCTGTGGGGGATGGATGCCAAGATCTTGAGTGGATACTCAAATCCAAAGATGCTCAAATCTCTTTCTATCAAATGGCACGGCATTCTCACAAGATCTACCCCACATCCTCCTGAATACTTAAAACCATCTCTGGATGACTTGTAATACCTAATACAACACAATACCTATGCAGATAGTGGCTGGACATTGTGTCTGTATACTGCCCTCCGCAGAGCATTGACATAGGAAAGACCGGTCTACGCATATTCAGTACAGACATAGGCTTTTTATTTTCTGAATATTATCCATCTGAGGTTGGCTGTAATCCTTGGATGCCAAAACCATGGATACAAAGAACCGAGTAAACTGAGATAATAAAAAATCTGTTATTAAAATTAATTCTTTCTTTTCTCTCTCTCTTTTTTTTTCTATGTAGTGTACTAAGGTGTTCTGCCTCTGAGCTACACTCCTAGCCCTATTTTATTTTTTATTTGGAAATAGGGCCTTCTTAAGTTTCTGAGGCTGGCCTTGATCCTGTGATCCTCCTATATCAGCCTCCCAAGTACTAGGATAACAGGCATCCTCCACCATGCCTGGCCTTTTCATTTTTCTTAATGCAGCAATTAGAAAGTGTAAGACTAAACCAGGCGTGGTGGCGCACGCTTGTAATCCCAGCATTCAGGAGGCTGAGACAGGAGGACCACGGTTCGCGGACAGCCTCAGCTACTTAGTGAGGCCCTCTGCAACTCAGTGAGACCCTGTTTCAAAATTAAGAATAAAAAATAGGGCTGGAGGTGTCGCTTGGAGGTAGAAGGCCCCAGAGTTCCATCCCCAGTACTGCAAAAAGAAAAGAAAATGTGAAATTATATACGTGGCTTGCAATAGATTTCTACTAGAGAGTACTGTGCTAGGCAGGTGTGTATAATAACCGGGTGGAATCTGAGAGTTACAGGCTGACACGGCGCTGGTGCATGGTTCTCTGGCGCCCGGATGCGTACCCCAAACCCAGCAGAGCCCCCAGCTCTTCAGGAGAAGTGGCGACTCCCCTGCTCACCTGTTGTACAGTTGCTGGGAGTTGAATGTGTACAGCACGTACAGGGTGTTCCCTGCCAGAAAGGCCAAGATCCACAAGATGACCAGCACCGACCTCTTCTCCTGGAGACAAAGCAAGAAATCCGTGGGGATGCTACAAGGCCAAAGGCACACATGGCAGAACATTCCAGAACATTCACTGTCTTAAAGGTGTGCATAACAGAACGTTTCGGAACATTCCATAAGAAGTGGAAACTTCACTGTCTTAAAGGTTCATATAGAAGAACCTTCTGGAACATTCCAGAATACTTCCTGAGACGTGGAAACTTCACTGTCTTAAAGGTTCATATGGAAGAACCTTCTGGAACATTCCAGAACACTTTTTGAGAAGTGGAAACTTCACTGTCTTAAAGGCGCACGTGGCAGAATTTGTTGGAACATTCGAGAACATTCCCTACGAAGTAGAAACTTCACTGTCTCCAAATTTTAGAGGAAGCAGGGCTGAAAGAGAAAGGAACTGGCATCTGGCCATCTCACTGGGACCCAAGAAGTCATCCCAGAGAAGAGGACAGAATAGAGAACAACTGCTTGGAAAACCATCTGAAAAGGGTAAAGAGAGCCGGGCATGGTGGTGCACGCCTGTAATCCCAGTCTTTGAGAGGCTGAGACAGGATGAGTGCAGGCTTGAGGAAAGCCTTAGTGAACCTCTCAGCAAACTAGCAAGACCCTGTTTCAAAACAAAACAAAAATGCTGGGGGTGTAACCTGGAGGGAATGCCCCTGGGTCCAATCCCCAGTAACACACACACACACACACACACACAAACACACACAATCTCCAGTAAAACACACACACACACACACACACACACACAATCTCCAGTAACACACACACACACAATCTCCAGTAACACACACACACACACACACACACACACACACACACAATCTCCAGTAACACACACACACAATCTCCAGTAACACACACACACACACACAATCTCCAGTAACACACACACACACACAATCCCCAGTAACACACACACACACACACACACACACACACACACACACACACACACACGGTTTGCAGCATAGACCCCAGAGCCAGGTGGCCTGGTTTCTACTGCCGGGTCTGTGTCCCGGGAACTGTCCAGCCCCAGGCAAGCTGCTGGGCTCTGCATTTCCCCTCCTCATCTGGATGATGGGCACCTATCAGCATCTACCTTACAGCGACATGGGAACTGACAAACACATAATGCTTAGGAGAGCGCCTGGCATGTCGTACGTGGCAGTTTACAATTACTATTAGGAACCGGGCACAGAGAGGTTAAGTTACTAATGATCACGGGCACATTTCCTTTTTGTGGTACTGGGGATTGTACCCAGAGGCAATCTACCTCTGAGATATACCCCAGCCCTATTTTATATTTTATTAGGAAACAGGGTCTCACTAAGTTGCTGAGAACCTCACTCAGTAGCTGAGGCTGGCTTCGAACCCGTGGGATCCTCCTGTCTCAGCCTCCCAAGCGCGGGGATTACAAGCGTGCGCCACCACGCCCAGCTCAAGGGTGCCTATTTTAAGTCTGTGTCATCATAGGCAGATGGAGGTGCTGTTAAGGATGAAGAAGTCAACATGCATTCTGGTCTGGACTCCTGTTGTGGCTTGCTATGGGGCAGGACTTCTTATGAAGACTGACAACCCAGCTGTCAGTTCCAATCCAGATGCTGAAAACTTCTGCTCACATGGTTTCTAGCACAGACCTCCAGGCTACTTCCCTGGACCAACTGTTCAACACCAGGCCATAATACTAGGATTAAATTCATGTCTGTGAGCCAGGCACGGTGGTACATGCCTGGAGTCCTAGTACTTGGGAGGCTGAGACAAGAGGATCATGGGTTCAAAGCCAGCCTCAGCAACCTAGTGAGACCAAGTTTCAAAATAAAATACTGCAAGGTGTGTAGCTTGGAGGTAAAAATCCTCTGGGTTCAATCCCCTGTACCAAAAATGAAAGAAAGAAAAATATCCATACTGGCACACACGTCTGTGAAAGCCTTTCCCAGTCCATACGGGGGTCTCCTTTCTCTAGTCCTGTTCCTTTCTAGTCCCTAGGAAGAAAAACTGGCCCGCCTTCTCAGATGCCCTTTCCCAGAAGCTTCTGGGCCTGAGCGCGTTGCTAGGAGATGTCCAGAGGAGGTGCCGACAGGCCATTCTCCTGTGCCCGTGCCCCGAGAGATGTGCAGGCCCCTCTGCTGTGGATTCTCAAACGCCGGTCTTTTCCTGGCCGGCGGGTGCCTTGCTGGAATAGGATGAGGTCATAACTTTCCCAGTGTAACCTTCCCTGTGGTTTCGGTAAATGCTCAGTTACTGTGCAATTCCAGAGGACTGGCGGCTCCATCCACCTATTATTCCAGGAGCGGTCAAGGTTAACGGCTGCAGAAACCACCTCCAAACAGCACTCTCTTATCAGTGTGATTAATCACGCAGCAGCCCTTTTTCCCAATAAATAATAGATCCCGGTTGAATTCCCTCAATGCAAACCAAAGAAAGGCGTGAGCGAGGCCCCAGCAGACAGAACCCGAGGGGGCGGCCAGCATTCCTAAGTGTGCTGAGGGCCGGGCAGATCTGCGCTCATAGAAAATAAGCACAGACAGGGAGGACTTCCCTGTGACCTTGAGGCGCTCACGGGTCCCTGGAGGCTGGCCCCTGCATCCAGGCATCTCCTCAGCCCCTAAAACTCAGGTCAGGTGTCACTGGAATGCTACTGCATTTGACAAGAAGCCAGTCCCCCAGCCTCCCGCTGGTGTCATGGAACCTGTGCTTCCCAAGCCACAGGAAATCCTGAGAGTCATCCCCCCTGCTCCCCACAAAGCGCATCGTGGATGTCCGCGTGGCCCAGAATGTGCTCAGTCTGCCCTTTTTTTTTTTTTGTGGTACTGGGGTTCCTGGAAGCCCTTCTACCTCCGGGTTACACTCCCAGACCTATTTTTATATTTTTATTTGGAAACAGGGTCTCTTAAGCCAGCACGTCTGGCTTCGAACCAGCGTGATCCTCCTGTCTCCGCCTCCCAAGCGCGGGGATGACAAGCGTGTGCCACCACGCCTGGCGCGCAGTCCGCCCTTTTAATGTCTAGCAGAAAGGGGTCTGTGTGAAGAGGAGACAGGGTCAGGAGGAACCTCTGGCTGTGCCCGGCTCTGCGTCGACGTGTCCCTGTGCAGGTGGACACTGAGCGCCTTCCGGGCCGTGCGAACGTCCATGTGTTCTGTGGAGAGCAGGACGCTGGGGAGGGTCAGAGATGGTGACTGTCGGAGTTTCCTGCGGTTCAGGTTTTACAAAATAACTCCATTAAATGTCTCCTACGCACCAGCCACTGTGCCGAACACCGTCTCTGCAATATCCCATTTAGTCCTCTCGACAGGTCCGTGAATCGGCGTGAACACCGGTGAACCTCAGCTCACGAGGGGTTAAGTCCTCGCGAGCCCATCCTAAGTTGCACCACTGAGTCAGAAATACACGGCGGTGTACACCTCACTTTCCCGCCGTCCCTGCCCGGCGGCTCGGCACACTAGGTGTCGGCTATTTCCCCCTGTGATCTGGTAGCTGACTAGGACTAGCACAACAAATCCCACTCAGGAGAAGACCCAAATTCAAAACCCGAACCGAGTTATTAATAAAAGCAGATCGACGTCAGTTAGAAAGTCAAAACATAGCGGACGACTGTAAGTCAGGCACCATCTAGGGGGAACCTGAGCCTGAGCGCGCCCGGAGCCACCACCTCAGGGCCTGCAGGTGGACGGAGGAGCTGGGATTTGAACCTGGAATGAGCACAGGCTCTGGGCCCAAGTACTTGTTTTTCAATCCTGATGCCTCCTTGCCCGGCTGTGTGACTTCAGAAAAGGCGCTTAGTGCCTCTGAGCCACTGTTTCCTTGGGGGGAAATAACAATTTTTTCCCCTTCTTGCCAGGTTGCTGGGATGAGTCAGCAAGGTGACATCGAGGGGTTTGCACTCTGCTGGACATCTGTGATGACGCTGGTGAAGCCGTGCACCCCCCACCCCCACCACCAGCACGGGGTGGGGGTGGCCTTGAACCACAAGGGTGGCTTGGAGGGAACTATGGGGCTGGGGTGGGCAGTATGGGTGCAGGGCTGCTGCTGAAAGAAAAAGGCCAGCATGTGTAGAGGGGAGGGGAGAAGGACGGCACGTCTGGGGCCTTGCCCAGAGGTGGCAGCGGCAGAACAGCTTCTCAGAGAGGTCTACGCTTTCATCGCCGAGATCTGGAATTACACTAGGGACATGGAGGACTAAGGTCCAGATGACGCCAGGCTGCTGACCAGTTGGCCCTGAGATGGGTCCAGTGTAACGGCCAGGGGCCTTAAAGTGGGCGAGGAAAGCCGGGTGCAGTGGCTCACACCTCCAATCCTAGTACTTGGGAGGCTGAGACAGGAGGATCCCAGGTGCTTCAAAATAAAAAAATAAAAATAAATAGGGCTGGGAGTATAGCTCAGAAGTAGAATACCCCTGGGTTCAATCCTCAGTTACACACACACACACACACACACACACACACCACAAACACACACATATTCTCTCTCTCTCTCTCTCTCTCTCTCACAAGGAAGGCAGAGAGGACAGTCAGAGGGAGAGGCCACACGGCTGTCTTGCAGGAGGAAGGGGACCCCAGGAAAGGCAGGGACGGAGACTCTCCCCATGCCTGCGGAGGGAGCACGGCCCTGAGGACACCTGGATCGAAACTGTAGGGACACAGGACAGACGTCTGACGTGCAGAACGCAAGATCAGAAGCCTGTGTGGCTTCACGCCACTGTGGTCACGCGTGACAGCCCACTAGGTGACCTACCCTCAGCGACACCTGCTCCCGAAGCGCGGAGTTGGCGTAGGCAAAGGTGCTGGCCATCCCGATGCACACGGCGATGCCTGTGGGACAGAGGGGTCCATGGTACCCTCTTAGGCTCATGGGACCCAGCCCAGGACGGGGAGCAGAGCTGGAAAGTGGGCCATCCCTGGTTCCCCCCTCCCTCAGTTCTCCTGACTCAAAGACCCACTCCCCGAAGCCCTGTGTCCAAGGACAGCCTCTGCTGCCTTCCCGGGGCATTTCAGATGAAGCGCCCCACCCCACGAGCTGCAGCGGCCCTCCCCATGCTCCCCATGAAGCCACCCCTGCGCTGCGACACCCACGTGCCCAGGGACTCACCGAGCTTGTGCTGGAAGCACACTTTGGCCAGGAGGATCAGGATGAAGGGCAGCCCCTTCTGCAGCCAGCAGATGACGGCCTTCAGTTCGGACAGCGCAGGGGCGGGCGTCCCCGGCTGCTCGTCGCCGCCTTCCTCCGTGTGCCCGCGGTGGTCGCCTCCCACGTGCTGCAGCAGGGAGCCCCCGCGGTGGCCGCCGTGGTGGAAGTGGTGCTGGGGCTGGCGGTGGGGGTAGGTGCCGCCCTCGCCACCGCGGCCGCCTCCGTCCTCCCGGGACGCTGGCATCTGGATGAAGACGTCCCCGCCGCCGGCGGCCGCGGACCCCAGCACCAGGCTGGCAGGGAAGGGGCTGGCGGGGTGGCTGCTGGCCAGGCCGGAGAAGAGCGCGGGCGGGGAGGCGGCCTCTGCCTTCAGGCTCTGGAACACGCCGCCTTCATCCACACTGGCCTCGGGGCTGAGCGGCTGGCTGCGGTTTCTGCGTGACAAGGTGTCTTGGCTCGAATCTGGCCGGTTCCCCTGAGCTCAAGGGGGCAGTCCAGTGCCTGAGGGAGGTGCTCAGAGGTGTATCCTTTCGTTTTTGCTTTTGCGTGGTATTGGGGATAAAGCCCAGAAGCATTGTACCTCTGAGCTACACCCCCAGACCTATTTTTTATTATTTATTTTGGAACAGGATCTCACTAAATTGCGGAGGGCCTCACTAAGCAGCTGAGGCTGGCCACGAACCTCTGATCCTCCTGCCTCAGCCTCCCAAGTACTGGGATTACAAGCGTGCACAGGCTGAGGTATATCCTTAATCTGACTATATAGTACCTGTACTTGTGGGTAGGGCCTATGGGAGCTCAGTAGGTCCACAGAAGGTCATTAGGGTGGAGCCCCATGATGGAAACCTCCTGCCATTATTAAAAGAAGGATAAAGCCCGGCATGGTGGTACACACCTGTAATCCCAGTTTTGAGGCTGAGGTGGGAGGATCAGGTTGGAGGCCAGCCTCAGCAACTTAGACTCTCAGCAACTAAGCGAAATCCTATTTCAAAACAACAATAAAACCAAAAAAGGGCCTGGGGTGTAGCTTGGAGGTAGAATGACTCTGGGCTCGATCCCCAGGACTATAAGAAAAAAAAAAAAAAAGAGGGTTGGAGAAGATGGAGAAAAGACTCAAAACATCAACATCAGAGACCCAATCAAGTTTTCCCATTAAGTTAAAATGAGGTCATCAGGGTGGGCCCTCATCCAGCATGTCTGGCACATAATGAGAAGAGACCAGGTCACAGACACACACCGGAGACCATCTGGGGACCCGCGAGAAGGTGACCATCTACAAGCCAAGCAGAGACATCAGAGGAAACCAGCCCCGCAGATACCATGCCTGCCCCGGGCCTTCCAGCCTCCGGCATTGTCAGGAAAGATATCTCCATCTTTGAAGCCGCCCAGGCCGTGGCTCCCTGTGTGCCCGGCAGTCCTAGCTGAGAAATAGAAATAGTACTGGCAGCACAGTCTGAGGACTTATTCTATGTCAGGCATTTTTCTGAATGTGGTACATCGATCAACTCATTAAATCCTTGCCTCGACCCTGGAAATAAATATTAATAATATCCCCACTTTACAGACAAAGAAACGGAGGCATTTTTGTGGCACTGAAGATTGAACCCAGAGGCATTCTACCTCTGAGAGACCCCTCCAGCCCTATCTTATTTATTTATTTATTTATTTATTGATGGTACTGGGGTTCCTGGAAACGCTTCTACCTCTGGGCTACACTCCCAGACTTATTTTATATTTTTATTTGGAAACAGGGTCTCCCTAAGCCAGTGTGCTCGGCTGGCTTCAAACCTGCGCGATCCTCCTGTCTCCGCCTCCCAAGCGCGGGGATTACAAGTGTGCGCCACCACGCCCGGCAGCCCTATTTTATTTTTAAACAGGGTCCTACTAGTTTGCTGAGAATCTGCAATCCTCCCGTCTCAGCCTCCCAACTACTGGAATTACAGGTGCAAGCCACCATGCCTGGCTGAGGCTTACATTTCAGTCCGTTACATCCTTCTTAGGAGGGTCAAAAATTCTTTTTTTTTTTTTTTTTTTTGAGATGAAACCCAGGGGCCTTCTGCCTCTGGACTACACTCTCAGACCTACTTTATATTTTATTTGGAAATAGGGTCTCACTAAGTAGCTGAGGCTGGCTTTGAACCTGCGCGATCCTCCTGTCTCAGCCTCACAAGTAAAGCCCGAGTACTGGTTTACATTTCTTGCTGTGATGGTTTGGATTTATTTTTATTATCTTTATTTTTTGTGTGGTGGTACTGGGGTTCCTGGAAGTCCTTCTACCTCCGGGCTACACTCCCAGACCTATTTTTACATTTTTATTTGGAGACAGGGTCTCCTAAGCCAGCGCGCGTGGCTGGCTTCGAACCTGCGCGATCCTCCTGTCTCCGCCTCTCAAGTGCGGGGATTACAAGTGTGCGCACCACGCCCGGCATGATGGTTTGGATTTAGATGTCCCTCCAGCCCTCAGAGAAGCAAGACAGCAATGTTGGAGGTGGGGCTTGGTTGCTGAGGAGGGGTCCCTGGGGGTGTGGCCTGGGAATTATACAAAGTCCCTCTCCTCCTTGCTTGCTCGCTGCTCTCGGCCTCGGTGATGTGAGAGCAGAGCCTGGCTCTCTCCCTCCCTCTCTACTTCCTGCCCCTATATACCCAGAGCTCCGCAGACCCGGCCTGTAGTGGACTGAACCCTAAAATCTCCGAAAACCGTGAGCAAATAAATCTTCCTTCCTCTAAATTTTGTGGTCAGTTGTTCTGGGTGGTAGTAGTGAGAATGTTGACATGACACTCACAGTCTTGGATAAACCCCAGACAGGTACTGACAGCATTCCGCTTCTACAGATAAAGAAACTGAGTCTTAGAGGATGAGCTGGTCAGACACCCTTGGACTACCTGGTCCCGGATTCCATGCTCACTGGGCACCTTGGGCCCTCTGCCTCAGCCATGGCCCCACCTGTCCCATCCAGGCTGCTCATGCTTGCCCATCGATTCCAGCCCCAATTCCTCTGCCAATGACCACCCTGCTCCCGGTTCTCACGGCACCCTCACCTCCCCGTGGGGCTGTTTACTGTCACCAGTTTATTGAACTATCTTTCCCTGGACACCCATGGCCTCCAATCCTGGTTGTATATTATAATCATATGGGGGTGGAGCTTTTAAAAAACAAAGGTGCCCCAGTCCCACTACAGACCAACTGCATAAAAAAAAAAAATCTTTGGGGGTAGATCTCAGCACCGCAGGTTCTTGAGGCCCCCAGCATGCATTTGGTGCCCAAAGCAGAACTTCAGGTTGTGCCATGCTCTGAGGTCAAAGACATGAGTGTTTGCTCCCTGCTGTATTCCTACCATGCCGCAAAGACTTATTGGCATAGACTGTGCTTAATAAATGCTGTTTGAAAGAATGAATGTACAATCACTAAAGGCTCTGAGAAGGCTTGTAACTGAAAAAGATAACTTTCTTTTCTTTTAAATGTATTTATGATACTAGGGATTGAACCCAAGGACATTCTACCTCTGAACTATACCCTTAGCCCTTTTCATTTTTTTATTTTAAAATAGGGTCTCATTAAATTGCTGAGGCTAGCCTCAAACCTGCGATTCTCCTGTCTTAACCTCCCAAATACTAGGATTATAGGTGTGTTCCACGATGACCAGCTAAACTAACTGCCTTTAATTCCATTGTTTCTGAAACTTATTTGACCGCAGAATTTGTTTTCTCTCCCCCCCCCCCTTTTTTTTTTTTTTTTTTTTTGGTGTGTGTGTGGTACTAGGGGTGAAACCCAGGGGCTTTTCTACCTCCGGTCTATACTCCCAGACCTATTTTATACTTCATTTGGAAACAGGGTCTCACTAAGTTGCTGAGAGCCTCACTAAGTAGCCAAGGCTGGCTTTGAACCTGTGCCATCCTCCTGTCTCAGCCTCCCAAGCGCCGGGATTTTCTTTTTTTGAGACAGAGTCTTGCTCAGTTGCCCAGGCTGGCCTTCATCTTACAATTCTCCTGCCTCAGCTTCTAAGTAACTAAGATTATACTTCAGTACCACCATGTCCAACTCAGAGAATTCTTTTCACCCGCGGAAATCCTATTCTTGTGTCGTAGAATGTCTGGACCACACGGGGGGCATACTGGCCTGGAGAAGCCTCAGGGCTGGTTTCTTTGGCTTCGTGAAGTAGGCCCGAGAGTGTACCATCCCTGTGCCACTTGAGGATGGCTCCCATCTCCCTCTCTCCCACCAGGCCCTCTTCTCCCTGCTAACTCTGAAACCCCGGGAAACATGTGTCCTCCTCCCTTGCGCTCTGGAATTATCATAATATTAATAATGCTCACAATAACAGACACCATGGATATGAACCTCAAGGGGCCAAGAGCTCTTTCTGCACTTCAAGAAGCTGAGCTCAGCCACGTCCTGGTAGTGTCCACCAGCCCCTGGAGATGCTCCACTGCCCCCCTGGGGCGCCCTCCCTGCTCCCCCGGGCTCCCTGCCACTCCGAGTTCACAGGGCTCTGGGGACCTCCAGTCCGACCAGGGGAGACTCCAGCACTATTTATAACTGGCTTCTCTTCCCTGAGCCCCCTCCTGCATCCAGCCGGGATTTCAGCCTACATGGGAAAGGATATTCCTTGGGGCAGGGAGTGGGTGGGGGTGGGGGGACAGAAAATTCACTTCCAACTTAACCACTTAAAGGCTAGCGCCAAGGCAGCCTGGGAGAGGTGGATCTGCTCAGACGGGATGGTGGTGTCTCCTCGCTGTGGGACCTCAGGCAACTGACTTCCCCTCTCTGAAATGGGGATAAAGACAGTCCTGACCTCATCAGGCTAATGTGAAGGAGGCACAGAATGAGCACTGGATGCACGGTAGACATTATTTTTCTTTCACGGTCTCTGTTCTGCAAGCCCTCGTGTTTTGCTCGAGAGTAGATGGCAGAGCCGTCTTCAGGGGTCGAAGCGCCCAACAGGTGTGCTTATCACAAGCCAGGGGTTGCGTTTATGCATTTCCCCACCCGTTCCTTCATTCACCCCAACTCTGGATTTTATCATCTGCAAACCAGGGGCGAAGCCCCTTGTCAAAGTCCCTGGAGTTGGTGTCTTCGTCTGTTTTCTGTTGCTATAACAAAATGCCCGAGAATCCATCATTTAGAAAGAACAGAGACTGACTTGAATCACAGTGGTGGAGGCCGGGGAGTCCAAGAGCATGGTGGGTGCTGCATCGGGTGAGGGCTTTCTTGCTGCATTTTAATATGGCAAAGGGAATTGCACAGAGAGACCAAGCAAGCATGCTGGCCTGGGCCCCTCTTCCTTTTCCTATAAGGCCACTAATACCACCAAGGGGGCCCATCCTCATGACTCATCATTACCTCCCAGAGGTCCTACTTCCAAATAGCATCCACATATGACCTTGGGATGATACTTCCGATGCATGGATTCCAGGAGGCACACCCTCACCCCAAACCATAGCAGGTGGGAAGTGGCTGGCTGGGATTTTAACCTAGGGTCATCCTACTCATAGCCAGCAATCTTCCCTGCAGAACAGACGGGCTTGATACCAAGCTTGGTTCCAGTGCTGGTGGATACTTTCTGTGATTTTGAAGCCAAGCCCAGAGTCACAGGGTACCTGTGATGGATGAGAAGGAGGAACAGCTCGGCCGCCTGCTCCTTGGATCTGTGTAGAAGCAGGGAGGCTCTGGGACTGGAAGACACTTACAATCTGAGAACAGACGCCCATGCTATGAGCTTTCTTGGGCTTAAACAGAAATGCCAGCTGCTGAGTGTTTTCGGTTTTTTTTTTTTTTTTTGGTGGTACTGGGGTTCCTGGAAGCCCTTCTACCTCCGGGCTACACTCCCAGACCTATTTTTACATTTTTATTTGGAAACAGGGTCTCCTAAGCCAGCGCACGCGGCTGGCTTCGAACCTGCGCGATCCTCCTGTCTCTGCCTCCCAAGCGCGGGGATGACAAGCGTGTGCCACCACGCCCGGCCTGATGAGTGTTTTAACTGCACGGTTTTAAAAAATATTATTATTGTGTTACTATTATCCTGTAGTTGTCTATTTAGCATTCATTAATCACAGCAAATGAGTGGCCAACCGTTGTTCCCATCTCCCCTGCAATCGAGGGCCCATTTCCCAGGCCCCTCTTTAATTTCCAGCCAATATTTCCTCTGCTCTAAATCATCCAGGGCTAGTAGCCAAACAACTAGAGGCCGTCTCTGTACCCCAGAGCCCACTGACACTATTCGAACCAGCCGATTCCAAGCCGCTGCCCTGCCCTCTTTAGTCTTTTCTGTGGGAAACACAGTAAAGACGGTGGCCGGCATCCCTCCTCTCTCCCCTCTCTCTGTGATCCACACTGGGGCTTCCGCACGTGGCCTGGTGGTACAGTAAGAAAGGTGAGCAATGTGACCCTCTTCCAATACCACTGTCCGCTCCAGAGTTTGTGCAGTGTTACAGACTCAGTGTTTGGCCCCCACCCCCAGGTGCACACGTAGATACCCTAAATCCCCACCGTGACGGTGTTAGGAGGTGCGGGGTCTTTAAAAGATGATTAGGTCATGCGGATGGGGTCCTCATAAAGGGAATTCACACCCTTATAAACAGGGCCATTGAGAGACACCTTGCCCTATATCTTCCACTACACGGAGTTATATAAGCTACCCTGTCTATGGTATTTTTGTTACAGCATTTCTATAAATTAAGATCCCACAGACAGCATGCACTGCACAGGGTGCGGGAGCTATCACAGAAGCAACAGCAGGCCATTGTGTGTTGAGTGTTTAGTATAAGGCCACCGCCGTGTGTTATGATTTGGGTATTATCTGAGTGTTGCCCAAAAGTCCGCATGTAAAGTCTTGGTCTCTGGGGTGGTGGTGGTATTGGAAGGTTCCGTGGATTTTTAAGAGGCCTAGTGGGAGGTCCTTAAGTCCTTGAGGGTTGTGGGAACCTAGTCTTTTTCTTCCCCCCACCTTTTGTGATGTCATCACCTGCTCCCCTACACAGCCATCACAGCCATCCGTGCCTTCAAGTAATGAGGCCAAAGGAGTGGTGCTGAGCCCGCACTAGGCTGCTCAGACTCTCAGCTTCCAAAACTGTGAGTTAAGTAAACCTTTTTTCTTTATAAAGTTAGCTGCCTCAGGCATTTTGTTTTAGAAACACAAGGTGGACTCTCATGCACTGTTGCAAAGAGGTTTCCAGTGGGATCTCCTTTGTGACTCTTTGCTACTAACTCCGAGAGGCAGGTATCTTTCAATCCGGTTTGGGGCTGCCCTTTACCACCCAAAGCCCAGAGTCTTCAGGTGGAACAAAACCAGGGATGCCTACCTTTCAGGTGGAATGCTGTCTGTGTTGCTGCTGTGGCGTCTCTGCATTTTCCTTAACACCTGAAAGCCAACATGTGGGTGAGCCAAGTCTCCCAACACTCTGGTTGCCGTGACAACCACAACAAGTACTGTCTGCGCTCTCTGACCTTCTCCGAACTACACTTTTTATCTTTCCTGCCTGTCAGTCCTCAACTCGACAGTTAATCCACGGCAGAGAGTTATCACCCCATTTCAGAGATGAGGCTGTTGAGACCCAAAGGTGAAGGAGGCCCTCGTGTAAACTGTGCTACGGAGAGAAGCCGGGGGCGATGAAGTGTGCTATGGGCTGGCAGTCAAGAGGCAGCGGTTCTGGACTGATGCTGTGTGACCTTAAACAACCCCATAACCTCCCTCTGCTTCCAGATTCCCCGTATGTTCCATGGGTGAAGTGGCAAAGTCCACCCCGAAGATTCCTTCTATTCCTCACATTTAATCAAGTCGTGATGAAGGTGTGAATTCTCTTAGAGACACGTCACCTGGTTCACTGAGAGGAGCCACATAGACGTCAGATCTCCATGGTGACGACACCGGGGGCGGGCATTCGGGGTTCCTGATGGGGATGTGGCCCCCAGGACCCGGAAAGAGCAGGCCTTCCCTCCTCTTTCTCTCTCCGGAGGGATGCGCCAAGCACACTTCAAACCCTGGATGGCACAGAACACCTGGGTAAGTCATCGCACAGAGTCAAGTAGACAATAAGTCTTGGGACCATCATTGGTAAGTGTAAGCACGGGATTCTGTCTGTTCGCTGTGGGAAGCCAGGGTGTGGCACGTCAGCCCAAGATGGCGCCCGGGCTGACTGCCAAGAATGGTGGTCTTGGCTGGCGCATGTGCTGTTGTCAGTATCACGCGCCTCATGCATGGACTGTGACGTAATGCCTTGTGGTTAGGCCAGTACCCCTATGAGGTACCTTCTAGGGAGCATGGGATGGACATGGGTGGAATGGGATTGGTGGATATTTTGGGAACAGGCTTGGTATGGTATATAAGGAAACTGCTGCGGGGAATAAAGAGGAAGTAGCTTCATCAGCAAGTCGGCGTTCGTGTGTTTCTTCCCTAGGCTCTGCTGGTCAGAGCCTTAGGGTTGTGACAGTTCAGTATCTCTGGGTAGTCTCCTATTAATCCTTCTTTAAGACGTGTGTGTGTGTGTGTGTGTGTGTGTGTGTGTGTGTGTGTAGGTGGTACTGGGATTGGAACCCAGGGGCATTCTACCTCTGAGCTACAACCCCAGCCCTATTTTACTTTTTTAAATTTGAAACAGTCTCAGTTTCAGAGAGCCTCGTTACATCGCTGAGTCTGGCCTCAAACCTGAGATCCTCTTATCTAAGCCTCCCAAGTGCTGAGATTGCAGGTATTTTTTGAAACTCTTAAGGACAATTAAGATCTTAATGGATTTTATCCTATTATAAAAATGAGTCCTGATTGAGGAATACAGAATATATGCTTTTGATCCTCCAGTGAATTTCCTCTACAACCAGAATGCAAATCCAAGCTCCATTCAGAGCCTACTGGTTCTGCCTTATGTAGCACCACCCACTTCCAACCCCATTTCCTTCCCCTCTCCTTTTATGGCTCCCCTCCAGCCTCACCATCTTGTTATTCCTCTAGTAGGTCAGCTTGTCCCTGCCTCAGGGACTTTGAAGTAGCTATTCCCCTTCCCCTGGAATGCTTTTCCTTCTGAAATCTGGACAGCTAGTTTTGTCTGGTCAAATGTGACCTCCTCCCAGAAGCCTTCTCTTCTTGCTCATCCAATCCCACTTAACAGTGCTCTATTTTATGTTCTTCACAGGCTCTCCCAGTCCCTTACATACATGTTTATTAAGATGTAAATGAGCCGGGCGTGGTGGCGAACGCTTGTAATCCCAGCGCTTGGGAGGCTGAGACAGGAGGATCGCACAGGTTCGAAGCCAGCCTCAGCTATTTAGTGAGGCTCTCAGCACCTTAGTGAGACCCTGTTTCTAAATAAAATATAAAATAGGTCTGGGAGTATAGCCCGGAAGTAGAAAGCCTCTGGGTTCCACCCCCAGTACCACCAGAAAAAAAAAAAAAAGTAAATGCCATGAAAAAAGAGATAAGGTCAACCTGGTTTGCTCATCTCCCTAGGCCTTTAGAATGCTACCTGGCACCAAGAGCAGACAACAAGAATCCAGTCAATGAATAAACATCAAGGGCCTTACTTACCTTTGCCCAGATACCCTGCTCCCTGCCCCACCTTCTTTTCAAACTAGAATAGAAATAACAGCGATACACTTGCCATGAGTAGGCTGAGCCTCCTGGCATATTTTCCTGCACCAGGACTACAGATAGTACCAAACTCTTAGTTCAGGGAACCGTAACAGGCTGTAGAATGGTTTCCTCATCCTGGCCAGGCTCCTTAGGGACACTGGGTAGAGACAGTACACCAACTAACCCTCCTTTCCCTCCTGGAAAAACCAAGAAACGGATCAGCAGCACCCTCTTGGTATACAAAGGAAAACTCATTCCGTGTATGTTTTCCAAGAACTCGCACTCTTGTTCAGTACCTTTCCCCACAATCTGTCCCCTATCGCTTGCAACTCCTTGGGTAAAATAAAATACAGAATCCCTAAGTTTCCATCCAGGACTTTGACACAACCTCCTAAATCAAATGCCCAAGGCTACTTTCAGAGGCGTGCTTTTGAAGGGGCTTCAGAGTCTCTGTTGGAAGCGGGCCGTATATAATTATTTCAATATCGAATTCTGGAGCACATTTTTTTTTGCACCTGAATAATTGAATGAAACGCCATGTAACAAACCTTTCTCCACACATTTTCCTGCCTCCCTATGCAGGAGCACACAGACAGACTTCAATGCTTACGATGTTTCAAGTTGTGCCCCGGGGCCCGCACAGGCCCGCCCCGAATGCCAGCCAGAGGGCATCTCCAGCCTCTCGGGCATTGGGAACAGGCAGGTGCACTTTGCACAAAATATCGCCAGGGCTTCTCATTCCTGCGACCCAAGCTCAGCGCATACGCTCTGGGACTGAAAGGGACTACACAGACCACTCCAGGGGAGGAAAATTTCGCGTTTTCTTTTTACCTGTCCAGACAATTCAGCAGCAATCTCAGCAGCATCATTCACATCCAGCCCAGCCAATCACGCGCGCGCCCTGGGCAGCACGTGACTTCCGAGTATTTCCGGCCTCTCGCAGAGGTCCGGCTCAGGCTCGTGCGGCCGGCGCTAGGACCCGGCAACCACACACCTACGATGGCCCGCCTCCTCGCCCCTGAGTTCAGCCAATAGGAAGCCGCCGGCACGCAGGAACCAATGGCGGGGAGGCCGCCGGTGACGCGCGCGGCGGAGGCGGGGTCACGCGGGGCTGCGCGCGCCGGCTGCCGGGAGCTGGCCGGGGCGCTGGGGCGCAGGGCCGAGCTGCCGGGCGCGCAGAGGGGCCATGCCGCCGGGGCCCCGGGCCTGCCTCGCCCCGCGCCCGCGCCGGCATGGTGAACCTGGCGGCCTTGGTGTGGCGCCGGCTCCTGCGGAAGAGGTGGGTGCTGGCCCTGGTGTTCGGGCTGTCGCTGGTGTACTTCCTCAGCAGCACCTTGAAGCAGGTCGGTGGCCCGGGGCTCGAGCTGGGTGCTTCGGGGACGCGGGGTCCCGACCTCGGGGCCTGCGCGGCTTCACCTGCGGGTGCCGGGCCCCGGGGGTGGGGGGCGTGCCCTCGCTCACCCGGCGGCCCCGTTTGGTTTGGGGGGGGGGCTCTGTGTTGGGTCCCCTGGGGTGACTCAGCAGGACCCGCGAGGCGCGCAGCTTGGCTGGGGTGAAATTTTCTTTTCACCAACGCTTACCCCCACCCCCAACCCCAGTTTTCGTTTTTTTCTTTATGTGATAATAACTGGAGAAATGGCTGGCGAGCTTTCACGCGAAATGTTACCCCAAATTTGCGTAGGAGCCCAGCTTGAGTGCTTGAGATTTTAGAAGGGGTGAGCGGAGCCTAGGGTGGACCCAGGACAGCTCCTGGTGATGAGGTTCCGGTACACACACACACACGCGCGCACACACACACACACACACACACACACACACACTTTGTATATATTGTTGCGGGTTTGGGGATGGAACCCAGGGGCATTCGACCTCCGAGCTACACCCCCTGCCCTATTTTTTTATTCTTTAGTTTGAAACGGAGTCTCACTAAGTTACTAAGTAGCTGAGGCTGCCTGAGAACCAAGATCCTCCAGCCCATTGGCACTCTCAAGGGTCAAGTTCGTAAGTAAAATGTATAATGGTATCTCAGTAAAACTAGATGTCATCCTAGTGTTAGTGGATTGGCGGGGATTCTGTGTAAAGGAAAGATGTGTGGCCTACCTCCCATCTTAGACACAAACAGGTGGAGTGTTGCAAGTCTTGCTGGCCCTGGTGAGTGGGTGATCATGTGGACAGTTGGGTTTCTGCTACACTTTCCCACAGTCAGTCAGTGCGTGCAGTTCCTTCTCTGTCAGGTGACAGTCAGTGAGTGTTGTGCGCCAGAACTCAGCCCTCTGGCTTCCTCTCCACCTGACTCAGGTGATCTCTAGCGCCACTGGAAAGTTTCCCAACTAGGTGCTGTTGATTTCCCAGTTTATAACCCCAGCCTAGTTCTGTCCAGAAAACCCCAAATTTAACAGTCTGTTGGCCAACGTGGCATCTTTTATTTTTTCCCCCAAAAATTTCTATGGCAGAGTACTAATAAAATTTATTTTTATTAACCATTTCGGTGTAGTTCAGTGATAGTGTATTTGTAACGTGCAATCATCATCTCTACTAACTCGTTTTAAGTTTTTTTTTTTTTTTTTTTTTTTTGCGGGTCTGGGGATGGAACCCAGGGGCATTTGACCTCTGAGCTACACCCCTTGCTCTATTTTTTATTCTTTATTTTGAAACTGGGTCTCACCGAGTTGCGGAGGGCCTCACTAAGTAGCTGAGGCTGTCCGTGAACAGTGATCCTCCAGGTCTCAGCCTCCGGAATGCTGGGATTACAAGCGTGTGCCACCACGCCCGGCTACTAACTCGTTTTATAAAAACCAAAACTTTACCTATTAAAAGTTAGCCCACCCATTCCCTCTTTCCTCCAGTGCTTGGCATTCACCATTCTACTTTCTGCTTGACATCTTTTTTTTTCTTTCTTCCCAGTAATGGGGAGTAAACCTAGGGGCATTCTACCTCCCATCTATACCACTCCCAACCCCATTTAAAAAAAATTATTATTCTTTATTTTGAAACAGGGTTTCACTGAGTTGTGGAGGGCCTCACTAAGTAGCTGAGGCTGGCCTCAAACTTGGAATTGTCCTGTCTCAGCCTCCCAAGTACTGGGATTACAAGCGTATGCCACCATGCCCGACTTGACATCTCTTTTTGATTTGTTTTGCGGTACTGGAGGTTGAACCCAGGGGTGTTCTACCTCTGAGCTATACCCCAGCCCTATATATTTATCATTTTTGAACACAGAGTCTCGTTAAGTTGCTGAGGTTGAACCTGTGATCCTCCTGTCTCAGCCTTTTAAGCACTAGGATTATAGGAGTGTGCTTGTAGGTTTCTTATGCTTGGCCAGAATTAGAATTATTGGCTCTCCTCTGCCAGTGTTTCATTCCCCTGGCCTTCCCAGTCTTACTAGGGAGCACCACTCCTCATTAGGGGTTCAAGCCACTGATGGCTTGAACCTAAAGTGACCTAAAGAAAAGAACCTAAAGAAAAGAATAATGCCTTATTCTGTAGGTCGCTTCCTACACTTGAAACACGGGGTCTGCCTTTGGGATGTGTCCTCAGTCTGTTCATTTCCCTCAATCATAACTGCTGCCACCCGAGGCCAAGCCACTGTCATCTCTGTCTGGAATGTTGCAGTAGGTAGCTCAGCCTGCTTTCTTGTCTTATACTTAGTCCAGCAGCAGGAGTGATCTTTAACAAGATAAGATTGTAGCTGGGCGTCATGGCACACACCTGTAATCCAAATGTTTGGGAGGCTGAGACAGGTGGATCTCGGGTTTGTTGCCAGCCTTGATAACTTAGAGAACCCTCAGCAATTTAGTGAGACCCTGTTTTAAAATAAAAAAAAAAGGTCTGGGGGTGTGGCTCAGAGGTTGAATGCCCTGGATTCAATCCCCAGTTTTCCCCCCTCCAAACACACACAGGAGCCCTGAATTTTGTTCAGTGCTTTCTAGAATGCAGCTGTCTATTTTGATTTTATCCCACTTGGTGGAGAGAGATTTGATTTCTTCGTTCCTCTATGAGCTCCTTCATGACCTCGTCAAAGCCTAATTCCTTCTAGAGACTGCACCTCTAGTTTTGGGATCTCGCTCTCCCCTATTATCACATGGAGAGAAAGGCTTTTGTCATCGGACCTTGGGGGCATCCGGCTCATAGCACTGTGTAGCCGCACTGTGACCGCACTGTGTGACCGCTCAGGACGCTGGCCTGCTGGCCTGTCCTATGCAGTTCCTTGCTTCCCCAGTAAATGCGATCTTGGAGGTGACTCTGCAGGGTCACACTCTCAGGTTGCAGAAATCGAGGGGACTGTTTTCTTGTCACACCTTACTAACAGTAGGTCATCAGCCTTTCTTCTCTTAAATTTAAGAGATGAAACTTGTGTTTTAATTTGTTGTGTTTGTATGTGGAACATAGTTTCATATATTTAAGGTCATTTAGACTGCCTTCTCTATGAATGACTACTTTATATCCTTTTTTTTCTTTTCTTCAGTACTGGGGATAGAACCCAGGGGTATTTTACCTCTGAGCTACACTCCCAGCCTGCATTTTCTTTCTTTCTTTCTTTCTTTCTTTCTTTCTTTCTTTCTTTCTTTCTTTCTTTCTTCTTTTTCTTTCATACTGGGGACGGAACCCAGGAGCATTCTACCTCTGAGCTACACCTCCATCCCTATTTTTTATTCTTTCTTTCTTTCTTTCTTTCTTTCTTTCTTTATTTATTTATTTATTGGTGGTACTGGGATTCCTGGAAGCCCTTCTACGTCCGGGATACACTCCCAGACCTATTTTATACTTTTTATTTGGAAACAGGGTCTCTTAAGCCAGTGAGGCTGGCTTCTAACCAGCGCGATCCTCCTGTCTCCGCCTCCCAAGCACAGGGATTACAAGCGTGCGCCGCCATGCCTGGCTTTATTCTTTATTTTGAAACAGAGTTCCACTGAGTTGCAAAGGGTCTCACCAAATAGCTGAGGCTGGACGCGAACCCCGATCCTCCTGTCTCAGCCTCCCAAATGTTGGTAACTGGGATTACAGCATGCGCTACCACATCCAGCTAGTTTATATCTTTCATCTATTTTATTTTTCATGTTTCAATCTTTGTTTTATTTATAGTTTATTTTTGCATAGGATGTGTTATACCCTTGACTGTTGGTAAAGTTAAGCGTAATGCACATTTTTGTGTGTGTATGTGTGGTACTGGGGGGTGGAACCCAGAGGCCTTCTACCTCTGGGCTATACTCCCAGACCTATTTTCTATTTTATTTGGAAACAGGGTCTCACTAAGTTGCTGAGAGCCTCACTAAATAGCTGAGGCTGGCTTTGAATCTGTGTGATCCTCCTGTTTCCGCCTCCCAAGCGCTGGGATTACAAGGGTGCGCCACCATGCCTGGCTATCATGCCACAATATTGTAATTAGTTTCTCTTCCTATTTTGTATTATAAACTTTGACCATTTTCCTATCGGGTACCTTTTTTCACTTTGTAAGAATTGCATGTGGATGTGGGCTGAGCATCTGACGCCTGGCCATTCTTAATTTGCAACCTGACAAAGATGAAGCGGCTGCCTGCAGCGCTTGCCCAGTGGTTTTTATAAATGGGATTAAAAATGTATGAGATTTTGGATAAATCTTTTCTTCTGGCTTCTCTTGAAAAATCAGATTTGTTAGCACTAAGTCTGCATTCTGGTCTCGCGACAGCCGGGGCCTAAGCTGAGCTGCATCCATAGGTCATGGGATACGTGCTTTCCTGCCGGCCTCTCCCCATTATGTCCTCCCCTGGCCTCCTGTGGTAGACATCAGGGATGTTCACAAGCCTTTGGTCCTCCCCCTCTGGGCACAGGGGGGACGGATTCTCCTCCCCACCTGGCCCCTTTGGAAGTGTGAGTGGCCAGGCAGCCTGCTTTAGCTCCTGCAGCACTGACTGCTGCTTCCAGGTAGAAACTTTGGGTAGTGTTTTCCCCTCCCCAGCACAGCAAGCTTGGCATCCCTGTGTGGAGAGGGAGCCTTCTGCAGCCTGACAGACAGAGACGAGTAGAACCGTCTGCCCAGCTCTGAGACTTGTAGCACAAGCAAGAGATAACCTGTTGTGTTAAGCCACTTAGATTTGGATTTTAGAATGACCTGGCCCGTCAATTTCCTTAAGGTCTCTGGAACTCTTCAGGGAGTCTGCTTTTTCCCCTGTGTTGACACTTTCACTGATGGTGTACAAGTAGTGGTGGGTAAAACTGGTATCTTAGCATGAATCAAAACATTGGTACCAGTAGCCATTCCATTCTCCATGGCCATACTTGTAGTTTAAAAACCTAATTTAATTTAAGAATGAAGCACGGAAAGTGGTTATTTTTGCTAGTCTTGTGTGTGTACTGCTAGAGATTGAACCCAGGGGCATTCTACCTCTAAGCTACACCCCCCCCATCCCTATTTTGTTTTTATTTTGAAACAAGATCTTGAGGTTGATGAGAGTCTCACTCCTAGCTGAGGCTGTCTTCAAACCTGCGATCCTGTACCAGGTACGGGGCTGTGCCATCACGCCTGGCTTAATTTTCTAGTATCAGTCCTCAAGTACCTGTCTTTTCTGTGTGCTGAGATGGAAAATCCACATCCCAAGCATCCTTCCGCATTTTGAAATGTGGTTCTCTTGCGGCAGTTGAGTTGCCAGCTAAACTAGACACCCCCCACCCACCCATGGGACACCACTTTCACCTCAAAGAATGAGTGACAAACCGTACTTTTTAAAATCTGAGTATTTGGTAGACGTTTTTCTGAAAACGAATGAAGTGAGCCTGTTGCTTCACAGAAAACATCTGACATTATTTTTTGCCAAAGGCAAAATTCAGGCTTTCAAATGAAAATTAGAATTTTGGAAAATGTGTATCTGCTATCTTGGGCTTGAAAACTTCAAAACAGTTAAAGATGTACCCATTTGGTTCCTGGTGAAATTAACAAAAAAAATTTTTTATATGTAATGAAAATGTTGTCAGCATTTGGAAGATCTGCAGAAAATCTGTTCAAAGTGCAAGGCAGATGTGTGGATTTTATTGTAACAGTGCATGAAAAACCCATTAACGTGGCATCAAAGTCCACACTGTACTGAACTGCCTTTTGGCAACAGCTTTATTTAAATATAATTCACATTCATATAACTGTATAGTTCACCCATCTAAAGCATACAACTCACTAGTTTCATAAAGTCACAGTTCAGTCGTCTTCACCACGGTCAGTAACAGCATTTATCATCTTTCTATCCCTGCCTCCCAGCTCTAAATAATCATGAGTCTGCTTTCTCTTTCTATACATTTGCCTATTCTGGATACGTTGTATAAATGGAATTTGATACTATGTGATCTTTTGCGACTGGCTTCTTTGCACTGGCATAATACTTTCAGGATTCATCTGTGTTATGACAGGGATCCTGAGCACCTTCTCATGTCTGAATATTACATTGTAAGCATGTGTGGCATTTTATCCAGTCATCATCGATAGGCATTTGATTGCTTCTCCCTTTTGAAGCTTATGAACATCCATTAAGTTATGTGTTTCATTTTTCTTGGGTTGTGCTTAGGAGTGCAATTGCTGGGTTAGATAATACCCAGTGCTTAACTTTTTGAGGAACTGTATGACTATTTTCCAAAGTGGCTGCAGTGTTTGCAATGAACTTGTGAGGAGCTACGCGTGTCAAGTTGAGGTGTAGTGCTGTGTGGAGTATCGCACAGCGTCAGGCGTAGTTCTCTGCGGCGGCTCTGAGTCTCCTCGGTGTGGGATGGGTCCCCGCTCTTCACCCCCAGCGGCAGGGTGCAGCGACTGAGTGCGGAGCAGGTATGCGACCCTAGCCGTCTCCCTCAGCACACACTCCAGAGGCACGGGGATGAGGAGCATTGCCCCCTCCTCTACTGTTGCTTGAAAAGTCTTTTCACAAAACAGGACAGCATGGCATGAGTTCATTATTATTACTTTGAAATGAATAAATACTTGATTTAAAATGTTCTAAGAATTTTTATTTTTTGCGGTACTGGAAATTGAACCTCTGAGCTACACTCCCATCCCTATTTTATTTAATTAATTATTTCTTTTTTGTGGTACTGGGGGTGGAACCCAGGGGCTTTTCTAACCTTGGGCTATACTCCCAGACCTATTTTATATTTTATTTAGAAACAAGGTCTCACTAAGATACTGAGAGCCTAAGTAGCTGAGACTGCCTTCAAACCTGTGTGATCCTCCTGTCTCAGCCTCCCAAGCGCTGGGATTACAAGGGTGCGCCACCACGCCTGGTGTTTTTATTTTTTATCTTGAAACAGCGTCTCACTAAGTTGCTGAGAGCCTAGTTAAGTTGCCGAGGCGAGGCTGTCCTTGAACCTGCTGCCATCGTCCTATTTCAGCCTCCCACATGCTGGGAGTACAGGTGCGCGCCACCGCACCCACCCAGTTGCTTTGATTTTTGATATGGCAAACATCAACAGCCACAGCTGACAGAGGCCCACATATTGGGTCCCTGATCGGTTTCCAGCACGTTGTGGGTCCCGGGAGCGCGGTCTTGGAGCAGCGCTGCTCTTCCTGCAGGTTTGCTGCTGTTGCCCCGCTGTGGGAGGGGCTTCAGCTGGGCCGGCCACCCCTCTGCAGCCATGTGCCCCGAAGTGGGTTTGCTTATGTAGCCTAGCTCAGCTCCTTCATCTGCAGCAGGGGATGGTGAGCTGGAGAGGAGGGCAGGAGGGTCTGTTTATCCTTAGTGGAGAGGAGGCTGGAGAACGCCCAAGCTCTGGGATCCTGGCTCTGCTCCTTGGGTGAGACTGAACCCGTGGGGCAGGTGCAGCAGGTGCTGCTTTACCTGGGGATACTTGCTAAGCCTCTGCTGCTTTGGGTTCCTCTTTTCTTTGTTTTTTTTTCTGATAATTAATGCTTTGGGGGATAATTTAAATGGTTAGAGATGGGAGCACAGGAATTAGCGTGGGTAGCGGGGATGCCATTGGGGGAGCGGGCGGGTGGCGAGTGGTACCAGGGGCCCAGCACGTTCTCTAAGCAGTGAGTGGTGAACAGCAGCTGTGAGGTGCGGTGCCCGCGGAGTGCCGTACCTACTGGGGGAAAGGAGGGAGACCTTAAGTAAGCAGTGAGTTCAGAGAATGATTTATATGCAGCAGTCACATCGGGCCTGAGAGAGCGGCAGGCGGGCCTGCCTGCGGCGAGGGTCCTGGCGTTGGGCGGGAGGGTCCTCGCTGCCCTCGGCCGTTGCCACAGTGCCCTGTGCCCTGCGAGCTCCGGAAAAGCAGCTGCACAAGCCTCGGGGCTATCTGCATAGCTCCCTGAACACATTAACACCTTTCACTTTGAAGTACTTAAGTGTTTTTGGTGCTCACTTAGATACTGTCTGAAATAAAGTGTAATTAATCGTTAAGGATGCGTTGCTGGTCTGGCTTTTGGCTCGTTTTTTACTGATTACCGAGATACACGAATGTTCTAGAAGGTTTGTCAAGTCCAGCCCAGGCCGGGGAGGAGGCCCCTGGCTGTGCTCTCACCGCCAGGAGCCTCTGCTTATATTTGTGCATCTTTTCCTCCTGTTTCTTCACGTAAGTGAAGAATACTGTTTCTTCATTTAACATATAAGCAGTTTCTTCATCTTGAAAAGCTCTTTATCATTTTTATAGCTAATTTTTTGTTATCAGGCTGCATTCCTCAAATATTAGACATTTGGGTGCCCTCTGGCCCTCACGCCCGCGTCCTTTTCTTGACACACAGAAGCAAATCTCTTAATGGAAACGGTGCCTCGAGTTCACGTGCCTTTCTCTCTCCAAGGGGCCTTGGCCTCATTTGACCTTCATGATGACCCCTGGAAAATACACAGCGCAGTTCTTAATAAACCTCTGACATCAAGGCCGAGTGGCGTGGGCAGTAGCAGCACTTCTGTGGCCCGCAGTTAGGAAGAAGCCCTCTGCGCTTCCCTCCCCTCTGTGCCGCGCTTTGCCCGCTCCCTGGTGTGCCCACGTGAGTCGTAGCAGCGGCGGAGGATCACGCCGACTTAGCCGCTCACCTCCGGATCCTGCTCCTGCAGGGTGGAGAGCCTGACCAGCTTGTCTCTGCATCCTCAGTACTTGGTAAAAATCCCACACCTTTGATTGGCTCTTGAACTAAAAAAAATACACATATATGGTGAAAAGCTTAAAGTTGAGAAACGTGGCAGGCAAGGGGAAGGTTTGGACAGTTTCAGACCCATGTGGTGGAGGATATTTGATGTTCCCTCGTGTCAGCTCCTCCTCAACTCACGCGATCCTTTAGGCCAGGTCTTGAATATTCGTGTTTGAAAACAAGATCAAGTGCTGGGAGAACGGCTGACCTGTTTACCAGGAATGTGGCTGTGAGGCAGAGATCCCCTGCGACACACTTGTCCCTGAACTCCTTTCTTTCAGGAGGAATGACAGGACAGGTTGGGGTAATGTTCAGAGCACTCTAAGCTTGCCGTGAGAGCCGGTTGACTACTCGGATAGGCCTGTTAATAGTTCTGATGGCTATTAGTTCGTCCAGGGCAGCATTTGCAGCCGGCTTGGCTCCAGGGCTCGTATGCAGTTCGCCGCGGTCCCGGCGGAGCCGCGGGGTGTGAGTTTACAGACAGTTAAGCAGGGTGCACCTAAGTGATTTGTTCCAGTTCCCTTGGCTCCCGCACTTAGCTCCCCTCTGCGCCAGCCGAGGAGCACAGATGTTGTTTTTGTGTGACTGTCCTGTGCCACTTCTTTCTTAAACAACAGGGAGAGGCCAAGTAGAAATTAAAGCAGCCATTAGACTATGTTCCATTTAGTCAATTAAAGAACAAAATTCAGTCCTGGTGAGGTTGTGGTAAGACTGTGAACATTCTTACGTAAATGCTGGTTGTGACCAGACTCAGAAAGAAAACCTCAGGAAAGTCTACGAGGGCAAGAAGTACAAGCCCCCGGGCCCGCGGCCCGGGAAGACGCGGGCCATGTGCCGAAGGCTCAGCGAGCACCAGGAGAGCCTGAAGACCAAGCAGCAGCCGCGGAAGGCGCGGCTCTACCCCGTGCGCAAGTGCGCGGTCAAGGCCTGAGCCGCGGCAATAAACACAAGAATGGCAAAAAAATAAAATAAGTAAATGCTGGTTGTGAGCCGGGCGTGGTGGCGCACGCTTGTAATCCCAACACTTGGGAGGCTGAGACAGGAGGATCGCACAGATTCGAAGCCAGCCTCAGCTACTCAATGAGGCCTTTTGCAACTCAGTGAGAGCCTGTTTCAAAAATAAAGAATAAAAAATAGGGCTGGGGGTGTTGCTTGGAGGTAGAATGTTCTTGGGTTTCATCCTCAGTACCACAAAAATGAAAGAAAGAATGTAGGGATCCAAGCCGGGCATGGTGGCGCACGCTTGTAATCCCAGCATTCAGGAGGCTGAGACAGGAGGATCGTACAGGTTCGAAGCCAGCCTCCGCTACTTAGTGAGGCCCTTTGCAACTCAGTGAGACCTTGTTTCAAAATAAAGAATAAAAAATAGGGCTGAGGGTGTCACTCCAAAGTAGAAAGCCTTTGGGTTCCATCCCCAGTACTGCAAAATAATAAATAAATAAAATTAAAATAAAATGCTGGTTGTGTTTCCAATGGTAGATAAAACTTGGGGGAGTTATTTGGTACCATGTAGCATTTACTGCTACCAGTTACTCAGCAGAGTCTTGAGAATCTTCAGACAGCAGTGCCATCCACGATGACGAAAGTCTGGCCTGTGTTGATCTATGGCGGATGTGTTTACTAAATTACGGCACATCAACATGACGGGTTATTACAGAGCCTTGAAAATGTGATTATCGAGGTAATGTAGGTACTTGGAAATGTTTTACTCCCCAATTAGTGTCAAGAAGAGCTGCACGCAGCGCATCCTAATTGGCAGTATAAACTGGGGTCAGAGGCCAGAAGTTAATATGCAAACACAGTATACTTTCATTTAAGGAATGGGATCATGGGTAACTTCTCTCTTTAATGGTGGTGATCTTATTTTTTTTAAACGAACCTTTTATTTTGGAATTATTACAGCTCTATAAGAATTGCAGGGGCAGTGTAGCTCCTGTAACACTTCACCTACTTTCTCTTATTGTTTATAAGCATATTTTAATATTTTATTTTAAATGAAAGATAAGAATATTCCAGAGATGACTAGAGATGATTAATAATTACCTATGCTCCTCCCAGTATGTAATCATCTGTGTGAGCATATCTTTCTCTACCTCTATCTCAGTGCTTACTAACCTGTGTGTGCATAACTGTCATCATAATTATTCCGCAGCCTGTCTTTTGTCTTGATGTACTGTAGACAGTAGTAGTCTGCAACCCTGTCTCTTAAAATCATCTGGATTTCTTAAAAATACTGACACCTGTTCTTTTTTTTTTTTTTTTTTTTTTTTTTGGTGGAACTGGGATTTCTGGAAGCCCTTCTACCTCTGGGCTACACTCCCAGACCTATTTTATATTTTTATTTGGAAACAGGGTCTCTTAGGCCAGCGAGGCTGGCTTTGAATCTGCGTGATTCTCCTGTCTCTGCCTCCGAAGCACGGGGATTACAAGCGTGCGCCACCACGCCTAGCACCTGACACCTGTTCTTATAAAAAAAAAAAAGTTTTTTTGTTGTTGTTGTTGTTGTTGTAGGTAGGCAGGCTTAGAAATCAATTTGTTTTGATCTTTGTCCATGATTTAAGTCAGGTTTAAGTACTGCTGTAGATAGGTATGAGTGAGATCGAGGCTCGATTGTGATAATATGTCCATACCAGTATTTTTCAGTCATTGTCCATACCAGTATTTTTCAGTCATTTCTCAGTTGGGTGTTCAGGGTTTTTGTCTCATTTAAATGGCTGTAGTAACATCCTTGTGCATTCTTGTACATTGTATTTTCTGTAGAATTGCCTCAAAAAAGAATTCACTGGACCAAAGTGTGTGGCATATATATTTTAAATAGTAATAGCTCTTTCCAGATTACTTTTCCTAAATAAATCTTAGTGATTTTAAAGACCTTGTCCATTTTTTAAAGTAAATAAATGCTGTCAAACTTTCAAGGTTTATTCCCTTTTGCTTAAAAAGTGGCAGGTGTGTGTGTGTGTGTGTGTGTGTGTGTGTGTGTGTCCGTCCTGGGGATGAACCCAGAGCCTTGCACATGGTAAGCAGGTGCTCTACCACTGGGCAACACTGCCAGTCTTTTTGTTGTTGTTGTTTTGTTTGTTTGTTTGGACCAATTCTTCTGCTTCAGCCTCTCAAGTAGCTGGGTTAGAACGTGTACCACTGCGCTCTGCACCAGGTAACTCCTAGTGGTCAAAGCCACAGAACCGACTAGAGTGGTCAGTGTTAATGACAAATGTTTAAAGCCCCTACATGCCTTCGGGAGGGAGACTTTCGTAATTGTTTTGTCTTCCGGTAATAAACTGAAGCATTCAGAAGATGAGTATCTTGTGCTTGGCTTGTTTTCTGGCACTTGTACAGAAAGACTGATTTTGAAAACTGGATCACTGTCTGGGCGTGGGGGCACACACCTGCAGTCCCAGTGTTCGGGAGGCTGAGACAGGAGGATCACAGGTTTGAGACCAGTCTCAGCAATGTAGCCAGAACCTGTTTCAAATAAAAAATAAAATGTGCTGGGGGCAGAGCTTGGAGGTAGAATGTCCCTGGGTTCCATCCCTGGCGCTGCTCCCCACCCAAGAGAGAAAACTGGAGGACTGCCCGGCCTGGCTTCAGGCTAGGAGAAAGGGGCTGGACTCTAGGCCCAGGGCCGCTCTTCCTTCCTCAGGACGGGATGGCTTCTGCAAAGAAACAAGTCCTGAGGGTGCTTACTCAGTGCTCTTCCACAGAATACCTGCGGGCGTTGACACCCTTCATCTGCCCTCAGCGAGCCCCCAGTTCAGTCTTCCCATGCTCGTGTCACCCAAGTGTAAGTGACCTTGTGCTCCGGATGTGTCTGACCCAAGTTTTGAATTCTATTCCACAGTATATTTGCTTTAATGTAAAAAAAATAATGTGTCATCAGAAAGAAAAAGTTGTGAACTTTTTTCTTCCGATTTTTTTCATGAAATGAACACTTACACCCATGTCTCATGTTCCTGCCGTCCCGGGCCACGCATGTAAGTACACCAGCTCTGAGGCCTGTCCCTCACTTGCTAGTTTCTCCTACAGGTTTATTTATGACTGTTGAGACTGTGCTGACACAAGGAAGTGCAGACACCTGTAGCACAAGCCTTGTGGTGTGAGCGACCTCTTACTCTAGCTGCAGTGAGAAGTTGGGGAGTTTGCCGGGAAAGGCCTCACCTTCCTTGACGGTCTCTTCGTAGGAGGAGAGAGCTGTGAGAGATCGGAATCTCCTCCAGGTCCAAGACCACAATCAGCCCATTCCGTGGAAGGTGCAGTTTAACCTGGGCAACAGCAGCCGGCCGAGCAATCAGTGCCGAAACTCCATCCAAGGGAAGCAGCTCATCACGGACGAGCTCGGTGAGTGCCCTCCTCCCGCGGCAGAGGGAGAACACACTGAGATTCGGGTCGGAGAGCTGGGGCTTGACAGGGAGTCCTCCACGTGCATTTTCCCTTCTTGGTCTTTTACAGCATTTCTCATATCTTTGTCCTTTACATCCTACTCATCCTCCCAGGGTCCCCTGACACCAGAGGAGCTTGGGCTCATGACTTAGCTCACAGTTCCTTGTGTCCGCAGCTTCCAGTGTTAGCATTTATCATCCCTCAGTCCCTGGGCGGCTTCCTGCCGGTCTCCCCTCAGCCCCGGACAATCTCTCCTCTTCTTAGTGGTGAACTCTGTAGAATAAAAGCTTCGTTTTCCTCCAGATAACCTGAATAAATACAGTGTTGACACTCAGGAAATGCACTTGTTGATGGACGGACCAGATAATTTCATGAATCATAGATTCAAAATGTGTTCATCTTACAGAGAAATTGTCAAAGGAAGGCTTTCTCGCTTCCCTTAAGCTGTAAGAAAGAAGATGCCTGCAAGGATGAGCCGGCTCCCAGGCACCTGCTCAGGCTCCTGAAGTGGAACTCTTGCTAACGCCCTGCCCGCGCTGATTGAACTCCCCCACTTCCTGAGCACTGGGCTGCAGGCACTCTTTGCAAGTCTCATGGACTTGTTTGTGTGTGTGTGTGGCACTGGAGATTGAACCCAGGGCATTCTACATCCAGCCTCACCCCCAAACCCATTTTGTTTTTATTTTGAAACAGAGTCTTACTAGGTTAATGAGACTCTCACTATTTGCTGAGGTTGTCCTCGAACCTGTGATCCTCCTATCTCAGCCTCCCAAGTACTGGGATTGCAAGGATACACCACCACGACTGGCTTCTCATTGACTTTTACAACAATATGATGTTAGATACTGCTAGTTTCATTTTATAGGTTAAAGAACTTGCCCCAAATTGGCAAGGACTCTTATAAACCGTTAACACAATGGTGGTGGTGCCGGTTAACTCTGGGGTGTCCTACACCCAACCCCTACACTGAGCTACACCCAACTCCTATTTTTAAATTTTTTTTATTTTGAAACAGGGTCTCAGTAAGTTCCGGAGGGCCTCGCTAAGTTGCTATGGCTGGCTTTGAACCTGTGGTCTTCCTCTCTCAGCCTCCCTAGTACTGAGATTATAGGCACTTGCCACCGCACCTGGCTTGTAGATGTAAATTTTATCCTATTTCAGAGACTCTCAGAGCAAGTGGGTTATGAAGAGTATGATATTGGAACTGCTGCAGGTGGGCTTGTGTCGGAATCCTCATCTACACATTATGAAGCTGAAGTTAATAAGTCACATGTCGTCTTTAAAATGAAAAAGTGCGTTATTGCTTAAAAAATTAACATGCCCCGTACAATGAAAAACAGAACCTTCCCCCAAATCCCAGGGTCATAAGCCGGAGGTGGGATTACTTGGAAAAGAAGGAACGGCAGGTGGGGCTTGGCACCCGGGGCAGAAGAGCTGAGGGCTGCTGTGCCAAACGATGCCAGGGACATGCTCTTGAGGTCACGAGGAGACGCTGACGGTACTGCGGAGTCAAGCTGAGCGGAGGGAGATGAGTGTGCGCAAGGTGCACAGCTCGCCAGGGCAGCCCGTGACTGGTGCTTTGGCTTGGTGGAGTTCAGGGCCTGTTTCTTACCGAATGAGGCAATCCAACATTTTGTGCAGTCTGTTGTTTTATTTTATCAAAGCTAGCAAAAGAATAATTTTCTTCTGATTTAGGTGAGACAAAGATGTGAGACTCCTTGAGTAAAAAGTCCCAAGAATCAACCACCTAATCAGTGAGCTAAAATTCAAGAGCCGTAGGTTTTGTTCGCCCTCCATGCATATGGGAGAAGTGGTTGAATAAAGACTTGCAGCGTGCCTGCCTTTTCCCAAGCAGATGCCATCACGCACATGGCTGGGGTTGCACATTATTAAGTAAGACAACCAATTAGAATTACACACTTGTCAAAGGTTGGAAGTTAACTTCCCAGGCAGTAGCAACACATTCTGAGGTTGTGATCTCACACGACTCCTTGTTGAAAACAGCATTTGCTTGAGTAGGTTTATGATACCGAAAGAGAGAAAGTTAGATTTGCAGGTCTCAAAGCTTAGTGCTGGAAGTTAGCACTGGGAAGAAGCAGAAGGCCTGAAGTGCTGACGCCCAAGACCTGGGGAAGAAAGGAGCAGGAAGGCGATTCAGCAGGTAGAGTCTGGGTCCCTGATACGCTCCTGACACAGAGTTGCTGTGTATTTTGAGCAGACTGTTAAGAAAAGTTTTGGCTTATTTGTTTTGTTTTTTTTTTTTGTTTGTTTGTTTGTTTTTTTGGTAGGGATATAATTGTATATAATTCCCTGTAAAGAAAACGAGTAGAAATAGCTGGGAAGAATCCCAGACACATTCACTGTGACATTGGTATCATCCTCTCTAATTAGGAGACAGAGTAGCATGGTTAACAACAGAAGACAAGGGTCTGGATCTTTGTGTGTTGGGAGGGGTCAGACCCAGAGATAGTCTGCTTCCGAGCTCTGCCCTTAGCCCTATTTTATTTTGTTTTTTAAACAGGGCCTCAAGTACTGCGATTAGAGGCACCACCACACTTGGCTTGATCTTTTGTGGCTCCGTTTCTCAAGTGCTAAGCCAGGGCCCGCTAGTCCCCTCCATCCTCGTTATCCTCCTGCTGCCTCTTGCTCTCACACAGACTTTGTTTTTCAGAGCAGTTTCTGAAAACAACTTACATTCTCCAGGTTGTGTTCTCCAAGGACTGAGAACCTGGGCATTTGGAATGAATGATGCCGGGAGCAGCTGCTCCACACCTGTGGGCCTTGCACGTACCTGTGGGCCTCAGCGTGCCCCTGGGAGTTTACCGGGAGCAAGTGGCGGCCCTCACGGACTTACTCTTACATTTTTCTACCCCACTCCCGGAAGGATGTAGAGAAATGTCTATCTAGCAGCTCGAAACAATAAGTTAGCGTCTGTAAAGAGATTCTTTCTCTAAAATCGAACCTGAATTGACGGGGTTAGAGATGTGGAGAGAATTAGGAGGTCATCTCTTTCTGGGTATTAGAGAATTGCATTCCCTGATATCAGAAGGCAGTTGAGTTCCTGGTATACATGTACAAATAATCTAAATCAGTTCATAAAGTTAGGTGGGACTGTTGCTATTTGAAAAATCTTCCAGATGACTAAACAAACAGCAAGCACTTAAAAATATTTGTAAGGAGTCTTTTGTTTGTTTTTTAAATCTGGAAAGATCTCCGTGGGTGTGGTGGCGCACACCTGAATCCTAGTATTTGGAAGGCTGAGACAGGCTCGGTGGGTGTGGTGGCACACACCTGTAATCCTAGTACTTAGAAGGCTAGGTTATTGAAACTGGCCTCAAACCTGCCTTCAAGGCCAGTCTCAATAACTTAGCAAGACCCTGTTTCATGAAAAGTAAAAAATAAAACAGAGCTGGGGGTGTAATTTGGAGGTAGAACACCCCTGGGTTCAATCCCCAGAACACACACACACACACACAAGGAGCTTACAGTTGGGAGAATGCCTTGGTTCTTCCTATTGTTCAGAATCTTGTTTGAAAGAGTATCCTCAGTACCACCAGAGAGAGAGACAGACACGTTTCTCTTAGGCACAGACAAAAGACTCTTGGCTTGCGCAGGCTGGACAGAGAGGCGTGGCGTGGCATGGCTTGACGCGCCGGTGAGGCTGAGCGCGTGGCTAGCAGTAGACTGACGGCAGTCCCTGAAGCTCCTGTGGAGCCGGCTCTGCCGCAGGAGGCCCTATTTGGGCACATTGTCCGTCAGCCGCATTGATGCGTAGGGCGCCTGGGCTCCGGGTCCCGCCTCCGCCTCCTGCTGGTGCGTATCTTCCTTGCTGCCCATGGTCACCGGGTGGAGAGTGTGTGCTAACGCTCTTCTGTGCCCTGCAGGGTATGTCTGTGAGAGGAAGGATCTGCTGGCCAATGGCTGCTGTGATGGCAGCGTCCCGGGCACCAAGCAGTATTGCTGCGACAGCTGCCTGGCCAACGGCTGCTGCCGCACCTACGAGCACTGTGTGTCCTGCTGCCTGCAGCCCAACAAGGTAGGGGCGGCCGCGGCACTCACGAGGCTTTTCGTGTGGGGTCCTTTGATTCTAAAGCCCACTGACTTCCAAGGGTTCCTGTGCAGAAGGAGCCATTGTGCTTCTGATCAGGTGCCAGTACCTCCGAGCCCGGCTCCCCTTTCCCTCCCTGCCCGCCATCTTCCCTTAGCGGAGGGAGCTGTCCAGGGCCACCTTGCGATGGCGGGGCCTGGGGTTGTGACAGTGTCTAACTTCTGTTTCCATAGCAACTTCTCCTGGAGCGCTTCCTCAACCGGGCTGCCGTGGCCTTCCAGAACCTCTTCATGGCAGTGGAGGACCACTTTGAGCTGTGCCTGGCCAAGTGCAGGACCTCGTCCCAGGTCAGCAGCGCTGTCCCCCGCTGGGGAGGCGGGCAGTGGGAGAAGTCCCAGGTGTGCACTGGGCGGAGCCACACTCGCCTTGCTGGTGGAATGATAGTGCCGGAATATCGGCACCAGATGTAGCCAAGTCGGGGGAGGAAAGTGTGTCGTTGGCTCGAGGTCCAGCCAGCTTGCGTCTCTGCTGTGCGGCGACACGTTTGCCCTCTCAAGAGGAAGCACAGAATTATTTATTTAAGTCCAGGTAGAATCCTAATAGTTCGACTGCAGGGGATGGCCCCCCTCCATCTGCCTGAAGTTTGACTAAGGCTTCCCAGCAACCTCTTATTTCGAATGAGCAGTAATTTGTTCTGGGACGGAGTTGTGGTTTGTTTTAGGATTCAGGGGATAGGGCAGGTAAGAGTTTAAGGATCCAGGAGTGAAATCTGCTGCTGTCAGGCTCTGGGCAGGTGTCGCACGCTGCCCTTGGCGCCGGCCTCGTCCTTGGGCGTCGGTGCCGCACCTGCCGCCGACAGCGGCTCCGTCTCTGCTTCCCTTCCCCGGCTCGGCTTCTGTGGCTGGGCAGTTTTGTATCTCTCTGTGAAATCCCCAGACGTGTTTCTTAAACAAGCACAAGCACGGTCCTAGGGCTTCTGCCCTGGTGTCTCTGAGAGAGCGGACTCGCTTGTCATCCTCCGGCACTCGCACACCTTTGGCCAGGTTTCCGTACCCGCCTTTTGAGTTGATGCCCTCTCTGGGTCTCTGGTTTGCTCTGAGAGCGTCCTGTATCCTCGGGTAAGTGCTGGGGCTCAGGGAGTGTTAGGAAGCGGTAGGAAGTTCTGCTGGCCTGATTTTCTCCGAGAGCGTTCCGCCTGAAGGACCTTAGCAGGGGTGTGGAAGAAGGTTGAACACACGACTCCTGTGATTCACATTCTCTCTCGTTCAGAGAGATGCTAGAGAAGGCAAAGTGTTTCTTTCCATAACTGATAAACCCAAGAATTATTTCCAGTCTTAAGTGAAGCTACTGTACTTTCTGACTTGATCTTTTTATTATAAATGGAGACTTCCCAATTCCCAATTTAGTGGTTTGAGAACAGTATTCCAAGAAAGAGAAGACTTAGCCTTGGTTTTAGGCTAATTAATGAACACTAGCCCAGCCAAAAACTCAGGTTGCTTGTGTGAAAACAAATTGCTGAGGATCGGCCACTGGGGACAGCGGCTTGAGACCCCGCCTGCTGCTGCAGCCAGCTGGGGCTCGTGAGGTGCCCGGGGCGCGGCGCCGGCCAGACCTCGCGGAAGCAGCCGGAGGAGCCTCCCTTGGTCTCTACAGGGCGCTCTGAAGAGCAGGCTCAGGTGCAAGTGCAGCTTGGATCTTAATCTGTCAGGTCATTGAGAAAAAGTAGTCGTCCCGAGCTGAGAAACAGTGGTCTCGTATCCGTTCTCATGCTCCTCACCGGTGCTCAGTGCTGTGCTGGGCCTTTTCCTTTGTTCTAGAGAGTTCTGGGAGCTTCGAGTTACTTTTGGAGGACTGTCTGGTGTCCTGCAGGGAGTGCCTGCGGCCGCCTGCCCCTCCTGCTCCCGAGGAGGGCCTGCCACCTGCCTCACTCACGGCACGCCTGTCCTTTGCCAACAGAGTGTGCAGCACGAGAACACCTACCGGGACCCCATAGCGAAGTTCTGCTACGGAGAGAACCCGCCCGAGCTCTTCCCCGCCTGACGCGCACTGGCGCTCACCGCCCAGAGCCACGCCGCGGCCGGCGCTCACGTGCAGACGACGAGGCACTTCTGAGCTGTCATTTGGCCGGGGACGCTCTGCAGAGCGGCTGCAATGCCGGCCGGCCCACCTGGAGAGCCTGGACGGCCTTCACGGGAGACTCAGCCCCGACACCCGCACGGGGACCGGTGACTGGTGTCCCCAGGGCCAGGTGTCCACTCCCAGGGTGAGACTCAGCCCTGACACCCGCACGGGGACCGGTGACTGGTGTCCCCAGGGCCAGGTGTTCACTCCCAGGGTGAGACTCAGCCCCGACACCCGCACGGGGACCGGTGACTGGTGTCTGCCAGGCCAGGTGTCCACTCCCAGGGTGGCCCGAGCCCTTGCCCTGTAAAATTATTTATTGGACTTCTTTGGAATAGTGGGGGAAATACAGTGTTTTATGTAGGGAAACACCTTGCCATTCTAGTAGCATATGCTCAAGAAAATTATTTCTTTTGGCATTCTTGTGTTCTTGAGTTAATTATCCCTTCCCTTAGATAAAATGGCTTGTCTCTCAGAACAAGGATATTTCCTCTAGGTAGTTGTTTTGGTTTTGTTTTAACATCTCAGGAGTGGGTCTTGAACATGACCTAGCAACCACAGGCCGGCCTCTGGAGTGCTCTGAAGACGCAAAGACGGGCGGCCTCCACGGGCGGCCTCCACGGGGAGTCGCAGGCAGTCGGCGCTGGTGGCCCCCGCCATTTCTCGTGGTGTGTGGGTCCAATTTCAGCAGGTGTGCTCAGCGTGTACGAGGGGCCGCTTCCTGCTCCCGCCAGCGCCCTGGGCAGCCTGCGGCGTGCAGCCTTCACGCCTTCCTGCTTTCACTTCTGGGGATGGGTACCGAGTATACATGTTCAGCTTCCCTTTCATTCCTGAAGAAGAAAAGAAAGCCCCCCTTCTACTCTGAAACCCTCAGCGGAACGTGCACGTGCCCCTCGTGCGTAGAGAGTGCCACACATGTGGTTGCTGGTGTGTCCCGGACCCGGTAGCTCAGAGCACTGCGTTTTCCGACTGTGATGCCTGGTCCTTCTGGTCAAGGCCTGCAGAGCTTGGTGCTACGAGCATGACACAGTATCCGAGGGTGCCCTGTGACTGAGGGGGCGCGGTACCCACGCCTCCTTCCACACGCCCTCACCCACCCGGGGTTCTGCGAGGTCTTTTTCACTTTTTATTTGTTCAAGTGGACCCGGGAGCGGACGCTAACTCATCTGCTTTCAACAACTTTTTCCCGTGGAGTTTTTTCCTTTGTTCCATGTTTGCGCTCTAGCTGTCTCTGCACCAGGCGCGGTGGAGCTGCCTGTAATCCCAGCACGTGGGAGGCTGAGACTGGAGGATCCCAGGTTCACGGCCAGCCGCTGCAACTTAGGCCCTCAGCAGCTTAGCAAGACCCTGCTTCAAAACTTAGTGAGACCCTGTTCCAAAATTAAAAATAGAAGCCGGGTGTGGTGGGGCACACTTGTAATCCCAGCATTCAGGAAGCTGAGACCGGAGGATCGTGGTTCATGGACAGCCTCAGCTACTCAGTGAGGCCCTCCACAACTCAGTGAGACCTGGTTTCAAAATAAAGAATAAAAAAATAGGGCTGGGTGTATAGTTCGGGGGCAGAATGCCCCTGAGTTTAACCCCCAGTAACACACACACACACACCACATATACGTGTACTGAATATTGAGTGTCTTAGGTTAAAGGTAATTGGGTAAATCAAAGTGTTGCCCTCAGTTCTAGATCTTACTTGCCTGTGTGTTGCTGCGGTTTTAAGCCTATGTCCTGATAAGGAGGAACATGGACTAGAAGAAGCTCTGAGGCAGGCGTGGGGAGGAGGGCAGGACCCGCCTCCGCTGTCCCTCAGTGCAGCGCAGCTCGGGGCTCTTGGACCTGCAGAAGGGCCTTGAAGAGCGGAGACTTGGTCCTCCCACCCCTGAGGCTGCAGGGAGCTCTGAGTGCTGGCTGCCCGAGAGCGCGGCCCAGCTCACGAGGCTCTGAGCATAGATTTTCCCATCCTCAGACTTTGCAGGTAATTTGCTTGCCTACGAACATTCCTTTCTGGGCATACCCTTCACAGGCAGGTTGGGATTGCTCCTGGACGCCAGTAACTACTGCTTATCAATGGCATAGCCGGCTCCCAGGCCTTCACCTGCAAAGCGGCCACCTCGCTCCCTCTCCCGGCCGGCTGGGCCTCCGAGCACCCGGCTGCTGCTTGGCAGGAGTCAGCGTGGCGGCTCAGCCGCGAGCAGGGCCAGCTGGCAGCGGAGGCTGCGGACGGAGGGCTCCTGGGCGGGCGGGAGGCGGCACAGGTCGACTGTCATCGTTGCCCTGACTGTTAGAAGCCACTCAGGCTAAAGAGAACTTCCAGGTAATTCAGAAATATCTAAAAATGAACATTTTAACCTAAATCACACAGCCTGGATGTAAGTAAGCACCAGCTATTTTTCTGTTCTATCTTTCTAGGCAAAAATGACACTCTTTCATCTTGAATACATTTCTTATATGTCACATAGAGGCCTATATGGTAATTTTGTATGTACGTGTGTGGTACTGAGGATTGAACCCAGGGACACTCTACCTTCTAGCTACACCCCCAGCCTTTTGATTTTTTTTGTTTGGAAACAGTCTCGCTAGGTTGCCGAGGCCGTCCTTGAACCTGCGGTCCTGTCTCAGCTTCCCGAGTACTAGGATAACAGGCCTGCACCACCACACCTGGCTCTATACAATGATTTTTGATGGCCACCTATTGCCGTTCCAGGGACATGAGGTGCTAGTGTTACAAATCTTCCGCTGGGGTCATTTAGTGTGTTTCCAGAGTTTGTGGTGCTTGCTGCATGTTTGTGTGTTTTTCTAAACCATTTTTACCTCATGTTTATGGAGCTGGCTATTTTGTCATACCCCTGATAACCCTGTGCTTGCATGTCTAAACTTTTCACTAATGGGTATCAGTGTGCTACGTTGTATTTGTTATTTTTTTAATCCTAACTTTCCATCTTATGTGTATCAAAACTCATAATGGAAATGAATTCTGGGTTGCAAAAGAGGATTTTTTTTTTGCACCTGTCTATAAGTCTTTGTTCATAAGTTAGACAATTATATATACAAGTACTATTAATTTGTATTTAATTTTTAATGAAATCAACTCCATTTATTTATTTATTTATCTTTTTCAGTGCTGGGGATGGAACCCAGGGGCATTCTACCTCCAAGCGACATCCCCAGCCCTATTTTTAAAAATTCCTTATTTTTGAAACAGGGTCTCACCGAGTTGCAAAGGGCTTCACTAAGTAGCTGAGACTGGCCATGAACCTTGGTCTTCTGTCTCAGCTGGGATTACAAGCATGTACTACCACGCTTGGCCGCCACCGCTGCCGCTGCCTCTTCCTTTTCTCGTTTTCTTTCTCTTTCTTTCTTTGTGAAAGAATGGTGTGTGTGTGTGTGTGTGTCTGAAAATTGAACCCGTGGTGGGGTATTCTACCTCGAAGATACACCTCCCAGTCCTATTTTTTATTCTTTATTTTGAAACAGGGTTTCACTAAGTAGCTGAGACTGGCCGTGAACCACAATCCTCCTGTCTCAGCCTCCCAAGAACTGGGATTACAAGCGTGCACCACCACCCCTGGCACCCTTTTTGTTTTGAAACGGGGTCTCTAGGTTGCTGAGAAGGTCACTGAGTTTCTGAGGCTGGCCTTGAACCTGTGATCCTCCTGTCTCAGCCTCCAAGCACTGGGATTACAGGCCCGTCTCATTCCATATTTTTATTGACCGCTGATGCTATCATCCATACATGGAGAGTTGCCCCTGTGGTCGACCTGGCCAACTTTTTTCTCTTGCTGGATTTCTCTAGAGCACTTTTAAATGAAAAGAGCCTTAAATCCCTTCTCTCATCCTGTGATAAGCAGAAGTAAGTAACTCACCGATTCACACACTCATTCTCCAGTGATCGGGGGCACTGGTTCTCAACCAGGGCCAACTTGCCGCTCACCCCACCGACCAACATTGGGCAAAGTGTGGCCACATTTTTTCCCCAACTTGGAGGGTGCCTCTGGCATCTCTTAGGTCACCCCGGGAGGCCGATCCACCTCCCATGGTGCCAGGACAGCCCCACGACACAGCATCTTGGCTGCAGACAGAGGTGGAGGGCCTGGGGCGTCGGCCCTGAGCTGAGCAGAGGCGCTCCCGGTACTGAGTGCCGACTTCATTAGCTCCCTGCCCTTCGTGCGCTAGGCTGTGATGCTGCTGATTAAATTACCCTGCGGCCCCCTGGGATGGTGCTGCTGCAGGCACGACTTCACTGCCCTGCGCGTGTCCTAACCGCGCTCCAATCCGCTGTGCAGACCCTCCTGTCCACAGAGCCAGCCGGAGGCTTCGAAACCTCAGCCCTGCCCTCCACCCCAGCAGGTCTAAATGGAGTGACTTCACAGGTGGGTGGGAAAAAGGTGTGGGCCCGTCATTACAGATTCTATCTAGAAAAAAGGGTCATTCTATTGAGGAAGATACCGTATGAGTAAGTAGGAATAATAAAAACAGGTTTAAGAAGGAAGTCATCCAGCTGGGCAAGGCAGTGCACAGGTGTAATCCCGGCACTTGGGGGGAAACAGGAGGGTCACAGGCTGGCAGCCAGCCTCAGCAGCTTAGCAAGGCCCTACACAGCGCAGTGAAACCCTGTTTCAAAATAAAAAATAAGGCTGGGGTGCAGCTCAGGGGTAGGATGCCCCTGGGCTCAGTCCCCAGTAACACACGCACACAGTAATCAATGCCTATAATCTCTATCTGGAAAGCTGAGACGGGAGGACTGCAGGCTCAAGGCCAGCTTCAGCCACTTAGGGGGGCCCTCAACAACTTTGCAACACCCTGCTTCCAAATGAAAAAATAGGGCTATCGGGGTGTAGTTCAGAGGTAGAACACCCCTGGGTTCAATTTTCGCGCACACACACACACACACATACACACCTCTTTAATGACAGTGAGGTGTGATCTGCGGTCTGAAATCTTGAATTACTGACAGCAATGGTCGCTCATTTAGCAAACACTACTCTGTGTGTGTGTGTGTGTGTGTGTGTGTGTGTGTGTGTGTGCGATTCTGCATGAATGGGACATTCTATTAAGCCATATTGGGAGATGTCAAGAAAGAAATGTTGACTGACACTACTGAATAGACGCCAGTTGTCACACACTGGGATGGTAAGTGTGACCATGTGTGCTCCTCTGGACGTGTCCCGGACGTTGGCCACGCGCGTGGTCTCCCAGGCGTGTTTCTAGGTAACTCGTGGTGCGAGCTCTGTGTGTAGCATGCTAGTTTGATGGACAGAAGCCCAGGGATTGACAACCTTGAGTAAATGGGCCTTTCTAACTCTGGTCTCCCCATCTGTCAGTCAGTTGAGGGTAATTGCTAAGAAATCTTGCAGATCAGCTGGGTGTTGGTGGTGCTCACCTGTAATCCAGCCCTAGAGAGGCTGAGACAGGAGGATCACAGGTTCAAGGCCAACTTCTGTAACTCAGCAAGACCTTGTTTCAAAATAAGCCAGGTGTGGTGGCACAGGCCTATAATTCCAGTACTTGGGAGACCGAGACAGGAGGCTTGCAGGTTCAAGGACAGCCTCAGCAAGTAGTGAGACTCATCAACCTAGCCCTGTTTCAAAGTAAAAATGAAATAAGGCTGGGAGTAGAATACGCCTGGGTTTAGTCCTGTGTGTGAGAGACACAAAATAAGTAAATAAAAATTTAAAAATCATTAAAATTTTAAAATGGCTTGGGGTGTAGCTTAGAGGTAGAATGCCCTGGCTTCAATTTCCAGCAATGAGAGAGAGAGAGAGAGAGAGAGAGAGAGAGAGAGAGAGAGAGAGACAGAGAGAGAGAGAGAGAGAGAGCCAGGCAGGGCCTTGATAGACATTGCTCAGCAAACGGGTTTCCTTTCATTTCTTTTGTATCGCACAGAAGAAACCTTAAAATGTACAAACCTAGCCAGGCATGGTGGTCCGTGCTTGTAATTTCAGTACTTAGGAGGCTGACACAGGAGGATCACAGGTTCAAGGACAGCCTCAGCAAGTAGTGAGACTCAGCGCCTAGCAAGAGACAGCTTCAAAGAAAAACAAAATAGGGCTGGGGGTATAGCTCTGAGGTAGAATGCCCCTGGGTTTAACCCCCGGTACCACACAAAAAACAGTTCAAAGCTACAAAAGGGACAAATTAAGATTCCTGACCCCCAAAATATTACCAGTGATTAAAGCCCCAATGAAAAGTTTTGCCTGTATTTTGTAGATAAGCGTGCATTGTGAATTAGAACCCTGCGGACCTGTTACTGTTACTTTAAAGGAATGGCTCCTGGTAGATTGATTCAATCCAATTACAGCTAATTCATGGCCGTGCAGGAAAGTGCGCTTTCTGCTTATATCATCCAGCCTTGGGAACTGAAGCCTAGTTAGAGGTTAAAACGCCTTAATAATTGCACACGGGTTGGCATTTCTGCACCCTTTTTTCTTGTCTGATCTTATGCTGTGGAGGGAAAAAAACGTCTTTTTGTTCTTCACAAATAAATTACAGGCATTTTCTGCAGCCGGAGTTGACCTGCATTAAGCCACCCTCGGAGCACCCCGCCCTCCTCCAGAGAAAACCAAGGAAGGGGGGAGGGGGAGGGCGAACGCCCCTCCCGACTCCTAAAGATGCTGCTCCTTCCACTGAATCACTAAATGCAGAAATTTTAAAAATAGAATCCTCAGCTGGACATGGCAGCCCACTTTAGTAATCCCAGTATTTGGGAGACTGAGACAGGAGGATCGCAGATTCTGGGCCAGCCTCAGCCATGCAGCAAGACTCTCAGAAACCAAGTGAGATTCTGTCTCAGAATAATAATAATAATAATAATAATAATAATAATAATAATAATCTGGGTGTGGCGGCGCACGCTTGTCATCCCAGCATGTGGGAGGCCGAGACCGGAGGATCGCAGTGTGCGGACAGCCTCATCTACTTAGTGAGGCCCTCTGCAACTCAGTGAGACCCTGTTTCAAAATGAAGAATAAAAATAGCCTGGGGGTGTAGCTCGGAGGTAGAATGCCCCTGGGTTCCATCTCTAGTAACACACACACACACACACACACACAATGTTTGAACTCAAGGCAGCCTGTATCTACCCAAAAGCCACCTCTGCTCTGCCAAGTGTCTATTCTAAGGACATTTTATTTGTTTGGTGTTGTGCATGTGTGTGCGCGGGGGTGGGGGTATGATATTGGATATGGAACCCAGGGGCATTCTACCTCTGAGCCACAAGCAGCCCTATTTTACTATTTATTTATTTATTTATTTATTTATTTATTATTTTTTGGTGGTACTGGGGTTCCTGGAAGCCCTTCTACCTCCGGTATACACTCCCACGGGCTACACTCCCAGACCTATTTTTTTTTTAAACATTTTTATGTGGAAACAGAGTCTCTTAAACCAGCGCGGCTGGCTCCAAACCAGCGCCATCCTCCTGTCTCCGCCTCCCAAGCGCGGGATGACAAGCGTGCGCCACCACGCCCGGCTTACTTTTTATTTTGAAACAGGGTCTGGCTAAGTTGCTGAGGCTGGTGTCAAACCTGCGATCCTCCTGTCTCAGCCTCCCAAGTACTGGTCCCCAGGCCTGCGCCCCCACGCGGGCCAGGACTTCGGTTTTGAAAGCTGTCTCTCTGGCATTCCTGACAGACCTGTGTGGAGCTGGGCTCTGCGGTGCTCCCCTGGAGACATCGGAGGTGGGGCGGCCCCATCCAGGCTGGACTCAGTTTCCCTGGCGGTATGCATCTGGCCAGGCCTTCAGCAGAAGCCGTTGCCCGGTCCATGCCATCCTGACCTGCCGGGGCTTTGCCGGCAGCCTGCTGACTGCCAACCCGGAGCCGGAGATAAATAGTCCTGCGGCAGCTTCGCAGTTGGCCGGGCTAATTTATTTGACAGAAATCGGCTCGGTGACCTGATTTAGCAGGCGAGGAGCTGCGGCGGGAGTGGACCGGGAGCCCCGCGCGCTCCCACCGCAGCCTCGCACTTGGCGGGCCCTTGGTGGGGAAGAGAAGATGGAGACCGGGGAGGCTCCTACACCGACAGTTGCTCTGGGCGCCACTGGGTGGCACCCGTTTCCTGGGTTTCCCACTCAACCTGCCGGGTCCCTGTGTAGAGCATCCTCTTCCACAACAATGAAGCGCGGTCGGTAGATGGGGAGCCATCCGGGCGGGGACTCAGGAAGGGGGCCATTGGAGAGCACGGATGGAGGCTGCTGCGGGGGCTGAAACCCTGCCCCGGCTGCCTTTCCTGGACCACCGCCATCCTCCAAGACCAAAAGTAGGTTAGGCTTCTTTGCTCCCTGGGGCTCCATCCTGCACCTGGTCCAAGCGTTCCCTCGGAGGCAGGCGGCCACTGTCACCTTCCGGGCCTAGAGGACGACGCTAGTGCTCGGTTCCATTTTCCTCCAGGTTACACCACGAGATGGAGGAGTCATGTGCAAACCCCCAATATTTTTTTAATTTTGCTACTGGGGATTGAACCCAAGGCCATTCTGTCTCTGAGCTACACACTCCCAGCTCCCCCCACTTTAATATTTTCTTTTGAAACAGGGTCACATTAAGTTACCCAGGGCTTCACTAAATTGCTGAGGCTGGCCTCGAGCCTGCAGTCCTCCCGTTTCAGCTTCCCAAGTGCTGATTACAGGCGTGCACCACTGCACCAGGTCAGTTCTCCTGTCTAAGTGTCTGTGCTCTCTAGGCGTGTCCAGGCCAGCCCACAGCTCTCCAGCTCTGCACCTTGCTTAACGTTGACTGTCTTCTGCTGCGCTAAAAGGCTGTGTATTTAATAGTCCTAGCAATCGCGCCAGGGGCAGGCGAGTCTTTTCACCCAGCAATGTGAGGGGAAGAGCTTTCCACGTTAGTCTAGCCCTTGTTTTTTTTTTTTTTTTTTTTTTTCTTGCAGTACTGATGATAAACCTGTCCTAGCCTCCCAAGTACTGGGATCACAAGCGTGTGACACACCCAGCTTTTTATTTTACTTTATGGACACTGGAGATTGAACCCAGGGCCTTGTGCACACTAGCAAATATTCTTCCACTGAACTACACCTTCAGCCCTTTGTTTGAGACCCTTTTTAAAGCTTATTTGTTTTAATCTTTTATTAAGTAATCTTTTATTTTATTATTAATGTTTTAATCTTTTATTAAATAATCTTGTCATTTATTAAACTCTTATTACCACCCCACATCATAATGTAGTTTATAGTGTTAGTGACATACACACGTACTCACAGCACTTGGTGTGAGACAGTTTTGCCAAGCTGATGAGCTTTGAACTTGAGATTTTCTTGCCTCAGTTTACCTGCAATCTGATTACCAGCATGCTGTACCTGTCAGCCGGCTGCCGATTCTTTATTTTACTTTGTTGGTTTTTGGTGAGCCGTGCATGGTCTCTGTGAGGCACAGCCTCCGAGCCCGTCTGGCCATTTCTTGGCCAAGTGTTGCGCTAACGCAACCTCGCAGGATCATGTCGCCATCTGCTGGTGGAGATGGGCAAGTGCAGCCCCAGGAACCTTCAGGAGCTAGGATATTTTTCCTCCTACACTTCTGGACAGTGTCAAAACGCATGGGGTAATTTTTTTTTTTTCCTTCCCATTCTGGCCTACTGCTGCTACTTGTAAAACCTTCCCATAGTTAGAGGCAGTGTTTAAATATTACACTACGATGCGGGTGTAGTGACACATGCCTGTAATCCCAGTACTTGAGAGGCTGAAACAGGAGGATCGCAGGTTCAAGACCAGCCTTGGCAGTTTATTTTGAAACAGAATCTTGCTGTTGGCGAGAGTCTCATTATTGCTGAGGCTGTCCTGTAATCTCAGTGCTGGGATTATAGGCTGGTGCCACCATGCCCGGCTCTATTATTTGTTATTTATTTATTTATTTATTTAATTTTTGTGGTACTGAGGATGGAACCCAGGGGCCTTCTACCTCCGAGCTACACCCCCAGCCCTATTTTTTTTTATTATTTATTTTGAAACAGAGTCTCACTGAGTTGCAAAGGGCCTTACTAAATAGCTGAGGCTGGCCAGAAACCCAGATCCTCCTGTCTCAGCCTCCCAAATGCTGGGATCACAAGCGTGCGCCACCACGCCAACTAAAGCCTAATTTCCAAAGACAAAATGAAGGCAAGATTCAGCCCTCTGGCCACAGTCTTCGGGCCCCAGGACTAATCTCAATTGCTCGCCCTGTTTTTTTTTTTTTTTTTCCCATGTGGTCGCTTAGTTTATATATATATATTTTTAGGTGGTACTGGGGATTCAAACTAGGGGCATTCTACTTCTGAGCTACACTCTCAGACCTACTTTATTTTTTATTTGGAAACAGGGTCTCTGATAAGTTGGGGAGGGCTTTGCAAGATGCTGAGGCTGACCTTGAACCTGTGATCCTCCTGTCTCAACCTCCCAAGCACTGAGATTACAGGTGTGCACCACCATGTCTGGTTTATTTGAGCTCTTTTAAAAATTTATTGACTTCCGGGAAGATGGCGACGGAGAAAACCTGGGCTTACGAAACCCCGCTAACAACCAATCTCTATTACCACAAAATCAGTGCCTTTCATAGCCAGAAAACACCATCAGCAGAGAAACAAAAAATGTAATTACAAGGGACAGAGGAAAAGAGGGCTGGAAAAACGAGGCACCAGAAAGAAACCAGCCCGCAGTGCTGCAGCCGGAGCCGCAGTGCAAAGCGGCAAGCGCCATTTTCCCTTGCAGCACCAGGCCCAGGAGAGGAGGGGGACTCATAATGGAGCTCAGAACCAGAGAGGAGATAAGCTGGCCTCACGCCCGAGGACGCGGCAGCAGCACCTTACTGCCGGGGGCAGCGGCGAGTTCACCGGACGGCACCAGACCAACGCATTCAACAGCTCACCAGGCTCCAGAGAGGAGCGGCGGGCAGCGAGCCGAGGTGAGCCACTGCGGATCAGCCGGGAGGAATTCGGCAGATTTCTCGGCGCAGGGAGCATCTAAAGCTCCCAGAGGCTGGGCTCAGCACACCCTGCAGGGACTCAGAGCGGAGCTCAAAAACAGAAAAGAAATATACCAGCCTCACGGCTGAGGGCATGGCAGTGGCGCCATATTGCCACCGGCGGCAGCAGCAGCGAATTCACCGAGTCCACTACAGCTCCATCTGCACACTCAACAACAGTGAGTCAAATTGCGGCCCCTAGAGGAGAAATCCCAGTACTGTACTCCCAGGGACTTGACCCAGTGGGGGAGTGGTGGTGGCAGAGATATCACACCATAGAAGAACGCCCAACCTGGCACCCCCCATGGTCTAAAGCAGCCTAGATTGACTCCCAGGGTCTGAGACTCTGCGATACAACCCAGTAAAGGAGTAGTGGGGACCGAGATAACACAGACTCAAGATCCAGAGTACCATAAGTAAGTCGTAGTGATCCAGGGAAGAACCCAGAGAAGGCACAAACTTCCTAAATCATGGGAAAGAGGAATAACAATGGAGCAATGAATGCCCACAACCCCACAACATCAGAACCTGATAAAACAGAAAATCAGAGATTTCTAGAAGATCAAATCAGGAAAATAACTGTAGAAATAATAGAGGTGTTTCGAAAAGAATTCAGAGAGAGCCAAAAAGAGATAAAGGATGCAATTAATGAAGTAAAGGCCTCAGTTCAAAGTACAAACAACCAATCGGTTCTCCACATGGAGAATAGAATAGAATCTCGCTCTTAGAAGATGATCATTCAAAAAATGAACGCATAGTTTCTAATTTAGAAAAAAAAATCCGACAGCAGGAATCTGACATTGAAGAAATATGGGCCCATTTTAAGAGAGCTAACCTAAGAATAAGTGGAATAGAGGAGGGAAAAGAAGGTGAAACCAAAGGGATCAACAATCTCTTCAAGGAAGTAATAGCAGAAAATTTTCCAAACATAGAGCAAGAGGTCGATACACAGGTCCAGGAAACTCATAGAACTCCCTTTAGAGAAGATCAGAGAAGAGGATCCCCACGCCACATAATTGTCAAAATGACCAATGTGGAAGCCAAGCAGAGAATCTTAAAGGCAACAAAAGCAAAGGGCCAAGTGACATTCAGAGGCAAACCAATTAGAATCACTCCAGACTTCCCAAACCAAGTCATGAGAGCCAGAAGGGCTTGGAGTAACATATTCCAAACTCTGAAAGAAAACAACTTCCAGCCAAAAATTTCCTACCCAGCAAAACTTTCTATCAAATTAGATGGGGAAATAAGAAGCTTCCATGACAAACAGAAAGTGAAGGAATTTATGTCTTCAAAACCAGCGCTAGAGAAAATACTCGAAGAGATTAACTACAAAGAAGAAATAGGTAACACACACCAGAACCAGAGAAACAAGATTTTCCATCCAACAGACAACTAAGATTAGTTATCTGTGGAGATTCATTATTTATGTTAGTCTTTTACCTATCTCTAAATTGTATTGTTTGCTTTTATTGTTGCTAATTTTTAGGATTTCTAGTTGGAATATTAATATACCTTCAGATATAGCATTTGGAAATATTTTATCCCATTCTATCAGTAACTTTTAACTCTGTTTACATTGTCTTTGGATATACAATATTTTTTTATTTTTTAGGGAGTTTGTTTACCCTTTTGTTGCCTGTGCCATTGAAATCATATCCAAGAAATCACTGCCAATTTCAATGTTGTGAGGTTTTATGACCCAGATTTTCTTCTAAAAGTTTATAGTATTAAGATTTATATTTAGGTCTTTTTATCTATTTTGAGTTAATATTTGTATATGGTGTTAGGTAAGGGTCCAATTTTATTCTTTTTCATGTAATTATTATTTTTCAACAATATTTAGTTAAAAGATTAGTATTTCTTCCACCAAATGTTTGTGGAAACCTTGTCAAAAATAACTTGACAATATATGGAAGAATTTATATCTAGGCTTTTATTTAACTCCAATGGTTTATATATCTGCCTTTAGAACAGTACTACACTGTTTCAATTATTGTAGCTTTATATGGTTTGAAATCAGAAAATATACATCTAGCTTTGTTCTTCTTCGAGATTGTTTTGGATATCTAGAGTCCATATTCCATATCAGGATAGATTTTTTCTGAAAAATAAATAAATAAATGTATGATAGTTTCACCTAAAAAAAAAAAGAAAGAAATATTCTCTGGTAAGAAAGAAAGCAAAAAGAAATATTGAAATGTTATCTTTAAGTCATCAAAAGCTTGGTATCAGACAAATGAAACTGTTATGTGAGATTATCATCGTTACTATTGGATAAATTGCTATAATACTAGATGTCAACCACTAAGCCAAGCATGGGAAGGAGGGATGGGGAGGGAACGGGATGGGGATCGGGTAGGGACTAACTGGGCGATGTGTGCATGTGCGTCTACAAAAGTATTTTCTTTATACCATTATGATGTATGAATACAGTGCACCAATTAAAAAAAAGAAGATAAAAAATTATTTATTTATTATTTATTTATTTTGCAGTAGTAGGGCAGTCTACCTCCGAGCCACAACCCAGCCCTATTTTACTAATCCTTTGATTAATTAATTAATTAATTAATTGTGGTAATGGAGATGGAGCCCTTCTACCTCCGGGCTAGAACCCTTCTACCTCCGCGCTACATTCCCAGACCTATTTTTACATTTTTTTTTTTTTTAAATTTAGAAACAAGGTCTCTTAAGCCAGAGAGGCTGGCTTCGAACCTGCGCGATCCTCCTGTCTCCTCCTCTCAAACACGGGGATTATGAGTGACTGCGCCACCACGCCCGGCATATTTATCCTTTATTTTGAAACAGGGTCTCACTGAGTTGCAAAGGGTCTCGTTAAGTAGCTGAGGCTGTCCACGAACCACCATCCTCCTGTCTCGGCCTCCTAAATGCTGGGATCACAAGCGTGCGCCACCACACCCGGCTCTATTTTAGATCTTAAGTGCTAGAAAAATATAAAAACTGTAGTCTTATTCTGAACACTCCAGGGCAGGCTGCTAAAAAGTACGAAAAGCTGCCTTCGGAGAAGGATCTTGACCAAGTAGAAGCAACAGGCATTTGGATTTCTGACCCTCCGGTGGACACCCAGAAGTGCCGAACCCACTGGCCCTCAGTGGAAGGCTGGATGTTTTAATTAGCTAATGCTGGCAGATTGCTTTGTAGAAAATTGTAAAGTGTTTTACGCTACAAGTGCCAAGAGTCCTAATTAGCTTTCCTTAAAGATTCCACCTGGAAGTGGGATATTCTGTTGTTTGGGGGGGGGGGGCAGGCTACCGGAGTAATCCACAGACAGAAAGCAGAGTTCTAGCCAGGTATGGTGGCGCATACCTGTACTCCCTGTACTTGGGAGGCTGAGACAGGAGGATCACAGTTCACGGCCAGCCTCAGCTACTTAGCGAGGCCCTCTGCAACTCAGTGAGACCCTGTTTCAAAATAAAGAATGAAAAATAGGGCTGGGGGTATAGCTCAGAGGAAGAAAGCCTCTGGGTTCAATGGTCAGTATAAAAAAAATGCAAATAAATGAATAAAAGAGATAAACCAGGTTTTAAGCAAGTGCAACCAGATAAACAGGTTCTCATCACATTTCCTTCCTTCCTTCCTTCCTTCCTTCCTTCCTTCCTTCCTTCCTTCCTTCTTTCCTTCCTTTTTTTCTTTCTTTGCTTTATTTCTTTGCTTTTTCTTTTTTTCTTTTTCCTGCACTGGGGATTGAACCCAGAGGCATTCCACCTCCAAGCCACACCCCCAGCCCAATTTTATTTCTTAGTTGGAAACAGGGTCTTCACTAGGTTGTCGAGAGTCTTACTACTTGCTGAGGCTGTCCTCGAACCTGCGGTCCTCCTGTACCAGCCTCCCAAGTACTGGAATTATAAGTGTGTGCCACCACGCCCAGCTCCCTAGCCCTATTTTTATTTATTTATCTATTTATTTATTTTTGGTGGTACGGGGGATGGAACCCTGGCTACACTCCCAGACCTATTTTATATTTATTTGGAAACAGGGTCTCTTAAGCCAGCGAGGCTGGCTTTGAACCTGCACAATCCTCCTGTCTCTGCCTCCCAAGCGTGGGGATTACAAGCGTGCGCCACCACGCCCGGCTTATTCTTTTATTTTGAAACAGGGTCTCACTGAGTTTCAAAGGGCCAGTTCACAACAGCGCCAGGCTGAGCCATGGGGCTGGAGAATGGATGGGGATGGGGAGGAGGATGGAGCTGCTGCTTCTTCTTTCTTCCTCCTCCTCCTCCTCCTTCTCCTCTTCCTCCTCTTCTTCTTCTCCACCTCCTCCTCCTCCTTCTCCTTCTCCTTCGCTTCCTCCTCCTCCTCCTCCTCCTCCTTCTCCTTCTTCCTCTATTTTTTTTTTTTCAATTTGTACTGGGGATTGAACCCAGGGGTGTTCTACCTCAGAGCTACACCTCCAGATCCCTTTTTTTATTTTTTATTTTATTGTGGTACTGGGGATGGAACCCAGGGGCATTCAACCTCCGAGCTACACCCCCCAACCTGATTTTTTATTCTTTATTTTGAAACAGAGTCTCCCTGAGTTGCAAAGGGCCTCACTAAGTAGCTGAGGCTAGCCGTGAAATCTGATCCTGTCTCAGCCTCCCAAGTGCTGGGATTACAAGCATGAGCCACTACGCCTGGCTCTAGCTCCTTTTTAAAATTTTATTTTATTTTATTTTTTGTAGCCCCGTGTTGCACAGCCGAGGGGAGGACCCCGATTGTCCTCAGCTCCCGTGGCTGCCTGGTGCTCCTGCGTGTTCCTGGTGAGAGGGGATGCTGGGCAGGGGAGGGATTGGAGAAACTTGGCTTCCACACACAGACTCTTGTGCCAGCTGTGTGCCTGGGAAGGAAGTGCTTGGGTCGAGCTCAGTCCGCCCATCTGAGCTGTGAGACGCGGCCGCCAGCTCTGGGCTTTGCCGGGAGGAGAAAACTGCGGCCAGTGGTCAGCTGCTGGGTCCCTGCCCCGGCCTGGGCACCCTGAGTGTTCCAGAGCAGCTGGCGGGGTCCTTCTCCCTCACCCCTCTGCCTCTTCCTACCCCGGCGCCCCCCTCCGGGCTCGGCCCCTCCCAGCATGAGGGTCTCATCACAGTGATTGCTTTGCATTCGCCACAGCAATTGCCCCCCACCCCCGCCTGGCACCTCATTACCGAAAGAAAGTTCACATTAATAGGAGTCCTGCAGCTAATCTCTCGGCTCACCTCTCCTGAAAATGCATTCCGGTGATTAGCAGGAGAGACGCATGCATATATTCATGGCCCCGCTCTCCCTCACCCCTCCCCTCCCCTCTGGAGATGGAGGCTGGGCGCCTTTTAGCTGCCAAAGGGCAGAGGGCAGGCGCTGGACCTGTTCTGAGTTCTGTAGAGCAACCAATGTCCCCCGCCCCAGAAAAAGACACCTGTCTGTTTTCTTTGGGTGGGGAGCAGGGGAACTTAGAACCAAACCATAATGTGTGTGTGTGTGTGTGTGTGTGTGTGTGTGTGTGTGTGTGTGTGTGTTCCTGGACTGAACCTAGGGGCATTCTTTTTCTTTTTTTTTTTTTTGGCACTAGGGATGGAGCCCAGAGGCATTCTACTTCCAACTTACACCCCTAACCCGATTTTATTTCTTATTTGGAAACAGGGTCTCACTAGGTTGTTGAGAGCCTCTCCGAGTTGCTGAGAGGCTGGCTTTAAGCCTGTGATCCTCCTGTCTCAGCCTCCCAAGTACTGGGGTTACAAGCACCCAGTACTAGCACCAAGCACGGCTACCCAGGGGCATACTATACTTTGAACTGCACCTCCCGCCCTATTTAAAAAAATTTTTTTTAAAACCCCAAAGCCAGCTTAGGGGTTAGACCGGTGCAGGGGCCAGCGAGATCAGAACTGGGGCCTCCCATGAGGCAAGGCCGCTGCTTGAGCCAGCGAGGTCTGGATCAGTCCACTGAGTAGCCAGGCCACTACTGGGGCCATCAAGAGTGGGATCGGTACTTGCAACGCAGCATGCACAGAGAAATATCGCAGAAAATATAAATCAGACGCTTCTCTTAATCAGCAATAACTAGGAGGAAAAGGGCAACAGGAAGAGGTTGAGCTATAGAAAGGGCCCTATAGTGAAGCAACTAATGTGACCAATCAGAGGGTATGTAATACTGGAGGACGGAGCCTCTTTAAAACGCAGGAGGTACATAAACAAATGTATCAAAGTAAATCAACAAAGAAGCGTGGGATGGAGGGAGGGGGAGGGAATGGGATGGGGGCTGGAGGAGGGCTAATTGGATGATGTGTGCTTGTATATCCTCTCAAGTCTTGTACTCCAATGTGATTGATATATGACTACAATGCACCAATTTAAAAAATAAATAAATTAAAAAAATAAAATAAAACCGGGTATCACTAAGTTGTGGAGGGCTTCACTAAGTTGGAGGCTGGCCTTGAAGCTGCAGGCATCCTGTCTCACTCAGCCTCCCAAGTACCGAGATTATGGGAGTGTGCCACCACACCCAGCTAGCCCACAAAATTAATAGACCTTGTAGTGGACAAACCCCAGGGGTGTCATGGCCTTGCCACCTAGTAGCCAGGACGCATGGGCATAATGGCATGAGCCTCCTGGGCCTCAGTTTCCCTTCTGTCAAAGGAGATTGGTGACCAGTGTCTTAGCTTTTGGTGTCCAGGGAAGATGGTCAGGCGAGGACCGCGGCCAAGCACAGTCCGCCGCCTCCAGCACTCCCGCGGTTTACTTCTCTTCCAGCCAGGAAACGGGTCCCATGCGGCCATGGGGCCCCCCTCCAAGTGCCCAATGCCCATCTCTTCTCCTGAGCCAGGGTGTCTGGGATGCCCACCTGGGTGGCCACGTGGGGATCTTTGCTGGGTGTGACATTATCATTTATAAAAGCTCCTGGCCCCCCAAGGAATGGGGGTCTGGCCCTCTTTTTGAATCCTCAGGTTCCTGCCATTTCATTGGTGGGTGATGCCTGGGCTTGACCAATGGCCAGACTTCTCTTGGAGGGGAGGAGTGGGAGAATCCTTTGATTACCAAGCAGCTCAGGAATTTCAAGTGGGAAGATAGGCCATTATAATTAAAAGCATTGCCTGTAGAGGACTTTTTGCAGTACTGGAGATGGAACCCAGGGGCATTCTACCTCGGAGCTACACCCCCAATCCAATTTTTTTATTCTTTATTTTGAAACAGGGTCTCACTGAGTTGCAAAGGGCCTCACTAAGTAGCTGAGGCTGACCGTGAACCGCGTTCCTCCAGTCTCAGCCTCCCGAATGCTGGGATTACAAGACTGTGTCACCACATCCAGCTAGCACTTTTGCCAAAGAAAGAGAGCCGACCCTGTAAGGGTAAAGATAAAGATTAAGACATTTCTAGATTTTATTTATTTATTTACTTGTTTACTTATTTTTGTGACACTGGAGATCGAACCCAGAGGCACTGTATCTCCAAGCTACACCCTCAACCCAATTTATTATTATTATTAATCATTATTTCTTGTTTGGGAACAGGGTCACACTAAGTTGTGGAGAGCCTTGCTAAGTTGCCGAAGCTGGCTTTGAACCTGCGATCCTCCTGCCTCAGCCTCCCAAGTACTGGGGTCACAAGTGTGCACCACCACGCCCGGCTTCTAGATTTCAGAACTATAGTTTCCCTTCCCAGTTTCTCTCCTTTTTACCTCTTAGTTTATTTCTTCTATCCCAGCTCATGCGAACCAATCGATGACCTTCCCAAAGTCACCCAGGAGACCTGCGGCGGGCCTTTGGGCCTTTGGAAAGTGGGGGGCACTTTGACCCCTGGGGAGTCTTGCAGGCAGCAGCCAGGGAGCCAGGGAACTGAGGTGGGCACCTGCCTTGCCCTCTGTGTCAAGGAGACGTTTTCAAAAAGGTCTGACGTCGCTGCCTGCAGGTCCTCTGCCAGGGATGCTGGCCGCAGCATCTTAAGGGTCCTGCGGCCGGCCGGGACAATGGCTGGCCCCACCCCTTTGCGCTCTGCCGGCTGCCAGCGCTTTGATCAGTTTGCTCTGAGGATCTGGGGGGCCCCTTACAAAGTGCTTCGGGCTGTCTGCCAACAGGCACCTCAGGAGAACAAGACAGGGCCCGAGGTGGCAGCCGCGGGAGAGAGGCAGAGCTTGCGGGACGCCTTTTAAAAAATAATTGTATTTGAATTTTAAAAGCACTCTTCGGGTGCCTAAGTGGATTCATTATATGGAAAACTATGCCGCTGCCTCCACCCTTTCCAACCTTCGCAGTTGGGATAAGCGGTCTGTGGGACTTTTTGGACTCGTGGGTAGAAAAACAAAACAAAACAGAACAATGACAATAACAACGAAAAACCCTGATTTCCTTCCCAGGCCTCAGCTGGGGTCCTGTGGCTTCAACGATGGCAAAGGATTCACCGGACAAGTCAGGGAATGGGCGCACGGGAACAAATCTCACTAATTGTCGGTCACCATAGCATTCCTTTTCTTTTGGGAGGATGGGGTGCTACAGATCAGACCCAGGGACATTGTACTTCAGAACTACACCCCCAGGCCTATTTTATTTATTTATTTTATTTGGAAACAGGGTCTCACTAAGTTGTGGAGGGGGCCTCGCTAAGTAGCTGAGGTTGGCTGCGAACCTGCCATCCTCCTGTCTCAGCCTCCCAAGTACTGGGATTGCAAGCACCGCTCCAATTACACGCATGGCTCACATTGAAGTTTTATACTCATTAAATACTAACCCCAGCCAGGCGTGGTGGCGCGCGCTTGTCATCCCAGCATTCAGGAGGCTGAGACAGGAGGATCGCGGTTCCCAGACAGCCTCAGCTACTTAGTGAGGCCTCTGCAACTCAGTGAGACCCTGTTTCAAAATAAAGAATAAAAATAATAATAAATAGGGCTGGTTGTAGCTCGGAGGTAGAATGTCCCTGGGTTCTATCCCCAGGCCAGCAAAGAACAACAACAAAAAACAAAACAAAACAAAAAAACAACTAACCCCATGCTGGGTGTGGTGGCACATACTTGTAATCTCAGTACTTGGGAGGCTGAGACAGGAGGATCGCAGGTTGGCAGCCAGCCCCAGCTACTTAGTGAGGCCCTCTGCAACTTAGTGAGACCCTGTTTCAAAATAAAGAATAAAAAATAGGGCTGGGGGTGTATTTCAGAGGTAGAATGCCCTTGGATTCAATTGCCAGCACCACAAAAATAAGTAAATAAATAAATAAAAAATACTATCCCATTTCCCCCTCCCTCCAGCCCCTAGTAACCAGCATTCTGCTTCCTGTCTCTATGCCTTCAACTGGGTAGGCAGCTCACATGGGGCTTGTGCAGCCTTTTGTATCTGACTTCTTTAACTGAGCACAATACCCTCAAGATTCATCCATATTGTAGCATGTGTTCAGGAGTCCCTCCTTCTCCCTCCTTCTCTCTCTCTCTCTTTTTTCTTTTGCGGTACTGGAGATGAAACCCAGGGGCATTCTACCTCTGAGATACATCCTCAGCCCTACTTTTTATTCTTAATTTTGAAACAGGGTCTCAGCCGGGCGTGGTGGCGCACGCTTGTCATCCCAGCATTCGGGAGGCTGAGACCAGAGAATCGCGGTTCGCGGACAGCCCCAGCTACTTAATGAGACCTCCTCAACTTAGTGAGACCCTGTTTCAAAATAAAGAATAAAAAATAGGGCAGAGGATGTAGCTCGGAGGTCAAATGACTCTGGATTCCACAGACCCGCAAAAATAAATAAATAAATAAATAAATAAATAAATAAATAAATAAAATGAAACAGGGTCTCACTAAAATGTACAGGCCTCACTAAGTAGCTGAGGCTGGCTGTGAACCACGATCCTCCTGTCTCAGCCTCCCAAGTACTGGGATTACAAGCGTGCGCCACCACGCCCGGCTGTGTCCCTCCCTCCGTTTCAAGACTGAATAGTATTTCATTGCGTTTTGTCTGTCTGTCCATCGCTAGACACTCGGGATGTCTGGCAGTTTTGAATCTGATAAGCTGCGAGCCATCTGTGTTAGGTGTTCACCTACTTGGAGATACCTAGTTTAATTCTCACCAAGGTCATCTTACAGCCGAGAAGAGAAGTCCCCAAGGAGGACCAAAGAGCCTGCTATTAATTGGGGAAACTGAGCCTTGGGTTTAGAGCTATCAGATTCTAAAACTCTGTTTCTGAGCCAGGTATGGTGGTACACTCTTGTAATCCCCGTACTTGGGAGGCTGAGACAGGAAGATCACAGTTTATTTTTCCAAATTAAAAAAAAAAAATTTTTAATGGGCTGGGAATATAGCATGGAGGTAGAATGCCCCTGAGTTCAATTCTAGTACCAATTAAGTAAATAAATAAATAAATAAATAAATAAATAAATAAATAAAAACTTTGGCTATCAAGGGCTGGTTATTTCAGAATCAGAAGAATTTGTTAGAAGATTCCTGCCGGGCGTGGCGGCACACAACCCCAGCACTAGGGAGGCTGAGACCAGAGGATCGCGGTTCGCGGACAGCCTCAGCTATTTAATGAGACCTCTGCAACTTAGTGAGACCCTGTACCAAAATAAAGACTAAAAAATAGGTCAGGGGCTGGGGTGGTGGCGCACGCTTGTAATCCCCTCGCTTGGGAGGCAGAGACAGGAGGATCGCGCAGATTCGAAGCCAGCCTCGCTGGCTTAAGAGACCCTCTTTCCAAATGAAAATATAAAATAGGTCTGGGAGTGTAACCCAGAGGTAGAAGGGTTTCCAGGAACCCCAGTACCACCAATAAATAAATAAATAAATAAATAAATAAATAAATAAATAAATAAATAATAAAAAAATAGGGCAGGGGGTGTAGCTCGGAGGTCGAATGCTCCTGGGTTCCATCCCAGGCCCACAAAATAAATAAATAAATAAATAAATAAATAAATAAATAAATAAATAAATAAATAGAAATGAAGATTCCTGGGCCCTGCCTCGACATGGTATGAATCTGAGGGTCTGGATAGGACCCTACTCCAACGTAAGTTCTCAGAGGGCAGGGCCTGCTCACAGTTTTCTCAACTCCTCTACGATCTAGCTTCTGAGGGGAGTGGAGGCACCTTCTCCCCCCCCCCCCAAATCATCTGAGATAAGATTAAAAAGTGTCCAGGTAAAGGCAGAATTGGAAGAGATCGAAACGTGGGTCCACAACGGGCTCATAGGCGGGAGCGCGTGTGCAGGCCTGAGCTTGGGCTGCACCTTCCCTGAGCTTCTTAGTGGCCCAAGCAAAGACTGAATGAGGATCAGTCACAGATGTACATAAAGCATCCCTCCTCAGAAGGGCCGGAGCCGGAGGGCCTGCGTGAGGTGAAACGAGCCCGGCCTGGCATGCGTCCCCCGCTACGGAGGCTGAGCAGAGTGGATTTCAAAGTGGAGGAGGTGACGTGGTGATTACAAGGAGCACGGAGCAGAGAGGAGAGGAGCGTGGACGCCAACCAAACCCTGCCGGCCGCCCGAGTGAGCTGTGGCGCCCCTCGGCACGGTGGGGCGTGTGGAGCTCACCACCACTGATTTTAATAATCCTATTTGATTTTCCTAGTTCTACTTTATGAAGAACTGGAAGAGAGGGCTCCAAGGCCCCAAACATAAAGTAATAATAAGAGACAGAGCCGGGCGCGGTGGCGCACGCTTGTCATCCCCGCGCTTGGGCGGCGGAGACAGGAGGATCGCGCAGGTTCAAAGCCAGCCATGCTGGCTTAAGAGACCCTGTTTCCAAATTAAAAAAAAAAAAATAGGTCTGGGAGTGTAGGCCGGAGGTAGAAGGGCTTCCAGGAACCCCAGTACCACACAAAAAAATTAATAATAATAATAATAATAATAATAATAATAATGAGACAGAGAGGCTAATGGTTCTGATTGCATCATTTCATGTTGCATGTGTATACTGAAATATTATACCATTCCATGCATATGTGCATGAGTATTACATGCTAATTAAAAAGAAAACAAATAAACATACTACCAGAGGTCCTTCTCTGTGGGGTTTGTCTCTTTTGGTACTTGGGATGGACCCCAGGGACGGTCTATCTCCAAACCACACCCCTCACCCTATTTTGGTTTTTATTTTGAAACAGGGTCTCACTAGGTTGCTGAGGCTGACCTCAAACCTCTGATCCTCCTGTCTCAGACTCCCAAGTACTGGGATTCCAGGCGTGCGCCACCGTGCCTGGTTTCTTGATCTGAGAGCGCCCCGTCGAGGAGGCCGGTGCTATAATGGAGTTGTCACAATGCCCCTGAGTCAACGGGCCGTGAGCATCAGGTCGGTTTCTTCAGTGTGAGCCAGAGTATAGACCTGAGGAATCCCCAAGTACACGTGTTGGAGTTGGCTTTTGTGCAGCAGCACAAGGGAGTTGTGCCTCCCCTGCTGTCTCCTCTCCCATGCGGGTCCCGCTGTGCACAGACAAGAGCCCAGCGGGGTCCTCTGCCTCATGACAAGGATTCTCACCTTGAAAGTTTGCGAAGCTTTGAGCCATGCATGGTGGCCAACACCTGTCATTCCAATACTTGGGAGGCTGAGACAGGCGGCTCGCAGGTTCGAGGCCATGCCTCAGCAACTTAGCAGGTCCCTCTGCAACTTAGGGAGACCCTGTTTCAAAATAAAAAAAATAAAATAAGGCCGGGGGTTTAGCTCGGAGGTAGAACATCTGTCCTTGGGTTCGATCTTCAACACCAAAAGAAAAAAACAAAAAAAAGTTTGCAAAGCCCCCCGGGGTCTCCCGCCGCCGGCCAGTCGGGCCTTCTTCCTTCGGCATTAAGAACGGCCGCTGTCTGCTTGAGTGAGCCCTGCTATAAATCAAAGTGTCACCACTTAGCCGGTAGAAGTGATTTAATTAATCCGCTGTGCTGTCCCCTGGGTATCACTCCACCTGACTGCTAATCAACTCCGTCAGCGGGAGGAACACAGCCCCTTTCTCTGAACCGCATCGCATGAGATGAAGGAGGAGAGGAAGGGGAAGAAAAGTTAATTGCAGCCGAGAAGCCCACGCTGTCACAAGAAGAAAGCGTCCTGTCTGGCATCTGTGCGCTGCCTTGCGCACACCGGCGTCCCCGTCTCGGGTGAGCTGCAGGAGGGGGCGCTTTTTAGTTATATTAATACAGACATTATCTGTTGTCTATAGCTATTTATCAGAAATAATATCATGCCCAGAAACCCATGACAGCTGGCATATTGCAAAAAAAATAAAAATAAGTAAAGGAACCATCCTTTGATCAAGCACCCAGTATTTAGACCTTTAAACACACACACACACACACACACACACACACACACGTGTGCGCACAACCCTCATTAATAATCAGATAAGACTGAGGGCTTACGTGCGTCTCTCTTGGGTACAGGAACTTTTTTGACAGACGACCGCCCCAATTTCTGTGACATTCGGGTGGAATGACTGCGAGCTGTCTCCCCGGCTTGTAATTAGGCGGCTCTAGTTAGGTGCTACCAGTGCTTTCCAGGTGAAGGAGGGCCTGGTAATGGGAATCCCGAGCCAGGGCACCTGAGCCCGTCCTAGAATCTCTTCACCGGTCTTAAGATTGCCTGGCTCCATTTTACGGATGGGAGAAACTGGAGCAAAGGGCAGGACATTTCCAGGACATGGGAGGGCCAGAATGGGCATCCTGAAACTGGAATACAGCCCTTCTTGGCGGGGGGCGGGTATCCAGGGTCCTATTTTAAAGCATAGACTTACTGGTCTGGAATTGTGTGTTTTTTTTTTTTTCTGATTTCTAAGCACTTGGACAGAAAACACACACACACACACACACACACACACACACACAAAAAAAAAAAAAAAAAAAAAAAAAACCCAAAAAACTGGTAAACCAGGCATGGTAGTGCATGCCTATACTCCCATTACTTGTGAGGCTGAGACAGGAGGATCACAGATTAGAGGTCAGCCTCAGCAACCAAGTGAGAGCCTGTTTCAAAACAAAGAAATAAAAAAATAAAAAGGGCTGGGGGTATAGCCCAAGGGAGAACAACCCTGGATTCAATTCCCAGTACTAACACCAAACAAGAAAATAAATAAATAAATAAATAAATAAATAAATAAATAAATAAGAAAAAGGAAAAAGAGATGGGCGTGGTGGCGCATGCTTGTAATCTCCTGGGTTTGGGAGGCGGAGACAGGAGGATCACTCAGGTTCGAAGCCAGCCGTGCTGGTTTAAGAGACCCTGTTTCCAAATAAAAATATAAAAAAATAGGTGTCTGGGTGTAGCCTGGAGGTAGAAGGGTTTCCAGGAACCCCAGTACCACCAAAAAAAAAAAAAAAAAAAAAAAAGAATAAAGAAAGAAAGAAAAAAGAAATAAAAAAGAAACTTGCAGGAAGTCTCTTCAGTAGAATGAAGACCAGAAAAAAATAATCTTTTATCTGATCCCAAATATAGCATCTTGTATCAATTATACTAATACTTTGGTTTTCCCTGGCAGCCACACCCCTGTCCTCTTCAAGCCGGGAGCTCCTGCTGGGCTGACATGGGTGGGGGTATCTCCTGAAAGTCCACCTGGGGATCCCAGGGTCTTGGGATCCTAGGGCCTCCACTGCACTGGTCCCTGGGCGCATCTCATAAAGGACAGGGCGCCCTGGAATCGCAGCGGCAGGGCCCTGCGCACCCTGACCCATGGTCCAGAGCCCTGTGGGCGAGCTGCGGGTGCGCGTGCTCCGTCCGACACTAGGGGGCAGCACCGCCTCTCCCAGCCGAGCTTGGGCTGCTCTAGGCACAAGTTCGGGCCTGGTAGGAGGAGAGAGGATGCATCTGCCCCAGCTCAGGACGGCGGGGGTCGCTGCCCTTTGCTGGAGCCAGAGCTGGGGGGAAGCTGGCTGCACTTCGACTGCATGTCTGCGTGCCCTTGTCTCCCTCAGATCCCATATCTGCCAGCTCCCAGAATGGACTTAAGGATAGAATGGGATAATGGCACCGTGTTCCATGCCTGAAATCCCAGTACTTGGGAGGCTGAGACAGGAGGATCTGGGTTCGCGGCCAGCCTCAGCAACTTAGGCCCTTTGCAACTCAGCGAGACCCTGTTTCAAAATAAAGAATAAGCTGGTTGTGGTGGCGCACGCTTGCAATCCCTGGACTTGGGAGGCTGAGACAGGAGGATCATACAAATTTGAAGCCAGCTTCAGCTACTTAGTGAGGCTCTCAGCAACTTAGTGAGACCCTGTTTCCAAATAAAATATAAAATAGGTCTGGGAGTGTAGCCGGGAGGTAGAAGGCCCCTGGGTTTCACCCCCAGTACCCAGCCCACTCCCGGGAAGGCCCAGAGCCGGGCTGGGGTGGGCGGCCTGGCCCGCTCCCTGGAAGGCTAGGTACTGGACAGGAGGCCGAGCCGTGGGTACCAAGGAACTCAGCGCTGCTCTGCTGCGCTGGCTGTGATGTGCTTAGAACAGCAGATCCTGCTCTGTGTGGTGAGGCTGTGGGACTCCGCTTTTGGAAGGGAGAAAAAATTCATTGCTACCGAGTGCCTGATCCCACAACCTCTTCAAACCACACACACTGTCTTCTCTTATTCAAAAAAAAAAAAAAAAAAAAAAAAAAGAAAGGAAAGAAAGAAAGAAAGAAAAGAAAAGAAGAAACATTGGAGAGGGGTTAAGTCTTCTCCAGGACTCTGGAGATGCAGACAAAACATATCCAACTGACCTGGAACTTTTGGAAAAATTCCCCGAGAAGGGGGACTGCTTCTTCCTTACATGCTTAAGAGTCCTGGGCATCATCTGTAAGGAGGGAGCTCAGCGGAGACCTAGGAGGAAGGCGGTGGTGGCAGCGGCGGCTGCAGGGGCGGTGGAGGCTAGTATTTGGGAGAGGCAGAGATCTGATCCAACCCACCCTGATCTTCTGAAGAAATTGCCCCAAAGGTGGAATGCTACCGTCACTCATGCTCAGGAATACTGGACAACATGCAGTGTGGGAAGAGTTTGGGAAAGAATTGAGATGGTGGAGGCAGCGGCAACGGCAGCGGCCAGTACTTAGGAGAGGCAGAGATCTGATGAAAAACACCTGGATCTTTTGAAGAAATAACTCCAGAGGCAGAACGCTACCACTGCGCACGCTTAGGAACTTGGGACAACATGCTGTGTGAAGAGGGTGCTCGGAACGAAACCTACCAAGGGGTGAGGCTGGTGCTGGGGCCTGCGAGGCCAGGATCTGAGTCAGCTGAGGGTTTAGGCCAGTACCTGGGCCAACGAGGCTGGGATCGGAGCCTGCCATGAGGCAAGGCCGGTGCGGGGGCCTCCGAGGCTGGGATCAGAGCCTGCCAAAGGGTGAGGCCAGTGCCTGGGCCAGCGAGGTCGGGATAGGAGCCCGTCATGAGGCAAGGCCGGTGCTAGGGCTTCCAAGGCTGGGACCGGAGCCTGCCGAGGGGTTAGGCCTGTGCCGGGGCCAGTGAGGCCGGGATCAGAGCTTGTCGTGAGGCAAGGCCAGTGCGGGGGCCTCCGAGGCCGGGATCGGAGACTGCCGAGGGGTTAGGCCAGTGCTGGAACCAGCTAGGCCGGGATTGGAGCCTGCCATGAGGCAAAGCTGGTGCTGGGGCCTCCAAGGCTGGGACCGGAGCCTGCCAAAGGGTGAGGCCAGTGCCTGGGCCAGCGAGGTCGGGATAGGAGCCCATCATGAGGCAAGGCCGGTGCTGGGGCTTCCAAGGCTGGGACCAGAGCCTGCCGAGGGGTTAGGCCTGTGCCGGGGCCAGCGAGGCCGGGATCAGAGCCTGTCATGAGGCAAGGCCAGTGTGGGGACCTCCGAGGCCGGGATCGGAGACTGCCGAGGGGTTAGGCCAGTGCTGGAACCAGCTAGGCCGGGATTGGAGCCTGCCATGAGGCAAAGCTGGTGCTGGGGCCTCCAAGGCTGGGACCGGAGCCTGCCAAGGGGTTAGGCCAGAGCTGGAACCAGTGAGGCCAGGATTAGAGCCTGCCATGAGGCAAGGCTGGTGCTGGGGCCTCCCGGGCTGGGATCAAAGCCTGCCAAGGGTGAGGCCGGTGCCGGGGCCAGTGAGACTGGGATCAGAGCCTTCCATGAGGCAAGGCTGGTGCTGGGTCCTCCGAGGCCAGGGTCAGAGCCTGCCGAGGGATGAGGCCAGTGCCGGGGCCAGTGAAGCCGGGATCGGAGCCTGCTGAGGGGTTAGGCTGGTGCCAGGGCCAGCGAGGCCAGGATTGGAGCCTTCCGTGAGGCAAGGCTGGTGCTGGGGCCTCTGAGGCCGGGATTGGAACCTGCCGAGGGGTGAGGCTGGTGCTGGGGCCAGCACGGCCAGGATCAGGGCTTGCCATAAGGCAAGGCCAGTGTTGGGGCCAGCGAGGCCAGCATCAGAGTCTGCCGGGGGGCCAGGCCAGTGCCAGGGCCGTCAAGAGTAAGATCGGAACTTGCAATGTGGCATACAAAGAGAAATATCACAGAAAACAAAAAACCAGATGCTTTCCCTAATATGCAAAAACTAGGAAGAAATGGGTAATAGGAGGAGATCTAGTGGAAGAAAGGGCCCTATGGAGGAGTAATTAAGGTGACCAACCAGAGGGGATGGGATGGGGGAGGATGGAATCTCTTTAAAACTCATGATGTATGTAAACAAATGTATCAAAGTTAATCACCAATCAAGCATGGGATCGAGGGAGGGGGAGGGAATGGGATGGAGATTGGATGAGGGCTAATTGGATGATGTGTGCGTGTATATCTTCTCAAGTCTTGTATTCCATTGTGATGCATGACTACAATGCATATCTATATTATATATATTATATATAATATACACATTATATATTATATATAATATACACATTATATATTCTATATTATATACATATTATATATTCTATATTATATATAATATATATTATATATATATACATATTAAAAACAAAAAACCCAAATAATAAATAAATAAAGCCAGGCGTGGTGGTGCACGCTTGTAATCCCAGCATTCGGGAGGCTGAGACCGGAGGATCGCGATTCGCAGACAGCCTCAGCTACTTAGGCCCTCTGCAACTCAGTGAGACCCAGTTTCAAAATAAAGAATAAAAATTAGGGCAGGTGTGTAGCTTGGAGATCAAATGCCCCTGAGTTCCATCCCCAGACACACACACACACACACACACACACACACACACACACACACACAAAATAACTAAATAATAAAAGAAAGAATTAAAAAATAGAGCGGGGGTTATAGCTCGGAGATCGAATGCCCTTGGGTTCCATCCCCAGACCCGCAAAAATAAATAGATAAATAAATAAATAAATAAATAAATAAATAAATAAATAAATAAATAAAATAAAAATAGGGCTGGGGGTGTAGCTTGGAGATAGAATGCCCCTGAGGGAGAAAAAAAAAAGAAGTAAAAGTTGGATAATAGATACAGAAGCGCTAGCACAGATCTATTCAGGTTCCTCCCTGTCCTCTGCTTACTTCTTCTTCCCTCCTTTCCTTCCTCCCTTCCTTCCTTTCCCCTTTCCTGCCCTCCCTCTGTCCCCTTTTATCCCCAGCCCTGCCCTGCGCTATAAAGTGTTCTGCTGGACAGCAGGTGCTCAGATCCCAGAGTCCTGCAAAGACAGATGCGACCTCCCGGCAGGACGCTCATGCCCTGGAGGCAGCCTCCTGGGCCCTGTGTCCCCACCCACCCACCCACTCACCGTGTGTCTCTCTTCCAAGGGTTTCCACTGGCCATGAAGCACTGGGCCTGCGGGGCCAGCCAGGGAGCCATTTATTTGTTCAATTTTACCCACAATTTAGAAATAACTGTCCTGACATTTTCTGACCAGGAAGAAAACAGATTGATATGTCTGTGATGCCAGCGCCTCTCGGCACACCTGCAATTGGAAAGCAAAATGGTTAGCGGTGACTCTCACTTCCTCCCAAACACTTCCTTCCAAAGGGAAGGAGGCGTTATTATGCCCAGGGCTTTAGAACTAAGGTAAGCACTAAGCAGAAGTCGAGGTTGGGGGCGGCTTACGGAAACCCATGGCAGAGACCCGAGCGACGTTCTCTTAGAGGACAGACTGGCCGCTGGGCTCCAGGGAAGCCTTTTCTGTACCCTAGCATCAGAATTATGTTTTCTTTTTCTTGGAGAAACCCCTTTTCGCATGAAGATGATCAAATTTATATCTAGAGGTTCCCTGAGGGTAAGTGAGCAACTAGTTCAAAAAACATTTACTAGCCAGGGGTACGGTAGCGCGCACTTGTAATCCCAGTACTTGGAAGGCTGAGACCGGAGGACCACAGGTTCTCAGCCAGCCTCAGCAATTTAGTGAGGCCCTCAGCAACTTAGTGAGACCCTATTTCCGAATAAGAAATAAAATAGGGCTGGGGGGTGTAGCTCAGAGGTAGGATGCCCCTGGTTTCAATCCACAGCACCAGTAAATAAATAAATAAATAAAAATTTACTGAGTGGGGCATGGTAGTACCTACTTGTAATTCCAGTACTTGAAAGGCAACTTAGTAATACTGTGTTTCAAAACAAAAACATACAAGAAAAAGGAGCTAGGTGTACTGCTTGGAAATAGAATGTCTCTGGGTTCACTCCCCAGTCCCACAAACAAACAACAACAACAAATTTTCCTAAGCACCTACTCAGCCTGGGTCTACACTGAGGGATGTGCCCTGGGGGACTTTATAGCCCACAGGAAACAGGTGGCCTGTCACCATGAGCAAGTAATTTCACACTCTAGGCCTAGAAAGGGCGCCGTGGGGGAAGCTTTATGAGAAGTTGGCCTGCGGGTAGGAAGGGAGGCAGAATGTTCAAATTTTAAGATTCTACAGTCAAGCCAGGCACATGCCTGCAATCCCAGGATTTGGGAGGCTGAAACAGTATGGTCATGGGGTTGAAGCCAGAATCCTACACTCAGCTTTTTTTCTTTTTTCTTTTTCTTTTTCTTCTTCTTTCCTTTTCTTTTTTTTTCATTTCTTTCTTTTTTTCTTTTTTTTGTGGTACCGGTGATGGAACCCGGGGACATTGTACCTCCGATCTATACCCCCAGCCCTATTTTTTAGTCTTTTCATTTCTGGAACAGGGTCTCACTGAGTTGCAAAGGGCCTCACTAAGTAGCTGAGGCTGTCTGCGAACCACGATCCTCCGTCTCTGCCTCCAGGTTGCTGGGATTACAAGTGTGCGCCACCACACCTGGCTATTTTTATTTCCTAAACAGGGTCTCCCTAGGTTGACGAGTGATAAGTTGGGTCCCTCCCCCACATGATCTCAGCAGCAGGAACAGGAGGCAGAACCCCGGAAGCCAGAAGCAGAGATACGGCGAGACTCCAGGTGCTTCCAGACTTCAAACATCCTGAGACTACAGATGTCGCCAGATAATCGGTGTGCCTATAAAACATCGATCCGCCACGTGACTCAGCTGGCCGATCAGGACTGTGCGCGACTCTCCAGACGCGTGGCCCGTCGGTCCCTTCCCCCATGGCCGGCTCACTCTCCGGAGGGTGCCGGGTCCAAATAAAACAGCGGTCTCTGATAACCCGGTTGGTGTTTTTACCTCCGTCCTAAACCCCCTAACTCTATTTTCAGCCTAACAATGAGATTCTCACTACTTGCTGAGGCTGTCCTCGAACCTGCGATCTTCCTGTCTCAGCCTCCCAAGTACTGGGATTCCATGAGTGCGCCACCGCCCCAGCTTGCTAAATGCTCTTTGGCTCAAATAATCCTTGCATCCTCCAGGCCCGCAGGAAGCAGGCGGTATTGCCCTCGCTCTGGGGGTGGCACTGGGGGTGGCAGAACTGCCTGGCCGAGGTTGGGCTAAGGAGCAGAGAGGGCGGTGGCCAGGCCCGCTCTTCCTCGCACGCACCCACGAGCCTGGGAAAGGCAGCCGGGGTGCAGGGGCCCGGCCCCAGAGGACTTGCACGCTGTGGCGGGGTCTGGCTTTCTCCTGTAGGCAGTGGGAAGCCAGCAGAGGTTTTTAAGTGGATATTGATTCCGTCAGGGAGCGAAGATGGATGGGAGAGACACCATTGTCAAAATGGAGCCCGGAGCTGCTACGGCCATCAGATCTGTGTGCCGTCCGCCCAGCCCACAGACGCAGACGGCCAGGAGGACCAGCCTCCTGCGCCCGAGGAAGGGGAGGCGTTTCTCTACCTTTTGGGGCCTCGAGAGACCGTTTTATTTTTTGCTAAAAGTTCACAGAGGCATGTGAATTTTTAAAAAACACACACACAATAAATGCTATGAGAAATGACACTAAAAGTTTCCACCTCCACCCTGTCTTACTCCGGAGATGTAATTGCCGCTAAGCAATACCTTTAGCCAGGTGTGGCGGCACACGCCTGTAATCGCAGTACTTGGGAGGAGCACAGGTTCGAGGACAGCCTCAACAATTCAGTGAGGCGCTCAGCAACTTAGTGAGACCTTGTTTCAAAATAAATAAAATGAGCCCGGCATGGTGGCACACGCTTGTCATCCCAGCATTTGGGAGGCTGAGACAAGAGGATGGTGGTTCGCGGGCAGCCTCAGCTACTTAGTGAGGCCCTCTGCAACTCAGTGAGACCCTGTTTCAAAATAAAGAATACAAAATAGGCTGGGGGTGTAGCTTGGAGTTAGAATGCCCCTGGGTTCCATTCCCAGAACTGGAAAATAAATAAATAAATAATAAATAAATAAGTAAATAAAATAAGTCTGGGGGTATAGGTCAGAGGTTGAATGCTCCTGGGTTTAATTTCCAGTAAACCTCCCCTCACCCTCCCAAATTTCTTGTATTGCTTCTCTGGTATTTTCTATTCATATGTAAGAATATATAGGCTTCTTTTAAAATTTTCAATTGACTTTTTTTTAAAAATAGTGCTGGGGATTGAACCCAGGGGCATTCTACCTCTGAGCTACACCCCCAGTCCTCTTTTTCCTTCCTTTTCTTTTCTTTTCTTTTCCTTTTTTCTCTTTCTTTCTTTCTTTCTTTCTTTCTTTCTTTCTTTCTTTCTTTCTTTCTTCTTTCTTTCTTTTTGCAGTACTGGAGATGGATTCCAGGGGCATTATATCTTCGAGCTACACCCCCTGCCCTATTTTTTATTCTTTATTTTGAAACAGGGTCTCACTGAGTTGCAGAGGGCCTCACCAAGTACCTGAGGCTGTCCGCGAACCGCGATCCTCCGTCTCCGCCTCCCAGATGCTGGGATCACCAGCGTGCGCCACCACACCTGGCTAATTTTTCATTTTGACAGAGTCTCACTAAGTCACTGAGGCCGGCCTCGAACTTGCTATCCTCTGATCTCAGCCTCCAATTACAGGTGTGTGCCATCACGCTGGCTTCCCACTTCTTCTACATGGCTGGGTGCTTCATTTTAGTTACGTCCTCATTGGCCTTTTGATGGATACTCCTCTTCTGCCTGGACGTCCTCCTACAAATACAACTTCGGCTGACATGTCCTTGTGTGTCCATCTCGGAATGCTCGAGCGGGCCCGGCTGTGGAGTAAGTGCCCGCGGCGCCCTTGCCGGCCGTTGCTGCTTCGGGCTGAGGCCGAGCTTGCCGAGTCACCTGGCTGCGGCTCTTTGCTCCTCTTAGAACGGACGCAGGTCGGCCCACCCCTCGCCCACCTGGCCTTGATCAGCCGATTTCATCTTTGTTAATCTGACTGCTGAAAAATTAGCTCATTTTAACTCGCATGCACTAGGAGCGTGTTTCTTCTCGTGTTTCTTGGCCATTTATATTGCATTAATGAACTGGCTGTGTGTGTGTGTGTGTGTGTCCTTTGTACATTTTATATGTTGGCTTTATCTTTTTCGTAGATATTATAAAAGAGCTTTCTGAACACTCGAGAAACGGGTTGCAGATATTTTCCCCAGTTTATTGTTTGTATTGGTAATTTTTTCTTTCACCACACAGAGGACTTTAATTTTTGTGTAGTAGGATCTATTCATCTCTTCTTTATGGCTTGGGGGGTTTCGTGTTTGCCTTTACCTCTCCACGGTTATATATATTTTTAATGACCTATTATTTTTCCTTCTCAGCCTTCTTTATAGCTTTAATTTTTAAATTTAACTTGTATCAGCCAGACATGGTGGCGCAGGCCTAGAATTTCAATACGTGGGAGGCTGAGACAGGAGGATCACAGGTTTGAGGACAGCCTCGGCAAGGTAGCGAGCCTCTCAGCAAATTAGTGAGACCTGTTTCAAAAGAAAAAAATAAAAAGGGCAATGTCTAGTACCACAAAACAAAACAAAACAAAAAAGAAACCCCCATCCATTTGGAATTGGTTTGAGGGTAAGGAGGGGTTCAGCTTAATTTTTTTGGCTTTGAAGGGAGTCTCCTTAAGACTGCCTGGTATGCAGGCTTCACCCCACTGGGGTGGTCACTAGGAGGCTGGTGGGGGTGGGGAGAATTCCCATAGGAGAGGCCAAGACCACCGCAGGCTTCTGCCCCCAGAAGCTTCCAGAACCCATGGCCTCTTAGGAGGCTGAGACAGGAGGAACACAGGTTTGAGGCCAGGCTTGGCAATACAGTGAGGCCCTCCTCAATGTAGTAAGAAGCTGTTTCAAAATAAAAAATAAAAGGACTGGGTGTAACTCGGAGGTAGAAGGCCCCTAGGTTCCATCCCCAGCACCAAAAAAAAAAAAAAAAAAAAAGAAGAAGTTTCTAGAAAAGAGGGAATCATGGATGTGCTGGCACTCAATGAACCCCCAGCAAGCGCTGCAGGTGGAAAAATTTAAGCAACACCTCTTTCCCCCCTTAATACATCTCAGATGCGCCCAGCCTTTAACCGTTTTGCAGCTCTGAAGCAGAACGGTTATCTTAGGAAATTTCTTCTGTTCAGGAAAGTAATTAATCTAAGTTGTAAGAATTACACTTTGTCTCCTTGTGGGACATGGCAGAGTTTTTAAATTTTTAATGAGACGAGGCAGCTTCTAAACATTTTTCTTTTCCGAATGGGTTCTCACATGGAATCCTGTGCTCCCCGGCAGCCGGGGCGAAGGCCTGCGTCCGGGAGAGCAGGTGCCCGTGGGGACCCGGGCAGGGGATCAGGTGAAGGGCGCGGGCACCTGGGCCTCCTCGGATTGTGGTGGGGCTCAGATCTCACCAGCCTCGGTTTCTTCCACTGGGTTAACCCGGAGGCCTCACGCCAAAGGAAAATGGATCTAGAACAGTCTGGTGGTGCTCACCTGTAATCCCTGTACTTGGGAGACTGAGGCCGGAGGATCACAGGTCTGAGGCCAGCCCCTGCAGTTTAGCAAGACTGTCAGCAACCTAGTGAGACCTGTTTCAAAACAGTAAATAAGCCGGGCGCGGTGGCGCACGCTTGTAATCCCCGCGCTTGGGAGGTGGAGACAGGAGGATCACGTGGGTTCGAAGCCAGCCGCGCGCGCTGGCTTAGGAGACCCTGTTTCCAAATAAAAATATAAAATAGGTCTTGGAGTGTAGCCCGGAGGTAGAAGGGCTTCCAGGAACCCTAGTACCACCAAACAAACAAACAAACAAACAACAAAAAAACCCAAAACAGTAAATAAATAAACACATAAGTAAATAAATAAATAAATAATAAAGCAAGCTAGAGGTGTAGCTTGGGGGTAGAATGCCCCTTGCCGTGAGGCAAGGCTGGTGCTGGGGCCTCTGAGGCCGGGATCGGAACCTGCCGAGGGGTGAGGCTGGTGCTGGGGCCAGCACGGACAGGATCAGGGCCTGCCATAAGGCAAGGCCAGTGCTGGAGCCAGCGAGGCCAGCATCAGAGTCTTCCGGGGGGCCAGGCCAGTGCTGGGGCCGTCAAGAGTAAGAATGCCCCTGGGTTCCATCCCCAGCACTCCCCCCACGTGGACTAGTCACCTGGACTGGTGGAGAGAGGGGGGCTCCGAATCTCAGGATCTCAGTCCAGATCCCAGGCTGCTGTCGCCGGCGCACCCGTGGGCCGCCCACTTCACTCACGGGCACCTCTCAGGGTCGACACCGTGCTCCCTCTTGGGGCTGGTGACTGGACACTCGTAAGGGGCTTAGAGAGCTGGGCATGCAGAAAGTGATTAATTTGTGCACCTCTTATCATAAAAGATTTTACTGGCTTATGACAGCCTGTTTGTCAGGGCATCTTGGGTCATCAGTGACGTAGTAGGTGCGATAACCAGGAGCCACGAATACTAAGAGAAACTAGAGGTGCGGCTCTCAGGGAATGCACGCTCTGTGGAGATGTTCCCAGTGCACACTGGGAGGCCTCGGGCAGGGCGGGCCAGCTCTGACACCTCCAGGACAGACGTGTGCTCTCTGGGCATTTGTGTCTATTAAATCAGGTAGGAATAGCCCTTTACTCTGCAAAGAAACATGCCTTCCTGTGTGCCTTGATCCATATCACCCTGACGCTCTTGGCTGGCGGAGGCCCAGCGTTGGGTGAGTAGCACTCTTCTTTCCCAGAAGCCGCTGTGTGTGCATGACCAGTGATGGGTGAACCTGGCTCCAGGACCAGGCAGGGCGGAGGCCCCATTACAAAGGGCAACTGGTCTTGCAGCTAGACCGCCTACATTTCCAAGTAAAGAAGAAACAGAGCCGGGCGTGGTGGCGCACGCCTCTGTACTCCCAGCACTTGGGAGGCTGAGACAGGAGGATCAGAGGTTCCTGGCCAGGCTCAGCTACTTAGTGAGGCCCTCTGCAAGTTAGTGAGATGCTGTTTCAAAATAAAGAATAAGGCTGGACGTGGGGGTGCAAGCTTGTAATCCCCGCGCTTGGGAGGCTGAGACAGGAGGATCGCGCAGGTTCGAAGCCAGCCTCAGCTACTGAGTGAGGCTCTCAGCACCTTAGTGAGACCCTGTTTCCAAATAAAATATAAAAATTGGTCTGGGAGTATAGCCCGGAGGTAGAAAGCCTCTGGGTTCCACTCCCAGTACCACAAAACAAAGAAAGAGAGAAAGAGAGAAAGAGAGAAAGAGAGAAAGAAAGAAAGAAAGAAAGAAAGAAAGAAAGAAAGAAAGAAAGAAAGAAAAATAGGGCTGAGGATAGAGCTCAGAGGTAGAATGTCCTTGGGTTCAATCCCCAGTAAAAACACACACACACACAGAGAGAGAGAGAGAGAGAGAGAGAGAGAGAGAGAGAGAGGGGAAGAAGAAGAAGAAGAAGAAGAAGAAGAAGGAAGAGGAGGAGGAGGAGGAGGAGGAGGAGGAGGAGGAGGAAGGGAAGAAGGAGAAACTGAGATTTCTATTATAAATTTGTAATGTTGAATAAATTATTTCGATGGTGCTGAGGCTCAAACCCAAGGCCTCGCACATGCTAGGCAAGTGGATAAAATAACTCTAAGACAATATATCCCGGCCCAGCACTGCACGTCCGTGGGGGTGGATTCATTCCCCGGACCCCCAGCTGGCGTCCCCACGTACGGCAGACCTCTTCCAGAGAGCCCATACGTGCAAACTGACACGTGCCGCAGAGTCGTCATGAGGAAGATGTTGCCTAGCCGAGCAATTCTATTTTTTTCCAAATCATCAGATAATTATATCATTATAAATTCCACCCTTCCAAATCAGAGGCCGCCTGAGCCTTGTCCACCAAGCTGCCTCTTGGGAGAATGTAAGCTGGAACGCCAGAAAGTTTTCATGCGAGGTCAGAAGGAGGATCTACGGGTTTCACACGCTTGACGTAGCCGAAGCGGACCAGAACACATGCTTGAATTTATGTCAATTGATTTAAAAAAAAAAAACAACCTCTTTATTAAAGTACGATTGGCATACAAAAACTATACATGTTTAATGTTTGCAACTAGATACACCCATGGAACCATCACCACTGTCGGTACATAAAATGTACGCCGCCTTCCAAAGTTCCTTCCTGCCCCTTTTCTTTTTTTCTATTTTTTTTTCTTTCTTTTTGGTGGTGCTGGGGATGGAACCCAGGGGCATTCTACCTCCCAGCTACTCTCCCAGCTTGATTTTATTTATTTGAAAACAGGGTCTTGCTACGTTGCTGAGGGCCGGCTAAGTTGCTGAGGTTGGCCGAGAACCTTCAATCTTCCGGTGTCAGCCTTCCTGCCCTCTTTATCATGATAAACAGGGATATTTATTTTAGGTCTGGGGGGACAGAGACCCCCAGTTAAGCGTGCCAAAGGGAAGTCCAAGCTACCGCCCCACCCGCCCCACCGGGCTGAAGTACAGCAGGAGCCCGAGGGCCCCTGGCTCATGACCATCTTTCCATCCTGTTGGCTAATAGCTGCCGCTCTGAGTGTTTCCTTCCTGGCTCTCAGCACACCTCTCCCCCTTTTCACAGTCCTTACCTCTGACCCTCTCCCTCCCCGGGCGCTGGAACCCCAGCCATAGGGTGGGTAGAAAATCCCCACCATCTGTGGCCCGTGGGCACAGTCTCCTGGGCCTCCTCCTGTGGCCTCCTCCGAGCCTCTCTCTGTGTGACGTGTCCTCCGTCCACGGAGAGCAGGCAAGCGGGAGGGAGTGTCCTGCGTGGGAAGGCGCCCCTCCATGGATATCGCCAGCTCGCCCCCAGAGCAGGAAGGCTGAAGTCGTCTTCCTGCGCCATCCCAGAACCCCTAACCCCGGGCCCTGCGAGCCTGCTCAGCCCCTGCCTCTCCTCTGAACTCTACAGCCAGCACCCCGTGGCTTTTGTGGGGGGCTCAATGTTTTACTCAGCAGCTTCCTGTCTGGATAGGAAAAGACTTTCTAGCTGGAGTCTCCCACCCCCACCCCCTGCCCCAGGGCCTCTGGGCAGCAGACACTGTCTGGCTTCCAGCTCGAAGCATCTGACCTGCACATAATTACCAGTGACCTACCAGACAAGGAAATGTTTGTTTACATGAAATCTCTGGCCGGCCTCCTCTGCCCATTCCCCGAGGGGGACATTGGTACCCTCTATTCTCCCACGCCCATTGTCAGCCTTTCCTGACAATTGTCAGCCTTTCCTGGATTTCCATACTGTCCCTTCCCATTGGGCCCACAGGCCAGGCAGGCCTTTAAAAGTTATCCCAGTCCTTGGGAGGCTGAGACAGGAGGGTCACAAGTTTGAAGACAGCCTCAGCAAGTAGCGAGACTCTACAACCTAGAGAGACTCTGTTTCCAAATAAAAATAAAATAGAGCTGGAGGTATCGCTCAGAGGTAAAATGTCCCTGGGGTTCCATCCCCAATACTGCAAAAAAAAAAAAAAAAAAAAAAAAAAAAAAAAGAAGAAGAAAAAGAAATACTACCAACAATGAGCAGGATGTGGTGACCCACACTTGTAATCCCAGTACTTGGGAAGCTGAGACAGGAGGATTACAGGTTCAAAGCCAGCCCGGCAACTTAGCCAGACTCTCTGCAACCTAGTGATATCCTGTTTCTTAATAAGAAATAAAATCGGGCTGGGGTGTAGCTTGAAGGTAGAGTGTCTCTGGGCTCAGTCTCTGTATATATATACCACTAACGGCTTTGGTGCTGTCCCTGGGAAGACGTCAACCCTTGCCTTGGGCCAGTAGCTCTCTCTAGTGGGGAAAAGCTCTTAGCTCAGCAATGACTTTCCCCAGAGCCATCAAACAGCCTTAGCTGGAAGCCCTTGCACCCTGCTGCAGGGTCTCCCTCTCTGAGCCCCTCAGTCCCACTCCCTGGCTCACTTCGTACACCACCTGCTCCTCCAGGTTAAAGGGGCTCCACACAGGTGCAGGAGGCCAGGCTCCCGCTGGACAGAAACCAGACCCCGCTGCCCTCACAGGACTCAGCAGGCCCTTGCTCTTTCTTGTCCTGTGGGAGTGAGTCTTCATTTCTGAATTCAGTGGGTTTTTTTAAAATTTGTTTGTCTTAGCCGGGCGTGTTGGCGCACGCTTGTAATCCCCGCGCTTGGGAGGCAGAGACAGGAGGATTGTGCAGGTTCGAAGCCAGCCGCGAGCGCTGACTTAGGAGACCCTGTTTCCAAATTTAAAAAAAATGTAAAAATAGGTCTGGGAGTGTAGCCCGGAGGTAGAAGGGCTTCCAGGGACCCCAGTACCACCAAAATAAATAAATAAATAAATAAATAAATAAATAAATAAAATAAATAAAATAAAATAAAAAATAAAAAATTTGTTTGTCTTTTTGGTACTGGGGATTGAGCTCAGGGGCATTCTACCTCTAAGCTATATACCCTAGCCCTTTTAATTAACTAATTTATTTATTTATTTATTGGTGGTACTTGGGTTCCTGGAAACCCTTCTATCTCCGGGCTACACTCCAGACCTATTTTTATATTTTTTAAAATTTGGAAACAAGGTCTCTTAAGCCAGCAAGGCTGGCTTCGAACCTGTGCCATCCTCCTGTCTCCACTTCCCAAGCGTGGGGATTACAAGCGTGTGCTGTCACACCCGGCGTTAACTAATTTATTTTTAAAAATTTAAAATAGGATCTCAGCCCGGGACCGGGGCCTGCCATGAGGCAAGGCCGGTGCTGGGGCCAGCGAGGCCAGGACCAGGGCCTGCCATGAGGCAAGGCCGGTACAGGGGCCTTCGAGGCTGGGATTGTAGACTGCTGAGGGGTGAGGTCGGTACCGGGGCCAGCAAAGCAGGGATCAGAGCCTGCTGTGAGGCAAGGCTGGTGCAGAGGCCTTTGAGACCAGGATTGGAGCCTGCCGAGGGGTGAGGCCAAGACTGGGGCCTGCTGTGAGGCAAGGCCGGTAAAGGGACCTTCAAGGTTGGGATCGGAGCCTGCTGAGGGGTGAGGCTGGTGCCGGGGCCACTGAAGCTGGGATTGGAGCCTGCTGTGAGGCAAGGCCGGTGCTGGGGCCTCCGAGGCCGGGATTGGAGACTGCCGAGGGGTGAGGCTGGTGCCGGGGCCAGCGAAGCCGGGATTGGAGCCTGCCATGAGACAGGCTGGTACAGGGGCCTTTGAGGCCAGGATCGGAGCCTGCCAAGGGGTTAGGCCAGTGCCAGGGCCAGCAAAGCTGGAATCAGAGCCTGCCATGAGGCAAGGCCGGTGCAGGGGCCTTCGAGGCTGGGATCGGAGCCTGCCGAGGGGTTAGGCTGATGCCAGGGCCAGCGAGGCCAGGACCGGGGCCTGCCGTGAGGCATGGCCGGTGCTGGGGCCTCCGAGGCTGGGATTGGAGACTGCTGAGGGGTGAGGCCAGTGCCAGGGCCATTGAAGCTGGGATCGGAGCCTGCCGAGGGGTTAGGCTGGTGCCGGGGCCAGTAAGGCTGGGACTGGGGCCTGCCATGAGGCAAGGCCGGTGATGAGGCCTCTGAGGCCGGGATCAGAGCCTGCCGAGGGGTTAGGCTGGTGCCGGGCCCAGCCTGACCAGGATTGGGGCCTGCTGTGAGGCAAGGCCAGAGCTGAGGCCTCCGAAGCAGGGATCGGAGCCTGCCGAGGGTTGAGGCCGGAGACTGGGTCAGTGTGATGGGATTGAAGCCTGTCGTGAGGCAAGGCCGGTGCTGGGGCCTCTGAAGAAGGGATTGGAGCCTGCCGAGGGTTGAGGGCGGAGCTGGGGTCAGCTGGGCAGGTATCGGGGCCTGCCATGAGCCAAGGCTGTTACTGGAGCCAGTGAAGCCGGCATCAGAGTCTGCCAGGGGGTAAGGCCAGAGCCAGGGCCTTCAGGAGTGGGAACAGAACTTGCAATGCAGCATACACAGAAAAACATCACAGAAAATAGAAAATCAGATGCTTTCCCTAATATGCAAAAACTAGGAAGAAATGGGTAATGGGAGGAGAGCTAGTTGAAGAAAGGGCCCTATAGAGGAGCAATTAAGGTGACCAACCAGAGGGGATGGGATGGCGGAAGACGAAATCTCTTTAAAACACATGATGTACGTAAACAAATGTATCAAAGTTAATCACCAAATCAAGCTTGGGATGGAGGGAGGGGGAGGGAATGGGAGGGGGTCGGGATAAGGGCTAATTGGATGATATATGCTTGTATACCCTCACAAGTCTTGTATTCCACTGTGATGTTTGACTACAATGCACCAATAAAAATATATTAAAAATTAAAAAATATGATAGTTGACTATAAAATAAAATAAAATAGGCTCTCACTAGGTTGCTGAGGGCCTTGCCAAGTTGCTGAGGTTGGCCTCGAACCTGTGATCCTCTTTTCTCAGCCTCCCAAGTGTTATAGGAGTGCACTACCACGCCCGGCTACATCTTGTCTTCTAGGATGGCCAGGACCCCTGCTGTCATTTCCAGTGACTTCGCATCCTCAAATGCAAGGAGACTCCTCCTGAGTCTGCTTCTCCTGCTTACCCGTTTTTTGAAGCCACAGCTCCTAAGGCACGCCTGGGAAGCGGGCATCCTCCCTACATCTGACTCCACCTTCTGGAGTTTTCCACCCGGCTCTGCGCGGCTTGGTGGACACAGCTGTGTCTTGGAATTTGTCGTCGTGTTACGGATTGGGAGAATATGGTTTGTGGAAACTGTTTCCCGGGAACCCCTGCTAGGGTCCCGGACACGCTTTCCCCCAACCCATAACAAATCCCAAAACGACCCCAAACAGAAGAAAAACCCGTGGATTCTTGTCCTAAGCTGAGAATAAATATGCATAGCTTGGACCGTTGCTGAAGATTTACAGAAGTTTATTAGAAAGATAGAAATACAGCCCCATGCCAAAATGGCATGAGGGGGTGACTCGAATGAGTACACCAAAGGGCTGGCACGTGGACCGGACTTTTTCTACCCATGACTTCCATCTTGTTTGCGTGACTCTAACATAGTGAACGTCCCTGTAAGGTACCTCCCCTTACCCTGTAAGGTACCTCCCCCAGCCAGGTGTGGTGAGGTGTCTCCTTTCATGAAGGTCGACCCCTCCTACCATCTTAGCTAGCTTATCCAATCATGTAGATCTGTCTTTAGATAGAGACAGGCCTAGTTTTCCTTTCCTATTGACTGGTTAATTACTTTGAGCTAGGTTAATTTACATTGGAATAGCTGCCTGTTTTAGGCAGAAATCAAGTCCTTTCTTTACCCATGTCTGCTGCCATTTTGACACAACTATTTTGAAATATACCAATTATTTTCTTTTGAAATATATTAATCAGAGCTTTCCCAAATCTTCCTAGGCCATTCCAATACTGGTACAGTCGTCCTGCTTATATTCTCTACCCCACCCGCACCCTCATTAGCTTAGGCTGGGATTGCTCTGGTTATCCTGGGGCAGCTCCGATCTGTCACCCCGGTTGCCTGCGCCCGGCTGGGACGAGCGGAAAGAAGGAACGGCCTTTCCCGCTCCCTCTCCACGTCCCTGTGCCCGGTCTGAGTAGACGCCTCATTTCCTGCCGTCAGGCCTGAGTGTATCTGCTTCTGATGAAGCTGATCAGCCGTGAGAAGGCGCTCATTGCTGGACGGGTTGGAAATGCACTCCTTCCCACAGTGCCGGAGACGAGAGAGCGCGCCGGGGGCACGCATCGGCTAAGCGGACAAGCCCAGCTGTTCCACGGGGGAATTAATTTCTTTTTCTTCTCCTTCTCATCCTCCTCCTTCTCTGCGGTCTCCTTCTTCTCTTTTTCTTCCTCCTCCTCATTTTCCTTCTTTTCTTTCTCCTTCTTTTTTGGTGCTGGGGGTGTAACACAGGAGCATTCCACCTCCCGGCTATACCCCCAGCCTGCTTTTATTTTTTATTTTGAGACAAGGTTGCTAAGAGTCTCACTATGTTGCTGAGGCTGGCCTTGAACCTGAGGTCTCCCGTCTCTGCACCCTAAGTGTAAAATCTGAGCTACGCGCGGTATCAGCTTTAAAGGTACGGGTTCTCCCGGGGATGGGGATGGGCAGTCCGTGGGCCCATCCGAGGCTAGAAGGGGAGGGCCCTTCTTTCAAGGTATGCCTCTCGGGGGTGGGGGTGGGGTGGGGCACGCAATTCTAGGCAGACTCTGCCTCCAGGGTTCCGGCCCCCCTGGCCCCCCTGCCCCCCCTGCCCCCCCTGCCCCCGCAGAGGTCACATCAGGGAGGGACCTCGTCTTATCACTAAGTACCGGGATTGCGGGGATGTGCTACCACACCTGGCCCCATGGATGAATTCCTTGGCTCCTACCCATACTGGGATACCTCAGGCCCTCAGCACCTGTTCCTGGCATCCGTGTAATGATTTCTTATTTCATCTTCCCTTCCAGTTGTGGACTTTTCAGATATTTTGAATCCATAAATCACAGTTTGGCTTCTGATGTTGGCAGCAGGGAGCCCTGATATTCTTTATCTTTTCTTTTTGTCCTGGGGGTTGAGCCCAGGGCATTCTTCCTCCAAGCTATTCCCCAGCAACCCTCCCCCCCTTTTTTGTGGTACTGGGGGTGGAACCCAGAGGCTTTCTACCTCCGGGCTATACTCCCAGACCTTTTCTTATATTTTATTTGGAAACAGGGTCTCACTAAGTAGCTGAGGCTGGCTTGGAACCTGTGCGATCCTCCTGTCTTAGCCTCCCAAGTGCGGGGATTACAAACGTGCGCCACCACGTCCGGCTCCCCAACCCCTTTTTATTTGTTATTTTGAAAGAGGGTCTTGCTGAGTTGCTGAGGCTTCCCCGGGACCTGCAATATCAATCAGCCTCTCAAGGACTGGGATTACAGGCCTGTGTCACCACGCCCAGCTTAGCCCAGATGTTCTGAATGGCCTGGACTTCTAGGTTGAGCCCGCAGCTGGTTCTCACCCATGGTTGGCTCTGCAGGGTCATTCCACAGTTTGTGCTGAGTGTTGTGAAGAAAAAGAAGACACTTTGTAACTCTCCCTGCCTCCTGCTCTTTCAATCCCAGCCAGGGTGAATTCTTATTACTTGCAAAATTCCTCTCCTTAGCATTTATCTGTGTTTTCTGCAAAGTCCTCTCCAAAGAAAGGGTGCAGAAGGGCCCCGAGGCCCAGTGGGTTTGCTAAGTGCAAACACACTTAGAGAGTAACCATACACTTTGGCATTGCAAGTAGCGCACCCCCCTCCACTTCCTCCCCAGGACCTGGGGCGGAGCTTCCACCTGGCCCACAGGTGAACCTTGCACACAGGGCTTCGCTCCTATTGGGTTTTCTTAGGGGCCCACCTGTGACTTCCTGGGGCCTCACAGGGAGGCTGCCGGTGCCTGGAGCGCCCTGAGCATCTGCCTGCGGCCTGCATGTCCATCTCAACAGCCTGTCGGAGGAGGGGCCAGAGGGGCAGCTGGAGGGAGGGCGGGGAGGACTCGTGGCTCCCCCGTGGAAGGCGCACACACACGCAGATGTTTGCAGCAGCATATGGCCGCCCCAGCAGGGCTCTGCTCAGCCCTCCTCCACCAGAGAGGGGAAAGGAGAGGAGGGAGGCGGGCCGGGCCCTCCGCAGCGGCAGCCCCCGCAGCTGCCCTTCTTCCCTGCTGTAGCCCTCCCCAGGCGGATCCGGCCCGGGGCAGCGGCATCTTGGCGAGCCTGGCCTGCTGCAGACTTTCGCTCGCCCTGAGCCACTGCCCAGACCTGCTTGGCGTTTCTCAACGTCCGCTGATGCCTCCCCCGGCTCTCACTAGGTTGCTGAGAGTCACTGAGTTGTTGAGTCTGGCCTTGAACCCGAGATCCTCCTGGTTCAGCCTCCCAAGGACCGGGATCACAGGCTTGTGCCGCCACGCCCGGCTAAGTTTCTTCTTTCTGTCCACTCACACGTCTGGGGGCCTTTCCTGCTGGAGGAGACTGTTCACAGGTCACGGGGCCTCCCAATCCCCAAAAGGGGCCCCTTTGCAATAGGCTCAGAGGAGGCCAGAGTGGCCCCGGCATAGTGGCACAGACTTTTTTTTTTTTTCCAGTACTAGGAATTGAATCCAGAGTGTTCTACCATAGAGCCAGCCTCTTTTAATTTTTTTTTTTTTTTTAATGTTGAAACAGGGTCTCACTAAGATGCCCTGGCTGACCTTGAACCTGCGATCCTCCTGCCTCAGCTTCCCGAGTAGGCGGGATCACAGGGTGCATCACTGTGCCTGGCACGGCAGACAGTCTACTCCTCATTCTCCATGACGACATTATATCCTGGCTGTTAAGTTGGGTCCTGCACTCATGTGACTTTGTGTCACATGACCTCTGCAGGGCAAGGGAGGGGCTGAAACCCCCGCCAGAATTGGGCATTCCCGCGAGTAAACCCTCATCTCGCGAGATGCATGCCTTTAAAAGGAGAGCCCGCGTCCTCAAGCTTCGGACAGGCGCGCCGGCCCCACGGTGCCTCGCCCTGATCCCCGGGAGAGCCGTGCCATTAAAACTTTACATGCCACGTGTACCGGACCTCTCTCGTGTTTTTCACACTCCGCCGTACTCACTTATTTTTATTTTACTCGCATTTAATTTTTTATTTTACTTATCACTGGCAAACAGAACAGTGGGGTGGGGTGATGGAGGGGTGAGGGGGCGGGAGGTGAGGGGTCAGGGGTGAGGGGTCAGGGGACACCACCCCCTGCTTCACTGCAGTGCGCCTTGTACCTACCAGCCTCTCCGTCACAAGAAGCTCTACCATACCTCAGAATCCTACTTAACCCAGCTCTTAGCAGCTGCCTCTGGTCAGCTGGGGTTGGCTCTGAAGCTCTGTGCCTCCGGAGAAGCCCTTCTCTGTCCAGCTGGAAGAAAAAAAAAACCCACTTCCTCCTGGGAATTGAGTCTGGCTTCATCTTGGCTGACCACTGCAGTGCTGGTGAGAGCTGGGTGTGGTGACACGCGCCTGTAATGGAGGACTGTAGGTTCACCAAGCCCAGCAACTGAATGAGACTCCCAGGAACCTGGCGTGACCCTGATTCAAAACAAAACAAAAGAAAAGAGAAACTAAAAAGGGCAGGGGGTGTAGTTTGGAGGTAGAATGCCCCTGGGCTCAATACCTAGTAACACACACACACACACACACACACACGCATGCATGCACACACACATGCACACACGCACAGGCTGGTGAGGAGCCCCATTACACAACAGAAACCCAGACTCGCAGCTCCCGGGCCTTTCCAGCCTTAGCACAGAGCTGGGCAGCGTGGGAACCGTCACACTGTGTCAAGGGTGAAGATGTGGGGGCCTGGGATGCAATGGAGAACCGTCAACGTCAATGACAAAAGCCAGCCCGCAGCGCTGCGGTCAGCGAGTCCAGCCCACACCGACCTGGACGGAACCACCTCGTCCTCCAACCCAGGCACGGGTGCACCCCAAGGCGGCTACAACTGCCACAGGGCTGGGATTTGGCCCCAGGCAGCAGCCCACATTCAAAATCCAAGCTTCTACCGCTATGCTACAAAACAAGACAAAGGCCGCCATACTCACAGTAAATAACAGGTGTTATGGCATCAGCCGCTGGCAGGTCCCTGGGAGGCATCTGCCCTAATTACCCTGGGGGCCAGGGCTGGGAGCAGCTAAGCCAAAGGCCCCTGCCTTTCATCTTATCTGTGTTTATTTTGTCATGTAAAAAGAGCCATCTGCTACTATGGTTCATAATTCTTTTTTTTTTTTTTTTTTTTTTGCAGATCTGGGGCTGGAACCCAGGGGCATTTGACCTCCGAGCTACACCCCCTGCCCAATTTTTTATTCTTTATTTTGAAACCGGGTCTCACTAAGTTGCGGAGGGCCTCACTAAGTAGCCGAGGCTGTCCTTGAACAGCGATCCTCCGGTCTCAGCCTCCCAAATGCTGGGATGATAAGCCTGCGCCCCCCATGCCTGGCTCATTGATTCATTTTGAAACAGGGTCTCAGTAAGTTGCTGAGGCTGGCCTTGAACCTGCGACCCCCCTGTCTCAGCCTCCCAAGTACTGGGGTTGCAGGCGCGCCCGGGCACACCCAGCTGGAAGTGTGTTCTTCTATTCAGTCCACGTGTGTTTCCTGAGGCCCTGTGTCCAGGCGTGGTGCTGGGAACCCCGGCGTGTCTCACAGTGCCCCCCACCCCGTCCCTGTCCAGGCGCCTGAGGGTCACGCTGCAGGGAGGGCCCGTCCCCCACCCCCTGGATTGTCACAGGCTTTTTCTCTAGAGCAGCAGCAGCAGCAGAAACATTTACTTTGTCCCATGGCCAAGGAGAGAGGAGAGAGAAAGCCAGCCTTCTCCATCCCAAAATATTTCTGACAAAACCTGGCACTCCTGGTTCCAATCAAAATACTCAACTTTGGAACGAATTAACATTCCGCAGCCCTCGTGGGGAAGAGCTCCGCAGAGCCGACTTCAGTTCACAACCACAACAGAAATAGCTTCTCCCGGGCAGACGCGGTGCTAACAAGGCCACTCTGGCTTCGCTCCTGCCCTGGCTGGGCGGCACCGGCTGGCTCTGCAGAGAGCATGGGAGCCCCGGGCGCTGAGAAGGCGCCGCAGCCTCCTGGCAAAGGGGCAGAGTTACCTTCAGACACCCCAGAAAGAGCGTGCGGGCAGATGGAGCCCCGGCTTCGCCCAGCCCGCTCCCGGAGTGCAGGAGGTGCGACCCGCAGACGGCAGCCAGCAGGCGGCCCGCGCAGGAGCCGCAGAACCCGAGCCAGCTTTGCCTGGCACGACCTTCCAGAACTCCACGCTGGCTCTGGGGAGCTGGGAGCCTGAGCTGAGGGGAACAGAGAAACCGGCCATTTGTCTCCTCCTCCCCTCCTCCTCTTCCTCCATCTTCTTCTCTTCCTCCTCCTCCCCTCTTCCCGCTCCTCCTCCTCCTTCATCCATCTCCCCTTCATCCTCCTCCTCCTCCTCCTCCTCCTCTTCCTCCTCCTCCTCCTCTTCTTCCTCCTCCTCCTCCTCCTCCTCTTCCTCCTCCTCCTTCTCTTCCTCCTCCCCCTCCTCCTCCTCTTCCTCCTCCTCTTCCTCCTCCCAAGCTTCAGCCTCCTGCAGTTATTGCTGCTGTGATGCCAGGGACATTCAACAGCCCGCCAGGACCTGAGTCTCAGGGGGCAGAACCGGAACCTCTGGCGGGTGAGAAGCTCTGGTGAAAGTCATTGCCTGGCGGCCCGCCTACCAAAAACACGCAGACACGCTGCGCTGTCTTCTGAGTGCTCCGCGGGGAGGACTCTGCTGGGCACGGTCATGTGCCCCGGGTGTCTGCCCAGATTTCTCCCCTCGAAGGGTGCCCAGCGCCGGCGTAGGTCTGCCTCGAGGTCCCGTTAGTAAGGAGAACACTGATTACAAAGAAGATTCTCCTACACCGGTGATTTTCAGTCTTTTAAAGTGGGGTGGGAACTATGGATGTCCTCCTAAAATATCACATACAATTTAAGGACCTTTGAACTCCACCTGCCTACCAGGGGTCCCTGGATATCTGCTGGGGGCCAGTGCAGGGGGACAGGAGCTTTAAAATGACCAAATATCTCTCTACTCTTCTTTCCTGGCACTAGGGTTGAACCCAGAGACATTCTACCTCTGAGCTCCAGCACTTTTTAATTTTTTGTTTGGAAACAGGGTCTCTCTAGGTTGCTGAGAGTCGCACTAAGTTACTGAGGCTGTCCTCGAACCTGAGATCCTCCTGTCTCAGCCTCCCAAGTACTGGGATTACAGGCGTGCACCCCACGCCCAGCTGTCTGCTCTCCTCTTAAGTGTTCTAGAGCCTCTCCTTCAGGATGGATCACTCCCCAACAAGACAAATAAGGGGACTTTGGCTTCCAGGTGAGTTGAGTCTGTCTCCAAAGGTTTGGAGCAAGGTGATAAAAGGGGCCTGAGATTCTGCCACTGGGGTGCACAAGGGGCCGCAGGGCCCCACAGTAGCAGACAGTCCCCAAATCAGAGCCGAGCCGTGGCGTCTGGCATAGAATTTTAAAGGTCTGGAAAAGCCAGGTGTGGTTGTCCATACCTGTAACCCCAGTACTTGGGAGGCTGAGACAGGAAGATCACATGTTTGAAGCCAGCCTCAGCAACTTAGTGAAACCCTATTTTAAAAATAAAAAAATAAATTAAAAAAATAGGGCTGAGAGTGTAGCTTGGAAGTAGAGCACCCCTGGGTTTAATCCCCTGCAACAAAATAAAAAAATATATATACACACACGTGCATAATACATGTACACACATACAGATACATACATACATACATACATACATACATACATACATACCAGGTCTGGAAAAGTGGCCTTGGGGCTATTTGCAAGTGTTCCTTGGTGCAGGGACTGAGCCCCACCCACTGCATTGAAGCTGTGTGGTCCGGCTTCCCTGAGGAAACCCTAACACTGTGCCCCACCAGGGCACATCACCGTGATTGTAGGGCTGCAGTCACTAACGCTATTCACTCATGGGTCGCTATGGTTTGGCTGTCCCCCCAGAAAAGCACGTGTTGGAGCCTTCAGCCCAACACAGCCATGCTGGGAAGTGGGGCTCTGCGGAAGGTGTTCTGGCCAGAGGCTCGATGCCTAGTATTAGTTTTACTTTTGTATGGTACTGAGGACGGAACCCAGGGGCATTCTACCTCTGAGCTACACCCTCGTTCTATTTTTAGTCTTTATTTTGAAACAGGATCTCACTAAGTTGCAAGGGCCTCACTAAGTAGCTGGCTACGAACCTCCGATCCTCCTGTCTCAGCCTCCCAAGTACTGGGATTACAAGCGTGCTCCACCATGCCTGGCTCACCCTTAGCCCCTTAAAAAAGATTTTTTAAAAAACTTGAAATAGCGTCTTGATCTTTCTGAGAGCCTTGCTACATTGATAAGGCTGGCCTTGAACCTGCGATCCTTCTGTCAATTGGTCCCTATTATATTGGCCCCTATTATAAAAAGGCTGGGCACTGATAGTTCAATCTCCCACTTGCCCTTCAGCCTCTTTTTTTTTTTTTTTTTTTCGGGTCTGGGGATGAAACCCAAGGGCATTTGACCTCTAAGCTATACCCCCTGCCCTATTTTGAAACCGGGTCTCACTGAGTTGCAGAGGGCCTCAATAAGTAGCTGAGGCTGTCCACAAACTGCGGACAGCCTCAGCTACTTATTACAAGCATGTGCCACCACGCCTGGCTGCCCTACAGCCTTCTACCGCCATGGCTGCACGCTGTCCCGCTCCAGACTTGGACCCTCAACCTTTGACTTTTCAGCCTCCAGAACCGTAAACATTTCTTATCTCCACGAATTACCCAGTCTGTGGTATTCTGTTACAGTAACATAAAACAGACTCTGGCAGAGGTCTTCTAGTTACAGGCAAGAAGTATTTCTCAAGTCTTAATTATGCCAGGCCATACGCTGCGCTAAAATAAAATAAGCCAGGCGTGACGGCACACGCTTGTAATCTCAGTACTTGGGAGGCTGAGGCTGGAGGATCGCAGGTTCTTGGCTAGCCTCAGCTACTGAGTGAGGCCCTCCACAACTTAATGAGACCCTGTTTTGAAATAAAGAATTAAAAATAGGGCTGGGGGTATAGCTAAGAAGTAGAATACTCCTGGGTTCCATCGCCAGTACCACAAAAATAAATAAATAAATAAATAAATAAATAAATAAATAAATAAATAAAATAAAAAATAAAACAGGCCTGGGTGTGTAGTTTAGAGGTACAATGCCCCTGAGTTCAATCCTCAGTAACACACACACACACACACACACACACACACACACACCCCCCCCAAAACAGGTTGCTATTCAAAGAATGGGGTGGGGAGCTGGGCATAGTGGCGCACGCTTGTAATCCCCTTGCTTCGGAGGCTGAGACAGGATGATCGCGCAGGTTCGAAGACAGCCTCAGCTACTTAGTGAGGCTCTCAGCAACTTAGTGAGACCCTGTTTCCAAACAAAATATAAAATAGGGCTGGGAGTATAGCCCGGAGGTGGAAAGCCTCTGGGTTCCATCCCCAGTACCACACACACACACAAAAGCAAAGAATGGGGTGGGGGTAGACTGAGGGTGGAAACTAAATGTTCTCGGTAGAAAAATAAAGGCCACTGGCTCCAGAATTTTCGATGTCAAAGACATATACTTGTCCTGAAGCTCAGTATAAAATAGCACTTAAAGCTGGTTGTGGTGGTGCACCACTTGTAATCCCAGCATTCAGGAGGCGGAGACTGGAGGATCACCATCCGTGGACAGCCTCAGCTACTTAGCAAGGTCCTTCACAACTCAGTGAGACCCCGTTTCAAACAATAAAAAGACTAAAAAATAGGGGGTGGAGCTCAGAGGTACAATGCCCCTGGATTCCATCCCTAGTACCACACACACACACACACACACACACACACACACACACACGCAGCACTTTATGTGACATCTAGAAAATGAGAAGTTTTTAAATCAAAGGACCGAGCCAGGCACAGTGGAGCACACCTGTGATCCCAGGACTCGGGAGGCTGGACGGAGGCTCACAGGTTCGCGGCCAGCCTCAGCTACTTAGTGAGACCCGGTTTCAAAATAAAGGATAAAAAATAGGGCTGGCAATGTAGCTCGCAGGTAGAATGCCCCTGGGTTCCATCCCTGGTACCACAAAAATAAATATGTACATAAATATATAAATAGAAAATAAAATAGGGCTGTGTGTGTGTGTGTGTGTGTGTGTGTGTGTGTGTGTATGTCAGAGGTAGAACACCCCTGGGTTCAATCCCAGTAACACACACACGTACACTCAAAGAACTCTCGGCAGAGGGACTACTGGAGATCTGGCTGGAGGCTAAGCCCCCGCCACTGGGAAGGAATCTGCACATTTGGAGGAATGGGGACCCCTGCAATAGAAGACCATGGGCTGGGTCATGAGTGGCACCGACGTCATTCAACTCGGGGCTTAGCTCGGGGCCTTGTGGTCAACACAGGTGCTGTGGTCCATCTCACGCCTACTGGCTCAGTATCTCTGGGCAGGCGTTTGGAATCTGTTATAAGCAATTGCTCGTCGGGATACTTGACGCACGGGGCTTCATAGTATACTCAAGGTCCTGGGCTTGGTCCTCGGTGCAGAGGAAGGCCACAGAAGGGTCTAGAGGGGGGACGCAGTCTGTTTCCCAGGTGTTGATTGGCCTCTGGGGTAGGGACTAAGTTTGTAGTTGACGCAAAGCCAGCGCAGAGGTCCCCGCCGCCTTCCTGCGCAGGCCCGGGCCATCTGTCTGGTCATCTGCCAGCGGCTGGCTGGATCCAGGAGAGACAGGCATGTTGACGCTGGCTCTTGGACTGTCCACCTCTGGGGTCCCAGGTCACCACTGCTACTTTGACATCCCACACAGTCGCTCGTTAACCCAGCGGTTGGTCCAAGGTCACCTCACTGCCCAGGGTGGTTCTGGTGGCCTTGGACCCAAGAGTCCACACGAACCTTTTTGCATTTCTCTGAGTTTCTTCTTGCCCGGTGAGCCTGGGATCTGAGCTCAGCTCAGGGCCGGAATCGTGTTGGCTGAGTCAATCTGACATCGGGCCTAGGTGCATCCATGAGGGCTGCTGGGCAGGACATGGGCCAAGACCGGCCTCCACGCTTCCCCGGCAGAGGCTGTGCTGAGGGGCTCCGGCTGGTGCTCCTCACCTGAGTCCCTCTGTCAAGTAAGGGGAACGTTTTTTCAGTCTCTCCACATTTTGAAAGAGGCTGAAGGAGAGAAAACGCTGTGAATTACAATCAGAGTTACCTGCTGCAGAGCGCTCCAGAGGAGAATTGATCTCAAATCCCCGGCCGCCATTAGTTACAGAGCTCTGGTAGGACTTGCACGTACTCAGCAGAGCACAACTTGGACTCCCACGGGCCGGATGGGAGTCTCCAAACATCAGGGTTCTGTGGACTGCTGGAAGACACAAAGAGAGCCCCCAGCCTCCCTGAGCTCAAAGACATCGAGATCTTTGCTACGCCTCCATTATCCATCCTTCCTTCTTTCTTTCTTTCTTTCTTTCTTCCTTCCTTCCTTCCTTCCTTTCTTTCTTTCTTTCTTTCTTTCTTTCTTTCTTTCTTTCTTTCTTTCTTTCTTTCTTTCTTTCTTTCTTTCTTTCTTCTTTCTTTGGAATTGAACCCAGGGCTATTCTACCTCTGAACTACAGCCCCAGCCCTATTTTTTAAAATTTTTTTTTTTTTTTTTTGGTGGTACTGGGGTTCCTGGAAGCCCTTCTACCTCCGGGCTACACTCCCAGACCTATTTTATATTTTTGAAACAGGGTCTCTTACGCCAGCGCAGCTGGCTTTGAACCTGCGCGATCCTCCTGTCTCTGCCTCCCAAGCGCGGGGATTACAAGCGTGCGCCACCACGCCTGGCTTTTTAAAATTTTTTTAAGTTTTTTATTGAGCATAAATGGTATACATTTAAACTATACTTGATGCCCTCTCCCCCCTCACACCCCTGTTTTCCCTTTCCCCTTCCCAGCACTGAAACAAATGATTGTCCCGGGTAACCATGCCATTGTTAAGTAAAATAAAAAATTATGCGAGTAAAATAAAAAATATGTGAATATGACAGAGTGTGAAAAACATGAGAGAGGTCCGGTACACGTGGCGTGTAAAGTTTTAATGGCACGGATCTCCTGGGGATCAGGGCGAGGCACCGTGGGGCCTGCGCGCCTGTCCGAAGCTAAAGGACGCGGGCTCTCTTTTTCAAGGTATGTGTCTCGCGAGATGGGGGTTTTACTCACAGGAATGCCCAATTCTCGTGGGGGTTTCGGCCCCTCCCTTGCCCTGCAGAGGTCATGTAACACAAAGTCACACGAGTGCAGGGCCAAACTTACCATCCCAGCCTTTTGATGATAGGGATAATGGATGAAGTTGGACCCTCTGGCTTCTTCCTGCTGTCCAGGGTGGGTGTTGTCAGGGGCCCCAGGCCAGGAGGAGCCGGGAGTCCAGTCCCCCAGAAGGGAGGCAGGTGGGTGCATAGCTGCAGTGCGAATTGGAGGTTACCCCGAACAGCTTAGTGATGTGCGCTTGAGGAGGCTTGAACAGGCGAGGGCCTTTTCCAAGGGCACTGTTCCAGTGGCCCTCCTGGCCACACGCCGGGCACAGTCTGATTGGTGGGCGTGGCTTCACTCCACTTCAGGCAGGCTCCTGGAGGTAGTCGTCGTTGCAGTCCTCCACCCCTAGATGGTGCTCCAGAGGGCTGAGCCGCCACCGCCAGCCGAAGGGCAGCTACCAGGGATCTGCCTTTTGGCAACGTCGGAGTGTACACTCCATCTCCGCCTGTTTCTCTCTGGAATTAAAACTTTAGATGCCATGTTAAGATTCTGTCAGCTGCGATGGACCTACACTCACACACAAAGAGAGCGTCCCCGGGCGGGTGTCTGGCAATAATGGCAACGCAAACTCCCCATGGGCAGACAGAGGGTGTCGCCCCAGCCCTGGCCTGGCCCCGGCGTTTCCCGCAGCACCTAGAGTGTGCCCAAGCAGGCCAGAAAGGGAGCCAGAAGCCAAGTGCGTTTAGGACCGTGCGGAGCGGCCGGGCAGCCGCCCAACAAAATTGCAGTCTGGTGGGGGCCAAGATGGCGACTGTGATGTCACCAGGCAGCGACTACGCGCCATCACAAAATGGCGGCTGGCGGGAAAATAGATGGCAGTTGATGGGGGAGAGCATTTGGAGGGATACCAGACCGCTTATAAAAGTTCCTAACTATTCCTGGGCCACCGCAACCCATTTCCCAACTCGTATCAAGGCAGACAGGCGCTCAGGGCATCTGCTAGTATAAAGGTTTGACTTCCCGTAATTGGTTCGCGGGCAGAAATGAAGAACAGGAAATGGGCGTCCCCGATTTCCCTGCTCAATCATTCAGAAACGAAGGTTAAGAGATAGGGAAGAACGTCTTCATTCCTTCTCAAAACCGGAGGATGACCTGGTCATCCGGAGGGTGGTCCCAGTGAACCAGGGGACAATGGGTCACCAAGCGCTTGGATTTTGGGGTCCCAGTGGACCGGAAGACCCAAGTCCGGAACCCGCTAACCAAGGGAAGGAGGCAGTTTACAGAAGTGAAGCGTTGCCAGCCAGCGCTGGCTGCAACAGAAGCGCTGAGGAACTGCTGGGGGCGCGGTGGAGCTGGGGAGCGCAGATGCTGGTGGCTGGTGTGGATGGCACTGGCGGCCAGCACAGGTGGGATCAAACGGTGGCACGCAGGCGGCATGGCTTGCCAGGCCCGCGGTGTGGAGACAAAATGGCTTCCAGGCACGTGGCAGACGCTGAGACTGGGCCCCGAGGAGCACCACCAGTGAGCCCGGCTCGGGCGGGCGGAACGGAGCAGCAGTAGTGAGTGGAGCTGTGCCTGGCGTGGGTAGCTGTGGCGGATGCCGAGGCTGGCCGTGTGCCGCCCAATGAGCCTGGCTCAGCCAGAGGTCCTGGCGGTGACCGGAGCGCCGAGCTGGAATGGCGGTTTTAGGAAGTCCAAGCAGCAGGCAGAGGTCCTGGCCCGCGCAGAGGTCCTGGTCGGCAAGCAGAGCAGGGGCCAACATCACCCAAGGAGCCTGGCTCGGGGTGGGTGGAACTGGCCGCCTGGCGGCTGGCAGAGCCTGCACGCCCTGGCAGTGGTGGCCGCGGCTGTGGTGGCAGTGGAAGATGGCCACCGGCTCTCCGAAAGAGAGCACGTGGGCGGGAAAAGATGGCCTCCGGCTCTCAGCAGAGCGCAGGGCCAGAAAGATGGCCACGGACTCTCAGGAGAGCGCGGGATCAGAAAGATAGCCACCAGCTCTCAGCAGAGCATGGGGCCGGAAAGATGGCCACTGGCTCTCAGCAGAGCGCAGGGCCGAAAAGATGGCCGCGGGCTCTCAACAGATCTTGGGGCTGGAAAGATGGCCACCGGCTCTCAGCAGAGTGTGGGGCCAGAAAGATGGCCGTGGACTCTCAGCAGAGCCTGGGGCGGGAGGAAGGCTGCCGGCTCTCCCGGAGAGCGTGGGGCTGGGGAAGAAGGCTTACAGTACGGGCAGGCACGGGGCAGCAGCGGCGGCAGTGGTGGGAGCAACGCCTGCAAGCAGAGCGCTGGTGTGGGACCTCACAGTCGAGCTGCTGGTGGGTCGGAGAGTCCAGGGCTCAAAAAGAGAGTAAAAATAAAAAGAGAAAAAAGAAGAAAAAAAGAAAAAAAAGGGGAGGGACCCAAGAGTTCTCCCGGTTCGGCACCAAATGTTAAGTAAAATAAAAAAATTATGCTAGTAAAATAGAAAATAAGTGAGTACGGCGGAGTGTGAAAAACACGAGAGAGGTCCGGTACACGTGGCATGTAAAGCTTTAATGGCACGGGTCTCCCGGGGATCAGGGCAAGGCACTGTGGGGCCCACGTGCCTGTCCGAAGCTAGAGGACACGGCCTCTCCTTTTCAAGGTATGCATCTCGTGGGATGGGAGTTCACTCGTGGGAACGCCCAATTCTCGTGGGGGGTTTCGGCCCCTCCCTTGCCCTGCAGAGGTCATGTGACACAAAGTCACACGAGTGCAGGACCCAACTTATCATCCATATTCATAATTTTACATATATTCGGATGTGGACCCTCATTAATCAAGTTCAGCCTTCCTCCTCCTCTATCTTTCCATTCAAGCTTTGCTGGTATTTCCCCTCCATTATCTGGAGTCCCACTGGTATCCTCTAGATTCCCTAGTTCGGGCATATTAGCGGAAACATATGTACCTTCTCCTTCTGTGCTTGTCCCAGCCCTATTTTTTATTCTTTATTTTGAAACAGGGTCTCACTGAGTTGCAGAAGGCCTCACTAAGTCGCTGAGGCTGTCCGTGAACCGCGATCCTCCTGTCTCAGCCTCCCGAATGCTGGGATGACAAGCGTGCGCCACCACGCCGAGCTCAAAAAAGTAGTTTATAGCATAATTAAGTTGTAAGGATATTTTTAAGATTTTGGCTAGGAGTTCTTTCTTAGATAAATATATTTTCTTTGAATCTCTGGCTTGATTTTTTATTTCCTTCTGTATGTCTCACAAATCCAATTTTAAATTATAATTGTCTCATTTATCAACTTTTTTATGATCTTTGTCTTATCCTAGAAATTCTTGCCTACCTAATAGTAGAGATTTATTTATTTATTTATTTATTTATTCATTCATTCATTCATTCATTCAGAGGATTGAACTCAGGGGCATTCTACCTCCGGGATACATCCCTGGCCTTGTGTTTTATTTTTATTTTGAAACAGGGTCTCACTAGTGTAGCGTTGAAAATGAGTCGGGGAATCACAAAGAAGGCAAAACCCAGCCAAGTTTTTGTTTGAGACCAGGTGTCTTAAACTGACACCTTTGGGTGAGGTCTGCCTACCATGGGGGAAGGGACCAACGATCAGGCAGCAGGATCAGAGTCACTGTCAGCAGAGTCACACCCCAGAGAGGAAGTGAGGGTATTTATGTAGCCAGGGCCTTGGGGTGGGGCTAGCAGCTTGGGAACGGCGGTCCTCTCTCGATATCTGGAGTCTCGGGACATCTCCGCTTCTGGCTTCCGGGGTTTAGTCTCCTGTCCCCTGAGGGGAGGTGGAGGGACCCAGCCCTATTTGTTTTTTTATTCTTTATTATTGAAACAGGGTCTCACTGAGTAGCTGAGGCTGGCTTCAAACCCGCGCAATCCTCATGTCTCAGCTTCCCAAATGCTGGGATTACAAGCGTGTGTCACCACGCCTGGCTCTGGCTATTATTTCTTTGAAACAGGGTCTTGCTAAGTTGCTGAGGCTGGCTTTGCACCTGTGATCCTCCTGTCTCAGCCTCCTGAGTGTTACGGTTTGGCGCCCTTTGAAAGAGGTAAACTAGAGCTCAGAGCAACGCACCACGCCACAGAGTGGCACAGTGGGATGACCCAAAACAAAGTCAGCCCCGCGTGGGCGCCAAATATGTTACGGTTTTGGGAGGATGGCCCGGGAACCTCTGCGAGGGTCCCGGACACACTTTCTCCCAACCCATAACAAAACCCAAAACAACCAAAAACAGAAAAACTGCGGGTTCTTGTCCTAAGCTAAGAATAAATATGCATAGCTTGGACAGTTGCTGAAGATTTAAAGAAGTTTATTAAAAAGATAGAAATACAGAAAATAGTTACAGCCCATGCCAAGATGGCATGAGGGGGGAGGGTGGCCCGGGCCAACTCACCACTCCCAAGATACAGCACGTGGACTGGAATTTTTATACCCATGACCTCCATCTTGTTTACGTAATTCTGATGCCCCTGTAAGGTACCTCCCCTTAACCCTGTAAGGTACCTCCCCCAGCAAGGTGTGGCAAGGTGCCTCCTTTCATGAAGGTCGACCCCTCCTACCATCTTAGCTAGCTTATCTAATCATGTAGATCTGTCTTTAGATAGAGAAAGGCCTAGTTCTGCTCTCCTATTGACTTGTTAATCACCTTTAGCTAGGTTAATTTACAATGGAATAGTTGCCTGCTTTTAGGCAGAAACCAAGTCCTTGCACAGATTTGCCCCTCACCCAACTTTTGAAATATATTAATAATCAGAGCTTTCTCAAACCTTCCTCGGCCATTCCCAATACTGGAACACTGAGCGCTGGATTACAGGGGTGTTTCACCACGTCCAGCTCGCACTTGTTTTTGCTTTCGGTGCTTTCTCTGTCTGTGTTTCTTTTCCTTTTCTTATAATGACCCTGGCCATATTGGATTATGGACCCACAGGCCCCAGTATGAACTTATCTTAGCTAATTGCATCTGCATGACCTTATTTCCAAGTAAAGTCACTGTCTTGGGTACTAAAGATGAGGGCTTAAGCATCTTTTGGGGCAGAGGACAAAATCCAACCTATTTTGTCGTCTTAAAGAATTACTGGAGGACCCAGTTTAAAGTTCACCTTCAGCTATGCATGGTGGCGCAGGCCTGTAATTTCAATACTTGGGAGACTGAGACAGGAGGATCGCAGGTTTGAGGTCAGTCTCAGCAACTTAGCAAGGCTCTCAGCAACTTTGTGAGACTCTGTTTCAAAATTAAAAAATAAGACAGGGCTGCGGGTATAGCTCAGAGGTAGAACGCCCCAGGTTCAGTCCCTAGCACAAAACAAAAGTTTATCTTCTTGGTTGTTTGTTCTGAACACCCCGGGAGAAACGAGCCCTTCCTTGTCATATTCATGGAATTTTTGCATTCCTATAAAATAATCTACCACATTGAGGGCAGAAGCCATGGCTTTATCTGGGAATAGGGCTTCGCATCCCAGACTCTCACTTAGATTGGCTCCCTCCCTCGGGGATTTCAGGCACGTATGGTGGATTGTAGATTTGTAGATAAATGAAAAAGGCGAGGAAGCTTTGGGGACTCTGCCTTATTTATTTTTCTATTTTAGGACTTTTTATCATTAAGAACTACTTAGGCCGGGCGTGGTGGCTCAGGCTTGTAATCCCAGCACCCAACTCTTGTAAGCTTTTGCACAACCTTGGCATCCCATCCTACTCCCTAGCGGGATTCTCCTCATAAGGCCAGAGCCCAGGAACGAGCGCCTCTCAGGCCTCTCCCCACCTCTTACAAAGCCACCAGCGCCATCCTGGGCCACCCCGTGACCTCACCTGACCCCAGCTGCCCCTCAGCGCCCCAGCTCCAGACACCATCAGCGCCTGGAGGTGGAGATTAAGCTCCAGCTCGTGGGGGACAAAATGACACCATAGCACCCGGCTACCTCCTGCTTGTCCTTCGAGGTTGGACAAAGTGTCACCTTTGCTGGGGGCACGTCCCTCGTGCCACATAACTCAAAAGTCTAGAGTCTAGAAGGTATGAGTCCAGCACAATTGTTTATCACGCTGTGTATTCAATTACCAGAAGTTATTTATGTTAAAGTAACTGCATAGACTCTGGGGTTATCAAGAATAGAACATTCCTGAAAACAGGTATACTTCCTAAGGAAACTGGGCCCAATTCTTTTTTTTTTTTTTTTTGTGGTACTGGGGATGGAACCCAGGGACATTCTGCCTTCGAACTACAACCCCAGCCCTATTTTTTATTCTTTATTTTTGAAACAGGCTCTCACTAAGTTGTGGAGGACCTCACTAAGTAGCTGAGGCTGGCCTCGAACCACGATCCTCTGGTCTCAGCCTCCTGAATGCTGGGATTACAAGCGTGTGCCACCACTCCCGGCATAGGGCTCTTTGTTTTTTATTGAGCCTGTTAGATTAAGTCTTTTTTTAAACATAAAATAGTTTTATTGAGATAAAACTTAGTTGTCATACCATTTGCTTATTTAAAGTGTTTGATGGACAAAGGCATGGTGGTGCACACCTGTAATCCCAGTACTTGGAAGGCTGAGACAGGAGGATTATAGGTTTGAGGCCAACCTCAGCAATCTAGTGAGACTGTGTTTCTGAACAAAAAATTTAAAAGGGCTGGGGGGTGTAGCTTGGAGGTAGAATACTCCTATTACTACAAACAAGGAGAAATACACACACACACACACACACACACACACACACACACACACACTCAGTGGTTTTAGTATATTCAAAAAATTATGCAATTATGGCCCAAGAGAGTCACATGTCCCTGAGCGGACTCCTCCCTTTCTCACCCCTCACCCTTACACACCCAATTTTTTTAAATTTTCCTGCACTGAGTCTCAAACACTCTGAGCATTAGATGTCCTCCCTCCCGGCCCTGCCTTGTATGTCAGCTCTGAACTTCTGTGTGGGTGAGGCGATTTTTTCCAGACGGAGCTGGAGGGAGGATGGGTGTATCTATCTGTTTTCGGTTGCTAATAACACACCGCCACAGCCCGGGTGGGTTATAATGAAAAGAGGTTGACTTTGGCTTGTGCTTCAGGCCGCCTCTGCTGGTGATCTGGCTGCTGCCAAAGTCCTGAGGAGGCACAGGGCAGCCCGGATGAGAGACAAGGAGCGTGTGCGTGCGTGCGTGCGTGTGTGCGCGCGTGCGTGTGTGTGTGCGTGTGTGTGTGTGTGTGTGTGTACTGGTCTTTCTCCCCCTTTTAGAAATTTTTTTGGTACTGGAGATTGGACTCAGGGCATCCTACCTCTGAGCTATACCCCCAGCCCTATTTTACTTTTAGTTTTGAAACAGTCTCAAGAGGTGGCTGAGTCTTTCCAAGTGCTGAGGCTCTGGCTTCAAGCCTGCAATCCTCCTGTCTCGGCCTCCCAAGTCCTGGGATTATAGGTGTATGCCACCATACCTGGCTCATCTTTTATTTTTATTTTAAAATTTAAAATTGATTTTATTTTAAAATTCTCCTTGGAGAGAAACTGGGTGGAACTGCACTATCCTAGGTCATTCCAAGGAGCTCACTTACTTCTTAGACACTTGGGTGTTTCCATCTATGAAATGAGAATCGTACCTTTCTTGAAGAATAGTATGTGTTTTATAGATGCTAGGAGTTATTATTTTTATCCAGAGTGGGGTCATCAGAAAGTCTTCATATAAAAGAAAAGAGATGGTTGGGTATAATGGTATATGCCTGTAATCTCAGTACTTGGGAGGCTGAGACAGGAGGATTGCAGGTTCAAGCAATTTAGCGAGGCTCTTTTTCAAAATAAAAAAAATAGAATAGGAGCTAAAATAAAATAGGAGGTAGACATGATGATCTATCCCTGTAATCTCAATACTTGGGAGGTTGGGACAGGAGGATTCAGGTTCAAGGACAGTCTCAGCTAGTAGTGAGACTCTCATCAAATTAGTAAGACCCTGTTTCAAAATAAAAATAAAAGGCCACCGAGGCCGGGATCGGAGCCTGCCGAGGGGTTAGGCCAGTGCCGGGGCCTGCGAGGCTGGGATCGAAGCCTGTCATGAGGCTAGGCCGGTACTGGGGCCTCTGAGGCCAGGACAGGAGCCTGCCGAGGTGTCAGGCCGGTGCCAGGGCCAGCAAGGCTGGGATTGGAGCCTGCCGTGAGGCTAGGCTAGTGCTGGGGCCTCCAAGGCTGGAATCGAAGCCTGCTGAGGGGTTGGTAAGTGCTGGGGCCAGCTAGGCTGGGATCGGAGCCTGCCGTGAGGCAAGGCTGGTGCTGGGGCCTCTGAGGCCAGGATCGGAACCTGCCGAGGGTTCAGGCCAGTGCCAGGGCCAGTGAGGTCGGGATCAAAGCCTGCTGTGAGGCAAGGCTGGTGCTGGGGCCTTCGAGGCCAGGATCGGAGCCTGCCGAGGGGTCAGGCCAGTGCTAGGGCCAGCAAGGCTGGAATCAAAGCCTGCTGTGAGGCAAGGCCATTGCTGGGGCCTTTGAGGCTGGGATTGGAGCCTGCCGAAGGGTTAGGCCGGTGCTGGAACCAGCAAGGCCGGGATTGCAGCCTGCCATGAGGCAGGGCCAGGGCTGGGGCCTCTGAGGCCAGGATCAGAGCCTGTCAAGGGGTTAGGCCTGTGCCCTGACCAGCAAGGCCGGGATTGGAGCCTGCCGTGAGTCTAGCCTGGTGCTGGGGCCTCCAAGGCCGAGATCAGAGCCTGCCGAGGGGTTAGGCCGGTGTCGTGGCCAGCGTAGTTGGGATTGGAGCCCGCTGTGAGGCAAGGCCACTACTGAGGGCTCCGAGGCCGGGATCGGAGCCTGCTGAGGGGTTAGGCTGGTGCCGGGGCCAGCAAGGCCAGGATCGGAGCCTGCTGTGAGGCAAGGCCGGTGCTGGGGCCTCTGAGGCTGGGATTGGAGGCTGCCGAGGGGTGAGGCTGGTGTCGGGGCCAGTGAGGCCGGGATCGGAGCCTGCCATGAGGTAAGGCCGGTGCTGGAGCCTCTGAGGCCGGGATCGGAACCTGCCAAGGGGTTAGGTCAGTGCTGTGGCCAGCAAGGCCGAGATTGGAGCCTGCCAAGGGGTGAGGCTGGTGCTGGGGCCAACGAGGCTGGCATCAGAGTCTGCCGGGAGGCCAGGCCAGTGCCAGGGCCATCAAGAGTAGGATTGGAACTTGCAATGCAGCATACACAAAGAAATATCACAGAAAATAAAAAACCAGATGCTTTCCCTAATATGCAAAAACTAGGAAGAAATGGGTAATAGGAGGAAATCTAGTGGAAGAAAGGGCCCTATGGAGGAGTAATTAAGGTGACCAACCAGAGGGGATGGGATGGGGGAGGATGGAATCTCTTTAAAGCTCATGATGTATGTAAACCAATATATCAAAGTTAATCACCAATCACACATGGGATTGAGGGAGGGGGAGGGAATGGGATGGGGATTGGATGAGGGCTAATTGGATGATATGTGCTTGCATATCCTCACAAGTCTTGTATTCCATTGTGATGTATGACTACAATGCATATATATATTAGGGCTGAGGGTGGAGCTCTTAGGTAGAATGTCCATGGGTTCAATCAACAGTGCCATAATAAAAATAAAATAAAATAAAATAACATAGGACTGGATGTGTGGCTCAGAGGTAGAATGCCTCTGGGTTCAATTCCCAGTGCAAAGAGAGAAAAAGAGAGAGCTGATCTGTCTGGCTGCCATGAATCAAGTGCCAACACATTTCTAGAAATCATCAGTGGCTCTGTGTGCGAGGGCTTCACTTAATGAAGTGAAATTCTTTTTATTTTAATTTTTTATTGGTGCATTATATTCAAACATCATATTGGGGTAAAAAACTTGTGTGTACAAACATGTACTCATCGCTGATTTAACCCCTACCCAATTCCCACCCCATTCCCTCCCCGTCCCTCCTTCCCTTGCTTGGCTTAGTGATTGACTTCAATATGTTTAAGTACATTGTGTGTTTTAGAGATTTTCCTCTTCCCCCCTCCTTTCTCCTCCTTTAGGTTGTCTTGTTTGCTCCTCCATAGGATTTCCTTTTTCATCTAGAGGTCCTCCTATGACCCATTTCTCCCTAACTCTCGTATATTAGGGTAAGCATCTGATTTCTTATTTTTTGTGACTGACTAATCTCACTTAGCATAATGTCCTCCAGTTCCATCCATTTCCCTGAAAATGATGTAATTGAGTTTTTTTAATGGCTGAGTAAAATTCCATTGTGTAAATATCCCACGGTTTTGTAATCCATTCATCTGTTGATGGGCATCTTGGCTGGTTCCATAGTTTGGCTATGGTGAATTGTGCAGCTATGAACATAGATACACATGCATTAGTTTGGTAGTTTGGTTTCTTTTCTTTTGGGTAGATACCCAACAGTGGTATTGCTGGATCAAATGGTAGATTTGTTCCCATTCTTCTGAGGATTCTCCATACTGTTTTCCAAAGTGGTTGCACTAATTTGCAATCCCGCCAACAATGTCTTAGAGTTCCCACTTCTCCACATCCTTGCCAACATCTGTTGTTGTTTGTGTTTTGAATGATTGCCATTCTAGTTGGAGTTAGGTGAAATCTCAGGGTAGTTTTGATTTGCATCTCTCTGATTGCCAGTGATGTTGAGCATTTTTTCATGCATTTATTGGCCATTTGGATTTCTTCTTTTGTGAAGTGTCTATTTAGTTCATTTGCCCATTTTGTTATTGGATGCTGTTTTCTTAGTGTTGAGTTTCTTGAGTTCTCTGTATATTCTAGATATTAGTCCTCTATCAGAGGTGTAGGTGGCAAAAATCTTCTCCCATTCTGCTGGCTCTCGATTGAGGATCCTGACAGTTTCCTTTGCTGAACAGAAGCTCTTCAGTTTCATGAAATCCCATGTATTGATTCTCCTTTTAATTTGTTGTGCGTTTGGGGTCTTGTTGAGGAAGGGAAGTGAAATTCTGATAAAGCTACAATTCGCATCTTCCCGGTTTGGGGAAGTACACCTGGGAGCCACGTCCCAGAGAAAGAGAAAGAGAAAGAGAAAGAGAAAGAGAAAGAGAAAGAGGAAGAGAAAGAGAAAGAGAGCCGGACGTGCTTCAAATCAGAAGGGGAGAGAGGCTCGGTCCTCCCCATCCTTCTTGGCGTCCTCAACCGCCGAGTTGGAGTCTGACTGCGAGGGTGCCAGCCGGGTGCTGTTGCCGCAGTTAACTTTCTGCAGTTATGTCTGTCATCGGTAACAGAGAAAGGACGGTGGGGTGTGGAGAGGGTGAGCGTTGCATAGGTAAGCAGGAAAACGAATCCAGGTAGAAAACAGCAGGCACAAAGAAGAGTCTAGCTGTCTTTATCAAAACTGATTTTTAACCGGACAGGCCTCTATCTGCATTTATAAATCTAGGTCAGATGGGGAAACCGCGTCCACTCAGACCAGCCCGGTCAGCGCCCAGCAGACATCACCAATCAATCACAGAGACCCGGCCCCCCGGGCAGCCACTACCAGTCAATGGACTCCATCCATCACCTCTGTGCCAGTTGATAAGCCCAGGGCATACATTTCCTGGCATTAATTAGCTTACTTAATTCCAGAGAATTTTTCACCTGCTGTTTGTCCCCAAGCTGCAGCGGCTCGTGGGCTATTTTAGTAACTGCCTGGTGCATCTGCAACCTGACGACACCAGCTACTGATGGCGCTCCGTGCACGAGGCTCTCTGCATTGAATTCTACAAATGTTAGCTTTCGAGGTGACCAGAGCTCACCTGGGTAAGATGCTAAGAGGGGGAAGAGCTCTGCTTCTGATGTGTCGGGAGATGACTGCGCTAGTGAGTATGGCTACTCAGTGCATGCGCTGCGTGTGTATTACTAGGTGACGCGGGAACCGAGAGGAGTTATTATCCTTAAAAACACATTTATGGGGAGAAACAAGGAAATATGCAGGAAAACATGTGCATGTGTGTGCACACATGTACACGTGTGCCTACATGCATATGTGTCTACATGTATATGCATGTGTACATGTATACACACACATGGGTGTGCATCTATGTGTGTGCATGTGTTTATGTAGTGCAGGTGTGTGCATATGTGTCTATGTCTGCATGTGTGTCTGCATGTGTGCATGGCATGTGCATGCATCTGTGTGCATGTGTGCATGTATATGTGTACATATGTATATGTGCGTCTACATGCATGCACAACATGTGTATGTAAGGTATGCATCTGTGTGCATGTGTGTATGTATATGTGTACATATGTATATGTGTGTCTACATGCGTGCATGGCACGTGCATGTAAAATATGCATGTGTGTGCATATGTGTGAATGCACATGCGTGTACATGTATGTGTACATGCCTGGACAGAAAGTGAGAGGGCATTTAAGCAAAATCATGTGTTCACACTCGTTGGCTCTGGGTCACACTCCTTGACTACGGGTTAACACTCATGGGCTGTGGGTTCATACTCGTCTGTGGGATTCACACTTGTTGGCTGTGAGGAAGGGTACCCAGGGGTTCATTCTCTCAACTTTTCTATGTGTTTGAAGCTTTTTACAATAAAAACATTAGAGGGAGAGTGGAATAAAACACATATGGAGAATAGAGATATTTTAAAACAAAAACAAAAACCACTTTCTCCACGGGCTCTTGGTCACTTTTGTTTTTATTATTTTTTAACTTTTATTGATACCGGGCATGGTGGTGCACACCTGTAATCCCAGTACTTGGGAGGCTGAGACGGGAGGAATGCAAGTTCAAGGCCAGCCTCAGCAACTTAGTAAGACCTTCAGCTACTTAACAAGACTCTGTTTCAAAATGAAAAGAGCTGGTGGGCCAGTATGTTGGTGCACGCTTGTAATCCCAGTACTGGGGAAGCTGAGACAGGAGGATCCAGGGTTCGAGGCCAGCTTCAACTACTTAGTGAGGCCCTCTGCAACTTAGTAGAACTTGTTTCAAAATAAAAAATAAAAATAAATAAAAAATAGGGCTTGGGGTGTAGCTCGGAGGTAGAATGCCCCTGAGTTTGAGCCTCAGTACCAATCAACCCCAAAGAAGCCCCGTTAAGGGCCCTGGAACAGGTGCCAGGGATTCCCCACCTGTCTTCTCCCGCCCTTATCAGCTCAGCTGCTACTTTGTGGGTGGGTAATCAGTGCCAACTCGGAGCAGACTTGAAAATCAAGTAAACACGAACATACATTAATATTAACCAAAGAACAAATATTTGTGCAGCTCCCTTGGCCCTTGTGTTTACCTTGGCTCTGAGAAGCGTGGTTAGCAGAAGTAACATCAAACAAGAGGCGCTTCCCGTCATCGCTGGAGCCGCACCGGGCTCCCACACCGGCCCTGGCCGCTCCCTGCTGCCGAACCCAGCGAGATACACAGGTGTCAGAACACAAGATGTCCCAGCTGAAACATATGTCATTTTAATAAAAAAAAAGTATTCGTGTGTGTGTGTGTGTGTGTGTGTGTGTGTGTGGTGCTTGGGATGGAACCCAGAGGCATCCTACCCCCGAGCTACATGACAACTGTTTTTCTGTTTTTGTTTTTTTGCGGTACTGAAGATGGAGCCCAGGGGCATTCTACCTCTGAGCTACACCCCCAGCCCTATTTTTTATTCTTTATTCTGCTATAAGGTCTCACTAAGTTGCAAAGGGCCTCAGTAAGTAGCCGAGGCTGGCCACGAACCTGGGATCCTCCTGTCTCAGCCTCCCAAGTGCCGGGATGACAAGCGTGCGCCACCACGCCCGGCAACATGGTGCATGCGTCCCCGCCATGCTCGGCCTGGCTCGCTCTCTGCAGAGCTAGCTGACGCTGAGCCTTGCCCCCCACCGTGAGGTCGTTTGGTTCAATTAATGAATATTTGCAGAAACATGCTAAATCCCAGTTGCTTCCCCACTGAACTCCAAACAAGAGGAACAGCTTTTGTTTCGCATCTGAAAATAGTTCGGCTCCTGGAGGATATTTTCCCCCCCTGAGAAGGAGGAGGAGGAGGAGGAGGAGGCGCGGTGGGAGATGGCATGGTCTGGCTCTGCCTGCGAGACAGCTGTGCCCGTACTGGTGAGCAGATTCCCCAGCTCTGACCTTCAGCAGTTGGAGACAGACCAGCAGGACATCTCACTTGTGCCTGAAATCTTAAGTACACACACGGGCGTGTACACACACACATGTGCGCATGCCATGTGTACACACACACACACTTGCACGCGTGTGCACACCACACACACACATACACGTACACGCACATACACAAGCACATGCATGCTGCGCAGCTGAGGCTCCCCCATCCCTCCCGGTGGCAGACAGGAACAGACCGTCCTGGGCTTGTCCTCTCTGGAGGACTCCGGGGCTGGCTGGGCCGAGAGGCGGGGCGGGGGGTGTCTCAGTGGTGGGAGACACAGTCTCCCGTTTTGCTAATAGGGGATTTGGAAAAAGCACCTCAAAAAGATGGTTGCAAACAGGAGACGCAGGGACGCACACAGCGTGCAGCTCTGTCTCTGGCGGGGGCGGGTGAGGACTCCAGCAGGTTTGGAGAGAGAGGGAGAGAATGCCGGCTCCAAGGTGCCCTCTGCGAGCTGGCTCGCCTCTCAAGACAAATGGAGCACGCCTGCACACTCTTCTCCTCTCTGCGGGGAAGGCAGACGCCAGCAGGCAGCAATCCGAGCACCACACTCCCTGCCCAACGAGGCTCGGGTCCTTTATTTTTTCGTAAATTATTTATTATTTTTATGGAGGTCAAATGTACATACCTAAAATCTATCATTTTAGCTGTGTGTGTGTGTGTGTGTGTGTGTGTGTGTGTGTGTGTGGTGTTGGGGATTGAACCCAGGGGCATTCTACCTCTGAGCCACACCTCTAGCCCTGTTTTATTTTTATTTTGAAACGGGACCTTGCCAGGTTGATGAGGGTCTCACTACTTGCTGAGGCTGTCCTTGAACCTGCGATCCTCCTGTCTCAGCCTCCCCAAATTCTGGGATTACAGGCGTGAGTCACCAGGCCCCTGGCCGATCTTAAGCATTTTCAAATGTATAATTTAGTGGCATTAAGTACTCTCACATTCTTGTGCAAACATCACCACTATCTATCCACAGAACACTTTTTCATTTTGCAAAACTGGAACCCCGTTCTCACTAGATATCAAGTCCCATCCTCCCTCCTTAACCTCATAGAAGGACTCTCTATGTGTGAAGTCATGCAATATTTGTTCTCTTTTGAGTTTTTTTTTTTGTTTATAACATTTCAATTTTCATTCATGCTGAAAGTGGGTGTCAGAAGCCCTTCCTTCCTTTTCTGGGCTGAATAATATTCTATCGATTGGATATACCCTCTTTTAATTATCCATTTCCCCACCAGTGGACACTTGGGTTACTTCCACCTTTCGGCAATTGGGAATAACAGTTTATCTATGAACATGGGTTTATTTCAATTTCTTTGTAAAAATTCTAGTCCTCAGTTGATTTTCTTTCTCCTGGAAGCTATTTCTCATAACAATCTGGTGGACACAGTCTAGGAGGGCGAAGCTTGTAAGTTTTGCATGACATTGGGAAGTCCATTTGTCAGACTCCAGACACACAAGCAGTCCTCCTTCCCTTCTAAGAAGAGGCCTATGCTGTGGGAACCATATGTCCCTGTTTGCCCAGACGGCCTTGGGACACACCTGTTGCCCCCGTGTAATTATTGCTGGAACACATCTGTGCTCTCAGCTGGATCCTGGGTCGGGAGAGAAATTCTGTGGTTGTGCTATTTACGGAGAGAGTTGTAAACTGACACAGAACTTACACCTTTCAGTGGGACTTACTGACAGAAGACAGTGGTTCTTAAATGAGGAAGGGAGCCGGGCGTGGTGGCGTACTCTTGTAACCCCAGCATTCGGGAGGCTGAGACTGGAGGATCGCGGTTCGCGGACAGCCTGAGCTACTTAGTGAGGCCCTCTGCAACTCAGTGAGACCTGGTTTCAAAATAAAGAATTAAAAATTAAAAATAGGGCAGGGGGTGTAGCTTGGAGGTTGAATGTCCCTGGGTTCCATCCCCAGACCTTCAAAATAAATAAATAAATACATAAGTAAATAAATAAATAAAATAAAAATTAAAAAAATGAAGGGGGTGGATTTTTACTAGGGGACATTTGCAATGTGTTGAGATTTATTTATTTATTTATTGGTACTGGGGATTGGATCCAGGGGCATTTATCTCTGAGCTATATACCTTTAGCCCTATTTTACTTTTTATTTTGAAACAGGGTCTCACAAAGTTGCAGGAGGGCCTCACTAAGTTACTGAGGCCGGCTTGAACTTGCGATCCTTCTGTCTCAGCCTCCCAAGTCCTAGGATTCCAGGCGTGCGCCACCACACCCAGCCGTGTGGAGATATTTTTCATCCTCACAACTTGGCCAGGGGCAGCCGGAGACCAGGGATGCTGCTCTACGTCCTTCAGCCCAGCCCCGGCCCCAGAGAAGTGCCCGGCCCCAGAGTCCATGGTGCCAAGGATGAGAAACCCTGGCTTAGGAGATGCATGGACGAGCCGGGCACGGTGGCGCACACCTGTGATCCCAGTGCCTGGGAGGCTGAGGCAGGAGGATCGCAGGTTCAGAGCCAGCCGCAGCTACTTAGTGAGGCCTCGTTTCAAAACAAAATATAAAATAGGGCTGGGGGTGTAGCTTGGAGGTGGAATGGCTCTGGATTCAGTCCCCAATAAAACACACACAGGAAGGAAGGACTGACATTGGATTTTGACAGGGAGCCGGGAGATGGACTGGGCTCCCCCTGCAGCCTCCCCAGCCGGCCCCTCTGCAAGCCGCCTGGCCCGGTGTGCAGTGGGCTAGCTCCAGCCCACCGCTGAACCCCCGGGTGTCCACTTTGAACTCAAAGTACCTGCTAAACCAGGCGCAGCGGCGCACGCCTGTGATCCTAGTGATCGCAGCGCTTGGGAAGCTGAGACAGGAGGGTTGCAGGTTCCGGGACAGCCTCAGCAAGTAGTGAGGCCCTCATCAACCTAGCAAGGCAGTGTTTCCAAATAAAAATAAAATAGAGCTGGGGCGTGTAGCTTGGAGGTAGAATGCCCTGGATTCGAACCCCAGTGCCAATTAATTAATTAATTAAATAAATGAAACAAAATAAAGTGGCTGCCGGATGGCACAGGCTCAGCTCTGTGCCACGAGATAGCTCGCATAGGTTGCTATCTTCTGAACTCATCTGAGACGAGACGGGGACCCCTGTCCCCCCGGATCCCAGAGGCCAGAGGCGCAGGCTGGGGAGTAACCACGCCCACAGGGCCTTTCCCAAAGGCGCTTTTGTCCGACGCTAACGATGGGCGCAGCGCAAGAGACTCCTGCGCTGGTTCGAATCACCAATTGATATTCCCAGAACACCCAAGTGACGTGCGGCTTTTACCGTCCTGCTTTCTGCATTCAGCGGCGCTCGGGGTGAGGGGCGGATGCAGGGCGCACGGGCTCCTGTCCTCTCCTGTCCCCTGTGACTGCGCTCTTAGTATGCCTGCGGGTCCCCGCGCCGGTGATGTAACCGCCCCGGTCAGGCAGCTCCCCTGGCCCGTCTGGACTGTCTGCGAAGGCTCCCTGTTGGCTCTGCATAAATGTTCGTGAACGATGAGGTCAGACGAAACAGAAACAGCAGACTTCAGCTAGGGATCGTTATGAACACAGGCCCAGCCTTCCGCCCATGCCGGGCCAGGACAGTCCTGTCAAGGGTACGCAAAAAATCCTGCTTCAAAGATCAGAAGGAGCTTGTTATCCTGGGGCTTGGGAGGCTGAGACAGGGGGATCGAAGTTTCGAGGACAGCCTCAGGAATGTAGTGAGGTGCTCAGCAACCTAGGAGACCCTGTTTCAAAAAAAAAAAAAGAAAATTTAAAAAGGGCTGGTGGGTATAGCTTGGAAGTAGAACAGCCCTGGGTTTAATCCCCAGTGCAAAAGAAAGAGAGAGAGAGAGAGAGAGAGAGAGAGAGAGAGAGAGAGAGAGAGAAAGAAAGGAGAAAAGAAATCAGCCAGAGCTTCAAAGAAATCATGCCTTGAGAAAGGTAAAATATATACCTGAAAGGGGGAATCTGAGCCTGGGTGACAAACGTGCCCTGTCTCCCTAACCATGGGGCCCAATTTACATCACCCTGGCAATTTTCCTAAATGTAGTGGAGCCTGGAGAGAAATCTTTATGCTAATAAGAATATTTGCAAGCCATTTTTTTATGTTACTGGGGATGGAACCCAGGGGCATTGTACTCTGAGCTACACCCCTAGCATTATTTTTTTATTCTTTATTTGGAAACAGGGTCTCACTGAGTTGCTGAAGGCCTCGCTAAGTAGCCGAGGCTGGCCGCGAACCTGCGACCCTCCTGTCTCAGCCTCCTGAATGCAAGCCCGGCTGCAAGCCAGTTAGTATTGTTGCTGCTGTGGCTTCTGTACTGATGAACTGGAAAATCAAAATGACCACAGAACTCACCTTGCCAGGGGAACAGGGACCGCGCAGGGGCCCAGAGTTCTTTTCATTAGTACCTGGGTCACACAGGGCTCGGCTTCTGGCGAGGGGGAGGGGGCGTCGCTTCAGTTACAGACAAAATAGATGACTAGTCTGGTACCAATTAACCTCCCTTTAATTGATAATTAATTTTAAAACCTATTTACTCTCCCCGGAGCAGCTGAGACTTTAAAGAGACCACTTTGAACATAAATGGAAAATCAAGTCCTCTCTCAGGAAAGGAGCGGGGAGGGGGATCCTCTGGGGAGTCAGGAAGGTTGGCCCCTTGGACCGCCGTTTTATTAAGGTATTCTGGGTACTCATAAAGGGGGCAGACCAAAGTCACAGGGTAGTGACGGCTGCCTTGAAGGTCACTGTCTCTTTAAGGACACCGCCCCCATTCCTTGGTTGGGGGACTAACTGTCCCTGTGAACCGGGCACTGAGGGGTTCTTGGGTCAGGGGATTTAGGGTGCTGAAATTGTGAGAGCCTTAGGTGGGTGTGGCGGTGCACACCTGTAATCCCAGTACTTGGGAGGCCGAGATGGGAGGATTGCAGGTTCGAGGACAGCCTCAGCAACTTAGCGAGGCTCTCAGCAACCTAGAGAGATCCTGTTTCAAAATCAGAAGGCCCGCTCTTGGGAGGTGGAGACAGGAGGACTGCGCAGGTTCGAAGCCACCCTCAGCTACTTTGCCTTGACCTGCGATCTTCCTGTCTCAGCCTCCCCAGTACCAGGGATTACAGGTCTTTGCCGCCATGCCCCATGAGAAGGTCTTTTTCATTGCCAGTGGGCGCTGGAGTGGAAGAGGGGGTTTCACTCAGCTCTTAGGGTCACCGACAGCTTCTACTCTGGCTCATATGAGCAGAAAAGGGATTTATTTGTTCAAGACTGTGAGGTCACTCACAAAATAATTATGAGACTTGGTCAGAGCCAGACTTGAAGCTCCCAAGCGCAGTCCAAGCCGAGCTGATGCCAAGTGCCAGGCGCTCTCCGTGTCCCATCTCGACCAGGCCACCTCTGGACCACTGCCCCGCCGCCGGCATCTGGCGGCGGTGCTACCACCATGGCAGCAAAAACGAGCATTCTAGCCAGGCACAGCGGTGCGCGCCTAAGATCCTGGTACTTGGGAGGCTGAGGCAGGAGGATCGCAGGTTCGGGGACAGCTGCAGGAAGACCTAGTGAGATTCCCAGCAAGCCAGGGAGACCCTGTTTCAAAACAAAATAATGAGCCGGGCGTGGTGGCGCGCGCTTGTAACCCCAGCATCTGGGAGGCTGAGACCGGAGGAACGTGGTTCGCGGACAGCCTCAGCTACTTAGCGAGGCCCTCTGCAACTCAGTGAGACCTGGTCTCAAAATAAAGAATAAAAAATAGGGCAGGGGGGGGTAGCTCGGAGGTCACATGCCCCTGGGTTCCGTCCCCAGACCCCTCCCCCAAAAAAGTAAAATAAAATTTGAGGTAGGCTGGGCATCCCCAGACACACACAGCTTACGATCCACACATGGGAATTGCTGTCCCCCTTTTATGGATAAGAAAATTGAGGCATATAAAGCCTTGGGTCTAGGGCCATACAAACACGTACCATAGAGGCAGAACTGGGATTTGAACCTGGGTCTCTCTGGTCTAAAGTCCAGGCTGATCTCTCCCCTTCAGCCCGAGGGGACGCCTCCGTGCCCCTGACACACAGCACCGTGTCTGCAGGAGTCGCAGCTCTTGTATCTGCTGGTTTTAGCTCTTCCCCATCCCCCTCATCCCCCAAAATGGTTCCTATTCTTCATATGGATGCATATGTGTTGCTCAGGCTGGCCTCGAACCTGCGATCCTCCTGTCTCAGCCTCCCAAGTACTGGGATTGCAGGCATGCACCGCCACACCAGCTGGTTCCGACTCTTGCAGGTGACAAGGAGACAGAGGGGGGAAGAATGGCTTCCCTTGCTTGCCCGGGCCTCGATCGGGGAGGATTGCTGGGTATTTTTAGCAGCCTGGGAAGTCTCCCAGCAAAACAGGCCGGGGGGTTGCACGCTCGTGACAGCCCTGAAGAGGTTTATGCCCGGCTCTCGGCAGCTTTGCTGATGCAGCCGGTCGTGTTTATAACCACAGTCAAGCGCTCTGCGAGCCCCGGCCCTGATTTCTTACCCGTCCTCATCCTGCAGCAGCAGATTTTTCAATCGAGGAGATTCACCTCGTGCGCAGTCATTTAAAATAGCTCCAGCCTGGCTGTGACGGTCTCGTGAGGCCTCGCGCGGGGATTTGTACTTGAAGTCGTGAAAATGCATTTATTTTACCTTCCTTTTTCTCCCTCTTTGGGGGATTTTACTACCTCACACAGGAGTATTTTTCTCATGGCAGGAAAAAGACTAGGGCAGAGAAGAAGTGTGTGCGTCGTTGGCGACGGGAGGAGCCCATCCATCGGGCCCTGCGGGCCTCTGGGGCGAGCTGACCGGATGGCTGGGTGCTGCCCCTGAGGGGCGGCCGGGGATGCGCTGTGATTTAAATTCCAGGGGTCAGCAGAGGGGTGGTGTGTTTGTTTCTGCGTACTTATCCGTCTCCAGGAGCCTCTCATAGCAATAATAACAGCTATTATTACACACAGTGCCAGGCACCCACCATATATGACACTCAAAGCTTGCAACCCCTCTAAGCCAGCCTCAGCTACTTAGTGAGGCTCTCAGCAACTTAGTGAGACCCTGTTTCCAAATAGGAAAATAAAACAGGGCTGGGGGTGTAGCTTGGAAGCAGAATGCCCTTGAGGGCAGTCCCTAGCAAACACACACACACACACACACACACACACACACACACACACACACACACTACACGCAGTTTACGATCCACATGTGGGTACTAGTGTCTCCTACTTTTTTGTGGGACTGGGGATGGAACCCAGGGGTCTTCTACCTCCAAGCTACACTTCCAGCCCTATTTTGTATTTTATTTGGAAACAGGGTCTCACTAAGTTGCTGAGGCTGGCTTCGAACCTGTACGATCCTCCTGTCTCAGCCTCCCAAGTGCGGGGATGACAAGCGTGAGCCACCACGCCCGGCTCGGTCTCCCTCTTGCAGCCGGGGTCTCAGGCCTGCCTGCCAACAGGCTGGGCCAAAAATCTGGAAAACTTGGTTATTTTCCTCCTTCTCTCCTCCCTCCCCTCTCCCTTCCTGTCGTTCCCTTTCCTCCTCCTCCCAGAGTGCCTCTCCCCATCTCCCTCCATCTCCCTCCCTCCCAGTCTTCCATTTTCCAGGGACATCCATCCGCCATCCGTCCCCACCCGGTTGATGGATACTTACCTTGTTTCCAGTCTCTCTCGTGGCCCTCGCGGGTTGTGCTTCCGTGGACGGCTCACCGCAGCATCAGGTACCGCCCCACGGTGCCTACAGGGCCAAGTCCTGGCAGTGGCCGCCAGGGGAAGGCCACTGTGTCCTCTCTTTGCTCTAACAGGGCCCCTGGAGCCGAAAGCGGGAGGCAGGCAGCGCGGCCCTGGCGGCGCTGGGTCTGGCAACTCCTTCTCCAGGAGGAAGCCTAGGGGTTGGCAGGTCTGCTCCTTCCCCAGGCTCTGGGGAGGGGACGCCTGCTTTCTGTCTCCTAGATTCTCTGGCGGCCACTTCTGTCCGTGGCCCATGGCGCTGCCCCGTCTCAGAGTGTTATACTCAAAGCCTGGGACCCCAGGAGGAGAGTGACCACCATAACACAATAATGCAAAGGCAAGAAGGGTTCACTGGGGAACTGGCTCGAGCTGGGGTCCAAGACTTGACAAGGACCCGAGTCTTTGTTGCAAGGCACTTTTATACATTTCAGTCACTCGCGCTGTGATTCACAAAGGAGTTATCTTTAGACCAAAAGGAATCTTTGCTGCTGTTATCACAAGCAACGGACAGGATTCTTGGTGCCTCCCCTTTGGTTCGTGCCTCCTGGGGTTAGTTGGGAGTTTTTCATCCTGACCCAGGTACCACAACTGGCACTGAACTGTTAGTTGTATTCCTGGGAAACTGAAGCTTAGGCCTAGCGTGTTTGCTGTATGGATGGAGCCTGTCACGGCCCTGCTTTGGTCCTACAAGAGCTCTCTCTAACCTCTGCTCCATCTTCCCATCACCTGGTCCTCTCTGCCTCTGTAAAGACCCCGTGATTACGTCAGACTCACCGGGCGCCCCTGGAGTAACCTCTCCACATCCAGACCCCCAACGTCACCGCGTCTGCAAAGCCCTCTGGCCACGTAAAGTAACGTTCACCCATCCCAGAGGCTACGCTGCCAACACCAGGACTCAGCCCGCCTGGTGTGTAGTTTTGTACACTAAGGGTATTTAGTTTTCTACATTTTGTTTTGTTTTTGGGATTGAAACCAGGGGCGTTCTACCACTGAGCTACACCCCTCGTCCTTTTTATAATTTTATTTTGAAACAGCGTCTTGCTAAGTTGCTTGAACCTGCGATCCTCCTGCCTCAGCCTCCCAAGTACTGGGATTACAGGCATGCACCACCATGCCCAACTATTTTTATACTTTTGATAAATGGTAAATTGCCCTCCCTAGAATTTGTAACAGTTGACCCCCAGTGCCACAAACAAAACAATAAGTAATTAAAAATAAAAGCCTATCCATCCTCCATATCTCAACCAGACAGCTCTACCAAACTGGTCTTTGCAAATTTGCTGATAAAATATTGTCCTGGTGGTGCAAGCTTGTAATCCCAGGGCTTTGGAGGCTGAGACGGGAAGATTGCACAGGCTCGAAGCCAGCCTCAGCTACTAGTAGCCTGGAGGTAGAAAGCCCCTGTATTCCACCCACAGTACCACACACACACACCACTGAGGAATATATATATATATATATATATATAGTGTGTGTGTGTGTGTGAGAGAGAGAGAGAGAGAGGGGGAGAGAGAGGGGGAGACAGACTGGGAACTGAACTCTGAACCCTGGGGCATTGTACTTCAAAGCCACAACCCCAGCCCTATTTATGTTTTATTTTTATATTTATTTATTTATTTATTTATTTATTTATTTATTTATTTATTTATTTATTTATTTAGTGGGTCCGGGGATGGAACCCAGAGGCATTTGACCTCCGAGCTACACCCCCTGCCTTATTTTTTATTCTTTATTTTTATTTTTATTTTTATTTTTATTTTTTTTTTTTTGGTGGTACTGGGGTTCCTGGAAGCCCTTCTATCTCCGGACTACACTCCCAGACCTATTTTTACATTTTTATTTGGAAACAGGGTCTCCTAAGCCAGCACGCGCGGCTGGCTTCGAACCTGCGCGATCCTCCTGTCTCTGCCTCCCAAGCGCGGGGATTACAAGCGTGCGCCACCACGCCCGGCTTTATTCTTTATTTTGAAGCAGGGTCTCACTAAGTTGCGAAGGGTCTCACTAAGTAGCTGAGGCTGTCTGCGAACCGTGATCCTCCAGTCTCAGCCTCCCGAATGCTGGGATTACAAGCATGCGCCGCCGCGCCTGGCTTTTATTTTTTATTTTAAAGCAGGGTCTCACTAGGTTACGGAGGGTCTCACTTATGCTGAGGCTGGCCTCTAACCTGCAATTCTCTTGTCTCGGCCTCCCAAGTCCTGGGCTTACAGGCGTGCACCACCACGCCTGGCTCTCAGTGTGGTTTGAATGACCAATTTCTTATGAGTAAGACTGAAGCCACACTCTTTTAGTTTGGCACCTGGTCTTTCCATATCCTGGGCTGCTTGTTTTTTGAGTTGTTTTGTATGTAACTCACTCCTTAGAGCAAAAATAGCTCTTCAAGTTGAATTCCAAATGGTGTTGTCATCACCGACACCCCCTTTACAGAGGAAGAAATTGAGGCTTGGAGACCGTACTGATTTACTCAAGGGACAAGATGCTAATGAGCTCGGGAGTGGACGGCGGTGACTTTGAACCCGCCCCTGCTGCGGTCTTATCAGCCGGAAGCTCAACTGCAGTTAGACGTAACTCACTTTCACTCTCTGGGTATTTGGCACACGGGGAAACTGAGGCTCAAGGAGACTTCAGAGCCCGGGTGGGTCTAAACACTAGCCTGGTGCTTTCTCCCTAGGTGGCCAGTCCTTTGGGGGTCTTAAGTCCTTCGTGTACAATCTTAAAAAGTTTCTACCCTATCTGTGTAGGACTATACAATTATTTATTTACTATATCTTTTCCAGTTGACTCACATTCCAAAATCTTGGCCTCATTCAGATCAGTAACCGTGTTAAAAAATCACAAGTTCGAGCCCGGTTTGGTGGTGCACGTTTGTAATCCCCAGTGCTTGGGAGGCTAAGACAGGAGGAGAGCAGGTTGGAGGTCAGTGTCACCTACTCAGTGAGGTCCTCTGCAACTCAGTGAGACCCTGTTTCAAACTAAAGAAAAAAAAATAGGGCTGGGGGTGTAGCTTGGAGGTAGAATGTCCTGGGTTTCATCCCCAGTACCACAAAACAAACAGGAGGCACTTAACTATTTCACTGCAGGCAGAACGGGTGTTTCTAAGGCCGCCCACCCCATGATGAAAGGGCTTTTCTGATCTACCTGACAGGTTGGGTCCCTCCCTGCAGGGGCGGGGCCTTAGCAAAGGAGGAGACTCTGCTGGGCGATATCGCGAGGCAGGTGATGTCGCGAGAGGGGCGGCGTTCCTATGCGTAGAACCACCCGCAAGATGTAAACCTTAAAAGGAAGGGCACTTGGCTCAGAGGTCTCCAGGAGCGGTCCAGCCCCTATCCCCAAGAGACCACATTAAAATTCTTTCCGGCACACCGGGTCTCTCTTGCCTTTTTACTGCGCAAAAAACCTAACATCTGGTGCCAAAATCCGGGACGATTACTTTATTTTATTTTAATTTAATTTTTAAATTATTTTTAAAATTTCCTGCCGCCGCTGCTGTGGCATGCTCTGGGCAGGCTTGGTGGAAACCTCCGCCTGTATCCGCCAGGGTGATCGGTCTGCTGGGACCGCTCCCACCTGCCCGCCGCTCCAGGACCGCACTGTGCCGCTCCAGGACCGCTGCTGCTGCCACCCCCTTCCTCCCTAGACCATAAGCCACCTTCCTGGCCCCCAGCTTTCAGAGCCAGTGGCCATCTCCCAAGCCCCATGCTCTCTAGGAGAGCCGGCGGCCATCTTCCTGGCCCGAGCTCTGCTGAGAGCTGGCAGCCATCTTCCTGACCCTGCGCTGTGCTGAGAGCCAGAGGCCATCTTCCCTTGCCCCTGAGCTCTCATCCGGAGGGCCTGTGTCCATCTTCCCAACCCCGAGCTGGGTGGCCATCTTTCTCCATTCCCGCACTCTCTTCCAGAGAGCTGGCAGCCATCTTCCCAGCCCCGCGCTCTCTTCTGGAGAGCCTACAGCCATCTTCCCGGCCATCTTCCCAACCCCAAGCTCTGCTGAGAGCCGGCGGCCAGCTTCCTCCGACACACCTGACACACACTCAGAGCTGGAGGCCATCTCACCTCCCTGCCAAGCCCCAAAGACCATCTTAAACCTCATCCAGCCCTGATTCCACCCAACAGCTCCACAGCATGCCCTCCCGGCTCTGCAGACTCTCAGCGCTTCGGTTTCAGTCAGCACTGGCTGATAACACTGCACTGGTAAGCTTCCCCTTCCTTGGACAAGCGGGTTCCGGCTTTTAGCCTCTTCTGGATTTGGCCTCACGGCTGTTAAATAAACCCAAATATTTGGTGACCAAGTTCTCCGAGGGTAGCCAGGCTGCCCTACGGTTGTGTAAAGGGAATGGAGACATCCTTCTCTAACACAACCACGCTGTTTCCAGACATTAGGCAGGATCTTGGGATGCCAAATTCCTGTTTTTGTCCTCACCCGCTGACCAGTCATAGGGGGAAGCCAGTCATCTAAAATAGACTCCCAATCCTCACTAGGCTGTGTTCTGGTTAATCTCCAGACTCTAGGTTTATCCGGGGAACTGTGCCCCGAGCGGCTCATATTTTTCTGCACAAAAGTCTGGCCCACTTATGAGTTGGGTAATGGTTCTCGGTGGCCTGAGATGGGTACATTAGATCTTAAAATGTTGACTCATCTCAGTAACTTTTGCAAACAGGCAGGTAAATGGTCGGAGGTTCTGTACATAGAAGCTTTTCTGTGTATGTGTTCCTGGCTTTCCCTTTCCACCCCTCCTGACTCTACTGCTCGAGTCCCGCCAGCCACAGCTGCCATCTTGGTCACCATGTGGCAACTCACAGGCGCCACGTGATGGCCTTTCTGGGTCACAGGCCTGCTATTCTGCTAACTCAAGGTCCCCATTCTGTGATGACACGTGGATGCCGGAGTCTAACCCGGCTGAGTTGCAAGCTACATTTCCTGACGACCCTGACCCACAAGACCTCTTCTTACCACTGCAGTCATCATCTTATTCTGGGGCAGCCTCCCATTCTAACCCACTCCTTTCTCCCCCTCCTTTCTGCCTTAAGGGACCAACCCTTACCTCTTCCTCGCCTACCTCTGTAGGTCACCTTACCCGTTCCAGAGACCCCCCCACCTTCTATCTTGGCCCTGCTTCTCGCTTGGCCCCATGTACTGCAGAAGGTGTGGCTGGTGCAGAAGGCGTGGTCCGGGTCCATGTTCCTTTCTCCCTTCCTGACCTTGCTCAACTTCAAAAGAGACTGGGTTCTTTTTCTGCCAATTCCTCTGGTTTTATTAAGGAATCCAACATATTGTACAAGCATATGATTTAACTTGGTGGGATCTTCATGTCATTTTAACCTCCTCTTTAACTGCAGATGAACGAGATCGTATTCTTAAGGCTGCCAGGGAATGGGCCGATCAGGCTCACCTAACCAATCCACAGCTCCCTACCGGAACAGCTGTAGTTCCTTCTGAGGATCCCCACTGGGATTATAATGACAAGGGTGAGGGAATAAAAAAGAAAAATCACATGATACCATGCCTTCAAGCTGAGCCCAGGGTAACTCTCCAGGAAGCGATGAGCCAATCTCCATCTTGATCGATACAACAGCTACCTACTCTGTCCTCCCTTCCTTCTCAGGACCTAGTTTCCCTTCCCAAATTGAGGTTCAGGGGACTGACAGCATGCTCTCTTGCCCACGTACTACAGGCCCCCTTTTATACCATTTAGAGACTTTTATGGTTAACCATCCATTCCTGATTACCCCTTCATGTTCTACCCCCATTTTAGGTAGAAACTTCTTAACCAAAATTGGGGGTGAACTCTCATTTAATTTCCCCATGGCTTCTGTTTCCTCTAATATACTTTTAATGGCTACAGCTACAGTTGAGGACCGGGAAGCCAAACCTCCCCTTCCAATAGATTTGGTTGACCCTATAGTATGGGATACCAGCACCCCAGTTGTGGCAACACGTCACACCCCAGTCCGGATTGTCCTACGTGACCCCACTATTTTCCCTGCCCTTTCCCAGTTTCCCATATTCCTCCTTCACCGATGTGGGCTTAAACCCATTATTTCTCATCTCCGGGCCCAGAAACTGCTTATCCCTACTAATCCCCCTCATAACACCACCATTCTCTCTGTTAAAAAGCCTAATGGGACCTATAATGATGTTAAAAAGCCTAGTGGTCCCAATCCACCCAGTTGTCCCTAATCCCTATACCCTCTTATCTCAGATTCACCCCAATACCACCCACTTTTCAGTTCTCGACTTAAAGGACGTGTTTTATACAATTTATCTGCATCCTGAGTCGTACCCCCATTTTGCCTTCACTTGGGAGGACCTTGATGCCCAGGTTGCTCAACAACTAATCTGGACCGTCCTTCCCCCGGGTTTTCGAGATACCCCATACCTCTTTGGACAGGCTCTAGCACAGGACCTCCTCCAGTGCCCCTTGGAGCCTAGTTCTCTGTTACAATATGTAGATGACCTTTTACTTTTTAGTCCCTCCCTAGAAGTGTCCAAATGGCTCACTGCCCATTTCCTTAATTTTCTTGGAAGCAGGGGTTACAGGGTGGCCCCACATAAAGCCCAGTTATCAGTACCTGAGGTGCAGTATCTAGGCCTACATCTCACCTCAAACACCTGAGGACTAACTGTTGACCGGGTCAAGCCCTCACGAGACTTGCAGTTGCCCACCTCAGCTGACCAGATCCAAGAGCTGCGAGTATTGTGGCCTGAACTCCTGCCACTAGCTCTGGCCTGTGTAAGGGCCCCACCTCGAGGCCCCACCTTTATGAGCCCCTTTGAATTGCTGTACGGTCGCCCTTTCCTGCTTAATCACACTCTCCCTTCGGATCCCCTCCTTTGTCTTCCTATCCTCCTTACTTGTCGTTTCTCAGGCACCTTCTTAGGGAACATGCTGACCGGTATCTTCCCCAAACTGAAAAAACAGCTCCACACCCTGTTGTCAAGGCCCTTAAGCCAGGAGATCAAGTCCTCCTCAAGTCACTTCAACCAAAACATCTCCAACCACGGTGGACTGGGCCCCTCACAGTGATCCTCACCACACCTACCGCAGCCAAACTGCTGGGGGACCCCAACTGGCATCATCTTACCCGGCTAAGAAGGGCTCCGCTACAACAGTCCCATGACAAATTCTCTTGCACAGTGTTGGGGCCTACTAAGCTTTGTTTTTCTTGGCATAATTCTCTTTGATGTTTTATTTTAGCAAATCCACTTGTTCACATACTATGGTGCTCTCCCTCTTCAGATGCCATACTGTCATAACTCCTCGTCTGCTAAAGTCTCCTCGAGCACACATCACCAAGCTGTCCAGGGTAACCTCCGACTCACGCCACAGCCATACTCCCACCTGCCCACTTCTGGAGGACCCGACCTCCCCTGGCCGAGGGGCTCCATTACAACGCCCCTTGACAGCAGGAAATAGTTTAAGATTGGAATCTCTGCCCATTATCACCAAAAGGCCAGGGTGATAGGCTGGGTCCCTCCCTGCAGGGGCGGGACCTTAGAAAGGAGGAGACTCTGCTGGGCGATATCACAAGGCAGGCGATGTCGCGAGAGGGGCGGCATTCCTATGCGTAGCCCCACCCACAAGACGTAAACCTTAAAAGGAAGGGCATTTCCTCGCCAGCGGCAGAGGAGCGCGAGGTCTCCAGGAGCGGTCCAGCCCCTATCCCCGAGAGAAGACCACATTAAAATTCTTTCTGGCACACCCGGTCTCTCTTGCCTTTTTACTGTGCCAAAAACCTAACACTACCTTTCCACGTGTTACCTACATAGGGCCTCACGAGGTGTGCAAATACAATTAACCCGCTGACAAATTAGGAAAAGTGGAGGGGTTACAGGATTCCCTGAAGTCACCCAGTAATTGAGAAGGACAGCCAAGAATAATAAATAATATTATTTCAGGAGGCTCGGACGCAGTGAACCCAAGGGCTGCCGGGCCCCTGTTCTGGTCTGAGCCTTTAAGATCAGCCAGAGGAATTCAAACCGTCGACTGTCCCCAGCACTTTCTCTCCATATTTTTTCCCACATTGTAGTTCAACTATATATATCTTTTTCATCATGAGAAAGGCATGCCATATTTTGTAGTGGTTCCAGTTAATACAGATGTGGCCTCGTGGAAGGCTTCCCAAGATGAACGGCTTAGCACTTTTGGAAGCCCCTTGGAAGCCCCGGCAGCTGCCAGGGAGGGCTGGTGCCATATTATTCATTCAAAAATGGGTCACTGATTGGGGGGTCCCTTGATAACCTTTCAATTTTGCTATGAACAACGTCGAACAAAAGAGTCTTGTGTCCTGTAGGTGTGAAGATGAGAATGCCCTCCACCGCCCGCCCTGACCCATCACCCCAGTATTCACAGCTACCTGTTTCCAAGGCCCCAAGACCAGTGTGATGCCCGGGACCAGAGCAGGTGCTTCTGGCTCCCACACAGCCGGCACGGCGTCCAGAGGGCTGTGCGCAGCCTGAGACAATGCCAGTTCCCGCCCTCCCTCTTTCCCTCTCTCTCCCTCTTCCTCTTCCTCTCTCTCTCTCTCTCTCTCTCTCTCTCTCTCTCTCTCTCTCTCTCTCTCTCTCTCTCTCTCTCTCTCTCCTTTCTTTCTTTCTGATTAAACCCATGGAAATTTTACCTCCAAGCTACACCCCCAACACTTTTCTTTTTCTTTCTTTCTTTCTTTCTTTCTTTCTTTCTTTCTTTCTTTCTTTCTTTCTTTTTTTGGTGGTACTGGGGTTCCTGGAAGCTCTTCTACCTCCGGGCTATACTCCCAGACCTATTTTATACTCTTTTATTTGGAAACAGGGTCTCTTAATCCGGCACGGCTGGCTTCGAACCCGCGCGATCCTCCTGTCTCTGCCTCCCAAGTGTGGGGATTACAAGCGTGTTCCACCACGCCCAGCTTCATTTTTTTAATTTTGAGGCAGGGTCTCCCTACATTGCCAAGGCTGGCCTCGAACCTCCAGTTCTCCTCCTGTCTCAGTACTGGGACCAGAGGTGAGTGCCACCACACCCGGCTGGGATTGTTTTTCTTTTAGGGCTATGCGGTATTTTAAACCGTGGAGGGCAAGGTCCTGCGGAGGCTCAGGAAGCTGGAGGCAGCTTTGGTGTCTCAGGGACGGCCCCGGCTCTCTGCACTGTGTGTCTAAGTGGGAGCCAATGTGTGGAGCCACCCATGACGTGGTCACACTGTACCCGAGGGAGGCTGCGAACCCCGGCCTGAGATGCTGGCCTCTAAGAGCAGCCCTCCCCCGGAGCCTCCTCCTTGGACATCTGTGTTTTTAAAAGAATTGGTGACAATCATTTTATTTATTTATTTATATTATTTATTTATTTATTTAATTTTGCAGTACTGGAGATGGAACCCAGGGGCATTCCACCTCTGAGCTACACCCCTCCCAGCCCCATTTTTTATTCTTTATTTTGAAACTGGGTCTCACTGAGTTGCAAAGGGCCTCACTAAGTAGCTGAGGCTGTCTGCGAATTGCGATCCTCCTGTCTCAGCCTCCCAAATGCTGGGATTATATGCGTGTGCCACCATGGCCAGTTTATTTATTTATTAATGTATTTATTTTGGTACTAGGGATTGAATCCAGGAGCATTGTACCTCTGAGCTACACCCCCAAGCCCTTTTTATTTTATACTTGGAAACTGGGTCTCATTAGGTTGTCAAGAGTCTTGCTAAGCTGCTGAGGCTGGCCTGGAACCCGTGATCCTCCTGTCTCAGCCCCCCGAGTACTAGGATTTCAGGTGTGCGCCACCACGCCTCGTTGGCCATCGTCTCTTAATTCCAACACCTCTTGCTGGCCTGAATAATAGCTGAACCTTGCGTTAGGGGGTGGTTAGGTGGAGCCTTAGGCACGGAAAGCCTTTATCCGCAGCTCATTGGCTTCAGAGTGGACAGAGTGGAACTCAGTCGCCGGCGGAACAGACGCCCCCACAGGGGTCTGCTCAGGACAGCCCTCAGCTCAGCTGGAGCAGGGAGCTCAGAGTCTAGACCTTTATTTTTATTGGCCTTAACTATTACCTGAAATGCTCTGATATTTAATCCTATAAATAACTCCAGTTTTAAAGAAGTGTAGGTATAACTAGCTTCTTCTTCTTTTTTTTTTTAAAGTGCTTTAAACCAAGAAACCAGTTTCCTTTGATATCTGTGACTTAAGTTTCAATGAATACTGCTGAATGCTGGATCCGAATGGGGAATGGAGCTCCGCAGTGCTCGGGGCGGGCTGCGCGCTGCTCCAAGCACAGCCGTCTCCTCTGACCAGCAGCAGCCGATCCCTCGGGTCCCCAGCCTGTGTCCCATCCAACATAAATCACCGCGGCGGCGGCGGCGGCGGCGGCTCCAGGGGCATGGCGAAACCCCTTCTGCCGGCGCCGCTCTGACTCCTCGGCGGGTGGCGCTGCCCGCGCCAGGGATGTGGCAGCCACCCACGGGGCAGATTTCGGGCCATGGGTGGCGACACCACCATGCCCTTCACAAAGGAAAACAAACTATGAAGGGGAGAGCCGTGCATGTCTCTGGTTCTTGTTCCTGGAATTGACACCGGGGGTTTTCCTGGACCTGTGACCCTCTGGATGCTGCCCGAGTGACCGGTTGCACCAACTTGCTGTGTGACCTTGGGCAAGGCGCTGCCCTCTCTGAGCTGGATTCTCCTTGTGTATTAAGGGAGATGGTCCCCACCCCCATAGGTAATGGGTGCATCTTGGATGCTGAGTACCCACCCGCAGCGAGCCTTGGGATGGGGTTACCAACCTCAGGTTACACAGAGATCCGTCCATCTGGCCCTGGAGCCTAAACCTTGAAATCCGGCTGTACAGCACCACTTCCTGCGCTTTCTCTCTGTACACCCAGGTGGATGCCGTCATGACCCGCACCTTAGAGACATCTTACGGCAAAGCCTCCAACAGCTTTTCCATCACCACGGTCAGGAGGCTTGGGAAGGCAGGAACTTCTTCCTATTGTCCGAGGGGAAAGGAGACCACGTAGACAAAAGAGCAGAGGAAGAGAGAGAGAAACAGCCCATCCACGCCGGGCTCTGGAGCCGGGCCCGGCCAGGAACCTTCCCCCGCCACCCTCCGCCTCTGCCGAACCGCAGTGGCCCCCACCTTTGTGGAACTGGGCATTGAAGCCAGGGCATTCGGCCACTGAGCTCCACCCTTTTTATTTTTATTTTGAGACAGAGTGTCGCTTAGTCACCCAGGCCGGCCTCCAATCAACATCCTCCTGACTCAGCCTCCCAAGCGGCCAGGGTCACAGGCGGGCATCACGGCTCCTGGCCATAGCAGTCTCGCAGGGCCGTGAGCAGAGGAGGCACGTCTGGCAAAGGAGAATATGGCGCTCCTCCCCGCAGCGCCCCAAGACTTGAACTCAAGACTGCCCGAGGCCGGACGCCCCTCCGGAGCCCTTTCCACTAACCGGGCCCTGCTCTGGCCGCCCGGGCCTCCCTGCTTCTCGAACACCGGCTCTGGCTCCGGGCGCTGCTCCTGTCTGCATGTCCGGTTGGCCCTCGTGTGTTGACAGATCCCCTGTGAGCCAGCTCAAACTCAGCTCCCCCAAAAAGCCTTGTGTGTGTATCTGGGGACTGAACCCAGGACGCTCTGATGCTGACCTATATATAGCCCTTTTTACTTTTCTGGTACTGGGGATTGAACCCAGGGGCATTCGACCTCTGAGCTACATCCCCAGCCCTATTTTTTTTTTTTTTTTAATTGGAAACTGTCTCATTAGATTGCTGAGGCTGGCCTTGAACCGGTGAGCCTCCTGTCCCAGCCTCACAAGTACTGGGATTATAGGCATGTACCTCCGTGCCCGGCTCCAAGAAGTCTCTTAAATGCTGAAGCCCAGGCAGAAGCCACAAAGCTCCATCTGTGTTCTGAGCTCACGCATAGAGGAGCGTGTTGGGTGACGACAGTGGCCGTGATCGACATTTCTGTTAGAAATTGGGAATTTCCCCCAAGTCCTTCCCGCACTCTGTACTTCCCCGTCACCCCGCTCCCCTGGGCCCTACGAGGTGGGTGAGCTCACAGTCGCCAGCTTCCTGGGGAGAACCCTGGAGCACAGAGGGGCTGTCCTCTCTCCCATCCTCAAGAGATATGGCCAGAGGTTCCCGGTGGACGCCTGAAACGTGGATGTCCTCAATTCTAGATAGACTGTGTTGTTTTTCCCTATACATACAAACATACTTATAAAAAAAGCTTAAATTATAAATTAGGCATTGCCGGGCATGGGTTGCACCCCTGTAATCCCAATACTTAGAAGGCTGAGACAGGGGGATTGTGGGTTTGAAGCCAGCTTCAGCAACTTGTGAGACACTGTTTCAAATTTAAAAAAAAAAAAAATAGGTCTTAGGATGTAGCTCGGAGGTAAAATGCCCCTGGGCTTAATCCCCAGTACTACCATGAAGAAATAAAGAAAGAAAGAAATAAGGCATAGCAAGAAATTAATAACAATAACCAATAATAAAGGAGAATGATTATGACAATATACCATAATAAAAATTATTTAAAACATTTGTCCTGCCGGGCGTGGTGGCGCACGCTTGTAATCCCGCGCTTGGGAGGCAGAGACAGGAAGATCACGCAGGTTCGAAGCCAGCCACGCGTGCTGGGTTAGGAGACCCTGTTCTCAAATAAAAATGTAAAAATACGTCTGGGAGTGTAGCCCGGAGGTAGAAGGGCTTCCAGGAACCCCAGTACCACCAAAAATAAATAAATAAATAAATAAATAAATAAATAAATCAAACTTTTGTCTTATTTATTTCTGGAATCTTCTATTGGATATTTGTGGGCTCTGCCATTGACCAGGGCTAACTTAAACTACTCTCCTTTTACAGTGGCCCCCTGGTTGGTAAACACCTGGGCCTCCGCTGTGGGCAGTAGTTGGAGAGGACGACAACGGGCACAAGAAGTCGGGTGGGGACGGAGCGGCCACAGCCAAAGCGTGCAGGCCGCGGCCTGAGGAAGGGAAGGAGACAGAGCCCTGTGGCACTCGACTCCAGACTTCTCACTTCCAGACTGCGAGCCGCTGAGCGTGTGGCCATTTGTTATAGCAGCCAGCAGAGACACATACATACGGGGTCATACTTCCCAAGAAGATGGCGGTCGCTGTGACCTCAGCACCTTACCCAGGGCCTGGTCCATGCTTGTTCATGAGGCTGTGCAGGCTGAGCCTTAGCAGTGTACAGGACTATGTACGAGACTCTGCTCCCAGCCCGGCCTTTCTGTCCACCACCCAGGTCAGCAGGAGTCCCCAAGCTCACGCCAGTGAATGGCTCTTTTCTGCCTGATAAGGGCCGATTGTTTCCTATCATTTGTGCATCTCTATGGAAACACATTCCTCACGGCTACTGCTCATTGCCGTCCTTGGAATGTCCGTCTCTGGCCCGGCTGGGCTGTATGTGGAGGGACGAGGAGATGGAAAGGCATCCGGGGCGGCGGGAAGGCTGAGCTGCAGCCCAGCGCACCCGCAGCGTCCCCGGGACCCTGGCCACGTCTCCTCCTCACTTGTGAAGGAGACGACTGAGCCCAAGTGGGCAAGCGCCTTCCTCCTAAACGCCGGAGTTGGCGGTCTCCAGCAGCCAGCTCTGTGGGGCACCACCGCCCTTGGACGCCCGTGCCCAGGACTGCAGGGCCGCCTGCGCTTTCTTTCCTGCCCTGGGGATGGAACCAGGGGCATTCTACCTCTGAGCTACATGCCCAGCCCTTGTTGGTTTTTAATTTGAAACAGGGTCTCACTGAGTTGCTCAGGCTGTCATCGAACCTGCAATCCTCCTGTCTCAGCCTCCCAGGTACGGGGATGACAGGTGCGTGTTACCACGCGTGGCTCATAGGCAGTTTTCTGAAGGTGGAACGATGATGATACTGACGATGATAATGCCAGGTTTATACCTCTCATGTGATGATGTGCTTTAAGCACTTACATGTTAACTCATTTAATCCTCGCTTCTCGACATACATGGTTTTATCTCTGTTTTCTATATGAGTCGACTTGGGGCCAGAGATGTTAAATTACTTTCCCAAGTCCACACAGCCAATGCATAGTCGAGCTGGCGTTTAAATAATGAGCCTCTGTTTCCAGGGCTGGGAGAGGGAGAGGGAGGGAGAGGGAGAGGGGGAGGGGGAGGGGGAGAGGGAGAGGGAGAGAGAGAGAGAGAGAGAGAGAGAGAGAGAGAGAGAGAGAGAGAGAAAGGGAGAGAGAGGGAGAAAGAGAGGGAGGGAGAGAGACAGAGAGGGAGAGAGAGGGAGAGAGAGAGACGGAGAGGGAGAGAGAGAAAGGGAGAGAGAGAGAGGGAAGGAGAGGGAGGGAGAGAGAGGGACAGGGAGAGAGAGAAAGGGAGAGAGAGGGAGAGAGGGAAGGAGGGAGAGAGAGAGGGAGAGAGGGAGGGAGGGAGGGAGAGAGGGGGAGAGGGAGGGAGAGAAGAGATGCAGAGGGGGTACTGGAGATTTAGTCTAGGAGAGTTTTACCCCTGAACTACACCTCCGACACTTTTTATCGCTCATTTGAAAGAGGCTCTTACTGAGTTACTGCACTGACCCTGGGCCTGTGGTCCTCCTGAGCCTGTGGTCCTCCTGGCTCATCCTCCCAGTGTTTGGATTATAGATGTGTCACTGCTGAATCACCAGATGCTATTCCACTGAAAATGGGAAAGCTGGTTTTTTTATTCCCCCTTTGGTTTTTACACTTCTAGGCAAGTGTCCTGTCTCTAAAGTACATGCCTAGCCTTAAAAAAAATTGTAATCTGATGCCGCGCGTGGTGACGCACGCTCCGCTCATAATCCCCGCACTTGGGAGGCTGAGAGAGAAGGATCGCACAGGTTCGAAGCCAGCCTCGGCTACTTAGGCTCTCAGCAACTTAGTGAGACCCTGTTTCCAAATAAAATAGGTCTGGGAGTATAGCCCGGAGGTAGAAAGCCCCTGGGTTCCACCTCCAGTACTACCAAAAAAAAAATTTTTTTAAACTGAAGCCAGGCACACCTGTAATCCCAGTACTTCAGAGACTGAGACAGAAAAATCGTAGATCCGAGGACAGCCTCGCAACGTAACAAGACCAAGCAGCCTAGTGAGACCCTGTTTCAAAGCAAAAAAAAAAAAAAAAAAAAATTAAAGTGCTGAGGGTGTAGCTCAAGGGCAGAATGCTCCTCGGTTTAATCCCCAGTACCACGTGCGCGCGCGCTAGCACACACACACACACACACACACACACACACACACACACTCATATAAGACAGGGTCTCACTAGGTTGCCCAGGCTGACCTTGAATTTACAATCCTCCCACCTCAGCCTAAGTCTCTGGGATCACAGGTGTGCACCACTGCACCTGACCCAAATAAGACTTGGAGAACGTTTGAGCGAGAGAAAAGGAACAATTCTGCAAACTACTCCAAGAAGAACAGAAGTGACCCATTTTCCTGTTGGTGTGTAATGTGCCTTTCAGAGCAGCTGACCCCGAGTCCTCCCCCACAGAGAATCACTCAGCCCCAAACTTCGTTCATGGGAGGCTGAGGCCTTGGGGCGGAGGGGCCAGAGCCGGGCTCTCGGGCTCTCGGGCTCTCGGGCTCAGGCAAGGCCTCCGGCCAGGGGCGGGGACCTCTTGGCCATTTGCCCAGTGAATGCCGACTTGGTACCTCTGATGTGCCAACCAGGGCTGCGCACTGAGGTTTTGTTTTGTTTTGTTTTGTTTTGCGGTCCTGGGGACGGAACCCAGGAGCATTCTACCTCTGGGCTATACCCCCAGCCCTATTTTTTATTCTCTATTTTGAAACAGGGTCTCACTGAGTCACAAAGGTCCTTACTAAGTAGCTGAGGCTGTCGGCGAACCGCCATCCTCCTGTCTCAGCCTCCCGATGCTGAGATTACAAGCGTGCGCCACCACACCGGCTGGACACTGAGTTTTGAAAGTGCGTCAGAGGAGGGAAGGAGGTTTAGAGCTGCTGGGTCCCCTCCCACACTTCGCGGTGTGACCTTGGACTCGATGCCTCTGAGCTACAGGTGAACAGACAACTCTCCCCAGCTTCTGGCCCGGGACGTCCCCTCTGGAGCAGACCGCGCCAACAGGAAGGTCCACCACCGTTTCGCCATTAAGTCACGCGCTAGCTCATGCCTCAGTAGAATAGATGTGCGAGATAAATTGTTAAGTGAATAAAGCACATGGCCAGAGCCTGGATCCTTTTTTTGTAAAAGGAACGCTACGGCCGGGCGTGGTGGCGCACGCCTGTAATCCCCGCGCTCGGGAGGCTGAGACAGGAGGATCGCGCAGGTTGGAAGCCGGCCTCAGCTACTTAGTGAGGCGCTGTTTCCAAATAAAATATAAAAAATAGGTCTGGGAGTAGAAAAAGTTCCTAGGTTCCACCCCCAGCACCATAAAAAAAAAAAGGAACACTACGCATTGCATATGAATCCAAAGTGATACGCAATGTACACAACTATACATGGGACAGAGGAAGATCTAGAAGGCTACTTACCCAGCCGTGGACAGGAGTCGGTTACCTCTGCGGAGCAGGGTGGGCATGGGGGCAACTTTCAGTTGGTGACAGGGACACTCACGGCCACTGAATATCCCTCGTCTCCAGGCGGGTAAGATTGGGGCTCAGGCGCTAGTTTTGGCCAGTGGGCAATAGACATGTCCAGATACCTTTAATTCCATCTGTGTGTGTGTGTGTGTGTGTGTGTGTGTGTGTGTGTGTGTGTGTGTTACTGGGATGGTACTCAGGGAGACTGGATCTCCAAGCGACACCCCCTGGCCTATTTTTTTATACTTTATTTTGAAACAGGGCCTGAGTTGCAAAGGGCCTCACTAAGTAGCCGAGGCTGGCCGTGAACCGCGATCCTCTGGTCTCAGCCTCCCAAGTACTGGGATAACGAGCGTGCGCCACCGCGCCCGGCTTTCTGTCTTTTCTTTTGCTGCTGCTGTGACTCTGGAATCTGTGTGCCGGGCGAGAGGGGGTTGCAGTGTCTTGCATCCAACTGAGAGAAATGAACTAAGTTTTCAGGGCTTATTTGTTACTGCAGCACAGTATACCTGTGCAGGCTGATTCTGCAGATTGCCTGTATGCCTGGGCAGCTGAATTCTTTTACATGAGTCATGTGGCTTTTTTTTTTAAAAATAAAAACTTTATCTAAAAATTTCAACTTTGGGGCCGCTCTGACGCTCTCAAGGTGGCCTGCTTTCTCCCTTGAATGTGTATTCTCACTTTCCTAAATAAATCTCTGGCTTAAAAAAAAATTAGACTTTTGTTGTGATGTGGACCATTCCTAAAGCTGAAAAAATATTAAAAATTTCTGAAAATACAGGGTTTTATTGGGGGGGGTGGTGGTACTGGGGATTGAACCGAGAAGCATTCTACCTCCAAGCTATACGCCAGCCCTATTTTTTATCCTTTATTTTGAAACAGGGCCTCACTGAGTTGCAGAGGGCGTCACTAAATAGCTGAGGCTGGCCAGGAACCCGGATCCTGCTGTCTCAGCCTCCCAAGTACTGGGATTACAAGTGTGCGCCATCACGCCCAGCTATGAAAACACAGATTGTTGGACGCAGGAATTAACCAGTCATGAAAAGCCCTAGGCACCCAGATCAGTATGATCTGCACACTTCTGGGTGTTCATTAATAGGTTAATGTTTAGAGGACATCTATAGCGTGGGGAACTCAGAAAGGAAAGGGGCGGGACAGGATTTAGGACAACACAACAGAGTGCTGGGCAACGTGCAGACAGGACGTTCTTTCTCTTTCTTTCTTTCATACTGGGGATTGAACCCAGGGCCATTCTACCTCGGAGCCACACCCCCTACTCTTTTATTTTTACTTTTTTTTTTTTTTTGCGGGTCTGGAGATGGAACCCAGGGGCATTCGACCTCTGAGTTATGCCCTCTGTCCTATTTTTTTATTCTTTTTTGGTGGTACTGGGGTTCCTGGAAGCCCTTCTACCTCCGGGCTACACTCTCAGACCTATTTTTACATTTTTTTTATTTGGAAACAGGGTCTCCTAAGCCAGTGTGCGCGGCTGGCTTCGAACCTGCGCGATCCTCCTGTCTCCGCCTCCTGAGCGCGGGGATTACAAGCGTGCGCCACCACGCCCAGCTTATTCTTTATCTTGAAATAGGGTCTCACTGAGTTGCAGAGGGCCTCACTAAGTAGCTGAGGCTGTCCTTGAACCACGATCCTCCGTTCTCAGCCTCCCGAATGCTGGGATTACAGTTGCATGTCACCAAGCCCAGCTAAGATCTGAGAATCTTTTGGGTTTTTTTGGGGGGGTACTGGGAATTAAACCCAGGGGCATTCTATCTCCCAGAGACACCCCAATCCTTTTCATTTTTTAAAAAATTGAAAACAGAATCTCACAAAGTTGCAGAGGGCCTCGCCAAATTCCCGAGGCTGGCCTCGAACCCAAGATCCTCCTATCTCAGCCTCCTAAGTACAGCGATGACACGCATGCAACCACCACGCCTGGCTCTAACAAAGTCAATTTTTAAAAAAGAAAAACGACTTGTTCTCTCTATTAGATGCCGGCTTGTGCCTTTCTCAGTGACATCATGATCTTACGGTGGGGGGGGGCATCCCCCCCAGCCCTCGCCACCACCCCAACCCCGTGCACACGCAAACTCCAGGGTGTCTTTGCACAGGGAACTTGTTCCCCTAAGCTAATCCACCTCCAGCTGTGACCAGGGCGTCAGCAGGGGACGGAGCGGCCTCCCGTGTGAATTGCACGCAGCCCGTCCCTAGGCACCCTTCCTCGATGGCTACAAGCAGGCAGCGCTGCAAAGCACAGCTCCAGCCCCACTCCGCCTCTCCCTGGGTTGCCTCCTCCTCCCTCCCTCTTCGAGCTGGCATGTAACCTTGATGCTCCAGCCAAATGAGTTATTTGAGATGGAAACGTTAATTTATTTGAGCAGATGGGCGTCAGTGCCGCTCTGTGAGAAGGTGGCCGTGTGTCTCTTGGCCCAGGGTGCTGCAGATGAAGTCCTGGCCGCGCTGAATCGCGGGTGTGAACGGAATCATATGTTGGCGGCGGCGCTCGGGGAGATGCCTGTTTAAGCCGAGCCCTTCCACCAGAACCAGTACGCCCCCGCGCCCCCACCCCCGGGTTTTTTTTTCTCTTTGTTTTGTTTTAAATCTGGGTTTCTACATCTCTGATTTGCTGAGGGTCTGAAAAAAAACCTGAAACTCATTATATCTCAAAGTGTGGTCCAATGACTGCTTTCAGCAGCCACTCAGGGACTTACTAAAAATGCAGATTGGAGGGACCCCCCCCCCCAAAAAAAAATTCCCACTCTCAGGGGTGCAGGTTCAGGAATCTGAAATTTTAACAAGCTCCCTGGGGGACCGTCAGGTACGCGCAAGTGGCGGCCCCTCCCCTTGATGAAACGGCACTGTCAAACTACCCAGAAAAACCTTAAAACAAAACAGAGGAGGGGGGGAAGCAATCTTGGGATTCAGGGTAGATTTGTTTGTTTGCTTGTTTTTGTTTTTTTTTTTTTCTTTTCAAATTTGGTGCAAAAAATATCAGGCATCACTTTTGCTATTAGAAAGAGATGAGAGAATGAGAGAGAGAGAGAGAGAGAGAGAGAGAGGGAGAGCAGGCACAAAGATAATTTGAGCACTAGCAGCAAAAGACAGTTTGGAAATTACAGGAATTTCCGAGCCAAGGGGCCTTCCAGCCTTGGTAACTGAACCTGGTCCCCGGGTCTCCCCGCCGCCTGCTTCAAGGGCTCCATCCACTTTTCTCTTGAATACACGTAGCACGCGGTCTCAATGACTTCCCAGGGGACCCCGCTGCAGGAAGAATGCCCACAGGAAGATTTATGGGATGTCTGTAAAATACGTGTGTAGGAACTCACGACATTTTGATCGCTACCAAGGCGAGAGGGAAAGAGAGAGAAAGAAAGGGGAAAAAAATGGACAGTTTCTTATGAGTCCGTTTCATGAGCATTTTTTATGGGTTTTGTAAAATTAATTAATCTTTTTCTCCTTTGTTAGGAAATCTTGGCACAGACACGAGCCCCGAAGAAGGGAAACATTGCCCATGGACTGTATGTATGTCTAAACTGTCAGGGCTTTCAACCCCAAATCTCTGGAGGCTCCCAGGGAGCGAGAGGTCAGCGCCCCCGGTAAGGGAGGGGTCGTGGTAGCAGTCTCGCCACCGCTGCTTCCAACGGCCTCCGTGCCGCTGGTGAGCGCGCACGGACCCACGCGGCCCCCTCCCCGGGCTGTCTCCACACTCACAGCGTTTTCAGATCTGGCAAAAGCCTGGCACCTTGGCGACCCCAGACCTACGTCCCGTGCGGGAGCACCACAGGCAGGGCTGGGGCTGTGCTCAGCCGCCCAGGTTCCAGCCTTTCCTTGAGGAGTCGGCAGCCCTGAACCATGAGCTGCGGGGAAAACTGGGGCCCTGCCTGTCTTATCCTGGGGCTCCTTCTCAGACCCAGTGTCTTCATCCGGAAAGTAAAAAATTGAGCAAATTTGTTGCAAAGATGACAGCTAAGACGCAGCCCAGAAGAACTTTAGAGTGGACAAATCCACTCTTGCCTCCCCCCCCACAAAGGGGACCTTGGGTGATGTCCCAGTTTAGGGGGGAGGGGATGCTATTGCTACCTAGCTACGTGGATGGCAGAGATGCCACCCTGTCCCTGACGACACACAAGGCAGACCCCTACCGCCGAGAGTTACCCACCCCAAGCGTATCAATGGTGCCCAGGCCAAGGAACCCGGATAGAAACTGCCCAGCATGCCTGTAATCACAGTACACGGGAGGCTGAGTCGGGACGATCGCAGGTTCAAGGCCAGGCTCAGCAACTCAGTGAGGCCCTATTTCAAAATTAAAAAAAAAAAAGCCAGGCGTGGTGGTGTAGCCTTGTCATCCCAGCGCTTGGGAGGCTGAGACAGGAGGATCACGCAGGTTCAAAGCCAGCTACTTAGTGAGGCTCTCAGCAACTTAGTGAGACCCTGTTTCCAAATAAAGTATAAAATAGGTCTGAGAGTATAGCCCGGAGGTAAAAAAGTACCACCCCAAGTACCACAATAATAATAATAGTAATAATAATAATATTATTATTATTATATTATTATAAAAAGTAATAATAATGTAGGGCTGGGAGTGTAGCTCGGTGGTAGAATGCCCTTGAGTTCAATCCCTGGTACTACACAAGAAAAAGAAAGAAAGAAAATCAAGTGCCCACTAACCTTTCATGATTAAAGAGGTAGCCATAAAAATAAAGAAGCAGGAGGGGTCAGAGGGGAGCGTGTTCCATAAGCCCCAGCTCTGATGAGTAGATCCAAGATCACTGGCCGCCTCTCTCCACAAGGCCTGTCATGATTGATTAGTGATGTCTGCCCTGGGCAGGGCACGGGGAATCGGCCGCCCGAGTACCTCGTCTTCCCTGACCCTGGACCGTGTGACAGCGCGCATCTGTTTCTGCTCTGGCATTCTGGGAGTCTGTGGCTGCGATTCTGCAAGTCGGTCTTCAGAGTTCCGTGGTCAGCATTATTCACAGAATACTTAAGCTGCCCGGCTCCTGCGGGCTTGCTGGTGAGTGGAAGCCTGGAAGACAGCGCCTGCTCTGTGCAGGATAAAACAGACAGCTGCAGACAGACAGGGTGTGACGGGTGACCAGCCCCCGGCCCAGCCATTACCTTAAAGGGTTAGCAGCCGCACTCACGTGCGTACCCACTAAACTTGTCGTTGCTCAGGAGAACGGAATTGAGAGGAATAAGTAAAAGACAACAAAACAACAAAACAAAAGAACAAAACCATTTTTTTTTTCCAGGAGCAGATTGAGGAGTGTGGAGGTGTGGATTAACACACCTGTCATACTTGGGAGGCTGAGACGGGAGGACTGCAGGTTTGAGGACAGCCTCAGCAAGTAATGAGACTCTTACCAACCTAGTGAGACCCTGTTTCAAAATAAAAATAAAGCCGGGCGTGGTGGCGCACGCTTGTCATCCCCGCGCTTGGGAGGCGGAGACAGGAGGATCGCGCTGGTTCGGAGCCAGCCGCGCTGGCTTAAGAGACCCTGTTTCCAAATTTAAAAATATAAAATAGGTCTGGGAGTGTAGCCCGGAGGTAGAAGGGTTTCCAGGAACCCCAGTACCACCAAAAATAAAATAAAATAAAATAAAATAAAATAAAATAATATAGGGCTGGAGGTATAGCTCCGAGGTAGAGTGCCCCTGGGTTCAATCCCCAATTGGCCACACACACACACACACACACACACACACATACACACACGCACACATACACACACACGCGCACGCACACACTATCCTCCAGCCCTTTAAAAACATGTTTTTTATTAAATGTTGAAACAGGGTCTTGCTAAGTTGCTGAGGCTGGCCTCAAACCTGCGATCCTCCCACCCCAACCTCCCAAGATTCCCTCCAGACCCAGGGCCCCTGTCCCCGTGGAGGCGCACTGCCCACAATGGGCAGCAGGTGGCGCCATGGCCCGGGTTTAACAAGGACAGCGGGAAGGTGGAAGGGGGTGGTGCATCCAGAAAGAAAAACTAGTGGAAAAAATAAGGATTTAAAAAGAAGAACAATTTGTCCCAAAACATTTGCCTTGCGACGAGGTCATCTATAAATTCTGGGATTTCCTGCCTGCCGTGGGGCCGGCCACCCCTTCTCCTGCAGCCTGAGAGAAGCATGGGGCGCCCAGCTCACGGCCTCCCCCCACCCCCAGCCGAGACTGGCTCTGAAATTTCCCAGCTTTTGTGCCTGAAGCAGGATCCTGTAACAGCCTCCGCAGCTCCGGGAGCCTGCTCCAGTTTCCAGAGGCTGGGGAGGAGGGGCGAGCTCCGGGCAGGCTCTCTTAAAGGAGGCTCCTTTCTGAGCAATCTGTTCCTCCTCTGCCCCCCCTGGCTTGTTCCAAGACAACAATAATAGAAAGGAGACAGAGGTGGCCTTTGAAAAAGAAAGCCCTGCTTCCCCTCGCCCGTCCGAAAGGGCAGAGAAAACTCTTTGGCAGCCCGATAGAACTTGAACAAAGCCCAGGGCTGGCCATTTGGTGCCCAGCATCCCCCCACCCCAACTCGCCCCTCTGACCAGCCGGGCGTGGTGGACTCGGCCCTCCACTGACCTGCGTGACCTTGAGCGAGCAGTGCCCGATCTCTGGGTGTCAGTAAGTGGTTGGGGGGCTCGCCGGTCACTGTGCGAGGGACAAGTTTCCTTCTTTCTTCAAATCCCCTATAGAGAGCCAGCCGGCCACTCACATGTGTGGAGCTTCCAGACTGTTACTAAAGAAAAAAAATCCTAGCCGGGCATGGTGGTATGTTTGTGCCTGTAATTTCTGTGCTTGGGAGTACTGAGACAGGAGGATCGCAGGTTCAAGGGCAGCCTCAGCAGTGTAGCAAGACTCTCAACAACTTAGCAAGGCTTTGTTTCAAAACAATAAAATAAAAAAAAAAGGACTGGGGTGTATCTTGAAGGTAGAATGCCCCTGGGTTCAATCCCCAGCACCAAAAACAAAAACAAACAAACAAGAATAGAAAAGAAAGAAAGTGGTTTGCACTTCTACAATTCCAGTGCTTGGGAGGCTTAGACAGGGTGATTGCAGGTTCAAGACCAGCCTCAGCAACTTAGCGAGACTCTCGGCAGCTTAGGGAGAACCTGTTACAAAATAAAAAGTAAAATAAAATAGGATTGGGGGTCCAGCTCAGAGGTAGAATGTGCCTAGGTTCAATCTCCAGCACCGAAAAGAAAAAGAAAACATCTTACTGATAAGTCGGGTCCCTCCCCTCGCCCGCGTGATCTCCCCGCAGGGCAGGAGGCGGAACCCTGAAAGCGGAGATACCGCAAGTCGAGACTCCAGGCTTCGCGAGAAGTACTTGAGATCGCAGGACCACAGATGTCGCGAGAGAATCGGCGTTCCCACCCCCCAAAATTCTGGCTTAAAAGCAAAATCATTTCCAGCCCACCACTTGGGGGGCTCAGCTGCCAATCGGACTAAGGCAGGACCCTCCAGGCAGATGGCTCCTCCGTCCCTTAGCCTGACGCGCTGCCCTCGCCCCGAGCCCCGAAGGTGCCAAGTTTTTTCAGAGTGAAGCAGATTTGTGTTACCTTGGTGGGTGCTTTGTCTCCTTGGTGGTCTCCACAAGCCCCCACACCCCCAGTTCAACCTTCCTTTATTAGCTCACACGGACAATTTTGTGTGTCTGATACAGTCGTGGGACATTTTTATCAATGATGGGTTGTAGAGATGACCCTAGTCCCATCAGATTAGAATGGAGCTAAAAAAAAATGTCCTATTGCCAAGCGACATCATGCCTGAGTCACTCATTTGGGAAAGAAGCCCACGGGGCTGTCCGTCATATAAAAGCGCAATTATCTGGATCAATCCTGATAATCCTGGATCAAGATAATAGATGACTATTACTGGTGCGTACTGTCCTACACTTCTTACTGAGATTGAGAGCGTGGTCCGTTTACTCCCCCGCTTTGTGGTGGCGGGGATTGAACCCAGGGGTGTTCTGTGTTTGAGGCACATCCCTAACCCTTTTTATTTTCTTATTTTGAAACAGGGTCTCGCTAAGTTGCCGAGGGCCTCCCTAACTTGCAGAAGCTAGCCCCGAATCTGCAACCCTCCTGTCTCAGCCTCCCAAGTACTGGGATTACAGGCGTGCACCACTATACTCTGCTTCCAGCTACTTTCATAAACAGAAAGTTTATCGTCAAATACTCTGCTGCGTTACGTGGGCAATGGCATCATCCATCTGATGTGGACCGACCGAGTCTCTTTTTATTTTTTTGTTTAATTTATTCGGTAGTACTAGGGGCCGAACCCAGGGGTGTTCTACCTTTGAGCCACATCCCCAGCCCTGTTTTATTTTTGTGTTTTGAAACAGCGTCTCACTAAGTTGCTGGGGCTGACCTTGAACCTGCGATCCTCCTGTCTCCACCTCCCCAGTACAGAGATTACAGGCATGCGCCACCACGAGCGGCTAGACTGAGTCTTTCAACCGCAGCGAGGCATCAACCTGGGGCCATCCAGGTCTGGAACATTCACCTGACTACAAAATCTCCTGGCGTCTGTTTCTCAGGATGCACCCCCATCACTCAGCAACACGGCACTAGCGCCGGTCATTCACGAAGATGTCTAGAATTATGTAGATTATGCTTGCTCTCCACACAGCAAAAGCCGAGGGATAGTGCTTCTTGGCTCAGCTGTTCTTAACCCGGCAGGGATGGGCCAGTCTTGCTAGGTATAAAAAGGAACCAGGAATCTGGAGTTTTAGAAGAAATGGTTTAAGTTGTGAGACAGCGCCGGCAGACCGGTCAGGTCTGCGGGCGATGTCTGGTTCTCAGCCCTAGACGATTAATTCCCAAGGTCCATAGAATCGCAAGTTCATGGCTGGGCGTGGTGGTGTGTGCCTGTAATCCTAGTGCTTGGGAGGCTGAGATGGGAGGATCACAGGTTTGGGGCCAAGTCTTGGCATTTTAGCGAGGCTCTCAGCAACTTAGTGAGATCCTATTTCAAAAGTAAAAAAAAATAAAGTGGGCTGGGGATGTAGCTCAGAGGTAAAATGAACCTGGGTTCAATCCCCAGTGCTGAAAACAGAAAAAAAAAAAAAAATTCTGATGCCCTGGGGAGCCTGCTCACTGTTCAGCCCCGCCACACACACACACACACACACACACACACACACACACACACACACACAAAGTCCTCGCTGCAGTCCAGTCTTCTCAGCTCCCTGCCTGTCCTCCCGGTGCTGACTCAGGGAGCCCATTCCTGTTCTTGCCCGTCTAAAAGCCCAGGCAAAAACTCCTTCCTATTCCTCAACTCCCACCCCGCACCGGGGATTGAACCCAGGGTGCTCATCCACGGATTCACACCATGTATTTTTTTTTTCTTCTGTGTGTGGATTAGGGGTGGAACCCAGGGACTTTCTACCCGAGCTATACTCCCAGACCTATTTTATACTTTATTTGGAAACAGGAATTTGGAAGTCACTCACAGGACCAAGCATGAGGTAGGTACTCAATAACTATATGTTGAATGAATAAATGAATGAGTGAACAACATGGATGGATGGATGGATGGATGGATGGATGGATGGGAGGATGGATGGATGGATGGATGGATATATGGATGGATGGATGGATGGATGGATGGATGGATGGATATATGATGGAAGGATGGGTGTATGTATGTATGTATGTATGTATGAATGGATGAATGGATGCATATATGGATATATGGATGGATGGATGAGTGAATGAGTGGATGGATGAATGGATGGATATATGGATGGATGGATGGATGGATGGATGGATGGATGGGTGAACGGAGGAGCTGGTGGATGTTACCTTGATCATCACTCAGTTGAACACAAAAGGATCATTTTTCTTTTTACTTTATGTCTTGCTTATATAAATAGCACTGCAGTAAATTTCCTTGTACCTAAATATTTTATTCCATCCTTGATTATTTCTTTTGGGATATTTCCTAGAAGAATCAATGATTTGTTTTTGGCTCTTGGTACAGGGAATTGAACCCAGAGTCAGTCCAACTCCAAGCAACACCCGCAGCGTATTTAATTTTTTACTTTGAAACAGAGTCTTGCTAAGTTGCCAAGTGACCTCACTAAGTTGTTGAGCTTGGGCTTGAATCTGCGATCCTCCTGCCTCGACCTCCCAAGTACTGAGATTACAGGAGTGAACCACCATGCCAGGCTAAGAATTATGAGTAAATGTATTAGTTATAATTGAGACTCTTGGTATAAATTGCCAAATTGCTATATAGAAAGGCTGGACCAACTGATAATTCTATGAGCACTGGGATGCGCCTTTCTAAACACTTTTGCCAAACTGTCTGTCTGTCTGTCTATCTATATATCTATCATCTATCTATCTATCATCTACCTATCTATTATTTTGTAGCAGTAGAATGCCCCTGGGGATTGAACCCAGGGGCATTCTACTGCTAAGCTACACTCTCATCCTTTTTTAAAAAATATTTTTGAAACAGAGTCTTATTAGCCAGGCATGGTGGCTCATTTCTGGGAGCCACCATGGGAGGCTGAGACAGGAGGGTCACAGGTTTGCAGCCAGCCTCAACTACTTACTGAGGCTCTCCGCAACTTAGTGATACCCTGTTTCAAAATTAAGAATAAAAAATAGATCTGGGAGTATAGCTCAAAAGTAGAATGCCCTTGGGTTAAATTCCCAGTACTGAAAAAAATTGCATTTCTTTGATTACCAGTGAATTTGAGCTTTTTTTTTCATATGACTATTCATGTTTCTTTTTTATGACTGTTTCATTTGTATGGTAATAAGGATTGAACCTATCCTCACATCCATCCATCCACTCTGCTATCCATCCATCCATCTACCTATATAGCCAGATAATCATCCAGCCAGCCAGCCAGCCAACCACCCACTTATCCATCCATCCATCCATCCATCCATCCATCCATCCATCCATCCATCCATATACCCAGATAACCAGCAAATCATCCAGCCACCTAGTTATCCATCTATCCATCTATCCATTATCCATCCATCCATCTACCCAAATACCCATCCATCCATCTACCCAGCCAGCCAGCCAATTATCCAATCAATCATCCATCCATCCATCCGTCCATCCATCCACTCTGCTATCCATCCATCCATATACCCAGATAACCAGCAAATCATCCAGCCACCTAGTTATCCATCTATCCATCCATCCATTATCCATCCATCCATCTACCCAGCCAATTATCCAATCAATCATCCATCCATCCATCCATCCATCCATCCATCCATCCATCCATCCATTCACCCATCCTGCTATTCACCCACCTATCTACCCAGCTAGCCAGCCAGTCATCCATTCTTCTATCCAGTCAACCAACCACCTACGTATCCATCCATTCACCCATCCATCAATCATTTATCCATCCATCCATTCATCCATCCATCTACCCAACTAGCCCCCCAAGCATCTGTCCATCCATTCATCCATCCATCTATCCATCCACCTACCACCCATCCATCCATCTAGCCATCCATCCATCCATCCATCCATCCATCCATCCATCCATCCTTCCACCCAGCTACCCATTCATACAGTCAGCCAGCTGCCCATGCAATTATTTATTCATTCAAGTAGCAAACAATGATGGAAGACCAATTATATCCTTATACCTTGTCTTGTTTTACTGTGAGGCTAAACCTAGACCTGCTCGGTGGTCTCTATTCAGGGCTGCCCGCTGGGGACCGGCGGCACATGGAGGGCATATGAAGAAGGTCTGGAGATGGAGCCGGAATGTGAGCTTGGGATTCCTGGACACCCACTGCTGGGACCCTGAGCGATGATTGCGACATATTTGGCCAGAGTCAAGGGTACAGCATGTGGCTGAAAAACAGAGTTTTTCTCTGAATAAGTCAAACTCGCCGGTCTGGGATCAGATCCATGAGGGCTGGACAATCTGGTCCCAGCAAATTAAAACAAGATGGGCACCAGCCAGCTACATTTCTGAAAACAGTATGTTTTGTTTTAATCAAGCACACCCACCCTCCACAACAAACTCTGAACTGAAATGGGGAAGATTTGTAAGAAAAAAACAAAACAATTCTCCAGCATCCTGGCCCTGGCTCCTCCTCCCTCTGAACCCCGAAGTCCCTCTAGTCCTGCCCCCCTCCCCCGTCCCTGGGCAGAGGAGGACTAGTGAGCCGAGTCTGGAGGGCGTCCCCATGACATAATTCTCTTTGCATCTGTAACTGAGACTGCCCTGCTGCCTCATCCCTCCAGGTAAAGGGGTCCCCCTTGGGGTCTTCCAGAATCTTGGTCTCTATGGTGACAACCAGCAGCCAAGGGGGTGGCTGGAGCCCTAGACTGGGTGTGTGTACCGTACCCTCATGCCTGACATCTGTGTGTGTGTGTGTGTGTGTGTGTGTGTGTGTGTGTGTTTTACTGAGGATTGAACCCAGAGGCATTCTACCTTCAAGTTGTACCCCTAGACCCCATTTTTTTGCGTTTACTAGGGATGGAACTCAGGGACATTCTACCTCCGAGCTGCACCCCCAGCCCTATTTTTTATTCTTTATTTTGAAATAGGGTCTCACTGATTTGCAGAGGGCCTCACTAAGTAGCTGAGGCTGGCTTCGAACCTGCGATCCTCCTGTCTCAGTCTCCCCCGTACCGGGATTGACAGGCGTGCGCCACCACGTCTGGCTATATCTGGGGTCTTGCTGACCTGGAGAGGCGGCCCTCCCACATTGCCAATTCTACAAGCCGGGGATCCCTCCCCACACCGCAGCCACCTCCTTGGCCCGCCTTACACTGAGCCACCCGCCTTACCCCAGTCACCCTGGGTCAAGTACCAGGCGCCTTGGGGCCACCTCTGCGCCTTAGTGCTCATGGCGATTATCCAAACTCAGCAAACCTAAGCCCGCTCACACCACCCTGAGGTTCTGTCCCGTGGAAACACGATAAAGACTCTCGTCCACACTTCCCTTCTGTCCTGGGGCCTCCGGACCCACTCTGGCTTTTCTCTGCTTGGCCCCGCAGGGAGGCGGCGCCTCTTGTGTGTAGGGATCTGTGGACAGGACAAATTTCCTTCCTCTGTTTGCATGTCATGGCGAACGTGGACCAAACCCCAGGCACCCGAAATAGTCTGCTCAGCTGGGCGCAGTGGCGTGCGCCTTTAATCCCAGTGCTTTGGAGGCTGAGGCAGGAGGATCACAGGTTTGAGGCCAGCCTTGGCAACTTAGCAAGCAATTCTGTTTCAAAATGAAAAGGGCTGGTGGTATCGCTCAGAGGTAGAATGCCCTGGGTTCTATCCCTAGTACTGCAAAACAAAACAAAAACAGTTCGCTCTGACTGTGACTGCAGCGCTCTTAGGGACAGCCTCCTCCTCGAAATAGGGACAGGGACACCTTCCTGGTCCCTCTTCATCCCTCCATCATTCTGTTTTTATTTTTATATTTTTGTAGCATATCAGCATCTCAATTCAATGATTCCCTTGTTTCTTTTCCTGCCTCCCTTTGGAGGAATGAAAGCTTCCCCCCCACCCCAGCTAAACACCCAGAGCCCAGAACGGTGCCTGGCATATAGTAGGTGTTAATTTAACTACAGAAGGCACCCGGCACTTGTTAGACCTGTCTATTGCTCTGTTCTCTCCTGTCTTTGGGGGTTTTGTGTTGAGTGCCAGGAGGCTGCTCCGGGGCGGGCCCTGTCCCTCTTGCAGGCCTATGGAGTGAGGTACGCACGCAGGGGCTCCTGTCCACGGCCCTCGGAGCACTTTATAAGCAGGAACCGCAGAAGCAGCCTGCCCTGTGTGTGGCAGGCGGAGCCTGAGTCACTGATGCAAGATGGTCCCCAGCAAAGCCAAACCTGTTGAAGAGGTGAAAGGCAAGTTTCAGCACAGCCAGAGACCTCGGGGCCGCCGGGCCACTGGCCCAGTGACGTCCTGTGGGTGGCTTGGGACGCAGCGGTTCCTGGAAGATGGCCTCTCCCCTCTGGAACCCCTCCGCTGCTTCGCAGCTCTGTGCCCCGGAGCGGGTATTGTTTTGCTCCAGGGGCAGAGTTTCCTGAATCAAGTTAAGAGAACGCTTCCGGCTGCCAGAGGCTCCTTGCATGGATTTATCAAGCGCCCATTAGCAGAGGCATCAGGGCTGTGAGTCGGAGGAGGCGCCACACGGGGTCATTCATCAGGTCCTTGTGAGCGTCCGCTCTGGCCCGGGCCTGGGGACAGGGGAGAGGAGACTGAGGGCCCGCGACCCACAGTGAGGCCGTCAGCTCAGCACAGAGTCCAGAGAGGAGGTGGGTCAGGGCTGGCTTCTTGGAGGAGGAGTGCTTCTGTGGACACCCAGGAGTCTTTACATCGCAATCGACAAAACCCCAAGGCAAACAGGGTTCGGTCGTAGGCGTCAGTTTACAAAACGGGTAAATCAGGGAACCGGGCAGCTTCAGGTACGGCTGGACCCAGGAGCTGAAATGAGAACTCCAGCCTCGGTTCTGTTTCTCTCTGTTCGGGCCTCAATCCCCCCGCACCCCCCTCAGCCATAGACAGCATTTCTGCCCCTTGGGGGAAACGTGGGAGCTTTCTCTGTGTTCCTGTAACCAATATTTACTGAGTGGAGAAGAAGACCACTACGTCATACAGTTTATCCTTCTGACAAATTGACATAGGTGCCAAGACACACATACATGGACATTCAATACCACATTGCTTATACTAACCAAAGACTGGACACGACTTGAATATCACCAACGGGTAAATTATGAACTGCGGCGCCCCCCCACAGTCAAAGTCATAGACCAGAGGAAGACTGGTCAGACCGTAAGAAGAATGAGTTAGGGGCTGCGGGTGGAGAACACTTCCCTCGCATGTTGAGGGCCCTGGCTCTAATTCCCAGCGCTGCAAATAAATAACTGAGCGAGTTAGATCTATACTGATGTTCTAGCCGAGTGTGGTAGTGCGCACTTGTGACCCCAGCATTCGGGAGGCTGAGACCTCTCGCGGTTCACGAACAGCCTCAGCTACTTAGTGAGGCCCTTTGCAACTCAGTGAGACCCTGTTTCAAAATAAAGAATAAAAAATAGGGCTGGGAGTGTTGTTCAGAGGTGGAATGCCCCTGGGTTCCATCCCCAGACACACACACACACACACACACACACACACACACACACACAAAGACTATATTGATGTTCTCACTTGGGTGTGACTTTATCCCCCCAGGGACATTTGACAATCAGAAACATTTTTAGATGTCACAACTTTGTGTGTGTGTGTGTGTGTGTGTGTGTGCGCGCGCGCGCATGTGTGCTAATGGCATCTAGTGGGTAGAGACCAGCAATGCTGCCAATTTTCTAGAATGCACAGGACAGCCCTTACCACAAAGAATTATCCAGGCCCCAAAGTCAATAGTGTTCAGATTGGGACTCCCTGATTTGTACCTATGATACAGAAATCGCTAAGATTTGGTCCATCCATCTATCTCTCCATACACTCATGTATCCATCCATTGGTCCATCCATTTCCCCTCCCCATCCATCCATTCGTCCATCCATCCATCCATCCACTCACCCATCTATCCATCCTTTTATCCATCCATCAATGGGTAGGAAGCAGGGATGGATGTATGGATGGTGTAGATGTATGAATGAGTGACTGGATGGATGGATGAATTGGTGGGTGGATGGCTGGCTGGCTGGCTGTGTGGGTGCATGAGTGAATGGATTGTGGATGGATGGATGGATGGATGGATGGACAGATTGATGGATGGATGGATGGATGAATTGGTGGATAGATGGATGGATTGGTGGATGAATTGGTGGGTGGATGGCTGGCTGGCTGGCTGTGTGGGTGCATGAGTGAATGGATTGTGGATGGATGGATGGATTGGTGGATGGATGGATTGGTGGATGGATGGATGGATGGATGGATGGATGGATGGACAGATTGGTGGATGGATGGATTGGTGGATGGATGGATGTATGGATGGATGGATGGATGGATGGATGGATGAATTGGTGGATGAATTGGTGGATGGATGGATGAATTGGTGGGTCGATGGATGGATTGGTGGATGGATGGATGGATTGGTGGATGGATGGATAGATTGGTGGGTGGGTGGATGGATGGATTGGTGGGTGGGTGGATGGATGGATTGGTGGGTGGATGGATGGATTGGTGGGTGGGTGGATGGATAGATTGGTGGGTGGATGGATGGGTGGATTGGTGGGTGGATGGATGGACTAGTGGGCAGATGGTGGATGGATTGGGGGAGGGGGATGCGAGGGTGGATGAATTGCCATATGGACACATGGACGGAGGGGTGATTTGATGGACTTGGCCATTGCTCAGTTGCAACTTCACAGGCAAAGAGCAGCTCCCACCAGGGGCAGGCATGCGCGCTGATTGACCACCTGACTTCTCTACTCTCTTTACAATACTAGAGACTTCATGCTCATCGGCCTAGGGAATTTCCAATGTATCTCTGCTGTTTATCACCAAGAATGGTGATGAACAGAGGACGAGGGTCCGAGGGGTCTGCAGAAAGAGCAGGGGATGGTTAAGAATGGCAGCCGCGCTCCCTCTCTTCTCGCACCCAGGTGGAGATGGCCAGGGTAGCTCTAGAGCCCCATCCTTCCAGCTCTGCAGAGGAAGGCAGCTCCCTTCCTCTGACTTGAAGAAGTGGAGCCCTGGTACGCTGCTCAGGTGCACCCTGTGGAGACATCCCGAAATATGTTGCCCCTGGGGGCTTGCGGTCTCCGCCTGTCTCCAGATCTGAGTGATCCCACCAGGGAAACGAGCTTCACGCGTTCCCTAAGGAGCTCTGGCTTCCCTGTCGCCCTCCTGTCCCCCCGGGAAGGGCCAGCTCTGCAGTCAGGCCCAGAGGGACAGCCTCTCCTCTGGGGAAATCCGCTCAGAGGGAGACACCTGCACTGGGGGCGGGGTGGCATAAAGTGCTCGCTGCCCGGCGCTGCAGACCCGCTCAGGGTAGATTCTGTGCATTTCGCAAACTCAGTCCGCCGGGTGCTGAGCAGGAACGCCACGAGGCCTGCTGCGTCTGCCACACTCTCCCCAGGATGCTGCCCAGGAGCAGAGGCGACTCTGCCCAGCTCCTCCGCGCCGGGCCGGCAGATGGCTACAGATCCCCACTGCACGGAGGGTCAAGTGAAGCTTGGCCAGGCCGCCGGCTGGGTCCTCGCCCTGCGGCCAGGAGCAGCCCCGGCCGCCCTGCGTGTCCACAGTGCCTCCGTGGGCCGGGGTGGCGGGACCTCCCTGACCCGCACGTGGTCCATTCCAGAGTTTCATTGATGGAAATCTCATCTGTTTCGGTTTCTCATCAGCTATTCGTGAACCATCATCACCTACGAGGGAAAATAGCCCACGGAGACAAAGATTGATGCCAAAAAACTGGAGCCCTGTCAACGCTGACGCAGGGTGGATTTTCTGCCTTTCCTGCTGGGATACTGGGTGTGTGTGTGTGTGTGTGTGTGTGTGTGTGTCACTGGGGATTGAACCCAGGGGCATTTTTACCTCTTGAGCCCTCTTTATTTTTTTTATTTTGAAACAGAGGCTTGCAAAGTTGCAAAGGCCTTCACTAAGTTGCTGAGGCTGGCCTCGAACCTGTGATCCTCCTGTCTCAGCTTCCCAAATACTGGAACTACAGGCATGCACCACCACAGCTGGACTCTGATTCTAGGTGACTTAGGATTATTGCAGTGGACGCAATGTGCCCTGTCTAGATTACACTCTTACAACCATTTACAAAGCCTGGTTGATTGGATCTTTCAAAAACTCCAGCAGAGGGCCGGGCGTGGTGGCGCACGCTTGTCATCCCCGCGCTCGGGAGGCGGAGACAGGAGGATCGCGCAGGTTCGAAGCCAGCCGCGCTGGTTTAAGAGACCCTGTTTCCAAATAAAAATATAAAATAAAATAGGTCTAGGAGTATAGCCTGGAGATAGAAGGGTTTCCAGGAACCCCAGTACCACCAAAAAAAAAATAAATAAATAAATAAAATAAATAAATAAATCTGAGGCACAGGGAGCTGTAAGTGGTAAGAGCTCTCAGGAATCCTAAAACCATGTCTCCTAGGGTCTCTGCCCTTCACTCAATTCTTGCATTAGCTGGGTGTGGTGGTGCACACCTGTAACCCCAGTGCTTGGGAGGCAGACACAGGAGGATTGGAAGTTCAAGACCAGCCTCAGCAATTCAGTTGGACACTCAGCAACTTAGTGAGACTCTGCTTCAAAATAAAAAAAATACGTTCAATCCCCACAGTCAATCAAACAATCAAACCACAGTCTAGCGCTTCGTGAGTGTCCCAGAAGCCCTTGCTGCATGGCAAGTTAAAGAGCGCGCACTCCAGAAAACAGAGCAGCTCCTGAAACTCGGCCCTTTTTTTATTTTTAATTTTTAGCGGTATGGGGGATGGAACCCAGAGGCATTCTACCTCTGAGCTACATGCCCAGTCCTGTTTTTTATTCTTTACTTTGCAACAGGGTCTCACTGAGTTGCAAAGGGCCTCACTAAGTAGGGCCTCACCACGCCCGGCTTTTCTACCGAGGGAGGGACTGGATTGGGCGCCAGGTTTCTCCTGTCTTTGGCTTTGCGTGCACAGAGGAGCCTTAGCGAAGCTTATGCCCCCCCACCCAGGCCTCTGTCTGTTTAAGTCCGGAATCTTCTGGCGCGTTGTTGAAGGAAAGGGACGCTCAGAAGCCCCACAGGGAGGAACCTCCTCCTCTTTGGATGATAAAAGGGTCACCGACATTGAAATAGAGTTATACGTAGTTGCCATATTTAAGCTCAGGGCCGTTCCGATGTCAGAACCTTACAGTGGGGAGATTATATGTACAGGCGGCATATATATAAACGTATGTATAATTCATGCAAAATTCCTCCTATTCACGCTCTCTTCCTAAGCTATCCATTAAAGCCCATCGCATTAATTTAATTGAAAAATTCTGGGGGAATTGTATTAGCTTTTTTCCCATTAAATTAACATTACAGCCTTTAAATAGATGTCTGGGATGCCCATTGTCACTAACAAAATTATTATGCAAATTAAAACCTGGCTTTTCCCCTCCCCCTCCCTGCTTGACCCCCTTTAATTTAATTGCCCGTACCCCCAGTGCCCCGACTATAGTATTGGAGGCTGGAGTCCAGCCCTTCGCGGTGGGGCAGCTTAGAGTTGAGCTCTGAATTCCCTGGTCTTATCTCAGGAAAGAAGAGAGGGCCTGGGATGTACCCAGGGGGGCAGAGTACTTGCCTTGCGAGTATAATGCCCTGGGATCAACCCCCAGCACGAAAAAGAAAAGACCCCCAAACCCAAAATCAAAAAGGAAAAAAGGGCGGGTGATTTTGTCCCCTCCCCCCGTGACGTGTGTGTGTTGTGTGTGTGTGTGTGTGTGTGTGTGTGTGTGTGTGTGTGTTACTAGGGACTGAACCCAGGGACATCCTACCTCCAAGCTACACCCCCCAGCCCTATTGTTATTTTTTTTTTTTTTGTGGTACTGGGGGTGGAACCCAGGGACTTTTCTACCTCCAGGCTATACTCCCAGACCTTTTTATACTTTATTTGGAAACAGGGTCTCACTAAGTTGCTGAGAGCCTCACTAAGTAGCTGAGGCTGGCTTCGAACCTGTGCAGTCCTCCTCTCTCAGCCTCCCAAGCGCTGGGATTACAAGCGTGCGCCACCACGCCCGGCCCCAGACCTATTTTTTAATTCTTTATTTTGAAATAGAATCTCACTAAGTTGCGGAGGGCCTCACTTAAGTAGTTGAGGCTGTCAGCGAACCGTGATCCTCCTGTCTCAGCCTCACAAGTAACTGGGATTACAAGTGTGTGCCGTGTGTCACCACGTCCAATTCAACCTGGGGACTTTGAACAACCAACCTCTGGCAAATCAGGAAGCTCTTTCTTCCTCCTCCTCCTCCTCCTCCTCTTCCTCCTCTTCTTCCTCCTCCTCCTCCTCCTTATTCTCTCTCTCCTCTCTCTCTCTCTCTCTCATACACACACACACACACACACACACACACACACACACCAGAGAAGGCAGGTAGGAAGCCTATAATGTGACGTTCCAGGAGGCACTTGCCCTGGGTGGCCATTGGCAGTGATGGGTACCTCAATCATCCATCCATCTGTCCAGGGAGATTCCCCAGCCTTGCTCTGTGCAGCCGGCTGGGCCAGGCGAGGGGGGATGGCTTGAATCAGCTGAACGAGGTGTAGCTCCTTGGGCAGGTGTAGGGAGTAAAGAGTCAAACAAGTAAGAACAGATCTGTGAGCCAGGCGTGGCGGCACACACCTGTAACCCCAGCACTTGGGATGCTGAGACAAGAGGATCGCAGGTTCAAGGACAGCCTGAGCAACGTAGCAAGACCCTCAACAACTTAGCCAGACCTTGTTTCAAAATAAAAAATAAAAATAAAAAGGGCTGGGGGCGTAGCTCAGAGGTAAAATGCCCCTGGGTTTAATCCCAGTATCAAAGCTGGGCATGGTGGCGCACATTTGTAATCCCAGGATTTGGGAGGCTGAGACCAGAGGATGGCGGTTCTTGGATAGCCCCAGCTACTTAGTGAAGCCCTCCACAACTTAGTGAGACCCTGTTTCAAAATAAAGAATAAAAAATAGGGCAGGGGGTGTAGCTCAGAGGTCAAATGCCCCTAGGTTCTATTCCTCAACCCGCAAAAAAAAAAAAAAAAAGATAAACATTAAAAACCCAGTATATATATGTAAAAAAGATTATGGGCTACCAATGACAACTTCAGAGAACAACAGGCTACCTGTAGGACTGCGTACACATCAGATCACATCACCTTGTTACATCATTGATGTAAAAAGGCTGTTACAGTCACCCCTAGCTGTGTAACAAAAGAGCCTTCACTGGCTTAGCAGGACAAGGTCATTCACTGAAGTTGCAAAGGGCCTAAGTGGCTGAGGCTGGCCGTGAACCTTTGCAACATAGTGAGACCCTGTTTCAAAATAAAAAATAAAAAATAGGGCTGGGGGTGTAGCCTGGGTCCCTGGGTCCCATCCCCAGTACTATAAAAAAGAAGAAGAATGTCTATTCATCAAAATATCTCATCAAATTCAGCGTGGTGGCACACATCTGTAACCCCAGTGACTTGGGAAGCCGAGGCAGGGAGATTGCAAGTTAAGGTCCAACCTGGGCAATTTATCAAGACCCTGTCCTAGAATGAAGAATGAAGAGGGCTGGGGATGTCGCTTGGTGGTAAAACACCCCTGGGTTCCATCTCCAATATCGCTTCCCCCAAAACAGTTCCATTAAGAAAATGAGAATGTAAATCACAGAAGGAGACAAGACACCGGAGTACTCAGATTGAGAATCTTTAAAGAATTCTTACAAAGCCGGTGTGGTGGCGTACGCCTGTAATCCTGAGGATTGTGGAGGATCGTGGATCAGTTACTTACTGAAGCGTCTGCAATGTAGTGAGCCCCTACTTCAAAATAAAGAATAAAATATAGGGCTGGGGGTGTAGCTTGGAGATAGAACGCCCCTGGGTTCCATCCCCAGTACTGCAAAAAAAAAAAAAAATTCTTACAAATGAATAAACAGAATGTTCTTTGTAATTTTGATGAACTAAGGTGCAAAACCAGATATAAAGGGAGATGTTAAACGGGTAGCCGTCTTTGACGGTGACGATGGAGGCGTCCAGGGAGGGGTGTTTAAAGACGGCTTCCAAAGTGCTGATAATATTCTATGTCTTAAGCTAGTCATAGAGATGTGTTCTCTTTGTAAAAACTAATCTGATCTGTATAATCTTATTATATGCATATGATAAAGACTTCAACTTAAAAGTTTGCTCTTAACCACATAGCTAAAAAAAAATTTTTTTTAAAGGTTGCTTTTAAAAGATTAATTATGAGCCAGGTGCGATGGCGCACGCTTGTCATCCCAGCATTCAGGAGACTGAGACCGGAGGATCGCGGTTCGCGGACAGCCTCAGCTACTTAGTGAGGCCCTCCGCAACTCAGTGAGACCCTGTTTCAAAATAAAGAATAAAAAACAGGGCAGGGGGTATAGCTCGGAGGTAGAATGCCCCTGGGTTTCATCCCCAGACCTGCAAATAAATAAATAAATAAATAAACAAATAAATAAATAAATATGTCCAGAGCCAGGTGTGGTGGCATATACCTGCAATTCTAGCACCTATGAGGCCAAAACAGGAGGATTTCAGGTTCAAGGCCAGCCTCAGCAACTTAGTAAGACCCTGTTTCAAAATAAAAATATAAAATAGGCCTGGGAGGGAGCCTATAGCTCAGAAGTAGAATCTCCCTAGGTTTAATCTCCAGTATTTAAAAAAAAAAAAAAAGATAACTATGCCCCTGTTCTACAGCAGAGGTCAGTAGACAATAGTCCCTTGGTCAAATCTCATCAACTATCTGTTTTTTTGTTTGGTATTTATTTATTTATTTATTTTGTAGTAGGGATTGAACTAAGGAACTCTGAGGTACACCCGTAGCCCTTTTTATTTTTGTTATTTATTTATTTTGGTGGTACTGGGGTTCCTGGAAGCCCTTCTACCTCCGGGCTACACTCCCAGACCTATTTTATATTTTTATTTGGAAACAGGGTCTCCTAAGCCAGCATGCGCGGCTGGCTTAGAACCTGCGTGATCCTCCTGTCTCTGCCTCCCAAGCGTGGGGATTACAAGCGTGTAGCACCATGCCTGGCTACTTTTGTTATGTTGAAACAGGGTCTTGCTAAATTTGGGAGGCTGGCCTTGAACCTGTGATCCTTCTGTCTCAGCCTCCCAGATACTGAACTCACAAGTGTGAACCACTGAGCCCGGCACAGTTACCTGTTTCCGTGGGACACGGCCATGCCCATCACTCCAATACGGCCTAAGGCTGATTTTCCATGACCGCGACAGAATTGTGTAATTGAACCAGTGTGTGTAGCTGAGACCACCGTTAAGCAAGGCCACAAATCCTAATATATTTGCCATCTTGTTCTTTTGCAGAAAACATTTGCCGACCCCTGTTCTTTGGTATGTTGTCCAGGTTCTCATCAAGCTTTTGGCAAGTATAAGAAAAGAACCAGAACTGATTTCCAAGGAAAATATAGAACGGCACCTCTTCAGCCTGGCACGGTGGCTCATGCCTGCCATTCTAGGACTTGGGAGTCTGAGACGGGAGGATTGCAGGTTTAAAGCCAAGAATTCAGCAAGACTCTATTTCAAAATAAAAAATAAGCAGCCAGGCATGTAGTGCACGCTTGTAATCCCAGCCTTCAGGAGGCTGAGACAGGAGGATCGCAGTTCGCGGACAGCCTCAGCTACTTAGTAAGGCCCTCTGCAAATCAGAGAGACCCGGTTTCAAAATAAATAATAAAAATAAAAATAGGGCAGGGGGTGTAGCTCGGAGGTCGAATACCCCTGAGTTCCATCTCCAGACCTGCAAAAAAAAAAAAAAAAAAAAGTGCTGGGCGTGGTGGCACACACTTGTAATCCCAGTACTTGGGAGGCTGAGACAGGAGGATCGCAGGTTCACAGCCAGACTTAGCTACTTAATGAGGTTCTCAGCAACTTAGTGAGATCCCATTTCAAAAACAGAATAAAGCCCCCTCCCGGGAAGGCCCGGAACTGGGCAGGGGGTAGGTGGCCCTGCCCGCTCCTGGGAAGGCCCAATTCCGGGCTGGGGGTGGGCGGCCTGGCCCGCTTCCCGGAAGGCCCTGTTCGGGCCTGGGGGCGGGTGGCCTGGTCTGCTCCCAGGAAGGCCCAGGATGGGTGGAAGGCCGAGCCGTGGGTACCGAGGAACTCAGCGCTGCTCTGCTGCGCTGGCCGTGATGCGCTAAGAACAGCAGATCCTGCTCTGCGCGGTGAGGCTGTGGGACTCCGCTCTTGGAAGGGAGAAAAAAATTCATTGCTACCGAGTGTCTGATCCCACAACCTCTTCAAATCACACATACTGTTTCCTCTTATTAAAAAAAAAAAAAAAAGAAAGAAAAAGAAAAAAGAAAAGAAAAAACACTGGAGAGGGGTTAAGATGGCCACGGCGGCAGCCAGGACTCTGGAGATGCAGACAAAACATATCCAACTGACCTGGAACTTTTGGAAAAATTCCCCGAGAAGGGGGACTGCTTCTTCCTTACATGCTTAAGAGTCCTGGACATCATCTGATCATCTGTAAGGAGGGAGCTCAGCAGAGACCTAGGAGGAAGGCGGTGTTGGCAGCGGTGGCTGCAGGGGCGGTGGAGGCTTGTATTTGGGAGAAGCAGAGATCTGATCAACCCACCCTGATCTTCTGAAGAAATTGCCCCAAAGGTGGAATGCTACTGTCGCGCATGCTCAGGAATACTGGACAACATGCAGTGTGGGAAAAGAGTTTGGGAAAGAATTGAGATGGTGGAGGCAGTGGCAATGGCAGCGGCCAGTACTTAGGAGAGGCAGAGATCTGATGCAACACGCCTGGATCTTTTGAAGAAATAACCCCAGAGGCAGAACGCTACCACTGTGCACGCTTGGGAACTCGGGACAACATGCTGTGTGAAGAGGGTGCTCGGAACGAAGCCTCCTGAGGGGTGAGGCCTGGACTGGGGACAGCAAGGCTGGGATTGGAGCCTGCCATGAGGCAAGGACAGTGCAGGGGCCTCTGATGCCGGGATAGGAGCCTGCTGAGGGGTGAGGCCAGTGCCAGGGCCAGCCTGGTCGGGATTGGGGCCAGCTGTGAGGCAAGGCTGTTTCTGGGGCCTCCAAGGATGGATCCGGAGCCTGCTGAGGGGTGAGGCCGGTGCCGGGGCCACCGAGGCTGGGATCGGAGCCTGCCATGAGGCAAGTCTGGTGCTGGGGCCTCTGAGGCCAGGATTGGAGCCTACCGGGGGGGTTAGGCTAGTGCTGGGGCCAGCGAGGCCAGGATCTAAGCCTGCTGTGAGGCAAGGCTGGTGCTGGGGCCTCTGAGGCCAGGATAGGAGCCTGCTGAGGGGTGAGGCCAGTGCCAGGGCCAGCCTGGTCGGGATTGGGACCTGCTGTGAGGCAAGGCTGTTTCTGGGGTCTCTGAGGCCGGATCCGGAACCTGCCGAGGAGTAAGGCTGGTGCCGGGGCCATTGAGGCCAGGATCGGAGTCTGCTATGAGGCAAGGCTGGTGCAGGGGCCTCTGAAGCCGGAATCAGAGCCTGCTGAGCAATGAGGCCGATGCTGGGGCAACTGAGGCAGGGATCGGAGCCTGCTGTGGGGCAAGGCTGTTTTGGGGGCCTCCAAGGCTGGAACAGGAGCCTGCTGAGGGGTAAGGCCATTGCCAGGGTCACTGAAGCCGGGATCGGAGCCCACTGTGAGGCAAGGCCTGTGCCGGGGCCTCTGAGGCCAGGATCAGAGCCTGCCGAGGGGTGAGGCTGGAGCCGGAACCAGCAAGGCCGGGATCAGAGCCTGCCATAAGGCAAGGCTGGTGCTGGGGCCTCCAAGGCCAGGATCGGAGCCTGCTGATGGGTGAGGCTGGTGCTGGGCCCAGTGAGGCCAGGATTGGAGCCTGCAGTGAGGCAAGGCCAGTGCTTAAGCTTCTGAGGCCAGGATTGGAGCCTGCCAAGAGGTGAGGCCCATGCTGGGGCCAGGAAGGCCAGGATTGGAGCCTGCCATGAGGCAAGGCCAGTACTGGGGCCTCCAAGGCTAGAATCGGAGCCTGCCGAGGGGTTAGGCCATTGCCGGAGCCAGCGAGGCCTGGATCAGAGTCTGCCATGAGGCAAGGCCAGTGTTGGGGCCTACGAGGCCTGGATCGGAGCCTGCTGAGGGGCGAGGCTGGTGCTGGGGCCAGCAAGGCCGGGATCGGGGCCTGCCATTAGGCAAGGCCTTTGCTGGAGCCAGCGAGGCTGACATCAGAGTCTTCCCAGTGGCCAGGCCAGTGCAGGGGCTGTCAACAGTGGGATTGGAACTTGCAATGCGGCATACACAGAGAAATATCACAGAAAATAAGAAGCCAGATGCTTTCCCTAATATGCAAAAACTAGGAAGAAATAGGTAATAGGAAGAAATCTAGTTGAAGAAAGGGCCCTATAGAGGAGCAATTAAGGTGACCAACCAGAGGGGATGGGATGGGGGAAGACGAAATCTCTTTAAAACTCATGATGTATGTAAACAAATGTATGAAAGTTAATCACCAATCAAGCATGGGATCGAGGGAGGGGCAGGGAATGGGATGGGGATTAGATAAAGGCTAATTGGATGATGTGTGCTTGTATATCCTCACAAGTCTTGTATTCCATTGTGATGTATGACTACAATGCACCAAGAAAATTATATATGTATGTATATATGTATGTACAATAAAGCCTGGCATGGTGGTGCATGCTTCTAATCCCAGCATTAGGGAGGTTGAGACAGAGGGATCCTGGTTCACAGCCAGCCTTAGCTACTTAGTGAGGCCCTTTGCAAATCAGTGAGACCCTGTTTCAAAAATAAAGAATTGCCGGGCATGGTGGCGCACGCTTGTAATCCCCGCGCTTGGGAGGGGGAGACAGGAGGATTGAGCAGGTTCGAAGCCAGCCGCGCTGGCTTAAGAGACCCTGTTTCCAAATTAAAAAAACAAAGTATAAAATGGGTCTGGGAGTGTCGCCTGGAGGTAGAAGGGTTTCCAGGAACCCCAGTACCACCCCCCCCCCCAAAAAAAATTAAAAAATAGAGCTGGAGGTGTAGCTCAGAGGTAAAATGCCCTTGGATTCCATCCCCAGTACCAGAAAGAAAAGAGGGGGAAAGAACAAAAGAAAGAAAGAAAGAAAGAAAGAAGAAAGAAAGAAAGAAAGAAAGAAAGAAAGAAAGAAAGAAAGAGGCTGAAAGTGGTTTAGCTCAGAGGTAGAATTCCCCTGGCTTCCACTCCCTGCACCAAAAAGAAAAAAAAGAAAAAAAAGAAAAAGAAAGGTACCCCTTCACTCTACTCCCCACAACACACCACATATGCACTCTCTATTCTCATTCTCTCTCTCTCTCTCTCTCTCTCTCTCTCTCTCTCTCTCTCTCTCTCTCTCTCTCTCTCTCTCTCTCTCTCTCTCTCCAGAATATACCCCAACTGGGTTCTGGAAGATTACATACCAGAAGGTAAGACCCACTCTGCCTTCAGGTGGTTGTTGGAATTACTGGATTGGCTTTAAATTTTCTTTCCCACCTTCTTTTTTCAAACAGTTTGATCATTTGAATCACAAACGTAATATGTAACTTTTGTCATAATTCAAACCATAAAGAAGTGTCTAAAATAAAATAAATACTCTCCCGGCCTCTCCCCAGTCACTGTTAACAATTTGGCATAAATGTTTCTTTACTGTTTCCTTCATTTATAAAAACACACAGAAACACACTGACAGGGTTTGGCTTTTTGCTTTTTAATGGGAACAGAATCACGCTTTTTTTTTTTTCTTTCTTTTTAACAAGGTGTCACAAGTTTATTTCCCAGTCGGTCCAGCCTGCACAGATTTATTTGATAATTTTTAATAGCTGCGTTGCATTCCTTAATATTAATATATCCTGATTCGTTTGACCATTTTCCTATTCATGTATATCCAGGTTGTTTGCAGGGTTTGTTTTTTTAAAATATTATAAACGGTGCTGCAATAAACGTCTTTATATATTTATGTCTTTATATATGGGCATTTCTGTTTCTGGTGGATATATTCCCAGAAGTGGGAGTATAGAGCCACAGTTTAAATTTTAGAAAATACCCACAGTTGAATTTCCACAACGTTATAATAATTCACAGGCCTCCCCCAACGGTGCTGGAGTGAACTGGGTTTCTTACACCCTCGCCAGCTCTAGATGTTCCACATATTTTCCAGGTTTTTTTTTTTCTTTTTTTTTTTTTTTTTTTGCCAATCTGATGGGTAAAAAATAGCATCTCGTTGTCCTCATTTGCATGTCCCTGACAAGCGAGGCTGAGCATGTTTATTGGGCATTTGCATTTCTGCTTGAAGCCGCAGCCCGGCCCGAGTTTCTCCCGGGGTGAGGGGGTCTTTTTCTTATTAATTTGCAGGATCGGTTTGTAAGTTGCAGCTATTAACCCCGCATCCATTACGTGGTCGCGAGTCTCTTCTTCGCTCGTGGAAGGCCTCTCCCTGGCTTTGCTTTTGATGACCACCTATTTAGAGTTCTGCCCCCGGGTTCCGGCTACGAATATGACTAAGTGTGTTTGCTTTTTGACTCTTATCAGAGTCTCAGCTGTGAAAAAAATAATATATGTGGAGCTCTGTTTAAAGCCATGGTTTGCAAACATTTTCTAATTTTAACTAACAGCATTCTTTTTTTTTTTTTCTTTTAATCTTCAAACAAGTTTTAGGTAGAGAAAACAGAAACCACCATGTTGACCTGGGGCTGGGGGCCAGACCTCTGCTTGCCGAGGGCTTCCTCATTCTTTCCCAGCAGCCCCTGAGACTTTCTAGAACTGCGTGTGTGCCACGGAACCCAGTTTGAGAATCACTGACTTAGAGGCTCTGCTTCCCTTTGTGTATTTAATCAGCTTTCTACAGCATGTTCCATAAAATATTCAGTAGGCTATGAAGTGCTTTGTGAAGGAAAGAGTCTGTGAAGGAAAGAGTCTGGGAATTGTTCTAGTGTCTTCCAAAATGAGGTGTTTCTTTTTTTAAATTATTATTTTTTTTTGGTGGTACTGGAGTTCCTAGAAACCCTTCTACCTCTGGGCTACACTCCCAGACCTATTGTTTTTTATATTTTTATTTGGAAACAGGGTCTCTTAAGCCAGCGAGGCTGGCTTCGAACCTGCGTGATCCTCCTGTCTCCACCTCCCAAGGGCGGGGATTACAAGCGTGCGCCACCACGCCCGGCAAGGTGTTTCTTTTGAGATGGACATGTTAGTTCCACTAAGACGCGGGCATGAGAACTCCACAGGAAGAGTAGCAGGCCCCCTTGGTTTATCTTCATCAGGGATGCCTGAACAAATACCCGGTTCCTGCCCTGTCTGCTCTTGGGTGGCTGCTGAAGGTGTGACTCTTATTTCTGACTGGTCCCAGCCACGTGCCCTCACTAAGTGATGGGAGTTAGGGTTAGATATAGAATGTCCCCCAAAGGACTCATGTATTAATGCTCAGAGTTGGTATAATTAAGCCATGGGAGTTGACATCTCGGTGGACAAATTCGTTGTAATAGACGCGCTGGGCGGTCACCTAGGCAGGCGGGGTGTGGCTGGAGAAGCTGGGTCCCTGGGGTGTGGCTAGGGACTGTGCTGTGTCCCTGAGTCTCCTTGCTGGCTGGTTCTCTGTTTCCCCCTCCCTGATGTAAGAGCAAAGCCCTTGTTCTCTTTCTCTTCACTTCCCACCATCACGTCCTGAGCTCTGCAGACCCTGATATCTCCAAAAACCGTGAGCAAATGAACTTTCTTTCTTCTAAGTGCCATAGTCGGTTTTTTGAATGCTAATAGTGAGAACACTAACCCACCAACACATGGGTGATGGAGAGGTCTTGTCTGACGTCTACAGAGTTGAACCAGCAGAAAACGCTGACCCTTTTTACTATCCGAGGGGTAGAAGTCATGGGCTCCTGATGGCATTCAATCTCAACTTACTTGGAATTTGGGAGAACAAGCGTCCTCCTAGTCCTTTATGGGGAAAGGAGGGTCAGACCTATAAAAAAAAAAAAGAGGGAGCCGCAAGGACCTGAAACAAAGGTGCCGTAAGCGGGAAACTTGCAGTTATTACTTGGCTTCCTTCCCGGGCTCTTTCGGTAGAGGACAAAGGAAAGACTTCAGCATGTCGTGGACCCGCGGGATCTGTAACCCCCATCTCTGCTCAGGAGATGAGTAGGATACGCAGACCCGGGTCCCACTTGGACAGTCCCTCTCGGCTCCTGCACGATGGTGACCAGAGAAGCTTGGGAAGTGCTGGGGTCTTTCCCGAAGCACTTCTCAGAACCTTTAAAATGCTAGCTCATTGCTTATGGGGGTAGTGGAGGAGGCTTCCTTCTCTCCTCCACCACAGAACCCATGTTGGACAGAGCTTCTTCTCCAGGACTGATGTTCTATAGGACACACTTTAGGTGAAGGTGGACTAGATACAGGCTTAATTTTTCTTTAGATAAAACCAAAACTTTGGAGAATTGTCATCTAACCCCTCTGTTTTAGCCAAATAAGCTTTGCTTGTGTGAAACATCCCTTAACATTATAGAGAACTCACCATATAAACTTACTATGATTTTTATCCCAGGAAGCTTGCAGTAAAATGGCCAACAATACAAAAATGTCTTTATATTTTTTTGCATATAAAAGCCATGTTTTCCTAAGCAATCAGTTTCCTGATAGTTCTAATGCTATATGAGTTTTGCAATCGACTGTAATTCCCTCTTTCCCCTTTCTACAAGGATGCTTAAACCAGATTTCTAGGCCACTGCCAGGAATAGGATGGAACTTCATTGTATATATTTTAGGTATCAATCTTGTTAATTGATTGATTGTACTGAAGTTTGAACCCAGGGCCATTCTACCTCTGAGCTACATACCCAGCCCTATTTTATTTTTTATTTTAAGGCCAGTCTCAGCAATCCAGTGAGAACCTGTTTCAAAAATTAAAAAAATAAAATAGGAATGGGGGTATAGCTCAGAAGTAGAATGCCCCTGGGTTCAATCTCCAGTACTGCAGAAGGAGAAGGAGAAGGAGAAGAGGAAGAAGAAGGAGGAGGAGGAGGAGGAGGAGGAGGAGGAGGAGGGGGGGGGACCAGCCCAAGATTATTTTATTTATTTATTTATTTATTTATTTATTTATTTATTTATTTATTTATGGTGGTTCTTGGGTTCCTGGAAACCCTTCTGCCTCTGGGCTCCCAGACACCTAATATATATATATATATATATATATATATATATATATATATATATATTTTTTTTTTTTTTTTTTTTTTTTTTTTTTTTTTGAAAAAGGGTCTCTTAAGCCAGCACGGCTGGCTTCGAACCAGCGCGATCCTCCTGTCTCTGCCTCCCAAGCGCGGGGATTACAAGCGTGCGCCATCACTCCCAGACCACGACTATTTTTGAAGAAGAGAGTTCATTGTTCTTACCAGATTCTCAGAGGAATTTGTGACCCAGGAAAGGAGCAAATCCAGGGCCCTAAAAGGGTCAGAGGGCGAGAGGTACCGCTAGTGCCACAGTGGATGCAAGGCTGGCCGAGCCCGGAGGCACTGCGGTCTGGTTTGGTGGGTAGAATTGATTCATTCTTTCATCCCACAAATAATTTCCTGGACGCCTCCCCTGGATCCAGCATGCGCTGGGCATCAGAACCGCAGTGGGAGCGTGAGCGTCGTCCTAAAGACCTGGGAGTCTCTGACACCTCTCCGGAAGGCTTCCTCATCCCAGGGGCCTGTGGGCCGACCGTCAAGGCCTCCTCCCTCCATCTGGGCTTCGGGTTCATTTCCTTGGTTCGTGGCCACCTTCCCTCCGACTTCCTAAAGCAGCCCACAACCTACCCGTCACTCAGCCCTCCCTGGAGTTAATTTAATAGGCCTACTTCAGCTTTTCTCGGTCACCATGAAAGTACTACCGTTTCTTTCTGGGAAAGGCCTGAGTCCCGGAGGGCAGGGGTGGGAGCTGCAGGAAGAAGCCTGCCCTGCGAGGGGAAGGGCTTTGGCTCGCCTTGGTTGTGTGCAGCAGCCCCCGCGCCCTCCACCTCCCAGGGCCCGGGCAGCTGTGAAGAGCCAGCTCCTTCCCCGCCTCACTTCTCCCCTCCCCTCCCTGCCCTCTCCCTTGCCGTTTCTCTGTTTTTCAAAACCGTCCTCAACGCGCACTAGGCCAGCTTTGTCCTGCGGGCTTGAATTCAGTTCCTGATTTTTTTTTTGGGGGGGGGGTACTGGGGATGGAACCCAGGGGCATTCTATCTCTCAGCCACACACCCCCCTGTCCTATTTTTTAGTCTTTATTTATTTATTTATTTATTTTTGAAACAGGGTCTCACTGAGTTGCAAAGAGCCTCGCTAAGTAGCTGAGGCTGTCCACAAACCGTGATCCTCAGGTCTCCGCCTCTCGAATGCTGGGATTACAAGAGTGCGCCATCATGCCCAGCTAGTTCTTGATTACTTTTTATTATATCTATATCTATATCTATCTATCTATCTATCTATCTATCTATTTATTTATTTAGTGGTACTGGGGATGGAACCCTTCTCCAGGCTAGACTCCCAGACCTATTTTTATATTTTTATTTGGAAACAGGGTCTCTTAAGCCAGCGAGGCTGGCTTAGAACCTGCACGATCCTCCTGTCTCTGCCTCCCAAGCACAGGGATTACAAGCGTGCGCCACCACGCCCGGCTGTTATTTTTATTTATTTATTTATTTATTTATTTATTTATTTACTTATTTTGTGTGTGTGTATGTGTGGTACTGGAGGTTGAACTCAGGGGCATTCTACCTCTGATCTATGCCCCCAGCCCAATTTTATTTTTTATTTGGAAACAAGGTCCCTCTAAGTGGCTGAGGGTCTCACTAATTTGCTAAGGCTACCCTTGAACCTGCGATCCTCCTGTCTCAGCCTCCCAGTCACTGGGATCACAGGTGTGCACCACCACGCCCAGCTCTGGCTTGGTTCTTGATTTTTTATCACTAACTCAATTCCATGTTCTGGGCCTCAGATTTTTCATCCCCGAAACAGGTACAATCATACAGGAAAATAATGTCTGTGGAGACTTTAAGGACCTCAGGTTAGGGTTAGGGTTACACACACACACACACACACACACACACACACACACACACACACACACGCTGGGCAGAGTGGGAACAAGGAATTCCTCAGAACAGTCCGGGCAGAGATCATGCCCCGCTGATGCCTTTATTTGCACATCTGGTTGGATTAGTTGCTTAGTAAGCTAGCCCACAGCCACATCAGGCTCATTCTCACAACACAGAACTTTCTCTTCGGGGCAGGAAACTTTTCCCTCCCAGTGGCCACCCGCAGTGGGGCGGGGGGCACGTGTTTGTTTCATGTTCTGTTCCTGGGACTCAGATCCAACTTGCCCTTCACCCCGAGGCCAGTTTTATTCTCTGAAAGTCTTCCATGAACAGTGGCAGGCCCTCAGATCTGTTCCCAGTGAGCCCTGACACGGTGCTTCTGGCTCCATGAAAAGTTCCTATTGAGCCAGGTGTGGTGACTCACACCTGTAATGCAAGTATCTGGGGGGCTGAGAAAGACGGATCACAGGTTTGAGGCCGGTCTCAGCAACTTAGCAAGGTCCTCATCAACTTAGTGAGACCCTGTTGCAAAATAAAAAAAATTGAAATAGGGCTGGGGCTGTGTGACTCAAGGGTAGAATGCCCCTGGGTTCAATCTTCAATCTCTAGTACAAGAAAAAAGAGAGAGAGAGGGAGAGGGAGAGAGAGAGGGAGAAAGAGAGAGAGAGGAGAAGAAGAAGGAGGAGGAGGAGGAGGAGGAGGAGAAGGAGGAGGAGGAGGAAGAGGAGGAGAAGGAGGAGGAGGAGGAAAGGAAGGAAGGAAGGAAGGAAGGAAGGAAGGAAGGGACCTCTATTGTCTCCATGCTGTCCACAGGTGAGATTATGGAGAAGGTCTGAGCAGCAGGAAAGGTGCAGTAGGAAATCAACTAGCAGTTAACTAGCAAAAAGAAACCGCAGGGCTCTGAGTTCAAAAGCCAGCCCTGCCCACAGACCTTGTGCCCTCACAGACACAATGTCCTGCCATTTTTACCCACCACACAGTTATCTTTATTTCTTTGGGAAAGAGCAGGCCAGGTTCTCTTGAGGATCTAGTCCCTCCTTGTATATCATTTCAGGAGTATCAGTAATCAAGGAAGCTTGCCCTGCTCTGGCCAAGAGGTAAGCCATAATTATGGCTACACTGGACAGAGTCTTGCAGAAATTGGAAGGGCTCCTTAGGCTTGGAGCTGATTCATCTAGGCAGCTGTGCCTGGAAGAGGCTATCTCTTAGACCCCTGGCCCTCCGGAGCTACTGTGGTCTCCATTCTTCTGGAGGACTGTCTTCAGAAATTACTTCTACTTTGTGAAATTTTCCTGAGCTCTTTTTCTTTTCTTTTTTCTTTCTTTCATTTTTTTCTTTCTTTCTGTCTACTTTTCTTTTTTTTTTTTTTTTTTTTTTGCAGTACTGGCATTGGAACCCAGGGACATTCTACTTCCAAGCTACACCCCAAGCCCTATTTTTTATTTTATTTATTTATTTATGTATTTATTTATTTTTGTATTTATTTTTTTATTTTGGGTTCCTGGAAACCCTTCTACCTCTGGGCTCCACTCCTAGACCTATTATTTTTATGCTTTTTTATTTCGAAACAGGGTCTCTGAAGCCAGCTGAGGCTGGCTTCAAAACCGCATGATCCTCCTGTCTCCGCCTCCCAAGCGCAGGGATTACAAGTGTGCACCACCACGCCCGGCTTTTGTTTTTTATTTTGAAACAGGGTCTCGCTGAGTTGCAAAGGACCTCTCACTAAGTAGCTGAGGCTATCGTCCAACCCCAATCCTCCTGTCTCAGCCTCCCAAATGCTGGGATGACAAGCGTGCGCCACCACGCCCGGCTCTCCCTAGGCTCTTTTAAAACCTTCGTCCTCCTCCTCCTCTTCCTCCTCCTTCTCCTTCTCTTCCTCCTTTTTCTTCTTCCTCTAGTTGGTGAGAGTGAACATCTGCCTCTGGCCATGATGAAATAACTGGTACTAGAGTTGTTTTCCAGCCAAACACAACTAAAAAACTGGAAGGGGAAAAAAAAAAAAAAAAAAAACTGTGTTCAGACATGGGGTTACGGCAGTTGCAGGACTGTGAGCCCGTGATCATTGAACAGAGGAGACAGACAGAGCGTAATAGGCGGAGGTTGAAGAGGCTGGAATTTGTGAGGCAAAGTCCCAGGGAAGAAGGAGTTATGTGGAAAAGTAGTGCCAGAAATCTGGACAGGGGACCGCCTGAGTCACTGGCTGAGTACTAAGTTGTTCGGGAGTTGGGTGAAATGCTACCAGACGGTCAACCTACTGGGGAGAGACAGGCTGAACAGTTCCAAGAGCACTCACGGAAGTCGAGTCCTAGCAAGCCGGAGTGGGAATAATTTGTTGACCGTTCAAGACATTTATTAGAGACAGCAGTGAGGCTGCAGCTTAGCAGTAGGGATAAAAGAGCCTTAGGAAAAAAAAAAAAAGACTTCTCTAGATCCGACATGACAAGGCTTAAAAACCAGCCTCAAAGAAGTCAAGTTGATCAATAGTCAACTTAACCACCTGCCAAAATAAGCCCAAAGGAAAATAACAAAACCAGCCACTCAACTGTGCAACATTTACAATGTCTAGCACCCGATAAAAAATCACTAGACACCTGAAGACGCAGGGGAATGTGACTCGTGGCCATGAGAAATATCAGTCAACACAAACAGACTTCAAGCAACCGAGGAGGCTAACAGACAAGGACTCTGGCGGGTTCTAAATATGCGCAAAGCTGTAAGAAAGAACATTAACAGGGCGAGAAGCAGAAGATACTTAAAAGGAACCAGACCGTGCTGGGGATGGTGGCGCACGCTCGTCATCCCCGTGCTTGGGAGGCTGAGACAGGAGGATCGCACAGGTTCGAAGCCAGCCTCAGCCACTTAGTGAGACCTTGTTTTCAAACAAAATATATAATGAGTCTGGGAACATAGCCTGGAGGTAGAAAGCCCCCGGGGTTTCATCCTCAGTATCACAAAAAAAAAGAACCAGGCTTCCACAGATGGAAAATATAATGTCTAAAAAGAAAATTTACTAGATGTATGTAATAGCATATTAAAGACTACAGAGGGGGAAAATCAATAAATCTAATGATATAATTATGGAAGTCATCCAAACTGAAGAACAAAGAAAAGAACGACTGAAAAATCTATCAGAACATAAAGGACCTATCCAATGGTATTAGATGGTTTGTTCTACACATAGTTGGAGTCCCAGTAGGGGAGGTGGAGGAAAAACAGAAAACCAAAATAATTGAAAATGTTTCACATTTAATGGATAAAAACTATACAGCGACAGACCAACGAAGTTCAACACACTGGGGCAGGATAAAGATCATAGCACATGATAATCAAATTTCCAAAAATTATCAATAAAGCCGGGCGTGGTGATGCACGCTTGTCATCCCAGCATTCGGGAGGCTGAGACCGGAGGATCACGGTTCGTGGACAACCTCAGCTACTTAGCGAGGCCCTCTGCAACTCAGTGAGACCCGGTTTCAAAATAAAGAATAAGAAAATAGGGCAGGGGGTGTAGCTCGGAGGTTGAATGCCTCTGGGTTCCATCCCTGGACCCGCAAAAAAAAAAAAAAAAAAAAAAATTATCAATAAAGGGAAAATGGTAAAGGCAGCCAAGGAGATCTACATTACATACAAAGACAAAAATAAGAATTATCACTGATTTCTCCTTAGCAACAATGCAACCCAGCAGACAATGGAACAGCACCTTTAATGCACCGAATTAAAGCAAAACCCAAACTGTCAATCAAGACTCCATGTCCAATGAAAATATACTTAAAGAAACAACGGGGGAGGGATGCTTCACAAGCAATCAAAAGATGAGGGGACTTGCTCCCGGCAGGCTTGCACAATACAAACTTATTAAAAGAAGTTCTTTTTCAGGCTGAGGAAAGATGACAGCAGATGGAAAGTCAGGTCTACATGAGAAATGATGGCAGTAAATATAAAAGACTTTAGTATTCTTGTGTGTTTTTCTTTTTTTTTTTTTTTAACTGTCTTCAAATTATTCAGAGTCAGACGTCCCTGCATTTCAGAATCCAGAATCAAGATATAGAAACGGGAGATTTCTGGTATTTCAGGCACCGTTTTGTCCCTGAACCGCATCTGAGAAAATGCCAATATTTGTTTGTTATGAACAGCAGATATTTGGAGAATTATAGTTACTTCTTTTCTGCTCAGATACATATTTAAAGGTTTCTTTTTTGGGGGGAGGGGGTGCATCTGAGGATGGAACCCAGGGGCATTCTACTTCTGAGCTACACCCCCTGCCCTATTTTTTATTCTTTATTTGAAACAGACTCTCGCTAAGTTGCAAAGGGCCTCATTAAGTAACTGAGGCTGTCCACAAACCGCGATCCTCCAGTCTCAGCCTCCCAAGTACTGGGATGACAAGCGTGTGCCACCACCACGCCCGGGTTAAAAGTTTTAAAACATACCAACTCTTTGCCTACATAAATGAGTCTCGTAGGGACTGAAGATGTGTGTGTATAACTTTTTCAAGCCGCGAACTAACCCCAATATCATTCCATCTTCTCAGGGTTAAGTGAACCAGATCACAGCCCTGGTCCTACTACAGACTGAGGGGAATCTCTCATCTGAAAAAACAAAAACAGAACAGAACAAAACAAAAAGAACAAATGCTTTGAATTTTCCAGACTTTTTTCGGAGGGTGCTGGGGCTCAAACCTAGAATCTCCCAAATGCCAAGTAACACTCCACCCCTAAGCTACGTCCCCAATCCCCTGATTTTGAATATATTTGGATAAGGGTTGCTCATCAACTGGGGAAGTCAATGCAAATGTTTCCAAATTTGAAAAAAAAAAAAATCCCAAATCTGAAACATTTCAGGTCCTGTGTACTTCGGATAAGGGACACCCAGCCCGTAGTGACTGTGTGTGACTGATTAAACGCCACTTAGCTTTAGTTTCATATTACATTTTCTCACAAAATGGTGATAAAAAATAATGCCTATCTCCCTGAGTTGCCAAGATTATCACTAAGATATTGTATGAGCCAGGCATACTTGTAATCCCAGTACTTGGGAGACTGAGACAAGAGGATCACAGGTTCAAGGCCAGCCTCAGCAACTTAGCAAGACTCGAGAGACCTAGAGAGACCCTGGTTCAAAACAAAAAAAATAAAAAGGGTTGGGTGAACCAGGTTTGGTGGCCCACGCCTGTAATCCCAGTACTTGGGAGGCTAAGACAGGAGGATCGCAGGTTCGAGACCAGCCTCAGCAATTTAGCGAGACTCGGTTTCAAAGTAAAAAATAAAGCCAGGTGTGGTGGTGCACACTTGTAATCCCGGTACTTGGGAGTCTGAGAGAGGAGGATCGCAGGTTCTCGGCCAGCCTCAGCTACCTAGTGAGGCCCTCCACAGCTTAGTGAGGCCCTGTTTAAAAATAAAAACTAAAAAAATAGGGCTGGGGGTGAAGCCCAGAAGTAGAATGCCCCTGGGTTCCATCCCCAATACCTCAAAAAATAAATAAATAAAAATAAAAAATAAGACAGGCCTGGAGGTATAGCTCAGAGATAGAATGTTCCTGGATTCAATCCCCAGTAACACACACACACACACAGATATTGTATGTGTTAGGATCCCTTTGCTTATAAGTGTTTATAAGCAATCAACTCAGACTACCTTAAACATAAATAAAGGGGTCCTCCGGGCCCGTCCTGTCTGGTGACAACTGGGCAGGCAGGAAGGGGACCTTCGCGTCCATGCAAGCAAGTTGCCATGAATGTCTAGTGAGGTGGGCGGGCCAGGGGCGGCTCTGTGAGCTTCCTCTATAGTCCATGGCCACGTTGGGCTCACAGCTGTCCAGCTCCTGGTCCTTCCCCTCTGCCTGGGTCAGTAAGGAGACCTGTCACTGGACGTAGGGCCTCCCCAGGCAATCGGGATGAGCCCCAGATCCTAAAATTAATTTATATCTGCAAAGACCTTTCTTTCAAAGGTCACATGTATAGCTTCTGGGGCGTCTGCACTCCAGCATACTTTTTTTTTTTTGACTGCGGAGGGGGAGGTCCCGTTGACCCCACCTGTGCGCTGGAGGAGCGGCCCCGCTTGGCACCACCTCGGGGCTCCCCAGCGAGGCCCCAGGCTCGGGTGTGTTCCCGAGCTGCAGGTTTTTTACGGTGTCTCTTTTATCGTTTTGCATTTTTCTCTTTTGTTTTTCGGTTCGCTGCCCCCTTTTTCTGGAAGGTGCGCGACGCTCTCGGCTCCGTGGTTATTTTTGCCCAACAGCTGTGTTTCCGGCTAGCAGCTGAGGGATTCTTCTGACTCAGCAAAACCCTAGCAGTAACTGTCAAGAAGCCATTCAGGCGAGGCTAGAAATAAAGAAGCCGTTTCTTCCCTCCCTCCTCCTTTCTCCTCCCTCCCCGCAGTACCTTTTGAAAATGGCACAAAGCACTAAAAAAAAAAAAAAAAAAAAAAAAAAAAAACACCCACTTGGACCCACAGGCTTCGGGGCTCGCTGAAGGGGGCCCTCAGCTGGGCCTTTGCACGACCCTGCCAGGCGGCGCTGGGCTGGGGGACGCCCCCACCTTCCTCTGGTGGCTGCTGTCTTAGAGGTTCCCACACCTCTGCAGGGTGAGAGAGGTCCTGGGGCCTCCTGTGGTTTTCCAGGGTGTGGCCGCAAGCTGCTGTCCCCTGAGCAACTCTGCAGCTGTTAAGGTACTGATTTCACCGTGGCCTGGGGGGGCGCAGAGGCTCATTTCCACCCCCAGGCCCAGGGGTCGCTCCTGAAACTGCAGAGAGGGCCGTGAGTCCCGCCGATAGAGCGGGAAGGGGAAGGAGCAGCCTCAGAGCCAGCCCCGGGCCTGCCTGCGCCTGCAGGACCGCCCGTCCGGCAAGACAGCTGCCCGCCGAGCCCAGCCTGGTCGCTGCTGTTCCAGGAAAGAAAGGAACAAATAAATTTAGCTCCGTCCCACGCCTGCCTTGCAGCTGCTTCTTGACCAAACAGAAAGAGGCCTCTGTTTCAACTTTCTCAGCCCTTTGCCCGAGGAGGCCCGCCACCGCCCTTTACCAGGGACTTTTGAATAGGTGCCCGCCGCGGCCTGGCTGCGTTCTGGGCTCCAGGCTGCAGGAGGAGGACACCAAGCTCAGAGTGAGCGAGCATTGCTTTTTGCTGTCCGGAAGCAAGATGGCGCTGGCAAATATTTCCAAACGGGCCTCTCGGCTCCTGGAATTTCTAATGTGTTTCTTTGGAAGCCAGAACATGGGAGAGGCTAGAGCCTGGGAGACGCGGCCAGCCCGGAGTTCCCAGAGCCATTAGTTTAATGGCACCATTTGTGGAAATGAACTCGCTGACTGGGCTTGAAGTTAAAAGACTGGAACGGAATGCTGAGGAGGCCCCCGTGGGAGGGGGGCAAGCTGTGGACTTGCAGCGGGACAGACCTGGGTTCCAGACCTCGCACCACCACCTGAGGGCCTGCTGCCCCTGGGCGAGGAGAGCCGTTTGCTCCAATGTGCGATGCCGTTCATAACGCCGAGTCCTCTGAGCCTCCATCCTTACCCACAAACCAGCAGAAATTGCACAGGGTTGTCATGAGGATTGTGTGACATCATGGACTGACTAAATGCAGCCAGTTCTTGGTGTATCATGATGGCGTCTAGCCACCACTAATTCTCCCGCCACTGCCCATTTCTCTTGTCTTCTGATCCCGGCAGCCCGGGCTCTCTCCTTTCACCCTTTTCTGTTAGATTTGCAGTTTCCTCTTACTCAAAATTCAGCAAACAGGTGGCCAGACCTGATCACACCGCTGGCTATTATGAATCTCTAAGTATCCAGGGCATTCAAGCTGGGAGCATCAGGACCACCTTTCGGAATGCTCAGGAGGGGCGAAATCTTTCCTCTTGGTTTCTGATACGATTTGGCTATGGGTGGTCTCCCAGCAAAGCCCAACGCGTTGGCAATGCAGAAACATTCAGAGGTTGCCAGGCGTGGTGGAGCACGCTTGTAATCCCAGTACTTGGGAGGCTGAGACAGGAAGATTACAGGTTTGAGGACAGCCTCAGCTACTTAGTGAGGCCCTCTGCAACTCAGTGAGACCCTGTTTCAAAGTAGAGTAAAAAATAGGGCTGGGGGTGTAGCTCGGAGGTCAAATGCCAATGGGTTCCATCCTCAGTACCACAAAAAATTTTTAATAAATGTTCACAAGTGAAATATCAGTGGATAAGTCCATCGGTGGATATATTAGTGGATTTAGCCCACTGATGGATTAGCAACGTGAATGGGCGTACTGGGTGGTAACTATAAGTCACTGGGGGCATGGACTTAGGGACTATGCCTATCCCTGGTCCCTTCTCTTATTCTGCTTCCAGCCACCAGGACTCGAGCCTCTGTCCCCCTTGCCTGGCTGCCGCCATGTTTCTTCCTTGGAGCCAGCCAACCATGGACTGACCTCTGAAGCTGTGAGCCACATAAACTTTTCTTCCTCTAAGTTGAGGTCACCAGGTTTTTAGTCACAGCAAAGAGGACAAATTGGTTCCAAGAGTCAAGGTCTAAACTTGGTGCTGCTGGTGGCTCCCTTTATGTAATGGAGAGGAGAGCTGGCCCAAGAATGAAGCCTTCACAGAGGCCAACAAAGGAGAGACCGTGTCCTGATGACCATTTGAACTCCTCTACCCAGCCACGGCTGAAGCCACCTGCTTGTGAACCCGCCAGTCATATGAACACACATGCTCCCTCTCTGCTTTGAGTTAGCCCGACTTAGGTTCCTGGCTTTTGCCGTCAGAAGAGTCCTGGTAATACACCACTGAATTAACACTTTTTATTTTCTTTTTGGTGGTACTGAGGATGGAACCCAGGGGCATTCTACCTCCAAGCTGCACCCGCAGCCCTATTTTTTATTCTTTATTTTGAAACAGGGTCTCACTGAGTTGCAGAAGGCCTCGCTAAGTAGCTGAGGCTGTCCGCAAACCGCGATCCTTCTGTCTCAGCCTCCCGAATGCTGGAATGACAAGCGTGCACCACCACGCCTGGCATCAGTTAACACCTTTTTAAATCCGAACTTAACCTGCATCTTTATTCAGAACCAAGAGGCAGGTGGCTGCCCCGTTCCACCTTTAGTAGTGGAAACCTGAGAAACTCTCTACTTTCTGGCTGCCGAATCCACGTAGACCTGTCTTGAGAGGCAGCAAAATAGCAAGGGGGGAGGTGGTGAACAGAAAAGAAGAGGTTTTGGAGAAAATCAAATCGGACTCAAATTTCTTCTTCCTCACTCCATAATCGCCCTGATACCTTGGGGCCGATCACCTCCTTCCTGCGGTCTCCGTTTTCTCACCTGTGGGATGACACAATCCTAACTTTGGGTTTCAGGGTGTGTGGTGCTAGATTCAAAAGTCGGTACAAAGGCAAAAAAACTTATGTGAACATCACCTCTTCTCCCAGGGAACAGCAGTGCCACGAGTCTCAGCAAGTTGTCACGGCGCACACACCTGCCTCCCACTGCCAGCGACCCTGCGCCTTCAGCAGAGCGCCAGGGAGGACGTCCCTTGGGCCTCAGAGCTGAATTGTACAGAGCATGCGTGCTGCAGCCTGGGGTGTGACTCAGGGGTGGAGTGTTGGCCTGGCATGCCAGAAGCCCTGGGTTCTATCCCAAGTATTCCCCCAAAATATATTATATATATCATATGTCATATATATGATATAGATAGATTTCATTTTTAAACTCCAGACTAATAATTTTCAACCAGGGCAATTTTGGCCCCAGGGGACATTTTGGCAGTGCCCAGAAACACTTGGTTTCACACTGGGGGTGAAGTGGGTTCTGCTGGCATCTTACAAGCAGAGACCAGGGAGACAGCTCAGCTCCCTCCGACACCCAGGGCACTCCCGCCACCAAGCACCACAAAGACGCCCGTACCCCATGTCTTCATCAAAAGTGAGGAACGGAAGTGGGTGAGGGTGCGCGTGCCTGTTATCCCAGCTACTCAGGAGGCTGAGGCAGGAGGATCGAAAGTTCAGGGACACGCAGACCCCGTAGTAAGACCCTTTTTCAAAATTAAAAAGGGCTGGGTGTGTAGCTCAGTGGTAGAGCACCCCTGGGTTCATCTCCAGTACTGCAAAAGAAAAAAAAAAAAAAAAGAGGAATAGAAAATACACTTGGGCTGGGTGTGGTGGCCCCACACCTGTCATGTGAATACTCGAGAGGCTGCGATGAGGATATCATAGGTTCAAAGCCAGCCTCAGCAACGCAGGGGGAACTTGTTTCCAAATATAAATAAAATAGGATTAAGGATATAGCTCAGAGGTAGAGTGCTCTTGGCCTCAATCCCCAGTGTCACAAAGACAAAAGTAAACAAATAAAAGAAAGAAGAAAGAAAAAAAAAAAAGGAAGGGCCGGGCGTGGGGGCGCAGGCTTGTCACCCCAGCATTGGGGAGGCTGAGACAGGAGGATCGCGGTTTGTGGACAGGCTCAGCTACTGCTTAAGTGAGGCCCTCTGCAACTCAGCGAGACCCTGTTTTAAAATAAAGAATAAAATTTAGGGTGTAGCTCGGAGGTAGAATGCCCCTGGGTTCCATCCCCAATATGGCAAAAAAAAAAAAAAAAAAAAGAAAAGAAAAGAAAAGGAAGGGAGGAAGACCAAGGTGGGCTCCGGGGTTTCTGGAGAACAGAACACCGATACGGAAGTCCACGCCCTCCCCCGGCAGGTGTCTGACTGGTGGCACCTGCTCACCACCACTGCCTTTCTGCACCCTCTCCTTCCTCAGGGCAGCGCGGGCCTGAGTGACACCCGGGCCAGGCCTGGCTCCTGCAGGCAGCTCCTTCCTCTGCACCTCTGCCTCCCTGCACCTGCCTGGCTCCAGGTCTCTTCTGGGTCTGAGATTCCTTCCCTCATGGCAAAATTTGGGCGCGCACACACACACAGAGCGCACCTCTTGGTTTCGGCCACCACTCACTGTGGCTGTCCAAGCCTTTGTGGCTTCGTACAGTATTTTCCACCTTCATCTAATGTAACTACTTTTTTTTTTTTTTTTTCAGTACTGGGGATGGAACCCAGGGGCATCCTACCTCCGAGCTACACCCCCAGCCCTATTTTTTATTCTTTATTTTAAAACAAGCTCTCACTGAGTTGCAGAGGGCCTCACTAAGCAGTAGCTGAGGCTGTCTGCGAACCACGATCCTCCTGTCTCAGCCTCCCGAATGCCGGGATTATAAGCGTGCGCCACCACGCCCGGCTCAAATGTCACCACTTCTCAAGGCCTCCCACAAACAGCAACACCGGTGTCTTCACACTAACTCCTCCCAGCCCACTTTCCAGGGCCGTGGACACCGAGGGCTGTGAGTGTGTGCTTTAACTGGATGTCAGAGGTCTCCATTTCACGCAATGTTTCGAAGATCTACCCGGAACGACAGTAAGAATGATATTTCCACCATATCAATAATTTGAGGCCAGCCCCACTCAGTTTGCTGACTAAGAAATGGGCATACCACGCCCCAGAAGAGAGCAACATTGCAGACCTCCCCCGGGGATGCCGCAGGAGCCCTGGGACTGTGCAAAGCCACTCATTTTAGCCATTGTTCAAAAACCCGTGAGTTAGCCAGGAGAGGTGGCGAACGCTTGTAATCCTTGTACTTTGGGAGGCTGTGATAGAAGGATCGCAGGTTCGAGGACAGCCTTGGCAATTTAGTGAGGCTCTCAGCAACTTAGTGACACCCTGTTTCCAAGTAAGAAATAAAATCAGAAGTACTGAGTTCAGTTCCCAGTACCACAAAACAAAATCATGAGTTAATAACACATGCAGCAAAAAGAAAGACAACGCCCAGTTCCAGTCTCTCCAGGGGACCAATAGCTGAAGAGGTGGTCTTGTTTGCCTTAGGACAAGACTGTGCAGGCGGCGTGAAGGTGGGTCGGCGCAGCCGGAGCAGCAGAGAAGCCAGGGAAGGTTTATGTCACCTCTCAAGGCCACACAGTGAAGCCATGAGGGGCTGGGGGGACAATGGTCTTCCCACCTTGGGTCACTGCCAAACGCACCGCAGTCGGACCAGGGAGGACTCCCTCTTCTCCATAGTTGAGAATACTGAGGGGATCCACAGAGATCCACTGAGTAGATCCACAGAGACCCACTGAGTAGATCCACAGAGCAGAGAAGAGCACTTGAAGTGGGGTCTTGCTAGGGAAGGCGGCCTGTTGGGCAGATGGTGAAAATAATCAGCTGGTCATTGGCTGTCCGTGTCTTTTGGAGAGAGAGAGAGAGAGAGAGAGAGAGAGAGAGAGAGAGAGAGAGAGACAGAGAGAGAGAGACAGAGAGAGAGAGACAGAGAGAGAGAAAAGGGGAGAGAGAGACAGAGAGAGACGGCCAAGACCGAGAGGCAGCGTGCCCGCTGAGGACTGCGGGTGATCGGCCCTTGCAGACACAGGCTGCGTCCCCATCCATCTGGCATCATTTCAGGCCCGCGGCTCTCAGCTGGAAGGCGCCCCCGCGCCGGGGCGCTTCCTTCTTGTTTAAGGCACTGAGTTCCATTAGGAAAAGCCAACTACTTGGAGCAGTGTTTGATGGATGGGCCTGACGTTGTAATCTCGCCGAACAATTACAGGGCTGCCCTGTTAGAGGGAGACACCCGGCGCGCACGCGGGAACACGCGCACGCGGGAACCCACGCACGCACGGTTTGGTGGATGGGATCCACCGAGTGTGAGTAAAAGCCGGGAAGATGGTGCCTGCGGCGAGCAAGCCCGGCCCTCCCTGCGGCCACCTGCGGCCTCAGAAGCCCCTGGGGCTCAGCCTTCCTTTTCCTGGTCCAACTGCAGAATCCAAACATCGAGAATGGATGAATGGATCCCGGCACGGTGGTCCGTGCCTGTTATCCCAGGATGTGGGAGGCCAAGATTGGAGGATGGCGGGCTTGAGGTCAACCTCAGCATTATTTATTTCAAATTATAAAATAAAAATGGGGCTGGGGGTATAGCTTGGAGGTGAAATGCCTCTTGGTTCAACCTTCAGTACAAAGAAAAGAAAAAAATTAATGAATGAGTTAGCTGGTGGGGAAATACAAGGTGGTTAGCTATAAACCCATCTACCTAAGACAAATTGGGCCGGGCACGGTAGCACACATTTGTAATCCCAGCATTCGGGAGGCCGAGACAGGAAGGTCGCGGTTCGCGGCCAGCCTCAGCTAGTTAGCGAGGCCCTCTGCAACTCAGTGAGGCCCTGTTTCAAAATAAAGAATTAAAAACAGGGCTGGGGGTGTTGCTCAGAGGTAGAATGCTCCTGGGTTCCATTCTCAGACTTGCTAAATAAATAAATAAAGACAAATTTGTAGATATAGGTGAAAGAGATAGGGGATATATACAGAAGTAGATCTATACATCAACAGATAGACGGAGAATCAATAGGCATGGCAGCCTCGGGTCATTTCCAACTAATTAATGCCCAAATTAAGTGCACTAGGGCAGGTCCAACAAATAGGTAGCTTTTATCTTCTCTCACTGCAGAGACACGAGGGACCCCTCATTACTCGTGGCCCTGTTATGGGTGAATTGCAACCTCCAAAAAGATGTGAGCCTGGTGTGGGGGCGCACGCTCGTCATCCCAGCATTCGGGAGGCTGAGACCGGAGGATCACAGTTCGCAGCTAGCCTCAACTACTTAGTGAGGCCCTCTGCAACTCAGTGAGACCCTGCTTCAAAATAAAGAATAAAAAATAGGGCTGAGGGGTGGAGCTCAGAGGTAGAATGCCCCTGGGTTCTATCCCCAGTACCGCAAAATAAATAAATGAATAAAAGATGTTTTGCAGGGTGTTGTGGCATGTACCTGTAATCCTAATACTTGAGAGGCTGAGACAAGAGGATCCCAGGTTAGAGGCTGGGCCAGACAAGGAAGACTCTTCTGCTGAGACGGTTTGAAGTATCGTGTTATAGCAGCCACAGGAAGCTAATACAGCATTGTCCTGATCACAACCTGATCTGTGCTCTGCATCCTCCTTAACACGGCTCCGGGTAGCACCAGCCCAGACCATCCCAGCTAGCACGGTGATAAAACCTATCTGCTCTTTCTGGTCTAGGAGTCCAGAGGGTGGCCAAGAGAGGATTCCTGGGCAAGGTGAGAGGGGCTAGGCCTTGAAGGGTCTGTAGGTACAGCTGGGGAGCTCTTTGGGCAAGGCTATATATATATATATATATATATATATATATATATATATATATATGGTACTGGGGTTCCTGGAAACCCTTCTACCTCTGGGCTACACTCCCAGACCTATTTTATATTTTTTTATTTGGAAACGGGATCTCTTAAGCCAGCACGGCTGGCTTCGAACCAGCACGATCCTCCTGTTTCCGCTTCCCAAGCGCAGATTACAAGCGTGCGCCGCCACGCCCGGCCAAGGCTTTATTTTGAGACAGGTCGATCAATTGCTATCCACTTAAATCCTCCATTCCTGGACAGCTTAGCTGACCCAGCAGGGCCAACCCATGGACATTGGTGAGGTCACCCCAGGGCAGGCCTCTAGGCATTGGCTTTGTAGGCGCACGCACGCACGCATGCACGCACGCACGGATGTATCTATTCCAGGCACGCTCATTAGCAGCAAACTTTAATCATCATCTCAAATACCGAGTGCTTTGGTGAGCGCTGTCTATGAACACACACACCAAAAATAGTTCTGGGGAGGCGAACGCGTGAGCCCAGTGGCTGCCTGATTACCATCTGTGTGGAGGGAAGTCACTGCCTCCTGGACACCCCTTGTGCAGCCCAGCAGGACCTGCGGCGCAGGGCCTCAGTGAGTCCCCGAGACAGCTCCAGCCGGCCGCGCGCGCTGACCACTCTGGGCGCGAAGGCCAAGACGCTGGACCCGGTCCCTGGACAGGATGCTCTGCGGAGACTCCAGCCCCTGTGCGGCTGCCTGCTTCCGGCCCGGGACCCTTACTCCACCACGTGGTAGCTCTTACAGTTAGGATCTGTGGCTACAGAGGGGACCGTTTAACCAGTGGCGTGGATGGCAGCGAAAAAGGGGAAGCTGACCGGCCTTTCGGCCTCCGACCCTCTCCCTCCACATTTCCAAATTCTCGAGGCCGGCTACTGAGCCGTGTATTCATCAAGACAAGGATGAAAAAAAAAAACCAATTCTACAGCATACAGCATCCCCCCACCCCCCACCCACAACCAAGAAGGAAGATGCAGGGTCATTTAACAGTGGGTTGGAGGATCCCCAACACACACACACACACACACACACACACACACACGTGCGCGTGCGCTATGTCCTGACCCACAGGATCCTGTGAATGTGATCTTTATGGAAAAGGGTCTTTGCAGATATAATTAAGTTAAGGATCTCCAAATGAGATCATCCTGGAATTTCTGGCAGGTCCTAAATCCAGTGATGGGGGCTCTTATAAGAGATACAAAGGGAGCTGAGGGAACAGCTCGGTGGGAGAGAGAGAGAAGAGCCAGGCACAGTGGTACACACCTATAATCACAGTACTTGGGAGGCTGGGAAGGAAGAATTGCAGGTTTGAGGCCAGCCTCAGGTACTTGGTGAGGTCCTCTGCAACTTAGTGAGACCCTGTTTCAAAATCAAGAATAAAAAAAAAAAATAGGACTGGGGGTAGAATGCCCCTGGGTTCAATCGCTAGTACTACAAAAAAGAAAGAAAGAAAAAAAAAAGGATCTTTGCAGATGTAGTTAAAGCATCTCAGTCAACATTCTCACTGATATAATTCAAAGCAACTGACCACGCAACTTGGGAGAAGAAAGATTTATTTCCTTACAGTTTCTTGGAGATTCTGGGTTCAGTCCATGTGAGGCTGGGTCTTCAGAGCTCAGGGCATGGTGGGAGGAAGCAGAAGGCGGGGGAGCAAGGGCTCTGCTCTCACATCACGGAGGCTGGAGGCAAGAGAGAGCAGGCAAGCAAGGGGATTCGGAGACACAAGCACGGTCCCTACAGCCACACCCCCAGGACCCGGCTCCTCCAGCCACACCCCACCTGCCTAGGTGAACGCCCAGAAAGTCCATTACAACGGGGATGTATGCACGGAGGAGACCATAAGCCTCATGATTTCACGTTACAAACCCTGAGCTCTTCGGGGACATTAGATATCTGACCATAGCATAAAGTAAGGATCAAGATGAGAAGGTTTGGAGTGGCCTCTTAAACAGAGAATTGTGGAATCAAAGCTTGCGTGAAGAAGGAACAAAGGCTGACAGTGTAGCTCAGGGGTAGAGCACCAACCTGCACCCACAAGGCCCTGGATCCCATTACCAGCACCATACACACACACACAAATAAATAGATAAATAGATAAATAATTGGCAGCATGACCAAGAAACACCAGAGACTGGAAGATGCCAGGGAGGATCCTCCCTTGAGCCCCCTGAAGGAACGCTACCCTAGGACACCTTGATTTAAGCTCCCAGTTTTGTGCTATTGGTTACAGCAGCCCTCGAAGACGAAAGAGGACTTCTGTGCCAATGTCCCCGTGGGTGGGACGGGATTCCCCACACAGAGCTAAGCTGTGAATGGCATGTTCTGCACCCTGCATAAGAGGGTGCAAATGACACATGGCACCTTTCGAGGCGCTAATATTGCACGGGGTGAATAATTAGCAAGAGGCCGCGTGACCGTCTTGAGGCTCAGAGGCAGCATGGAAATAGAGAGCCAGGCCCAGGGGAAGTTGAGGCACTGGAGTTGCTGGGAGCCATGGGCTGTAGAAAGGGCGAGAGGAGCCCGTTTACTGCTAGAAGAGACAGGCAGGCTGGGGGTGATCGCTCAGAGACCTGGGTACAGGCTGACCTGAGAAAGACGGCTCATCGAGACCCGCTGCTGGGGATCCAGTCAGGACAGCCCCTGTCCCAGGCTGGACCTCGGGGGCTCAGGTCGCGTCCTTGTGAGGAGCCACCTCTGCCGGTGACATCCTGCACCCCGCCCCCCGGGGGGCCCTTAGTGCCATGTCCACCTGGCACTTTCCCAGAGTTCAAGGGTGGAGCTGTATGACCTTTGACCCCTGGCGGCACCCGTTTGCCTGTTTTCCAACCTACGAAGCAGGTGCAATAAACGTATTCAGCAGCAGGATTCACATTAGTCCGAAGATGGGATTGGGTCAAATGTCCATCACTGAACAAATTGTGGTCTCTCCATGAGGATGAATCTTCAGCCCTAAGAAGGACTGGAGTTCTGATCGATGCTATATAACACGGGCAAAACACACAAACACGACGCGAAGAGCCAGACGAAGGAGAAATATTATATGACCCCATTTATTTATTTATTTATTTAGGTACTGGGGGTGGAACCCAGGGCCTTTTCTACCTCTGGGCTGTACTCTCAGACCTATTTTTTGTACTTTATTTGGAAACAGGGTCTCACTGAGTTGCCGAGAGCTTCCCTAAGTAGCCGAGGCCGGCTTCGAACCTGCGCGATCCTCCTGTCTCGGCCTCCCAAGCGCTGGGATGACAAGCGTGCGCCATTCGCCCAGCATATGACCGCATTTAAGGGGTTCATGAGATTTTCTTTTGGGGCTGTGAAAATGTTTCAGAACCAGTTAGAGATGTAGGTTTGGCAATGCCATGAACATACTAAAGGCTGCTAACTCGTTCACTTTGAAATAGTAAGTTTTAGCTGGGTACGGTGGCACTTACCTACAAGCCAGTACTTGGGAGGCTGAGACAAGAGGATCGCAAGTTCAAGGCCTCAGCAACTTAGCGAAGCCCTCAGCAACTCAGCAAGGCCCTGTTTCCAAATTAAAATATAAAAAATAAAATAAAATGTAACTTGGAGGTAGACTGGCCCTGGATTCAATCCCCAGTACTGCAAAAATAAATAAATAAATAAAACAAAAAGTTAATTTTAGGACAGGAGGATTACACGTTTGCGGCCAGCCCTAGCTATTTAGTGAGGCCCTCTGCAACTTAGTGAGCCCCTGTTTCAAAATAAAGAATTAAAAAAAAAAATAGGGCTGGTGGTGTAGTTCGGAGTTAGAATGTTCCTGGGTTCTATCCCCGGTACTGCAAAAAAAAAAAAAAAAAAAAAAAAAAAGAGAGGAATTAATTTTATGGTCTGTCAACTTCACCTCAATAAACAAAAATTTAAGTTTGAAAAAGAAGTAAATCTAGCTATAGAAAAATATAAGTAAATACACGGAAAATTAATAAGTACACAAGAGTGCAGATGTGGTAAAAAAAAAAAAACAAAAAACGCAAAGGCGGCATTTAAGAAAATACGGTACCGTATTATCCGCTGGGCGCAACAGCAGGGGCCAAGCCAGCATCTTACCCTCTGTTGATTTTTTTTTTTTTCCCCTCTCCTGCAGCCAGCTCAGTGCTTAAGAAATACTGTTGATTTCAGCTCAGCCCGGCTCAGCCCGGCTTAGTTAATTGAGTTAAGGCGCGTTGAGTCTTACTGAAAGCACCAGCCGGCTGGCCTGGAGGAGCTCCAAGTGGAAGATGTTGAGAAGCTCGCTAATTCAATAAGCCGCCGCGAGGCGTGTGCGCGGGGAGGCCGCGTGCCTCTCCTGGCCTGCCTCACCTGTGCTCGCTGCAGCCCAGGAGCTGGGCGCTCCGGAATAGAGCGGCACAGGTGTGTGTGTGTGTGTGTGTGTGTGTGTGTGTGTGTGTGTGTGTGTGTGTGTGTGTGCGCGTGTGCGTGTGTCTTTGTTACAGATGTCAGGCAGAAGCATGCAGGAAGGAGGTAAAGAAAGTTCAGGGGTAACTCTAAGGACGCAGAGCCCCTTCTGTCTGTGTACAGGTACTGGCTACAGCGTCACCCTCCTGCTCAAAGCACCCGGAGGAGAAACATCCACCAGCGCTCATTTCCCTGGACCCTGACTACTGCCTGAGGCTGGACCTGGGTGAGCACCCCTGCTCAACTCATGCCTCTATCTGCACCATCTTTTTTTTTTTTTTTTTTTTGGTAAGTTTGGGGATGGAACCCAGGGGCATTCTACCTCTGAACCACACCCCCAGCCCTATTTTTTATTCTTTATTTTGAAACAGGGTCTCACTGAGTTGCAGAGGGTCTCACTAAGTAGCTGAGGCTGGCCGTGAACCGCGATCCTCTGATCGCAGCCTCCCAAATGATGTCTCCTGTGTGGGGTTGTTGGGAATAAGACAGCATGTGGAAAGGACTCAGTCCAGGGTACCAGCAACTCGGGAGGCAAGCACTCGCTCCCCGGGGTCAGCGGAGAGGATTCTGTACAGCCCAAAGCGGGTGCCTGCCTGCAGCGCAGAGACAGTCCAGGCAGAGACCTCCAGGACCGGGCAGTGGTTTGTAAACCTGCGGCTCACTCTCTTCTGAACTGAGCACAGGACGGAGTAGCCATATTGGGCTGTTTTTCTCCACTCTGGCAAGATTCTACTTACAGAGGAGCCCCTGGCAGTGGCCTGGCCCTGGTGCAGGGAACTCAGAGACTAGAATAACCTGTGCAGAGGTCCCTCCTGGCTCTGCCCTGGGGAGCTGCGCTGTTCAGGTTAAGGTCTGCACCCTGGCTGGTAAATAGGAGGGTGAGGCAGGGCTGCGTGCCTACAGATCTCTGCCCACTGCCCGGCTGTGGGTGCCGCGGGCAGAGAATGGGAATTAGAGTCTCTCAGACTGGGTCACACAGCACTGTTTATCACATGCTGGGTTCCAGAAAAATCACCGCTTTTCCAAGCTTCAGCAATCTGGGGGAGCCCTTTGTTTAAATAAAAATGGAAAGCCGGGCGTGGTGGTGCACGCTTGTCATCCCCGCACTTGGGAGGTGGAGACAGGAGGATCGCACAGGCTTGAAGCCAGCCACGCTGGTTTAAGAGACCCTGTTTCCAAATAAAAAAGTATAAAATAGGTCTGGGAGTGTAGCCCGGAGGTAGAAGGGCTTCCAGGAACCCCAGTACCACCAAAAAAAAAAAAAAAAAAAAAATACTGTGGGCCTGAACTCACCAGGCAAAGGCAGGGCCGACAAGCTCGAGGTGCAGCATGGGGTCCCCAGGTGCTCTCCAGTGGCTAAAGGAGATTCAGAAGCCAGGTGTGGTGGGTGGCACATGCCTGGAATTCCAGGACTTGGGAGGCTGAGACAGGAGGATCAGCGGTATTTGGAATATTCATTCATTTTAAGACAAACTAAAGAAGGGTTGGTTAATATCCATACACTTGCTGGGCACCGTGGTGCATGCCAGTAATCCCAGTACTTGGAAGGCTGAGACAGGGGGAATCACAGGTTCGAGGCCAGCCTTAGCAGTTTAGAGAGACCAAGTATTTTTTTTTTTTAATTAAAAAATAGGGCTGGGAGTGTTGCTCAGAGGTAGAATGCCCCTGGGCTCAATCTCAAGTACCTAACTCTATATAAAATTCCCTCCCCCACCCTACCCCAAATATCTCCATACACTTAAATGGAGCTGGAGGGGTGTTACAAAGCAGATGCTCTTTAGAAGAGGGTCAGAGAAAGTAGGTAGAGGCTGTGCGTTCATCAGAAAACAAGGGGGGGCCGGGTGTGCGTACGAGGCCCCCATTTGGAACTTTCCATTAGCCAGGGGGGGTCTGAAGGCAGCTTTGGCTTCGGGTTCAAGAGTCCTGAAGATGAGACTGGATCACAGGAATCCCCGAGGCCCTAGAAGCCCCAGGCTTTCTAGACCACAGAAAACCTACAGGAAGTGTTGAGGGTTTGTCCTAGGACCAGCAGGATAGGAGGCCCAGACTTTACAAATCTGGGTGACCTCTCAAGCCGGGCATGATGGTGCATGACTGTAATCCCAGTACCTGGGAGGCGGAGGCAGGAGGATCGCAGGTTCGGGACCAGCCCCAGCAAATAGCTATCAAACAAGCCACAGCCCACGTGGCCACATCTCCCCTGGATGGGCTGATGGGCCAGGGAGAAGTGCGCTGGGGACTGCCGTCTCAGAAGGCCACTGGGGGTCTGCAGGAGCCCCTGAAACCAAGAAAGCCTGCTGCTCTCCCCAGGGGGATTTTCTGGGGAATTTTCTTCTTGGAGAGGCGCACAGGTTTCACTTCCCATTGTCTGTCAGCCCTCCCTCTCTCCCTCCCTCCCTCCCCAGCCTCCGCACACAGCATCAGCTACTCAGCTCCTGCTCCCGGGGGAACCTCTGCTTCCCCTCCGAGTGGGGAAGCTGGCGTAGGCAGGATGTCGGCTTGGCCAGGGAATAAGGTCTGTTAGTCAACTAGTGAAGCAAGACAGAGGAGGGAATACAGGCCGTCCCCAGCCCAGTACCCTGCCCAGGACTAGAATCACAGCAACTAACGTCTGCGGCTGTGGGAACAGAGCCCTTCCCCAGTCTGAACTGGACCAAAATAGCCAATGCCACCTAATGTCTCACTTTTAAAATATAAACTTGAATCATTTTCTTTTTCTTCCTGATCCAGGGTGTTTTAATTGAGTTCTAAGTTGTAGTCCATTCACCCGTGTTCAGAAAAGATAATCAGTCGTGGTGATAAAAAAGCATCTTTTTTTTTTTTTTTTGCGGTACTGGGAATGGAACCCAGGGGTATTCTACCTCTGAGCTACACCCCCAGCCCTATTTTATATTCTTTATTTTGAAACAGGGTCTCGCTGAGTTGCAGAGGGCCTCACTAAGTAGCTGAGGCTGGCCGCAAACCTCGATCCTCCTGTCTCAGCCCAAATGCTGGGATTACAAGCGTGCGCCACCACGCCCAGTTTATAAAGCACTTTTTTTTGTTGTTGTTGTCGTTGGTGGTGTTTCTTTGGTACCAGGGATTGAAATTAGGGCCATTCTACCTCTAAGCTACACCCCTCGATGTTTTAATTTCTTATTTTAATTAATTTATTTATTTTGTGGTACTGGGGGTGGAACCCAGGGGTTTTTCTACCTCCGGGCTATACTCCCAGACCTATTTTTAACTTTATTTGGAAACAGGGTCTCACTAATTTGCTGAAAGCCTTACTAAGTAACTGAGGCTGGCTTCAAACCTGCGCGATCTTCCTGTCTCAGCCTCCCAAGCGCAGGGATGACAAGCGTGTGCCACCACGCCCGGCTTTCCAATTTTATTTAAACAAAGGGCTCCCCCAGATTGTTGAAGCTTGGAAAAGTGGTGATTTTTCTGGAACCCAGCATGTGATAAACAGTGCTGTGTAATATATATAAAATATATAAAAATATATTTTATTTTGAAACAGGATCTTGCTAGGTTGCTAAGACATGATTTGCTCTCTCTGAGGCTGGTGTTGAACATACAATCTTCCTTTCTCAGCTTCCCAAGTACTGGGATTACAGGCATGTGCCGTCACCCAGCTGGAAAAACACCTGTTTTGAGGTGAGCAGTTCACTGGGCCTGTGGGGGACCCAGGTATAAGTATAAATAAGGAACAGACGCCTGCCCACAGGAGCCCATGGTCTAGGGTGGGCAGAGACTGGGAGGAGCAAGGCATTCAGTGAGTGAGGCTCAGATTTGATTCCCGGGATGCCGGGCGGCGGGCGGGGAAGAGTCATCAGGCAGACACGCGTGTGGTCCATCGCAGGCTCACGGTGTCTGGGTGCGCGGGGCGTGCACAACCGCAGGGATGTGGCGGTGAGGATCCTTGTAAACATCCCCCCAGAAGGGCCCACGCTCTGCTCGACAGGTCGCCCCAGTAATGAGCTTAGTTACGCAGCTATTCATTCAGTCATCCGTTAAAGCCACAAATATTTACTGAGTACTTAGGATGTGCTAAGTGGATGCTGGGAGGGGGCGAGACGGAGGTGCCTGGAATCAACCTGCCACCTTGCTTTCGCAGAACCAATGAACAAGCATGTTTAATACGCCGTCCCATGGAGAGCGACCCAAGACACACAGGAGAATCAATCTCTCTCTCTCTCTCTCTCTCTCTCTCTCTCTCTCTCTACCAGGTCCTGAGGGTGGGGGACAAATTTGAGTCAATGCTCTGGGCTGCAAAACTCTGGGGAGCAACCCGAACTCCCCGATAAGATGTTAGAAGACAGTAACAACGTTACTTTACAGTTTACATGGTACCTCTTTATTATTATTATTATTATTTTTTACATCCCCGGACACTTGAAGTCGTGCCAGCAAGACTAGGGAAGGCAGTTCAGCAGTTATTTTCTTGTTTTCTCAGGAAAAGCAGCCGCGGCTTGGAGGGACTGCCTGGCTTGAGGTCACAGGGCTCGAAAGGCCAGGATTGCTAAGTACCTATTTTTACAAAGACAGGAACAGGGCGTGGTGAGGCACACTTGTCATCCCAGGACTTGGGAGGTTGAGACTGTGGGATCACAGGTTGACAGGTTCAAGGACAGCCTCGGCAATTTAGTAAGATTCTCAGTAACTTAGAGGATCCTGGAGAGGGAGGGAGAGAGGGGGGGGCAGCCATGGTGGTGCATGCCTGTAGCCCCAGTAAGCTGAGACAGGAGGATCACAGGTTTAATGATAGCCTCAGCAATTTAGACTCTCAGCAACCTACCTAGAGTCTGTCTTAAAACAAAATGAACAAACAAACACATAAATAAATAAAAAGGGCTGGGAGTGGAGCTCAGAGGTACAATTAATTCCCAGGACCACCCCCCACCAAGGGGACCATTTTGTTCCCCAAACCCAGTCTATATATCAGTACAGAGTTCCAGCAAGAAGGAAGATAAACCATTTGGCTACTGCCAGGTCTTCAAAAATAGTGATGGAAGTCGGGTGTGGTGGCGCACGCTTGTAATCCCCGCGCTTGGGAGGCTGAGACAGGAGGATCGCGCAGGTTCGAAGCCAGCCTCAGCTGGCTCCAAATAAAATATAAAATAGGTCTGGGGGTGTAGCCCGGAGGTAGAAGTAGCCCCTGGGTTCCATCCCTAGTACCACCGAGAGAAAAAAAAGGCTCTCATTTTCCAGATGAGAAGACTGAGACCCAACACGCACTGTGGGGTCACAGCAGAAGCAGAAGTTGGCCCCTGGCCCACCTGATTGCTGGAGCCTGGGGGGGCTGGGGATGGTAGAGCTGTGTGCCCCGGAACCCCCCCCCCCCCACAGTGAACAGCAGCTGGAGGCTGATGGGATGTCCCTGGGGCAGGGTCCAGAGTCAGGCCACAGGGCTGCCCGCCCACTTCTTAACGCGGGGGGCATCCTTAACAGAAACCCTTGTCCTTTCCTGGCCGGCCTTCCTAACACAATAAATACAGCCGTAGAGTAACTGACCTGGGCCCGCAGTAAATGATAGCGCTGTCAGTCGCACACGGCTGTGGAAACAAACACACACTGTAATCATCGCGCTGTACCGGGAGAGAGACATTTGGCAAATGAGATTCCATTTTTTTGCGTGGGTTTTGTGCTGAGCATATAAATTTCCCGCGGGCCGGCCGGCGTTGGGGGCGTGTAATTGATTGCCCGTATTATAACAAACAAGCCGTGACAGGTGATCATTCATCGAATCCCCCGGAACGTTCCCCAACACCCGCCAGCGGAGGCGGGGGGCCTGCGGGGGCCGGGGGAGAGGCGAGGGGAGCCCCGCCCGGGAGGGGCCGGCGACCTGCGCTCCCCACAGACCCGAGAGCCCGGGGAGGGGGGAGGGCGTCCGCAGAGCGCGCTGGGAGGGTGAAAGCAATTACTATAATTCTTTTGATTATCTAATTTGTTCTTTCTGGCCTTCGTCTCTGACCCCCCCCCCCCCCCGGCAGCCAAGGTCCCCCACGGGGCCTCGGATGGAGAAGGCTCCTTCCAAGATCCGCCGCGGGGAGGGCGCGGGGCGGGGCCAGGCTGGTAGTAATCGGAGTAGATCCATTGGGGAGGTGTGCAAGCGTGCACGCGCGTACGTGTGTGCGTGTGTGTGTGTGTGTGCAGGACTTAGCTTGGCTTCTGCACTAGATGCCTCCGACCAGACGGATAGGAACGAGTCTCTTTAAAATTAAAAAAAAAAAAGAAAGGATGTTTGAAAAACAATTGAAAAGTTCCTTTCATTGGAGAGGAGGGCAGGTCCCAGGCCGAGGCCGGTGCTCCCGTCCCGCCTCCCCCAGCCCCGCTCCCGCCGGCCCTCGCCCCGGGCCCGCCTGGCCCCGCACTCGGCAGGGGCGCGCTGGCGGGTGAAGGGCGGTAGACAGACGGGGCGCGGGCCGCGCGCGTCCACAAGTACTCCAGTGTGCGGGGACGGAGAGGAGGCGGGATCGTCGGCCTGCGCCCGGTCCTGCCCCGCGGCGCCCAGCCGCCCCTCCCCCTGCCAGCCCGACACCCTCCGGGTGCCCAGTCCCGGCGCCGGGGGGGCGGGGCCCAGAGCCGGCCGGCGGGGGGCGGGGCCGGGGCTAACAAGGGCTGTGGGCGGGGCCTGGGTGGGCGGGGCCGTGCCGGGGGACCCAGCGCCACCGAAGCCAGAAGGAAGGGGGCGTGGCCTGAGCTGACAAGGGACTATGGGCGGAGCCCAGGTGGGCGGGGCCGTGCCCGAAGAGCCAGGGCCCGGCCGGAGAGGGGCGGGGCCTGAGCTAACAAGGGAGTTGTGGGCGGAGCCTAGGTGGGCGGGGCAGTGCCCGAGGAGCCGGGCCCCAGAGCTGGCCGGCGAGGGGCAGGGCCTGAGCTAACAAGGGAATGTGGGCGGGGCTTAGGTGGGCGGGGCCGTGCCGGAGGACCCGGCGCCCCCAAACCCAGGAGGACAGGGGCGTGGCCTGAGCTAACAAGGGCTCCTTGGCAGGGTGTAGATGGGCGGGGCCGTGCAGAAGGGGCCGGGTCCAGGCAACGAGGGGGGTGGCCTGCGCCAATATTGAGGGTTGCGGTCCCCGGTGGGCGGGGCCATGTAGAAGGGGAGGGGCCAGGCGACGAGAGCCTGAGCTAGCACGGGGTGGAGCCCTGAAGGGCGGGGCCTAGATGGGCAGGGCTGTATCCCAGGGATGAGGGAGGCAAAGGGCGTGGCCTGAGCTTAGGTCAGGGTGGTCCCTGGGTGGGCGGGGCCGCGCAGGAGGGTGGGGACCAGGCGATTAGGGCGTGGCCTGAGCTAGCGTGGGGGCGGGGTCAGGTTGAGGGGCGGAGCCGGAGTTTCCGAGAGCGGGTGGTAGGGCTGCATCGCCGCTCTGGAATCCTCCGCCTTGTGTCACACAGCCTTAACACCGACGCCTTGGAGATGATGGCTGCGTAGCGCCAGCTTCACAGAATCTGCTTGGGGGACCTGCCTCCCGAGGGCAAGATCACCAGCCCCAGCAGTGTGGGCTGCCTTCGTCGGTGGGGGGCCTCGACCTTGAAGGACGAGGGGCCATCTACATCTCGGGGGATAGATAGCCAGGGCCCCCCCTCCGCGCGCCCATCTCTTTCCCTCTGCGCCCCCACCTGTTGCAGCAACCACCAAGACCCTGTTTCAAAAGAAAAATAATAATAAAAAGAGCTGGGGCTGTAACGGCCGTAGCATGCCCCTGGTTCAATCCCCGGAAACACAAATAAGTAAATAAAGTGTGCCACTCAGCACCTCAGGCCCTCTTCATGCCCTGGCCCCCCACCACTGCTATCCATTCAGAACATTGTCTTCACCCCAAAGAGCAGTCAGTCCCTTCCCATTCTGCGGCACCCCTTCCCCAATCCCTGGCAACCACCAGCCTGCTTTCCGTCTACATGCATTTGCCTCTTCTGGCTATTTTACATGAATAAAGCCAAACAATATGTGACCTTTGGTGTCTGTCTCCTTTCCTTTAGTATGTGTTAGTAATTCGTGTTGATGGCAGAGTAATATTCCATGGCGTGGTAGACTGCAATTTATAATCCGCTCCTCTGTTGGTTGGCATTTGGGCTGTTCCCAGCTTTCAGCCGGGTGAGGAGTGCCCCTGCCGACCTTTGTGGACAAAGTGTTTGTTTGACCATCTGTACTCAGTTCTTCGGGGGCTATGGTCAGCAGTGGAACTGCCTGGCCAGTTGGTGATTCTGCGCTTAACTTGGTAAAGAACTGCCACACTCCACAGCGACCTCCCATTTGCATTCCCACAGCAGCACGCACGTGCTTGGCTTTTCCACACCCATGCAAACCGACCATTGTTATTTTCCGGTGTTTCATTACTGCCACCCTGGTGGGCATGCCCGTCCTCTGGCTCTCTTTGGCTCTGGGTGCCCCTCTGCCTCACCAGAGACCCTTGCAAGCACTGCCTTCTGCCTACTGCCCCCCTTCTGCGTCTGCCCCAGACCCCGCCAGACCAGAATCCCTCTGAGGGCACCACATCCTGGAGGCTGCCTTACATTTGAGAGAGAGAGAGAGAGAGAGAGAGAGAGAGAGAGACAGACAGACAGACAGACAGACAGACAGAGGTATTTCCTATTGGTCTTTTTTTCTTTTTCTTCTTGGTCCTGGGGATTGAACTCAGGGGCATTCTACCTCTGAGCTAAACCCTCAGCCCTATTTTATTCTTTAATTTTGAAACAGGGTCTCACTAAGTTGCTGAGGCTGGCCTTGAACCTGTGATCCTCATGTCTCAGCCTCCCAAGTACTGGGATTACTGGTATGTGCCACCATGCTGAAATTCAATTTATTGGTGTGTGTGTGTGTGTGAGCGCGCGCGCAAACACAACTGGTGATTGAACCCAGGGACATTCTACCTCTGAGCTACAGCCCCAGGACTATTTTATTTATTCTTATTTTTGAAACAGTGTTTCACTAAGTTTCTGAGGCTGTCCTTGAACCTGCAAACCTACAGTGTCAGCCTTGCAAGCACTGGGATATGCTTGGTGTGTGCCACCACGCCCAGCTTCAGTTTCCTCTTAATTTACATTTCTTTGTGCAGTTACTGATAAATGTAGGTCCAGGAAGGGCCATTCTCTTTATACCTTCCACCGAGCCCCTAACTCTTTATACCGTCCACCGAGCCCCTAACACTTTATACCGTCCACCGAGCCCCTAACACTTTATACCGTCCACCGAGCCCCTAACTCTTTATACCGTCCACCGAGCCCCTAACTCTTTATACCATCCACCGAGTCCCTAATTCTTTCTACCGTCCACCGAGCCCCTAACACTTTATACCGTCCACCGAGCCCCTAACTCTTTATACCGTCCACCGAGTCCCTAATTCTTTCTACCGTCCACCGAGCCCCTAACACTTTCTACCGTCCACCGAGCCCCTAACTCTTTCTACCATCCACCGAGCCCCTAACACTTTCTACCGTCCACCGAGCCCCTAACTCTTTATACCGTCCACCGAGCCCCTAACACTTTATACTGTCCACTGAGCCCCTAACTCTTTATACCGTCCACCGAGCCCCTAACACTTTATACCGTCCACTGAGCCCCTAACTCTTTATACCGTCCACCGAGCCCCTAACACTTTCTACCGTCCACCGAGCCCCTAACTCTTTATACCGTCCACCGAGGCCCTAACACTTTATACTGTCCACTGAGCCCCTAACTCTTTATACCGTCCACCGAGCCCCTAACACTTTATACTGTCCACCGAGCCCCTAACTCTTTATACCGTCCACCGAGCCCCTAACACTTTATACTGTCCACCGAGCCCCTAACTCTTTATACCGTCCACCGAGCCCCTAACTCTTTATACCGTCCACTGAGCCCTTAACACTTTCTACCGTCCACCGAGTCCCTAACTCTTTCTACCGTCCACCGAGTCCCTAACTCTTTATACTGTCCAGTAAGTCTCAATAAATTAGGAACTGAAAAACTCTACTTTTTATGTAAAGCAGTTGGAGACTGATGGTTTTTTTTTTTTTTTTTTTTTTTTTTTGCAGGTCTGGGGTAGAAACCAGAGGCATTCTACCCCCGAGCTACACCCCCAGCCCTATTTTTTATTCTTTAATTTGAAACAGGGTCTCACCGAGTTGCAGAGGGCCTCACTAAATAGCTGAGGCTGTCCGTGAACCAAGATCCTCTGGTCTCAGCCTCCAGAACGCTGGGATTACAAGCGTGCTCCACCACGCCCGGTTTGATGGGGTTTGTTAGGTTGAAAATAGAGTGAGGGGGTTTAGGAGGGCAGCAAAAACACCTACTGAGTTATCAGAGACCGTTGTTTTATTTGGACCCGGCACCCTCCGGAGAGTCAGCTGGCCGTGGGGAAGGGACCGCTGGGCCACGCATCTGGAGAGTCACGCACAGTCCTGATCGGCCGGCTGAGTCACGTGGGGGATCGGAGGCACCGCTGTTTTATAGGCACGCCGATTCTCGCGACCTCTGTAGTCTCAGGATGTTTGGAGTCTCGAGGCACCCGGAGTCTCGCGATATCTCCGCTTCTGGCTTCTGGGGTTCCACTACGAGATCACGTGGGGGAGGGACCCAACTTATCAGGGTTCTGATTGCAAAATCAGCCGGGCGTGGTGGCACATGCTGGTAATCCCAATACTTGGGTGGCTGAGACAGGAGGATCACAGGTTCAAAGCCAGCCTCAGTTACTTAGTGAGGCCCTCTGCAATTTAGTGAGACTCTGTTTCAAAATAAAGAGTAAAAAAAAATAGGTCTGGGGTATAGCTCAGAGGTAGAATGCTTCTTGATTCAATCCCTAGTACTGCAAAATAATAATAATAATAATAATAATAATAATAATAATAATAATAATAATAAAATACCAACAACCCTCGTTGGAGCCACAGTGAATCTGGCAAGTTGGTGTGGACTCACAGTCTCTGGTGGGAATGCAGTCTGTTTCGCCCTGCAGCACAGCTCAAGGCTTGGGAAGCCTCACGTGTATTTGCCTAGTGTAAACATGCCCTCAACATGACAGGCAGGATGGTCCTTGCCTTTGCCAAACCATTAATTTTTATGTAATAACCTCACTCACAACAGACTGCGTTTCCCTCACAGCCCTGAGCGGATCTTAAGGCTGGGTCTGTGGGATTGTGTGGGATGATACCTTATAAACTAGAACCAGGAGCTGAGTTCTTAGGGTCTGCAGCTCGGCTCCTCCAGATGGACTCAGAGTTGAAAACTGAGGAGTAAATTAAACTCAAGCAGCTGGGTGTGGTGGTGCACGCCCCTTAATCCCAGCGCTTGGGAGGCTGAGACTGGAGGATTGCAGGTTCAAAGCCAGCCTCTGCAATTTAGCCAGACTGGGTCTCAGAACAAAAAATAAAATATGGCTGGGGGTGTAACTCAGAGGTAGGATGTCCCTGGGATCAATCCGCAGAAAGGTAAAAAAATATATTTATGCAGTTACTTTCTTCCAAGAAGCTCTAACTGTTACCAATGGAGTCTATCCTGTAAAGTCTTTTGGGGGGGGAACTAAAGATTTTATCACCACGCCCATCTCAAAGACAGGGAAACAGAGTCCCAGAAATAGGAGTAGGAAGCAGCCCACTGTCCTCTGCCCCTCCATAAGGCAGGGGCGGCCTGGGACCGGAGCCCCTCCCAGCTAGCTTTTGAGCCCATGGGCTCTCCATTAACTTGATTAGAAAAATTGATTTATTCATTCTTCGTGGCTAAGAGAGAGAGAGGGAGAAAAACCAACATGCCATTTGTGTGATATAAATATCTCTGGAAAAAGCTAAAAAACCTTGTGTCATGCATATTTTCCCAGTACCACAGTCAATCCGTCATGTCTGTCCAAGGGCACAGTCCATCGACCCAGGAGGGGGAGGGCAGTAGAAGGAAGACGGGGGTCCCAGACTGGACAGACTTGCTCCCGGAGCCTCACCCCTGCACCGCCACTTTCTCCAAGAGTTAAATAAAGACACATGGGCTGTTTCCTTATCATTATTAATATTATCCTTGGCATTTTGCTTTTTGGAAAAGTGGCTAGAAATCTAAGCAACTTCACATGGGTTGGGTAGGAATATTATTTAGTAAGTAAAGGGATAAGGGTGTATGGGACGTCTCTCAAACTGGCCAGTTCCCGTGGCGCACAGTGGCACACGTCGGTGATCCCAGTACTTGAGAGGCTGAGACAGGAGGATGGCAGGTTCGAGGCCAGCCTCGGCAACTTAGCAAGAATCTCAGTAACTTAGTGAGACCCTGTTTCAAAATAAAAAATAAAAAGGGCTGGAGGTGTGGCTCAGAGGTAGAATGCCCCTGGATTCCATCTCTAGAAAAGAAAAAAAGAAAGAAAGAGAGAGAGGAAGAAAGAAAGAGATAACCCCCCCCCAAAAAAAAACCTGGCCAGTTCTCAAAGAAAGCAATGAAAGGCCACGTTCTTGGACTCCCCGAGGATTCTCAGTGTGCCTTTTCTCCCCCGTCCCACGGCCCCACCATCAAAAAGCCTTTAATCCTGGTGATTCCTCTGCTAGGAATTTAGCCCAAGGGAATAATTAAAGGCGCATAAAAAGATTTGGTTACACGGTGTTCCTCTCGCCGTGGAGATCAGGGCAAAAGATTAGAAACAGCCTCCGCACCCAGCCAACGGCAGGCCAGGAATCAGTGAGTCTCAGGGTAGGCTCTTGAAAACGCCGCTCAGATTGAAAAAGAAAAAAAGACTGGAAGGAAATAGTCCAAAATAAACAGTTTGTCTTTAAGGATAGAAAAATGGATGGATTTTTTTTTCTTCTTCTTTGTCTGCTTCTTTTCTGAAATGAGTTAGTGTTGTGTGGTACTGAGGATGGAACCCAGGGGCATTCGACCTCCGAGCTACACCCCAGCCCTATTTTTTATTCTTTATTTTGAAACAGGGTCTCACTGAGTTGCAGAGGGCCTCACTAAGTAGCTGAGGCTGTCCGCGAACCGTGATCCTCCTGTCTCAGCCTCCCGAATGCTGGGATCACAAGCGTGCGCCACCACGCCCGGCTTCAGCCCAGTTTCTTGAACAAGAAAACACACGGCCAACTTCAAGGCTAAGAAGACCCGGAAGTGAATGGGTTGGAAGAGAAGACCCGGAAGTGAAAGTGTTGGAGGAGAAGACCCGGAAGTGAATGGGTTGGAAGAGAAGACCCAGAAGTGAACAAGCTGGGGCACTGGTGGTCTCAGTATTCTTTCGGTGAAGGATCTGATCTGGTTTCATGGGACTTTGGGTGTGGACGTTTCTGGAGAATTGTAGAATTTAGTTCTGCAAGAGGTCTTGAGTTTGCTCTCACTTTACAGATAGAATAATGGCAGCCTGAAGAGCTCAGTGGAGCCCATCCCATGGCAAGATGGTGGCCGATGCCCGGCGCGGTGAGCTCACCTGCCTTCCCAGTACTTTGGAGGCTGGGACAGGAGGATGGCAGGCCCAGTCCAGTCTCAGCAACCTAGTGAGACCCTATTTCAAAACAAAAAATTAAAAGGGCGGGGGTGTTACTCAGAGGTAGAATTCTTCAGGAATCAACCCCTAGGAAGGCACACGCACACACATGCACACACGCACACACGTACACACACGCACACACGTACACACACGCACACACGCACACACACGCACACACACGCACACACGGTACCACAGGTTGCCAGGACCCACATATTTTCCTAGCCAGACCCAGCTCATCTCTCCACCACCCAGCATCCCTACTCTAAGGTGCTAACCATGTCTACGGCTTTCTAGGCTAACCCGAGGCCCTAGCTCACTTCCTGGTCTCACCTAAAAGAAGCCTATGCATTCATTCACTCATTCATTCATTCATTCATTCACCTAGCTCTCAGTACCTACTGGAAGACAGACATGCTCAGATGTGCTAACTGCTAAGTAGGAGTGAAGGGCAGATGATGGTGGCACACAGTAGGTGCTTAATGAATACTTAGGGAAGGAGAGAAGATTGCTCCTGCCCCTCAGTAGCTCAAGATCTAATGCTGTGAACGGCCACAGCCTTTGGAGGGGCTGGAAACCACGATGTACGCAGGTGGGTATGTATGTGGTACTGGGAATTGAACTCAGGGGCAGTCTACCTCTGAGCTACTCCGCTGCCTATTTTATTTTTAATCGTTCGAAACAGGGTCTCCTAAGTTGCAAAGGGTCTCGCCAAGTTGCTGAGGCTGGTCTCAAAACCCGCGGTCCTCCTGCCTCAACCTCCCAGGTTCTGAGGTTACGGTGTGCACCACCACGCCCGGCTGGAAACCGCACGTTAGACATGGGAACCGAGTCCTGCAGGCCCAGGCAAGACAGGCGGAGCCAAACCCCCAAGAGTTGACTTCCCACTTCTTTTTATAAAGCAGTTAATTCTATTTATTGAGCCCCTCCCTACCGGGGGCGTGAGATTATGTGGTTTCCCCAAGGGTTAGACATTTAAACCCCAAATGTGCAGGAGACCCCCGTGAAAGAGGAAAACCAACGGGGTTCTGGCGGCAGATGCCGCTAGCGCCTCTGAACAGGGTGGACTTCTTTTTCTACCTCCAGCCGCCTTGATTTTTTATTTTTATTTTGTTTTCTTTGCGCCCAGGAGCAGGCATGAGACCCGGCCGTCAGCCTTCTCCACTTCCCCACCCCGGTTATCCCAGGTCTGGCCGTTTCCACCTGCCCTTGCCAAGTTAATAAAAATCTGGAGGTCCTGCTGTGTCTCACGGAAATACTGAGGAACTTGGCAGAGCTCAGCAATGGGTGCTGGGGGAAGGAAAGGGGATAGAAAGAGGAACTATGGGATGCTCCACGCGGTCATTTAACCACTGGGTAGGAGAGAGGAGAACGTTCCCACGGAGCCCCTGCGAGCTGTGGGACACTGGCTGTTGGCAACTCCCCCTCCTGGGTTTCTCTTGGCCCAAACCTGTCCTGAGAAACCGAGAGCATTCATGCTCTTGGGATTTGCTTCCTTAACCAATTACTTGGCAGCTTGGCTGCAGCAGACAGTTAAAGAAGAAGAAAAAAAAAAAAAAAAAAGCAGCGGGGCGCAGTGGTGCACGCCTGCAACCCTAGTACCTGGGAAGCTGAGACAGGATCGCAGGTTCGCAGCCAGCCCCAGCCACTTAGTGAGACCCTGTTTCCAAATAAAAAATAAAAAAGGGCTGGGGGTGTAGCTCAGAGGTAAAATACCCTGGAGTTCAATCCCAGGTCCACACACACAAAAGAAAGAAGGAGGCAGAGAAGGAGCAGGAGGAGGAGGAGAGAGGAAAGGAAGGAAGGAGAGAAAGAGGGAGAGGAAGAAGCCGGGCATGGTGGTGCACTCCTGTAATCCCAGTACTTAGGAGGCTGAGATAAGAGGATCACAGGTTCAAGGCAATTTAGCATGATTCTATTTCAAATTAAAATAGGAGCTGGGCGTGGTGACGCATGCTTGTAATCCAGGCATCTGAGAGGCAGAGACAGGAGGATTATGGTTCACAGACAGCTTCAGCTACTTGGCAAGGCCCTTCGCAACTCAGTAAGACCCTGTTTCAAAAATAAATAAAGGCCGGGCGTGGTGGCGCACGCTTGTAATCCCCGTGCTTGGGAGACGGAGACAGGAGGATCGCGGAGGTTCGAAGCCAGCCGCGCTGGCTTAAGAGACCCTGTTTCCAAATAAAAATATACAATAGGTCTGGGAGAGTAGCCCGGAGGTAGAAGGGTTTCCAGGAACCCCAGTACCACCAAAATAAATAAATAATTTAAAAAGACTAAAAAATCGGGCTGGAGGTATTGCTAGGAGGTAGAATGCTCCTGGGTTCCATTCCCACTACCGAAATAAATAAATAAATAAATAAATAAATAAATAAATAAATAAATATAAAAATAAAAGTACTGAAGATAGGGCTGTGGATGTGGCTGGGAGGTACAATGCCCCTGGGTTCAATCCCCAGTATGAAAGGAAAAAGGAGGGAGGGAGGGAGGCCACCAAGCCGCCAGAAAAGGGTGCAGCCCCCCAGGGGCATAACTCAGGCTGGGGGGGCCCCGGGACCCCCCAGGAAGACGCTGCCAGCTGGGAACAGCCACCTCCTAGAGTGGGACTGGGTGAGAACCAGCAGCGGTGTCTGGAAGGCACCTTTCAGTGCTGTCCTGGGGGCTCCGAGGCTCCGAGGCTTTGGGAGAGGGGCAGCTAGGATTGCTGTTCGTTTTTCCATTATAGTCCCAGCACCCAGAACAGTGTCAGTGGCCAACAACAACAGGTCACCAGTGAGTAGCCATCTCGACCTCCTCTTCTGGCCCCTTATAACCGGAGTGCTCTGGGGTGAGAGAGAATCACCTTTCTGTGCCTCGACTTCCCTATCTGAAGACGGGCTTCACGAACCCTTTTTTCTGACATGTTAGACAAACAGACTAGATCAAAAGCGTGTGTGCACCCAGGTAGCTCTGGGCTCCTCACCGATGTGAGACAAAAGTCAGCGATACAGAGTTTTGTTATTTTTAGTAAATGCTTCATTGAAGAGAAAATTGTTTTGTTTATTTAATCTATCTAGATATTTATTTTGGTAGAACTGGGCATTCTACTTTCAAGCTATACCTCTAACCCTACCTGTAATTTTTTTTTTTTGGTCTTGAAACAGGGTCTCACTAGGCTGCTGAGGGTCTCAATAAGTTGCTGAGGCTATCCTTGAACCTGCAATCCTCCCGTCTCAACCTCCCAAGTACTGGAATTAGATTAGAGGTGTGGGCCACCAGGCCTGGCTCTCTATCCTTATTTATTTATGTGGTACTAGCAACTAAATCCCAGGCCTTGCACATGCTAAGCACATGCTCTACCAACGAGCCACACCCCTGGCCTCCCGAATTGCCTTTCTGAAACCTCGTATGTACCCTGTGCGTGCGTCTGTTGCTAGTTGACTGAAATGTCCGAATGCTCCAGCCTCCGCGGGGCCTCTCTACTCCATCCAGTGTTCCTTCTGGGGCCGTGAGGGGGGCACGGTATTTTCTTCTTCTGTGTAACAACCAGCCTGGGAGACCTCAAGTTCCCCGATGCTCTGTGGGCCCCAGGACTTCTTCCCTGCAACACCAACTCTGAGAAACCTGCCTGCAGACGCCGGCCCGGGGCGCAGGTGAGCGCCTGCGGCCGGGCTGGCCTGGTGGGGAGGCAGGGCCGGGCCGGGTGGCTTGGTCCTCCGGGGCAGCGCGGCCCTCCACGATCTCTCCCTCAGCTGCCTTTGCTCACAAGATGCCCGCGTGTCTGCGAGGACCTGGAACAGCCCTCGAAGGTATCCAGCCAACGGAATCTAATTAACGGCGGTGCTTCCAGGAGCCAGCAGCGCTCTCCCAAGAAAGCGATACAGCTTCTAAACGGCCCCCGATGCCCCCTTCCTGTGCCAGCGACTGCCCCGGGGGCGGCTCCTGTGATGGTGGCTCAGGGTACCAAGCCTTTTTTTTAAGCCTGTGTTGCTGTCTCGTCTTTCTTGAGCATCCTGACCATCCTGACACCACACTGGTTCCGTCTTCCCAAAGCTGCAGTGAGAGGACCTTTATCTTCTCAAATTGGCGTCTCGATGGCCCCAGAGGGCACCGTCTTGGAAAGTCACGCACTGATACCCCAGGCGGGGCGGAGTGGCAGCCCAGGGACACTTCTGCTTCCAACACCCCGTCCCTCCATCCGTTCTGCAAGCGTGGAGCCCTAATTATGTGCTTGGAGCTGGGCGTGTAATGGCGAGTGGGATAACGAGGTTCCCACCTTGGTGGAGCGGTCTATGGCCAAGGGAGACGTAGACAATAAGTGCGTAAGCAAATAAAGACACGCAGCGCTTACAGATTGTTCTACGTGCTAAAAAGAAACAGATGGCTGGAGAGGAGTGTAGGGATATTCTTAGATAAAGTCAAAGAAGAGCTCTCTGAGAAAGTGGCATTCAAGCTGAGAGGGAAGGATGAGGCAGCGGCAGCCATGGGGAGAGAGAGCCAGGGCAGGAATATTCCAAGACAGCAGGGCGGCGCATGCCAAGGCCCTGGGGTGGGGGCTCTTGGCAGGAGTGAGGTCCTGACGGAAGGTCAGCGTTGTTGGCAGGGAGGGAGAGGCGAGAAGCAATCTGTGCAGGGCTGTGGAGAATTTGGATTTGACCCCAGGTGATGGGCGAGGCTCTGAATCTGCAAGAGAGGTGCTTCCTGGATGGAGCACTCCCTGGGTGGCACTGTTGGGTGAGTGAATAAGGGATCTGGAAGCCTAGCACCAAAGTCTTCGGCCATTATGTGCCCATGAGAACTCCCCAGAGCTCCTGTCCTTTTTGCTTAGATGCCTTAAACAAGCTCTAAAGAACAGCCGTGGGGAGCAGGCTGGGGCCCATCGGGACCGCTGCACTGCCTGACCCCAGAGGGCAGCAGGGTTGGTCTGTGCCGGGGCCTCTTGCTGTACCACACGCACGTAGAAGTGTTTGAAGCCATGTCGCCAGCGTCTTTCGATCGGAGGTCCTGGCCCGGGGCTCGTTCTGTGCCCTGGCCAAGTGGGGTCTCCATCACATGTGAATGAAGGGCTACAGCGTCACACCCGCCTGCAGGCTGCTGGGACCCCCAGGGCAGGCTCCCCCACCAGGGTCCGCGCACACTGGGAGTGGGTTGTGTGGCTGGGCACGTGCTCACCCACATTAAGTGAGTTTCTTTAAAGGGCAGCATCCAAGATCCCCCCTTAGTTTCCCAAAGGGCTCCAGCAAAGCTTAAACGCAATCAGACACCTGGCCGTTGGGTCTTACCTTTTTCTTCTCTGTCTCCTTGTACTGGGACTAAACCCAAGGCTTTTCTAAATCTAAGCTACACCCCCAGACCTTTTTCTTTTTCTTTCAGTACTGGGGATGGTACCCAGGGGCATTCTACCTCCAAGCTACACCCCCTAGTAATATTTTTATTTTGAAAAAGGGTCTAAGTTGCGGAGGGCTTCACTAAGTAGCCGAGGCTGGCTGTGAACCTGCGATCCTCCTGTCTCAGCCTCCTGAGTACTGGGATTACAAGTGTGCGCAGGATCGTGCTAACGTGCTGAGGCTGGCCTTGAGCCTTTGATCATCTTGTCTTCGCCTCCAAAGTACCAATATTATATGCGAGAGCCACTATACCCAGCGCACTTAATTAATTTATTCATGTATGTGTTTATGCATTGGTACTGGGGATTGAACCCGGGGTACTCTTCCTCTGAGCTACACCCCAACCCTTTTTATTTATTTATTTATTTATTTATTTATTTATTTATTTATTTTTGCGGGTCTGGGGATGGAACCCAGGGGCATTCTACTGCAGAGCAACATCCCCTGCCCTATTTTTTATTCTTTATTTTGAAACAGGGTCTCACTAAGTTACGGAGGCTGTCCGCGAACCGCAATCCTCCGGCCTCAGCCTCCTGAATGCTGGGATCACACGCGTGAGCCACCACACCGGCTTATGTTTTTTTTTTTTGTGTGTGTGTGTGTGTGGTACCGGGTTCCTGGAAGCCCTTCTACCTTAGGGCTACACTCCCAGACCTATTTTATATTTTCTTATTTGGAAACAGGGTCTCTTAAGCCAGCGCGGCTGGCTTCAAACCTGCCTGATCCTCCTGTCTTTGCCTCTCAAGCACGGTGATTACACCGTGCGCCACCACACCCAGCCGGCTTATATTTTAAATAGTCTCGCAAAGTGGCTGAGGGTTTTGCTAAGTTCCCAAGGCTGCCCGTGAACCTGCAATTCTCATCTCAGCCTCCCGAGTACTGGAGATTGTGGGTGTGCGTCACCTCCTTGCCTGTCCGGCTCTGCTTTTACTCCTTGAAGTCCCTATGACCTGATCACCATTTGCTCCCCCAGCCCCCGAGCCTGTCAGTTGAGTGGTGCTGGAGGTCGGAGGTCAGAGGTCAGAGGTAGCCTACAAAGATATCATCCTTTGTCTCCTTCCTTCTGTCAGGCTGACGCCAGGCTCCTTGGGCTTGCTCAGCTGTGATCCATCAGCCCAGGGCCAAGGCCTGCGACCTCTCTGAATAGTTGAAAACAGAGTTGGGGGTTTAGGAGGGAGGTAAAAACACCAACCGGGTTATCAGAGATCGCTGATTCGGACCCGGAACCCTCCGGAGGGTCAGCCGGCCGTGGGGGAAGGGACTGACGGGCCACGCGTCTGGAGAGTTGCGCATAGCCCTGATTGGCCGGCTGAGTCACGTGGCGGATCAGAGGCCTTTTGCTGATCATATGCGGAGACCGAGTCTTAAGCTGCTTCCTGCTGTCAGGGGGCATCGTAGGGGGGCCCGTTGGCCGGGAGAGTTCTGGTCCTCCAGAAGTGGGCAGGTGGGAGTATGGAGCAGAGTCAGAGGTTACCCTGGACAGCCCGGTGAAGTGTGTTCAAGGAGACTCTAGCAGCCGAGGAGCTACTAAAGAAAAGGCAAATCATGAGAGCAGCGAGTGGGTTTGGGTCAGTCTCGTCAAATGAAAACATGCTATTGGGTCAGGAGCATCAGTAATGGATTTTAGGGAGTTTAATACTTATGGCTGTTTGGCATCTGGAGAGGGAGAGGATCATACCATGTAAACGAGTGGACCTGCTAAAATAAAAACATTAAAGAGAATTATGCCGAGAAAAACGAAGCTTAGTGGGCCCCAAAACCGTGCAAGACAATTTGTCATGAGGCTGTTGTAGCGGAGCCCTTTGTAGACTCTGCCTGAGCGTCAGGCAGAGCAATTCTGTCCTATAAAAGAGGGCTGTAGTGCGTGGTCATGAGAGCTTGCTGTCAATCCCCTGTACTGAGATTGGAAAGGGAAAAACTAGAACCTGAAAGGACGGAAGGACTGCGCAGGCAACCAAAAAGGAGACTGGCTTACCCGCTACCTGGAGAGTTATCCTGGGCTGGCAAGGAGGATGGGGATTGAAGGACCCAGGATCCGTCAGTCTTCGGCCAGGCTGAGTAGGGCCAGCGGCGGGGCCTGGTCTGGAAAGGTGGTCCCCCTGTGTTGAGGCACCTGGGGCTCACCGCTTTTCCAAGGGCACTGTTCCAGTGGCCCTCCTGGCTGCATGCCGGGCCCAGTCTGATTGGTGGGCTTGGCCTTGCCGCACTTGAGGCAGGCTCCTGGAGGTAGTCATCGTTGCTGTCCTCCGCCCCTCGGTGGCGCTCCAGAGAGCTGAGCCGCCACCACCAGCCGAAGGGTGGCTACCAGGGATCTGCCTTTTGGCGAAGTCAGAGTGTACACTCCATCTCCGCCTGTTCCCCTCTGGAATTAAAACTTTAAATGCCATGTTAACCAAATCTCAGAGAGGGGTTTGAGGACCGTCTTCAGCCTTTTTTAATTTTTTTAAAAGCCTCCTGAGTTGGTTCCTTAAGGGAGGAAGGCAGGGGGAACAGAGCGGGTTAGAGTGGGAGGCTGTCCTGGGATAGGATGATGACCAGGCGGTGAGGAGAGAACCTGTAAACTAGTGTCCACAGAAAGCGGCGCCTACAAGCCAGCCCGGTCAGACTCTGGCATCCACGAGTCGCCACAAAATGTGGACTGTGCCTGTGACTCAGCAAAATTGCAGGCTGGCGCAGGCCAAGATGGCAACTGCGTAATGTCACATGGTCACAACTGTGTAACGACACAAGATGGCAACCAAGATGGTGACTGTGATGTCACCAGGCAGCGACTACACGCCATCACAAAATGGTGGCTGGTGGGAAAATTGCAGCTGATGAGGGAGGGCATTTGGAGGGATGGGAATGCAGGGAAAGAAAACCTGGACATAAAGACTTCCGACCATTTACCAGACCGCTTACAAGAGTTCTTAACCGTTCTTGGGCCACTGCAACCCATTACCCAACTCGTATCAAGGCCAGACAGGCGCTCAGGGCCTCTGCTAGTTTAAAGGTTCGACGTCCCATAATTGGTTCGAGGATGAAAACGAAAAACAGGAAACAGGCGTCCTGCAAGCGGAGCGCTGGTGCGGGACCTCGCAGTCAAGCTGCTGGCTGGTCAGAGAGTCCAGGGCTCAAAAAGAGAGTAAAAAAAAAAGAGAAAAAAAAAGGGGACAAAACCCCAAAACTCCTCCCAGGGTCAGCACCGGATGAATAGTTGAAAATAGAGTTAGGGGGCTTAGGAGGGAGATAAAGACACCAACCAGGATATCAGAGACCGCTGTTTTATTCGGACCCAGCACCCTCCGGAGAGTCAGCCGGCGTGGGGAAGGGACCGACGGCCACGCCTGGAGAGTCGCGCACAGTCCTGATCGGCCGGCTGAGTCACGTGGGGGATCCGAGGCGCCGCTGTTTTATAGGCACGCCGATTCTTGCGACATCTGTAGCATTGCGAGGTTTGGAGTGTCGAGGCACCTGGAGTCTCGCGATATCTCCGCTTCTGGCTTCCGCTGCGAGATCACGTAGGGGAGGGACCCAGCTTATCACTCTCCAAACAGGAGGCCCCAATTCCTCCCCAGCACCCCAGTGGCTGGGGTGGGTGGGATGAGCTCTACCCCGCTGCGCGGTCCAGCAGATAGCCCAGCGGGCCCCACTCTTGCCCGGTCATAGGACACCTTAGCCAGGCACAGGCCTGTAATCCCAGTACTTGCGAGGCTGAGACAGGAGGACACAGCTTTGCAGCCAGCCTCAGCAACTTGGCGAGACCCTGTTCCAAAATAAAAAATAAAAAGGGCTGGGGATACAGCTCACAGGTAGAACGCTCCTGGGTTCAATCCCCAGCACCAAGAAATAACATAAGGCACCTTAGCCTGACCTAAGCTTCTGCAGTTCCCTCTAAGGAGCCGGGTACTGCTGGGAACTGCCGGGCCCTCGGCTCAGTGAGGGTTGATTTGCGGGGAGAGGAGATACTAGTGCTTTAAACTCCCACCCACAGATGGCTGTCCAGGGTGGCTTTCCATGTCTGTGTTTCACACACCCCAAGCACATTAAGGCTCTTAACAAAAGCAATAAATAAATAATGGTCATTTCCAGCCCGAACGCCCACCGCTCCCTCGGGGGTCCATAGCCCAGTGCGCTCACCTCTCCTGGGGCCGCCCTAACCGGCTTCCCTCCTCTTCCTGACAAGTAATAAAGTTAATGATACCTTGCAGGGCTGTTGCGTCTTTCTGCCCCAGAACTCCAAACACTTGGCTATAATTACCTCCTCATCCTTGTCTCTGAGTTAGGTTAAAACGGGGCGAGGTAGGGGGGATTCTTCCCACGCCCGCCCCCTCTCAGCAACTTGATGTTATTTTAAGGAAACCGGGGCCCGACTAGGACAAGACATTCTTTGCTTAGAACTGCAAGTCACAAGCAGGTGAGACCAGGTACCAAAGCCTGCTCCCCAGATACCCGCTCGTGGGCTTGATCGCGTTAAGACTCTGGAAAGCTTTCTCTTGCCTGGAAGCAAAGCAAATCTTTCTGGTTTTGTGAAAGTCCTAAGAGGCCCTCAGTTTTTTCTTTTCTTTTTTTTCTTTCTTTCCTTCCTTCCTTCCTTCCTTCCTTCCTTCCTTCCTCCTCCTCCTCCTCCTCCTCCTTCTCCTCCTTCTCCTCTTCCTCCTCCTTTTTGTAATGGAGACTGAACCCAGGGACATTCTGCCTTGGAGCAACCCCCCAGCCCTATTATTATTATTATTATTATTATTATTATTTTTTTTTTTGCAGGTCTGGGGATGGAACCCAGGGGCATTCAACCTCTGAGCTACACCCCCTGCCCTATTTTTTTATTGTTTATTTTGAAACAGGGTCTCACTAAGTTGTTGAGGGCCTCACTAAGTAGCTGAGGCTGTCCGCGAACCACATCCTCTGGTCTCAGCCTCCCAAATGCTGGGATTACAAGCATGCACCACCACGCCCAGCTTTATTTTTTATTTTGAAACAGGGTCTTGCTAAGTTTCTGAGGCTGGCTTCGAACCTACGATCCTCCTGTCTCAGCCTCCAAGTCCTGGGATGAGAGGGGTGGGCCACCACACCAGGCTGCCCCTCAGTCCTTGAGGCCAGAGGAAACCCCTGGCTCTGGAGATGCCCACAGGGCAGACGAGGTCCCTCACAGGCACAGCAGGCTGGGAACTTGCTGGCCACTCGGGAGTATAGGAGGCCCGGTGAAGTCCTGGCGCGCTCCCCGGGGGCTATGAGTCAGGGAGGGGGGGGCCGGATCTGCCGACAGGCCTGGACTCCTCCACCTTCCTGGGCTCCTAGAACAAAGCCAGGGCGGTTAAGAGGCTCTGGGATGGGAAGATGCCTGGCCGGGAAACCACCGGACTTGCTGGGGCGCTCCTGAGCTAATGACACAGGAGAGAGGGGGTCCCGGGCTCCCCACTAAAGGGGTCTAACGTCAGCCCTCCTCTGCGCAGCTCCTAGGGTGACAGGCTGAGAATGGAGACAGAGGCACAGCGGGTTGAAGAATTGCCAGGCACCCTGCTCAGTGAACTCGGACCAGCAGCAGGGCCGGTTACCGGCTGCTTTCTGAGAATCGAGGGTGAAATGTCAGAGTCAGAGGGCGGCCGGGCTCTGTGGGTCCCTCAAATTCCACAAGAGCACAGAAGTAGGTAGGGAGATAAATGTCTTAGGAGAAAGCGTCCCCCAAAGCAAAGCTATCCCTGTCAAACCCTGGGACCTGTAAGGAGTTTCTTATTCAGAACAAAGGGCTTTGTGATTGAATTAAGGGTGTGTGTGTGTGTGTGTCTAGGGATTGCACCCAGGGGTATTCTACCTCTGAGCTACATCCTCAGTCCTATTTTATTTACCGAGCTTCCCAGTCATTCCAGAAACAAGAGATGGAACAGACCCTCTGGGGCTGCTCAGCCACTGATTCATCTGAATGCCTCTGCAGTCCTACTATGTGCAGGGCACTTGGGGGCGACGGTGGGGCTCGAGTGAGAAGCGGTCTCTGCCCTGATGATGTTCACAGCTGACTGGGCACCTGCTATGTGCTGGGTCCCTTATTAAAACGATGCCAAAGCTGGGCGTGGTGGCGCACGCTTGTGATCCCAGCATTTGGGAGGCTGAGACAGGAGGATCGCGGTTCGCGGACAGCCTCAGCTACTTAGTGAGTCAGGCTCTTTGCAATTCAGTGAGACCCTGTTTCAAAAATAAAAGAATAAGCCGGGCGTGGTGGCGCACGCTTGTAATTCCCGCACTTGGGAGGCGGAGACAGGAGGATAACGTGGGTTCGAAGCCAGCCTCGCTGGCTTAAGAGACCCTGTTTCCAAATAAAAATATAAAAATAGGTCTGGGGACCTCCCAAGCGCGGGGATTACAAGCATGCGCCACCACGCCTGGCTATTCTTTAATTTTTGAAACAGGGTCTCACTAAGTTGCGGAGGGCCTCGCTAAATAGCTGAGGGTGTCCGCGAATTGTGATTCTCCAGTCTCAGCCTCCCAAATGCTGGGATCACAAGCGTGTGTCACCACGCCCGGCTAAAATGATTTACTTTGCTGATGGAGACTTTTTGGGTCCTCCTTAAATTGGAGGCAGGTGCCCGGGGGCGTTGTACCTCTGAGCTACACCCGCAGTCCTATTATTTTTTAAGGGTCTCACTGAGTTGCTGACGGTCTCATGCCTGCTATCCTCCAGTGTCAGCCCGGCTAGCCCTGGACCTGTGCAGCTGCAAGCGCATCAAAGCCTGCCCACCCTGGCCTGGACCCCACGGTGCCTCTCCTCACGCCGGAGGTGAGCGAAATCGTCCCTCAGGGCAAGTACACGGCCTAGGATCACACAGCGGAGGGCACAGGAAGTGGAGCCCTGCCAGGCTTCCTCCTGGGAGGGAGAGAACAGGAGGGCCCTTGCCCTTCCCTTGCCAGCCCGGAGCAGCCGCAGGCCGGGGACCCACCCTTGCCAGGGAATTCCTGCAGGCCGTGGGAGGCGGGCCTGGTGACCTCTGCGTTCCCAACATTACCGGATTCCATCTTTCTAGGATGCCGTTGTTTCTTAAGAAATGGTGGGTGACTCGGGGGCTACCCCTGGGCCCGGGAGCCCCCGGTTGGGGCGTGGGGACGCGAGTCCGCCTCGCTGCCCTGGGAGGGAGACGCGCCGCGCCACAAGAAGCTGTTGGTAATAAGCAGAATTGGGTTTTAATGGGGTTCGCGTAGACAGAACAGAAATCAAATTAGGGCCTAATTGGCATGCTCAAAGCAGCAAGAACGCGGCCCAGGGGCTGGCAGCGTCCTCGCAGAGCCTGGCTCCGGAGGCCAGGTGGGGACCCTCCCCTGAGCCTGCAGACCAGCCTCTCCCCGGGAGGCTGGAGACCTCCACTCAGCTGCCGGAGAACTCTGGAGTCCCCCGCTCCTCAGTCCTGGCCTTTCTTGTTCTGTGTTTGTTGATGGAAAAGAAGAGAAAGGATGTAGAGGAGGTGGCCAGGAGAAAGGAAAAGGGACGGACATGGGGGTGCATAACTGCAATCCCAGGACTTGGGAGGCTGAGACAGGAGGATCACAGGTTCAAGGACAGCCTCAGCTACTTAGGGAGGCCCTCAGCAATGTAGTGAGGCCTTCAGCGACCCCGGAACCCATTTTCACAGAGAATTTATTCCCTGAGCCGCTCCCAGTCTTCCTTTGTTAGGTCCTGTGGGCTAGAAAAGTGTTTACCATCGAATGAGGGAGTTTCCCCAAAACATAGCCCGGCATATTCTCAATCAAAATTCCCTGATGAGCCGGGCGTGGTGCCACACACTTGTCCCAGCATTCGGGAGGCTGAGACCGGAGGATCGCGGTTCGCGGACAGCCTCAGCTACTTAGCGAGGCCCTCTGCAACTCAGTGAGACCCGGTTTCAAAATAAAGAATAAAAAATAGGGCTGGGGTGTAGCTCGGAGGTAGAATGCCCTTGGTTCCATCCCCCGTACCACACACACACACACACACACACACACACACACACACACACACACCCTCCCCATTGCATCCTGAAGCCAGTCCCCAGGGAGGTAGGCATCCAAAGGCTCCAACTGGACAGGACACGATGGAGCCGGTGCTGATGCCCGCTGGCCCGGCCACTGCCCCCGGCCCTCGCAATGGCCCCCAGCGCCCCGCCACGACAACCAGCAGCTCAGCTCAGTTCATCTGGCCACGGACCAACTGCAAATATTTTGGAAGTCTCGTTATTCTATTCCCCCAGCACGTTTAAAACTCATTACATTTTTAATTATAAAATTAATACAGTGCTTATTGTAAACAAAACCAAACCCACTTTGAAAGTAAAAAGCAAAAAAGTTTCTGTTCACGCTTTCTACTCCCCTGCGCCCTCCCTCCCTAGAGGTAATCACCCCATTGGCGGTCTCTATCCTTCCAGGATTCTCCATGCATAAACAAACATGTAAATACGGAATTTGCTTTTTTACCAAAAAAAAAAAAAAAGTGGGTCATACGATGTGCACTGCTGGTAACCTACTTTTCTTACTTTATACACAGTAGACCTCTTCTTCCAGATACTTCCAGAAAAGCCTCCCCCACTCACCCCAAATCCCTACGAGCGCACCCCTGGGTGTGGGATAACTGGCTCACTCTGCGAACCCCTGAGTGGGAAAATCTGTCAAAACCAGCTCACCTATTGGACACCTACTGTATGCCAAACACCTGCAGGCTGGGGATTGGCCCAGCGGAAAGGCGTTTGGATGAAGGGTCGGGCAGGTCGCGGAATCAGAGCTGGGCAGAGACGCACCTGCCTTTCTGGACTCCCCGAAGCCAGCGCCCTTCTAGGTGCGACCCACGACTTATCTGCTTTTGCTTTGGGGTGCTGCTTGTGTGAGAGGCTGGAATGCCCCTGGTCTGCGTGGCCCAGAGCCTCAGCGCCTGGCAGGCAGCCGGCCGGGTCTCAGTAGGGTTTTATCCAGTGACCCCTCCCCTGGCTACACCATGACCATCAAGTCCATCGGCCGATTTGCCTATAGTTTCCCTTTAGAGTTTGCTGTATATCAGATCCAAGCAGCCGACTTTGCTCGTAGTGGAATCACGGGGGCTGATGGCTGTCTGCTTGGACATGGACATGCAGGGTCAAAGGGCCGGAGCCGGACACCAGCGCCTAGCTTGCGCGTCGCCGGCCTCCGGCAGTCACCCCGCTTGGCCAGTCGTAGCTGCAGCTGATGGTTACCGAGCGTTTTCTGGCTCTTCAGAGCAGCAGCAGCAGCAGGATGGTGATGGCCGGGGCAGGGTTTTGTCCCTGCGTCCCTCCAGGGCCTTCAGAGGCAGCGCGGCAGTAGAAAGCGTCTTCCCCAAGCAGCCGACAAGCCCTGGTCTCCAGGCAGGTCCCCTCAGGTCCCCACCCTCCCATTCTCTGCGAAGAGGCCCAGAGACGCGATTCAAAAGCCCGAATAGCTGACTTTCTCCAGGCTCAGCAAATCCACGCCGAAGGCCTAAATCAGCAGAATCCGCGGCTTTCGGCTTGGCGGCTGCACACGGCGCTTTGCAGTTGTCTCCGTTCCGTCCCTCGAGTGGGTCTCCTGTGCCCGGCCAGATCGTCATCGTTTGTCACCGGGGCTGATGCACGCTGCGCCTGCGCCGAGGAGCCGGCCCGGAGGCCAAAAGACACCGGCAGCTCCCACGCCGGCCCTCCGGGATGAGGCTGCCCGACCCCGGCCTCACTCACCCGGCCTGGAATGGCTTCCTTCCTTTCTTTCTTCCTTCCTTCCTTCCTTCCTTCCTTCCTTCCTTCCTTCCTTCCTTCCTTTCTTTCTTTCTTCCTTCCTTCCTCTCTCCCTCCCTCCCTTTCTTTCTCTCTTTCTTTCTCTCTTTCTCCCTCCCCCTCTCTCCCTCTTTCCTTCCTTCCTTCTTTCTTTCTTTCTTTCCCTCTCCCTCTCTTTCTTTCTTTTTCTTTCTCCTTCCCTCCCTCCCTCTCTCCTTTCTTTCTCTTCTTTCTTTCTTTCTTTCTTTCTTTCTTTCTTTCTTTCTTCGAGGTACTGGATGGAACCCAGGGGCATTCTACCTCTGAGCTACACCCCCAGCCCTGTTTTTTATTCTTTATTTTGAAACAGGGTCTCACTGAGTTGCGGAGGGCCTCGCTAAGTAGCTGAGGCTGTCCGCTAATCGCGATCCTCCTGTCTCAGCCTCCCGAATGCTGGGATGACCAGCGTGCACCACCACGCCTGGCCCTTATGCATCTGTGTTCCTCCCATGGCCAAAGGAAAACCCCAGAGAAGCGACTGGTCACCCAGCACACGGCCGGAGCCAGGTGGTGGGCAGGCCCGGGGCTCTGGGGGCTACTCGTGTGTTCTGGGAACCTCTCAGAGGCTGGACCTCCCGCGTGAGTGGGGAGGATCTGCCTTCCAGGATGCTGGAGAGGGCCACAAACCCTGGAGAGGAAACAGAGGCTCAGGCCAGCCCGTCACTGGTCACCGGTTCAGGCAGGTGGCCCTGTGCAGAGGTCACCTCTGAAGGTCCTAGAGAAGTGCAGGGACAAAAACTTCACCCTTGCCACCAGAATCCCGGATGTTGACAGGGTTTGGGAAAGCGGAGATGCAGAAGCGCACCGCCCGTCACCAGCACACCCCTGGCCATGGGGTCTCCTGACATCACACCAACGGGCATTGTTATAGTTGTACTGGCCAAACAGCCCTAATCCCAAAATTCGAAGTCCAAAACGCCGCAAAAGCCAAAACTTTTTGAGACACGATACCACAAGAGGAAAATTTCACACCCGACCTCATGTGATAAAGTGGTGGTCGAAACACGGGTGGTGCGCTAAAAATTGTATATAAAATTATTTCCCAGCCGGGCATGGTGGCACATGCTTATAATACCAGTACCTGGGAGGCTGAGACAGGAGGACGGCAGGTTTATTTATTTATTTATTTATTTTTGTGGTACTGAGAATGGAATCCATGGGCTTTCTACCCCCAGACCCATTTAATACTTTATTTGGAAACAGGGTCTCACTAAGTTGCTGAGAGCCTCACTAAGTAGCTGAGGCTGGCTTCGAACCTGTGTGATCCTCCTGTCTCGGCCTCCCAAGTATTGGAATTACAAGCGTGCATCACCACGTCTGGCTAGGATCGCAGGTTTAAAGCCAACCTCAGAAACTTAGACCCTCAGCAACTTAGTGAGACCTTGTTTCAAAATTTAAAAAATTTAAAAATAGGGTTAGGGTGTAGTTCATATGTAGAATGACCCTGGGTTTAATTCCTCATAACACACACACACACACACACACACACACACACACACACACACAAAACAGGATCTCACTAAGTTGTAGAGAGACTTACTACGTTGCTGAGGCTGGCCATGAACCTGCGATCCTCCTGTCTCAGTCTCCCAAGTCCTGGTGCGCGCCACCATGCCCGGCTTTTGTCTGCTTTTTTTTAACTTAGCATTTTATCGCAAACATTTGCTGCATTCCTAGGAGGCTTCCCTAATTGTTTTCAGAACTCTGTTTTCGGAAGATAAATGGATTCATTCAACAACTATTTTTTGAGCACCTGCCAAGGTGTTCCAGGGCTGGACAAGGCTCGCTCTCTGGAGTTCTTTCCCTGTAAGGGAAATAGAAAACAAAACAAGAAATGAATGCTGGGTGTGGTGGCTCACACCTGTAATCCCAGTAGGTGGGAGGCTGAGACAGAAGGACCACAGGCTCAAGGACAGCCTCAGCAAGTAGGGAGACTCTCACCAACCTATCGAGCCCCTGGTTCAAAATAAAAAAATAAATCCGGGCGTGGTGGCCCATGCTTGTCATCCCAGCATCTGGGAGGCTGAGACCGGAGGATCGCGGTTCGCAGACAGCCTCAGCTACTTAGTGAGGCCCTCCGCAACTCAGTGAGACCCTGTTTCAAATTACAGAATAAAAACTAGGGCAGGGGGTATAGCTCGGAGGTCAAATGCCCCCGGGTTCCATCCCCAGACCCACAAAAAAGAAAAAGAAAATAAATAAAATAAAGTAGGGCTTGGGGTGTAGCTGGGAGGTAGAATGCCTCTGGGTTCAACCCCCAGTACCACAAAACAAAACAAGAAATGAACAAGATAATTTCAGAGATTGGGGAGTATGGTATGTGTGCAGACCCCTGGAGAACTGAGAGTCAGGAAACGGGGCAACTTCAGAAACGGGGCAAGCTTGGCACGGTAAAGGAACACTAAGAATTTGTGTGACCCCAGGAGAACAGCCTCAAGGTTGGGAGAGGTGCAGCTGAGGAGCCACGTAGGTGGCGAAGGAACTGGAATCACCGGCAGCCACCGCGACAGGCACGTTGACCAGCAGAGTCCTGGCTGGCCCAACCCAGACCTGGCATGGTGGTCAAGGACAGCGGCCAGCGCTTGAGAAGAAACCTGAGCCCAGACCCAGGCGGGGTTGGCCGGAGGTGAGGAGAGTGAGCCGCCTCTTGGTCTCTGGCCCCTTTGGGAGCCCAGATGGCTCCCAGCTTGGCCGCGGGAGACAAAGGCAGCGCCCTGGGGCCTCGGGAGCCTGGGACTGTGTGGGCAGAGCAGGGCGATGGCAGCGGCCCTGCCCCCTCACACAGCACATCAAAGGGCCGGTGCTGGGATTTCCGTCCCCACCCAAGGCCTCTGCCCTCCTCACGCCCTCACTCCCTCCCGGCCGCGGCTTCCGGGCTCTCCTCTTTCAAAGCCCGGCTGTCTGGAGAGAGGCCAGCCGCCCAGTGACGCTCGCCCATCCCTGACTTCAGCCTCCAGCATCCGAAGAGTCCTTTGGATTAACTACTTAGAGGTGTCTTCTTGGCACTGTAAGCGATTAGTACAGAATATGGTGCTGGCAGCAGAAATCAGCACAAGGCGGGCCACGTGTGAACTGAAAATGGCCACCTGCTGCCCGGCGTGGGGGCGCACGCTGGCAATCCCAGCATTTGGGAGGCTGAGACTGGAGGATTGCGGTTCGCGGGCAGCCTCAGCTGCTTAGTGAGGCCCTTTGCGACTCAGTGAGACCCGGTTTCAAAATAAAGAATAAAAAATAGGGTTGGGGGTGTAGCTTGAAAGTAGAATGCCCCTGGGTTCCATCTCCAGCAACACACACACGCACACAGGCTAAAAATGAGCCAGGCCCCGTGGTACATGCCTGTAATCCTGGGAGACAGACTGGAGGATTGCAGGTTCAAAGCCAGCCTCAGCAATTTGGTAGGACCCTCAGCAACCTAGCAAGACCCTATTTCAAAGTACAGAAAGAAAGACAGAGAGAGAGAGAGAGAGAGAGAGAGAGAGAGAGAGAGAGAAAGGGAGAGAGAGAGAAAGGGAGAGAGAGAGAAATAATTAAAGGGCTGGGGGTATAATTCACCATCACAAAAAACAAACAAACAAACAAACAAACAAACAAACAAAAAACCCAACAACTTTAACAGCTCCGGTTACCAAAGAGGAGTAAGCATCCACCTTTGTGGCTGGCAAACCCCAGCGTCACCAAGCGCCAGTGGCATTACTTGAGCCTTGGGGTGGGTTCAGAGGCCCAGGAATCCTTGGACGAGCCTGGCTGCAGGAGCGGGGCCCTTCCGCTCCCCCGGGGCACAGGTGAGGCTGCTGACTCAGTTCTGAGTCAAAGGGTGCAGCTTGGGTGACCCCAGGCCTCGTGGCTCCTGTTTCTCTTGGGTCACCATTCAGGAGCCAGATGTCCCATCACAGGGGGACTCGGCCACCTTGTCCCTGGGAGGCGGAGCCGGGTTCTCCGGCCGGCGGCCCCGTGAGCCGAGCCCAGCCCTAGCTCAGGACGACACCTGCGTCCCTTTTGGTGAGCGTGGTACTAGGGATGGAACCCAGAGGCATTCTACCTCCAAGCTACATCACCAGCCCTACTTTATTTTTTATTTTATAGCAGGGTCTCACTAAATTGCTGAGGGCCTCACTAAGCTGAGGCTGGCCTCAAACCTGTGATCCTCCTGTCTCAGCCTCCCAAGTACTGGGATTACAAGTGTGCCCCACCACACCTGGCTTCTATGTCCCTCTTGCCTGCAACTTCCAGGGACAACTGAATCAAGGCCACCCACCTTCTCTGCCCTCAAATTTCTGATCTACAGAAACCGAGGGCAAACAAGTGTTTCTGGTTGTTTCCGGCCACTAATTTTTTAGGTGACTTTTGAATGGAAATAGGTGATCAATAGAAGCCTTGTTCCTCCTGGGTCTCAGTTGTTCCATTCATGAAATGGGGTCAACAAACCTGATCTTGAAAGGCCCTTATGAGGCTGAACAGAGACCACCCATGAGACCACTCTGAATTTTTGACACGCGGTCAATAATCAGTGAGCCGCACACAGTGGCCCACGCCTCTCATCCAGGGAGGCTGAGATGGGAGGATCACAGGTTGGAGGTAACTTAGCAAGAACCTGTTTCAAAATAAAAACTAAGGGGGTCGCAGGACCCTGGGCCCCGGGTGGGATCGCGCAGAGCACACCAGATCCCTGGAGAAACCGGGGCCCGGACGCAAGGTCCTGGGTCCTGGGCAGGGGTCAGGCGGGGCACGCCAGATCCCCTGAGAAACTGGGGCCAGGTCGCAGGACTCTGGGCCCCGGGCGGAGTCGTGCCGAGCATGCTGGACCACCAGGGAAACCGGGCCCGAGTCACAGTGCTACTGAGTACCTGATCCCACAACCTCCTCAAACCACACATACTGTCTTCTCTTATTTAAAAAAAAAAAAAGGAAAAGAAAAAGAAAAAGAAAAAAGAAAAATATTGGAGAGGGGTCAAGAAGGCCATGGCAGATGCCAGGATACTGGAGATGCAGACAAAACTTATCCAAGTGAACTGGAACTTTTGGAAAAATTCCCCGCGAAGGAGGGTTGCTTCTTCTCTACATTCTTAAGAATCTTGGACATTACCTCTAAGGAGAGAGTTTAGCAGAGACTAAGGAGAAAGGCGGTGTTGAAAGTGGTCTCCGCGATGGCGGTGGAGACTTGTATTCAGGAGAGTCAGAAATCTGATCCTACCAACCTTATGTTTTGGAGAAATTACACCAAATGTCGAATGCTATCGTGGCGCATGCTTAGGAACACTGGACAACATTCAGAGTGGAAAAAGAGCTTGGGAAAGATTTGAAATGGTGGAGGCAGTGGCAATGGCAGTGGCCAGTACTCAGGGGAAGCAGAGATCTGATGCATTACACCTGGAACCTTTGAAGTAATGACCCCAGAGGAAGAATGCTACCACCACGCACCCTCAAGAACGTGGGACAAATGGCTGAGCGAAGAGGGTGCTCGGATTGGAGCCTGCCGAGGGGTGAGGCCAGCGATGGAGACACCAAAGCTGGGATCGGAGCCTGCCGTGAGGCAAGGCCAGTGCTGGAGCCTCCGAGGCTGGGATCGAAGCCTGCTGAGGGGTTAGGCCGGTGCTGGGGCCAGCGAGGCCGGGATCAGAGCCTGCCATAAGGTAAGGCCGGTGCTGGGGCCTCCGAGGCCGGGATTGGAGCCTGCCGAGGGGTTAGGCTGGTGCCGGGGCCAGCCGTTGGCATCAGAGCCTGCCATGAGGCAAGACCACTACTAAGGCCTCCGAGGCCAGGATCAGAGCCTGCCGAGGGGTTAGGCCGGTGCTGGGGCCAGCAAGGCCGGGATCGGAGCCTGCTGTGAGGCAAGGCCGGTGCTGGGGCCTCCAAGGCCAGGATAGGAGTCTGTCGAGGGGTTAGGCCGGTGCCAGGTTCAGCGAGGTTGGGACGAAGCCTGCCTTGAGGCTAGGCTGGTGCTGGGGCCACCGAGGCTGGGAGCAGAGCCAGCCAAGGGGTTAGGCCAGTGTGGGGGCCAGCAAGGCCAGAATCATGCCCTCCCATGAGGCAAGGCCGCTGCCAGAGCCAGAGAGGTCTGGATCAGTCCACCGGGTGGCCAGGCCACTACTGGGGCCATCAAGAGTGGGATTGGTACTTGCAATGCGGCATGCACAGAGAAATATCACAGAAAATAAAAACCAGATTCTTCCCCTAATCAGCAATAACTAGGAGGAAAGGGGCAACAGGAAGAGGTCGAGCTATAGAAAGGGCCCTATAGTGAAGCAACTAAGGTGACCAATCAGAGGGTATGGAATAGGGGAGGATGGAGCCTCTTTAAAATGCAGGAGGTACATAAACAAATGTATCAAAGTTAATCACCAAACAAGCATGGGATTGAGGTAGGGAGAGGGAATGGGATGGGGAGTGGATCAGGGCTAATTGGATGATGTGTGCTTGTATACCCTCTCAAATCTTGTATTCCAATGTGATATATGATTACAATGCACCAATAAAAATAAATTAAAAAAAATAAAATAAAATTTCAACCACAAAATAAAAATGAAGGGGAGGCAAGATGGCAGCGGCCGCAGTTGCAAAGGCAATCACGGCTGCTGATCAGAACATGCATTCCTCGGAGAAGCCCTGGACACCAGAGTTTGGATTAAAATCTGATTGGGGCAACTTAAGGAGACATTTTCAGCCATGACTTCTGATCTAGAATCCAGGAGAGAGAGTGGATAGTGGTGGAGTTATAAGCAAGGCAACAAGGAGGTGCCCGCCATGCAAGAAGTGATTTGGGGGAAGAATATTCCAGAAGAGATTAGGGAAAAGATCGCTTCAGCCACACATGCAGGGAACTCTTAACATCATACCATGAGGCAAGGCCGATGCTGGGGTCTCTGAGGCCTGGATTGGAGCCTGCCAAGGGGTGAAGCCGGTGCCAGGGCCAGCAAGGCTGGGATCGGTGCCCACCATGAGGCAAGGTCAATGCTGGGGTCTCCGAGGCCGGGATTAGAGCCTGCATAGGGGTAAGGCTGGTGCCAGGGCCAGGGAGGCAGGAATCGGAGCTTGCCATGAGGCATGGCCGGTGCTGGGGCCTCCGAGGCCAGGACAGAGCCTGACATGGGGTAAGGTCAGTGTCGGGACCAGCGAGGCTGAGATCAGAGCCTGCCATGAGTTAAGACTGATGCTGGGGCCTCTGAAGAAGTGATCCGAGCCTGCCGAGCCGTGAGGCCGGTGCCAGGGCCAGCAAGTTTGGGATCAGAGCCTGCCATGAGGCAAGGCCAGTGCTGGGGCCTCCGAAGCTGGGATTGGAGCCTGCAGAGGGGTGAAGCTGGTTTTGGGGCCAGCGAGCCTGGGATCGGAGCCTGCCATGAGGCAAGGTCGGTGCTGGGGCCAGTGAGGCCAGGATCGGAGCCTGATGAAGGGTGAGGGTGGTGCCGGGATCAGTGAGGCCAGGATCGGAACCTGCCATGAGGCAAGGCTGGTGCCGGGGCCAGCAAGGCCAGGATCGGACCTGCCGAGGGGTGAGGCCAGTGTTGAGGCCAGCGAGGCCAGGATAGGAGATGGCCATGAGGCAAGGGTGGTGCTGGGGCCTCCGAGACTGGGATCGGAGCCTGCTGAGGAGTGAGGCCGATGTTGGGGCCAGCAAGGCCGGCTGGGATCAGAGCCTGCTGTGAGGCAAGGCTGGTGCTGAGGCCAGTGAAGTTGGGATCAGAGCCTGCCAAGGGGTGAGGACAGTGCCTGGGTTAGCAAGGCTGGGATTAAAGTCTGCCGTGAGGCAAGGCTGGTGCTGGGGCCTCCAAGGCTGAATTCGGAGCCTGCTGAAGGGTGAGGTTGGTGTCCAGGCCAGCAAGGCCAGAATTGGAGCCTGCCATGAGGCAAGGCCAGTGCTGGGGCCTCCGAGGCCAGGATCTGAGCCTGCCGAGGGTTGAGGCCAGTCTCCGGGCCAGCAAAGCCAGGATTGGGGCCTGCTGTGAGGCAAGGCCGGTGCTGGGGCCTCCGAGGCTGGGATTGGAGCCTGCCAAAGGGTGATGCCGGTTCTGGGGCCAGAGAGGCCAGGATTGGAGTCTGCCATGAGGCAAGGCTGGTGCTGGGGCCTCCGAGGCCAGGATTGGAGCCTGCCAAGGGGTGAAGCCAGTGTTGGGTCCAGCGAGCCTAGGATCGGAGCCTGCCATGAGACAAGGCTGCTGCTGGGGCCAGCGAGGCCAGGATTGGAGCCTGACAAAGGGTGAGGCTGTTGGCAGGGCCAGAGGGGCCAGGATCGGAGCCGGCCATGAGGCAAGGCTGGTGCTGAAGACTCCGAGGCCGGGATCGGAGCCTGCAGAAGGATGAGGCTGGTGTCTGGGCCAACGAGGCTGGGATTGGAGCGTGCCTTGTGGCAAGGCCAGTGCTGGGGCCTCTAGGCTGGGATCAGAGCCTGCCGAGGAGTGAGGCTGGTGCCGGGGCCAGCGTGGCCGGGATCAGAGCCTGCCATGAGGCAAGGCCAGTGCTGGGGCCTCTGAGGCAGGGATCAGAGCCTGCTGAAGGGTGAGGCCAGTGTCGGGGCCAGTGAGCCTGGAATTGGAGCCTGCCAAGAGGCAAGGCCAGTGCTGGGGCTAGAGAGGCCAGGATCGGGGCCTGCCAAGGGGTGAGGCCGGTGCCAGGGTCATCAAGGCTGGGAACAGAACCTGCTGTGAGGCAAGGCCGGTTCTGGGGCCTCCAAGGCCAGGATCAGAGCCTACCTAGGGGAGAGGCCAGTCCCGGGGCCAGTGAGGCTGGGATCAGAGCCAGCCTGCTGTGAGGCAAGGCCGGTGCTGGGGCCAAGGAGGCCAGGATCAGAGCCTGCCATGTAGCGAGGCCGGTGCTGGGGTCAGTAAGGCTGGGATCGGTGCCTGCCATTTGGTGAGGCCGTATCTGGAGCCAGTGAGGCCGAGATAGGAGCTAGCCTAAAGGTAAATCTGGTGCTGGAGCCTATGAGGCTGGGATCGGAGCCTGCCACGAGGCAAGGCCGGTACTAGAGCCAGTGAGGCCAAGATCAGAGTCTGCAGGGTGGCCAGGCCGGTGCCGGGGCCTTCAAGAGTGGGATTGGAACTTGCAAGGCAGCATACACAGAGAAATATCACAGAAAATAAAAAAATCAGATGCTTTCCCTAATATGCAAAACTAGGAAGAAATGGAATCCCTATGGAGGAGCAATTAAGGTGACCAATCAGAGGGGATGGGATGGGAGAGGATGGAATCTCTTTAAAGCATATGATGTATGTAAATAAATATATCAGTGTTAAACACTACATCAAGCATGGGATTGAGGGAGGGAGAGGGCGTGGGATGGGGATTGGATAAAGGTTGATTGGATGATGTGTACTTAGATATCCTAACAAATCTTGTATTCCATTGTGATGTTTGACTACAATGCACCAATAAATATATATTTTAAAAAAACAAGAATTTGTTTTCAAACAAACAAACAAAAAATAAATAAAACAGGGCTGGGGCTGGGGATGTAGCTCAAAGGTAGAATGCCCTTGGGTTCCATCCACAGTACCACAAAAAATAAAAAATAATAAATAAATAAATAAATAAATAAATAAATAAATAAATGTAAAGGCTGGGGGTGTCGCTTGGGATTAGAAACCCTGAGTTTATTCACCAGTCCCCAATAACTAGATAGATATATCATCAATGAGCCAGTGATTTCTCCTTTTCTCTTCCCTGGCATCCGGAGCTTCTTCCCTCCCCCCCTTTTTTTGTGATACTACAGATGGAACCCAGGGGCATTGTACCTCTGAGCTACACACCCGGCCCTATTTTTTGTCTTTTTATTTTTATTTATTTATTTATTTATTTATTTATTTATTTATTTATTGGTGGTACTGGGGTTCCTGGAAACCCTCCTACCTCCGGGCTATACTCCCAGACCTATTTTTTATACTTTTTTTATTTGGAAACAGGGTCTCTTAAGCCAGTGCAGCTGGCTTCAAACCTGTGCGATCCTCCTGTCTCTGCCTCCCAAATGCGGGGATTACAAGCGTGCGCCACAACACCTAGCTTGTCTTTTTATTTTTGGAACAGGGTCTCACTGAGTTGCAGAGGGCCTCACTAAGTAGCTGAGGCTGTCCGAGAATTTCGATCCTTCCTCCTGTCTCAGCCTCCCGAATGCTGGGATTACAAGTGTGCGCCACCACGCCCGGCTAGGACTGGGTCTTTGCATCAAAACTTCCTGAACCAGTGGACAAAGGAACTGACAGGACACACTTACTCCGTGTGACAGAGGTCGTGAAGGGCCACCGGGACCCTCGTCCAGGAAGGACAGGCAGCTTGGCGTGGCCTGGGGCTGCGGCCCCTCGGGCCCTGCCTTAGCTGCAGCCAGCTGGCCCAGGCATGGCCCTCCCAGGTAGCCGTGTCCAGTGACCGGCTTTTGCTGGGCTCCAAAGGCCTGGCCGCGTGGCCCTGACTGACCACGTAACTCTGGGGTCCGTCCACCATCCCTCTTCCTCCTCCCCCCTTCCACAGCGGTGGGTTCCTGATGAAAATATTGAACCCCAAAGCTGGCTCAGCTGCTGCTCCGGAGAACCCGCACCTGCGGGGATAAAGAAGGCTGACATGAGGTTTCCCAGCTCTGTGCTATGGACATTCTGGATCATTCTTTATGGTGTGGGCTATCCTGTGCTTTATGGGAGGCAGAGCAGCACCCCTGGCCCCGGCCCAGGAGACCCCAGGAGACCCCAGCAGGGGCCTCGGGGAATTGTAATCACAAAGTCACCTTGATGTGCGGACCTCTGGCCCAGGAAAAGGAGCCTCATGCAAGCAGGTGGGAGGCTGAAACAGGAGGATCGAAGATATGAGGCCGGCCTCAACAACTTAGTGAGGGCTTCCGTAACTTGGTGAGACCCTGTTTCAAAATAACAATGAAAGCCGGGTGAGGTGGCCCAGGCTCGTCACCCCAGCACTCTGGAGGCTGAGACAGGAGGATCGCGCTTCCCAGACGGCCTCAAATACTGAGTGAGGCCCTTTGCAACTCGGTGAGACTCTGTTTCAAAATAAAGAATAAAAAATAGGGCTGGGGTAGAATATAGCTCAGGGGTAGAATGCCCCTGGGTTCCATCCCCAGTACCGCAAAATAAAGAAAAGAAAAATAATAATAATATTACTATATTATTATTATAATATTATTATATAATAGGGACCAGCCTTGTCCTACGCAAAGACATCACAGGATCGACAACACTGGGCCCATTTTAAACACCAGAAGATGAGGTTGAGTTAAAAAAAAAAAAAAGCTTTCCTTGCCCGTGGCGGCGTTTTTAACTCGCACACACATCATTCCGGTAATATTTCTTCTTCCTTTTTGGTTAATGGCTTGGGGGTTTGAACACTGTTTTGTTCAGCCACACGGGGAAATGTTTAATGAATCCTTGTGAATATTCATTAAAAGCTGTTAATATTTTCTGGCGGGGGAGGCCCTGCCGCCGGCCAGTGGGTCTCGGCGGCAGCGGGGACCGCGGCCCCGTTGCTTGTATTTGTTTTCTGTCTCGCTCGCCCTATTTTCAGAGGCCCCAGGAGGCTGGCGAGGCCACGGCAGAGGCAGAGCTGGCTTCCTTGCCTCCCCTCCCTCCCTCGGGCAGGAGGGGGATTCAAAGAGGCGGCCATGCAGCCGGGTGCACAAGCCCGGCACCCCGGCAAGCACCTCCCCGCCACACGCCTTCCAGAAAGCTCGCGTGTGCGCGAAGACACGCGCGGGACGTGTCCACGGCGGCAGCACTTGTAACCGCTGCCAGATGTCCACTAACACAAGTGTCCGCTGATTAGGATGGACACGGACAAGAGTAGAATGTTCTGGCTAATGGATTACTATACAGCCGTGAAGGAGAACAGCTAGGCCTGGGTCATAACATGGTTGACTTCTTTTTTATTGAGATATACATTCTATACCATAAAATCTGCTCTCTATGTGTGTGTGTGTGTGTGTGTGTGTGTGTGTGTGTGTGTGTGTGTGTGTTACTGGGGATGGAACCCAGAGGCATTCTCCCTCTGAGCTATATCCCTGGCCCTTTCGATTTTTTATTCTGAAACAGGGCCTCACTACGTTGCTGAGGCTGACCCCCGAACGTGCAATCCTCCTGGCTCGGCCTCCCAAGTACTGGGATCGCAGGCATGCGCCACCACGCCCACTACTTCATTGCTTCTTATGGCCAAATAATATTCCATGCTGCAAGACAGCCGCCATGTTGTGAGGGTGCCCAGGCCGCGCGTGGAGAGGCCCCCCGTGGTGAGGGACCAGCGCCTCGGCCAACGACTGTGGAGTGTGCCTCTTGGGAAAAGACACTCGGCTGTTATGGCCTGAGACACCTGCAGCCCTGGCCAGCGTGTGACTTTGACCTCATGAAAGACCCCAACCAGCCGGGCGTGGTGGCGCACGCTTGTCATCCCCGCGCTTGCGAGGCTGAGACAGGAGGATCACGCAGGTTCGAAGCCAGCCTTGGCTACTTAATGAGGCTCTCAGCAACTTAGTGAGACCCTGTTTCCAAATAAAATAGAAAAAAAGGTCTGGGAGTATAGCCCGGAGGTAGAAAGCCCCTGGGTTCCACCCCCAGTACCACCAAAAAAAAAAAAAAAAAGACCCCCAACCCTTTTGGCTACGCTGCTCCTGGATTCCTGGCTCTCAGAGGCTCTGTGAGGTATCAATGTTCACTGCAGAGGCTGCTGCATAGCTGCTCCTGAGACCCCTCTGACCTGGGCAGCTCCCTGGGGAAGCCGCGTCCTTGGACGGTGCTGAGGACCACTTGAGAGAGTGTACGTAAAGTCCCTGGGCACAGCGACAGTGAGGACCACTGCTTGGTGGTGTCTACTCTAAGCCACTTACCATTTCACTGCTCATTAAATCCTTACAATTATTCCTTTGGGGCAGCTGCTATCTGTGACCCCTTTTACCAAAACCAATACTCAGAGAGGTTGAACTACTTGTCAGCGTCCCACACAGCAGTAGAACAGAGGGGGCCTGATAATAACACGTAGGGTGCTGTTGGGGGTGTCGGGCTGTGCCGTATACTGCAGGTGCTTAATAAGTGCTATGGTTGGGATCAAAAGTTCTGCTATGGGAGTGGCTGAGCCCACGATTGCTGACATCTGCTGAGTTCTCTCTGAGCACTGGCACTTCCAATTATTTAAGCCTCACGGAAATCTTTGAGGTGGGCCTTTGGCAGCCCATATTATAGCCCAGGGGACAGATCAAGCGACAAGGCTGGCATTTTCTCAGTCTAACCTCAGCGTTTACCACAGCACTGTCTCCTGGAAATTGCTGGCGCTTCCCCGGAAATATGGGTCTGGTTCACATCCCAGCTCTACCACTCGGCTCTGTGTCCTTGGACAAGTTACTTAATTCTTGTTGTTGTTGAATTCTTGTTGTTGTTGTTTTGGTACTGGAGGTTGAACCTAGAGGCATTCTACCTCTGAACTACACCCCCAGCCCTATTTTGCTTTTCAGTTTGAAACAGGGTCTCTGTAAACTACTGATGGTCTTGCTAAGTTGTGGAGGGCCTCACTAAGTTGTTGAGGCCGGCCTCAAGCTTGTCTCAGCCTCCCAAGTACTGGGATTATAGGCATGTACCATCATGCCTGGCTTCTAAGACAAATTATTTAATATCCTCCAGCCTCAGTTTCTTCAGCTCTTAAACTGGAGATAAGTAACAGCTACCAAAAAATATATGGCCTCATGTTGGTTTTTCTGTGAGATTTAGGTGGAAAAAAAATCCCACCTTGAAAGCCAGGCGACGCCCCGACACCAGACAGACCGCGGGTTCTTAATTATCACAGGAGTCCTGGTGTGGCTGGCATTTATCTCTGATGTTTGTCTTCTCAGAACTCATAAATCTGGTTTTGATTATCACCGCATACGCGGCTTCTTCCCAAGGATCCACAGCCTTGTTCTTTTATCTTTTCTCTAAAATATGATCCAATTTATAAAACTTAAGACTTAACGTTCTGATGGAAACCCAGCCGGGGCGTAAAACCTCCGGGGTCCCGCGGCCCGCCGCGCCACGCCGCCAAGCCCGGGTCCCTGGGGCCCCAAGGCCCAGGAGCTTCTGAACAAGAAACTGTCTCATCATAATAGGAGCAGGAGCAGGTTGTGTATCTGTCAGGACAGCCCAGGAACACCGATTTAGAGCCGAGCCCTGTTTGTAGCTTCCCCTGGAGACACCTGCAGAAAAACAAGCAAATTGCCATCTCTGCTCGGATTGGATGACTGTGTGTGTGTGTGTGTGTGTGTGTGCACCAAACCGCACCACACACACACACATACACACACACACACACACACACACACACACACACACACACCAGGTACAGCAACACATCCCAGGCCTCAAATGTAGAGGGCTGTGTGTATGTTACTGGGGATGGAACCCAGGGGCATTCGACCTCCAAGCTCCACTCCCCAGACCTATTTTTTATTCTTTATTTTGAAACAGGATCTCACTGAGTTGCAAAGGGCCTCACTTAGTAGTCGAGGCTGTCTTCGAACCGCGATCCTCCAGTCTCAGCCTCCCAAATGCTGGGATTACACTGTTTTTTGGGAACAGTCTCGCTGTTACCGAGAGCCTCGCTGAGGCTGGCCTCAAACCTGCCACCCTGCGGCCCCAGCCTCCCACCTATGAGGATGACAGACACAGGCGCGGGAGGCCCTTTTGAAGGAAGCACCTGTGGGTGTCTGAGACAGGAAATCCCAGGACCCATTTCCCGCACCTCTGGTCTTCAGATCTGGGAAGAAGGACCCAGCTCTGCGTGCACATTTGCAAACCCATTCAGCCCCTGCACCCAGAGACCTGGGTGCACAGGACCCGGGGATAGTGGAGGCTGTGCCTGCCCCAAGGACAAGTCAGTGGGCCTCCAGGAGCAGAGGTGAGCATGGGGGCCTCGGGGTGCTAAGAAGGCCCAAGGTTCTGGATCCTAGAGGCTGTGCATGTGGACAGGGGAGCCCCTGAGCTCCACCCCAATCAGGTCACTACTCTCATTTAGAGGTTCAATGCACATCCTTCATGGAGGACACACCGTGGCTTGCCCCTCTCCTCCAACCTCCTCCCTGACAGGTTGGGTCCCTAAAAAAGAGGAGGAGACTCTGCTGGGCGATATCGCAGGTGATATCGGGAGGCAGGCGATGTCAGGAGAGGTGCCTCTTCCTATGCGTAGCCCCACCCACAAGAGTTAAACCTTAAAAGGAAGGGCATTTCCTTTCCAGCGCGGAGGGGCTTGGAGGTCTCCAGGAGCAGTCCAGCCCCTATCCCCGAGAGAAGACCACATTAAAATTCTTTTTCAGCCAGGCATGGTGGCTCACGCTTGTAATCCCCGCGCTTGGGAGGCGGAGACAGGAGGATTGTGCAGGTTCAAAGCCAGCTGCGCTGGCTTAAGAGACCCTGTTTCCACATAAAAAAGTATAAAATAGGTCTGGGAGTATAGCCCGGAGGTAGAAGGGCTTCCAGTACCACCAAAAAAAAAAAAAAAAGAAAAAAAGATTCTTTCGTACCTGGTCTCTCTCGCCTTTTTCTGCACCAAAACCTAACAACTGGTGCGGAAACCCGGGATGATTACTTTATTTTAATTTAATTTAATTTAATTTTTAAAAATTTTTAAAAATTTCCTGCCTCCGCTGCCGCAGCATGCTCAGGGCAGGCTTGGTGGAACCTCTGTCTGGATCCACCCAGGGTGCTCGATCTGCTGGGACCGCTCACACCCTGCCTGCTGCTCCAGGACCACTGCTGCCGCCGCCCCCTGCCTGCCCAGACCAGAGTCTGTAAACCATCTTCCTGTCTCAGCCGGCGGCCATCTTCCTGGCCCCCAGCTCTGCTGAGAGCCGCGGCCATCTGCCCAGCCCGAACTCTGCTGAGAGCCGGGGCCATCTTCCCCAGCCCCACACACTCTCTGGGAGAGCCAGTGGCTACCTTCCTGGCCCCGAGCTCTACTGAGAGCCGGCGGCCATCTCCCAAGCCCTGAACTCTCTGGGAGAGCTGACAGCCATCTTCCCAGACCCGGGCTCTGCCTGAAAGCTGGCAGCCATCTTCTCAGCCCCATGCTCTCACCAGAGAGCCAGTGGTCATCTTCCCGGCCCCAGGCTCTGCCTGAGAGCTGGCAGCCATTATCCCCAACCCCGCGCTCCCCCTGAGAGCCAGCGGCCAGCTTCCCCCAACACACGCTCTGAGCTGGCGGCCATCTCACCAGCCAGCCAAGCCACGGCGGCCATCTTATACCTCATCTGGCCCTGATTCCACCCAATATCTCCACAGCGTGCCCTCCCGGGTCAGCGCTTCGGTTTCAGTCAGCACTGGCTGATAACACTGCACTGGTAAGCTTCCCCTTTCTTGGACAAGCGGTTCCGGCTTTTAGCCTTCTCCGGACTTGGGCTCATGGCTGTTAAATAAACCCAAATATTTGTTGTCCAAGTTCTCCGAGGGTAGCCAGGCTGCCCTACGGTTGTGTAAAGGGAACGGAGACGTCCTTCTCTAACACAACCATGCTGTTTCTGGACGTTAGGCAGAATCTTGGGACGCCAAATTCCTGTTTTCATCCTCTCCTGCTGAACAGTCATGGGGGGAAGCCAGTCACCTAAAATAGACTCCCAATCCTCACTAGGCCGTGTTCTGGTTAATCTCCAGACTCTAGGTTTATCCAGGGAACTGTGCCCTGAGCGGCTCATATTTTTTGCACAAAAGTCTGGCCCACTTATGAGTTGGGTAATGGTTCTCGGTGGCCTGAGATGGGTACGTTAGATCTTAAAATGTTCACTGATCTCAGTAACTTTTGCAAACAGGCAGGTAAATGGTCCAAGGTTCTGTATGTACAGGCTTTTCTGTGCATGAGTTCCTGGCTTTCCCTTTCCACCTGTCCTGACTCTACTGCTCAAGTCATGCTGGCTGGGGATTCCCGCCAGCCGCAGCTGCCATCTTGGTCACCATGTGGCAACTCACAGGTGCCACGTGGTGGCCTTTCTGGGTCACAGGCCTGCTATTCTGCGAACTCAAGGTCTACATTCTGTGATGACACGTGGATACCAGAGTCTGACCCGGTCAAGTTGCAGGCCCCATTTCCTGATGACCTTGACCCACAAGACCTCTCCTTAACACTGCAGTCATTGTCTTATTCCGGGACAGCCTCCCATTCTAACCCACTCCTTTCTCCCCCGCCTTTCTCCCTTAAGGGACCAACCCTTACTCCCCCTCACCTACTCCCGTAGGTCACCTACCTGTTCCAGAGACCCCCCCCCCAACCTTCTCTCTTGATCCCGCTTCATGAGGTGGCTGGTGCAGAAGGTGTGGCTGGTGCAGAAGGCGTGGTCTGGGTCCATGTTCCTTTTTCCCTTCCTGACCTTGCTCAACTTCAAAAGAGACTGGGTTCTTTTTCCGCCAATCCCTCTGGTTTTATTAAGGAATTCCAACATATTGTACAAGCATATGATTTAACTTGGTGGGATCTTCATGTCATTTTAACCTCCTCTTTAACTGTAGATGAACGAGATCGTATTCTTAAGGCTGCCAGGGAATGGGCCGATCAGGCTCACCTGACCAATCCACAGCTCCCTACCGGAACAGCTGCAGTTCCTTCTGAGGATCCCCACTGGGATTATAATGGCAGGGGTGAGGGAATAAAAAAGAAAAATCACATGATACTATGCCTTCAAGCTGACCCCAAGGTAGCGGGTAAGCCAATCTCCGTCTTGATCGATACAACAGCTACCTACTCTGTCCTCCCTTCCTTCTCAGGACCTAGTTTCCCTTCCCAAATCGAGGTTCAGGGGATTGACGGCATGCTCTCTTGCCCACGTACTACAGGTCCCCTTTTATCCATTTAGAGACCTTTATGGTTAACCATCCATTCCTGATTATCCCTTCATGTTCTACCTCCATTTTAGGCAGAGACTTCTTAACCCAAATTGGGACTGAACTCTCATTTAATTTCCCCACAGTTTCTGTTTCCTCTAATATAATTTTAATGGCTGCAGCTACAGTTGAGGACCGGGAAGCCAAACCTCCCCTTCCAATAGATTTGGTTGACCCTATAGTATGGGATACCAGCACCCCAGTTGTGGCAACACACCACACCCCAGTCCGGATTGTCCTATGTGAACCCACTATTTTTCCTGCCCTCTCCCAGTTTCCCATATCCCTCCTTCACTGACGTGGGCTTAAACCCATTATTTCTCGTCTCCGGGCCCAGGGACTACTTATCCCTACTAATCCCTCTTATAATACCTCCATTCTCTCAGTTAAAAAGCCTAACGGGACCTATAATGATGTGGTGGTCCCAATCCACCCAGTTGTCCCTAATCCCTATACCCTCTTATCTCGGATTCCCTCCAATACCACCCACTTTTCAGTTCTCGACTTAAAGGACGTGTTTTATACAATTCCTCTGCATCTTGAGTCTTATCCCCCTTTTGCCTTCACTCGGGAGGACCTCGATGCCCAGGTTGCTCAACAACTAGCCTGGACCGTCCTCCCCTGGGTTTTCGAGATAACCCACACCTCTTTGGACAGGCTCTAGCATTGGTGAATTGTGGTCATACATCACAATGGAATACAAGACTTGTGAGGATATGCAAGCACACATCATCCAATTAGTCCTTATCCTATCTCCATCCCATTCCCTGCCCCTCCCTCGATCCCATGCTTGATTGGTGATTAACTTTCATACATTTGTTCATGTACACCATGAGTTTTAAAGATTCCATCCTCCCCCATCCCATCCCCTCTGACTGGTCACCTTAATTGCTCCTCTATAGGGCCTTTTCTTCAACTAAAGCTCCTCCTCTTGCCTATTTCTTCCTAGTTTTTGCATATTAGGGAAAGCATCTGGTTTTTTATTTTCTGTGATATTTCTCTGTGTATGCCACATTGCAAGTTCCGATCTTACTCTTGACAGCCCCGGCACTGGCCTGGCCACCCGACAGACTCTGGTACCGGCCTCACTGGCTCCAGCACCAGCCTTGCCTCATGGCAGGCTCCAATCCCGGCCTCGCTGGCCCTGGGACCAGCCTCACCCCTCGGTATGATCCAATCCCGTCCTTGATGGCCCCAGCACTGGCCTCACCCCTTGGCAGGCTCCGATCCCGGCCTCAGAGGTCCCAGCACCGGCCTTACCTCATGGTGGGCTCTGATCCTGGCCTCACCGGCCCCAGCACCAGCCTCATTCCTTGACAGCCTCCGATCCCAGCCTTGGAGGCCCCAGCACCAGCCTTGCCTCATGGCAGGCTCCTATCATGACCTCACTGGTTCCAGCACCTGCCTAACCCCTCACCAGGCTCCGATCCTGGTCTCAGAAGCCCCAACACCGGCCTTGCCTCATGGCGGGCTCCAATCCCGGCCTTGCTGGTCCCAGGACTGGCCTCACCACTCAGCAGGCTCTGATCCTGGCCTCAGAAGCCCCAGCACTGGCCTTGCCTCATGGTGGGCTCCGATCTCAGTCTCACTGGCCCCGGCACCGGCCCTGCCACTTGGCAGGCTCTGATCCCGGCCTCAGAGTCCCCGCACCAGTCTTGCCTCATGGCAGGTCCCCATCCTGGCCTTGCTGGCCCCAGCACCAGCCTAACCCCTCGGCAGGCTCCAATACCAGCCTCGGATGCCCCAGCACCAGCCTAGCATCACAGCAAGCCCCAATCCCAGCCTCGCTGGTCCCAGCACAGGCCTAACCCCTCGGCAGGTTCCAATCCTGGCCTCAGAGGCCCCAGCACCTGCCTTGCCTTATGGCAGGCTCCAATCCCGGCCTCAATGGCCCCGGAACCAGCCTCAACCCTCGGCAGACTCCGGTCCCAGCCTTGGAGGCCCCAGAAACAGCCTTGCTTCATGACAGGCTCTGATCCTGGCCTCAGTGGCCCCGGCATCGGGCTCACCGCTCGGCAGACTCTGATCCGGGCCTTGGAGGCCCCAGGACCAGCCTTGCCTCATGGCGGGCCTCAATCCCGACTAGGCTGGCCCCGGCACTGGCCTCACCCCTCAGCAGGCTCCGATGCTGGCCTCGGAGGCTCCAGCTCCAGCCTTGCCTCACGGTAGGCCCTGATCCTGGCCTTGCTGGCCCCAGCACTGATCTAACCCCTCGGCAGTCTCTGATCCCAGCCTCGGAGGTCCCTGCACTGGCCTTGCCTCATATAAGGCTCAGATCCTGGCCTCACAGGCCCCAGCACCGGCCTCACCCCTCGGGAGGCTTCATTCCGAGCACCCTCTTCACACAGCATGCTGTCCCAAGTTCCCAAGCGTGTGCAGTGGTAGCGTTCTGCTTCTGGGGTTATTTCTTCAAAAGATCCATGTGTGTTGCATCAGATCTCTGCCTCTCCTATGTACTGGCCGCTGCCGTTGCCACTGCCTCCACCATCTCAATTCTTTCCCAAACTCTTTTCCCACACTGCATGTTGTCCAGTATTCCTGAGCATGCGTGACAGTAGCATTCCACCTTTGGGGCAATTTCTTCAGAAGATCAGGGTGGGTTGGATCAGATCTCTGCTTCTCCCAAATACAAGCCTCCACCGCCACCGCAGCCGCCGCTGCCAACACCGCCTTCCTCCTAGGTCTCTGCTGAGCTCCCTCCTTACAGATGATGCCCAGGATTCTTAAGCATGTAAGGAAGAAGCAGTCCCCCTTCGCGGGGAATTTTTCCAAAAGTTCCAGGTCAGTTGGATATGTTTTGTCTGTATGTCCATAATCCTGGCTGCCGCCGCGGCCAACTTTCCCCTCTCCAATGTTTTTTTCTTTTCTTTTTTCTTTCTTTCTTCTTTCTTTCTTCTTTCTTTCTTTCTTTCTTTCTTTCTTTCTTTCTTTCTTTCTTTCTTTCTTCTTTCTTTTGAATAAGAGAAGACAGTATGTGTGGTTTGAAGAGGTTGTGTGATCAGGCACTCGGTAGCAATGAATTTTTTCTCCCTTCCAAGAGCGGAGTCCCACAGCCTCACCACACAGAGCAGGATCTGCTGTTCTAAGCACATCACAGCCAGCGCAGCGCAGCAGCACTGAGTTCCTCAGTACCCGTGGCTCAGCCTCCTGCCCGGCACCGGACCTTCCCAGGAGCGGACCGGAGTGGACCAGGCCGCCCACCCCTAGCCCGGCTCCAGGCCTTCCCGGGAGCGATCAGGGCCCTCTTTCTCGCTTTTTATTTTATTTATTTACTTATTTTGGTACTGGGGATTGAACTTGAGGGCACTCTACCTCTAAGCTACATCCCACATTCATTTGCTCATTTATTTATTCAATTATGGTATTGGGGATTGAGCCCAAGGGCATAGTACCTCTGAGCTACACTGCCAGCCCTATTTTTCTTTTTAATATATTTTTTTTGTGTGTGTGTGTGTGGTACTAGGGGTAGCACCCAGGGGCTTTTCTACCTCCAGGCTATACTCCCAGACCTATTTTATACTTTATTTGGAAACAGGGTCTCACTAAGTTGCTGAGAGCCTAACTAAGTAGCTGAGGCTGGCTTTGAACCTATGTGATCCTCCTGTCTCAGCCTCCCAAGCGCTGCGATTACAAGCATGTGCCACCACGCCCGGCTTCATTTTTTTATTTTGAAACAGGGTCTCATTAGGTTGATGAGAGTCTCACTACTTGCTGCGGCTGTCCTCGAACCTACAATCCTCCTGTCTCAGTCTCCCAAGTACTGAGATTACAAGCAGGCGCCACCACGCTTGGCCTCAATTTTTTCATTTTCAAAACAGGGTCTTGCTGAGTTGCTCAGAGTCTCATTAAGTTGCTGAAGCCGGTCTCACACTAGCAGTCCTCCTGTCTCAGCCTCTCAAGTACTGGGGTGACAGGTGTGAGCCACTATACCCGACTCAAGAGAGAGCACATTTTTTTTCCTTCTTTAGAACCACTTTATTGTGGTATGATTGACGTTCACAAAACTGAACATACTCATCTGGATACGTCTGGGGAAAGGGCTTCATTGTGAGACCACCCTGGGCTGCTCACGCCTCCACTGTGAGGGACGGGAGGCCCCAAGGAGGGTGGGGTGCTCCTTCCCTCCCGGGGAGTCCCCTCTTCTTTGTCTGTGGTCTTACTCCAGAGATGGATGGATGGTGTGCATGCCTTATTTTTCCTGTTGAGATGTTTAGAAAAGACGGTTCATGGACAGCCTCAGCTATTTAGTGAGGCCCTCCACAACTTAGTGAGACCCTGTTTCAAGATAATGAATAAAAAATAGGGCAGGTGGTGTAGCTCAGAAGTCGAATGCCCTTGGGTTCCATCCCCAGATCTCCCCCCCAAAAAAGAAATGTGTCCCTGTCCACGAAAGAAAGCCACTTCAGTCTCAGTAGCCAATGCGTAGCTTGGCATCAAGAAGACTTAATTGATAAGAAGGGTCATTAATCCCCAGAGCAGGCTGCCATCAGCACAGGTCATAGAATTTCAATTACCGGAGGCCTTCTTGTGTGTTGAAGGGCTCTTGTTTTTCCAAGGCAGTGTTTGCCTCAGACCCCTTAAGCCTTCTCCCCAGAAAGGCCCACTGTTCACATATTTTCCTGGTTCCTTTTTTGTTTGTTTTTAAAATTCAGCCAAGTATTACGTGAATGCATGCAAACTATTCAGAAAGTAGTAAAATATAAAAAAGAATGGGCCTATTTTCTCCTCTCCCCACTCCCTCCATAGGGATGACTGCCGCTTACTGTTTCGCGAGAGTCTCTTAAACCTCTGTGCCGCATCTGTGCAAACGGTGTGATATGGACACATATGTAGAATTTTAATAACATATAAAACCAGACCTGATGGTGCATGCCAGGAATCTCAGTGCTTGGAAGGCTAAAACAGGAGGATGGCAGGCTCAAGGCCAGCCTCAGCAGCTGAGCCAAACCTTCAGCATCTTGGCAAGACCCTGTTTCAAAATAAAAAAAATAAGGCGGGAGTGGCGGCGCACGCTCGTAATCCTAGCATTCGGGAGGCTGAGACAGAAGGACGGCGGTTCGTGGACGGCCTCAGCTACTTAGCGAGGCCCTTTGCAACTCAGTGAGACCTTATTTCAAATTAAAGAATAAAAAAAAAAAAAACCAGACAAGATCCTGCAATGTACGTATCTCCGTGACTTGCTTTTCCTTTAATAATACATCTTGAAAAGCTTTTAGGCCGACTCATTTTCCTCTTCCTTATTCTCCTGGACAGCTGGACACACCCTGAAGCATCGACAAACTGCTCCGCGTCTCTGTCTCTCCACCTGGTGGGCGCTGAGGCCACTCCCGGTTCATCACGAATACAAACTTTTATTTTAATTTATTTTATTTTTGCGGTACTGAGGAGGGAAACCCAGGGGCATTCTACCTCCAAGCCAAATCCCCAGCCCTATTTTTTATTCCTTTATTTTGAAACCCGGTCTCACTGAGTTGCCGAGGGCATCACGAAGTAGCTGAGGCTGTCCTCGAACCGTGATCCTCCCGTCTCACCCTCCCGAATGCTGGGATCACAAGCGCATGCCGCCGCGCCCGGCCACTAAGCAAGACATGCTCCTTTGCCCACATTGTGCAAGTATTTATGTGAGATCGTCATCGTCACTGTTAAACCCCATTTATTATTTTTTTAATTTTTATGAGATATTGGGGGTTGGACTCAGGCGTTCTGCCTCTGAGCCACACCCCCAGCCATTTTTGTTTGTTTGTTCATTTGTTTTGTTTTCAGAGTCTTGCTAAGTTGCCAGATGAGTTGCTGAGGCTGGCCCCAATCTTGTGGTCCTCCTGTTTCAGCCTCCCAAGTGTTGGGATTCCAGGTGTGCATCCCGGCACCACACCTGGCCCCATTTACATTTTGATAGAATAATCAAATTCTCCTCCAAAGAGGTCAAACCAAATTCCAGTCGCAGTTCACGAAAAGATCCAATTCCCCCCACGCTTACGCCAGCTCCGGCAATCGTCCCGCCTGGATTCCGTGCAGGCGACCACTCTCACGGGTGAACGCGGAGGCGCCTGACGCTGCGTTTCCCCGATGGCTGTGGAGTTGAGTATCTTTTCATTTGTATTTGGCCACCAGCTTCTTTCAGAGACAGAAGGATCGCGGATTCGAGACCAACCTCAGCTACTTAAGCCCTCTGCAACTCAGTGAGACCCAGTTTCAAATAAAGAATAAAAGCCGGGCGTGGTGGCGCACGCTTGTCATCCCCGCAATTGAGAAGCGGAGACAGGAGGATCGCGCAGGTTCGAAGCCAGCCGCTCGCGCTGGCTTAGGAGACCCTGTTTCCAAATAAAAATATAAAAATAGGTCTGGGAGTGTAGCCCGGAGGTAGAAGGGCTTCCAGGAACCCCAGTACCACCAAATAAAATAAAATAAAATAAGGAATAAAAAATAGGGCTGGGGGTGTAGCTCGGAGGTAGAATGCCCCTGGGTTCCATCCGCAGTAACACACACACACACACACACACACACACACACACACACACACACACATTAAAACAGGGCTGGGGGAATAGCTCAGAAGTAGAATGCTCCTAGGTTCAACCCCAGTGAGAGTCAGCTGCCCTTGGGGGGCAAAGTTGCTCCCCAGTTGAGATGGAATGCCTGACCGTCCCTGCGACTGTAGATGACCAGCCCCTTGATTCGCTCTGTGGACACTTTATCTCTATTCTACTCTGTGGGCAGGACTTTTTTTTTTTTTTTTAAGTACTGGGGAATGAACCGAGGGACATTCTTCCTCCAAGCTACACCCCTAGTCTTTTTTACTTTTTTTTTTTCTAAACCTTTGTACCTCTGAGCTACACCAAAATCCTCCAGTCTCCGCTTCCCCAATGCTGGGATTACAAGTGTGCGCCACCACGCCCGGTAATTACTCTTGTTATTAATATCATCGTCACTATTCCAGTCCTCTTCCCTCCTCTTGAGAAAGATTTTTGAATGTCATAAGAATGAAAGCCAGGTGTGGTGGCGCACATCTGTGACCCATACTTGAGAGGCTGTGACCAGAGGATCAGAGGTTCGAGGCCAGCCTCAGCAACTTAGGGAGGCCCTCGGCAACTCAGTGAGACCTTGTTTCAAAACAAAAGATCAAAAAGGCCTGAGGGTGTAATTTGGAGGCAGAATGCCTCTGGATTCCATGCCCTGTACCCCCAACCCCCAAAACAAAGTGAACCCTTTCTGCTCCTTGGAGGAAGGCCGCTCACAGGCCGGGAGCAGGATGCGCTCAGCCGGTGCCTTCCTGCTCCAAGGAAAGGAACCAAATAGATGATCTAATGGGAATCTTTTTGTCATCAGAAATTATACAATGCTATGAAGCTGCCGCTATTATGTGTCCTTGATGATAATAATACTGTCTCTTTCCGGCTCTTGTAACACGTGTGATCCTTTCTCTCGGGGCTCCCTGTCTTGGCCCTGCGCCCAGTTTGCTTCTGGGTAGGGTGAGGCAGACAGGGACCAGGGGCCGCCGGGACCCCCGTCCAATGGCCGGTCCTACGAGGAATTGTTTTGCCCGAGCCTTCTCTCTGAAATTCCAGCTACGGTGGGAATTCCTTCAAGTGTGTCCTGGGGACAGCGATCTCACCAGAAGCTCTGTGGGAAGTTGGGGGATGCCCGATTTCTCGTTCCCCACTGGTTTTCCTCAACCATTTGCATAGTAAGCATTCTGATAAGTCCTGCATAAAGACATCTTTTAAATTGTAACTAATTAGCTGGCATAACGGCACACGCTTGTAATCTCAGTACTTGGGAAGCTGAGACAGGAGGATCACAGGTTCGAGGACAGTCTCTGAAATGTAGCACAATTCGCAGAAACCTAGTGAGACTCTGTTTCATATATATATATATACAGGGCTGGGGGTGTAGCTCAGAGGCAGTATAGCCATGTGACCCAGATCTATCCAATGGATGTGTATGGAGGTGATGGGGGTGAGGCCATTCCCAGGCCTGGTCTATAAAAAGCCTGCCTGATCTGCAGGTTAAATGTAGAGGAGGTGGAGGCTGGGCCCGGAGGGTCACATAGAAGGATCATAGAGAAGCCTACCTAAAGAGTAACAGCGCCACCTTGGAATTAACATAATGAGAAATAAATGTCTGTGGGGCCGAGTCATAGAGACGTTGGGGGTGGTGCTTGTTACAGCAGCTGGCGTTGTCTTAACCAGCACGGCCCATCCTCTGTTCTCCCGAGGGGCACCTCCGGGAATCCAGGTCCTCCCCCAACCCCTGGGGAAGATGGCGGCAGGTGCAGGCAGGAGACGGGCCACGGCCACCGCCAGCCCTGGGCTTTGGGTCTTCATTCCTGCCTCAGAGCCGGGCCCGAGGAACCTACCGCCCTCAGCTTCTGTGTGGATTTAATGAGATAATATATTTGGAAAGCGCTCGGGGTGCGGCAAGAGGCATCTCAGAGATGAGTTATATTTAGTTATTGATACTGTTTCTGCATGTGACTCCACATCTGCAGCTAAGCCTCTCTCCAGCGGCCACTCCACGGAGACCGGAGAAGCATTCGCGCCGTAAATCTAGGCGCTCAGGCCCGCGCCCCTCTCCGGCCAGGGCTGGGCTGCCTTCCCCGGAGCCGCTGACCCCAGGACAATGCAGGTTCTGCCAGCTGCCAGGCTACTTTAAGACGGGCGAGGAATGAGACACTCACTCTCCCCATTAGAAATCAACATCGTTTCCCTTTTCTTTAATTTCCTTTTGATTAAAAAAAATTCAGCCTATCTGAGAAATATCTGCTACTCTCCTTTATGCGGAGAGAGATGGGGTTTCTTTTAATGACGTGTATAAGCCCTCTGGCCCTTCCGAGTCCCGGGGACCCTTTAAGACTCTTGTGTGGATTTGAGAAGCGAGTGATGGGACTGGGAGGATCTGATTCTAATAGGTGGTTTAGCTGGCCGCGGCCCAGTACTTAAGAGGCTGAGACAGGAGGATCGCAGGTTTGAGCCCAGCCCCAGCAACCTAGGGAGACTCTGTTTCCAAACAAAAAATAAATTAAAAAAATAAAAATAAAATTGGGGTGGGGTGTAGCTCAGAAGTAGAATGACCCTGGGTTCGAATCCTAGTAACACCACACACACACACTAGCAGCGACTCCCTACACAGCAGCAACTTGCGATTCCATCGGATGAAGGCGCGCCTCGCCCTGTGCCTTCCTCGGTGGCTGCAGAAAACAGCGCTGGCCACACGCCTGCAGGGGCCCCTCCATGCCACGGACACCCCCACCCGACCTCCGCCCGCAGAACCGCCGGGCTGGCTCTCCCCCCAATCACTTCCCAGTCCCCATGCTCAGGGTACCCTCAAAAAGCACACTGGACCTGTCACCGGGTGTCCCAGGCACCAGGGCCGGAGCCGGACAGGAGGAAGAAAGGCCTGGAAAGCTGCAAGCAAAGGGCACCTGGACCACCAGCAGGGCGCTGGACCGAGGCTTATGAGAGGTTACCCCCACCCAGCCTCGCCGGGAGGCGGGGGGCTGCGATCCAGGGACCTGGCTCTGGGGGCGCAGCTCCCTCTGCGCGCCCATGGGCGGGCTCTGTGATCGCAAAAGGCATTGTGATGGAGGCCAAGGGCGTGGGGTGCTCAGAGCCCCGAGCTGGAGCTCTCCAGACCTGGAATGTGGGCGGCGCTCTTAAAACAATCCCAGCTGCTGGCCAGGTCGCCGAGCCCTTCCCGGCCAGCCTGCGCTTTCCTGGCGGCCTCCCTGCTGGTCAAGCAGGAGGTGCGGAAGGCCCGGCCTCAGTTCCCACAGCGGCGTGTGTGTGTGTGTGTGTGTGTGTGTGTGTGTGTGTGTGTGTGTTCCAGACTACACATAAACCTTTCAACCCAGTGTTCCAAGTATAAAACATGCCCAAGGCAGGGTTGCTGCCCAATTACAGAATCATCGAGGGTGTTCGAGTGTCCTGGTTTCCACTTTCCAGATCGGAGTTCAAGTCCTCTCCCTGCTCAGAGGCACAGCACAGAGGGACCAGGAAACACCCTTCCTCTACAGGAGGAAGCTACTCTACTCCCCACTTGCCCCCTATTTGACCTTGACTAAATCATTTATCCTTGCAGAGCCACCCTCTGCTATCTGAGAAATGGAGATAATCATCCCGGCAGGGTGGCACACGCTTGTAATCTCAGCACGTGGGAGGCTCAGACAGGAGGGTTGCAGTTGCTGAGGCCAGTCTCTGAAACCTGGTGAAAGCGTTTATTTATTTATTTATTTATTTATTTATTATGGTACTAAGAATTGAACTCAGGGGCCTTCTACCTCCAAGCTACACCTTGACTCTCAGATTTAATCCTCACATTTAATCCTCTCCAAGAGTTCCCACGCTCCAGCATCACCAAGAAGTTCCAACATCACTCAAGAGTCCAAAGTCTCCTCTGAGAGTCAAGGTGGACTTTTGTGAGCCCCTGTAAAAGACAAGAAGGTAAAACTAAAAAGCACGCTTCATGCATCCAATATACAATGGCAAGGTGTAAACGTTTGCACTCCCACAGGGAGGAAAGAAGGAATGGGGCCTGAGCAGGAACAAAATCCCTCAGGACAAGGGTTTGATCTTGCAGTTCCACCTCTGGCCTCCAGGGGGCATGGTGGTGAGATGTGATCTCCAAGGAGCGTGGCGGCCCCACCCCCCGCAGCATGGCGGATTGCAATGGTGCTTTGCTGCCTTTTCCAGCCCGGCTCTACAGCTCACAGCTCGCAGCCTTTCCTTACAGTTGTTCCACATTTCCAGCATTTCTAAATGTAGGTGTTTTTTTTTCTTTTCTTGCAACCTTGGGTTCCTCACACAGATCCACAAAGAGCACCATTTGGGCCTGCTTAGAGGGACTCCGACGCTGCCACATCTTGCCTTGCTTAGAATCTGGAGGGAAGCCTCCATGGCCCCCTTTTTCTAGAAAAGGCCCTATTACGTGGGCTCTGAAATGGGCCGCCATCGCAAAAAAGGTAATCGTGTCCTCCTTAGGCACTGTCTCTGGGGCCTTTTTAATCACCACTTCACTCAGGCGGGCACTGGCCCCAAGTCCGTCCAGCAGCCCCTGGCCCCAACTTCATCTGGGCCTCCCCTGGCCCCAACCCCACCTGCCGTCTCCACCACGGCCACCGCTTCCTCCTTCCTTTCAGCCATCTTTCTTCCTCCCATGGCATCGTGTCTCTGAACCTCAGCTTTACACATGCCTTTCCAGATAAACTGCAGATTTATAGTCTCTCTGCTTAACTTTCCATTTCTGAAATTCAGTATACAGTTTCCTGAACACAGACGTCAATATCCATTATGCAGTTTGGATATTTTGCTGTTTTGAGATTTCCCCCACCAGTTCAATCAGCCCGTGGTCTTTATTTTTATTTTTAATTTTTATTTTTTTGTGTGTGTGTGGTACTGGGGTTCCTGGAAGCCCTTCTACCTCTGAGCTACACTCCTAGACCTATTTTTTATATTTTTATTTGGAAACAGGGTCTCTTAAGCCAGCACGGTTGGCTTCGAACCTGCGCGATCCTCCTGTCTCCGCCTCCCGAGCGCGGGGATGACAAGCGTGCCCACCGCGCCCGGCAGCCCGTGGTCTTTAAGTCTGCCTCACACAAAGTTTCAGGACAAAGGCAAAATTCGGAGGAGTTCTTTGCCAAAGTGCAACACACGTGGCCTCCACCCCATCGTCCTATGGAGCCAGCGTTGCACCCCGATGTCTCTTGAGCACAGGCTCTACCCTCCACCTTCATAGCCACATCCTGGCCCTTTCAATTTCCTCTCACAAACCAACTCCAAAGAATCACAACCCACACGGCCAGACTTAGAGATAGCAGTAACCCCACTCCTGATACCATTTTCTGTTCCGGTCAACATTCTCACAGCCATAAACTAAAGACCTGACCACGTGACTTAGAGGGGAAAAAATTTATCTTCTTATGGTTTCAGGTTCCGTTCACGTGAACCCAGGGACCAAAGATTCTCAAGACATGGCGATGGGAGGAGAAGACAGGACGGCACGTGGGCTGTGATCCTCAGACCATAGAGGCTGGGAGCAAGAAAGAGCGCACACAGGGGGAAGAGGAACCATATAAAATCTCCAAGTCCGCACCCGCAGGGACCCACTCCCTCCAGCCAACACCCTACCGGCTAGGCCACACCCCAGATACGTTCATTACAATGAATTTCCCCAGTGCTGTGATGAGAACCCTCAGGACTGACCTGTCTCAGCTCCAAACATTAATAAATGCGCTCTTTAGGGAACATTTTATACCTAACTCTAACAGCTTGTGGTGATCCTATTACTGCAATCATTGTATCTCACCTACCTGCATAGAGGCTGCCCTGATTTGCCCGAAACTGAGAGGCAAGACAAGAGCTTTTACTGTTAAAACCCGACAAGCCCCAGGCAGACGGGAGTGGGTATAGGGAGACCTATACCCACGCTGCACACAGGAGAACCCCTGGGTCTGTCCTAGCTAACAGAATTCTCTGCGGTCTTGCATGCCAGCACCCCGGGCTCCGATGCTGGGCCAGAGCTCCGCCTCCTGCATATGGCTATCAGAGCTGGAGGAGGGCTACTGGGGCTTGGGGGTATACGGACGCTCCTCCATGGGGGCTCAAAGGCAGGGCGTGCATCCTTTTGCTTGGCATATAGTAGATGCTCCAGAAAAAAAATAGTTGCTTTGGGTTGAAGGCTGAAGATTCTGCAAACACAAGTACCTCCCTCCCTGCACCCGGGCCTCTGCGGGCTTGCTGACCTCTCGGCCCTTCACGCTGGGCCTGGGTCAGGGCCCCGTGACGCCCTGAGCCTGTTTCCTCGCCTGGAGGAGGCGGATGGGAAGATCTGCCTTGGAGGGCGGCGGCACGGCGGCACGGTTTGCGGTTTTCAGTGTCAAATGCCGGCATGGCGCCTAGTGGGACTCTGTATATGATCATCAACGTGGCGGAGCCAGGCAGCCCCATGCCACGTGCGGACTGCACGCTCAGCCTAGAACATTATGGTCCAAGATTCACAGATGAGAGCTGCGGGGCTTGGGGGACGGGGGAGCTCAGTGCACTTGGCTCAAAAGGGGCCTGTTGCCGTAGCCTCTGTGCTTGGGGTTAGCCTGTTCTCTTAACTAGCCAAGAAAGATGAACCCGGAAGAGGGCTCAGGTTCCCGCTCCCTCTTCACGAGTGCCCTCCCTATAGGATGAAGAGAGATAGACCCCCAGGGTCAGGTCTAGGGTGAAGAAGAGGACAGCCCCCCGCACTGTCGGGGTTTTTCAGGAGCAATGGAGAGAGGAAAAGAGGATCCAGGCAGGGTGGCGGCACATGCCTGTAATCCTAGTATTTGGGAGGCTGAGGCAGGAAGATCATAGGTTTGGGGTCCAGCCTCAGCAGCTTAGTGAGACCTTGTTTCAAAATAAAAATTAAAAAGGGTTGGGGGGTGTATCTTGGAGGAAAAATGTCCCTGGGTTTAACCCTCAATACAAAAAAAAAAAAAAGGCCAGGCGTGGTGGTGCACGCTTGTAATCCCAACAGTCAGGAGGCTGAGACAGGAGGATCATGATTCATAGACAGTCTCGGCTACTTAGTGAGGCCCTTTGCAACTCAGTGAGACACTGTTTCAAAATAAAGAATAAAATAAAAACAAAGTTGGGGGTGTAGCTAGGAGGTAGAATGTCCCTGGGTTCCATCTCTAGTACCCGAAAAAACAATTTTTTTTTAAACAGGATCTAAGTTACTGCATGATGCTAGCCATAGGCATGTGCTACTCTGCCTGACTGAGAGGTTGATTTTTCTTTTTTCTTTCTTTTTTTTTTTTTTTTGTTTGTTGTTGTTGCAGTACTGGAGATGGAACTCAGGAGCATTCTACCTCTGAGCTACACCCCCAGCCCTATTTTGTATTCTTTATTTTGAAACAGGGTCCCACTGAGTTGCAAAGGGCCTCACTAAGTAGCTGAGGCTGCCTGTGAACTGTGATTTTCTTGTCTCAGCCTCCCAAATGCTGGGATTACAAGCGTGTGCCACCACGCCCGGCTCCCTATTTTTTTTTTTCGATACTGAGGATGGAACCCTGGAGTATTCGACCTCCGAGCTACAACCCCAGCCCTAGTTTTTATTCTTTAATTTGAAACAGGGTCTCACTGAGTTGCGAAGGGCCTCACTAAGTAGCTGAGGCTGTCCGCGAACCGCCGCGATCCTCCAGTCTCCGCCTCCTGAATGCTGGGATTACAAGTGTGCGCCACCACGCCTGGCATTCCCTGTTTCAAATTTTAAAAAATAATAATTAAATAGAGCTGGAGTGTAGGTTGGAGGTAGAACACCCCTGAGTTCAATCTCCAGTACCACAGAGTGTGCGCACACACACATAAATAATAAACAAATAAATAGCCGGGCGTGATAGCGCACGCTTGTAATCCCCACGCTTGGGAGGCGGAGACAGGAGGATTGTGCAGGTTCGAAGCAGGCACGCTGGCTTAAGAGACCCTGTTTCCAAATAAAAATAATAATAAAATAGGTCTGGGAACTCCCAGAGGTAGAAGGGTTCCATTTCCCAGTACCACCAAAACAAATAATAATAATAATAATAATAATAATAATAATAATAATAAAAGAAAAAGATACCCCATCGATAGCAGGCAACAAGAACTAAGCTTGAAAAAGGCCGTGCACACCAGGCCCTGGGGTGCTGAGATGCCTTCGGGTGCGGGTGCCATGGCGGTCACAGAGTTTGCAGGGTTTGCCAGGTCAGCTTCGCAGCTGGGAGGTTTCAGCACCCACAGGCCGACCCGGGTGTGAAAGCCAGAGCCCAGGGGGTCTGCCCAGGCCCCCCAGCCTGGGTGGAGGAGCCGCGTGACCAGCGCCCGTCACAGGAGGGAGGTGGCCGTGTGGCCTGGAGCAGGCTCCTCTGTTCCAAGTCCGTAAGCTGTGAAGGCCACAAAGCCCTTTCTGTGTTTTGCCAGAGATGCAGTTTGCAGATGACCTCACCCCTCGCGCTCGCCCGGCCTTTGTACCCGTGGCAGTAAACGGTTTTATGGGTCCCGCTGCCCTCCTCTCCCCTCAGTGTGATTTTCCCGGTTTGGGATTGCACTTGGTGTTTTCCTTCTTCCCCTGCTCGTCTCCGCGCACTTTCTCCATATTAATTATATTGTTGCCATGGAGACGGTGATGTCATTGGCACGGGGAGCGCTGGGTGACATCTAAAAGCAGTTTATGGCATGGCTTGAAACGTGGCCCATGGCGCGCAGCCGCGAGGGGGGGGCCTGCGCGATGCTGTCCCAGGCGCCATCTGGGCACCAGGGGGAAGTGGCGGGAAAGTAGCTGGGCTGGGGGGGTTGCGGGCGGTGCCTGAAGGCTCCCCAACTCAGGTCCCGGGGCACCGCTGCACTCAGGACACCTGGATACCGGGGAGAATTGTCTCTGCTGTCACCAGCGTGCGCGGCCTAACGCCCTCCCATTCTGCCCCGGTTTGGGTTTGGGATTCTAAACTCCAGCATGGTGCTTAAAGGCGGCCTAAGCCCGGGCGTGCGTGTGCGTGCGCGTGCACGTGTTTGTGCATGCCTCCTGGGCCCGAGCCTGCTGCCCTCGTGAACGCGGACCGCAGCGCGCACACGCCCCATCTGGACTTCATTTTGGAAGGTGCGGTGCATTTCACATGAGTGGGATTTTTTTTTTTTTTTTAACATTTCCTTCCAATTCTCCTCACCACCACTCACTTTTCTTTTTTCTTTTTTTGGTACTGGGGTTTGAACCCAGGGGCAGTCTATCTCTGGGCTGCACCCTTCTTATTTTGAAACCGGGTCTCGCTAAGTTGCTGAGGGCCTCACGAAATTGCTGAGGCTGGCCTTGAACCTCCAACCCTCTTAGCTCAGCCTCCCAAGTACTAGGATTTTAGTGTCTTGGCCACCACACCCAGCTCTACTACTATTTATTTTTATTTATTGTGGTACCGAGATTTGAACCCAGAAGTATTCTACCTCCGAGCTACACCCTCACTCCTATTTTATTTTTATTATGAAACAGGGTCTGGCTAGGTTGAGGAGAGCCTCGCTACTTGCTGAGGCTGTCCTCAAATCTCTTGCAATCCTTGAAAAGATTCACCACACCGGGAACCCCTCACTTTTTAGGGAGCTGCCTTTGACCGAGTCCAGGGCAGGGTGGGACAGAGCTGGGGATGGGAGTTGGGTGGCAGTTCGGGGGGCCGTGCAGGTGTGGTGGGGCTATCTGCTGCGCCTGAGTCTAGGTGTCTAGGTCCAACTTCAAGCACCAGGGGCCCCAAGGTGAGAGCCACTCTGTAGCCCCCACCCCCACCCCGGGACCTTGGGTGTGATTTCAGGCCCCGTGGTGACACCTGAGCTCGGCTCTCAGAGCTAAGCGGTGCCCCGGGGCTCCTCATTTATCCTGGCACCTGTGATTGGGACCAGGAGGATGAAGCCTCTTTGGAAAGGCGGGCCTGGGAAAGCAGGGAGCGCTCCGGGGCAGAGGGCACTGGTGTGGGGTTCAGGGACAGAAGGCGAACTCCCACGGCTTCACTGAAATAAATTACTGGCCCCAGAAGTGGGGAGTTCGGGGCAGACGTCCAGGCACCGCCAGCTCATGGGCCTCAAACAGTGAGTCATAACCTCCGGCTCCATCTCCCAGGCCTGCCTGGCTAGGTTTTGGTTCCCTGGTCCCCCAGCTGGACTCTCAGATCATCCAGGTCCCAACACCGCCTATCACAGACCACTTCTGGTCACCTGACCACCTGAGAGTCAATTCCTGCCGGGGGCGTGGCTTCCTCTGATTGGCCCGCTGGGTCCCGAGGCATCCCCTGGAGGCAGGAGGAGGGGGTACCCAGACTATCTGGATGGGATGCGCTTGACAGGTAGGCGCCATCAGGCAGGTAGAATCCAGAAGGAGGAACTGGGCGGGCTACCGGGCCTCTTTCTGCCGCCATCTTCCTTGGGCTCTCGTCCACGCCTCTTGCTGTATCAGAACTGACAGTGGCCACCAGGCCCCAACAGTGCAGGGGCCCCAGCTCCCAGCCAGGCAGCAGAGTCTAGGGTCTCAGGGGGTCCAGAGCTCCCTGGCCAAAGAAAGTCTCCCTGGCCAATCTGAGCAGCGCCAGGTCCTGGGATGAGGAAGAGGGTGCAGACGGTGCCGAGATGGGGCGGAGGGAAGGGCAGGTACGAACGCAGAGACGCCGCAGGTAGACGCTGCGGGAGCCCCGGGAGCGCTAGTCTCAGTTACAAGCCAATTAGCAACAGGTCTGGTTGCCTTACCACGATCGACCTTGCCACAGCCCCAGAGATAGCGCGAGGAAATGACTTAGCAGGTGCAGAGCCGCCTGCCGCTGGCCGAGCGAAACCCTTTGTAAAAGCAGATGTTTGCTATGATATTAATAGCAATATCATCACCATCATCAGTGGAGAAAAGGAGAATAATAGCGACCGGGGCGTAAGGACGGAGGTTTAGAGCAGCGGTTCTCAGCCGAGGATGATTTTACCGTCCCCCTGGGGGACACTGGCTGTGTGGGGAGACATCCTTGGCCGTCACAATGGGGGGTGGGGAGAGTGCTTTCTTACCAGAATCTGATGGACAGGGGACAGGGATGCGGTTAACAGCTACGGCGCCCAGGACAGCTCTCTCAGCCAAGAATCGTTCAGCTCAAAGTATCAACAGGTTTGAGAAAGAGAGAGGACCAGGCTTGGGGAAATACAAGGGGTGTCGTACCCCATAAAACAGGCTGGCAAAAGGAGGCCCTGAGGTGGCCAAAGGTTGGAAGGAGCCCCGCCCCATGTCCAGCAACCTCCTCCCCTCCCCATCTGAAATGTGGTAGGGGGCTGGTGTTGAGAAGGCGCTGGTGGGGCTGGCAGCAAGGGGCCTGTCGCCAGAAGGTCTGCAGGCTCTGGTCAAGCGATCAGAGGCCGGAGTGGGCACCCGGGTCTGTCCTGCATGGCTGTGCAGCCTGCTCTTGGCGCCCCCAGCCTGGAATCACACTCTGACCCTGTAGCCTGTGGACCCCAGGCCCCAGCAGCCCCGGGGCTGCCTTCAGCTCTCTGGAGTTTTGAGATGTTGATACCTTTCAGCGGCCTGAGCTCAGAAGGAAGGAAGAGAGAGGGCACAGGGGAAAGAAATAAGGAGTTAAAAACAGTAGGGTAGCCGGGCGTGGTGGCGCACGCTTGTAATCCCCGCGCTTGGGAGGCAGAGACAGGAGGATCGCGCAGGTTCAAAGCCAGCTGCGCGCACTGGCTTAGGAGACCCTGTTTCCAAATAAAAATGTAAAAATAGGTCTGAGAGTGTAGCCCAGAGGTAGAAGGGCTTCCAGGAACCCCAGTACCACACACACACACACACACACACAAAAATAGGGTATCACCGGGCGTGGTGGTGCTTGGGAGGCTGAGACAGGAGGATGGCAGGTTTGAGGCCAACCTCAGCAAATTAGCAAGGCTCTCAGCAACTTTTCAAGATGCTGATTCCAAAGGAAAAATAAAATAGGTCTGGGGGTGTAGGTCTGAGGCAGAACGCACCTGCGTTCAATCCCCAGCAACACACACACACACACACACACACACACACACACACACACACACACACACACACACACACAATAATGGTGGCGCCGAGTCAGAGCCGGGAGAGGCCCACAGTGGGAAGGAAGAAATTTGGTGAGAGAAAAACGCAGAGACTGAGGCAGAGATGGGAGGAAACCGCGGTCGTGGAGAAACCCAGCCAGACCGTAAAGTCACAGGAGAAAGGCAGAGGGGGAGAGAGGAAGGCCGGTGGGCTGGCCAAGCCGGGGAGCACGGCTTTCTCAGGCAGGTCAGCCGGGCGCTCCGGTCACGTGACCACTGGCAGTCCTGGCCAACTGGACCGTGGCCAACAGGAAATGCCTGGGACTAATCTCTCCACTCAGTCTTCAAAACCTTTTATTTATTTTACTGTGTGTGCGTGTGTGTGTGTGTGTGTGTGTGTGTAAACAAGAAAAAGAATAAAAGAACCACCTGGTATTAAAATAACTATCTAGCAAGGGCCCCAGCCCGGCCAGGCTGGCCCTGCATCCTCGTGGCCCCGGGGAAGGAGTTATGACCTCACGCCCCTGACGTCACGCCGCGTTGCCATGGGCCCCGCTTTATTATCGTAAACACAGCGCTGTCCCTCCGGCTGCTGGCTGGCCGGCCGCTCCGGAGGGGGAAAGGTTCCGCGTAATGTGTTTTCTTGGGAACGCAGCTTGTTCGGAAGTCTGAAAAGCTGCGAAAATAGTTGTACATCGAGTTCCCTCGGTGCAGCCCCGTGGCCTCTGGACGAGGGGGGACAGGAAAGGCGGGATGAGGTCAGCTCCCCGCCGCAGGCCCTGCAGCTGACTGCCAGAAAAGCAACTTCCCGCGCTGGGCGTGGTGGGCACGCCTGTCGCCCCAGGACTGGGAGGCTGCGGCCGGAGGAGTGCAGGTTCAAGACCCGCCTCAGAGACTTAGCGAGCCTCCCGGCCACCTAGTGAGACCCTGTTTCAAAATTTAAAAATAAATAAAATGGGACCGAGGGTGTAGCTCGGAGGTCGAAGGCCCCTGGGTTTAACCCTCAGTACTCAAAAAAGAAAGAAAGAAAGAAAGAAAGGAAGAAAGAAAGAAAGAAAGAAAGAAAGAAAAGGTAAAGAAAAGAAAAAGCTTCTGTCACAGTGCCCATCAAGGATTTCATTCATTTACTGAAAAAGTACTGAGTACCTACTATGTGCTAGGCAGTGATGGATCTGGATTATAGATAAACCGATGAAGACCATGGGCACCAGCCCCGTGCCTTCAGGACCAGTAACACCGGACAAGCACCCTGACAGCGACACAATTGCCAGTGTGAGCTGTCACGTGGGATGAGCCTGCTGGAGAAAGCAAACAGGAAGGGAGGCAAGAAGGTGGAGACCCGGTGAGCAGCCGGACCGCGGCTCCCAGGCAGGGTCGCCACTCAGGCTCTGAAGGCCACACCGGGCAGAGACCCGGGCCTGTCTCAGTCCAGTTCTACTGCTATAACTGAACGTCCCAGAATGGAGAATTTATGAAGACTGCAGGTTTAGTTGAACTGTGGTCCTGGAGGCTGGGAGTCTAAGAGCATCTGCTTAGCCTCTGAAGACAAAGCCAGCCCCCTCCTCCTCCTCCTCCTCTCCCTCCTCTTCTCCCTCCTCCTCCGATGAGAAACAAACCCAGGGGCATTCTATCTCTGAGCTATACCCCCAGCCCTTTCTATTTTTTATTTTGAAACAGAGTCTTATTGGGTTGTCGAGAGTCTCACCAGCTTGCTGAGAGCTGGCCTGGACCCTGCAGTCGTCCTGTCTCAGCCTCCCAAGTACTGGGATAAGAGGCATGGTCCTCACACCTGTCTGTCTTCCTCTTCTTTTTCTTTTTTTTTTTTTTTTTTGGTGGTATTGGGGGTGGAACCCAGAGGCTTTCTACCTCCGGTCTCTACTCCCAGACCCATTTTATATTTTATCGGAAACAGGGTCTCACTAAGTTGCTGAGAGCCTCACTAAGTAGCTGAGGCTGGCTTCGAACCCGTGCGATCCTCCTGTCTCCGCCTCCCAAGCGCGGGGATTACAAGCATGCGCCACCACGCCCGGCTGTCTTCCTCTTCTTATAAAGCTACTAATGCCATCACCAGAGCCCATCCCTCATGTCCTCACCTAACCCCCACCACCTCCAAATGCCACCCACAGAGGGTGGGGGGCTAAGTGCACAGTGTGTGAATGTTGGAAAGACATAGCAGGAGCTAAACCCCACCAGGGACTCTTCCCGGGCGGCGGGCTCCTGGCTGCCAGGAATCTGTGTGGGCTAGAGCTTGCGGGCCCTGCCAGGGTGGTGCCAAGCGCCGCTACCCTGCGTTACTCTCTTCGGCGCTGCAGAGCTGTCAGATCTGCATGGGTTCAGACAAAGGTGCTCAGAGCAGAAACGCCCGCAGGGCCCGGGCGCTCTCCTGGCGTGAATCAGCTGGGAGGGAGGGGCTGCTACAAATAGACCAGAGAGACCCAGAGGAAGGAGGAAGGCAGGTGGCCAGGGACGCAGCTCCGCAGGAGAGCACGTGTGAGGTCCTGGCTTCAGTCCCTAGCACTGCAAAAAATAACTAGAAGCCGGGCGTGGTGGTGCAAGCCTGTAATCCCAATAATGGGGAGGCTGAGACAGGAGGATCAAAGATTGGAGGCCAGCCCCAGCAATGTAGCGAGACACAGCAATTTAGTGAGACTCTGTTTCAAAACAAAAAATAAAATGGGGCCGAGAGCATAACTTCCAGGTAGGCTGCTTTGGGGTTCAGCCTCAAATACCAAAATAAATCATTCGGGTGAGGCAGGAAAAGGCCAAATCCATCTTGTTCTGTTCAGTCCCTAAACAGATTGGAGGACTGCCAGCCACACGGGAGAGGGCTCTCTACTTAAGGGGAGTCCATCAATTCAGATGCTAATCTCATCCGGAAACCATCCCAGACTCAGAATCGATGTTTAATCTGGGCACCTCTGGTCCACACAATGACGCATAAAATTAGCCATCACAGGTAGGGTTCGGACCCTGGCTGCTGCATCCAGGCGGGCAGCTAGCACTGGAGCCTGGCCGCCGCCTCCTACCGTTTTCAGCCTCAAATTCCGTGAAATAGCCAGCAGCGGGCCCTGGCACGAGTTCTCAGATTCAAGTGCAGCAGAGAAAAATCGAGTAGCCTATTTCCCAGGGTTCTTGCAAAAGTCACTGCATCATATTGGTGCCTGGTTTCTGGGGTTGGTTTGTTTTGGGTACTAGGGATTGGAACCCAGGAATGTTCTACCTCTGAGCTACACCCCCAGACTTTTTTTTTTTTTTTTTTGAAACGGGATCTCACTGAGTTGCAAGGGGCCTAAGTAGCTGAAGCTGACCTCCAACCTGCAGTCCTCCTGTCTCAGCCTCCCAAATGCTGGGATTACAAGCATGCATGCCTGGCTTTCCACTGGCTCTTACTGGACCACATCTCTGATCCAATCCCTGCATCCTGGAGCATGCAATGTTCTGATTGGCCAGTCCTGAGCCACATGGCCCCAGGAGCTGAAGGATGCGCTCACTACTGCCCAAAGACTAGGCTTGGAAGTGGAAGGGAGAGGCGACTCCCTGCCCTGGAGAAAAACTGGGGTGTTAGCCCAGTGACAGGAGTCGGGGAACATTTCTTCTGCCAAATATTTCTGCCTAAGCAGTTCCCAGTGCCAAAGGAGCTAAACAAACTCTTCTAGTCATGTTCTGTTGATTAAACTGGAGCCCCCGAAGGCGCAGGCAGCTCGCGGGTCACCCGCAGAGCAGATCCCCCGCCCCTTCGCCCCAAGTCCGGCACCTCGAGCTCAGCATGAGGCTCGCCCGACCGCGAGTCAAGACAGAAGGGGCCATTTATGCAGCAGACGGCTATAGTCAGCCACGCACACTTCGTCTGTAAAATTCTCTTAGATCAGGAAATTGAAAGTCCTGGAAATTAAGGAGCTGATGGAAAGACGGTGGGACAGAGCGCGGCCCCACTGGAGCTGGAGTGGGGGGTAGCGCCCCACTGCCAGATGAGCCTTTGGGGGCGGTGAGAGCCTTCAGAGTCCTCTCCGAAGCTTGCAGGGTCGCCGGCTTCATATCCCCACAGGAAGAAGCCGGAAGTCCAAGCTCTTGGCTCCTAACCTGGGCTCTGCTTTCTGCAAAGCTGTGTTACCACGGGCACACTGCTTGGCCTCTATGGGCCTCCACGTCGAATGAGGAGGAGATATCTTGGCTCACCTTTCAGCTCTAACGGGCTGTGCATGATGCCATGCTGGCCTGGCCCTGTGCCCACAGTGTCTCCATGGCCCGCTATCCACTTCCCAGCCCATCTAACAGCGCTCCTTCCTGTACCTTTCACATAAGGGGCTTGGTTCCCACCTCTGAGCACTCGTGTCTGCTCTGCCCTGTGCCTGGAAGTCTCTTCCTCCTCCTCCCTCCCTCCCATATTCTCAAGAGTGGCACCTCTTTGAAGCCCAGGGAGGCCTTCCCTGACCACCGGGTGTGGTGGTGCACGCTGGTAATCCCAGCATTCGGGAGGCTGAGATGGGAGGATCACGGTTCGCAGACAGCGTCAGCTACTTAGTGAGGCCCATTGCAACTCGGTGAGACCCTGTTTCAAAATGAAGAATAAAAAATAGGGCTGGAGGTGTCACTTGGAGGTAGAATGCCCCTGGGTTCCATTCTTAGTACCGCAAAAAAAAAGTGTCTGACACACACTAGGCACATATTAGGTGCTTTACTGAGTAGACGGATGCCTGCAAGCAGGCATGGGTCTCCTGTGTTGTCACAGGACCGTGTGGGTACTTGATACATGTTCAAGGGCTTATTGAATGCAGGGAGGGAGGGAGGGAGGGAGGGAGGGAGAAATGGGTGGGTAGATGGATAGACAAATGGATGGATGGATGGATGGATGGATGGATGGATGGATGGATGGACGAGTGGCTGGGTGGATGAACAAGTGAATGGATGGATGGATGGATGGATGGATGGATGGATGGATGGATGGATGGATAAGTGAGTGGCTGGGTGGATGGACAAGTGGATGGATGGATGGATGGATGGATGGATGGATGGATGGATGGACAAGTGAGTGGCTGGGTGGATGGACAAGTGGATGGATGGATGGATGGATGGATGGATGGATGGATGGACAAATTGATGGATGGATGGATGGATGGATGGATGGATGGATGGATGAGTGGCTGAGTGGATGGATAGACAAATGGATGTATGGATGTATGGATGGATGGATGGATGGATGGATGGATGGACAAGTGAGTGGCTGGGTGGATGGATAGACAAATGGATGTATGGTTGGATGGATGGATGGATGGATGGATGGATGGATGGATGGACAGACAGATGGATGGATGGACGAACGGATGGACGGACAGACGGATGGACGGACGGACGGGTGGGTGGATGGATGGACAAGTGAGTGGCTGGGTGGATGAACAGACAAATGGATGGATGGATGGATGGATGGATGGATGGATGGATGAACAGATGGATGGATGGATGGATGCATGGATGGATGGATGGATGGACAGACGGTTCCTTCAATGCCTAGGTGACATTGACTCCTCCATGCACCATGACAGGGCATTCCAGTTTGCTCAGGACTGGGCTCCCAATGCTAAGTCCAGGCAAGTCCCAGGCAAACGGGGACAAGTTGGTCCCCCTCCCCTGCCTTCCCCCATGACACCTTGCAGGCCTGAGCTCGGCTAGATGGAAGATGTCACAGTCACTTTTAATACTGTGCATTTTGTGGCATTCTAATCGTTGCACACATTCATGTCCAGTCTCCTCACTGCGCTTGGGAGCAGAACTCATCTGCCTTTGACAGGCTTGTTAGCAGGTATAAGATCCCAGGCAAGGCAATGGCGACCCCTCCTCTGCTCAGGGAACGCCTCGCCAGCTCAGGGAGAGAGTCTAAGGGGCCAGAGCCTTGCAAGAAAGTCACTGACATTGTGATGTCAAAAGCCATCACCTGCCAGCAGACCCTGAGCCTTTCTGGTCCTGCCAAAATCCAGGTGCTGATTCCCAAAGACAGCCAACATGCAGTGGGAATTACCCAGAGTTCTTAGGGCAAGTATTCGTTTCCTAGGCCACCAGAGCAAATGGCCATGTTTCTGCCTTCCAAGTACTGACAAGTCCTGTTTTGTTCTCTGCTAAGCTCCTCTATGCCTCGAACAGTCCCAAGCACACAGTAGGTGCTCAACAAATAGTTGCTTCTGTTCATTTTGATGTCTGCTGAGCTCCCCAGTACCTAGAAGGGGCCTAAGCGGCGTGCTTGGGGCAAGAATCAGTTTCCTAAGCTGTGAGATCAAATTGTCACAAATCAGATGGCTGATAACAGAGGCAGTTGTGGGTTTTTGTTGTTGTTGTTGTTTTTTGTGGTTCTGGGGGTTGAACCTAGGGGCATCCTACCTCTAAGCTACTTGCGTAGTCTAATTTTTCAGTTTTTATTTTGAAACGGGGCCTCACTAAGTTGCGGAGGTCCTAAGTAGCAGAGGCTGGCCTTGAACCCGCGATCCTCCTGTATCACTACAACTGCAAAGACCCTATTTCCAAATAAGGTCACACTGAAGTTCCGGGTGGATGTAAATCGGGGGACCCGATGCCACCTACTTAGAGGTTCATTATCTTGGAGGCTCTCGGTGTCTGCTGGAAGTATCCCTCGCTTTCCCACACCCTCCCCCAGCCTCCCTGGAAGTCTGAGACGTGCGCAGGGAAAACCACGTTTGCAGAATCCCGGCAGAAGAAGAAAAGTGCTGACTTAAAAATTGAAACCCGACAGATGTGGCGCTTTTTGACTCTGCGATGGGCCTGTTGGCGCTTGTCAGCTCCTAGCTCCGGTGCTAATGTGCGTGCTCTTCAAAGGGATGAGCCTGCCCCCCCACGCCCCCTCCCCCGACTCCGCAGCCTGCAGCCCGGCTGCTCGTGCGCGCATGCGCCCTCCCTCCTCGGCGCCTTATGATCCCAGCCAGACCCCTCTGGACGCCTGACCTACCCCCTCCCTTTCTCTGGCCTCGAACCTACAAACCTATTCTCAGCTTCCCAGTACTGGGATCTCAGGCCTGGGCCTGGGCCATCATGCCTGGCTCCTTTTTTTTTTTTTTTTTTTTTTTTTTTTTTTTTTTTGTTCAGTAAGATAAATCTCTAACTACTGCTGATTCCAAGAACTGTATTAATGCTGAGTGTCTTAGACCCTTCCAGTTGCTATAACAAAACCCCTAAGACTGAGTAATGTATAAATCCTAAGTCATCACTATCATTGGCCCCTGGCATCTCAGGCTTCAGTATCCTGCATAAGAAAGATGGCAGGCTAACTGCCTGGCCCCTCCGTCTCCCTGTGATGATGGGGCCAGGCCCCGCTCTGTCACCCAGCGGGGCTGGATCCTCAGGCCAGGAGCAGCTGATGCACACAGGCAGACAGCAGATCCGAGAGGCCCTGGCCCTGCCGCCCCCGGGCCCAGATCTGCTGAGCAGCCGGATATGTCTGGTGAACAGGAGCCATGCGGAGAGTCCTGGCCCCGCGGCAGCCACAGCCAGCCAGAGCTGATGTGAGTGGACAGAAATCCGTGCAGAATGAAGGGCCCGGCCTGGCTCCACGCTGGGCTGCCTGATTGGAATGGACGTGCAGTGCCCTGGGCAGCTGGACCCAACTCCAATCAACGGTCAATGCTTGAACACAGGGGCCAGGAGCGTGAGCACACACCTGTCACGGGAGTCTGAAACAAGCAGGAAGATCGCAGGTTCAAGGCCAGGCTCACCAAGACTATGTTTCAAAATAAAAGTAAGCCGGGTGTGGTAGCACATGCTTACAATCCCAGTACTTGGGAGGATGAGACAGGAGGATCCCGGTTTATGGCCAGCCTCAGCTACTTAGTGAGGCCCTGTTTTAAAATAAAGAATAAAAAATTGGGCTGGGGGTGTAGATGGGAAGTAGAATGCACCTGGGTTCAATCCCCAGCATCACAAAAATTAAAAAATAAAAAATAAGCCGGGTGTGGTGGCGGATGCTTGTAATCCTTGTGCTTGGGAGGCTGAGACAGGAAGATCGCGCAGGTTTGAAGCCAGCCTCGGCTACTTAGTGAGGATTTCGGCAACTTAGTGAGACCCTGTTTCCAAATAAAATATAAACTAGGTCTGGAAGTATAGCCTGGAGGTATACTTCCTGGGTTCCACCCCCAGTACCACCAACAAAACAAAACAAAACAAAACACAAAAAAATCTCAACTGCTCAGAGGCAAGGTCTGGATTTGAACTCAGATGCTGGGCTGGGCCATGTTGTCGTTACCAAGTAAGAGGACAGGTGCAGAATCACAGCGGAGAGGCAGGTCCGCTCTGGGGGGAGCACAGGAGCAGGAGGTCTGCAAGAGGGGCCCCTGCTGCGCCAGGATCTCAGGCCTTACTCACCCATCCTGGATGGATTGGAAGAATTGATTTGGGGAAAACCTGCTGCTGCCTGCTGGGTGCTTTCGGGTCCCTTCCTCCCTCTCTCAAATGGATTTCATTGTTTCCTTTTTGCGAACAGGGATGCTAAACTTGGCCCGGGAGAAGTCCCTGGACCAGTGTCACCCAGCCAGACCAGAGATGGCATTTGGAAAGAGTCAGAGGCCGCCCGCCGGAGCTGCCTACCCCGCTCTCTCAGATCCCAAGCACCTGCGGCTTCCCCAGCTCTGCCCAACACTGCAGGGACATTGCTTGGCCTGGGAGCTTGTGCAGCCAGAAGCCCATGAATTCCACCCCACTGCCATTCCTTCCAGAAGAGCACGGAAAACAAGGGAGGAAAGATGGAGACTTCAGCCCCAAAAGCCTGCAGAGCCCAGCCGGGCGTCTCTTTGGCTCCCAGGGTACCAGCTGAGTGCCCTCTGGGTGAGCATCCCACTGGGATGACCCTGGGGAGAAGACCCAAGACCTTTCCCGCAGGATGGCTTAGGATTCTTTACATGGTGGCTGGGTACAAGCAACTTGTCCCACCTCAGTGCTCCTGCTAAGAGCAAGGCAGAGCCAGCCCTCCTTCCTGCAGAGAGCGGGAACCCTTCCTTTGAGTAGGCCGAGTGGCAAGGTCCATGGCCAAAGAGCGTGTGAAGAGAGATGTTTGAGAACAGTCCACCTCCGGTGTCTCCCTGTTACCAACAGAGCGCGAGGTGCCATTAGCCAGGCGCGGGAGGCACACACCTGTAATCCCAGGATCGGGAGGCTGAGACAGGAGGATCGCAGTTTCCGGGCCGGCCTCAGCAAAATGTGTTTCTGCTTTCCCACCCAGATTGTACCCGAGAGCCGGGAACAGAAGAAGAAGTGGGCACCCAGCCTTTGTGCTCACACCCTTCCCTGAGAAATGCACCAGATGTTTAGTCCCCTTTGCAAAGGCATTGCTTGGCACCTGCTGTGTAGCAGTATTTCCGCTCTCCGGGAGTTCAGGGCCTAGAGGTAAAATTGACCCACCAGCCAGCCCTTAAATAGTACAGTCAAGGAACTGGGTGGGCAGGGGTGGGATCCAGGGAAAGTGGTTGGCTAACACCGCCCTGGGGGCACTTGGGGAGGGACCCAGATAAAAAGAGGTGGGTGGGGGAGAAGGAGGGCGCGGGCAGGTTGGTAACTGCCCCTCGCCTTGGCTTAAGGGAGCCCCGTTTCTGATCTTCCCTCTCTCTACCCGGGTCTGAATCCTTAGCTTTGTAAAGGGTGGAATTTCCATTCAATAGAGACTTGGCCAGAGACTAGAGAGTGAGGCGGGGAGGGGACTTTTTAGGGGAAACTGACTTCATCTACAATACAAGGAGGTGGGGGAGGGGAGGGGAAGCTCTCCGGGGACGTTGGAATGGCGGAGGGCGGGCCTGGCTGGTGGGCAGCACCCAGGCAGGGTTGGCACCGCAAACAGGATGGATTTAATGGCTATTTGAAAGCCAGGCTGCCGCTCTTGGAATGTAACTAGGCCCACTGAAGAGCCTCTCGGGCACCCATCGCCTGTGTGTGTGAAGTCCTCTTACACACACCCCTCAGGGCGGGGGTGCCTGTCATTGAACTGCACAATTTCAACCTCCCTTGTGACCAAGGGAGGCCTTCTTGAAGGCCTTTACATAATTAAAACCTCAAATACCCCTGGGATGAGTGGTGAGCCCGTGTCTACACCAACCAAAGTGGCCCTAACGCCTCCATCCGAGCTGGGGCTGCACTGGGCCCTCTCAGTTATGAAGCTGCACAGGAATTGAGGGTTTGTTTGTTTTTAATTGGGTACGTTTGCATTAGTCTACACTTGGTACTGAAAAGAAGACTGTATAAGCCTGTATTCCCTATACTTGGGAGGCTGACGATCACAGGCTTGAGGACAGCCTCAGCAACTTCTTAGTGAGACCCCCTTCCTTCCTTCCTTCCTTCCTTCCTTCCTTCCTTCCTTCCTCTTTCTTTCTCTCTCTTTCTCTTTCTCTCCTTCCTTCCTTCCTTCCTTCCTCTTTCTTTCTTTCTCTCTCTTTCTCTTTCTCTCCTTCCTTCCTCCTTCCTTTCTCTTTCTTTCTCTCTTTCTCTCTTTCTCTCTTTCTTTCCTTCCTTCCTTCCTTTCTTTCTTTTTTTATTTTTTGTGGTACTGGGGATGGAACCCAGGGGCATTCTACTTCCAAGCTACACTCCCAGCCCTATTTTTTTATTCTTTTTATTTTTGAGACAGGGTCTCACTGAGTTGCGAAGGGCCTCGATAACTAGCCGAGGCTGTCCATGAGCCGTGATCCTCTGGTCTCAGCCTCCCGAATGCTGGGAGTACCAGTGTGCACCACATGCCCAGCGTGAGACCCTGTTTCTAAACAAAAAAATAAAAAGGGCTGGGAGTATAACTCAGAGATGGAACATCCCCGGGTTCAATGCCCAGTCAAAAAAAAAAAAAAAAAAAAGTTGATTGGGTAGCGGTTGAAGCTCAGACATAGAGCCAGTATGCATGAGGCCCCAAGTCACAGCCCCAACACCACAAACAAACAAACAAACAAACAAAGCTAGCAGGGACCTGGCTCTGCAAGTTGGGTGACAGGGAGCTCTTGCGGCTACCCCACCTAAGCAGCCTTGGGTCTGTCTTATCTGTCTGCCTTATCCCAGAGGGCAGGAAGCTCCGCCTTGCAGGCATGAAACCAGACCCCCAGGTCAGAGGTCAGAGGTCAGAGGTCACAAGGACCCGGATGCAGAGCCTCCTTCAGATTCCAAAGCCAGCCTGGAGCTCTGTCCCTTGTAGGGTGAGGTGCAGCCCCGTGCTCTGGGGGCTCCTCCCCAAGATAAGCTGGCGGGAAAACAATACCCCGAGGTCCTGGGGACACTTGGGGGCAGATTTGCTGTGTGTGCACGGGGAGGGGGGCACTAGGGACTGAACCGGGGGCGTTCCACCTCTGAGCTGCACCGCCAGCCTCTCTTATTTTGAAACAGGGACTCCCAAAGTTGCGGACACCCTGCCTCTGTAAGTTGTGATCCTCTTGTCTCAGCTTCCCAAGTACTGGGATTACAGGCGTGTGCTGCAGATTTGAATTGTATTTTTATTTTTTAATTCATTCATTCATTCATTTGGTACTGGGGATTGAACTCAGGCATTCGAACCATGCTACATCCCCAGCCCTTTTAGGTTTTGTTTTTGTTTATGAAATAGGGTCTCACCCGGCTGCTGAGGCTGGTCTTGAACCCGCAATCCTCCTGTCTCAGCCTCCGAAGTACTGAGATTACAAACACGTGCCACCGTGCCTGACTTTTTGTTACGTTATTTAATTAATTTATTTATGTATTTACTTTGGTACTGGGAAATGAACCCAGGGGCATTCTACCTCTGGGCCACACACACCCCATTTTACTTTTTATTTTGCTGAGGCTGTCCTAGAACCTGCCATCCTCCGGGATCCTCCTCCCAAGTACTAGGATTACAGGCATGCGTTTTAAAAGACCCCTGAGGGGCAAGGTGTCTCGGGGCAATGCTAGAGAGAGGGACTTCCCGAAACAAAGCCTGTACTTCCTTGCCCTGCAAAGGCCGGCCTGCTGGCCAGCCACCACACCTGGTTGTTGGTTTCTGCCCCTACACAGAGGATGACGGAGGAAGTCACTTTCCATAACACTCCCTGAGCCCTAGCTGGCGTTACGCATCACTGTGGCCTCTAGTTTGCTGTTACCTGCTCAGAGAAGTTAAGTGACTTTCAGGAGAACACACAGCCCGCAGGCTGCAGGCTCCAAAGCCGGCATTCTTAACAGAATCTTTCCCTCTAGCAGAGGCCCAGGGGCTGGCTCAGAGGAAAGGAATGTCTGACATTTTGAGCTTTCCCTAAACTCCCCCAGGAATCCCCCGGGGAGCTGGGCTTCACGCCCGGCCAGCTCCTCCTCTGTCAGCACTGGCTAAACATCCCGTTCTTGTCTGTCCTTCTGTACACACTGTTTCTGAGCCTGGAATTCCCGCCTCATCCCCTTTGTCTTGAAAATTCCTCAGCTCCTCAAGGATCTAGAGCCTCCCTGACCCCACAAACTTACTCACTGTGATGGTTTCTCCCATAACGCAAGGCCGCCACCGGATCACTGCGCCGGCTGCCAGTGGCACAGCGCTAGGGGCGCCGTTCAAATAGGCCGCACTGCATCTATTTAGGCTTTATTTTTTTATATATTTTTATTTTTTGGTGGTACTGGGGACGGAACCCAGGGGCTTTTCTATCTCCAGGCTATACTCCCAGACCTATTTTATATTTTGTTTGGAAACAGGGTCTCACTAAGTTGCTGAGAACCTCACTAAGTAGCTGAGGCTGGCTTCGAACCTGCATGATCCTCCTGTCTCAGCCTCTCAAGCGTGGGGATTATAAGCGTGCGTCACCACGCCCGGCTTGGGTTTTATTTATTACAAGTTGTGTTAGCCGGGCGTGGTGGCACACGCTTGTAATCCCAGCATTCGGGAGGCTGAGACTGGAGGATCGCAGTTCGCGGACAGCCTCAGCTACTTAGTGAGACCCTGTTTCAAAATAAAGAATAAAAATAGGGCAGGGGGTGTGGCTCGAAGGTAGAATGACCCTGGGTTTCCATCCCCAGTACCACACACACACACACACACACACACACACACACACACACACACAGCAGTAGCAGTGTGTAGCCAGGAGTGGTGGTACACACCTATAATCCCAGCACTTGGGAGGCTGAGATAGGAGGATCACAGGTTTAAGGCCAGCCTCAGCAATTTAGCAAGACCCTGTTTCAGAACAAACTAAAAAAATAAACACAAATAAGTAAAATAGCACTGGAGGTGTAGCTCAGAGGTAGAAGGCCCCTGGGTTCAATCCCCAGCAGCAGCGCACACACGCACATACACACAAGGGCGGTTTAAAACAGTAGTCCAGCTGGCCTGGGTCTGGTCTCCCTACGGGGCCTGCTTCGAAAGGCCACGCTTACTTGCTTTATATCCTGATTTGTAGGTTTTCAAATTTTCACTCTTTTTCTTATAATCCTGGGGATTGAACCCAGAAACATTCTAACGCCAAGCTACAACCCCAGCCCTTTTTAAAAAATTATGAACCAGGTGTCTTGCTAAGCTGCTGAGGCTGGCCTTGAACCCGCAGCCTCCTACCTCAGCCTCTCAAGTACTGGGATTATAGGCATTCCTCACCACACCCAGCAAAATTTCACTCATCATTCCACTGTCTTGCTTGTAAGGAATTAACACTGACTGAGCGTTCTGTAGGGACTAGGTTTTTTTTGTCGTTAGTTAGCATTTGTTGTTTTTCGGTGCTGGAAATTGAACTGCCTTACCACCGAGCTGCACCCCAGCCAGATGCTAGATTTTTTTTTTTTTTTGGTGGTACTGGGGTTCCTGGAAACCCTTCTATCTCCGTGCTACACTCCCAGACCTATGTAATTTGTTTTTTTAAAACATGGTCTCTTAAGCCAGCGCAGCTGCCTTCGAACCTGTGCGATCCCCCTGTCTCCTCCTCCCAAGCGCGGGGATGACACAAGCCTGCTCCGCCGCGCCCGGCTTCAGGTGCGAGATCTTTAAGACTTTGCAGACAAACACCGCCTTACTCAATTCCCCTGGCATGTGCCGGGATTGGTCTTACAGATAAGGGGCTTGAGGCTTGCAGAGGTAACACAACCTGCCCGGGCACAGGGGTGCCGGGACTTGCACGCGGGCTCTCCAGCCCTAAGCGCCCACATGGTTTTCCAATGAGCATTCCTGGAGTTTTTTTGCACGTTGGACACTATTTTTTGCCCTGTTTTGTAATCCTGGAAGTGGAGAATATGGGTGTCCTGTGACTCACCCCGTAGGGTCGCCTCTCCTGGCCAGCCGAGCCCCACCCCACCCCACCCTCACCTGCCTGCAACTCTGAGAGGTCAGTCGATTGGCATAAACCCCTCCTCGGTCTTCTCCTGTCCCGGGGCTGGGGGCTGGTCACTCCCTGATGGGCTGGGTCAGGATTGGTCACTTTTCACAAACCAAAGAGTGGTGGCCCACACCTGTAATCTCAGAATGTCGGAGGCTGAAACAGAAGGATCGTAGGTTTGAGGCCAGGCTCCGCAACTTAACAAGACATCATTTCCAAATAAAACATAAAATAGGACTGAGGGTGTGGCTTGGAGGTAGAAAGCCCCTGGGTTCAATTCCCAGTAGCACGCTCACGCATGCATGCACAGACACACACACACCATGTTTGTGAAATGAATTTAACCTGTTTTAGAGCCCAGAACAACGTGACCCATTAGTGTGTATGTGTGTGCGCGCGCGTGTGTGTGTGTGCGTGTGTGTGCGTGCGTGTGTGTGTGTGTGTGTGTGTGTGTGTGATATTGGGGATCGAACCCAGGGGCATTCTACCTCCAAGCTACACCCCTAGCCCTATTTTTTATTCTCTGTTGTTAAAGCAGGGTCTCACTAAGTTGCGGAGGGCCTCACTGAGTAGCTGAGGCTGGCTGTGAACGTGCGGTCCACCTGTCTCAGCCTCCCAAGCCCTGGAATTACAGGTGCGCGCCACCGTGTCCAGCTAATTCTCTGTTCTCGATACGTTCCTACATTCTGTTATAGAAACACAAACGGACTAAGACAGTCTTCTGCATTCAGTGCACTTCAAAGCCAAGGACTGAGGATGCACCCCACATTGGTTCTGTGACAAGCTGGGCTCTTCCAGATTTGAAGTCATTTGTTTTTATAAATAAAGTTTTATTGGAACACAGCCATACCAATTCATGTACAAATTGTCTATCTCTGCTTTGTGCACTCTCAGTGCTGAAAGTATTAACCCTCTGACCCTTTATAGAAAAAAATCGTATTCTTTGAATATCCTTTTTTTTTGCAGTACTGGGGATGGAACCCAGGGACATTGTACCTCCAAGTGGCACCCCCAGCCTACCCTTCATTCTTCATTTTTTTTCTTTTTGGTGGTACTGGGGATGAAACCATTCTACCTCCGGGCTACACTCCCAGACCTATTTTATATTTTTATTTGGAAACAGGGTCTCTTAAGCCAGCAGGGCTGGCTTCGAACCTGCGCCATCCTCCTGTCTCTGCCTCCCAAGCGCGGGGATGACAAGCGTGCGCCACCACGCCCGGCTTCATTCTTTTTCTTTTTTAATTTTTTGGTGGCACTGGGGTTCCTGGAAGCCCTTTTACCTCCGGGCTACACTCCCAGACCTATTTTATATTTTTAAAACAGGGTCTCTTAAGCCAGCACGGCTGGCTTCAAACCAGAACGGTCCTCCTGTCTCCGCCTCCCAAGCGTGGGGATGACAAGCTTGCACCACCGCGCCCGGCTTCATTCTTCATTTTGAACCACGTTGCAAAGGACTTCACTAAGTAGCTGAGGCTGGCTACGAACTGCAATGCTCCCGTCTCAGCCTCCCAAATGCTGGGGTTACAAACACGCGCCACCGCGCCCGGCTCTTTGGATATTCTTGAGGCTATACTGAGTATTCATTCTGATCATTCAGCCATGAACCTTTTTCTTTTTTGCGTCACAAGGAAGGAACCCGGGGCATTCTACCTCTGAGCTATACCTCTAGCCCTATTTCTAACTCTTTCTTTTGAAACAGGCTCTCACTAGGTTGCAGAGGGCCTCTCTAAGTAGCTGCGGCTGGCCACAAACTGGTGACCTTCCTGGCTCAGCCTCCCAAGTCCTGGGATTACAAGGTGCATCACCACGCCCAGCTGGAACCTTTTTCTTCTAATTGAGGGATCTCCTGTCTAATGAAGCAGAGTTCATTGCCCACTGTTGACGTTGAAAATATAGATATTCAACTGTAGTTTATTAAATCGCGGCCCCCAAAGATGTGCCGTTCCCCCTTGTATCACCGGGAACATGAGAAGAGGGCCTTATTGGGACAAGGGTCTTTGCAGATGTAATTGAGTTTAGGATCGCCAGATGAAATTATCCTGAATGATCGCAGTGGGCCCTAACTCCAAAGACAAGCCTCCGTGCAAGAGACACCCAGAGAACAGATGTGGAAGGACAGGGAAAGTCCACACGAAGAGATAGAGCCCTGCGTTAGGATGCCGGAAGCCCTCTAAACCTAGAAGAAGCAGGAACGATCCTTATCCAGAGACCCTGGAACACAGCCCTGCAGACGCCTTGATCTTGGGCTTCCGGCATCCTAAGGCAGGGATCTATCTCTTCGTGATAAGCCACCTGTTGTTTTAAGCCACCTGTCTGATTTTTTTTTACAGTAGCCACTAGAAAGAAATACACTACGTTTTGCCCTCTTCCCATGCAGCTATGGTACAGACACGTGGCTCAGCTCTACCAATCCTAGACTGGGCAGGCGGGAGGAAGCAGAAGCCACACCTCCCCCTTGTTTCCTCTGGGGAATTCACAGCCATCTGAGGGTACAGTTTTAGTGCCACCAAACAGTGTTCAGAACTGCCAGTGGTCAGGGGGCACACCGCTGTATCTGCACCAGAGGAAACAGCAGTATCACTTAGGCTTGGGGGTGGCTCCTGGCTGCACGGACCCCAAGAGTAATTGGCCAGCCAGAGATTCTACAAGCTGCCGTGTCTGTCGGTGCGTTTCTTTTCCTGGTAACATGAGCCAGCCTTGGTGTCTTGTCTTCTTCAGGAGTGGGTTGGTGTGAAGATCCGATCCTCTGCATGTCTTCCCAACCCCTGGCTCAGGGACATTGCATTCTTGCCTTCAAAACAGTCATGATGATGCCGGGCGTGGTGGCGCACGCTTGTGATCCCTGTGCTTGTGAGGCGGAGACAGGAGGATCGCGCAGGTTCGAAGCCAGCCTGTTTCCAAGACCCTGTTTCCAAATAAAAAAGTATAAAAAATAGGTCTGGGAGTGTAGCCTGAGGCAGAAGGGTTTCCAGGAACCCCAGTACCACACACACAAAAAAAAGTCATGATGGGTGTATTTTCTTTCTTTCCTCCTCTTCCCTCCTATCCTACTCCCCTCCTCCTCCTCCTCTTCTACTGGAGGCTGAACCCAGGATTTTTCTACCTCTGAGCTACACTCTCAGCCTGTTTTATTTTGAAACAAGGTCTCACTAAATTGCTCAGGCTGGCTTCCTCCTGCCTCAGCCTCCCAAGTATTGGGACTACAGGCGTGTGCCAACATGCCCGTGTGTGTGTGTGTGTGTGTATGGTACTGGGGATAGAACCCAGGGCGTTGCCCGTGCAAGACAAGCGCTTTACCACTGAGCCACATCCCAGCTGGGTGGGTGTGTTCTCACCACAGAAATTGGCAACTGCTCCAATCAGGACTTTGTGTTTTTGAAGAGCCGCTTTATCAGCATTCCACAGGTGGCTTGCAGCTGAAATCTGATCGACAGCGCCAGGACATCTCAGTGCATCCTCCAGTCTATCCAGCTGATAAGAAAGATTTTATAATCCTCTTTCTGCAGATGAGGAAACTAAGAGGTGGCACGATTGTTCAGTCATAAATCCACGCGGTAATAAATCAAAGAACTGAGTTTCTGATTCCACATCTTCCTCTAAATCAGAACGGGCTAATGACTCCTTTTCTTTCTGTCTCTCTCTCTCTTTTTTTTTTTTTTCGAAAGTGAAAATTTAGAGGCAGACTGCACACACACACACACACACACACACACACACACACACACACACCAACAGCTGAAAACCACCCGAGTTCTCACAATAGGCAAAAGTGGCTCTACCTGGCTCAAATCTCGCCTCCTGCAGAAAAACTGGCCCATCAGAGCTCAATATCAGAGGCACTTAGCCTGGAGTTCAGCCTCAATCGACTTTGCAGCTTAAACTCCCGGGATGGCCCCTTTCGTGGAGGAAAGAGACGGCCTTCTCGTTCGGAGGGGAAGAGGTCACAGGTGCACTCGGCACACTGGAAGTGGGCGGAGGGCCTCCCTGGGTGCACCCTGTGTAGGCTGCACCTGCAGGTTTCCCACTAACAACACACATACAAGGCCTGTGCCTCCTCTGGAAGCCGAGACTGACCATGCCCGCACAGCTGTCTGAGCACAGCTCTAGCTGAATCCCTCCCTCCTTCCTGTCTGCCAGCAAACTCACTCGCTCCTGGCCACTCAGCCTGGGAGCCAGGACCCTGCCGCCCTGGCATTGCTCTGGGGCCACTGCGTCCCGTCCTCGTCCGCCCCTTCCCCAGGACACGTGTGTATCTCCTCTTGTAGGGAACGCAACGTATTTCCTGGCTGCTGCCCAGAAGACAGGCAGTGTCCCAGGGACGGTGGCAAGTGCCGGGCCTGGCTCTCCCAGGCAGGGCTGGTATGAGGCGTCTGGGTGGAGTATCCTGAAGTCAGAGCTTCCCACGCACCAGCCTTGGGCGGCTGAGAAGCCGACTGCAGGGGGTCGGCAGCCACAGGCCCAATTCTTGCAATAACAGAGCCAATGAGCTGTTGATGAGCTGGGCCGATTTCCTGAGACCTACTCTGCGTTCTTCCTACCTGCAGATCCTTACATTATTGCTGGGTGTGCATTACAGCCCTTTTATTAGGAAGCCTACCCCAATTCTACCATTTGTAAACAGCAGGGTTGGAAATTTTTTTTTTTTGGGGGGGGGCCTGGGGATTGAACCCAGAGGCTTTCTATCTCTAAGTTACATCCTCCGCCCTATTTTATTTTGAAACAGGGACTTAATAAGTTGCTGAGGCTGGCCACAAACCTGTGATCCTCCTGTCTCAGCCTCCCAAGTACTGAGATTACGGGTGTGCGCCCTCATGCCTGACTAGGGTTGGAATTTGAATCCAAGGTTTTTTGACTCCCATGCTCGGGTACTACGTAGAGATAAGTGGTACAGTTTCATGTATACTCCAAATCTGAATGTATCCTATTTGGAAATCAAGGTTTTGAAGATGTAATCAGTTAAGATAAAGTTTTGAAAGGCAGGTGTTGGTGCACACGCCTATAATTCTGTACTTGGGAGGCTGAGACAGGAGTATCACAGGTTTGAGGCTAGCCTCAGCAACTTAGTGAGACCCTGTTTAAAAAAATAAAATGTAGGTCGGGTGTGGGGCGCACACTTATAATCCCAGCATTCGGGAGACTGGGACCGGAGGATAACAGTTCGAGGACAGCCTCAACTACTTAGTGAGGCTCTTTGTAACTCAGTGAATCCCTGTTTCAAAATAAAGAATAAAAAAAGGGACTGGGGATGTAGCTAAGAGGTAGACTGCTCCTGGGTTCCATCCCCAGTACCAAAATATAAAATAAAATGTAAAAAGGGCTGGGGTATGGCTCAGAGTTAGAATGCCCCTGGGTTCAATCCCCAGGAAAAAAAAATAGAACTGATAACTGGGTTAGGGTAGGCAGGCCCTGCTTCAATGTGGTGTCCTTTTTTTTTTTTTTTTTTTTTTTGGTGGTACTGGGGTTCCTGGAAGCCCTTCTACCTCCGGGCTACACTCCCAGACCTATTTTATATTTCTGAAACAGGGTCTCTTACGCCAGCACGGCTGGCTTTGAACCTGCGTGATCCTCCTGTCTCCACCTCCCAAGCGCGGGGATTACAAGCGTGCGCCACTACGCCCGGCATGATGTCCTTTTTAAAAAATTTTTATTTTAGCCGGGTGTGGTGGCACACGCTTGTAATCCCCGTGTTTGGGAGGCAGAGACAGGAGGATCGCACGCCAGCTGTGCTGGCTTAAGAGACACTGTTTCCAAATTAAAATATATAAAATAGGTCTGGGAGTGTAGCCTGGCAGTAGAAGGGCTTCCAGGAGCCCCAGTACCACACACACACAAAAATCTTAAATATTCTCAATACTGGGTTTTTCTGAACCTCCCTAGTAGGACTCTCAGAGGTTTCTCAGGAAGCCCAGGGATGGGGACTCCCTGCCAGAAATCTTGTCATTGCTCCACATGCAACACTCAGCTGGCAGGTCTGCAGTGGAGGGTGGGTTTCGAGATGTGCCGGACTTTCTTTGCTATGAGCAGCTTTCCATTGAGGAAACGATGGTGGTGATGGTGATGATGGTGATGGTGGTGATGGTGGTGATGGTGGTGGTGGTGATGGTGGTGGTGGTGATGGTGATGGTGGTGGTGATGGTGGTGGTGATGGTGGTAGTGAAGTGGTGGTGGTGATGATGATGGTGGTGGTGGTGATGGTGGTGGTGGTGATGGTGGTGATGGTGATGGTGGTGGTGGTGATGGTGGTGATGGTGATGGTGGTGGTAGTGAAGTGGTGGTGGTGATGGTGATGGTGATGGTGGTGATGGTGGTAGTGAAGTGGTGGTGGTGGTGATGGTGATGGTGGTGGTGGTGATGGTGGTGGTGGTGATGGTGGTGGTGATGGTGGTGATGGTGGTGATGGTAATGGTGGTGGTGGTGATGGTGGTGATGGTGGTAGTGAAGTGGTGGTGGTGATGGTGCTGGTGGTGATGGTGGTGGTGGTGGTGGTGATGGTGATGGTGGTGGTGGTGATGGTGATGGTGGTGATGGTGGTGATGATGGTGGTGGTGGTGGTGATGGTGGTGGTGGTGGTGGTGGTGATGGTGGTAGCGATGGTGGTGGTGGTGATGGTTGTGGTGGTGATGGTAGTGGTGATGGTGGTGATGGTGATGGTGGTGGTGATGGTGATGGTGGTAGTGATGGTAGTAGTGATGGTGATGGTGGTGGAGATGGTGGTGGTGGTGGTGGTGGTGATGGTGATGTTGATGGTGATGGTGGTGATCATGATGGTGGTGATGGTGATGGTGGTGGTGGTGATGGTGGTGGTGGTGATGGTGGTGGTGATGGTGGTGATGGTGGTGATGGTAATGGTGGTGGTGGTGATGGTGGTGATGGTGGTAGTGAAGTGGTGGTGGTGATGGTGCTGGTGGTGATGGTGGTGGTGGTGGTGGTGATGGTGATGGTGGTGGTGGTGATGGTGATGGTGGTGATGGTGGTGATGATGGTGGTGGTGGTGGTGATGGTGGTGGTGGTGGTGGTGGTGATGGTGGTAGCGATGGTGGTGGTGGTGATGGTTGTGGTGGTGATGGTAGTGGTGATGGTGGTGATGGTGATGGTGGTGGTGATGGTGATGGTGGTAGTGATGGTAGTAGTGATGGTGATGGTGGTGGAGATGGTGGTGGTGGTGGTGGTGGTGATGGTGATGTTGATGTTGATGGTGGTGATCATGATGGTGGTGATGGTGATGGTGGTGGTGGTGATGGTGGTGGTGGTGGTGGTGGTGATGGTGATGGTGGTGGTGGTGATGGTGATGTTGATGGTGATGGTGGTGGTGGTGGTGGTGGTGATGGTGATGGTGGTGGTGGTGATGGTGGTAGTGAAGTGGTGGTGGTGGTGATGGTGATGGTGGTGGTGATGGTGGTGGTGGTATGATGCTGGTGACGACAATGCTGCTGTCACTCCAACAGTCCCCACCTCTTGAGTGTGCGCCATACTCCATGCTCCACCTCAACCTAGACCTTGCAGGCTGACCTGCAGGAAGACTCTATCCTGTTTTGCAGACATGGAAACTATCGTAGCGCTCAGCTCCATCGTGACCACTAAGCTGCCTCTTCTTCCCTGACGCACCACTGCATCCTGACAGAGAAAGGTCTAGAATGCTTTACCATTAGCCTGCTTTTTGGGCCCAGAGGAGACAAACCTCTGGCCTGCGGATTTTTGCCCCAGGACATCAATAAGAGACTCAATTTACTTCTGCCCAGAAAGCAGCAGGATCTGTTTGTGCTGTGACGACCCCAGGTAAGCGGGACCCAGCGTGGGGCTGGGGTCTCCACGGCCCCTGGGGTCACCTTGGCAGACAGGCCGCAGCCTCCTTTTGACCCGTCAGCGTCAGCGGAGCTCCTCAAAGTCGCCCCAGTTTTCCTGTGTCTAAAAGAAGACTAATTACAGCTAAGCGGTTTGAAGTGGTGAAAAGCATCATTATTCCTGGCTTGAGGGGCTTGGCATCTGGGGCTTCCAGAAAAGAAAAGGAAACCCACACTGATTTCTAATGCAAATTGGGTTTGAAGAGAACAGCGGGGCTCACCGGGGTTCTGGGGTTCTGGGTCGCACACAGCAGAGGGCGCACCCCAGGGGGGCTGTTGCTGCCGGCAAGGAATTTCCTCCCATCAAGACAAAACCCAGAGAGGTCACTCCCCCTTCCAGACTCAGAACACCTCCAGGGTCTAGATGGCCGCTTCCTCTGCCCCTCCTCCCCTGCCACTCGTGCAGATACCCGTTGTTCACGCGGTCACACACGACAGGCTGTTACTCCTGACACCTCACAGACAAGTATACGCACACCACACACGCCCACACAGACGCACAAACCCCCGTGCCCTCACGCTGACCTACTCACAGTCATGTTGGCACACACTCACAGATGCACACACCGAGACACAGGTCCACACCCAGTGCGCTCACACACAGACACACCTTACACACACACAGTTCTCATGCACACCCAGGGCGGTGGGGCACCTCTGTAAGCTAAGTTTCTGAGCAGCTCACTAAGTCGCTGAGGACGGCCTCACACGTGTGATCCTCCTGTTTCAGCCTCCCAGGTACTGAGATCACGATCATTATTATATGTTGGTGCTGGGGACAGAAGCCAGGGCCTCACACATGCTCAGCATACATTCTGAGAGTGAGCTGTACTCCCAGCCCTCTTTCTTTCCCATTTTAAAAGAAACAAAGCTGAGCCGGGTATGGTGGCGCACGCTGGTAATCCCTGCGCTTGGGAGGCGGAGACAGTAGGATTGCACAGGTTCGAAGCCTCAGCTACTTAGTGAGACCCTGTTTCCAAATAAAATATAAAATCGGTCTGGGAATATAGACCAGAGATAGAAAAGTCCCTGGATTCCACCTCCAGTACCATCAAAAGAAAAGAAAAAAAAAGAAAAGAAAGAAAAACATTTCGCAGGCCATAGGCCTGTCCCTACCGTACTTACATTGGTCAGTCAGTCCTATGTACTTAAACAAATGGCTTACCTCCTCTTAGAAAATGAACTGTAGCCGGGCGTGGTGGCGCACGCTTGTAATCCCAGCATTCAGGAGGCTGAGACCTGGAGGATCGCGACTCGCGGACAACCTCAGCTACTTAGTGAGGCCCTCTGCAACATGGTGAGACCCCGTTTCAAAATAAAGAAAAATAAAATTGGGCAGGGGGAGTAGCTTGGAGGTCAAATGCCTCTGGGTTCCATCCCCAGACCTGCAAAAAAAAAAAAAAAAAAAAAAAAAAAAAGAGCTGTGCCAGGCGTGGTGGCACACGCTTGTAATCCAGTAGTTGGGGGGCTGAGACAGGAGGATTGCAGGTTGGTGGCCAGCCTCAGCTACTTAGGCCCTCAGCAACTTAGAGAGAACTTGTCTCAAAATAAAAAAAATAAAAATAAAAAGGGCTGAGGGGTGTAGCTCAGAGGTAGAGAATCCCTGAGTTCAATCCCTAGTAATGCAAAATAAATAAATAAATAAATGATTCACACTTGTAATCTCAATACTAAAGACGGGAGAATCACAGGTTTGCGGCCAACCTCAGCTACTTAGTGAGGCCTTGTTTCAAAATAAAAAATAAAAACAGGGGGTGTAGCTCAGAGGTAGAATGCCCCTGGGTTCAATCTCCAGTACCACAAAAAGAAAAAAAAAAAAAAAAAGAAGGAAGGGAGGAAGAAAAAGCCTCTATTTGTCCAATTCTACTTATAGGAACTATCCAGAAGAGGCAAGTCCACAGAGACGGAGTGGAGGCCCGTGGTTCCTTGGCCCGCGAGGGGCACTGGGAAGTGGTTTCTAAGCGTCTGGGGAGTATGAGGCTTCCACTGGGGTGATGAAATCACTTTGGAACCAAATAGGAATGGTGTTTGTACAACACTGGGAAAGTAGTTACTGCCGCTGAAGTGTATGCTCTCAAGCGTTAATTTTATGAACTTTGTCTTAATTTGAAAAAGCAAACAAACAAACAAACAAACCTAGCATGGGCTTCCTCCTCCAGCTCGGGGGACGCCCGGGGGAGGAGCCCTGGGCGCTGACGCCGGCCACCCGGGGCTGAGCGTGGCCCTGACAGCCGCTCCTTGGCTCAGAGCATCCGTTTCCTTGCCAACATTTCAAAACTTGAGATTTCCCATGCAACACAGCAACACACACACACACACACACACACACACACACACACACACACACACACTTTCCAGCGCCTCTGGAGAATTCAGAGGCACCAATTCCTCTGGTTGCTCCTTCTCTTCTGGATGTGGGAAATAGGCTCCTGCACCCTCTACATAAAGGAGCGCCTGTCTCCAGTTTGCCGCAGTCCCCACCCCGCCTTACCGTCCTACAGAGCATCTGTTTCTTTACCAAGCTCCCGCAGCGCTGGAGTCTGACACGGAACTTAAGCAAATAACTGAATTTCTCCAGGCCTCGTCGGTCAAATCAGAGGGGGGGACAACGGGGTCCTCGCTGGTCTTTCAGCCTGTGATTCCTGCTGCGGACTTGATTTCTCTGCCAGCACAAAACTGGGCCTGAATGTCCACTCGACGTGGAGAGCTGGGGATGGAGACTAGAACAGAACACTGAGGCTCAGCAACGCACCGTTCGTGCCCAAAGCTCCAGAGCAAAGCCAAGCAGGGCTTCCTCGCCGGCCCTGACCCTGACTCGGGGCAGGTCTGTCCCCCAGGGGCTGTGGCGGAGTGCTCCCCTGCACGGTGTGGACTGACCGGCCCTCCACGCGAGACCTCGCCCTATTTTATTTGAGGCTCTTATTCCCCCCCTCTGCCCTCCTCTGTAGCTGCCACTCGACGCCTGCGCCCACTTGCAGAGCATGTGTCCTTCCGGTCCACGGCACCATGTGTCAGGGGCAGCCGTTCTGTGTATGTTGACCTAGAGGAGGCGAAAATCTACAGGCATGCCGTTATGTGTGCATTTAACTTACACAGACTTTGCATAATGTGAGCAATAAACCCCGATTCGGCTGCGTTTATCCCTGGAGAAGCATCCACCAAAACCCATCACGGCCCCCTTTATAGGGCTATAGATTTAGAAGAAGAAGAAGAAGAAGAAAAAGCAGAAATAAAAAAAAAAAAACCAGCAGACAGCAGGTGGTTCAGTTGGAATTACAGAGGAATAATAACAAGTGTTTTGTTTTTTTTTTTAAGTATAAGTATGTCCCATGCGATAATTGAGATGGACTTATACTAAATATTTTTGGCTGGTTCTCTGCAATGTATGTATGTATTTGTGGCATTAGAGATTGGATTCAACCTCTAAGATATATACCCAGCCTTATTTTATTTTTTATTTTGAAAGAAGGTCTTACTAAGTTGCAGAGGGCCTCACTAATTTGTGGAAGATAGCCGCAAACCTGAGATCTGATTGCCTCAGTCTCCCAAGTACTGGGATTACAGTACTGGGTGCAATTTAAATATTACTGGGTATCTCTTTTTTTTGGTACTAGGGATTAAACTCAGGGGCATTCTAGCTCTGAGCTACGCTCCCAGCCCTTTGGTTCCTTCCTTCCTTCCTTCCTTCCTTCCTTCCTTCCTTCCTTCCTTCCTTCTCTTTCTTCGTTTCTTCCTTTCTTTCTTGCAGAACTAGGGACTGAACACCAGGAACATTCTACCTGGGAGCAACAACCCCAGCCTTATTTTTTTTTTAATTCTTTATTTTGAAACAGGGTCTCACGGAGTTGCAAAGAACCTCACTAAGTAGCTGAGGTTGTCCTTGAACCGCCATCCTCCAGTCTCAGCCTCCCAAATGCTGGAATTACAAGCGTCACCATGCCCAGCTTCCCAGCCCTATTTTTAGTTCTTAATTTTAAAGCATGGTCTCACTAAGTTGTGGAGGGCCTCACTAAGTAGCTAAAGCTGGCCAAGAACCTGCAATCCTCCTGTCTCAGCCCCCCAAGTACTGGGATGAATGTTCTCTACCACGCCTGGCTCCCTTTTTTTTTTTTTTTTTTTTTTGCGGGTCTGGGGGTGGAACCCAGGGGATTAGACCTCTGAGCTACACCCCCTGCCCTATTTTTTATCCTTTATTTTAAAACTGGGTCTCACTGAGTCGGAGAGGGCCTCACTAGGTAGCTGAGGCTGTCTGTGATCCTCCGGTCTCAGCCTCCCGAATGCTGGGATTACAAGCGTGCTCCACCACACCCGACCTCCCTTTTTATTTATTATTAGTTTTTTTTTTTTGTGTGTGTGTGGTACTGGACATAGAACCCAGGGGCATTCTACCTCTGAACTACACCCCCAGCCCTATTTTTTATTCCTTATTTTGAAACAGGGTTGCAAAGGGCCTCACTAAGTAGTAGCTGAGGCTGTCCGTGAACCGGGATCCTCCTATCCCAGCCTCCCAAATGCTGGAATTACAAGCGTGAGCCACCTCGCCCGGCTTATTATTTTAATTTTGCAGCAGAGTCTCAGTGGGTTGCTAAGAATCTCACTACACTGCTGAGGCTGGCCTTGAAACTGTGATCCTCCTGTCTCAGCCTCCCGAGTCCTGTGTTTGCAGGCGCGCCCCTCCCTGCCCGCAGTCATGTTCCCTGTACAGATGAGGAAAGCTGAGCCTTGTGCCCAGACAATAGCAGAGTCAGGAGCCCAAGCTGGGTCCATGTGGCGTCAAAGCCACCTTCTCTATCCCATGCCTCCGAGCTGTGGCGCACAGACGAGGCCCTTCTGTCGATTTTTCTCTGTCTGAGCTCCTGCTGCAGCTGTCTGCCCAGCCCTGGCAGTGAGCACGGTGCCTGGTCCACGGTGGGTGCTGGGCACGGTCTTGATGGATGGCAGAGCGTTCTTACACGGACAATCACCTGAGAACCGCTCACGACTCTTCCCTCTCCCACCTCGCGCCGAGACCAGCACCCGCAGGAAGCCCCCGGTGGCCCATAAATCACAGCCCAGGCTCCCCGGCCCGCCGCCAGCATCTGCCTCCCTCACCAGAGGACGCTCTCTGAAACCCGCTCGCTCCTAATCAGGACGGAAAGCAACACGGTCCCGATTTCCATATTATTAGAAAGAGGTGGTGCTCGCCATAAATGATTCAAGATGTGTCAATCAAAGGACAATGCCCTTGGCGCATGTATTGTTTTTATCTCTCAGATCTGGCTTGCTGGGTCCTATCTGGGGGGGGGGGGTTCTCGTACTCTCCTTCCCCCTTTGAAGTGCATCGATTAATATTTTATTCATTATAGAATTTAACAAAGGCTGCGTGGTAAAAAAAAAAAAAAAAAAAAAAAAAAAACAAATCCAGGTTAGTGTCTATATACCGCGGTGAGCAGCATGGTAAGCAAGGGATTGCAGCTGGTCCCAGGAAATTCGGGCTTTGCTAAGTCCGTGCACAGGAAGAGGGGAGCAGGGACCCAGCTGTGAACAGGGCACCCGCCCCCAGCCCCAGCCCCTCGGAGCTGACATTCCGGCTATGACGATCGGCATGTGCTGAGCAGAGACGACCCCGCTCACGCTCTCCTCTGGCTTTCTGTTTTAATCTGCCTTATTTATTTACTTATTTTTTCTTGGTTTGGGCAGGTGGCATAATCCAGGTGCGGTTGGTTGTGTGTGTCCCAAAGGCTCAGGTGCTGGAAACTGGCCTCCATGCGGCCGTGTTGAGGTGGGGAAGCCTTTAAGACGCAGGGTCTCTATCAGGTGCAGTGGCCCACACCTGTAATCCCAGGACTTGGGAGGCTGAGACAGGAGGGTGACAGGTTGGAGGCCAGCCTCGGCAATTTAGTGAGATTCTGTTTCAAAATAAAAATAAAATAAGGCTGGGGGTATAGCTCAGAGGTAGAGCACCCTGGGTTAAATCCCCAGTAAAACACATACACACACACGCACGCAAAAAAGAGGTGTGGTCTTATAGAAGATGGTTAGATCACTGGGCCTCTGCAGGGAATAATATGGTTGTCTTAAGACCCTGGCCAGTTCCAACGAGAGCAAGTTGTTATAAAATAATGCAAACCTGAAGCCGGCGTGGCGGCGCGCGCTCGTCATCCCGGCATTCGGGAGGCTGAGACTGGAGGATCGCGGTTCGCGGCCAGCCTCGGCTACTCAGTGAGGCCCTCCGCAACTCAGTGAGACCCGGTTTCAAAATAAAGAATAAAAGCCGGGCGTGGTGGCGCACGCTTGTCATCCCCGCGCTTGGGAGGCAGAGACAGGAGGATCGCGCAGGTTCGAAGCCAGCCGCGCGTGCTGGCTTAGGAGACCCTGTTTCCAAATAAAAATGTAAAAATAGGTCTGGGAGTGTAGCCCGGAGGTAGAAGGGCTTCCAGGAACCCCAGTACCACCGAAAGAAAGAAGAAAGAAAGAAAGAAAGAAAGAAAGAAAGAAAGAAAGAAAGAAGAAAGAAAGAAAGAAAGAAAGAAAGAAAGAAAGAAAGAAAGAAAGAAAGAAAGAAAGAAAGATAAGGGCAGGGGGTGTAGCTTGGAGGTAGAATGCCCCTGGGTTCCATCCTCAGTACTGCGGGGGGGGGGGGGGAGTTGCAGGAAATTGAGGCTGGGGTTTTAATCCAGACTGCTGCACTGCACATCATTTTCTGTTTTGTTTGTTGTTTGCAGTACTGGGGATGGAGCCCAAGGGCACTCTACCTCCAAGCTACACCTTCAGCCTTATTTTTTATTCTTTATTTTGAAACAGGGTCTCACCGAATTGCAGAGGGCCTCACTAAGTAGCCGAGGCTGTCCGCAAACCGCGATCCTCCTGTCTCAGCCTCCCGAGTGCTGGGATGACAAGCGCGCGCCACGCCGGCTTGGACTAGACAGTGTATAGCCTCAGCCCCGCAGGTGTCAGAGTGGTAGGGGACGGAGGCGAGAGAGTTGGAGGCGGTGAATCTCTCATGAAGGGTGATTCTCAGGGCCCGAGGCAGCCCTGCAGCAACCACAGAGGTAGGGCACCAGCTTTGGAGGGACAGGATGGGGAGCCGAGGTGGGGAGTCTCTCATGAAGGGTGATTCTCCCGCACCGGGTGCAGCCCAGCAGCGACCCTGCAGGTGCACCAGCTCTCTGGAGGCAGGCTCCGGGGATGTGGCTCCTGATTCGTCCTCACCACCGACCACAGTCCCTTCCTGACGTCTTCTCTCTGCCACAACTTGCCCGGCCGGGTTTCGTTGTTCTGAGCTGCTGATCCTGGATGGTGTGGGTCGCTCAGCTCTGCGGATCCACGATTTCTCGACCAGCCATGTCACCCGAAGCAATTAATCAGGGAGCCAGACAGAGCCGTGGGGTGGCTCTTCCACCGCCATCTCCAGCGGCTGTTTCCCTCTCTACCATTCTTCAAGTTTCCACACGTGCCCAGCCCCGGCTCCAGGCTGGGTGCACCAGAGAGGGTCAAGAAATTCTTGTCTAGTTTTACAGTCATGCGTCTCCCCTGGCAAATTGAACACTTCCTACGTCAAAAGAGATAAGAGCTACCTGAGATGTGTGGGGAGCCCTGAGCCCAGGGCCACCCACTCCTACCTCCCAGCACCCTGGGGACCCTGGAGCTAGCACCCAGGGAACCAAGTTCGAAAAGCCATTGACCATTTTCTTGATTGGCCAATTTACCTGTTTGTTGTTTTTTATTTTATTTTATTTTATTTTATTTTATTTTATTTTATTTTGCGGTACTGGGGATGGAACCCAAGGGCATTCTACCTGAGCCATACCTCCAGCGCCCCCTCTTTTTTTTTCCTGTGGTACTAGGGATGGACCCCAGGGGCATTCTACCTCTGAGCCCCAGCCCCAGCCCTATTTTTTATTCTTTATTTGGAAACAGGGTCTCACTGAGTTGCTGAGAGCCTCACTAAGGAGCTGAGGCTGGCCACGAACCGCGATCCTCCTGTCTCCGCCTCCTAAATCCTGGGATTACAAGTGTGCGCCACCACGCCTGGCTTTTCCCCCAGCCCTTTTAATTTTTTGCAACTCAGTGAGACCCTGTTCCAAATAGAGAATTAAAAAATAGGGCTGGGGGTGTAGCTTGGAGGTCGAATGCCCCTGGGTTCCATCCCCAGTACCACAAGAAAGAAAGAAAGAAAGAAAGAAAGAAAGAAAGAAAGAAAGAAAGAAAGAAAGAAGAAAGAAAGAGAGAAAAAAGGGGAAAAGGGCTGGTTTTATAGTTGGGAGGTAGAATGCCCCTGGACTCAATCTCCAGTACCACGAAAATAAATAAATAAATAAATAAATAAATAAATAAATAAATAAATAAATAAATGGTGAGCTTTGTGAATTGTGACGTCCTCCAATCTCCGCCTCCTTCCCAAACTGCGAGAGGCACTGGGCGGCAGCCACAGGAGGGAACAGATGGAATTCGAGTGCCACTTCCAGAGGACGGCCACCATGTCACTTGCCTGGCAGCTTGTCATTCATTGACCCGACTCAGAGCTCACCGCGTCCACTCCCCAGGGCATCTGTCAAAAACAATCACCGGCAATTCTTTAACATCCCGGCTGCCTGAGACAGTTTAACCAGTTGGGGCTAAAGGAGGCTGGCCGAGAAACTCGAGAGGAAAAACCCGGGGTCCGCACCATCCACCGGGGACTCTGGAAAGCTCTGCTCTGCCGGGCGCGGTGGCATTCCCCTGGAATCCTAGGGCTTGGGAGCCGAGACGGGAGCATTGCAAGTTCGAAGATAGCGTCAGCAGTGAAGCGAGCCTCTCAGCAACTTAGTGAGACCCTGTTTCAAAATATAAAATAAAAAGAGAGCCAGGCATGGTGGCGCACGCTGTCATCCCAGCATTAGGGAGGCTAAGAACGGAGGATCGTGGTTCGCGGACAGTCTCAGCTACTTAGTGAGGCCCTCTGCAACTCAGCGAGACCTGGTTTCAAAATAAAGAATAAAAAATGGGGCAGGGGGTGTAGCTTGGAGGTGATACGCCCCTGGGTTCCATCCCCAGACCCGCAATGAATAAATAAATAAATAAATAAGGGCCTGTGAAAGGGGTGTAGCTCAGAGGTAGAATGCTAATAGGTTCTACCCAGTACAAAAAAAATTGTTTTGGGTACTGGGGATGGAACCGAGGGGCATTCTACCTCTGAGCTACAAACCCAGCCCTATTTTTTACTCTTTATTTTGAAACAGGGTCTCACTGCATTGCAAAGGGCCTCGCTAAGTAGTAGCTGAGGTTGTCCTCGAACCGTGATCCTCCTGTCTCAGCCTCCCGAATGCTTCAAAAATAAATATTTACAAAATATAAAGGGCTTGGAATATAGCTCAATGGTAGAATGCTCCTGGATTTAGTACTTGGTACCAAAAAAGAAAAAACAATAGCTTTGTATATACCTAAAAATGTAGAAAACAGTCAGATATGCAGGACTGTGCCCAGGAAATACTCGCGAAGCTCCTAGACCCTCCTCTGGATGACCATGCGGATGTGCACAGAGGTAAAGGCCAGGGCAGGCAGACGCGGCCTGCAGAGGGGCAGGAAGGATCCCAACACACACAGAGCCTTGGGGAAGGGGAGCTGAGGCCCAGTAAATAGAGCACTGCTAAGCTACTCAGGCAGGAACTGCAGGGCCAGACACAACGCAAGAATACAGACCCCACAGAATTAGTCCAGGAAATGGCACCAAACCAGAAAACAGCCACAGCAGAAGCCCTGGGGAGGTGGAGAATCTGACCTCTGGGGTTGCCATAATACAATACAAAACAATCCCTGTAGCTGCCATATTTGATTATTAAAAACTTTCAGTGTTAGCTGGGTGTGGTGGCAGACACCTGCAGCTGAGGAAAAGACCAAAAGTGGATAAATGGTGGAATTAAAAATTCAAGTACAGCCAGGCATGGTGGCGCACCATTTTAATCCCAGCATTTAGAAGGCAGAGACAGGAGGATCGCGGCTGGAGGACAGCCTCAGCTACTTAGTGAGGCCCTTTGCAACTCAGTGAGACCTGTTTCCAAATAAAGAATAAAAAATAGGGTTGGAGGTGTGGCTCGGAGGTAGAATGTCCCTCAGTTCCATCCCTAGTAGCACAAAAATAAATAAATAAATAAATAAATAAATAAATAAATAAATAAAATAGGGCTGGGGTGTAGATGAAATTTAGAATGCTCCTGGGTTTAATCCCCAATGCCACAAAAAAGAAAATCACAAAAAAAAGTATCTTTTTTTTTTTTTTGCGGTACAGGGGATGGAAGCCAGGGGCATGCTACCTCCAAGCTACATCCCCAGCAGTATTTTTATTCTTTATTTTGAAAAAGGGTTGTTAGGTTTTTTAGGCTCAATAAAAATGCAAGAGAGACCGGTGTGCCAAAAAGAATTTTAATGCGGTCTTCTCTCGGGGATAGGGGCTGGCCCACTCCTGGAGACCTCCGAGCTCCACCAACGCTGGAAAGGAAATGCCATTCCCTTTAAGGTTTACATCTTGTGGGTGGGGCTACACGTGGAAACTCTGCCCCTCTCGCAACATAGCCTGCCTTGAGATATCGCCCAGCAGAGTCTCCTCCTTTTCTAAGGTCCTGCCCCTGCAGGGAGGGACCCAACCTGTCATCCCGGCCTTTTGGTGGTAATGGGCAGAGACTCGAATCTTAAACTACTTCCTGCTGTCAAGGGGCGTCGTAAAGGGGGTCCCTCGGCTGGGAGAGGTCGGGTCCTCCAGAAGTGGGCAGGTGGGAGTATGGCTGAAGTGTGAGTCGGAGGTTACCCTGGACAGCTTGGTGATGTGTGCTCGAGGAGACTTTAGCAGATGAGGAGTTATGAAAGTATGGCATCTGAAGAGGGAGAGCACCATAGTATGTGAACAAGTGGATCTGCTAAAATAAAACATCAAAGAGTTATCTTGAAAACCCAGGGGAGGATGATCCAGGCTAGTTGTTGAGCAACCTGGGCATCGAGGTCCTCCCAAGTGAGGGCAAAATGGGGGTACGACTCAAGATACAGAGAAATTATATAAAACACGTTCTTTAAGTCGAGAACTCAAAATTGGGTGGTATTGGGGGGAATCTGAGATAAGAGGGTATAGGGATTAGGGACAACTGGGTGGATTGGGATCACCGCATCATTATAGGTCCCATTAGGCTTTTTAACTGAGAGAATTGGGGTGTTGTAAGGGGGATTAGTAGGGATAAGCAGTCCCTGGGCCCGGAGACGAGAAATAATGGGTTTAAGCCCACGTCGGTGAAGGAGAGATATGGGAAACTGGGAGCAGGCAGGGAAAATAGTGGGGTCACGTAGGACAATCCGGACTGGGGTGTGACGTGTTGCCACAACTGGGGTGCTGGTATCCCATACTGTAGGGTCAACCAAATCTATTTGAAGGGGAGGTTTGGCTTCCCGGTCCTCAACTGCAGCTGCAGCCATTAAAATTATATTAGAGGAAACAGAAACCGTGGGGAAATTAAATGAGAGTTCAGCCCCAATTTTGGTAAAAAGTCTCTGCTTAAAAGGGGGGTAGAACATGAAGGGATAATCAGGAATGGATGTTTAACCATACAGGTCTCTAAATGGCATAAAAAGGGGGCCTGTAGTACGTGGGCAAGAGAGCATGCCGTCAATCCCCTGAACCTTGATTTGGGAAAGGAAACTAGGTCCTGAGAAGGAAGGGAGGACAGAGTAGGTACCTGCTGTATCGATCAAGACGGAGATTGGCTTACCTGCTACCTGGAGAGTTACCCTGGGCTCAGCTTGAAGGCATAGTATCATGTGATTTTTCTTTTTTATTCCTTCACCCCTGTCATTATAATCCCAGTGGGGATCCTCAGAAGGAACTACAGCTGTTCCGGTAGGGAGCTGTGGGTTGGTTAGGTGAGCCTGATCGGCCCATTCCCTGGCAGCCTTAAGAATATGATCTCGTTCATCTGCAGTTAAAGAGGAGGTTAAAATGACATGAAGATCCCGCCAAGTTAAAGCATATGCTTGTACAATATGTTGGAATTCCTTAATAAAACCAGAGGAATTGTCAGAAAAAGGACCCAGTCTCTTTTGAAGTTGAGCAAGGTCAGGAAGGGAAAAAGGAACATGAACCCGGACCATGCCTTCTGCACCAGCCACACCTTCTGCACCAGTCACCTCATGAAGCGGGGCCAAGATAGAAGGTGGGGGGGGGGGTGGTCTCTGGAACTGGTAGGGTGACCTATGGGGATAGGCAAGGGGGAGGTAAGGTCCCTTAAAGCAGAAAGGCGGGGAAGAAATTAGTGGGTTAGAATGGGAGGCTGCTCCAGAATAAGATGACAATCGTGGTTGTAAGGAGAGGTCTTGTGGGTCAGGGTCATCAGGAAATGGGGCCTGTAACTCGGCCGGGTCAGACTCTGGCATCCACGTGTCATCACAGAATGGGGACCTTGAGTTAGCAGAATAGCAGGCCTGTGACCCAGAAAGGCCACCATGTGGTTCCTGTGAGTTGCCACGTGGTGACCAAGATGGCAGCTGCAGCTGGCCAGCCAGCATGACTCGAGCAGTTGAGTCAGGAGGGGTGGAAAGGGAAAGCCAGGAACGCATGCACAGAAAAGCCTGTGCGTACAGAAACTCTGACCATTTACCTGCCCATTTGCAAAAGTTACTGAGGTCAGTCAACATTTTAAGATCTAACGTACCAATCTGAGGCCACCAAGAACCATTACCCAACTCATAAGTGGGCCAGACTTTTGTGCAGAAAAATATGAGCCGCTCGGGGCACAGTTCCCCGGATAAACCTAGAGTCTGGAGATTAACCAGAACACGGCCTAGTGCGGATTGGGAGTCTATTTTAGATGACTGGCTTCCTCTCATGACTGGTCAGCAGGTGAGGACAAAAACAGGAATTTGGTGTCCCAAGATCCTGCCTAACGTCCAGAAACATCGTGGTTGTGTTAGAGAAGGAAGTCTCCATTCCTTTTAAAGAACCTGGCTACCCTCGGAGAACTTGGTAACCAAATATTTGGTTTTTTTACCAGCCATGAGCCCAAGTCTGGAAGAGGCTAAAAGCCAGAACGCACTTGTCCAAGGAAGGGGACGCTTACCAGTGCAGTGTTATCAGCCAGTGCTGACTGCAACCAAAGCGCTGAGAGGCTGCAGAGCCAGGAGGGCACGCTGTGGAGCTGTTGGGTGGAATCAGGGCTGGATGAGTTTTAAGATGGCCTTCGGGGCTTGGCAGGGCAGTGAGATGGCCTCCGGCTCTGAGCGTGTGTTGGGTGTGTCGGGGGTAAGTTGGCCGCCAGCTCTCAGCAGGGCTTGGGTCTGGGAAAATGGCCACTGGCTCTCCTGGAGAGCGCGGGGCTGGGGGCTCAGGAAGAAAGTTTACAGTCTGGGCAGGCAGGGGGCAGTGGTGGCGGCGGTCCTGAAGCAGAGGTGGTCCTGGAGCAGCGGGCGGGGTGGGAGCGGTCCCAGCGGTCCAAGCACCCTGGCGGATCCAGGAGGAGTTTTCTGCCAGGCCTGCTCAGAGCAAGAAACTTTTTGTCGCAGCGGCAGCAAGAAATTAAAAAAAATTTTTTAAATTCAATTTAAACAAAATAAAGTAATGTCCCGGGTTTCGGCACCAGATTTTAGGTTTTTAGGCACAGAAAGAGGGGGTGTGCCAAAAAGAATTTTAATGTGCTCTTCTCTTGGGTATAGGAGCTGGACCGCTCCTGGAGACCTCCAGCTCCTACGTCGCTGGAAAGGAAATGCCCTTCCTTTTAAGGTTTAGGTCTTGTGGGTGGGGCTACGCCTGGAAACTCCGCCTCTCTCGCGATATCGCCCAGCAGAGCCTCCTCATTTTCTATGGTCCCGCCCCTGTGGGGAGGGGCCCAACCTGTCAAGGGTCTCACTGAGTTGCGGAGGGCCTCACTGAGTAGCTGAGGCTGTCTGTGAACCGATCCTCCTGTCTCAGCCTCCCAGATGCAGGGATGACAAGCGTGCGCCCCCACGCCCGGCTGAGTATCCACTACTAATGGAGACATGAGAATTCTCAACAAAATCTTAGCAATAAAATGCAGCAACATATTAAAAGGATTGCATACCATGGCCAAATGGATTTATCTCAGGAAACAAGATTGGCTTAACATAGAGAAAGAGCCTATGAAGGAATTTGTCACATCAATAGATTATAGGGAAAAAACTACAGGATCATTTCAATACTTGTAGAAAAGATCATTTGGTAAAAATCCAACGTCAATTCAGGAATGGAAAAAAAACAACTCCAAGAGTAGGAATAGAAGGAACTTTCTCAATCTGATAAAGAATATCTACGAAAAACTCCTAACAGGGCGGGGGTGTAGCCCAGTGGTAGAGGGCTTGTTTGGGTTTTTATTATTATTTGTGTGCGTGTGGTACTGGGGGTGGAACCCAGGGATTTTCTTCCTTCGGGCTATCTCAGACCTATTTTATACTTTATTTGGAAACAGGGTCTCACTAAGTTGCTGAGAGCCTCACTAAGTAGCTGAGGCTGGCTTGGAACCCGCGCGATCCTCCTGTCTCAGCCTCCCAAGCGCGGGGATTACAAGCGTGCGCCACCACGCCCGGCTTGTGTTTATTATTCTTATTCTTATTTTGGTACTGGGCACTAAACCCAAAGAACTTCTATCTCCGAGATACGCTCCCAGCCCTTTTTAATTTTTTTATTTTGAAACAGGATCTCCCTAAGTTGCCCAGGCTGGCCTCGAATCTGTAGCCCGCCTGTCTCAGCCTCCCACACACCGGGATGACCGGCGTGCACCAGCAGGATTTTTATCCTTGCTACTTCAGTTAAAACCGCTTTATGGGAGTTCCTAGTTAGGGCAATTGGGCAAGAAAAAGACATACAAGATAGATAGGAAAGGAAGATGTGAAACTATTCCAGTTTATAAATGTCATTATCTTGTAGAAAATCCTAAGAGATTCACACAAAGGAGGGACAACTGTTCGTTCTGAGAAATGAGCTCGGCAAGATCGCAGGATAAAAGCTCAACACACAAAACCAGGGCGTTTCTATACACAGCCGTAAACAAGCACAAAGCAAAAGTAAGAAAACAATTTCACCCCACAAGCCTATAATCCCAGTGCCTGGGAGGGGGAGGCAGGAGGACCGCAGGTTCGAGGCCAGCCTCGGCAACGTAGCAAAACTCTCAGCAATCTAGTGAGACCTTCTTTCAGAACAAAAAAATAAGCAGGGCCGGGTGCGGTGGCGCACGCTTGTCATCCCAGCATTCGGGAGGCTGAGCCAGGAGGATCAAGGTTCGCAGCCAGCCTCGGCTACTTAGTGAGGCCCTCTGCAACTCAGTGAGACCCTGTTTCAAAATAAAGAATAAGAGCCGGGCGTGGTGGCGCACGCTTGTAATCTCAGGGGTCGCACAGGTTCGAAGCCAGCCTCGGCTACTTAGTGAGGCGCTCAGCAACTTAGTGAGACCCTGTTTTCAGATAAAGTATAAAATAGGTCTGAAAGTGTAGACTGGAGGTAGAAAGCCTCTGGGTTCCACCCCTAGTACCACCAAGAAAGAAAGAAAGAAAGAAAGAAAGAAAGAAAGAAAGAAAGAAAGAAAGAAAGAAAGAAGGAGGGAGGGAGGGAGGGAGGGAGGGAGGGAGGGAGGGAGGAAGGAAGGAAGGAAGGAAGGAAGGAAGGAAGGAAGGAAGGAAGGAAAAGTAGGGCCAGGGGTGCAGCTCGGAGGTAGAATGCCCCTGGGTTCCATTCCCCATACTGCAAAAAATAAAAAATAAAAATGATGGGGGTATATCTCAGAGATAGAAAGCCCCTGGGTTCAATTCCCAGCACCAAAGAAAAAAGACAGAGGGAGGAGAAGGCAGAGGGGGAGGGAGAGGGGGAGGGCGCAATATTACCCAGAATGCAACTTCCTACAAAGCTACAGCCATCACGACAGAGGGCCCCGGCCCGGGGTCGATGACGTGGGGGTCAACAGAACAGCCGAGGGTTCGGGGGGAGCCCTGACATTTGTGGCCAATTAATCTCCAACAAGGGCCCCGAGTCCAGCCACAGACGGGGCTGGGACAGCTCGATGTCCACATGGAGAAAAATGAAGTTAGACCCCCCTATCGCACTCAGTCCACAGAAATTAACTCAAAATGGACCGAGGTCCCAGGGCTAGAATTATACAACTCTTAGAGCAAAACAGGCATAAATCTTCATGACCGTGGCTTAGGCAATGTTTTCTGAGAAATGACGCCCAAAGCACAAGCAATAAAAGAAAAAAAAAGATAAATTGGACTTAATACAAACTAAAACCTTTTACTCATTCGCCCACAGAATGGGAGAAAAGATTTGCAAATAATAACCTGATAAAAGACTTGTATCCAGCACACATATATTCGTATTTTGGGAGGTGGCGGGGATGGAATCAGGGGCATTGTACCTCTGAGCTACACGCCCAGCCCTTTATATTTTTTTATTTGTAACAGAGTCTCCCTGTGTTGCTGAGGTTTGTGCTAAATTGCTGAGGCTGGCCTTGAATCTGCAAGCCTCTTATCTCAGCCTCCTAAGTACTGGGATTGCAGGCATGTGTCACCATATCTAACTTATAACAAATTTTAAAAATGTGAATATCCGTGTGTGTGTGTGTGTGTGTGTGTGTGTGTGTGTGTGTGTGTTTTACTGGGGATTGAACTTAGAGGCATTCCACCTCTGAGCTACACCCCCAGTCCTATTTTATTTATTTATTTATTTACTTACTTACTTACTTATTAATTAATTAATTAATTTATTGAGGTACTAGGGATGGAACCCAGGGGCATTGTACTTCCAAGCTACACCCCCAGCCCTCTTTTTTAGACTTTTCATTTCTTTCTTTCCTTTTTTTTTCCCCCTCCAGTATCTGGGATGGGACCCAGGGGCATTGTACCTCTGAGTAACACCCTCAGCCCTATTTTTTAATATTTTTATTTTTTGAAACCGGGTCTCACTGAGTTATGAAGGGCCTCGCTAAGTAGCTGAGGCTGTGCACGAACCACGATCCTCTGGTCTCAGCTTCCTGAATGCTGGGATTACAAGCATGCGCCACCAAGCCCGGCTCAGTCCTATTTTATTTTGAAACAGGTCTCCTAGGATGTCGAGGGTCTCAGTAAATGGCCGAGGCTGTCCTCGAACCTGTGATCCATGCTCCTGTCCCAGTCATCCAAGTACTGGGATGATAAGGTGCACCACCACGGCCTTCTCAACCACACGTCCTTCTAAAAGAAGGGGAGGGACACATCCGGAAGGCCTCATGGAGACGCGAATGGGGAGAGAGTGCTGTGGTCACCAGCCGAGGGCCGCCTGGAGCCCAGAGCTGGCAGAGGGAAGGCGCGTCTCCCGCGAAGCCTACACCTGGGTGTCACACTATGTCCTCCCAAACTGGGAAAGCAAATATTTTTTGTTTCCAGCTCCAAGGTGCTGGCAGTTTGTTTCAGTAGCCCCAGAACCAAGCTTGCTGCCTCTTGGTTTTTTCCTGTTCGCCCGGCGCCTTCCCTCTGCCGGGCACCACGCGGCCCAGGCTCAGCCCCATCCGCTGGGCTGCCTCCTGGAAGGTCCTCCCCGCACACAGTCCCCGGTCCAACTGGACCCAGGCAGCACAGTCCTGCTCGCAGCTGCCAGGAGCAGGAATCAGCCGGCAAAAATAAAGTGATACACTGCCGGGCATGATGGCGCACGCTTGTAATCCCCGCGCTTGGGAGGCTGAGACAGGAGGATCGCACAGGCTCGGAGCCAGCCTCAGCTACTTAGTGAGGCTCTCAGCAACTCAGTGAGACCCTGTTTCCAAATAAAATATAAAATAGGTCTGGGGGTATAGCCCGGAGGTAGAAAGCCCCTGGGTTCCGCCTCCAGTACCATAAATAAATAAATAAATAAATAAATAAATAAATAAATAAATAAAGCGATACACCAAAGAAATAGATGAAAGCCGGGCATGGTGGCGCACACCTGTAATTCCAGGACCTGGGAGGCCGAGACAGGAGGATCGCAGGCTCCAGGCCAGCCTCAGCAGCTTACTGAGGCCGTTTCAGACTGAGAAAAATAAATTAGGGCTGGGGGTGTAGCTCAGAGGTAGAATGCTCCTGGGTTCCATCCCCAGTAATAGGAAGGCAGGAAGGCAGGAAAGAAGGAAAGAAGGAAAAAGGGGAGAGAAAATGAGAAAGGCACCAGGGCGCTCAGACGTGGTAGGTACCATCTCACTTAATCTTCGCAACAGAGCTGCTATTACTTGTCTTCAAATGAGGACCCTGCTGCTCAGAGACCTTCCATAACCTGTCCACGCTCCTGGAGCTGGCCGTGCTGGGGTTCGAACCCGCGTCTGATTGTTTCCACACTTGCTGGGTCAAGTCCTGGCTGAGCCACTAACTCCTTGCGACTGGACTTGAGCCTCAGCCCCCGGCCTCCTCTTCCGCATGGGTAAGCGCTGGCCAAGGGGATTCGATGGGGCCCCGCGCTCAGCACTCCCCCGGCACACACTAGGTTCTTAATAAATGTGAGCACATCCCAGTTCCAAGTGCGTGGCTGTAGTGTAGCACTCCACGGGGAGAAGGCTTCTTTTGGTTGGTTGACTTGTCTTAACAATTGCTCCTTTCTGCTTTATCTCGAGCCAGTCTTCTCTCTCGGGCTTAGCGTGCCCGGGGGGGGGGGGCGTCCTCTGCGCGCCCTGCGGTCAGGCTGTGGTACCTTCTGGGCCCGTCGGCAGGGCAGGCCCGCGAGGTCTCCGGCTGCGGCCCGCGAGGGGTCTCCGCGACACCTGCCATTTGCAGCAGGCCGCTTTCCTGGGAAAGCGGCATCTCCGGGCTCCAAGGCTCCATCCCAGGAAAAACGCCTTCTTCTCCGGCTTATTTGCTCAGGGTTTAAAAGGTATTTCTGAGCTTTGGCTAAGAGGAAATCTAGCTTTTGAGCAAATCCTTGTGCTCTGGTTTTCTGTAAACACCCGCGCGCAGCGTGCGCAGCTCAGAGCCCGCTCTGCGTGGCCTGGCCGGGATGTTACGGCCAGCTGGGATGGAGAGAGGTCAGGGTGATATTTGTACGGCGATGACCGGCTTGACGGGCGAGCTCTCGGTGGGACTGCTGGGGACGTGCAGGGAAAAGGAGGGGGCAGTTGGGGCAACCATCGACCAAGGACCAGGCCTGGTGGCCTAAGACCTTCCTCCCATCCTGCCCTAGGAGGAGGAATTCCTTCAGTCGCTTCCGCCAGTGTCTACGGAGAGCCAGGTGGGATGGCGCACACCTGTAATCCCAGTACTTGAGAGGCTGAGACAGGAGGATTATACAGTCGAGGCCAGCCTCAGCAACTTAGTGAGGCTTTTAGCAACTTAGCAAAACCCTGCTTCGAAATTAAAAAAATAAAAGGGATGGAGACATAGCTCAGAAGTAGAATGCCCCTGGGTTCCATACCCAGTATCACACGCGCACACACACACACACACACACACACACACTTACTGAGGTCCTACTGTGCGCCTTCCTTGACCTGCTCTACCTTGACGTAGGCGAGGCTTTTGCAGAGGTAAGCCCTTTCCCAGGGAAACCCTTGATGAGAATATCATTACGTCAAAGAACACATCTTAAAACAATCATATGAGTAAAGAGACTCCGCCGCAGAAACAGTATGTTTGCCGGCATCATCATGGCCCACGCCTGCAATCCCAGTACTTGGGAGGCTGAGACAGGAGGGTCGCAGGTTCAAGGCCAGCCTCAGCAACTTATCGAGACCCTCGGCCACTTAGGGAGACCTTGCTTCAAAATAAGAATTAAAAGGGACTGGAGATACAGCTCAGAGATAGAATGCCCCGGGGTCCAATCCCCAGTACAAAAAAAAAAATTTTTTTTTTCAGTTGAGGCCCACATCACAGCGTGTACAGCTGAGCTGGACGGAGAGCAAGCCCTGGGCTCCACGCCAGCATTCAGGAGCCGGGAGCTTCCGCCGAGTCTCACCGCCTACAGCGTCTTGGCCTCCTGGGGCCCTCCTCTGCCTCCGGCCCACACACAGACTCACAGGATTTTTATTTATTTATTTATTTGTTTGTTTGTTTATTTGTTTGCAGTACCGGGGACTGAACCCAGGGGCATTCAATCTCCAAGTGATACCCCCAGCCCTATTTTTTATTCTTTATTTTGAAACAGGGTCTCACTGAGTTGCAGAGGGCCTCACCATGTAGCTGAGGCTGTCCGCGAACCGCGATCCTCCTGTCTCAGCCTCCCGAGCGCTGGGATGACAAGCGTGCGCCACCACGCCCGGCTTCACAGGACGCTTAAGGGCTCATCCCGGACTTGACTCCTACACCCCCGCCCCCCGCCCGGGCCGCGCCAGTCGCTGGGGTCTCTGCGTGTGTCTCCGAGAACCGGAACACAGAGCTGGGCGGAGGCCCAGGGAGGCCAGGAAAGCAGCTCGGTTTCGCGGAGTTAGCACGTGGCTGGGCCAGGACTTGACCCCAGCAAACCTGGGATGAACCAGATGGAGTGGAAGCGGAGCTCAGCGTTACCGAACTCCTCTGACGCATCAATTTCATCATCTGAAGACAAAATAAAATAAAAGCAACAGTAGCCACGTTGTGGAGATTAAATGAGGGTGAAAACCTCAAAACTCAAAATACCTCGATGTCCGCCTTCTCACATTTCTTTTGTGCGCCGTTTTGTGTCTGCTGCGTGACTGGCTGCTCCCGGCCGTTGGAAGCGGCACTCTGCCTTCTCTCTGTCACGGGATCTGTGGCCTGGGACCCTGTGTGCACTCCAGAAGGAGTGTCCCTCCGGCTGTGGAGGCACACGCCTAAAATCCCAGGACCCGGGAGGCTGAGACAGGAGGATCCCATGTTTGAGGCCAGACTCAGCAAAGTAGCGCGAGGCCCTCAGCAACTTAGGCAGACCCTGTTTCCAAATAAAAAATAAAATAGGTCTGAGAGTATGCCTCAGAGATAGCATGCTCCTGTTTTCAATCCCAGGACCATTAAAAAAAAAAAAAAAAAAAAAAAAAAAAGTGTGCTAGGCGTGGTGGCGCAAGCTTGTAATCCCAGCACTGAAAAATAGGGCTGAGGGTGTAGCTTCCCTGGGTTCCATCCCCAGTACTGCAAAAAAAAAAAAAAAAAAAAAAAAAAAAAAGTGAAGCCGGGCGTGGTGGTGCACACTTATAATCCCAGTACTTGGGAGGCTGAGACAGGAGGATCGCACAGGCTCGGAGCCAGCCTCAGCAACTGAGTGAGGCCCTGTTTCCAAATAATGTATAAAATAGGACTGGGAGTATAGCCTGGAGGTAGAAAAGCCCCTGGGTTCCACCCCCAGTACAAGAAAGAAAGAAAGAAAGAAAGAAAGAAAGAAAGAAAGAAAAAACAAGGCTGGAAGTGTAGCTCAGAGGTCGATTGCCCCCGGGTTTCATCCTCAGTACTGCAAAAAAAATTGTTCTTATAAATATTTTATTTAAAATACTTAAAATATTTTATTTTGTAGTATTGGCAGTTGCTGGCGCGCGGCTAACAAGATCAGGGCATCTGTGTCCTGTGAGCCGGGCCCTCTGATCCCAGCAAAGACACGGCGCCGTCATCTCAGCCAGATGCGGCCTCCCTCCTCCCTGGGCAGGTGCCCGTCTGCACACCCTTGGCTTCTCAACCAGGGAGCGGAGATGCCAACCGCAGGATCCGCGCTCCGGGCGCTTCTTGTGGGGAGGGCGCCGGCGGCGGCTCCGAGGCCAGCACCTGCCGGGCAGCGACCGCGGGCGGCCTCGGGCCCTTCCGGCGGCCACTCGGGAGCCAGGTCATCCTGACCTCCCTGCGCTCCAGACTCCGACTCAAAACCCAGATACCCATCGTCCCTTCCCCATGGAGCAGCCCAGGATGAAAGGCGATCGATAAAGTAGGTGGAAGGCTAGCAGGCAGCCGAGTGTCGCGCTGCACGCCCGCAATCCCAGTCGGTACGGGAGGCTGAAACAGGAGGATCGCAGGTTCAAGACCAGCCCGGGCAACTTAGCGAGAGCTTGTTTCAAAATGAAAGAAAGAAGGAAGGAAGGAAGGAAGGAAGGAAGGAGAAAGAAAAAAGACAAGAGGAGAAAGAAAGAGAAGAAAGGAAGAGAAGAAGGAAAGAAGAAAGAAAAGAAAGAGGAAAGAAAGAAAAGGAAGAAAGAAAGAGAATAAAGGAAAGGAAGGAAGGAAGGAAGAAAGAAAGAAGACAAGGGGAGAAAGAAAGAAGAAAGGAAGAAAGAGAAGAAGAAAAGAAGAAAGGAAAGAAAGAAAGAGAAAGGAAAGAAAGAAAAGGAAAGGAAGAAAGAAAGAGAATAAAGGAAAGGAAGGAAGGAAGAAAGAAGGAAAGAAAGAAGGAAAGGGCCAGCTGGAGGTATAGCTCAGAGGAAGAATGTCCCTGGGTTCAACCCCCAGCACCAAAAGTAAAAAAAAAGGGGTTAGTTAACTAAATGCAGCCTGGCGCCTAAGCGCTCCGTCAGAATCAGCTGCCATTCTCCTAAAGCCCCTCACTCAGCCCTCACGTCTCCTCCCGAGACAGAAGACAGTGGGCAGGGCTGCCCACGTGTGGACGCTGAGAGCCGGTGGCGTGTTCTGAGAAAGAAGGAATGAACTCGGCGCGGAATGAATGAATCACGCAGGGCGGGAGTCCTCCGAGGCGACGGGGGCGCAGCCTCTGTTTCTCGGAGCGATGGTGAAATCTGCCAAAATAAATTAACTTTCCCACATCAATGACTCATCTGGCAGGAATAAGCGCCGCGCACACAGGATAGGGATGGGGAGGGAGGGGGAGAGGCGTCTCGTAATGACTCAGTGCTCTCTCCCCCTCCCTCCCCCCTTTCTTTTTAACAAAAAAAGAAAAGAAGGAAGAAAGAGAGAGAGAGAAAGAGAGAAAGAAAGAAAGAAAGAAAGAAAGAAAGAAAGAAATTTAGCTCTGATGTCACACATATAACCCGTTGAAGTGGGAGATGTGGGGGCTCCTAGCGCGTAAGTGGCTCAGGAAATCAGAAACATCAAAAGGAGCTCAGAGGGAGGCTGGGACAGGATGATCGCAGGTTCGAGGCCAGCCTCAGCAAATTTAGTGAGGTCCTCAGCAACTTAGTGAGACCTTGATTAGAAAGAAGAAATAAAAGGGGCCGGGGGTGTAACCTGCAGGGGAGAAGGCCCCTGAGTTCAATCCATAGTACCAAGAAAAAAAAAAGAGAAAAGAGAAGGAAAAAGAAAAGAACTAGCTGGGCCTGGTGGTACACACCTGTAATCCCAGTACTCAGGAGGCTGAGACGGGAGGATCGCAGGTTCAAGGTCAGCCTCAGCTATTGAGCACGACCCCGTCTCAAAATTTAAAAGCAGGGCTGAGGGTGTCGCTCCGAGGCAGACGGCTCCTGGGTTCCATCCCAGAGCCTAGAGGTGGCATCGTCGGCCCCTGCTGGGTGAAGGTGGCCGGGGCCAGTGCGGCCTCACCGCGGGGTGGAGCCGGCCAGGCCACCTAGCTCTCCTTTCCTGCCCAGGCCTGGTCAGCCATGGTCCCCTCTGACACCTGCTCTGGCCTGGCCGTTCCCACACCCTGCAGCCAAGATCAAAGAGGAGCCCAGGGTCCTCAGAGGGGGGAGAAGGGCTGGAAGGAGCCGGCTGGGAGAGACTTAATTACCAGCTCCTCCTCTGCGGGCTTTACGAGCAGCAGGGGCCTCTAGGAGGGCCGTCTGTCTGCTGGAACCCGAGCAGAGCAGTGAGCCCAGCACAGGCGACTCACGTGAGCCAGGAAAGAAACTTCACCTCGGAAATGATCACGTCCACGTGAAAGGTGGTTCCGAGGGACATGCTCTCCCGCCCCAACCCTCTCTAGCTCCCCAGTGCTGGTGAAGTTCAATCCTTTGGAGAATTAGGGTTCAGAGCACTGGCTTTGGAGTGACGGCGACCTGGGCTGGAGGCACTGCCGGGCACTTGAGAAATTAACTTTTCCAAATGGCGACTCTAAATCTGGGGAGGGTCGCCCCCTTGGTGTCTGTGGGGATGTCCCAGGATCGGTCTCCTATCTTATGCATATGAATATCTACAGATTACTGAGGCCTCTCATAAAATGGCACCGTGGCTTTATTTACGGATGTATTTATTTATTTTTGGTACTGGGGATTAAACGCAGGGGTATTTTACCTCTGACCTAACCCTTCCTCCCGGCCCTTTTTATTTTATTTTGAAACAAGGTCTCAGTAAGCTGCCAAGGGTCTCAGTAATTTGCTGAGGCTGGCCTCGAACGAACCTGCGGTCTTCCGGTCTCAGCCTCCCCAGCACTAGGATCACAGGTGTGCGCCGCCACGCCTGGTTTAAGATGGGGCCGAGTATTTGCGTATAACCTACGTAACCCTCCTCTGTACTTTAAGTAGTCCCTGGATTACTTATAATCCCTAACACAATGTAACTGGTGCATAAATGTTTGTGGCCGTATTACTCAGGAGTAATGACAAAGAAAAGCCTGGACAGGTTCAGTTCAGTACCGGGAACATTTTTTTTTTTCTTTCCATACCAGGAATTGCACCCAGGGGCATACATTCCCAGACCTTTTTTTTTTTTTTTTGTACTATTGGAGATGGAACTCAGGGACATTCGACCTCTGAGCGACACCCCCAGCCCTATTTTTTATTCTTTATTTTGAAACAGGGTCTCACTGAGTTGCAGAGGGCCTCACTAAGTAGCTGAGGCTGTCTGCGAACCGTAATCCTCCTGTCTCAGCCTACCAAATGCTGGGATGGCAAGCATGTATGCACCATGACCGGCTTTTATCCTTTATTTTGAAATAGGGTCTCACTAAGTTGCGGAGGGCCTCACTAAGTAGCTGAGGCTGGCCGTGAACCCCGATCCTCCTGTCTCAGCCTCCCAAGAACTGGAATTACAAACATGCACCCCAATCTCAGCTTCCCAGACCTTTTTTTTTTTTTTTCAGTACTGGAGCTGGAACCCAGCAGCATTCTACCTCCAAGCTACATCCCCAGCCCTATATTTTATTCCTTATTTTGAAACAGGGTCTCTCTGAGTTGCCTCACTAAGTACCCGAGGCTGGCTTTGAACCTGTGTGATCCTTCTATCTCAGCCTCCCAAGTACTAGAATTACAAGCATAAACTACCATGCGGGATAGGTTTTTTTAATATATACTGGTGATTGAACCTAGTGGTTCTATCCCTGAGCTATATGTCCAGCCCTTTTTATTTTTATTTTTTTGGGGGGAACTGATGATTCAGCTATACCCCCACCCCTTTTTATTTTTATTTTTTATTTTTTGGTACTGAGGATTGAACCCAGAGGCATTTTACCTCCAAGCTACACCCTCAGCTCTTTTTAAAAAAATTTGCTGGGCGTGGTGGTGTATGCTTGTAATCCCCGCACTTGGGAGGCGGAGACAGGAGGATTGCGCAGGTTTGAAGCCAGCTGTGCTGGCTTAAAAGACCCTGTTTCCAAATAAAAAATATTTTAAAAAATAGGTCTGGGAGTGTATCCCAGAAGTAGAAGGGCTTCCAGGAACCCCAGACCACCAAAAAAAAAAAAAAAATTTTTTTTTTATTGGTTGCTGGGCGTAGTGGCGCACGTTTGTAATCCCCGCTCTTGGGAGGTGGAGACAGGAGAATCTCGCAGGTTCGAAGCCAGCCATGCTGGCTTAAGAGACCCTGTTTCCAAAAAAAAAAAAAAAAAGTACAAAATAAGTCTGGGAGTGTAGCCCGGCGGTAGAAGGGCTTCCAGGAACCCCAGTACCACCAAAAAAGAATAATAATTTTTTATTGGTGTATTGTAGTCATATATTTTAATGGAGTACAAGATGTTGGAGGCATACATGCACACATCACTCATTTAGCCCATCCCCAATTTCCCCTCATCCCCTCCCCCTCCCTCCTTCTCATGTGTGGCTTAGTGACTGACTTTGATATGTTTGTGAATGTACATCGTGTACATTAAGGAGTCTCAAGATCTTGCTAAGTAGTTGAAGGCCTCCCTTAGTTGTGGGATCTGGCCTCAGACCCGATTCTCTTGTCTCAGTCTCCCAAGTACTGGGATTATAGATGTACACCACCATACTGGGCCTAAAAGTTGGTACTAGCCGGGCGTGGTGGCGCACGCTTGTAATCCCCGCGCTTGGGAGGCGGAGACGGGAGGATCGCGCAGGTTCGAAGCCAGCCGCGCGCGCTGGCTTAGGAGACCCTGTTTCCAAAATGAAAATGTAAAAATAGGTCTGGGAGTGTAGCCCGGAGGTAGAAGGGCTTCCAGGAACCCCAGTACCACCAAAAAAAAAAAAAAAAAAAGTTGGTACTATTTATCCTGAATGAGCCGGGCATGGTGGCACAGTCTTGTAATCCCAGCATTAGGCGGCTGAGACAGGAAGATCGCGGTTCGAGGACAGCCTCATATACTTAGGGAGGCCCTTTGCGACTCAGTGAGATCCTGTTTCAAAATAAAGAACAAGGCAAGGCCACTACTCGGGCCTCCGAGGCCAGGATCAGAGCCTGCCGAGGGGTTAGGCCGGTGCCGGGGCCAACGACAGGCATCGGAGCCAGCCATGAGGCAAGGCTGGTGCTGGGGCTTCCGAGGCCGGGATCAGAGCCTGCCAAGGGGTTAGGCCAGTGCTGGGGCCAGCGAAGCCGGGATTGGAGCTTGCCGTGAGGCAAGGCTGGTGCTGGGGCCTCCAAGGCCAGGATCAGAGCCTGCTGAGGGATTAGGCCAGTGCCGGGGCCACTGGCCGGCATCGGAGCCTTCTGTGAGGCAAGGCTGCTACTGAGGCCTCTGAGGCCGGGATCGGAGCCTGCTGAGGGTTTAGGCCGGTGCTGGGGCCAGCGAGGCCGGTATTGGAGCCTGCCATGAGGCAAGGCCGGTGCTGGGGCCTCCAAAGCCGGGATCGGAACCTGCCGAGGGGTTACGCCAGTGCTGGGGCCAATAAGGCCAGGATCGGAGCCTGCCGTGAGGCAAGGCCGGTGCTGGGGCCTCTGAGGCCGGGATTGGAGCCTGCCAAGGGGTCAGGCCGGTGCCAGGGCCAGCGTGGCCGGGATTGGAGCCTGCCATGAGGCAAAGCCGGTGCTGGGGCCTCCGAGGCTAGGATCGGAGCCTGCCGAGGGGTTAGGCCAGTGCTGGGGCCAAGGGCTGACATCGGAGCCTTCCGTCAGGCAAGACCGTTATTGAGGCCTCCGAGGCCGGGATCGGAGCCTGCCGAGGGGTTAGGCCAGTGCTGGGGCCTCTGAGGCCAGGATCAGAGCCTGCTGAGGGGTCAGGCCGGTGCCGGGGCCACTGGCCGGCATCGGAGCCTTCCATGAGGCAAGGCTGCTATTGAGGCCTCTGAGGCCGGGATCGGAGCCTGCCGAGGGGTTAGGCCGATGCTGAGGCCTCCGAGGCCAGGATCAGAGCATGCTGTGAGGCAAGGCTGATGCTGGGGCCTCCGAGGCCGGGATCGGAGCCTGCCGAGGGGTCAGGCCAGTGCCAGGGCCAGTGTGGCTGGGATCGGAGCCTACAGTGAGGCAAGGCTGGTGCTGGGGTCTCCGAGGCTGGGATCGGAGCATGCCGTGAGGCAAGGCCAATTCTGGGGTCTCTGAGGCCGGGATTGGAGCCTGCCAAGGGATCAGGCCAGTGCCAGGGCCAGCGTGGCCGGGATCGGAGCCTGCCAAAGAGTTAGGCCTGTGCTAGGGCCAAGGGCCGACATCGGAGCCTTCCATGAGGCAAGGCCATTATTGAGGCCTCTGAGGCCGGGATCGGAGCCTGCAGAGGGGTTAGGCCAGTGCTGGGGCCTCCAAGGCCGGGATCAGAGCCTACTGAGGAGTCAAGCTGGTGCTGAGGCCACTGGCCGGCATCGGAGCCTTCGGTGAGGCAAGGCTGCTATTGAGGCCTCTGAGGCTGGGATCGGAGCCTGCCGTGAGGCAAGGCCGGTGCTGGGGCCTCCGAGGCCGGGATCGGAGCCTGCTGAGGGATTAGGCCAGTGCTGGGGCAAGAGAAGCCGGGATCAGAGCCTGCCATGAGGCAAGGCTGGTGCTGGGGCCTCCAAGGCTGGGATCAGAGCCTGCTGAGGGGTTAGGCCGATGCCGGGGCCACTGGCCGGCATCGGAGCCTTCTGTGAGGCAAGGCTGCTACTGAGGCCTCTGAGGCCGGGATCGGAGCCTGCCGTGAGGAAGGCCGGTGCTGGGGCCTCTGAGGCCAGGATCGGAGCCAGTTGAGGGGTTAGGCCAGTGTCGGGGTCAGCGAGGCCAGAACCGGGGCCTCCCACAAGGCAAGGCCGCTGCTTGAGCCAGCAAGTTCTGGATCAGTCCACCGGGTAGCCAGGCCACAACTGGGGCTGTCAAGAGTGGGATCGGTATTTGCAATGCGGCATGCACAGAGAAATATCGCAGAAAATTAAAACCAGATGCTTCCCTTAATCAGCAAGAACTAGGAGGAAAGGGGCAACAGGAAGTGGTCGAGCTATAGAAAGGGCCCAGCTGGGCGTGGTGGTGCACGCTTGTAATCCCCGCGCTTGAGAGGCGGAGACAGGAGGATCGCGCAGGTTCGAAGCCAGCCGCGCGCGCTGGCTTAGGAGACCCTGTTTCTAAATAAAAATATAAAAATAGGTCTGGGAGTGTAGCCCAGAGGTAGAAGGGCTTCCAGGAACCCCAGTACCACCAAAAAAAAAAAAAAAAAAAAAGAAAGGGCCCTATAGTGAAGCAATTAAGGTGACCCATGAGAGGGTATGGAATAGGGGAGGATGTACATAAACATATGTATCAAAGTTAATCACCAAACAAGCATGGGATCGAGGGACAGGGAGGGAATGGGATGGGGACTGGATGAGGGCTAATTGGATGATGTGTGCTTGTATATCCTCTCAAGTCTTATATTCCAATGTGATGTATGATTACAATGCACCAATAAAAATAAATTAAAAATTAAATTAAATTAAAAATAAAATAAAGAAAGAACAAAAAATAGGGCTGGGGTCTAGCTCGAAGTTAGAGTGCCCCTGGATTCCATCCCCAGTACTAGAAAGAAAGAAAGAAAGAAAGAAAGAAAGAAAGAAAGAAAGAACCTAGTTCGCCCAATTCCCATCCACAGTGAACATTATAAGGGTTTTTTTTTTTTACTCATCCTTATTCTTTATTCTTAATGTATTATTTAGGTATCTTATTATCATACCATTATTATTCATTTAGTATTTTATATTTTTTTTCTTGGTGCATTGTAGTCAAACATCACAATGGAATACAAGACGTGTGAGGATATACAAGCATACATCATCCAATTAGCCTTTATCCAATCCCCATCCCATTCCCTGCTCCTCCCTTGATCCCATGCTTGATTGGTGATTAACTTTGATACATTTGTTTACGTACATCATGATTTTTAAAGAGATTTCGTCTTCCCCCATCCCATCCCTTCTGATTGGGGCCCTTTCTTCAACTAGATCTCCTCCTATTACCTATTTCAACCTAGTTTTTCCATATTAGGGAAAGCATCTGGATTTTTATTCTGTGATATTTCCCTGTGTATGCTGCATTGCAAGTTCCGATCCCACTCTTGATGGCCCTGGCACTGGCCTAGCCACCCAGCAGACTCTGATCCCGGCCTCACTGGCTCCAGCAGCAGCCTTGCCTTATGGCAGGCCCCGATCCCAGCCTCGCTGGCCCCGGCACCGGCCTCACCCCTCGGCAGGCTCTGATCCTGGCCTCAGAGGCTCCAGCACCAGCCTTGCCTCACGGCATGCTCCGATCCCAGCCTCACTGGCCCTGGCACTGGCTTCACCACTCGACAGGCTCTGATTCCGGCCTCGGAGGCCCCAGCACTGGCCTCACCCTTCAGCAGGCTCTGATCCCAGCCTCAGAAGCCCCAGCTCCGGTCTTGTCTCACGTTAGCCCCCAATCCCGGCCTTGCTGGTCCTGGCACAGGCCTCACCCCTTGGCAGGATCCAATCCCAGCCTCGGAGGCACCAGCACGGGCCTTGCCTCATGGAAGACTCCGATCCCAGCCTCGGTGGCCTCGACACTGGCCTAACCCCTCGGCAGGCTCTGATCCTGGCCTCGGAGGCCCAAGCACCAGCCTTGCCTCACAGTAGAATTTGATCCAGGCCTCACTGGCCCTGGGACTGGCCTCACCCCTCGGCAGGCTCCGATCCCGGTCCCAGATGGAGGCCCAGCACTGGCCTTGCCTCACAGAAGGCTCCAATCCCAGCCTCCCTGGCCCCAGCACCAGCGTATCCATCTGGCAGGCTCCTATCCTAGCCTCAGAGTCCCTGGCACCAGCCTTGCTATGCATCGGGCTCTGGTCTATGTTACTATGAGCAGGTCATCTACAGATGTTGTTCGTTCTTTCTTTCTTTCTTTTTTTCTTTCTTTCTTTCTTTCTTTCTTTCTTTCTTTCTTTCTTTCTTTTTTTTTTTTGTTTTTGGTGGTGCTGGGGTTCCTGGAAACCCCTCTACCTCCAGGCCACACTCCCAGAGACCTGACTCTTTTTTTTAAATATATTTATTTTTATTTGGAGACAGGGTCTCTTAAGCCAGGAGTCCGGCCTCAAACCAGCACAATCCTCCTGTCTCTGCCTCCCAAATGCTGGGATTACAAGCGTGCACCACCATGCCTGGCATTCTTCCTTTTTTTTTTTTAATATGAGAAAGCAGAGCATGTCTTTTGCAAAAGCCGGGACCCCAAATACCTAGTGGCAATAAATTTTGTCTTCCCTTCAAAGGCAGAGGCCCACAGCTTCACTTCAGAAAGCAGGCTCTGCTGTTCCACGTGCACCCTGGCCTCTCACCGAAGAGCGCGGTGGCCATGAGCGCTGATGACTCCCAGAACACGCAGTGTGTAGGCCCATCCCGGCTGCGCAGGGCTCCCTCTGATACCCCCAAACCCTTTTGCCACTAAGCATGTTGTCCAGTCTTCTCGAGCATGTGTGGCAGAAGCAGCCAGTCTACTTTTGGGGAGATTTCCTGGAAAGCTCAAGGTGGACTGGGCTGGATCTGTCTGCCCTCCAAATTCTACCTTTGGGGCAATTTCTTCGGGTGATCAAGTTTGGTTTACCAGATGTCTGCCTCTCCAAAATAATAGCCTCCACCTCTGCCGCCGGCACCAGTGCCGGGGCTACCACAAGGCCTCTCCGCCACTCCACTGGTGCCGCTGTGCCATCGGTGCCACCACACAGCCGCCTTCCGCCTGGTTCTCCGCTGAGCTCCCTCCCCACATGACATGATGTCCAGAATTCCTAAGCCTGTGCGGCAGGGGCAGTCCCCCTTCGTGGGGGTTTCTCCTCCCAAAAGTTCCAGGTGAATTGGATAGAGTCCGTCTTCTACATCTCCTGAGTCCTGGCCGCCACCGCTGCCATCTTAACCCCCCTTTCCATTATTTGATTGATTAATTGATTGATTGATTGATTGAAGGGGCTGTGAGATCGAGCACTCAGAAGCAATGAATGTTATCTCCCTTCCAAGAGCAGAGGCCCACAGCCCCACCGCGAAGAGCAGGATCTGCTGTTCCAGGCACAGGTGGCCCCCAGCGCAGCATAGGAGCGCGGCGGCCGGGCGCACTGAGTTCCTGGGACGGGCGGCTGGGCTCCTCGCCCCGCACTGCTCGGCTCCCTCCACCATGCCCGGGTCACTTTTCTTACACGATATGATGTTAAGAATCCCCGGCATGCGCGGCTGAAGTGGTCTTTTCTCCAATCCCTTCTGGGATGATCCTCCAAAAATCGCTTTCCTTGCGTGGCTGGGGCCTCCTCGTCATCTTGCTTCCAATTCCACCGTTATCCCCTCTCTCTCCTGTATTCTAGGTAGGAAGTCGCGGCTGGAAGTGTCTCCTTAAGTTGTCCCAATCCAATATTAAACCGAAATCTGGTGTCCAGGATTTCCCCAAGGAAAACTTATTCTTATCGGCGGCCGCGGCCACCGCCATCTTCACCTTCGCACTCGGGGTTTGTTGTTTTTGTTTTGTTTTGTTTTTGTTTTTGTTTTTTCCCTCTACTTTGCTGGTTTGGAAGTTTATAAAAATTCTTTTTGCCAGGTGTGGTGACACACACTTATAATCCCAGTATTTGGGGGGGCTGTGACAGGAGGATCCAGGTTCAAGGACAGCCTTAGCCTCATCAACTCAGGGAGAGCCTGTTCCCAGATTTAAAAAGAAATAGAGCTGGGGGTGTAGTTTGGAGGTAGAGTGCCCCTGGGCGCAATCTCTAGTGCTACACACACAACAAAAGTTCTCTTTACACATGGTTTTCATTGTGTCTTTCTCATGACAGCTGTTGGATCATCCTCCATAATTTTTGAAAGGTGGAGCTTCCTCTCTGCTTATTCTTCAGCCAGGTAGTACATGCTTGCCTTGGTGTGTGTGTGTGTGTGTGTGTGTGTGTGTGTGTGTGTGTTACTGGGGATTGAACCCAGGAACGCTCTACCTCTAAGTTACATACTCAGCCCTATTTCTCTTTTTTTTCTTTTTTGCAACACTGGGGATGGAATCCAGGGGCCTTCTACCTCCAAGCTATACTCCCAGCCCTATTTTTTATTCTTTATTTTGAAACAGGGTCTCACTGAGTTGCAAAGGGCCTCACTAGGTAGCTGAGCCTGGCCACGAACCAAAATCCTCCTGTCTCAGCCTCCCGAAGGCTGGGATTACAAGTGTGAACCACCATGCCCAGCTTCCTTCTTTAGTTTGAAACAGGGTCTCACTACGTCCTAGAGGACCTCACTCTAAGTAGCTGAGGCTGGCCGCAAACCCGGATCCTCCTGTCTCATCCTCCCAAGTGCCGGGATTACAAGCCTGAGGCACCACTCCCAGCTTTTCCCCCAGCCCTTTTTATTTGTTGTTGCTGAGAATCTCACTAAGTTGCTGAGGCTGTCCTCAAACCTTCAATCCTCCTGTCTCAGCCTCCCAAGCACTGGGATTACAAGTGTGCACCACCACACCCATCTATTCACTTGCCTTTGAATCCACACTGGACTAGAATGTTCCCAGGATCATGACCCTCCTGGTCACCCAGGCCAAGTTCGCTGGCCTCCTAAACACAGCGCAAATGATATTTACTAACCGATAAGTTTTAGCCTCTTCTGATATTTGCTGAACTCTTGATCCTTTCTCAAGAGGGTCTTTGAATTTACATAAAAAATACATGTGTAACAGGAAGAAGCAACCAAGTGTGCTCAGGCCTGCGGGGAGCAGAGAGCGCCGCGGCTTGGGTCTGGGATTAATAAGGTTAATTTCACACTACACCTCTTCGTTTTGAAAAGCAGTGGCTCGATTTGAGGGGGAGGCAGGCGTGTTGTTTTATTCTTGGGATAAGTGAAAGATTAATTTTTAAGTCTTATTTAAAGAACTCTCAAAGAGACGCTAGAGATGAAATTGCGTTTAATTGGCCAGCTTAGCACGAGCTCTTGAATGCTCAAGTGAGCCGAATGAGATCTTAGTCGGCTGCAAACTTGAACCTGTCATCTCTGGGCCTTGCTCCCCTCCCTCCCTGCTGCGGATTCCCGCTGCTCTCTGGGAGACTAAGGCCGTTCTGCTCAGCTAGGGGACCCTCTGTCCATCGTAGACAGGCAGGTGCATCCCCGTGGTAGAAATGGCCCCATCTGGGGTCAAATTCTGGCTCCATCACTTCCTAGCAGTTGACCCTGGACAAATCACTTAACATTCCTGAGTCTCAATTGCTTCTTTGGTTAAAAGAGACTCCAAGGGCTGGAGATGTAGCTCAGTGGTTAGCCACTTGCCCAACACGCGGGTTCCATCCCGCGAGGTCCCGGGTTCCATCCCGAGCTCTGCAAAACCAGAAGAAGAAAAAAATGCCGGCAATCCCAGTATTTGGGAGGCTGAGATCGGAGGATTGCAAGTTCAAGGCCAGTCTCAGCAATTTAATAAAACTCTCAGCAACCTGGAAAAACCGTTTCGAAACAAAAATTATTAGTGAGGTCCTTACAACTCAGTGAGACACTGTTTCAAAATAAAGAGTAAAAAATAGGGCTGGGGTATAGCTCGGAGGTAGGATGCCCCTGGGTTCCATCCCCAGTACCAGAAAAAAATAAAAATCTAAGACCTGCCACAAAATTGATAATCCGTGGTGCACATGATAACTGTTCCTTAACTGGCTGTCTGAAGGAAGCCCCGATGTGTGGCTTTTATCAGTTTTCAATGTGTACGCGCTCCTGTTGCCAGGCTCGGCTACTGGTGTGAAGCCGACAAACACCAGATACGCCACAGCACGCCCTCCTCTTGTATTTCCACCAGATAGAATAGACACGAGCGATCCTGAGAGCCACGGATATGGATGCAAATTAACTGAGGAATTTTAAATATTATTACTTTCATTAAAAATGGAACCTGTTAGCCGGGCGCGGTGGCGCACGCTTGTCATCCCCGCCTTTGGGAGGCGGAGACAGGAGGATTGCGCAGGTTTGAAGCCAGCCTCGCTGGCTTAAGAGACCCTGTTTCCAAATAAAATATAAAATAGGTCTGGGAGTATAGCCCCAAGGTAGGAGGGTTCCATCTCAAGTAATACAAAAAAAATAAAAATAAATAGGGCTAGGTGTGGAGCTCAGAGGTAAAATGCCCCTGAGTTCCATCCCCAGTACCGGGGGGGAAAAAAAAAAATTGTAAACCAGGCATGAGGCTGAATCGCAGGTTCAAAACCAGCCTCAGCAACTTAGTAAGGCTCTCCGCAACTTAGTGAGACCCTATTTCCAAATAAAATATAAAATTGGGCTGAGGGTATAGCATGGGAGTAGAATGCCTCTAGATTCAAGCCCCAGTACCAAAATAAAGAAAGAAAGAGATAAATAAATAATAGTTGTAGCCAGGTATGGTGGCCAACATCTCAAATCCCAGTACTTGGAAGGCTAAGACAGGAGGAACACAGATTCTCAGTGAGACCCCGTTTCAAAATAAAGAGACTAGGGAGCTTGTAATCCCCGTGCTTGGGAGGCTGAGACAGGAGGATCGCAGGTTCGAAGCCAGCCTCAGCTACTTAGTGGGGCTCTCAGCAACTTAGTGAGACCCTGTTTCCAAATAAAGTATAAATAGGTCTGGGAGTATAGCCCGGAGGTAGAAGAGCCCCTGGGTTCCACCCCCAGTACCACACACACAAAAAAAAGAAAAAGAAAAAAAGAAAGAAAAGAAAGAAAATAGGGCTGGGGGCATAGCTCAGAGGTAGAATGTCTCTGGTTTCAATCCCCAGTACAAAAAGAGAGAGAAGAAGGGAGGGAGGGAGGGAGGGAGGGAGGGAGAGAGAGAGAGAGAGAGAGAGAGAGAGAGAGAGAGAGAGAGCTGAAAGCAAAGTTCCAGGCCAGCGGCGTGACACGAAACAGACCTGTATCAGCCCCTGCCTCCCCGACATGGGCGGCTGGGCCTGCAGCTCGCCCTTTCTGGACTGCAGAGGGCACACCCACGAGAGGGCCTCCTCCCCCGGGGCTCTGCCAGGACTGAGACGCTGTGGGGAAGGATGTTAGCACAGCACCCCGCACACAGCCGCAGCTCAGCGCACATCGGCTCTCATTAGCGAGGTGCTAATTGGACTAATAGAGTGGAGCTGGGCTCCGGCCAGCCACCAAGAAGCCCGGGAGAGCTACCATGGGAAGTGGAAAATTAGGAGGGGAGGCCTTGGGCAGTGGAGACACAGGACGGAAGCCCCGGTCTCGGGATCACGCCAGGCCTGAACTTGCCGGGGACCTGCTGCTTGATTAAGGAATGGTTTCGGTTCTCACTCCCAGCCCGCACTTATCCCCAAAGCCCCAGCTCTCCACGCTCTCTGGCTTGGGTGAGAATAAGGACACTGGGCGGTGACCGCTCGTAAGCTTAGAGTCGACTCTGGGGCCAGCCAGGACTCTCTCTCCAGGGCTCCTGAACCAAGATCAGATCTAGTCGCACGCAGAGGAAAGGATGGCTCCTCACCAGACCGGAGGGAGCGGCTGGCAGCGTGGTGCCTGTAGTTTTACTAGGACCCGTCTTGCCCTTAGGATCTGATCCCAGGATTTCCTCCAATGAGAAATCCCGAACCATCGTGAATGTTAAGGATGCACCCAAGTGGCCAATCAGCTTGGCTCTCCGCCCTTGATCTGCTCCCAAATATGGACACAAGTATTTGCTTTGGAGCCAGGCGTGGTGGCGCAGGATTGTACCTAGTACTTGGGAGACTGAGACAGGAGGATCGTGCAGGTTCGAAGCCAGCCTCGGCTACTTAGTGAGGCTCTCAGCAACTTAGTGAGACCCTGTTTCCAAATTTTAAAAATATAAAATAAGGCTGGGAGTATAGCCTGGAGGTAGAAAGCCCCTGGGTTCCACCCCCAGTACCACAAAAAGTGGGGGGGCTAGGACTGCATGCAGCTCAGAGGTAGAATCCCCCAGTACTAAAAAAGAAAGACAGAGACAAAGTAAAAAGTGAGAGAGAGGAGAGAGAGGAGAGAGAGAGAGAGAGAGAGAGAGAGAGAGAGAGAGAGAGAGAGAGAGAGATCTCACATAGGAGACCAGCCAACATGGCTGAGGTCAGGTGTGCATGACAACTCTTTAGCTGGTGCTGCCTTGGGCCCAGAAACGCCCCGGTTCCTTGGGTAAGCTCTCCCAGGTGGGACCAGGAATAAGGCCAGGGGGCCAGGGGGCCAAGGGGCAGCTTTTAAGGAAGCACTGGTTCTCGCTGGCCCCCAAGCCCAGGGCTGGCACTTGCAGGACCCTGAGAGTTAGCCCTGCCTCTAAGGAAATTGTCAGCTCTCAGCCCCAGGTCAGGCAGCTCCTCCAGGAGGAAGGTTCTAGCCAGCTGTTAGCAAAGCATTTTAGTCCCACACCTTCCCAGGCTCTGCTAGGTGGGAGAGGCAGGCTGGGGTTGGGGGTGATGTCTATGGGGTTTTCTTTGTCCCCAGTAGACGTGGACTCTCTGCCTTGGAGTGGATGCCCGAGCGGAGGGTCCTGCCCCTGGACCCTCATCACAACCGCGCAGCTCTGGGGCCTCCTTCCTACCCCCAAGACCCCTGCACAACTCCCTCCTGGTGAAGTTGGTGGCCAAGGTCCAGGTGGCCCCGGGCAGACTGGCCGAGGTTGGAATGCGGCCTTTACTTCCAAACGTGGGGCTCCATTGGTTGATTGATACAGAGGCTTAAACCCAGGGGTGTTCTACCTCCAAACCACACCCCCAGCCCTTTTTATTTGTTTTGGTGGAACTGAGGGTAGAACCCAAGGGCATCCTGTCTCTGAGCTACCCCTGCAGACCCTATTATTTTTTATTTCTCCTCCTCCTCCTCCTCCTCCTCCTCTTCCTCCTCCTCCTCCTCCTTCTTCTTCTTCTTTTTCTTTTGTGGTACTGGGGATGGAACCCAGGGACATTCTATCATCGAGCTACACCCCAGCCTTATTTTTTATTCTTTATTTTTTGAAACAGGGTCTGAGTTGCAAAGGGCATAAGTAACTGAGGCTGTCTGCAAACCACGATCCTCCTGTCTCAGCCTCTCAAATGCTGGGATTATACGCGTGTGCCACCAGGCCCAGCTCATTTTTTATTTTATTTATTTATTTATTTATTTATTTATTTATTTATTTATTTTTGCGGGTCTGGGGATGGAACCCAAGGGCATTCGACCTCCGAGCTACACCCCCTGCCCTATTTTTTATTTTTATTTATTTATTTATTTATTTATTTATTTATTTATTGGTGGTACTGGGGTTCCTGGAAACCCTTCTACCTCCAGGTTACACTCCCAGACCTATTTTTATACTTTTTTATTTGGAAACTGGGTCTCTTTAGCCAGCGCAGCTGCACGATCCTCCTGTCTCCACCTCCCAAGCACGGGGATTACAAGCGTGCGCCACCACACCCAGCCTAATTTTTATTCTTTGTTTTGAAACTGTGTCTCACTGATTTGCAGAGGGCCTCACTAAGTAGCTGAGGCCGTCTGCAAACGGTGATCCTCCGGGTCTCAGCCTCCCGAATGCTGGGGTTACAAGCGTGCGCCACCACGCCCGGCTCATTTTTTATTTTAAAACAGAGTGTCACTAAGTTTCAGAGGACCACGCTATGTTGCTGAGGCTGGCCTCAAACCTGCAATCCTCCTGTCTCAACTTCCCAAATACCAGTATTACAAGTGTGTGCCGCCCCACCATGCCCGGCCGGGTTCTCACCTTAATCACATCTGCAAAGACCCTACTTCCAAATGTCACACCCTAAGCGAGGTTCTGGGTAAACAGTAACGGAGGGGTGCTATTCAACCCATAGAAACAAGCCTGAGCTACAGTCCTGGGCCACGACGCCCTCAGCTCTCTCAGTCCCCCCAAATTCCCTGGGTGGGAGGGGAGAGGAGTGTCTCAGGAGGGGGAGCAGCGAGCTTGGGTCAGTGGCAAACTTCCTTGGGCCCGGGCCTGGTGTCCAGCGAGAGGGGGGCCCGATGAACACCAGCCTCTCCGCTCACCTGAACCGTACTTACCACGGAAACCAGCTTTCCTGAGGAGGCGGCCGCCTGCTATTCTTAGCCAGAGCCGGCTGACAGCTGCGTTCAGCAACAGGAAAGCCAGGTCCTGCCGTGGCCGCGCCCGCCACACCCGGCACCTGCAGGGGCCTGTCCCGGTGCCCCAGGCCAGGCTAGTGAGGAGCTGAGGGTCAGGGTCCAGCCAGCTTTGGGGGTGACCCGTGTTTGAGGGGCCTGTTGGTTACAGTGATCCCCAGCGCTGGCAGGCTTTTATCCCAATTTTTTTTCTTTCTTTCTTTTCTTTCTTTCTTTCTTTCTTTTTTTTTTTTTTTTTTTTTTTTTGGTGGTACTAGAGATGGAACCCTTCTACCTCCGGGCTACACACCCAGACCTATTTTATATTTTTGTTTGGAAAGAGGGTCTCTTAAGCCAGCACGGCTGGCTTCAAACCCGCGTGATCCGCGTGATCCTCCTGTCTCCGCCTCCCAAGCGCGGGGGATTACAAGAGTGCGCCACCACGCCCGGTGTTTTGTGTTTTGTTTTTTTGATGGTGGTACTGGGGATTGAACCCGAGGCCTTGGGCATGACTACCACTGTACTATGTCCTTCCTAACTCCAAACTCTTCTTTTTTACTTTTTATTTTTATTTATTTATTTATTTATTTTTTGGTACTGAGGATACCCAGGGGCATTGTACCTCCAAGATACACGCTAGCCTTTTTTAGTGTGTGTGTGTGTGTGTGTGTGTGTAGTACTGGGGTTACAGGTCTGTGCCATGATGCCCAGCTCCTGAGGTCTTTATTTTTTCACTTTATCATATTTTATTTTAGTTTTTAATTTAGTCTATTTTTTTTTTTTTTTTTTTTTTTGCAGTTCTGGGGGTGGAACCCAGGGATGTTCTACCTCCGGCTACACCGCAAGCCCTATTTTTATTCTTTATTTTGAAACAGGGCTTCACTAAGTAGCTGAGGCTGGCCACGATCCTCCTGTCTCAGCCTCCCAAGTACTGGGATCACAAGTGTGCACCACCGTGCCTGGCTATTTTTAATTTTTTTTATCGGTACATTATAGTCATACATCTTTTTAAATTATATTTGTTTATTTATTCCAGTACTGGGGATGGAACCCACAGGCATTCTACCTCCGAGCTACACCCCCAGCCCAATTTTTTTTTATTCTTTATTTTGAAACAGGGGTCTCGCTGAGTTGCAAAGGGCCTCACTAAGTAGCTGAGGTTGGCCACGAACTGTGATCCTCCTGTCTCAGCCTCCCGAATTCTGGGATTACACATACATACCACCACACCCGGCTAGTCCTACATCTTAGCGGGGTGCTTTGTGCTTGGCAGGCCATTAGCACACCTGATCCTCAGGGACACCCTGTATTGTCCTTGTCCACAAATGCAACTCCAGGAAAGTGACCCCGACATCACGGTCCCCCACCCCGGCCATCGAGCGGGGTCAGGCGAGGTGACCGTCGGAAGCCTGTCTTCGGGATGGACAGGGCAGGTGTGGGGGAGATTCCCCGGGGGAAGGACTGGGGTGCGGCCACCCCTTCATCTGGTCCTCATTCTGCCGAGAATGAGAAAGAGCCTGTGCCAGAAGCCCTGCGAGCCGGGGACGCACGGGACTGGGTTTTTGTGTGTGTAATGGTATGTTTATCCATGTCACCTGTATGTGCACACGTGTGTGTGCATGGGCGTGAGAAACGTGTGCGGCTGTGTGTGTGAGACTGAGTGTGCAAATGTCTGTGTGTCTGTGTGTGAGTGCGGGTGGTCTTGCAGGACCAGGAAAGGGACTAGGTGGGTGCCCAGGCACGCCCTGGAGGTCGACCCTGGCCTCCCCGCCTCTGGCCTCCCTTACCCCACAAATGGAGGGTGGGCGCCTGCGGGCGCCAGCAGGGCAGGGGTGGGCCAGCCATGGTCAGGGCCCTGGGCCCGGCCTCCCCAGGCTCCCCATCTCCGGGAGGATTACAGGCCCGGCTTCTGCTGTTTGATCAGCTGGTAGCAATTTAACCATTCCACCCAGCGAGAGAATCCAAGACAGTTCCTACCGGACGGAGGGGGACTGAGATGGGAGGAATGCGGAGAGGAGGAGGGGCCGTGCAGGATGGCTTTATTAGAAAGGAAGGAGAAAGAGAAAGGAAGGGGCCTGTAATCGTATCCCCGTTTGAAAAGCGGCTCCAGGCTTGGCCGAAGTGCTGGGAGAGGGACCCTGGGGATCGCGGGACGGCCAGGGCTGGAGGCTGAGGACGGCAGAGGCGCCTGGATGGGGCTGCGGGAAGGAGTCTTGGCTCCTGCATTGAGGGGCTTCCCAGAGCCAGCGAGGGGCCTGTGCCTGGGAATCCCTCTGACCCGGGCTGCGCAGAGCAGTTGGCCGGGGATTGGCTGCCTGTGTCCCTGGCTAATGTGGGAAGTGCTTGAGAAATGGGACCTGCATTTTCCTTCTGGTTAATTTTTTTTGGTAATTTTGTTTATGTTTGTTTAGTTATATATTTTTATGATACTGGAAATGGGACCCAGGGGCATTCTACCTCTGAGCTGCACAGGTCCTTTGTTGTTTGTTTTGGTTTTTGAAACAGGGTCTCGCTAGGTTAATGAGAGTCTCACTAAGTTAATGAGGCTGGCTTCTAACCTGTGATCCTCCTGTCTCAGCCTCCCAAGTGCTGGGATTATGTGCACCACCATGCCTGGCCTGCATTTTCATTCTTTAAAAAAAAAAAAAATACGGGTGTGGTGGCGCACGCTTGTAATCCCAGCATTCCAGAGGCTGAGACAGGAGGATCGAGGTTCCCGGCCAGCCTCAGCTACTTAGTGAGGCTCTTTGCAATTCAGTGAGACCCGGTTTCAAAATAAAATATAAAAAACAGGGCCAGGGATGTAGCTTGGAGGTAGAATACCCCTGGGTTCCATCCCAGTACCGAAAAAAAAAAAAAAAAAAAAAAAAAAACAGCCAGCAGGGCATGAGGGCATGGTGGCACACACATAATCCCAGAACTTCGGAGGCTGAGACAGGAGGATGGCAGGTTTGAGGCCAGCTTCAGGAAGTTAACAATACCCTGCTTCAAATTTTTTTAAAACATAGGGCTGGATGAGTAGTGAGGCTTTCATCAACCTGGTGAGACCCTGTTTCAAAGTAAAAATAAAATAGGGCTGGGGATAGAGCTCAGAGGTACAATGCCCCTGGGTTCCATCTCCAGTATCAAAAAAATGAAAATAAAAACACAAAAATCCACGTTTCCAGCTCACTCGGTTTTTGTTTGTTTGTTTGTTTGTTTGTTTGTTTGTTTTTCTGGTCTAACGTCCCTTAAGCACCCACCCTTGTACCCCGGTGCCGTCCCTGGGTCCCCGGCCATCTCCGTAGTAGGAGGCGGAGCCCAGAGGACCTGGTGGGGGAGGACCCCAGGAGAAGCCAGAGCAGCACTGGAGGTCTGGGGTTCTGAGTTCAGACCCCGGGGCTGTCCTTGACTTGCCGAGTTCGCTTCTCTGAACCCCGGCTCTTTATCTTGATTTACAAAGGTTACCATGATTTTTCTGCAAAGAGCTAGATAGTAAAAAAAAAAAAAAACCTCCAGCCACAGAGTCCCAGGGGCCATCTCTACAACGTGGTCGCTGTAGCACGAACCAGACATAAATGAATGACCCTCACTGAGTCCAATAAAACTTTATCTGCGAACGGCGCCCTTGGAATCCCAGCATGTGGCTCACAGACGGCCTCAGCTACTTAGTGAGGCCCTCCGCAACTCAGTGAGACCCTGTTTCAAAATCAAAATAAAAAGCCGAGCGTGGTGGCGCACACTTCTAATCCCAGCATTCGGGAGGCTGAGACAGGAGGATCGCGGTTCGCTGACAGCCTCAGCTACTTAGTGAGGCCCTCCGCAACTCAGTGAGACCCTGTTTCAAAATAAAGAATAAAAAATAGTAGGGCTGGGGGTGTAGCTCGGAGGTAGAATGTTCCTGGGTTCCATCCCCAGTACCGCAAAAAAAAAAAAAAAAAAAAAAAAAAAAAAAAAAAAAAAAACACTTTAATCTGCACAACCTTTATCAGTCAGCCACGGGCTTCAGTCAAATGAGAACGCCCGGCTCCCCGTGTCTCCGGGTCTCAGTGTCCAGTCTCTTGATTGAGTGAGCAGGACTGTGGAAACTGAAAGGACAAAGTCTGACCACACCAGAGACCACCTTGTAGCCAAGAGATTTATTGGAGGAGCCGGTATGAAAGGAAGAGAGAGGGACAGACAGACAGACACGCAGACAGACAGAGGGGGAGAGAGAAAGAAGAATCCGGGAAGAGAGGGAGCGCGTGCTGATATCAGGGTTATATAGGGGCTTGGGGTTACAGATTGGGGGCTAATGGGCTAGGGGAAATGCCCTTTGACCTAATTGGCTAGAGTCCCATGGGAGGGGGTCGTGCGGCCAGGTAATTGGCTCGGGGTCAGTAGGGAATAGACTGGGGAATTCACTGATTGGCCAAGGGCACTAGGAGGGGGCAGGTTTCCCAGGTAAGTGACCAGGTGCAGTCAGAGGGGGATAGTAGCTTAACTGGTCAGACCAGGGCCTTTCAGAAGACTTAGCTTATGGGGGGGGGGTGGTCTGAAGTAAGAACCTAATTCATCTAACAGAAACTTTCCTGACCAGCAGACTTTCCTCTGATTTCCCATTGTTTAGTCTCAGGCACACCAGGAAGATGTAATGATTAAATCCTGTCTTACTTTATTTGCGGTTGCTATAACACAATACCCCAAGACCTGGTAACTACTAAGAAATAAAGGTTTCAGCTAGGCATGGTGGTGGGCGCCTAGAATCCCAGTACTTGGGAGGCTGAGATAGGAGGATCCCAAGTTTGAGGTCAGTGGCAGCAACTTACCAAGATCCTGTTTCAAACTTGTTTTAAAAAATAGGGCTGGAGCCGGGCATGGTGGCGCACACTTGGGAGGCTGAGACAGGAGGATCGCGCAGGTTCAAAGCCAGTCTCTGCTGGCTTAAGAGACCCTGTTTCCAAATAAAAAATATAAAATAGGTCTGGGAGTGTAGCCTGGAGGTAGAAGGCCCCTGGATTCCATCCCCAGTACCATAAAAAAAAAAAAATTAGGGCTGAATATGTCACTCAGAGATAGAGTGCCCCTGGGTTCAGTCCCAGTACCCCAAAAATAAATATATAAAGCCACTAATTCATCATGAGACCCTCACCAGCATGCACACATCTACTCCTAATTAACTTCCCAAAGCCTCACCTCCAAATACCGAATACCATGAGCTTGTGACTCTGGAGACAAGCTTCTCAACCTATGCATTTGAGAGATATTTTCTTCTTCTTTTTTTGTTTTTGTGGTACCAGGGGCATTCTACCTCTGAGAGACACCCCCAGCCCTATTTTCCATTCTTTATTTGAAAACAGGGTCTCACTGAGCTGCAGAGGGCCTCACTTGGTAGCTGAGGCTGGCCGGGAACCGCGATCCTCCTGTCTCAGCCTCCCGAACGCTGGGATGACAAGCGTGCCCACCACGCCCGGCTGGAGGAATATTTTCATATGAAGGCACAGGTTTAAACCCAGGGCAAACTCGAGGTCACAGATACCCACCTCCCTGCTGGTGTGGTGCCCCAGGGCCCTGAGCTGCGGCCTCTCTGGCCGGCCCTCCTCGTCTGTGCCGAGCCGGGATGGGGACAGACAGCCTTCCGTTGCCAGCGCAGGAATCCCCGTCGAGTCTCCAAAGCAAAGCCTCGTCGTGTCACCTTAGGGCACAACACGCTAAAATTAAAGCATTAGTTAAAATACATAAAACATGAAACAGCGAAAGCAGGGAAAACAGCCGAAATAGTATAATAAAACATGTCATTACAGCAGATTAGGATGAAAAATAGCTCTCGCGTTATGCCCCGAAGGTTGGCAAACTGAGACTTCGTCAATATGTCAAGAAATGTACACACAAGCACACGCACAGATATTTATACAGGGATATGCGTGTAGGGTGCAGAGCAGGAGGTTTATGGAATAGGCTCAGCCTCGTCTGGAGGAGGGGCACAGGTTCTAGAACCTGCGGGGTCTCCGGGCTCTGCCATCTCCCTGGGAAAAGTTCTCTCTGGGAAGTTAAAAGTTTCCGGGCAAGCCGAGCATGGTGGCGCACACTTGTAATCCGGGCATTTGAGAGGCTGACACGGGAGGATCGCGGGATCGAGGCCAGCCTCAGCTACTACTTAGTGAGGCCCTTTGCAACTCAGTGAGACCCTGTTTCAAAATAAAGAATAAAAAATAGAGCTGGGTGTAGCTTGGAGGTAGAATGCTCCTAGGTTCCATCCCCAGTACCACAAGAAGAAGGAGAAGGAGAAGGAGAAGAGGAAGAGGAGGATGAGGAGGAAGAAGAAGAAGAGGAAGAGGAAGAAGAGGAAGAAGAAGAAGAAATCTGTCAAATACATAGTTGAGAAGAAAAAAAAAGTATCTGGTTCACCCACATTCCTGCCCCTAATGGGTTAACAGTCTGTTTCACTAACTGGAAGCTGATGGGGCTTCTCAAAGACCAGCTGGCAAGCCAACTTTTGGTTGGTCCTGGGGATTGAACCCAGAGGCACGCAGCCCCCGAGCTGCACTCCCAGCCCTTTTGTTTTATTTGGTTTGGTCTTTGAAACAGGCTCCTGCTAGGCTGCTGAGGCTGGCCTCGAACCTGTGACCCTCCTGTCTCAGCCCCCTGAGTACTGGGATCACAGGTGCACACCGCCACGTCCGGGAAACCAACTTTTATTCACCGTTCCACCTGGCTATGGGTGATTGGCACTTGAGAGGTATTAGGGCAGGGGCCATGAGCAAGGGGACTGTCCCAGTTCTAGCACAGAAATTTCTATGTCCCAGAAAAACCCCAGGTACACTGGGATAGTTGGTCTCACACAATAAAGTGCCTATCCCCTGGTTGGTGTGTGTGTGTGTGTTGATAGAAGGAACTGAACTCAGGGGCATTCTAACTCTGAGCGACATCCCCAGCCCTATTTTTGTATTATTATTATTATTATTATTATTATTATTAATTTTGAAACAGGGTCTCACTGAGTTGCAAAGGGCCTCACTAAGTAGCTGAGGCTGTCCGCAAACCGCGATCCTCCTGTCTCAGCCTCCCGAATGCTGGGATTTACAAGCGTGCGCCACCACGCCCGGTTTGGTCTTTATTTTGAAACAGGGTCTCACTAAGTTTCAGAGGCCTCACTAAGTAGCTGAGGCTGGCCAGGAACCCGCAATCCTCCTGTCTCAGCCTCCCAAGTATTGGGATTACAAGTGTGCACCACCACGCCTGGCTCCTCCTCCTCCTCCTCCTCCTCCTCCTCCTCCTCTTCCTCCTCCTCCTCCCCTCCTCCTCCCCTCCTCCTCCTCCCCTCCTCCTCCTCCCCTCCTCCTCCTTCTCCTCCTCCTCCTTCTCCTCCTCCTCCTCCTTCTCCTCGTTCTTCTCCTCCTCGTTCTTCTCCTCCTCCTCCTTCTCCTCCTCCTCCTCCTCCCCTCCTCCTCCTCCTTCTCCTCGTTCTTCTCCTCCTCGTTCTTCTCCTCCTCCTCCTTCTCCTCCTCCTCCTCCTTCTCCTCCTCCTCCTCCTCCCCTCCTCCTCCTCCTTCTCCTCCTCCTCCTCCTCCCCTCCTCCTCCTCTTCCTCCTCTTCCTTCTCCTCCTCCTCCTCCTCCTCCCCTCCTCCTCCTCCTCCTCCTTCCCTCCCCTCCTCCTCCTCCTCCCCTCCTCCTCCTCCTCCTCCCCTCCTCCTCTTCCTCCTCCTCCTCCTCCCCTCCTCCTCCTCCTCCCCTCCTCCTCTTCCTCCTCCTCTTCCTCCTCCTCCTCCTCCTCCTCCTCCTCCTCCTTCTTCTTATATTGAAACAGGGCCTTACAAGTTGCTGAGGCCGCTCTCCCATCTGTGATCATCCCTTCTCAGCCTGTTTTTCTGTTCGAGTTTTAAAACGGTCTTTGCTAAGTGTATGAGGGTCTCCCAGAGTTTCTCAGACTATCCTCAAACCCGCCATCCTCCCTCTAGCGAAGCCGCCTCAAACCCCTCCCAAGTCGCGGGTCCCCCACTGGCCGCACAGAGGAGCGGGCACCTGGCACCTAGTGTCAGAAGGTGCAGGAGAGGCAGCCGGGTGGGAACTGCTTGTGCCTCGGAAGCGCCCCGAGGAGGAGCGTCTACTCCACCGGCACATTGGCAAACCACTTGTGGGCTGACCTTTCCTGCGGGGCTTAGGGTCTGTTTTACTTAACTGACGGGCTGCTGTCTCTAAGAGGGAGAAATTGATCTCTCTCTAGTCCTTGTTCCTAAAGCTAATTGTTGGGGCTTGTGTGTTAAATACCTGTTTGATGTGCTAGGAGCTCCCCACCAGGTAAATAAACACCGGCTGGCTGGGCCCAGCCCTCCACTCCGCTGGCCCTGGCTCCCCCACCAGCCTATAGTATAATCAGCCTCATTACTTGTAACAACATTTTACACTCAGCGGCCAGCTCCTCGTCCTAAGTGCTCTCCTCCTGCCTAATGAGTAGCTTTTAAATCTAAATAATGAAGTATTTGCCCTTCTCCAGTTTCCGCGTCTAGAGGGGCAGCTGCTCTTCCCGGGACCTTTGGATGGAGGGTGAGCACACACACGCGTACACCGTGTACCTGCGCGCGCGTGCACACTCTGAGGTTCAAACAGAGCCACTGCACGCGCTATTTCTTTCTCTTTCAGATGCAACTAATCCTGAAAGTTCCCATTGAGGGAGCACTTAAAATTGCCCAGGTTGCCGGGTGCGGTGGGCACGCTTGTCACCCCAGCATTGGGGAGGCTGACACCCGAGGATCGCGGTTCGCGGACAGCCTCGGCTACTTAGGGGGGCCCTCCGCAACTCAGTGAGACCCGGTTTCAAAATAAAAGAATAAAAAATAGGGCAGGGGGTGTAGCTCGGAGGTCGAAGGCCCCTGGGTTCCATCCCCAGACCTAAAAAAAATAAAATAAAATAAAATAAAATAAAATAAAATAAAAATAAAAAAATTGCCCAGGTCACTGGGCTGAAGGCCTCACCATGCATGTTACTGAACAGCCCTATAATTCTTTCAATGGGAAAATCAGCTTCGATTGAGAGGGAAACAGAGCCGGAGAGACTCAGTAACTAGCCAGGCGTGGTGGCGCACACTCATAATCCCCGCGCTTGGGAGGCTGAGACAGGAGGATGGCACAGGTTCGAAGCCAGCCTCAGCTACTTAGCGAGGCTCTCAGCAACTCAGTGAGACCCTGTTTCCAAATAAAATATATAAAATAGGGCTGGGGGTGTAGCCCCGAGGTAGAAAGCCCCTGGATTCCACCCGCCCCCAGTACCACGAAAAATAAAAAATAAAAAAAATAAATAAAGCCGGGTGTGGTGGCTCCTAGACAGAAGCTGCAGCTGCTCGCGTCCCCACTGGGCCGGGCAAAGCATCCAGGCCGTCTGCACCTGGAGCAGCCCCTCTCGGGGACCAGCATGGCCGTCCACACCCGGCCGTGCCCCCCTGCGCCTGCGCGCGCGCCTCCCGGACCCCTGGCCCCGTTCAGGATCTCCATAGACAGGGAAGATTGTCGGAGCTGCCACTCTGAGCTCCCGGGACAGGAGAGCGGTTTCTCCACCTTTGCAGCCCTCATGTCGAGGCGGAGCCGGGCGTGGTGGTGCACGCTTGTAATCCCGGCATTTGGGAGGCTGAGACAGGAGGATCTGGGTTTGAGGCCCTTTGCAACTCAGTGAGACCCTGTTTCAAAATAAAAAATAGGACTACGGGTCAGTGCCTTGCTGGCCGCATCCTAAGTCAGACCAGGAGAACAGAGAAGACAGGTTTGTTGGGGTAGGGGGGGACAGGGCTGAAAAAGGCAGTTGGCAAATGCATTTTGAGAACTATTTTCAAGGCCGAATGAACCTCCAGGCCTGGAGGGACCATTACCTTCTCTCCGACTGCCCTTAATGGACTGCCCCGCTCCCCTCGCAAGGTAAAGCAGTTACCTCGCTGCCCCCGGCCTGGTGTTTATAAAGCCATTTGCGCTCCCCAGAGAGAGCCGACTGTCTGGTGGTGGTTTCAAGATTAAGTTACCTCTGCAATGACTCTGAGGCATCCAGGGGTCCCCGTGACTGTCCCCCACCGAGCCCCAGCACCCACTGTTGGTAAGCACCAGCCATGCCAGGAGCAGGCATGAGCCCGGGTGCTGCGGAATGGGCTCCGCACTGGTGCTCGGAGGATCCGCAGGTCGAGTTCCAAACCCAAAGGCAAGTCCTTCCTCGAAAAGCTAATTACCTTCCACTCCCTCGGGTACCAGGTGAACAAGGCGGAGGAGCTATTGATGTGGCCCAGTTTCCTAGCGGCTGGCGGGTCAGCACCTCGCTCTGACCCAAGGGGGCGCAGGACCTCAGTGAACACGTGCATCATGTCGCGCCAGCCACACCGCGGACCCCGGGGACTCCGGCTCTCACTGCAAGAGCACTCTGGAGCTTTTCCGAGCAGTTGACCACACCGGGGTGAGACACATGGTGGCACCTAGAGCCAGCACCTGAAGCGAATGGACAGGGAGGGGAGGCAGGAAGGAGAGAGGGGCTCCAGAAACACCCAGGGAGCTGGGCACGCCTGTCATCCCAGTACTTGAGAGGCTGAGGCTGGAGAATGGCTAGTTCGAGGCCAGCCTCAGCAACACAGCAAGACCTTGTTTCAAAAACAATATATTTTTTTAAAAGGGCTGGAAGCCAGCGTGGTGGCGCACACTTGTAATCCCAGCATTTAGGAGGCTGAGACAGGAGGATCTCGGTTCGTGGGTAGCCTCAGCTACTTAGTGAGGCCCTTTGCAATTCAGTGAGACCCTGTTTTTTCCTCCTCCTCCTCCTCCTCCTCCTCCTCCTCCTCCTCCTCCTCCTCCTCCTCCTCCTTCTCTACTGGGGATTGAATGCAAGGACACTCTACCTCTGAGCTACCCCCCCCCAGCCCTTTTTATTTTTAGTTTACAACTTGCTAAGTTGCTGAGGCTGGCTTGGAGCCTGTGGTCCTCCTGTCTCAGCCTCTGAAGCACTGGGATGACAGGCGTGCGCCCCACGCTTGGCTGCTTGACTTTCTCCTTCCCGTCTCTCCTCAAGGCCTTGCATGCACTGCCCCAGCTGCCAAGAGCCCTGGCCCTGCATTTTCAGTTACCTTCCCCTTCCCAACTCTCAGGTCTCATTGTAAACATGCCCTTCCAGGCCAGAGAGGCCATCCCTGGCCACCCCACCTAAGCGTTCCCTGCTCGCGCTCTCTCTCTCTCTCTCTCTCTCTCTCTCTCTCTCTCTCTCTCTCTCTCTCTTTCTCTCTCTCTCCCTCTCTCCTCTGTCCTCTCTCTCTCCTCCCTCTCTCTCCTCTCTCTCTTTTCTCTCCTCTCTTTTCTCTCTCTCTCCTCTCTTTCCTCTCTCTCTCTCTCTCTCCTGTCTCTCTCCTCCCTCTCTCCTCTCTGTCTCCTCTCTCCTCTCTCTCCTCTCTCTCCTCTCTCTCCTCTCTCTCCTCTCTCTCTCCTCCCTCTCTCTCTCCTCCCTCTTCTCTCTCCTCCCTCTCTCTCTCTCCCTCTTCTCTCTCTCCTCTCTCTCCTCTCTCTCCTCCCTCTCTCCTCTCTCCTCTCTCTCCTCTCTTTCCTCTCTCTCTCTCTCTCTCCTGTCTCTCTCCTGTCTCCCCTCCCTCTCCCTCTCCCTCTCTCTCTCTCCTGCCTTCCCTCTGCCTTGCTCTATTATTTTTCCCCCCACACCTGGTCACTCTTCGTGTGTGATGCCAGGATCTTCCTTCCCCATTGCACTGCGAGTTCTTTGAAAAAGTGGAGTCCTTGTCTAGACCAAGGAAGAAAACGAGTGAATAAGTGACCCACAGACCTGTGGCGCAGTGAGTCACCCCAGCAAGAGCGAGGCTGTGCCTGGAAATGCGAGGCGCCCCACCCAAGGAGAAACGGAGGGTCTTCCCACCTGCCAAGACTGCAGCCATGTTGTGTCTCTGTCTGCACGGGTCTGGGGAGAAGGGAGTCCCTGCTGTTCCAGAGATTAGAGAAATCCCCAGCGGCTTTCAGAGAGCAAATGCGCTGTGTCACGGGAAACGCCAGACATTCCAGGAGCCACTGTTTGGGAAAGACAAGCTTTCAGGGTGTGTTAAGCCTAAAGTTACCTATTTTGTTATCTCTACATAAGTGTCGTCTCTGAGCCCTAACAGACTTCAGCCCTGCAGAGATACTGAAATTGGGAACTTTATGTGGACGGGGTGGTGAGGACAAGTCAGGGGACTTGTTCTGTTGGCCCTGAACCTGGCAAAGATTTTTTTTTTGGGGGGGTTGTTTCTGGTGGTACTGGGGGTGGAACCCAGGGGCTTTCTACCTCCGGGTTATACTCCCAGCCCTATTTTATATTTTTGTTTGAAAACAGGGTCTCACTAAGTTGCTGAGAGCCTCACTAAGTAGCCGAGGCTGGCTTCGAACCCGTGCGATCCTCCTGTCTCCGCCTCCCAAGCGCGGGGGTTACAAGCGTGCGTCACCACGCCCAGCCAACCTGGCAAAGATTTGAAAAGCTCATGCCCCCTAGTCAAGTAGGCCCAGGGTTGCTTTTAATTTATTTTATTTGATACTGGGGATTGATTCCAAGGGGCAATCAGTTCAGAGCTACACCCCAACCCCACTTTACTTTTTATTTTTAGACAGGGTCTTGTAAAGTTGCTGAGGCAGGCCTCAAACCTGTGATCCTCCTGTCTCAGCCTCCCAAGCACTGGGATTACAGGCATGCACCACCACATCTGGCTACATGCATACATTTTTTAGGTTGGGGTTCAAGATCTCAGCCCCCAAAGACTCACAGCTGAGTTAGAGAATCTGGGGTCAGCCTGGGGCTCCCCGGAAACCACTGAGCAGAAGAGGTTCGTGAAGTCCCCACGGTTGACTTGGCATTCACACTTATTTTATTTAAAACATCAATTAGCCAGGCGTGGTGGCACAGGCTAGTAACCCCCGTACTTGGGAGGCTGAGACAGGAGAATTGCAGGTTTGTGGACAGCCTCAGCAAATAGTGAGACCCTCATCAACCTAGGGAGACCCTGTTTCCAAATAAAAATAAAATAGGGCTGGGGGTATAAGTCGGAGGTAGAATGCCCCTGAGTGCCACAAAACAAACAAAAAAAAACAAGCCAGCCAAAGCCATAAGGGAAGAACCATGGTACAGAGCAAAGCCTTCTCTGCCCTGAGTTGGTTCCGTTCTCTGTACACGAACACATTTTCCTCCCCCTCTGACACAGGAAATTCAGGAAACTGCGCGTCAGCTGATAAAAAAAAAAAAAAAAAAAGTGCTCTGGCTGGGCCATTGTGACGTCAGATCGGCGGGCAGCCAATGGCCGGGCGGCTCCGACTTCCTAATCTGCATATTGCATTGGCATTGGTTCAAATTTCAGGTCCTTCGCATCTTTCTTTGGGTTCAAGGTTACCCAGGCCTGGCAGAGGACAGACTGCACCTGTGGCCTTCCTGCCCCGCTTCCTCCTGGGAAAGGGACCTCCAGGAGGTAAGGACACCCAGCGGGGTCTGGACCAGCTGAGGGCTGGCAGTCCCAGACCCCACTTTCCCTGTCTTGACCGCACCGATACTCCACTGTACTTCCGAAGTGATTTAATTATCCTTTAACTCAAGCTCAGCCCTGAAATCCGGGTGTAGCGCCGTGAGGCGCAGGTGGCTTGGATTATTATGCTGGGTTTTATCTTGTAGACTGATGCTCAGGTCTGCGACTGGAGCATGCAAGTGTGTGCAGAACAACATATGTAATTTAAGATCCTCAGGGTAACAAGCGCCGGGGGACATTTCAGAAGCCTTACTGCTTTCTTGGAAGCACAGTTTTCGAAGACTATCATAACCCTTTTTTATTATTATTAGCTTACAAGAAGGCTTGGAAATTAGAATTCGAAGCAAGGGTAGCTGGAGGTATTAGGAACTAGAAAATACAAGAAGAATGTAGTTCAGGTGTGGTACACACCTGTAATCCTAGTACTTGGGAGACTAAGACAGAAGGACCACAGGTTCAGGACAGCCGTGCCAGCTTAGTGAAGGTCTCATCAACTTACCAAAACTGTGTTTCAAACAAAATTGTTTTTTACATTAAAAAAAAAAAAAACAGCGCTAGGGATGTAGCCCGGAGGTAGAATGCCCCTGGGTTCCACCCGCAAGTACTACGAAAGAAAGAAAGAAAGAAAGAAAGAAAGAAAGAAAGAAAGAAAGAAAGAAAGAAAGAGAAAGAAAGAAAGAAAATTAAGATATTAAAATACTGTGGGGCACACACCTATGATCCCAGTACTTAGAAGACCAAGATAGGAGAATCACAGATTTGAAGCCAGCCTCAGCAATTTAGCAAGGCTCTCAGCTTTGGTGAGGCTCTCAGCAACTTAGTGAGACCCTGTTTCCCATTAAGAAATAAAGCAGGGCCAGGCGTGGTGACGCACACTTGTAATCCAGTACTTGGGAGGCTGAGACAGGAGGATCAGGGTTCGCGGCCAGCCTCAGCTACTTAGTGAGGCCCTCCGCAACTTAGTGAGACCCTGTTTCAAAATAAAGAATGTAAAATAGGGCTGGGGGTGTAGCTCAGAAGTAGAATTTTCCTGAGTTCAATTCCCACAATCACAGAAAGAAAGAAAGAAAGAAAGAAAGAAAGAAAGAAAGAAAGAAAGAAAGAAAGAAAACAGGGATGGGGGTGTAGCTTAGAGGGAGAATGTTCCTGGGTGCAATTTCTAGCACCACAAAAAGATTTTTAAAAATACTGTATAGTCAAATTTTATTTATTCAGATGTCACCTTAAACAAGCTTTCCTTTACCTCGGTGCTGACTAAACATGGCACCTAGCTGGGCATGGTGGGACATGCCTATAATCCCAGTATTTGGGAGGCTGAGAAAGGTTGGTGGCCAGCCTCAGCAACATTGCAAGGTCCCTCAGCAACACAGTGAGACCCTGTTCAAGAATAAAAAATAAAATAGGGGTAGGACTAGAGGTCCGAGGTAAAATGCCCCTGGGTTCAACTTCTTGTACCAAATATTATGGCATCTATATCATAATAGGTGTCCCAAACATTTCTTCTCAAGGGGAACTACTGTCTCGAAACTACCTTGATTTTCCAAGACACTTTGTGTTTTTGTTGTTGTTTTTGGTGGTCCTGGGGGTGGAACCCAGAGGCTTTCTGCCTCCGGGCTCTACTCCCAGCCCTATTTTATATTTTTATTTGGAAACAGGGTCTCACTAAGTCGCTGAGAGCCTCACTAAGTAGCCGAGGCTGGCTTCGAACCTGCGCGATCCTCCTGTCTCAGCCTCCCAAGCGCGGGGATTACAAGCGCGCGCCACCACGGTCAGCTTGACACTTTGTGTTTTAAATATTTCTTCTCCTGCTCTTTACAAACCATTATGAAATATCTCAGCCGCAGATATTTTAGCAAACACACTTGATCTCTTCAACGGCCTCCTAAACCCAAACGCAGTGCAGAAAGCCCTTATCTAGATGTAAACAGATTTGACTAAAGACCGGAGCCACCCCAGGTACCAAGACAAGCTACAACTGTGCTGACCTTCTACCACCACGAGGGCGGCTTGTTTGTGTGCATGCGTGTGTATGTGTGTTTAGTCTTTTTAAAAAATATATATAGTATTGGGGATTGAACCCAGGGGCATTCTACCTCGGCGCTACATCCTCAGCCCTATTTTATTTTTCATTTCAAAACAGGCTCTCGCTAAGTTGCTGAGGCTGGCCTTGAACCTACCATCCTCCTGTCTCAGCCTCCCAAATACTGGGATTGCAGGTGTGTGCCACCCTGCCCAGCTCCTTCTGCTCTAAACCCCATTTCAGCCCCTGTTTTTGGAGAACCAGGCTTAACGCGAAGGGTTTTATGAAGTAAAATTATCATGTAGTAAGAATAGTGTAAAAATCGTGTAACAGGTGTCCGGGGGCTGCAGCGCTGGGCTGTCCTACAGTGATAAGCCAGTTTCTCTTCTGGTTCCCCGTGTACCTCGTTTCCCAAGAGAAGGAGCTTTAGTAAAGGCTTCCCCAGCGAGCCCAGCGCAAGAGGCGGGAAGCCGGCCCCCAGGAAGAGGACCGGAAGCTGTGTTGAGGACTTTGGGTATCATTTGCATAAAGCAATCATGCCTATTACCAACGAAGCCTTTGCCCGTCATTTTAGAGTTCTCTGACACTTCCTGACATGGCTTCCTTTGCTATTAGACCTTTTCCTGGGTAATTAAATAATTTCTTTCCAAATAAATTTCATCATCTGGACCACTTACCCTGATAAACTTCCTCTCTGCAACCATTCAAACAAGCTCATCTTTCTGGGAACACTGAGTATCCGCTAAGAATACTGACGGGGTGGTATTGGGGATGGAACCCAGGGACTCTGTACCTCTGAGCTACACCCCCGGCCGTATTTTCTTTTTTATTTTTATTTATTTATCTTAATTAAATTTTTTTTTTTTTTTTTTGCGGGTCTGGGGATGGAACTCGGGGGCATTCGACCTCTGAGCTACACCCCTGCCCTATTTTTTATTCTTTATTTTGAAACAGCATCTCACTAAGTTGCAGAGGGCCTCACTAAGTAGCTGAGGCTGTCCGCGAACCGCGATCCTCCGGTCTCAGCCTCCCGAATGCTGGGATGACAAGCGGGCGCCGCCACACCCGGCCTTATTTTTTTTATTTTGAATCAGGTCTCGCTAAGTTGCTGAGGGCCTCACTAAGTTGTTAAGGCCGGTCTCCAACCCGTGATCTTCCCCTAATCTCAGCTTCTCAAGTACTGGGATCCCAGGGGTGTGCCGCCGTGCCCAGCAGCAAACTTTAATTCTATTTATTTTATTTTGCTCTCCAGATTCTTACCACGAAGCTTCCTTTCTCTGTGACTTTCTTACTATCTAATCACATCGCACCAACAGCTTCCTTCTACTTTTTTCTTCGCATCGGCGAGCTCTTTGAAAGTCCTTTCTACGTTATCTGGGGGTCTCGGTCCCTGCCCCGACTCTCCTTCCAGGCAGGGTCCCCGTGTTCACTTGAGAACGAGGGCGCCGCATGGGGTGGCGGGCCCGATAAGGCCACCTCCCGTGGCGCCAGCTGCGGCAGCTGCAGGGACTGAGCGCGGGTGGGTGCTGTGCGGCTTGGTTATCACCTCGGCTCACATGGTCAAGTGTTTGGTAATAGCGGGGGAGGCCTCCTGGGCCCTGGGCGCCGCTCCCCAAAGGAGGAAGGATTCTGGTTTCCAGAGCAGAGAACTCACTCGGGGGCAACAATTCCCCGGAGCTTCTACTTGGTAGGTACTTCTGACATCACGTCCATCTCCCACACTCTTTTTGGTGGTACTGGGTTTCCTGGAAGCCCTTCTACCTCCGGGCTATACTCCCAGACCTATTTTATATTTTTATTTGGAAACAGGGTCTCACTAAGTTGCTGAGAGCCTCACTAAGTAGCTGAGGCTGGCTTCAGACCTGTGCGATCCTCCTGTGTCAGCCTCCCAAGCGTGGGGATTACAAGTGTGCACCACCAGCCCGGCTGACATTTCTATTTTTATACTCTATTTTTCATCATGTAATACTATTTCATTTTTTCTGAATATTTGAATTAATTTTGGCTCCCTTTCCCTGTGATTATAGTAGTTGAATTTTTTTGTGTGTGTGTGTGTGGTACTGGGGTCCCTGGAAGCCCTTCTACCTCCGGGCTACACTCCCAGACCTATTTTATATTTTTATTTGGAAACCGGGTCTCTTAAGCCAGCACGGCTGGCTTCGATCCAGAGCGATCCTCCTGTCTCCGCCTCCCAAGAGCGGGGATGACAAGCGTGCGCCACCACGTCCGGCGTTCCCACACCCTTTTTAATTTTATTTGTCCTGGAGATTGTTCCTGGAGGCATTCTACCTCGGAGCTCTACCCTCAGCCCTTTTATAAATTTATTTTTATTTTTTATTTTTTTTTGGTGGTACTGGGGATGGAACCCTTCTACCTCCGGGCTACACTCCCAGACCTATTTTCATATTTTATTTGGAAACAGGGTCTCTGAAGCCAGCGTGGCTGGCTTTGAACCCGCATGATCCTTCTGTCTCCGCCTCCCAAGTGCGGGGATCACAAGCGTGCGCCAACACGCCCGGCCTTCAGCCCTTTTTTAAAATTTTTTGTTTATTTTGAACCAGGGTCTCTCTAGGTTGCTGAGATCTCACTACCCTTCGGAGGCTGTCCTCGAATCTGCGATGCTCCTGTCTCGGCCTCCCAAGTACTGAAATTACAGGTGTGCATCCATCTCCCACTTTCTCCTGGTGACTTTTCTTTGTTGAGGAACGCTTTGAGGGTTCACGGAGGACCCAGACTTCTCCCCTGGCTCCCAGCATGCTGTGCTGCGGTTTCCTGTTCACATTTCTAGCAGGTTCAGCGTAACAACTCTGTGAGTCCAGTTTCCCATTAAATCCCCAGTGCCCGGTGCAGCGCTGGACACAGAACCAGTATTTGACCAATGCTTGTTGTATGAAAGCTTCCAGGAGCGATCAGGGAGCTGGGTGTGGTGGCACACACCTCTTGTCTCAGTATTTGGGAAGCTGAAACAGGAGGATGGCAGGTTCGAGGCTAGCCTCGGCAATTTAGTGAGACCCTCAACAACCTCGAGAGACTCTGCTTCAGAAATAAAAAATCAGCCGGGCGTGGCGGCGCACGCTTGTCATCCCAGCATTTGAGAGGCTGAGACAGGAGGATCGCAGTTCTCGGACAGCCTCAGCTACTTAGTGAGGCCCTCTGCAACTTAGTGAGACCCTGTTTCAAAATGAAGAATAAAATATAGGGCTGGGGGGGGGGTGTAGCTCAGAGGTAGAGTGCCTCTGGGTTCCATCCCCAGTACAGCAAAATAAATAAATAAATAAATAAATAAATAAATAAATAAATAAATGGGCTGGGGGGTGGTTTTCCTGAGATAGGATGCTCCTGGGTTCAGTCCCCAATACCAAAGAGGGAGGGAGAGAGGGAGGTAGGGAGGGAGGGAGAGAGAGAGAGAGAGAGAGAGGGATATCAGGGAAGCCTGGCGTTCCAGCAGATCCCCGAGAGTGGAGGAACCAGGAGAGAGCATCCACATTTTGGCCCAAGGCGGCCAAGAGTCGAAGGCAGGCTCAGGGACAGGCTTCCAGCTAGGAAATCTACAGGACCATTTTCTGGGAGGCCACGCCCACCAGGTCTCAGCCAATGGAGCCCAGTGGTCACCCAAGCGGGGGTCGCTGCCGGGGGTAGAGCCACAATACCTGGCAGGTGTCAGGAACCCAGCAAGCTAGCTAGGTCAGGGTGATGGTTCTGGTAACGGCTATGAACGACCCGTCCGCAGTTCATCGGTGCTGAAAGCCGGCCGTGCGCCGGGATCACACGCGGCCAGGCCAAGCCCCATCGATGTCTAAACACCGCAACGAGACCAGGAACCAGCCGTCCCAGGCCTGGGCACGAAGGGCCGAGCGTCCTCGGCAGAATCAAGAGCTTGGGGTCCTTCCCAGGAGCAAGTGGGGCCCATTAATCCAGGTCCCTTTGCAACCCAGACCCAAACCAAACAGAAAGGTCAGCCATGGAGATCCAGGTGTGTGGACGGTTGGGGTCAGCACGTAATCATCAGCGGCAGAGCGCTGGCCCAGCATGCAAGGGGCCCTGGATTCCGTCCCCAGCATAGCAAATAACAAAGGCAGTAGCTGGGCGTGGTGGCGCGGGCCTGCGAATCCCAGAACTTGGGAGGCAGAGGCAGGAGGATCCCAGGGTCCAGGCCAGCCTCGGCAACTTAGCAAGGCCCTCTGCAGCTTAGCGAGACCCTGTTTCAAAATCAAGAATAAATAACTTAGGGCTGGGGTGTATCTCGGAGGTAGAATGCCCTGGATTCAATCTCTGGTGCCACAAAAACCAAACACAAATAAATAATTATTACTAGAGAACTGAGATGAAAGGCTGGGAACTATTGTACACAGAGCTTGTCCACCCATCGTCCTACCTAGACTCTACCTATCATCTATCTATCCGTCTACCATCTATCTTCTTTCTTTTTTTTTTTCTTGCACTGAGCGAGTGGAAGGATAATATAGTGTCCGTGTATTTGGAACATTAACCTGAGACACCGGTCCTTGGCTCCAAAGTTCTGTAGCTTGAACAGGCTCTGGGATAACTCATTGCTGGGTCTTTGATGGAACTCAGGGGCATTCTGCCTCTGAGCTATACCTGCGCGCGCACGCACACACACACACACACACACACACACACACACACACACTATATATATATTATGCATATTATACATTATATATTATATATAATATGTATTATATATTATACATAATATATAATACGTATTATATATAATACATATTATATATAATACGTATTATATATTATATATTATATATTATTTATTATATTATATATAATATATATAATTGGTACCAGGGGCATTCTACCTCTGAGCTACACCCCCAGCCCTATTTTTTATTCTTTATTTTGAAACACGGCCTCACTGAGTTGCAAAGGGCCTCACTAAGTAGCTGCGGCTGTCCGCAAACCGCGATCCTCCTGTCTCAGCCTCCCGAATGCTGGGATGACAAGCATGCGCCACCACGCCCTGCTTTATATTTTGTTTTTGAAACAAGGTGTTGGTAGGTTGCCTAGAGTCTCACTATGTTGCTGAGGTTGTCCTCAAACCTACAGGCCTCCTGTCTCAGCCTCCCAAGTACTGCGATGATAGTGTGCCACCACACCACCACTAAGTTTTCACTCTCTAAATAGCACCATGACAGGTCAGAAAGTCTAGGCCAGCTCTGAGCCCACGTAGGGCTCGCTCTTTCTTTCTTTCTTTCTTTCTTTCTTTCTTTCTTTCTTTCTTGTACTGGGGGGTGGAACCCAGGGGCTTTTTTTTTTACCTCCAGGCTATGTTTCAAGACCTATTTTTTATACTTTATTTGGAAACAGGGTCTCACTAAGTTGCTGAGAGCCTCACTAAGTAGCTGAGGCTGGCTTCGAACCTGCGCCATCCTCCTGTCTCAGCCTCCCAAGCGCGGGGATTACAAGCGTGCGCCACCACGCCTGGCTCCCAGGTAGGGTTTTTATTAAACTCAGTTACATGCACTGGAACTAATAAACAGGATGCCAGATACCTGCACCTGCACACGTACACACACACACACACACACACACACACACACACACACACAAGCTTCAAATATCAGCCTCGTTGACCTCCCAGTATAGACAATTCCTGACTGCCAATGTGTGGATTATCTCCCCGCTGGGCCCACCACCTAGCGAACCTCCCCTCCATTGCTCAGTGGCTGCAAATTAATTTCTGTGTTGGTCAAAGAAGAGCTGACTTAGGAAGGTTAATTTGCAGAACTCAAATTATAGAATGAAGACCAAAGTCAAATAGAAATTGTTGATTAGCGCAGATAGCAGTGGGGGCAACCGTGGGATTCGCCCACTCGAAAGTCACTGGCTGGGCAAATGTCTAAGCGTGGAGGGGTGGCAAGGGAAGGAGCCAGCGCCTTGGAGTGTGTGTGTGTGTGTGTGTGTGTGTGTGTGTGTGTGTGTGTGCATGCGGTACTGGGGATGGAACCCAGGGACATTCTACCTCCGAGCTCCCCTATTTTTTATTCTTTGTTTTGAAACAGGGTCTCACTGAGTTGCAGAGGGCCTCACTAAGTAGCTGAGGCTGTCAGCGAACCTCAATCCTCCTGTCTCAGCCTCCGGAGTGCTGGGATTACAAGCGTGCGCCACCACGGCCAGCCTCCTTGGACTTTGAATTCCACTGTTTATCTACTTTTAGCCTTATCCTGAGTTGCAGGTAGAGAAAGGGAGGGGAGTGTTAAAAAGAAAAGGAACTCATGGAGCTGGGCGCGGTGGTGCACACGTGTAAGCCTAGTACTTGGGAGGCTGAGACAGGAGGACCACAGGTTTCAGGCCCTCAGCAACTTAGTGACACCCTGCTTTGTTGTTGTTTTTTTTTTCTTTTTCTTTTTCTTGCTTTTTTTTTTTTTTGTGGTACTGGAAATGGAACCCAGGGGCATGCTACCTCTAAGCTACACCCCCAGCCCTATTTTTATTCTTTATTCTGAAACAGGGTCTCACTGAGTTGCAAAGGGCCTTACTAAGTAGCTGAGGCTGTCCGCGAACCACGATCCTCCTGTTTCAGCCTCCCAAATGCCGAGATTACAAGCGTGCACCACCACACCCAGCTTAGACCCTGTTTTAAAATAAAAAATAATAGGGCCGGCCAGGCGTGGTGGCACACACTTGTAATCCCAGCATTTGGGAGGCTGAAACAGGAGGATTGCACTTGGCAGACAGCCTCAGTTTCTTAGCAAGGCCCTTTGCAACTCAGTGAGACCCTGTTTCAAAATAAAGGATTAAAAAATGGGACTGGGGGGTGTAGCTCGGAGGTAGGATGCTTCTGGGTTCCATCCTGTACTGAAAAAAAAAAATGGGGCTGGAGATATAGCTCAGAGTAGAATACCCCTGGCTTCAATCACAGTACATTCATACATACATACATACATACATACATACATACAGTGATGTCGGAAATCTAAGGACGTGGGAAGGGAACAGGTGGAGGGAGTCGGAGCGTGGAGATTTCTGGACAGGGTAAGTATGGAGGCAGAGCTATAACAAAACAGCCCAGTCAACAGGCTTTCCTCAAGCCGGGGGCTTTCGGTCACATATGTGGCATCTGCTGTCCGATATTTGTTTTTATGTCCCAGCATGGTTAATTATTGTAGCTGGTGTCTGATAAGGCAGCCGCCCTCCTGTCCAGAGAGCCAGGGTTATCTGCCGTTTTACAGCCTGCCGCTCCGCAAACGAGCAGATAAGCCAGGCGATGGTGGCTGCTTGGCCAGTAATTAAAATCTCTGCTGAAATATAGGAGCAAGAAGTAGGAAATATCAATGCGGCCGAAGAGAGGTGGGTGCGGAGGTGGTGACTGGAGACAGTCCGGTGGCCCCAGGTCCCCAGAGCCAACCGGCTTAGCAGGGCCAATCTAGAGACACAGGAACCCCAAAGGCGGCAGCCTCCCCGCCGCCCTGACTGGTCAGCATTAGGGGGAAACAGCTTCAAAGGGACAGGCCGAGCATCCCTGGGTACCTGTCATCCCAATACTTAGGAGGTTGAGACAGGAGGTGCGCAGGTTCGAAGCCTGCCTCTGCCACTTAGAGAGACCCTGGGTTTTTTTAGATTTTTTTTTTCCTGTACTGGAGATGGAACCCAGGGGCATTCTACCTCCAAGCTACATCCCCAGTCCTATTTTTTTTTTATTCTTTTTTTTTTTTTTTGGAACAGAATCTCACTGAGTTGCAGAGGGCCTCACTAAGTAGCTGAGGCTGTCCGCGAACCGCGATCCTCCTGTCTCAGCCTCCCAAATGCTGGGATTACAAGCGTGCGCCACCATGCCCAACTAGAGAGGCCCTGTTTTGAAATAAAAAAATAAAACAGGGTTGGGGTGTAGCTCAGAGATAGAATGTCCCTGGGTTCGATTCCCAGTAAAACACACACATAACCATGCTCGCGTGCGCGCGCGCGCGCACACACACACACACACACACACACACACACACACACACACCACCAAGCAGCAACTTCTGAACATCTCGTTTCTTTCAACTTCACCAGCACTTGGCAGTATCCATTTAAATTTTATGCTAATTTAGCAGGCCGAGAATGATAGCTTATGTTCATTTTCCATCTCTGATTGTTCTCAAAGCGGGCGGGGTTTTTCTTTTTCCTGAATGTGTGACGGCTCTTTGTTGCATAATTTTAGAGAATCTTCATATTAGAATTGCCTGAAAAGAAGGGACGCTGGGCCACCCGCCTCAGTGCCAAGGTGAGCGCTCTGCAGCTCGGGTACAAAACCCTCGGTCGTTGCATTAGGATGACAGAGAGAAGCCCGGGGAGGCCTTATCGCTCTGTGGAGGCAGAATGAACTAGAAAGTAGGTCGGAGAACTAATCCTGCTGGTTCCAGTAATTAGAGCAGACAATGGGGTCGAAAGTTCAGGCAGAGCCAGGGACGCTGCCCAGGTCTCTGGGAAGGCCACACGTTGTGGCCCGAGCTGCTGGGAAGCCTCTGTCTTCCCCAGCGCAGAGCGCAGTGCCTTGCTCCCCTCTCCTAGCCCGTGTTTGGCTTCTTGTCCCACAGAAAGCCAGATGGTCCCAGAGCTGGAGTCTCCATCCCCCCAACAAAGCTTTTTCCTCCTGGATTCCGGCCGCTGGTGAGACATAAGATCCCATCCCTGGGGGAGTCCCATTCAGCCTGAGGCCTCCGCTTTCCCTTCCAGCTCAGGTTTGCAGGGAACTCTGATTTCACACATTTGATACATCGCAACGAGGAACGGGAGCCGGGCGTGGTGGCGCACGCTTGTCATCCCAGCATTTGGAAGGCCGAGACGGGAGGATCGCGGTTCGCGGTCAGCCTCAGCTACTTAGTGAGGCCCTCTGCAACTCAGTGAGATGCTGTTTCAAAATAAAGAATTTTAAAAAAGGGTTAGGGGTGTAGATCGGAGGTAGAATGTCCCTGGGTTTCATCCCCAGTACCACAAAATTAGTTATTTAATTAAATAAATAAAATGGGGCTGGGAGTGTAGGTTGGAGGTAGAATGCCCCTGGGTTCAATCCCTAATACTATGAAAAAATGAAAAGAAGGAGGAGGAGGAGGAGGAGGAGGAGGAGGAGGGAGGAGGGGGAAGAGGAGGAGGAAGAAGGAGGAGGAGGAGGAGGGAGGAGGGGGAAGAGGAGGAGGAAGGAGGAGGAGGAGGGAGGAGGGAGAAGAGGAGGAAGAAGAAGAAGAAGAAGGAGGAGGAGGGGAGGAGGGAGGAGGGGGAAGAGGAGGAGGAAGAAGGAGGAGGAGGAGGAGGAAGAGGAGGAGGAAGGAGAAGGAGGAGGAGGAGGAAGAGGAGGAAGAAGGAGGAGGAGGAGGAGGAAGAGGAGGAGGAAGGAGAAGGAGAAGGAAGAGGAGGAGGAGGAGGAGGAAGGAGAAGGAGGAGGAGGAGGAGGAGGAGGAGGAGGAGGAGGAGGGAGGGAGGGAGACTGAGGAATTTCTGCTTCTGTGGTGCTGAAGTAGAAGCCCAGGAAATGACACAGTGGAGAAAACGCGCCTGGCCTGGTGTGTCCGGGAGGGAGTCGGGCTGGGTCCACCCTGGTGTTTACCCCCTGGGGCAAGCGCTATAGTTTGTATCTGGAATGATCCAGGGCCATGTGTTGAAGGCTCAGTCGCAGCCAGGTGTGGTGGCACATGCCTGCAATCTCAGGACTTGGGAGCCCAGGAGTACTCTACCTCTGAGCTACGACCCCGCCCCATTTTATTTTTTCTTTTGAAACAGAGTCTTGCTACGTTGCTGAGACTCTATGTTGCTGAGCCCGACCTCAAACTTGTGATCCTCCTATTTCAGCCTCCCAAGTACTGGGATCACAGGCGTGCACCACCACACTGGCTTGTCAAGAGCCTTTGGCCTTTGGGTGACTTAGGCGTGGTAATGTACACCTTCGGTCCCCTGTACGCCCCCGGCTCCCTCGTCCAGTGCAGTTGGAGTTTAATAACACTGACGAATATTAACTCAGGACCCGGGCTTCCAAGAACGCTGCAGCCGAGCTCTTGGTAAACCCTAGTAACGCACTAATTTTAGTTATGACGAGCGAATCGTAGAAACTCGCTTAGTAGGTTCCTAGAAAGTGGTGCTTAGTCATGCAGAGAACTGGAAATCCTTGGCGATTTGTGCAACTGGTTCATAAGAGCAGGGGAGGAGCGTGGCCTTCGGGACCCACTCGTGGTCTTCAGCAGTGAGCTTGGAGGGCGCTGAGGCCGCAGGACCCCCACCCAGAGCTGCTCCCGCGAGACCCCCCAAGCTGCGGCGGTGTGGGGGCCGGGCTTGGGCTCCAGGGAGTCTTATAACAGGAGCCTGTGAACCCAGAGTGCAGCTGAGTTGTTCATAGAATGAATAAACAATACCTCCCACACACAGATAGCTGACTAATTTTTTAGTGCTGGGGCAATTTTTAAAAAGTCCCTTAAACGCGTACAATAATTCAGAGTAGCTTTTGTGGTGACGCCCTCTCTCAAACGACAGATTCCTGCACAGTTGAGAGTTGGAGCAGGGTTAATAAGGACCTCCTGGTACTAAGTGTTAGGATAAGGCCATCCCCGAAGAGAGGAAGGGGGACTGGTACTGTGCCTCCCCCAGCTACGGAGGCCACCGAGGGACAAGTCCAGCCTTGGCCTGGTTCTCAAACCTTCTTCCTGGCATTGGCTTCTCAAGATTGATTTGCGTGCATCAACTGTGTGTCTGGTGTAACGCCATGGTGACAAGTTTTATTATTATTATTATTATTATTATTATTATTATTATTATTATTTTGGTGGTACTGGGGTTCCTGGAAGCCCTTCTACCTCTGGGCTACACTCCCAGACCTATTTTTATATTTTTATTTGGAAACAGGGTCTCTTAAGCCAGCAAGGCTGGCTCCGAACCTGCGCAATCCTCCTGTCTCCGCCTCCCAAGCGCGGGGATGACAAGCGTGCGCCACCACGCCCGGCTTATGGTGACAAGTTTTAATGTGATGTTTATGTATGTATGCATGTATTGGTACTGAGGATTGAGCCCTGAGATATTCTATCTCTAAGCTATACGCCTAGCCCTATTTTTTTTTTTTTTTAATTTGGAAACAGGATTTTCCTACGTTGTTGAGATCCTTGCTAAATTACTGAGGCTGGCTTCAACCTGTGATCCTCCTGTCTTAGCCTTCCAAGTACTGGGATTACAGGCATGTGCCACCACGCCCAGCTAATGTTTGTTTGTTATTGTTGTTGTTTTGGCAGTGTAGGGACTGAACCCCGGGCCTCATGCATGCTGGAAAAACACTCGACCACTGAGCTATATCCCCAGCCCCACCTACGTTGGTTTTGAAAGTCGCAGTGCAGCCAGGCGTGGTGGCGCACGCTTGTAATCCCCGCGCTTCGGAGGCAGAGACAGGAGGATCGCGCAGGTTCGAAGCCAGCCACGCGCGCTGGCTTAGGAGACCCTGTTTCCAAATAAAATGTAAAAATAGGTATGGGAGTGTAGCCCGGAGGTAGAAGGGCTTCCAGGAACCCCAGTACCACCACCAAAAAAAAAAAAAAAAAAAGAAAGTCACAGTGCAAGCTGGTGTGGTGGTGCACACCCGTAATCCCAGTACTTGGGAGGCAAAGACAGGAGGACCGCACGTTCCAGGACAGTCCCAGCAAAATGTAGGGAGACTTTCAGCCACCTAGCAAGAACCCGTTTCCAAACAAAAAATAAAACCAACTGGGGGATATAGCTCAGAGGTAGAATGCCCACAGGTTCAGGTTCTAGTCACACACACACACACACACACACACACACACACACACACAGTTGCACCCCTGTAATCCTATGTAATCCTAGTACTTGGGAGGTTGAGACAGGTGTAGCGAGTACAACACCAGCCCTGGCAAATCTCAGCAACTTAGTGAGACCCTGTTTCAAAATAAACAAAAGTAATAGTTTTTTTTTTTTGGGGGGGGGGTACTATAGCTCAGAGGTAGAATGCCCGTGGGATCAATCCCCAGTACAAAAATAAGTTGCAATAAAAATAATAATAAGCCGGGCGTGGTGACGCACGCTTGTCATCCCAGCATTTGGGAGGCTGAGACCGGAGGATCGCGGTTCCCTGACAGCCTCAGCTACTTACTGAGGCCCTCCGCAACTCAGTGAGACCCTGTCTCAAAATAAAGAATAAAAAATAGGGCAGGGGGTATACCTTGGAGGTCGAATACCCCTGGGTTCCATCTCCAGACCCTCAAAAAGAAAAAAATAGGGCAGGAGGTGTAGCTCAGAGGTCAAATGCCCCTGGGTTTCATCCCCAAACCTCCCCCCCTAAAAAAAAATAATAATAATAAGGCACCAAGATCCCCTCCCGGCCACCCTGGCTCTGTTGGCCGCCCCCTGTGCAGGCAGATCCCCCACAGACGCCGCCCCAGCTCACAAGCACAGGCAATCCTAACCCCAAAAGAAAGGCTCTCTCCCCATGGTCTCAGCCCAAAAAACAGCTGTCATTCAGAGAGCACTTCTTCAGAGGTGAGGCGCCTCCTGCGACCCCCTCCTTCCTCTGCTATGGCGGCTTGTATGAGGTCACACAAGCTTGCCCAAGGTCACCACGCTACCAAATGCAGCCTGATCCCAAGCTCTGGGACACTCCGCTGTCCCACGCGGCCCACCGAGCCCAGAGACGCGCCCGCCCAAGTCTCAGGAATCTCTGGGTTTGCAGAGGGCCCGCGGCTAACGCCAGGTACAGCGTCAGCTCTGTTCCCGTGGCTTCGTGAGAGTTAGCTCAGTTTATGTCCCTTTCTCAGATAGGGAAGCTGAGGCTCCGAGAGGTTAATTAACATCCCCCAAATGCACGCAGACAGAAGGTCGAGCAGTAGACTAGGATCTACATCTGTAGGATTCCAACGCCCAGTATTCCGGGCCTTTCCACTTGGTGGTCTCTTTGCTCACCACAGACCTCCTACTTCTCCCCCCCCCCCCAGTTAACTGTGCAACCCCAGGAAGGAAGGAAGGAAGGAAGGAAGGAAGGAAGGAAGGAAGGAAGGAAGGAAGGAAATTTTGACCCGCAGTCACTCATTCGCTGCTGAATGCAAGCCGGGCACACGTGCCCAGGGTTAGCGCTGCTCTACCGCGGTCCCTGAACGGCTCCTTCCCACTCGTGGGCTCTGCTTCTCTCTGCCTGCCATCAATTGTTTTAATTTAAATTTCTGAAAGAGGCCTGATTCTCTTGTGTTTTGGGCCTATTTTAGGCCAGAGGCTCAGTCCAATTGGGGCGTACTCTGGCTCACAAAGCAGCTGGCCATGAGCCGGAAGGACGCGGTGGCACAGGCTTGTCATTCCAGTCCTTGGGAGGGAGGATCGCAGGTTTTCAGCCAGCCTCAGCAATTTAGTGAGGCCCTCCACAACTCAGTGAGACCCTGTTTCCAAAATTAAATAAAATAAAATAGGGCTGCGGATGTGTCTCAGAGGTAGAATGCTTCTGAGTTCCATGCCTAGTACCACAAAGATAAATTAGTAAATAAATAAACACATAAATTCATATAGGAAGACATGCATAAATAAAATAATAACAAATGAAAGCCAGGCATGGTAGCACACTCCTGTACACTTAGGAGGCTGAGGCAGGAGGACCACAGTTTGAAGAGAGTTCCAGCAAATAGCGAGACTCTCATCAATCTAGCCAGACCCTATTTCAAAATTTAAAAAAACAAACTGCTGGGCGTGGTGGCACACGCTTATAATCCCAGCATTTGGGAGGCTGAGACAGAAGGGCCTTGGTTCAAAGACAGCCTCAGCTACTTAATGAAGCCCTTGCAAGTTAGTGAGACCCTGTTTCAAAATAAAGAATGAAAAATAGGGCTGGGGGTGTAGCTCAGAGGTAGAATGCCTCTGATAAATAAATAAATAAATAAATAAATAAATAAATAAATAAAAAAATAGGACTAGGGTGTAGCTTGGACTTGGAATGCCCCTGGGTTCAATCCCCACTACCATGATGTATAAACAGACAAACAAACAAATAAATAAATAAATAAATAAATAAATAAATAAATAAATAGGGCCTGAGCCGGGCATGGTGGCACACGCTTGTAATCCCAGCATTTGGGAGGCTGAGACAGGAGGATCGCGGTCGCGGGCAGCCTCAGCTACTTGGTGAGGCCCTCTGCAACTCAGTGAGACACGGTTTCAAAATAAAGAATAAAAAATAGGGCAGAGGGTGTGGCTTGGAGGTTGAATGCCCCTGGGTCCCATCCCCAGACCTGCAAAAGAAAGAAAGAAAGAAAGAAAGAAAGAAAGAAAGAAAGAAAGAAAGAAGAAGAAAGAAAGGAAGAAAAGGTATAATAGCTTATTGAGGAACACTGAGAATAATATTCAACAATAGAAAACGTCACCGGGACAGGAATGTCAGCCCGGTGCTAATTTGCCATCGCTGTCTCTTCCCAGACACTGTGTGGCATTTCTCTCCCTCTTCTTTTTTTTTTTTTTTTTTTTTTAAAAAAAAAAAAAAACATGTTCCAAGAAGTTAAAAAAAAAATTTTTAAAAACCCTCAAATTTCAAACCATGTGGAGAGTTCAATTTGCAGAAAATATTTCCAAAATGTTGTAGCCAACACGGGCCACGTTTGAAACCTCAGAGATCGTAGCAAATACCTAAGTTACGCTTGTCAACTCCACGAAGCCCCTCTATTAGTAACACCTCGCTTTCTGGAAATCATTTAGGAGAAAAGTTTCGGGGACGTTTGTTGGTTTTGCTTGACCAGCTTCCCACACCTACCACCACCTCCCGCTGGCCCAGAACCTAGACTTTTCCCTACCAAGCTCTCCCTTCCACCTACACTCTGTGGTTCCTGTGGGCCTGCCCTGCTTAGTCTCAAAGGTAAATGTGAAGCCAGATGTGGCAGTGTGCACCCGTAATCCCAGTCCTCGGAAGGCTGAGACTGGGGGATTGCAGGTTGGAGTCCAGCCTCAGCAATTTAGCGAGACCCTCCGCAACTTAGTGAGACCTTGTTCCCAAATTTGGGGAGGGGGGGGTTCCTGGAAACCCTTCTACCTCCAGGCTACTCTTCCAGACCTATTTTATATATATATATATATATATATATATATATATATATATATATATATATATTTTTTTTTTTTTTAGAAACAGTCTCTTAAGCCAGCACGGCTGACTTCAAACTTGCACGATCCTCCTGTCTCCGCCTCCCAAGCGCAGGGATTACAAGCGTGCGCCACCACGCCCAGCTCCTATTCCCAAATTTAAAAAACAATAATAAAATAGGACGGGGGGTGGGGGGGTGCCTATTACCAAATTTAAAAAAACAATAATAAAATAGGACCGGGGGCTGCCGGGCGTGGTGGCGTACGCTTGTAATCCCCGCGCTTGGGAGGCAGAGACAGGAGGATCGTGCAGGTTCGAAGCCAGCCGCGCGCTGGCTTAGGAGACCCTGTTTCCAAATAAAAATGTAAAAATAGGTCTGGGAGTGTAGCCCGGAGGTAGAAGGGCTTCCAGGAACCCCAGTAACACCAAAAAAAATAAATAAATAAATAATAATAATAATAATAATAATCATAGGACTGGGGCTGTAGCTCAGAGGCAGAACACCCCTGGGTTCAATCTCCAGTAACACACACACACACACACACACACACACACACACACACACACAAAATGTGACCCAGTGCAGATCAATGAGAAAACTGAATTATTTATTTGTTTGTTTGTTTGTTTTGTGGTACTGGAGGTTGAACCCAGGGGCATCCTACCCCCTTTGTCAATGTTTTGTTTTGAAACAGGGTATCTCGCTAGGTTGCTGCAAGTCTTGCTAAATTGCTGGGGCTGGCCTCCAACCTTCAACCCTTGAACTTTCAACCCTTGACCCTTCAACCCTTGACCCTTCAACCCTCTTGTTTTAGCCTCCCAAGTACTGGGATGACAGGCGGGCACCACTGTGCCCAGTCGAAGGGCATTTTTTGGCCCCTAGGACTGACTCAAAGATGGACCTGAGACCCGATGTCAATCAGAACATAGGAGTCTGAACGCCGGAATTTTTGCTGCAACTATGAAGAAATCGGTGTTCTTCTGCTGGGGTGCTAGCCAATAAGATGTAGACCCAAATGGCTAAAAACAGCTCTTGCAGCATCTAGGGACAGCCTGCAAACACAAAGGAAGAAAAGCCACGAAACAGACGAGGTCAGGTTCGCGCTGACACTCTTGGCAGGGAGGTGCAGGCAGGCCGCGCTAGCAAGCACGCCCTTGCGTCCCAGCCAACTGGAGTCGGTGTTCACTGCTTACAGCTCAAGAGTCCTGGCTGGTCCAGGGAATCTGAAGAGGCTGGAGCATTAGTTCCACTCTGAGTCCTGAGAGCCCACCCTGTTGACGGTATTTCGGGAGCTAATGATTCATTCAGGTTCTCAAGTAGGTCTCCAGGGCCAGCTTGGGAGAGCACGAAGAGCCCTTTGTAATTAGCTTATTAAAGGGACCCTGGCGGAAGTGGTTGTCAACGTGCCTGAAAAGTCGCCTTCGGTACACGAGCTCGGCTTGTCTTCTGCTCTCGAGGACGCGATCGGGCCACACGAAACATTTTTGAGAATTAGGACAAATAGAACATGGCGTCCAAACTCTGGCCCAGTTAATAGGATTTGCACTAAAATTTATGTTTAACTGGTTGTAATTCCTTTTTTCTTTTTTTTTTTTCTTTTGGGTACTGGGGTTCCTGGAAATCTTTCTACCCCCAGGTTACACTCCCAGACCTATTTTATATTTTTATTTGGAAACAGGGTCTCTTAAGCCAGCTGAGGCTGCCTTCGAACCTGCGCGATCCTCCTGTCTCCGCCTCCCAAGCGCGGGGATTACAAGCGTGCGCCGCCACGCCCGGCTTTTTATTCTTTATTTTGAAACAGGGTCTCACTGAGTTTCAAAGGGCCTCACTAAGCAGCTGAGGCTGGCTGTGAACCTGTGATCCTCCTGTCTCAGGGCTCCTAAGTACTGAAATTACAAGCATGTGCCACCACACCTGCCAATATTCCAGTGTCCTTTTTTTTTTTTTTTTTTTTTGGTCTCTCCAAATAAAATGATCCATCTTGCTTTGACATTTAGATAATGCACATCTCCGCAGCTTCTGTTTTGTACTCTGGGAAAAAAAAAAAAAACATAATTGGGGCTATAGGTACAACCTGAATATCTATACCCTTGCCGGCTAGTCACGATCCAGGATTGGCTGGTACAATCAGCCTATTTTTTTTTTTTTGAGTAAGTGCTCATGACCGAATTAGACAGATTTATTTCCCACTAGTAAATAGTAGCTAATAGCTAGTGACTTCATACTGTGCGTATTTTCTATTGAAAAGCAATACGGCTTGGCATCGAACGGCTTCCCCATCTACTAGCTGTGTCACGTAAGGCCAGTTATTTAACCTTCGAGGCTCCGAGTCTCTGCGGAATGGAGCAGTAACAGTACCTACCTCACGGCGTTAACATGAGGCTCCAGCCGGGGGATGGCTCATTCAGTGATGGCAGTAATCAGCCGGGCGTGGTGGCGCGTGCTTGTAATCCCAGTGCTTTGAGAGTACTTCAAAGCCAGCCTCAGCTACTTAGCGAGGCTCTCAGCAACTTAGTGAGACCCTGTTTCCAAAGAAAGTATAAAATAGGTCTGGGAGTATAGCCCTGAGGTAGCAGGTCCCTGGGTTCCATCTCCAGTACCAAAAATATAAAAACGCTTGTAATCCCCGCACTTGGGAGGCAGAGACAGGAGGATCACGCAGGTTTGAAGCCAGCCACGCTGGCTTAAGAGACCCTGTTTCCAAATAAAAATATAAAATAGGTCTGGGAGTATAACCTGGTGGTACAAGGGCTTCCAGGAACCCCAGTACCACCAAAAAATAAATAAATAAATAAAAATTTAAAAAATATATAAAGATAATAATAATAATAATAATAATAATAATAATAATAATAGTGGTAATAGCTGGGCACGGTGGCACACGCCAGTACTCCCAGTACTTGGGAGGCTAAGATGGGAGGATTAGCTCACAGGTTCGAGGACAACCTCAACAACTTAATGAGGCTGTCCGCACAACTGAGTGAGACCCTGTTTCCAAATAAAAAAATCAAAAGGGCTGGGGGTGTAGCTCAGAGGTAGAACATTCCTGGGTTCAATCCCTAGTACCAAAGGGGGAAAATATTTGCAGGTCTGAAGGTGAATCTAGCACGCTGGGGCCCACTACACACATTTTTCTTTTTTAGGAAATGCAAGGAGAAGACCAGGCCGCCCAGTGTCACCCGCCCGCCCGTGACTCTCGTCCTCGCAGTGTCTGACGGGAGCCAGCCCAGCTTCCCCTGTGATTCTGCTGCGTCGTTAGGACCCGATCTTTCTAATTTGGGTTTAAAATTAATGACTTTTTCAGCTCGGGGTAGAAAACCTTCCCGTGCAGCCACATGATTTTAATAAAAGAACTCGGAAGGGCACAAAGTCCCTTTCTCCCTCACAGGCTGACTCTGAGAGGGACCCGAAGGACTGATGACGGGGGAGACGGAGAGGACCGCAAAAGCAAGAAAGGGCTTGTAAGGGAAAGAGGGGTTCTGATCCCCTTCCCACCCCTCCTGTGGCACAGAACTCTAAAATCACTCCCCCTCTGCCTAAAAAAAATTTTTTTTCGGGTCTGGGGATGGAACCCAGGGGCATTTGACCTCCAAGCTACATCCCCAGCCCTATTTTTTATTCTTTATTTTGAAACCGGGGCTCACTGAGTTGCAGAGGGCCTCATTAAGTAGCTGAGGCTGTCCGCGAACCGCGATCCTCCAGGTCTCAGCCTCCTGAATGCTGGGAATACAAGCGTGCGCCACTACGCCCGGCCTGCCTGAAATATTTGAAGCCAATGATTCCTTTTTTTTTTTTTTTTCTTGCAGTACTAGGGATGGAGCCCAGGGGCATTCTATCTCGGAGCTACACCCCCAGCATGATACTTTATCCTTTATTTTGGAACAGGTTATCACTAAATTGCAGAGGGCATCACAAGGTGCTGAGCCTGGCTGGGAACCTGTGATCCTTCTGTCTCAGCCTCACACGTAGTGGGATGACAGGCAAAGGCCATCACACCTGGCTCAAACAGCTCTTAAATTATTTGGACCCTATTCAAATGGAAACTCATCTTTTTAATCATTTTTCCTCTTATTTTTGCAAAGAAAAATATGAATATTAAATGTTAAGAGTCTGTGCGTGAATGCCCCCCCACACACACACTTTAAGGTGGTTCTTGCTAGGTGAAGTGGCGCGTGCCTGTCACTTGGGCTACTTCAGAAGCCGAGCTAGGAGGGTGAAAAGCTCAAGGCCAGCCTGGGCCATGTAGAAAGACCCCATCTTAAAATCAAATAAAAAGGTCTGGGAGTAAGAGCCGGGCGTGGTGGTACGCACTTGTAATCCCAGCATTTGGGAGGCTGAGACGGGAAGGGAAGACCGTGGTTCGAGGATAGCCTTAGCTACTTAGTGAGACCCTGTTTCAAAATAAGAACAAAAGGTTAGGCGTGGTGGCGCACGCCTCTAATCCCAGCGCTTGGGAGGTTGAGACAGGAGGATCGAGGCCAGCCTCAGCAACTTTGGGGAGACTCTTAGCAACAAAATAAAGATAAAAAATAGGGCTGGGGTATAGTGGAGAGAAATCAGATTGAATGATGGTGAATATTTGGACTTCATAAGTCTTATGAAAATAAGTTTCTGTTCCTGGGGGGGTGTTCTGGCGACATTTGGTGTCAGAGTCACCTGATGGAGGGACATGACATGTTTGGTCCTCACTGACCCTGAGAAGGAGCCACACACACAGCACCTATTCAGCTGTGTCCAGAGAAAGAAGGGAAATTTTGCCCTAATGGCATGCCTTGGTTCTACATCTGTGAACTGGAATGCCAACCTGTCTGTGTGAAATGGACTAAGACATTTGGAGTAAGAGTTTGGGTGTGAAGAACCTTCTCCTTTTGCTGGGACTTGCCAAGACCCAGGAATGGTAAATCCATAGCCCATCCTCCTCCCTCCATGTCCCTACCCATGGCAGACATTACCAATCAATCGTAGCACTCTTCCCTCCCTACTCACAGAGCTCTCTGCCTTAGATTCACAAGTGTTCTCCCAAATTGTGCATCCAGCCACTACCAACAGATTGCAAAGCAGACAAGCAAAATAAAAACGATTTTCTAGCTCTACTAGGCCAAGAAGCACATCTGTCAAAGAGCACTAGAAGGCCATTAGCTCTGTATCCTTTTCCACAAAGAATTCAGTGCTTCAAACCCAATCAATCACCCCGGGCAATGGAGAATTCAACCTGCCTCTTTGCCCAAAGGTTTGGAAAAGAAGCTGCCTCTGCTTCCTACATGGCGGTTTGGTTGGAAAACTTATCTCTGAGGTGCTGAGTGCATGGAAACTAGCAAATTAAACGAACTTACCTTTCTCAAAATAGAACACACGCAGGGCGTGGTGGGACTTGCCTGTAATCCCAGGACTTGAGGGGCTGAGGCAGGAGTAGCACAGGTTCGAGACTAGCCTCGGCAACTTAGTGAGGCCCTGTTTCAACATAAAAAATAATAATAATAAAATAGGGTGGAGGTATAGCTCAGAGGTAGAATACCCTGGGTTCAATCTTCAATATCCGCCCCCCCAAAAAAATCCACACAAGTTTTGGAAGGGACATTAAAACCATAGCCTCCCACACAGTAAAAACAAAAACCCTCTGAATTTCCTCCAAGAATTCCAAGTTTTATTACTTATGGATCCCACACACACTAACTCATCTCTGAATATTCCACCTGAAGTGGAATTTTAAAAACAATCTCAGCCGGGCGTGGCGGCGCACGCTTGTCATCCCAGCATCCGGGAGGCCGAGACCGGAGGATCGCGGTTCAGGGCCAGCCTCAGCTACTTAGACCCTCTGCAACTCAGTGAGACCCTGTTTCAAAATATAGAATAAAAAATAGGGCTGGGGTGTAGCTCAGGGGTAGAATGCCCCTGGGTTCCATCCCAGTACCGTAAAAGAAGAAAAGAAAAAAAAATTAGAACCAAAATTAATTCTACCATCTTAGAACTTTACCACTAAGAGAACAGGGGGCAGAGAATGTGATTTTCAAGTACTTTCTATACTTGAGACAAAAAACCAGCAGGTTTTTCTTTTCTTTTTTTTAAACACATGCAGTCTTCTGGGTACTTACTATAAGATGATTTTAGTCATTGAAGACATTAAAAAAAAAAAATCTCAAGTGAGAATCTTTCTTCACATTTTTTCCCCAAAGAGATATTTACTCAGGAAATTGCTACATTTAGAAAAATTGTGCCTTGGGTGACAACCAGCCCACAAAGTATTGCTGTTTTTTTCTGTGGGGGAGTGGGACGGAGGAGGCTGGAGGCTGTGTGAAGGAATTCTACTCACCCACCAGCCAGACACGATTTTGGAGTTCGTTCTCATTCTTTCTTTCTTTCACTCAGTGAGTCAATCAACACACATTGAGGTTCTGCCATAAAATGAGAATTATGCTAGACAACGGAATTTTGCTTGCTCGCGTGTGCGTACATGCGTGTGCATGCATGCGTGCGTGTGTGTTGATGGTGCTGGTGATTGACCCAGGGTCATTCTACCTCTGAGCTACACCCCAGCCTTTTTTTGTTGTTGTTTGTTTGTTTGTTTTTTGGGTTTTTGTGGTACTGGGGATGGAACCCAGGGGCATTGTACCTCCAACCTACACTCCCAGCCCTATTTTTTAGTCCTTTTATTTGTGAAACAGGGTCTCGCTGAGTTGCGAAGGGCCTGGCTAAGTAGCTGAGGCTGTCCACGAACCGTGATCCTCCGCGCTCCGCTTCCCGAAAGCTGGGATTACAGGCGTGCGCCTCCACGCTCAGCTTTACACTCCCAGCCTTTTTTAACTTGTTTTGAAACAAGGTCTTGCCAGGTGTGATGTCTCACACTCGTAATCCCAGTGCTTGAGAGGCTGAGACAGGAGGATCTCTGGTTTAAAGTCACCTTGGCAACTTAGCGAGGTCCTCAACAACTTAGTGTGACCCTATCTCCAAATAGGAAATAAAATCAGGCTGAAGGCGTTGCTTGGAGGTAGAATGCCTCTGAGTTCAATGCATAATACAAGAAAGAAGCCGGGCGTAGTGGCGCAGGCTTGTCGTCCCAGAATTCAGGAGTCTGAGGCAGGGGGATGGTGGTTCGCGGACAGCCTCAGCTACTTAGCGAGGCCCTTTGCAACCCAGTGAGACCCGGTTTCAAAATAAAGAACAGAAAATAGGGCTGGGTGTGTAGCTTGGAGGTAGAATGTGTTCCATCCCTAGTACCACACACACATGCACACACACACACAAGTAGGGCTGGGGGTGTAGCTCAGAGGTAGAATGCTCCTGTGTTCTATTCCCAATACTACAAAACACACACACAGGCCAGTCATGGTGGCGCACGCTTGTCATCCCCGCGCTTGGGAGGCGGAGACAGGAGGATCGCGCAGGTTCGAAGCCAGCCGCGCTGGCCTAGGAGACCCTGTTTCCAAATAAAAAGTATAAAATAGGTCTGGGAGTGTAGGCCGGCGGTAGAAGGGCTTCCAGGAACCCCAGTACCACCAAAATATAAAAAAAAATTAAAATTAAACACACAAAAGAGAGAGAGAGAGAGAGAGAGAGAGAGAGAGAGAGAGAGAGAGAGAGAAGGAAAGGAGGAAGGAAGGAAGGAAGGAAGGAAGGAAGGAAGGAAGGAAGGAAGGAAGGAAGGAAGGAAGGAAGGAAAGAAGGAAGGAAGGCCTTGCCAAGTTGTGAGGGTCTCCGTTGCTGAGGCTGTCCTTGAACCTGCCATCCTCCTGTCTCAGCCTCTCAAGCCCTGACATTACCGGCATGCACCACAATATCCGGCTTAGGGGATGAGATTATAATCTTCTTGGACCTCCCAAGCCTCCAGTCTGTCCAGAAACGGGCGCCCCGTGTCCTAAAGCGGCGATTCTCATGAGGGGCGATGTCGCGCTCCCGGGGCCCCGGATGGTATTTGGAGATGTTTTAGGTTGTCACAACTAGAGGATGTTGCAACTTGCATCTAGTTGCTCGAGCAGGCCGGCGTGCTGCAAACGTCCTGGGACTCACGGGGTGGCCCGGCCCAGGTACCCAGAAGCCACCGGGGGAGGGAGGTTGGAAAAGCCTGGCCAACAGCACCCAAGGTACGCAGTGAGCTAACTCTTAGCTAATGTTTCTTGTTCGGCATATCCCTGGGAGAACTAAGAAAAGACTAGCTCCACTCATTTTCTTTCTTTCTTCTTTTTTTTGTTTTATTCCGGGGATTGAACTCAGAGGTGTCCTACCTCTGAGCTATACCCTTAGCCCTTTTTGGATTTTTTTGTTTTGAAACAGAGTCTCACTAGATTGCGGAGGCTGGCCTGGAGCCTGTGCCACCGCACCCATCGCTGTAGTTTATTTATATATTATATATTTACTTACTCAAGGGTGAGACCTCAGCCTCACCCCTGCTCTGCCGGATCTGAACCTGCTTTGACTTGAGTCCGCGGGATTCACGGGCAGGGCACAGCGTGAGAGGCGCTGGGACCTCTGACATGAGACAGCAGTGGCGACAATTTTGATGCTACCACGGAAGCCAGTCCCTGGGGTCAGAGAAGTCGTGTGTGTGTGTGTGTGTGTGTGTGTGTGTGTGTGTGTGTTACTGGGGATGGAACCCAGGGACATTCTACCTCCAAGCTATACCCCTAGCCCTATTTTTTTTTGGTGGTACTAAGGGTGGAGCCCAGGGGCTTTCTACCTCCGAGCTATACTCCCAAACCTATTTTACTTATTTATTTATTTATTTATTTTGGAAACAGGGTCTCACTGAGTTGCTGAGAGCCTCACTAAGTAGCTGAGGCCGGCTTAGAACCTGTGCGATCCTCCTGTCTCAGCCTCCCAAGCACGGAGATTACAAGCGTGCATCACCACGCCCGGCTCTATTTTTTTTTTATTCTTTATTTTGAAACAGGGTCTCACTGAGTTGCGAGGGTCTCACTAAGTAGCTGAGGCTGTCCGTGAACCTTGATCCTCCTGTCACAGCCTCCCGAGTGCTGGGATTACAAGTATATGCCACCAGGCCGGGCTTCCCCAGCCCTTAAAAAAAAAATTTTTTTTAGCCGGGCATGGTGGCACACACTTGTAATCCTTGCGCTTGGGAGACAGAGACAGGAGGATGGTCCAGGTTTGAAGCCAGCCTCGCTGGCTTAAGGAACCTTGTTTCCAAATAAAAAATATAAAATAGTTCTGAGAGTGTAGCCAGGGTTCCATCCCCAGTACCACCAATAAATAAATAAATTAATTAATTAATTTTATTTTGTACTGGGTATTAAAGCCAAGGACATTCTGCCTCTGAGTTATGCCCCATCCGTTTTCATGTGTCTTTTTTTGTTGTTGTTGTTTGATACTTGGGTTCCTGGAAGCCCTTCTACCTCCGGGCTACACTCCCAGACCTATTTTTACATTTTTATTTGGAAACAGGGTCTCCTAAGATAGCGCGCGCAGCTGGCTTCGAGCCTGCGCGATCCTCCTGTCTCTGCCTCCCAAGCGCAGGGATTACAAGCGTGCGCCACCACGCCCGGCGGAATGTGTCTTGTATTGAAACAGGACCTCAGTAAGTGGCCGAGGCTGGCCTCGAACCTACGATCCTCCTGTCTCAGACTCCCAAGTACTGGGATTACAGGCATGTGCCACCACACCCAGCTTCGAAGCTGTTTTGTGTCCAGAGTAAAAAATACTCAAAATAAGAAGAGCGAGGCCAGCCAGGCACCCGGGGCTTCCGCAGCCAATGGTCAAGCAGGTCTCCCCCCTCGGCGAGGCCCAGCCTGGCGGTCTGTGGCCACAGGACGGGGCGAGCCCGTTCCCTGGGCGTTAACATCATGTCCCAAGCAGCTGAGCAAACTGGTCAGACCGGGGTTGGAATGCCGTGGACGATAATTGTCCCGATGCCCCAGAGTCGGAGCCGGGTGCTGACGGGAACAGCCGCGCCCCGAACTCACGGCTAGAGATTCATCCTGTCACTATATTTTTGTACAAGTTTTGTAGTTTCTGACACATCCTGGCAACGTTTAGATGCCATTTCCACAAGCCAGGATGTAATACTGTAAACGTTAGAGCTGGAGCTCCCCGAAAACCAGGAGAACCTGGCAGGCGACCGGCAACCAGCTACAAGCCCGGTTTCCAACGTCCACGCTCCTGTCTCCCCAGTGAGGAAGACAAAATCCATTTTTAATGAGAGACTACCAAACGCTTTGCATTCCATTAATGTCCTGTGGGCTTGCAAACTCCAGAGCACCTCACAAGCAGGCAAAGACCTCCACCGACTGGGGCAGGGAGTTCCCGTGGGCTTCTTTGCCAACACATTTTATTCTCATCCTTTTTTTTTTTTAATTATTATTATTATTATTTTTTTTTTTTTTTGGTACTGAACGTTGAACCCAGGAGCCTTCTACCTCCAGCCGGGCCAGGGAGTTCCCATGGGCTTCTTTGCCAACACAAGACCTTTTTTTTATTATTATTATTATTTTTTGGTACTGAACGTTGAACCCAAGAGCCTTCTACCTCCAGCCCTGGAAACAGTCTCGCTAAGTTGCTGAGGCTGGCCTCAAACCTGCGATCCTTCCATCTCAGCCTCCCAAGTCCTGGGCTTACAGGCGGCCCCACCATGCCTGGATTTCACCTCTGGATTCCTATCGGCACGTGGAGGGCCAGCGGGCCCAAGGGTGGCGGGGACTGGGGTCCGGGGAAGACGTTCGATTGTTTAGCCTCCGCCTGGCCGCCTGTCTTCTCGGCCCGGCCTGTTACTAACTCACATAACCATCCATTATCCAGCCGGCCGCTGGCAAATGTGAAATTGGCCCACGGGAAGGCAGAGTGTGAGCTCCAAGTCAGAAGAAGAGGGAGAGAGAGAAAGCGGGGAAAGGAGCCAGACGCTTTCCCAACCTGTGAGAACATCTTGTATTTACCCGCCGGGTGGGGAGCCGGAGGCCGGGCTCCGGTTCCTCTCCCAGGCGGTGTGGGGCGGACGGGACCCTGTACCCCTCGCTCCCCTCTCGGGATGGGTTTATTGTTTAGAGACCACGAAGGAAGGTCTCGCTCTCCGGAGGAAGTTGGCAAGAGACTTTAATTCTATAAAAAGAAACGCGCGGTCGGGATACTGTTTCCTATTCTGAGTCAAGGCGAAGGAGAGTCAGAAATTCCAGCCCAGAGGGTCAGGCCGCGCTCCGGGCCTCTGGGATCCCGGTGGCGGCGCCCCCAGCCCCGCCGCCTCCCGCGCCTCCGCGGCCAGCGCGTTACACAACCCCTGCGCCTTTGACTCCAGAAACGCGGCTGTTTCTCATTAGGAGCCAGAAACTTCTTTTTTTTTTTTTTTCCCACTGTGGCCTCCGTCCGATTCAGGTGAGTTCCTGAATCCCTCCACCTCTGAACTGGGAGTCCCGTGCCAGACTCAAGTAATGTGGGTTTTGGCACTGGAGATTGAACCCAGGGCGTTGCACCTCTGAGCTTTATTTTATTTTATTTTCGAAACAAGGTCTCACTAAGTTGCTGAAGCTGGCCTCCAACCTGTAAACCTCCTGTCTCAGCCTCCCCAGTACTGGGATTACAGGCATACACCACTAAGCCCGGCTTTGATTAATTAATACATTTTTTACGAGTGCGGATCTTTATATTTGTAACTCTGTAATCTTCCTTTCTCTGCCCAGGTGCTTAATCTCCCCACATTTCTACGCTCAACCAGGAGCCACAGTCATGAAAGCAAACATTTCAGTCCATGGACACAATGTTTTTGATCACCCAACAGGCAACAACTGTTTCTAAAAGGGTTTGTTTTTCTCCCCCGCTGGCCTGGTCCTTTTTTTTTTTTTTTTTTTAAACTGAATTCACCAGATGTTTTGGCACCGCAGAAAACCTGGCCTTCCTGTCTTCCAACTGAATGAAATCGGATCCAAATCGCGGCCCGCTGCCTCGTCGGCTCCACCGACCCAGCCCTTGATGGGTTCCCGAGAATGATGTCAAGATGGAGTTCCGTTTCCCTCTCGGCCCGGGGACCATCGTCAGAGCCAGGTGCTGGCGCACAAGGGCTCAGAATGTTCCCGGCCGACCCCAGGCTCCTGAGTACACTCTGCGAATGGAACCCTTCTCTTTCCCTTTTATATTTTCCTGGCTGTGTGGCAGAAACTGCAACCCTGCACCCTCAGACCTCTCTGGACAGACTAACTGCAAGATTGGCGGGCCTCTGCGGACGAGCGCCACGCGGCTCCCTCTGACGCCGCCGCTCCACCCGCGGCCACAGGCAAGCCCCAAGCCTCTGCACCCCGTTTTTATTGCTGTTATCGTTGTTGTTTTAAGGTACTAGGGACTGAACCCAAGGGCATTTTACCTCTGACCTATACCCCCAGTCCTGTTTTTAATTTTTTTGTTTCAAAGCAGGTCTCACTGGGTTCCCAAACATCTAAGTTGCTAAGGCTATCCTCCAATCTGCAATCCTCCTGTCTTAGTCTCTGAAGTCCTAGGGCTATAGATATGCACCACTACACCCAGCAAGAGACCCTGTCTTAAAATTTAAAAATCAGCAGGTGTGGTGGCGCACACTTGTAATCCCAGCATTCGGGAGGCTGAGACAGGAGGATCGCGGTTCGTGGACAGCCTCAGCTACCTAGTGAGGCCCTTTGCAACTCAGTGAGACCCTGTCTCAAAATAAGAATAAAAAAATAGGGCAGCGGGTGTCGCTCAGAAGTCGAATACCTCCGGGTTCCATCCCTAGACCCGCAAAAAATAAAATAAAATAAAAAATAAAATAAAAAGATCAGCCAGGCGTGGTGGTGCACACTTGTAATCCCAGCATTTGGGAGGCCAAGACAGGAGGATCGCGGTTCGAGGCCAGCCTCAGCTACTTAGTGAGGCCCTTTACAACTCAGTGAGACCCTGTTTCAAAGTAAAGAATGAAAAATAGGGCTGGGGGGGGGGGGTGTAGCTCAGAGGTAGAATGCCCCTGGGCTCCATCTCCAATACCACAAAAATAAAATAAAAAGTCAAAAAGAGCTGGGGGTGTAGTTTGGAGGTAGAACGCCTCTGGGTTTAATCCTCACCCAGTACCCAAAAAAAAAAAGAAAAAGAAAAAGAAAAAAGAAAGAAAAAAAAAAGCACAAGACTCCGCACGCCACGCCACCTTGCCAGGCCCTGCCAGAATACACGAGCGGCCCGAGCACACATTAAACAGATGGGATGAACATGCATGTAGGAACCGAGAGCCTGCCAGGGAAGTTGGCAGCCGCTCCGGAATGCTTTCCACAGCGCGTGTGTGGGTAGAGTGAGCCGGAGTGGGCAAGGCTCCTCTCTCCCAAGAGCTGTTTCTTTTACAGCCGTGACCTGTTTTACCAGTCAAAATAAATACGGTGTTAAATGCCCCCTTTAACTGGCTCCTGATACCTTGGCAGTGTAGGGTGAAATTGGACCCACTCTCATTGGAAAAATGTCCTTGTAACCCAGTGGAAAAGATGTGCCCCTTCTAGCCCGTAAGTGGGAGAGTCGTGGATGGCGTAGGCAGGAAGGAGAGGAGTCCTGGAGTTAGCGCCGTGGAGATGGCAGAGACTGCCGGGAAGACCCAGGAGCGGGGAGTGAGTTTTAAGGTCTTCTGTCCCCTTTGGCTTCCCAGGGAACAAAGGAGAGACCGCCCAGAAGCGCCGGCTGCTTCGCAGGGCACCTTGGGAGAGCCGCCTTTCCCTCTGAAGGAAAATGACAGCCCGGCGTGGCGCTCATGCCTGTCATCCCAGTACATGGGAGGCCAAGACAGGAAGATCGTGGATTCGAGGCCAGCCTCAGCAAGTTACCTAGACCCTCGGCAACTTAGTGAGACCCTGTTTCCAAATAAAAGATAGAATAGGGCTGGGCGGGTAGCCTAGAGGGAGAATGCCCCTGGGTTCAGTCTCCAGTAACACACACACACACACACACACACACACACACACACACACACACATAAACATACATCCTTAATTTAATTACACCTGCAAAGGTCCTTTTCTCAAATAAAATCGCATAACCTGGTTCAGGGAATTTGACCCTGTGGTGTGTGTGTGTGTGTTTGTCTGTTTGTTTGTGGGAAGTGGTTGGGAAGGACTCGGGTATTTTTTAGCCTACCACATAGGAAGAGCATCATTGACCCCCCAAAGTGGCTTATCTAATAGGAATCTTTTTAATTTTGCACGCGTGCAGAATTTATTATATCATTTCTTAGTGCTTTTACCATTTATTCCTCTTTTAGAAACAATGAGTGTAAGCCGGGCGTGGTGGCGCGTTTGTAATCCCCTCGCTTGGGAGGCTGAGACAGGAGGATCGCGCGGGTTCGAAGCCAGCCTTGGCTGGCTTAAGAGACCCTGTTTCCAAATAAAATATAAAATAGGTCTGGGAGTGTAGCCCAGAGGTAGAAGGCCCCTGGGTTCCATCCCCAGCACCACCAAAAAAAAAAAAAAAAGAAACAATGAGTGGAAGAAAATCTAGCTGGGCGTGTGGTGGTGCGTGCCGTGCCATAGTTCCAGAACCTGGGAGACTGAGACAGGAGGATCCCAGATTCCAGGTCAGCCTCAGCAATTCCCAAGACCCTCAGCAGCTTAGCAAGACCTGTTTTTTTGTTTTTTTGTTTTTTTTCTAAAAAGCACATATGTGTGTGTAGGTGTATATGTGTGTACGCATACATATATGTTTGTATACCAATATATTTATATACACATATATAAGGGTGTAGCTCAGAAGTAGAAAGTACGTGGATTAAATCCTTAGTACAAAAAAACTTTCTTTGTTTGAAATTTTAGGGTGTTCAGGGGATTGGATCCAGGGTCCTCTGCCTCTGAACTATACCTTCAGCCTTTTTTTATTTTTTTGGTAATTTCATCTTTTACTTTGAAAGAGGGTCTTGCTAAGTTGCTGAGCCTGACTTCAAACATAAAATTCTCCTCTCTCAGCCTCCCAAGTACTGGAAGAGCAGGCGTGCGCCACCACCCTTGGCTCTGGGAAGACTTTGAGACTTAAAAGAAGGGGTTGGAAGCCGAGCATGGTGGTGCACACTTGTAATCCCAGTACTGGGAGGCTGAGGCAGGAGGATCGCAGGTCCGCGGCCCCCTCAGCTACTTAGTGAGGCTCTCTGCAATTTAGTGAGACCCTGTTTCAAAATAAAAGAATTAAAAAATAGGGCTGGGGTATAGCTGGGAGATAGAATGCCCCGGGATTCGATCCCCAGTACCGTAAAATAAATGAACAAATGAATAAAAAAATAAATATGAAAACAAAAAATAAATAAATAAAAGAAGGAGCCGGGCGTGGTGGCGCACGCTTGTAATCTCAGCATTCGGGAGGCTGAGACCGGAGGATCGCGGTTCGTGGACAGCCTCAGCTACTTAGTGAGGCCCTCTGCAACTCAGTGAGACCCTGTTTCAAAATAAAGAATAAAATAATAGGGCTGAGGATGTAGCTTGGAGGTAGAACGCCCCTAAGTTCCATACCCAGTACCCCCAAAATAAATAAATAGATAAATATATAAATAAATAAATAATATAAGGGGTCGGCCAGAGGAGGCAAGATGGGCTGCGTTTTAGGCCACGGGCTCAGCAGGCAGACACCAATATAACCTAGCAGGGCGAATTGCCGGGCTGCCTCTGCATTGATAAGTAAGTAGCCTGGTGCAGAGCCCCCGAGGGCCCCCCATCCTGGGACCTCGTCCCTTGCTCATAGTGCGGAAACTCAGCAGAAGAGGAAACCCTCTTCCTCCTCCTCCCCCTCCTCCCCTCCCCCTCCTCCTCTTCCTCCCCCTCCTCTTCCTCCTCCCCCTTCTCCTCCTCCCCCTTCTTCTCCTCCTTCTTCTCCTCCTCCCCCTTCTTCTCCTCCTTCTCCTCCTCCTCCTCCTTCTTTTTGTGGGTCTGGGAATGAAACCCAGGGGCATTCTACATCCAAGCTACACCCTCAGCCCTATTTTTTATTCTTTATTTTGAAACAGGGTCTCATGAATTGCAGAGGGCCTCACTAAGTAGCCGAGGCTGTCCCCGAACCGCGATCCTCCCATCTCAGCATCCCGGGTGCTGGGATTACAAGCGTGCACCACCACGCCCGGCTAGCATAATTATTTTTGAATAGAGGATTCTGTGTCTTTTGCGCTGACCCCATGAACAGTGCAGCCAGGCCTGGTGGTGCGGAGGAAATCCCCAGCAGCCGAGAGAGGATAGCGAGGGCTTCCCTCTAAGAAAAGACCCTGCAGCCGGGCGCGGTGGGCACGCTTGTAATCCCCGCACTTGGGAGGCGGAGACAGGAGGATCGCGCAGGTTCGAAGCCAGCCGCGCTGGCCTAAGAGACCCTGTTTCCAAATAAAAAAGTATAAAAATAGGTCTGGAAGTGTAGCCCGGAGGTAGAAGGGCTTCCAGGAACCCCAGGACCACCAAAAAAAAAAAAAAAAAGAAAGAAAGAAAAAGAAAAAGAAAAGAAAAGAAGAAAGACCCTGCAGAGAAGAGGGAAGGTCTCAAGGAGCACAGTCCCCGGAGCCTCCTTCTAGGGCACCTGCAGGGTGCTGGGCACACGCGTGTCCATCATCTGCTGCCCCTGTTAATCTACCCGCAGCACCAAGAAGTGTATATGGGCTCACTTAATTACAACGACTAACACACTTGACAAGCCAAATATTAGCTAGTGAGAACTGAGTACACTTACAGGGGTTAAGTACAGATACAGATAATTAACAATAAGCTTGCCGGTGTTATCATCTCGTAATTATTTAAAAAAAAAAAAAGAACCTTAATCCAGAGCCAATTGAAAACAAGAGGAACAAGCGACCAGCTTTAGAAACAGAAGTGGCAGGCCGGGCACGGCGGCGCGCGCCTGTAATCCCAGTACTTGGGAGGCTGAGTGAGGAGGAACACAGGTTCGAGGCCAGCCTAAGCAACTTAGTGAGGCTCTCAGCAGCCTTGCGAGACCCTGTTTTAAAACAAAGATTTTTTAAAAGAAAGAAAGAAGGAAAGAAAGAAAGAAAGAAAGAAAGAAAGAAAGAAAGAAAGGAAGGAAGGGGTGGAGGGTGTAGCTTGGAGGTAGACTGTCCCTGGGTTCAATCCTCAGTATCACGAAAGAAAGAAAGAAAGAAAGAAAGAAAGAAAGAAAGAAAGAAAGAAAGAAAGAAAGAAAGAAAGAAGAAAGAGAAAAAGAAAGAGAAAAAGAAAGAAAGAAAGGTCACCAGAGAGAGTTTGGTACCTTGCCATTTGTACCAGTGGTTAATTTCATCAGACTTCCTTTACTGACGTCAAAGCCAGAATGACGCGACCCCCCCCCCCCGCAGGGCGTCCAGAAGGCCTTATTACCGGGGATGGGAGGGAGAGTGCGAGGTTGGCTTTCCCCAGGGAAAATCCATGTCTTACATCCTCAAGCTGACCTCTGGGCTCTAGAATTTGGAACGCAGAGGTGAGTTGAGTTGAAAGGAATCCAGTTTTCTCCTAGTCATTGGTCCTTCTTCCTGAAAAGGATTCCGGGCTTGGCAGTTCAAAAGCCCCAAAGTAGGCCGGGCAGGGTCGTGCATGCTTGTGACGCCAGTACTTGGGAAGCTGAAACAAGAGGATCGTAGGTTCAGAGCCAGCCTCAGCAACTGAGGCTCTCAGCAACCTTATTTCCAAATAAGAAATAAAATCAGGCTGGAGGTATAATGCCTCTGGGTTCAGTCCCCAGTATCCAAAACAGACAAAAAAGTCCAGTTCATACCTGGGCATGGTTGTACACATTTATAATCCCAGTACTTGGGAGGCTGAGATAGGAGGATCGCAGGTTCAAGGACAGCCTCAGATACTTAGGCCCTCTGCAACTCAGTGAGACCCTGTTTCAAAATAAAGAAAAAAAAAATAAGACCGGGGCTGTAGCTTGGAGGTAGAATGCCCTTGGGCTCAATCCCCATTACCACACACACACACACACACACACACACACACACACACACACACACACATACAGGCCTAGTTCAGGGTCCAGCTCACCTGGTCTGATAAATGATACTGGAAGTATTCAGGATTAGCACTTACCAGGCCGGGCTTGGTCAGAACTGCTAAGTTTTGCAGGACAAATCCCAAATGAATCACTCAGAAAGTATATTTTGAAAAGTGGTCCCCCAAGTGCTTGTGTAGTAGAAATATGTGAAATATTCTAAAAACAGTGGGGTCTTAGGAGATGATTTTGATTTTTTGCTACTTAAGTGTCGTGCGCAGTGACGACTCTTACACGATCTTCCTCAAGCAGTTTTATTACCCCAGGTTCTTGTACAGTTACGATTCCTCTTTAATGCTCTCTCAACGCCCTCTCAGGTAAAAACAACATCAGTCTTCTATCTCCTCCCTCATCACTCCACCAACCCTCCTTCTGGCACTCTACGTCTCTGCTGCAGCACACACCGGTCACAGTGGTGGCTTTGTGAACATGTCCGTCCCAGCTCGGAGCCCAGAGCAGTCCGCCAAGAAACTGCTCTTCCTGTCCACCAACCCTCTTCGCTCCCTCTCCTTCCTCCCCGCTAGGGCATGCGCGCTTTTAACCTTCTCCTGGGCGGGCAGGTGGTAGCACGAGGTGTTGCGTCACTAATTATCCGTAAGGTGCCTGATAGGGCTCACTGCGCAGGCTCAGGGCACCACCAGTCTCGTGAGCCTCGTGACTTGGCTGCAAGCCCAGGCGCCATCTTGAGTCCATGCTGGCAATAAGCCTGGGTGCCACCTCGGTCCTGCCGAGTGGGCCCCAACACTTAAGATTGAACTCAGGGGCAGTCTACCTTTAGGCTAAACTACCAGCCCAGTTGGGGCCTCCAAGGCCGGGATCGGAGCCTGCCAAGGGGTGAGGCCAGTGCCAGGGCCAGTAAGGCTGGGATCAGAGCCCACCGTGAGGCAAGGCTGGTGCTGGGGCCTCCAGGGCTGGGATTGGAGCCTGCAGAGGGATTAGACGGGTGCCAGGGCCAACGAGGCCAGGATCGGAGCCTGCCATGAGGCAAGGCTGGTGCTGGGGCCTCCAGGGCTGGGATTAGAGCCTGCAGAGGGCTTAGGCCGGTGCCGGGGCCAGCAAGGCCAGGATCAGAGCCTGCCATGAGGCTAGGCCGGTATCAGAGCCTGCCAAGGGGTTAGGTCAGTGCCAGAACCAGCGAGGCTGGGATCGGAGCCTGCCTTGAGGCAAGGCCAGTGCTGGGGCCTCCGAGGCCGGGATCGGAACCTGCCAAGGGTTTATGCCAGTGCTGGGGCCAGTGAGGCCAGGATCAGAGCCTGCCATGAGGCAAGGCCGGTGCTGGGGCCTCTGAGGCCAGGTTCAGAGCCTGCCGAGGGGTTAGGCTGGTGCCGGAGCCAGCAAGGCCGGGATCAGAGCCTGCCGTGAGGCAAGGCCGGTGCTGGGGCCTCTGAGGCCAGGTTCAGAGCCTGCCAAGGAGTGAGGCTGGTGCCGGGGTCAGCGAGGCTGGGATCGGCCCTGCCAGGAGGCAAGGCTGGTGCTGGAGCCAGCGAGGCCTGGATCAGAGTCCTCCAGGTGGCCAGGCCAGTGCCGCGGCCTTCAAGAGTGGGATTGGAACTTGCAATGCGGCATACACAGAGAAATATCACAGAAAATAAAAACCAGATGCTTTCCCTAATATGCAAAAACTAGGAAGAAATAGGTAATAAAAGGAGATCTAGTTGAAGAAAGGACCCTATAGAGGAGCCATTAAGGTGACCAATCAGAGGGGATGGAATTGGGGAGGATGGAATCTCTTTAAAACTCATGATATACGTAAACTAATGTATCAAAGTTAATACCAATTAAGCTTGGGATCGAGGAAGGGGGAAGGAATAGGATGGGGATTGGAGAAAGGCTAATTGGATGATGTGTGCTTAAAAAATCAATCAATCAATCAATCAATAAATAAAAATAAACCACCAGCCTGGTTTTAGTTATTTGGAAACAAGGTCACACTAGATTGAGGAGAGTCTCACTATTTACTGAGGCTGTCCTCAAACCTGCAATCCTCCTGTGTCAGCCTCCCAAGTACTAGGATTAGAGGTGAGAGCCACCACGCCTGGCTAGGAGATGTTTTTTTTTTTTTTTTTTTTCTGGTACTGGGGATGAAACCCGGGATCATTGTACCTCCAAACCATAACCCCCAGCCCTATTTTTTTGTGTGTGGTACTGGGGTTCCTGGAAGCCCTTCTACCTCCGGGCTACACTCCCAGACCTATTTTTACATTTTTATTTTGGAAACAAGGTCTCCTAAGCCAGTGCGCGCGACTGGCTTCGAACCTGCGCGATCCTCCTGTCTCTGCCTCCCAAGCGCAGGGATTACAAGCGTGCGCCACCACGCCCGGCCCCCCAGCCCTATTTTTTAGTCTTTTTATTTTTGAAACAGGGTCTCACTGAGTTGTGTAGGACCTCGCTAAGTAGCTGAGGCTGTCTGCGAACCATGATCCTCTGATCTCAGCCTCCCAAATGCTGGGATGACAAGCGTGCCCCACCACGCCCAGCTTAGGAGATGAATTTTAAAGTATAGATAAGAAAACTTCATAGTAATTATCTTCATCTATATTTTAACTGCCTAGACTCAAGGGACAAAACAGAGACGCTCAGAGGAAGCCTCTCCCCAACGTGGCATGTCTTCCGTGCGATTCAAAAACAAGTCTTGAGTTGGGGGTGCGGCTCGGTCATAGACCATTTGCCTCGCATGCACAGGGCCCTGGGTTCAAGCCATGTATACACCCTCAATTCGAAACAAGTATTCAAGCAAAAACGTGTGCAGGAATTTCCGTAACAGCATTACTCATGTTTATCTAAAAACTAAAAGCATTTAAAATATCCATCACCCGGTGAGTGACTAATCAGACGCTGGCATGCCCACACAGTAGAATATTATTCAGCCATATAAAAGAAGAAAGTACCCAATGTGGTGGTGCACATTTGTAATCCCAGTAACTGGGAGGCCGAGACGGGCTGGCTCTGGTTTGGTAGGCAGGCGGCTATGGATGAAGTCCCTGTGTGGTTAAGCGTTGACTTAGAGGAGCCGAGTTGTGTAAGGGATTTGCACCTGTGGGTTGTAAGCAAGTCGAGATGAGGCCTCATCTTCAAAATTGGTGGTGTGTCGAGCACAGCGCTCTCCTGACAAGTTGGAACATGAATAGGTTTAGTTTCTCTTTCATTACCTAAGCCATATACCCTTGCAAAAAATTAAACAATATTGAAAGGAAGTCTCCTCTCTCGCCCACAGAATTCCTACCCTCGGGTTTAACCACCTCCATCCTCAACCTGGTGTCCCTCCTTTCAGACCTGTCTCTGTTCACATGCCTATAAATGTACGGATGACCATTGGAGGTTTTTTATTTTTTACAAAAACAAACTCATACTCTATGGATTAGTCTGCAGTTTGCTTTTTTCCCACTTAATACTGAGATCACCAAAATTATATATATATATATTGCCATACACATACACACAGACCGATCTCTTTCTCCTCAATGGCCGCAGAAGCTGGCCCGTCATCACCTACTTACTTAGCCTGTCCCTTCTTGTCGGCTAATTATCTAGCCTCCGATTTTCCCCAGGAGATGAAGAACGCCCTGTGCATATATCCTCGTTTATTCGTGGGAGTTTTTTTGTTTGGGTTTGGTTTTTGTTTGGTAGGAAAAATTCCTAGAAGTTAAGTGGCTGAGTTGAAGTGGAATCCCTTCCGTTCTGGCGCTTTTTAACAGCACGACAGCTCGGGACGTCAAGGTACATTGTCTCGGGCCTTGGGACGCAGAAGCTGGATCTTGGAGCTGGCCGGCGGCTGGCACCCCAGCCCTTCCCTGTCCATTTATGTTCCGGGCTCCCTGTCTCCAGATTGACTCAAGCAGAGGGAAAAGAAATCAGGATCTTCTGTGTCATCCTTCAAACGTTTAGAGGAAATTGATTTTCCACATGGGCTGAAGCCAAGCAAGGGACACGCGGGCAGAGAAGTCCCCGGGACCGGCTCTCGAGGCCCGCGCTCGCCACGATACCGCACAACCCAAGCGGAGACATTTTATTACCAGGGTGCTTCCTCATCAGGCTAAGGCTGCAAATTGCCGAAAGCAGCAGCCATTCTAAAATAGGATTTCCTTCCTAATCTCTTTTACAGGGAAGATCTTGCAGAGCCTGGAAGTATCTGGGGAAAGACCAAGGCAAGGACCGGCCGTCCAAGGAGCCCACCGCTCGGCCCTAGCTGCGGGCTTGCATCTGCCGCGCTCAGGTTGAACCCGGGGCCTCAGCCATGCAGGCCTGGACCTGTGGCCAGCTCTTAGCCTTTTTTTTTTTTTTTTTTTTTAATACTGGAGATTGAACCCAGGCCCTCGATCATGAGTGCTCTACCACTGAGCTACCTCCCCAACCCCTTTAAAAAGTATCTTATTTTACTTTATTTTGGTACTGGGGACTGAGCTCAGGGACACTCTACCTCTGAGATACACTCCCAGCCTTTTTTATTTTAGTGTGTGTGTGTGTGTGTGTGTGTGTGTGTGTGTGTGTGTGTGTGTTACTAGGGATTAATCCCAGAAGCATTCTGCTACACCCCCAGTCCAATATTCTTTTTCTTTCTTTTCTTTTCTTTTCTTTCTTGGTTTTTTTTTTTTTTTTTTTTTTTTTTTTTTTTTGGTGGTACTGGGGTTCCTAGAAACACTTCTACCTCCAGGCTACACTCTAAGACCTACTTTTATATATATTTTTTATTTGGAAACAGGGTCTCTTAAGCCAGTGAGGCTGGCTCCGAACCTGCGCGATCCTCCTGTCTCCGCCTCCCAAGCGCGGGGATTACAAGTGTGCACCACCGCGCCCAGCCTTGCTCATATCTTTTTAATGCGCTTCCTCTGGCTTCATAGAACGCTTTCACAGGCAAAAGACAGAAATACAGTCTCAAAATGACTCCAGTAACCAGGCGTGGTGGCGCACGCTTGTAATCTCCGCGCTCGGGAGGCTGAGACAGGAGGATCGCACAGGTTCGAAGCTGGCCTCAGCTGCTTAGTGAGGCTCTCAGCAACTTAGTGAGACCCTGTTTCCAAATAAAATATAAAATGGGTCTGGGAGTATAGCCCAGAGGTAGAAAGCCCCTGGGTTCCACCCCCAGTACCACAAAAAAAAAAAAAAAAAAAAAGACTCCAGTAAAGATGTCATCGCCCGGCGTGGTAGCGCACACCTGTAATCCCAGTACTTGGGAGGCTGAGACAGGAAGACTGCTTAAGCAATACCCTCGGCAACTTAGTGAGACCTTGTTTTTAAAATAAAGAAATAAAATAGGGCTGGGGGGTGTAGCTCAGAGACAGAATGCTCCCGGGCCTGGGTTCAACCCCCAGTACCACAAAAATAAAAATGGAGAATAAAGATGTCCCATGCTTCTTAAACCTGGAATAATAAAGGAGAGATGAGGTCAAAGTTGGGTGGCTCAGGGTCTCAACAATGAAGCTGGGGATCCAGGCTCTTTTCCAGCATGGTCAGCTGTGGCGAGCCGCCATTAGAAGATGGCGCCGGCTTCCTGCCTCTGAGCTTGATTGACACATGGCTGTGCAGGAAGCAACTCCATATTTGGAGGCTAAGGTTATGTAACGCATGACGTGGTGGTGGCCTGACGAGCATGAGCCAATGAGTGAGTGAGACGTGGCAGGGAGTGATTGGGAGGGTTAATGTTTATAATGCCCTGTGCGAGGCAGATCACCGCCATTCCGCCATTCCGCCATTCCGCCATTCCGCCATTCCGCCATTCCGCCATTCCGCCATTCCGCCATTCCGCCATTCCGCCATTTTCTTCTACTTGTATCCTGAATAAACGGCTTGCAAGAAGAGCTTCGTGTTGCGTCTTAATCGCTGGTCGAGGGATGCGACAGTCAGCAGTGCTCACCGGCTGCGGAACCAGGCTGGCGGAATCTCAAGCCTACCTCTTACAGGAGGCCATCCTCCCGTCTCTGCCTCCCAGGCACTGGGCTTACTGTTCATATAACTAGAAACTCACCACGCCCAGCTCATGATATTATTATTGCTAATATTATTAACAACAACAATAATATCTGCAACATTAATATTAGCAATATTAATATTAATGCTGCTAATATTATCAATGATATTAATATTGGCAATACTAATATTTTATCGATATTAATATTAGCAATACTAATATTATTATCAATGATATTAACATTAGCAATACTAATATTGCTAATATTATTATTAGCAATAATAATAGCATGCTCTTTTTTCTTTTTTATTGCTTATTATTTATTATTGTTGTTGTTATTAATAGCCCATCACTCCTCTCTTTTTCTTTTTCTTTTTCTTTTTTTTTTTTTTTTGTGGTACTAGGGATTGAACCCAGGGGGGGTCTGCCTCCGAGCTACATCCCAGCTCTTTTGTGTTGTTGGTTTGTTTCGTTTTGAAGCTGGGTCTCACCAGGTAGCTGAACTGCCTTTGAACCCGTGACTCTCCTGTCTCAGCCTCCCGAGTACTGGGATGACAGGTGTGTGCGCCACCATGCTCGGCATGAGATCTTGTTTTAAAATTAAAACAAAAAGGGCCAGGCGTGGTGGCGCACGCTTGTCATCCCCGCGCTTGGGAGGCGGAGACAGGAGGATGGCGCAGGTTCGAAGCCAGCCGTGCTGGCTTAAGAGACCCTGTTTCCAAATAAAAATATAAAAAAATTAGGTGTCTGGGAGTGTAGCCTAGAGGTAGAAGGGTTTCCAGGAACCCCAGTATCACCAAAATAAAAATAAAATAAAAAGGGCTTGGGCTGTAGCTCAGAGATAGAACACCCCTGGATTCTAACACACACACGTACTAGTTACACCCTTGACTTCTGAGTTCCAGATCCCGGGCTTTCTGTCCTATCTCCTGGCTTTGACAGAACGTTAGCAGCAGCCCTCTCATGGGGCAGATCGGTAGTCGAGAAGGTGTAAAAGCCAAAGCGACCAAGGGACTTTGCCTTTCACTCCAGTGAGGAGGGCGGCATGGCCGCCCGGGAACCCCTGTAGATCTGAGCCTCGTCCTCCGGATGCCTCCTGGGGGGAGTCCTATTTCTGCCTTACTGACTTGCAAGATGAGAAAAGGGGATTCCCAAACTGGAGAGATTTGGTTGAGTAAGCCGGGTGTGTCCCTGGGAAGGTTATTAAGCAGCATTAGCTTTAATGCTTGGGTAGAATTTTTACTGTCTTCAGAACACTTAGGGATATTACATTAAGGGATAAAAGTAAGGCGCTCGTTACGTACCGAGGGCCCCAGCGCTCCGCCAGACGATGGAGACCGAGGGAGCGCAGACAGCAAGGTGCTCGGCGCGCTGGGCCCAGTCAGACCACGAGGGGCCTTTCTCCAGCTTCTTCGTGTTTTCTTTTTTCCCTCTAGATTTTCCAGTCTTCTTACAACACAATCAAAGAAAAACATAAGGTAAAAGCCAGGGGGAAGTTGGGAGTGCTGCGGGCCAGGGTTTCTAATTATATAGACAGATGCTAGCAATAAAGGGCTAAGGGAAACCAGGGCTGTTTGCAAAGTAAAAGAATAAAAATTCCATTGTTGTATGTGTGTGTGTGTGTGTGTGCGCGCGCGCGTGTGTGTGTGCACGTGCTACTAGGGATTAAACCCAGGAGCATTCTACCTCCGAGCGACATCTCCAGCCCAGTTTTATTTATTTATCTTTTTTGTTTTGTCTCACTAGGTTACTGAGTCTCACTACTTTGCTGGGGCTGGCCTCTAACCTCAGATCCTCCTGTTTCAGCCTCCTCCCAAGTCCCGAGATCATAGTTACGCACCGCCACGCCCGGCTCTGAAGACTCCACCCTGAAGGATGCTCCTCCTCTGGCGGTAGCTGACCAGGAGAAAGTCAAGAATTGTGTGGCTTTAAGAAAATTAACTGCCCTGACCTTCAGCCTCATATTCTATTATAGGAGAGAGTAATGTCTACCCTAAGTATCTACTGTCCTAGGGGCTTGCGAGGCAGCGCTCTTGCCCTTTGGTGGATTTTGCTGCACTGAGGAAGGTGGGAAGTTGGTTGCACGATGGGGGAATCGCCAGGGCAAAGGTCCTGGGGCAGGCAAAAGCTTGGCATTCACTCCAGACAAGGATCTTTGGTGCTCAGGCGAAGAGTGCGGGCAGGCGGGGTGGGGAGGACTGGAGCCAGGCCAGGGAACTTAATTTCATTCTACGTACAGCGCGAAGCCACTTAAGGGTTTCAGCTGCAGACCGGCAGGCTGTGATTTAGAGTTGACATCTTAAAAAGGCCACGCCGGCCTCTGTGCAGAGGGTGGATCACAGGAGCGCGAGATGATCAATACACAGAGCACTTAACACTGGGCCTGGCATCGAGTACACGTCTTAATAAGTGGCGACCGTTTTTCATTATTATTCGCATTATCCTGATGATTACTACGCCCCCTTTGTCTGCCCGGAGCTGCCAGGGCTCCGCGCGCCGTTGGCCAGGCTTCCCCGCGAGCCCACGCAGGTGGCACGTTAGCCTGCTAGGGATTTCCGTCCCCCAGGACGCAGGCTTGTACCTGCCGCCCAAAAGAGCACGGGGGATCTCCACCAAAGCGCAGGGCCTGTGGTGAGATCCGGCATACTTAAAAATACCTCCTTCTGAGCCGGGCGTGGTGGGCACGCTTGTAATCCCAGCATTCGGGAGGCTGAGACAGGAGGATCGCGGTTCATGGACAACCTCAGCTACTTAGTGAGGCCCTCTGCAACTCAGTGAGACCCGGTTTCAAAATAAAGAATAAAAAATAGGGGTTCAGGGGGGGGGCAGGTGCCCTGCTCCCCGGAAAGCCCAGTTCCAGGCAGGGGGCGGGCCCCCAGCCCACTCCCTGGAAGGTCCAGTTCCAGGTGGGGGCGTGGGGCCCAACCCACTCCCCGGGAGGCCTGGTGCCGGGCTGGAGGCTGAGCCCACATCCTGGAGGCCCAGTACCAAGCAGGAAGCCCAGCCGTGGGTACCAAAGAACTCAGCGCTGCTGCACTGCACCTGGCCGTGGCGCGCTTAGAACAGCAGACCCTGCTCTGCGCGGTGAGGCTGTGGGACTCCACTCTTGGAAGGGAGAAAAAAATTTATTGCTACCGAGTGCCTGATCCCACAACCTCTTCAAACCACACACACTGTCTTCTCTTATTCAAGAGAGTTTGGGAAAGAATTGAGATGGTGGAGGCTGTGGCAGTGGCAGTGGCAGTGGCCAGTACTTAGGGGAGGCAGAGAGCTGATGCAACACACCTGGATCTTTTGAAGAAATAACCGAGAGAGAGAGAGAGAGAGAGAGAGAGAGAGAGAGAGAGAGAGAGGATAAAGAAAAGAAAAAACACTGGAGAGGGGTTAAGATGGACACGGCGGCAGCCAGGACTCTGGAGATGCAGACAAAACATATCCAACTGACCTGGAACTTTTAGAAAAATTCCCCGCGAAGGGGGACTGCTTCTTCCTTACATGCTTAAGAGTCCTGGGCATCGTCTGTAAGGAGGGAGCTCAGCGGAGACCTAGGAGGAAGGCGGTGTTGGCAGCGGTGGCAGCGGTGGCTGCAGGGGCGGTGGAGGCTTGTATTTGGGAGAGGCAGAGATCTGATCAACCCACCCTGATCTTCTGAAGAAATTGCCCCAAAGGTGGAATGCTACTGTCGCGCATGCTCAGGAATACTGGACAACATGCAGTGTGGGAAGAGTTTTGGAAAGAATTGAGATGGTGGAGGCTGCGGCAGTGGCAGCGGCCAGTACTTAGGAGAGGCAGAGATCTGATGCAATACTCCTGGATCTTTTGAAGAAATAACCCCAGAGGCAGAACGCTACCACTGCGCACGCTTGGGAACTTGGGACAACATGCTGTGTGAAGAGGCTGCTCGCATCGAAGCCTGCCGAGGGGTGAGACTGGTGCTGGGGACAGTGAGGCCGGGATCGGGGCCTACCGTGAGGCAAGGCTGGAGCTGGGGCCTCTGAGGCTGGGATCGGAGCCTGCCGAGGGGTTAGCCAGGGCCGGGGCCAGTGAGCCTGGGACCCGGGCCTGCCATGAGGCAAGGCCAGTGCTGCGGCCTCCAAGGCCGGGATCAGAGCCTGCTGAGTGGTTAGACCGGTGCCAGGGCCAGCGAACCCAGGACCGGGGCCTATTGTGAGGCATGGCCGGTGCTGAGGCCTCCGAGGCCAGGATTATAGCCTGCCGTGAGGCAAGGCCAGTGCAGGGGCCTTTGAGGCTAGGATCGGAAACTGCCAAGGGGTTAGGCCAGTGCCAGAGCCAGCAAGGCTGGGACTGTGGCTTGCCATGAGGCAAGGCTGGTGCTGGGGCCTCTGAGGCTGGGATCAGAGCCTGCCGAGGTGTGAGGCCAGTGCCAGGGCCAGCAAAGCCGGGATCGGAGCCTGCCATGAGGCAAGGCCGATACAGGAGCCTTCAAGGCCAGGATTGGAGCCTGCCGAGGGATGAGGCTCATGCCGGGGCCAGCAAGGCCGGGACTGGGGCTTGCCATGAGGCAAGGCCGGTGCTGGGGCCTCCAAGGCCAGGATCGGAGCCTACCAAGGGGTGAGGCAGGTTCTGGGGCCAATGAAGCCGGGATCAGAGACAGCCATGAGTCAAGGCCAGGGCAGGGGCCTTTGAGGGGTGAGGCCGGTGCCAGGATCAGAGCCTGCTGAGGGGTTAGGCTGGTGCCAGGGCCAGCAAGGTTGGGACTGGGGTCTGCAGTGAGGCATGGCTTGTGCTGGGGCCTCCAAGGCGGGATCGGAGCCCGCCTAGGGGTGAGGCTGGAGACTGGGCCAGCGAGTTCAGGATTGAAGCCTGCCATGAGGCAAGGCCAGTGTTGGAGCCTCCGAGGCCGGGAACGGAGCCAGCCGAGGGGTGAGGCCGATCCCAGGGCCAGCAAGTCCGGGATCGGAGCCTGCCGTGTGGCAAGGCTGGTGCTGGAGCCAGCAAGGTCGAGATCAGAGTCTGCCAGGGGGGCAAGGCCGGCGGCAGGGCCTTCAGGAGCAGGAACGGAACTTGAATGTGGCATACACAGAGAAACATCACAGAAAATAGAAAATCAGATGCTTTCCCTAATATGCAAAAACTAGGAAGAAATGTGTAATGGGAGGAGAGCTAGTTGAAGAAAGGGCCCCATGGAAGAGCAATCAGGGTGACCAATCAGAGGGGATGGAATGGGGGAGGATGGAATCTTCTTAAAAACGCATGATGTACGTAAACAAATGTATCAAAGTTAATCACCAAATCAAGCTTGGGATTGAGGGAAGGGGAGGGAATGGGATGGGGACAAGATAAAGGCTAATTGGATGATGTGTGGTTGTATACCCTCACAAGTCTTGTATTCCACTGTGATGTTTGACTACAATGCACCAATAAAAATATATTACAAAAAAAAAAATAGGGCTGAGGGTATAGCTCAGAGGTAGAATGCCCCTGGGTTCCACCCCCAGCACCACACACACACACACACACACAAATTAAAAGTAAAAATAAATAATAAAAATTTAAAAATAGGGCAGCAAGTATAGCTTTGAGATAGAACACCCCTGAGTTCAACCCCCAGTACGGCAAAATAAATAATGAATAAATAAATAAGTAGATCTTATACCAGTTGATGCCTACAAAGGACTTCAAACAGAGCCCAACCCATAAACACCAAGCAAGGGCCAGCCCTGTTACCCCGACGGTCCTCTAAAGTAGCCAGCACATAGTAGGCCCTGTTCCACGTTTGCGGTTTGCTGGAGCCAATGAACAGGAGACTCCCTGGATGAATAGACATTACTTTGGGCTTTAAGGAAAGCAGTCGTCTGCCTCTCGTGCAACCCGGCACAACTGCAATTAATAACAGCGTCTACGCCAGGCGTGGTGGCGCACCCTCGTAATCCCCACACTTGGGAGGCGGAGACAGGAGGATCGCACAGGTTCGAAGCCAGCCATGCTGGCTTAAGAGACCCTGTTTCCAAATAAAAATATAAAAAATAGGTCTGGGAGTGTAGCCGGGAGGTAGAAGGGCTTCCAGGAACCTCAGTACCACCAAAAACAAAAACAAAAACAAAAACAGTGTCTACTTATTCGGCACTGACTGGGTACCAGGCGCCATGCCAGGATGCCTCCCAAGAGCACAAGGGATGCTACCTTGCAACCCCTTTTCACAGACGAGGAAACTGAGCCTGAGATGCTTCAAGTGGCCGCCCGGGTGGGGATACCGCCCGACTCCCGGATCCTGGGTGGCCACGCTTGCTTCTAGAAGCAAGCTTCCCCCCACCCTGGCTGTCTGTGGGTCTACACTGGCAGGAGGAGCCCTTGGGGACCCCTGGGAAGGGCCCTGACCCCCATTGTGAGCGCACACCTGCCAGGGAGAGCAGCCTTCTCGGCTTTCCTTCCTGTTCCCAGAAAGACTTCTGACCCTGGTTTCTCAAATTCTTTACTCCCCTGTCCATCCCCGGGACCCTCTCGGTCCCAGCCCCCGCCTCCCCGGGGCACCACCGAGCCACGGTGGAGCTCAGACAAGGGCGTCTTTCTTCAAAGGGGGCCTCCTTCTCTCATAAATTCTCAGGCCCGGCTGGCTGGGCCGCCGTCAGAGACAGCAGCCCCCGCTCGGCTCCCCAGATACAAAGTGAGCTGTGGCCTGGCCTCTCAGCCACACGGGATCAAAGTTATCTGTGGCAAGACAGAGGAAAGTCGATAGCACAGGTGCACGAGACAATGGCGAGCCCGTGTGAACCTCTCAGCCGCTTCTAACCTGAGGCCTCCGGGGACCTTAACCCTTTCCCACTCACTCACTGCCCCGACCTCAGAGCTGCCCGCCACATGGGTCTGTGGTCAGGGACAGTGTCTGCGCCTGCGGGGAAGGCTCCCAAATCCAGCCCCGCCCCTGCAGCTTCTATCTCATAATATCAAGAATTTGCAGCCGGGCGTGGTGGCGCACGCTTGTAATCCCCGCGCTTGGGAGGCTGAGACAGGAGGATCGCACAGGTTCGAAGCCAGCCTCAGCTACTGAGTGAGGCTCTCAGCAATTTAGTGAGACCCTGTTTCCAAATAAAATATAAAATAGGTCTGGGAGTATAGCCCGGAGGTAGAAAGCCCCTGGGTTCCACCCCCAGTATAACCAAAAAAAAAAATAATAATAATAATTTGCATTTTCCTGGGCGCCAGGGGTGCACACCTGTAATCCCAGTACTTGGGAGGCTGAGACGGAGGATGGAAGGTTCAAGGCCAGCCTCAACAACTTAGTGAGGCCCTCGGCAATTTAGTAAGAGTCTGCTTCAAAATTTAAAAATAAGCCAGGTAAACCGGGCGTGGTGGCGCACGCTTGTAATCCCAGCATTCAGGGGGCTGAGACAGGAGGATCGCGGTTCCTGGACAGCCTCGGCTACTTAGTGAGGCCCTCCGCAACTCAGTGAGACAATGCCTCAAAATAAAGAATAAAACATCGGGCAGGGGGTAGAGCTCGGAGGCAGAGTGCTCCTGGGTTCCATCCCCAGACCCACACGCACACAAAAGCCAGGTAGAACGGCACACGCCTATAAGTCCCAGTACTGGAGGCTGAGATAGGAGAGTCAAAGGTTGGAAGCCAGCCTCGGCAAGGTAGGGAGACCCTGTTTTCAAATTAAAAGAAATAAAATAGGGCCAGGGGAATATAGAATGCCCATGGGTTCCATCCCCGGTACCACACACACACACAAAAAAAAGAACTCACATTTCCCATGGAGCGTTATTCCAATGTTTCCAATTTTTAGGCACTAAAATTAGTCCAACTGTGCCTTCTAATTCTGTAGGCAGTCCCCAGCTTGTGCAAATGTCCCTCTCTTCCATTTCTGGGTGGATTTTTGCATATCACCGGCTGCCAGCTTTGTCGGGTGTTCTTGGGAAAAGAGAAGTTTAAAAAATCATGTAGCTGCTTTCGGTGAAACAAATGCTTCGGAGCCCAAAGTTTTGATGCAGAGAGGGTGGTGCTCCCGGCTCCCTCCCTCCCGGAGAGGGTGGTGCTCCTGGCTCCCTCCCTCCCAAAAAGAGACAGCCGACCGCGGCTCAAGAACACCCTGCTGCGGGCGGTGTCCAGGCTGCGCACCGGAATCTGCTGAGCAAGTGCTGGCTGCAGACTCAAGAGGTCCCTGGTGTCTGTCTCTGTCTCTGTCTGTCTCTGTCTGTCTGTCTGTCTGTCTGTCTGTCTGTCTGTCTTTCTCTCTCTGTGCCTCTTCTCTCCTCTCTCTCTCTCTCTCTCTCTCTCTCTCTCTCTCTCTCTCTCTCTCTCTCTCCTAGTGCTGGGGTTTGAACTCAGGAGTTTTCTACCTCTGCGCTACAACCCCAGCCCTATTTTAGATTTCTCTTTTGGAACCAGGTCTCACTACCAGGCAGCTGAAAGAAAGTCTCTCTCAGTTGCTGAGGCTGGCCTCCAAACTTCAGTCCTTCTGTCTCAGCCTCCCAAGTGCTGGGATTCCAGGCATGTGCCACCATGCCTGCCTCCAAGTTTGTCAGTACTATTTTATTTACTTTTATTTCATTATTATTTGACAAAATTGGATTTGCTTTTCACAGGACTCTTTCTTCTTTTATAACACAGGTATCCACGGCTGGAATCCCAGTGCTTGGAAGGTTAAAACAGGAGGATCGCAGGTTCGAGGCCAGCCTCGGCGCCACAGTGGGGCTCTTAGCAACCAAGTGAGACCCCTTTATAAAAACAAAAACTAAGCCAGCCGTGGTGGCCCATGCTTGTCATCCCCACGCTTGGGAGGCGGAGACAAGAGGATCACGCAGGTTCGAAGCCAGCCGCGCTGGTTTAAGAGACTCTGTTTCCAAATAAAAAAGAAGTATAAAATAGATCTGGGAGTGTAGCCCGGAGGTAGAAGGGCTTCCAGGAACCCCAGGACCACCTAAAATAATAATAATAATAATAATAATAATAATAATAATAATAATATAAAAAGGGCTAGAGCGAAGCTGAGAGGTAGAATGCCCCTGGGTTCAAGCCCCATCCCCAGGATACAAATAAATAAAGGTGTGTGTGTATGTGTGTGTGTGTGTGTGTGTGTGTGTGTGTGTGCATGTGTCAAGTGGGTGTTGTATATGTGTCGTTTCTGGGGTGTGTGCTGTGTGTCGTGGGTGTGTTGCTGGCGTTGTGTGTATGTATGCTCATGGGAGCTTTAAAAGCGAGAGGGAGCCGGGCGCGCGCTCGTCATCCCGGCACTCGGGAGGCTGAGACAGGAGGATCGCGGTTCGCGGCCAGCCTCAGCTAATTAGCGAGGTCCTTTGCAATTCCGTGAGACCCGGTTTCAAAATAAAGAATAAAAAATAGGGCTGCGGGTGTAGCTGAGAGGTAGAATGCCCCTGGGTTCCATCCCCAGTATAAAATAAAAAAAATCGAGAGGGAACTGAGAGAGTCTGGCAAAGGCTTTAAAGAATCCAGAAGGAGCTGGAATCTCAGTTATTTCAATCCTGCCTAAGGTTGCAATTTGGGGAGTTCAAAGTCATCCCAGGCCCTGCTGAAACAAAAGTTCTAAACCATGTGCCCCTGGGCCAACGAGGTGATCAGACAGGAGAAAGCTCTTGGGGCGCCCCGAGGGGGGAGTGCAGAGGGGGGAAGAGGGGCGCTCCCCTAGCAGGCTGCCTTTGAAGCACCCCGGCTTCATCCAGAAATGCCCCAGCAGGCCAGGACGTCGGGGCAGAAGACTCCAGCCTGGCCCCCGAGACAAACCCTGTGTGTCTGGCAAGAGGCAGCGGGCTGATTCCAGGCCTATATTTTTCATTTCTTGTTTTAACAGTCATAAACGCCTTCCGATGCCAAAGAGGAACATGACTTTAATCCAGATAAAATAAAATTCCTAAACCCTGAAAACTCGACGGGGATTCACAAGCCAATTTTAAAAAGCGAACTCCTCAGTGCATTCCAGGATTCCAGGACCGGCTCGTCTCACTGGAAGGCTCTGGGTGCTGCCCCAGGCGCCCCTCCTGGGGGCCAGGTCCCGGGAGAGGGTCCCTGGGCAGAAAGCGCGCCGGCCAATTCCACCCCGCTGTGGCCTGGGCTCGGATTCCTGGGCTCTGGGGTCTCCTAATGTGTTCCAGCTTCCCTCTCTCCACCCCCAGCCGTTGCTGAAACCACAGGCAACCTCTTCTTGTACGGGCAGCCAAGTTTTCTCTAAGTAAATACAGAATGAAGGAGATTAGCTCCGGGCCCTGCTGGGCACAGGCGTGGAGGCTCGCCTACCACCAACCTAAGCACCCAGCCTGGTGGGTTCCGGGCACAGGAGCTCCCTGCACATCCAGGTGTCCCCACGATTACCAGGGCGGCCACGGGTCCCAGGCAGCTAGGGCTTTATGTGCTGGGCTGCAACCCTTTCCGCTTCCCGCTCCTTGTACCCGCCCCCTGCTCACTGTCCCCTGTCCCCTGCTGGAGCCTGGGAGGCTCAGCTGGGTGGGCTGTGCCGGCCAAATCCCACCCCCAGACTTCCAAGTGGGTTTGTCCAAGAAGAGAAGGGGCAGGCGGGCGTGGTGGCGCCCGCTTGTCATCCCAGCATTCGGGAGGCCGAGACAGGAGGATCCCGGTTCGCGGACAGCCTCAGCGACTTAGCGAGGCCCTTTGCAACTCAGTGAGACCCTGTTTCAAAATAAAAATTGAAAAATAGGAAGCCGGGTGTGGTGGCGCACGCTTGTAATCCCCACACTTGGGAGGTGGAGACAGGAGAATTGTGCAGGTTCGAAGCCAGCCGCACTGGCTTAAGAGACCCTATTTCCAAATTAAAAATAAGTATAAAATAGGTCTGGGAGTGTAGCCCGGAGGTAGAAGGGCTTCCAGGAACCCCAGTACCACCAAAATATAAAATAAATAAATAAATAAAATTAAAATTATAAATAAATAAATAAATAAATAAATAGGGCTGGGGGTGTAGCCCGGAGGTAGAATGCCCCTGGGTTCCATCCCCAGTACCAAAAATAAATTTTTAAAGGGGAAGAGGCATTGGCCAGAGATAAAAAAAAAAAAAAAAGAAGACAGTGAGTTAGGACATCTGTCCCTTCAGGTAGGTGACTCTCCTCACAACCCCCTTCTCTAGATTCTCAAAGTGACTTTCCACGCCGGGCGTGGTGGTGCAGGCTTGTAATCCCTGCACTTGGGAGGCTGAGACAGGAGGATCGCACGGGTTCGAAGCCAGCCTCGGCTACTTAATGAGGCCCTGTTTCCATATAAAATATAAAATAGGTCTGAGAATATAGCCTGGAGGTAGAAAAGCCTCTGGGTTCCACCCCCAGTACCATAAATAAATAAATAAATAAATAAATAAATAAATAAATAAGCTTTTCCTGCCAGGCTTTTGACCAATGTATTTATTTATTTTGCAGTCCCAGGGGTTGAGTCCAGGGGCATTCTACCTCCGGCCTAGACTCTCCCAGCCCTTTCTATTTTATTTTGAAACAAGGTCTCACTAGGTTGCGGAGGGTCTTGCTAAGTTGCTGAGGCTGGCCTTGAACCTCTGATCCTCTTATCTCAGCCTTTCAAGTACTAGGGTTACCGGTGTGCACCACCATGGCTTTGACGGGTATATTTATATCGTCTCCAGATGACAGAGGACAAGACTGAGGCTTTGAGACATTTAGTTGCTTGCTTAGAGTCAGCTACCTGGGATTTGAACTTGGGATGACCTGATCCAGAGGACAACCTCTTTACCATTTATTTAGTTTTGGTACCGGGGGTTGAACACAGAGGCCTTCTACCTCCAAGCTATACTCCTAGCCCTATTTTTTGATTTTTTATTTGGAAACTGGGTCTCACTAAGTTGTCAAGGCTGTCCTCGAACCTACGATCCTCCTGTCTCAGACTCTCAAGTACTGGGATGACAGGTGTGTGCCACCACATCTGGCCTGCATTTCTTTTTCTGCACTGGGGATTGAATGCAGGGGTTCTCTACCTCTGAGGCTACACCCCACCCCTTATAATTTTTATATTTATTTATTTATCTGGTATGGGGATTGAACCCAGGGGCATCTTACCTTTGAGCTATACCCCTAGCCCTGTTTTTTTTTTTATTTTGTTTTGTTTTGTTTTTAAACAGGATCTCATTAAGTTGCTGAGGCTGTTTTTCAACCTGGGATTTTCCTGTCTCATCCTCCCAAGTACTGGAGTTACAGGTGCATATCACCGCACCCAGGCTCTCTTATTTATTTATTTATTTTATTTATTTTTATTTTGGTGGGTCTAGGGATGGAACCCAGAGGCATTTGACCTCCGAGCTACAACCCCTGCCCTATTTTTAATTCTTTATTTTGAAACAGGGTCTCACTAAGTTGCAGAGGGCCTCACTAAGTAGCTGAGGCTGTCCGCGAACTGCGATCCTCCCGTCTCAGCCTCCCGAATGCTGGGATTACAAGTGTGCACCACCACACCTGGCTTATTTATTTATTTCTTATTTTGCTCTGTGTGTGGGGGGGAGGGTGCCGGGGACAGAACCCAGGGGCATTCTACCTCTGAGCTCCATGTCTAGCCCTATTTTATCTTTTATTTGGAAACAGGTTCTCCTTATGTTGCTGAGGCTGTCTATGAACCTTCAAGTCTGTCTCAGCCTTCTATATATTTTTATTTTGAAATAGAGTCTTGTTAATTTACCATGGAGTAGCCTTGAACCTCCAGTCCTCCTATCTCAGCCTCACAAGTACTAGAATTACAGGCATGGGCTACCACGCCTGGTTTATGGATTCCTTTAACAGCCAATATGACCATCTACCAAGAACCTGTTGGTTAACAGGACCAGTGAAAAGAAATCCCCAAACTGCTTAGCACAGAGCCCGACATGGGGAAGAAAACATTATTTACAGTTCATTCCTTTGTTAGTGTTTGTAATTACAGGTCTTTGCTTCTGCCTAAGTGAAACCTCATTCACTCATAACAACTGTATGAAGGGCAGGTTAAGAGGTCTGTCTGCATTTACGGGACTGTTTAGGATCCTTAAACAAAATGAACTTTTATTTCTTTTGAGAGGAGAACTTGAAAAGAAAGGGCTCCCAAGTAGCAGCATTTCTTTTCTGCTCTAAGCAGCATGTAAAACTCATCTGAGCCGGGTGTGTTGACGCACGCCTGTAAATCCCAGTACTGAGGAGGCTGAGACAGGAGGATCGCAGGTTCGCGGCCAGCCTCAGCTATTTCGTGAGGCCCTCTGCAACTTAGTGAAACCCTGTTTCAAAATAAACAATACAAAAATAGGGCTGGGGGTGTAACTCAGAAGAAGGATGCTCCTGGGCTCAATCCTCAGAACGAAAAAAAAAAAAAAAAAGAAAGGAAAAAAAGGTCTGCGGGTGTGGCTTAGAGGTTGAATGCCCTTGCGTCAATCCCCAGCACTACACACACACACACACACACACACACACACACACACACACACACACGTGCGCACACATGCGCACACACAAGAGCCAGGTGCTTCTTAAAAGCCTTAAGATAATTTATTCTTTTCCAGATATGATACGTATCCTGCTCAGTCTTCTGACGTGGCTACTTCAGCGGCCCTGACTTCACAGGTAATCCAGAGGTAAGCTGCGGCTTCGCCTGGACGAGTTATAGCAAATTCCGTTATTAGCACAGTCCCAATTAATGAGGTTTCCCTTTACTTGGGTTTCAAGAGGCTAAAAGCCATTTAGTAACTCGATACCGCTTGCGAGTCTCGTTATTACTGGGACGGGTTTTAAGACACAGTTTGGTCTTTGGTTACCATAGGAAATTGAAAAGGCCCGACGACTTCGTTACAGTTCAGATCCAAGTTTTATGTCAGGCGATTCATTTAAGCTTTGATGATTTTTAATTTAAAAAATTCCCTGCTAGTGCAGGGAATTTTAGAAAGAAAGAAAGAAAGAAAGAAAGAAAGAAAGAAAGAAAGAAAGAAAGAAAGAAAGAAAGAAAGAGCTTCTACTAACACACGGTGGACACAGGAAAAGGGCACAGAGTCAGGATAGGACAAGGGTCCAGGACCAGTTACTTGTGTGAACTCTGTAAAAAAGAAAAAGAGAAAGGGGGAGAAGGAAGAGGAGGAGGAGGAGGAAGAGGAGGAGGAGGAGGAGGAAGAGGAGGAGAAGGAAGAGGAGGAGGAAGAGAAGGAAGAGGAGGAAGAGGAGGAGGGGGGAAGGGAAGCAGAGAAGGAGGGAGAGAGTGAGGAAGGAAAGAAGGGAGGGAGGGAGGGAGGGAGGGGAGAAGCCAGGTGTAATGGCGCACGCCTATCATCCTAGTACTTGGGAGACTGAGACGGGAGGATCGCGCAGGTTCGCAGCCAGCCTCAGCTACTTAGCAGGGCCCTTGGCAACTTAGTGAGACCCTGTTTCAAAATAAACAATAAAATAGGGCTGTGGGTGTAGCTCAGAGGAAGAATGCTATGGGCTCAACCCCCAGTACCACAAAAGGAAAAAAGGGAAAAAAGAAAAAAGAAAGAAAGAAAAAGGAAAGTAAGTAAAACTTTCAAACTTTACAGTTTTTCTCTCTAAGCCACAGACTCAAAAGCTCTTCCTTGCATCCTCTGTGTCTGGCAACCTCTTAAATTAAGTTGGAATTGTCCCAAGGACCAAATGACAAAATTAACTCATGGACGAGGGCCTCCTAGAATGCCCCCCCTTTCATTTTGTTTAGTCACTTTTATAGTCCTTTCCGTCTTCGAAGTAATTTGGATTTGATTGCTTCTTCGTGAGAGTCTAATGTCAAGACTGTGTCTAATTTCTGTTTTATGAAGAAATCTGGAAACTATACAAAGGAATGAATTGAGGTGCAGAGTCAAATAAAATCTGTAATGTGATAATTCTATCAACTCTGCCTGGAAAGATCCTGTATTTCAATTAGATCCGAGACATGTTCTTACAGAAACTGACAGTATCTGATTGACAGTGTTCATCTTCTGGAAAAACACAATTCACCAGGACAAGGTGATGGGCCCGGTTCCCTCCTCCAGGGGTACGTTGGGATTCTCACTTCATCCAAGTCCAATGTGACAAACAGGCTTGCTTCTGCATTAAATGAGAATTGCCAGCCGGGCGTGGTGGCGCACGCTTGTCATCCCAGCATTTGGGAGGCTGAGACCGGAGGATCGTGGTTTGAGGACAGCCTCAGCTACTTAGTGAGGCCCTCTGCAACTCAGGGAGACCCTGTTTCCAAATAAAGAAAAAAAAATTGGGCAGGGGGTGTAGCTCAGAGGTCAAATGCCTCTGGGTTCCGAACCCAGACCTGCAATAAATAAATAAATTAATTAAGAATTGCAAACACATTAAAAATTCTCACCGAAGCCGGGCGTGGTGGCGCACGCTTGTAATCCCGGCGCTTGGGAGGCTGAGACAGGAGGATCGCGCGGGTTCGAAGCCAGCCTCGGCTACTGAGTGAGGCTCTCAGCAACTTAGTGAGACCCTGTTTCCAAATAAAGTATAAAATAGGTCTGGGAGTATAGCCCGGAGGTAGAAAAGCCCCTGGATTCCACCAAAAAAAAAAATTCCCACCAAAAAAAAAAAGGTATTTAAAATTTAAAATAATAATAATAATACTTAGCATTTAAACAGTACTTTGCATCTTCAAAGCGCTCCATAAACGTCGGTTCCAATTCTCCAGGCGTTCAGTGGTCTTTGATGTGGAGAAGAGCTCTGTGCCCAGCCAGGGAGATAGAGCTCCATCCAGAACTGGGCCCAATTAGCTAATTGTAACAGTTTCATTTCTTCCCTTTGCCCACTTTCATTTTATTTCCAACTACCTTTGTTTCATTTCGAGCGCTCACAGGGTCACCTACGCGGGCCCGCCGCTGCTGAGAGGCTCCCATCCAAACCCGCCCCGGGACCGCGCCGAGTTCATCCCGCAGCTCACAGGGAAATTGAAAAAGAAAAAAAATCCAACTAGGTTAGAATTAGAATGAGGTGTGTTTTATTCTCAGCACTTGCCTTTCTAGTTTTTCAATAGAGCGAAATGTCCTTTTATTGGCAAGCTAATAGGAGCCACTATGTTTAAGAGCAAGGAGATTGATTTATTTTGTTTTGATTTGGGGTCCTTACTTAGCCAAACAGGAAGCCGAGGATCCCAGGTGAGCCAGTCTCCGAGCCCTCTGAAGGCTGTCCGCGGATGCTCGGAAGCCGAGGGGTGGGTACGGTGCTGATGTTGCTGCCTGGAGCCCCAGCGGTGCCAGCGATACTTGTCCTATCGGTGATGCCCCTTGCATCCGGCTGGCGCTGGGGGATCGACCCCAGGGGCACTCTCCCCCTGAGCTACCTCCCTACACCCCCAGCCTCCTCTATTTTATTTTCTTCTTCTTTGTGTGTGGAACTGAATATTAAACCCAGGAGCATTGCACCTCCAAGCTACACCCCACCCTCGGCCCTTTTTATTTTTTATTTTTATTTCTTTTTTTGCGGTACTGGGGACGGAACCCAGGGGCATTCTACGTCCGAGCAACACCCCCAGCCCTAATTTTTATTCTTTATTTTGAAACAGGGTTTCACTGAGTTGCAAAGGGCCTCACTGAGTAGCTGAGGTTGGCCCTGAACCACGATCCTCCTTGTCTCAGCCTCCCGATTGCTGGGATTACAAGTGTGCGCCACCACGCCTGGCTTTTTATTTTATTTATTTATTTATTTATTTATTTATTTTATTTTATTTTTTTTTTTTTTTTGCGGGTCTGGGGATGGAACCCAGGGGCATTTGACCTCCGGGCTACACCCCCTGCCCTATTTTTTATTCTTTATTTTGAAACCGGGTCTCACTGAGTTGCAGAAGGCCTCACTAAGTAGCTGAGGCTGTCTGCGAACCGCGATCCTCCAGGTCTCAGCCTCCCGAATGCTGGGATTACAAGCGTGCGCCACCACGCCTGGCTTTTATTTTTTATTTTGAAACAGGGTCTTGCTAGTCTGCTAAGAGTCTCAGCTATGATGCTACGCTGGCTTTGAACTTGCCAGGGTCAGCCTCCCAAGAACTAGGATTACTGGCATGTGCCACCACACCAAGCCCTTTTTATTTTATTTTGAGACAGAGTCTGGCTAAATTGCCCATACATCCTCCTGCCTCAGCCTCCTGAGTATTTGGCTGCACGGAATCCTTTGCTTTGTTTTTGATGGGATTAGGGATTGCACGCAGGGCCGTTCTACCTCCAAGATACACCTCCAGCTTCTTTATTTTGAGAAAAGATCTAAGTTGCTCAGGTTCTTGCTGAATTGCTGAGGCTGGCCTCAAACCCGCGCTCCTCCTGTCTCAGCCTCACAAATACTGGGATTACAGGCATCAGACCATCTTTTTTATTATTTTTTTTCTTGTGGTACTGAGGATATAACCCAGAGTCATTTTACCTCTGAGATACATTCCCAGCCCTATTTTTAAATTTGGAAACAGGGTCTCACTAAGTTGCTGGGGACCTCACTAAATTGCTGAGGCCAGGCTCAGATGATCCTCTTTTCTCAGCTTCCCAAAAGCACTGGGGTTATAGGTATGCACCACCGCATCTGGCTAATGTCTCTAGGTTTTATTTCCTTTGACCCAGTTGTTCTGCTGTGAGGAATTTGTTTCAATGAAAAATGCACACAAGCTTGCGGACCAATATGCCACACATTGGCACAGCTGTGTCTGCAGCAGTGACGCACGAAGGGGCCCCATGAGCCATGAGTGTGGGGATGCTGGGGGAAAGGGAAGCACAGGAGAACACACAGCACTGCCATTTGCACGTCAGGAAGATAGATCTAAGCTGGGTGTGGTCACACACGGCTGTAATCCCAGTACTTGGGAAGCTGAGACAGGAGGCTCGCACGTTCGGGGCCAGCCTCAACAATGTTGTGAGACCCTCCACAACCTGGCAAGACCATTTCAAAACAAAAAATAGGAAGAAAGGGCTGTGAGCATAGTTTAGAGGCAGAATGCCTTTGGTTCAATCCCCAGTAACACACACACACACACACACACACACACACACACACACACGCACATCTATGCATCCTCACTTGGGAGGTTGTGGGGCTCATTCACCCCAAACACATTCTCAGAGCACCCACTATGCGCCAGGTTCTTTTCCGGCAAAGAAGACACTCGAGGGAACCATGCCAGCAGTGCCCATACATTCTAATGCGCTGGTGGGAAAGTATTTCACAAACAAGTGAATAGTTGAAAATAGAGTTCGGGGGTTTAGGAGGGACGTACAAACACCAACCGGGTTATCAGAGACCGCTGCTTTATTCGGACCCGGCACCCTCCGGAGAGTCAGCCGGCCGTGGGGAAGGGACCTGGAGAGTCGCGCACAGTCCTGATCGGCCGGCTGAGTCACGTGGGGGATCCGAGGCACCGCTGTTTTATAGGCTCGCCGATTCTCGCGGCATCTGTAGTCTCGGGATGTTTGAAGTCTGGAGGCACCTGGAGTCTCGCGATATCTCCGCTTCTGGCTTCTGGGGTTCCACTGCAAGATCATGTGGGGGGGGGACCCAACTTATCAATAAGCACATGATATCAGGTAATAACCTATCTCTTAGGTTAAAAAGAAAAAATTAGAGCTGGACGTGGTGGCGCACGCTTGTAATCCCCGTGCTTGGGAGGCTGAGACAGGAGGATCGCGCAGGTTCGAAGCCAGCCCCAGCTACTTAGTGAGACCCTGTTTCTAAATAAAATATAAAATAGGGCTGGGAGTATAGCCCAGAAGTAGAAAGCCTCTGGGTTCCACCCCCAGTACCACCAAAAAAAAAAAAAGAAAGAAAGAAAAAGAAAAAGAAAAAAGAAAAAAGAAAAAAATTAGCTGGGCATGGTGGCTCATGCTTATAATCCCAGCATTTGGGAGGCTGAAATAGGAGGCCCACAAGTTCAAGTTCAGCCTCAGCAAGTAGTGAGACTCTTAGCAATCTAGGGAGACCCTGTTTCTTTTCTTTTCTCTTTTTTTGGCAAGACACTGTTTAAAAAAATATGTATATATATGGCTGGGGGTGTAGCTCGGAGATAGGATGCACCTGGGTTCTATCCCCAGTAACACACACACACGCACACTCTCAGGATACACAGAAAAACCACTTTTGGGGAAATAGTTTGTCAGTGTCTTATAAATAGAGACGTAGTTTGACCCAGCCATCCCTTACCCAGGAGAAATGAAACTTCTATTCACACCAAAACCTGTAGGCAAGTGTTGACAGCGGCTTTGCTAGTGCCTGCCCCCAAGCTGGAAACGACCTAGTGTCCTTCAGATGGTGACTGGAGAAGCCAACCGGGTGCTCCATCCACGGAATTCTGAGCCAGGCTGTGTCTTCTTTGGGGGTTCTCATCTAGTGGGTCTTGATGGATGAAGTCCAAGGACTAGCGAAGGGTATAGAAATAGGACAGTTTTTATTTATTTATTTATTTATTTATTTATTTATTTATTTATTTAGGTGGTACTGGGAATGGAACCCTTCTACCTCCAGGCTACACTCCCAGACCTTACTATATATATATATATATATATATATATATATATGGTCTCTTAAGCCAACAAGGCTGGCTTTGAACCTGCGCGATCCTCCTGTCTCCGCCTCCCAAGCGTGGGGATTACAAGCATGTCTCACTAAGTTACGGAGGGCCTCACTAAGTAGCTTGAGGCTGTCTGCGAACCGCGATCCTCTTGTCTCAGCCTCCCGAATGCTGAGATTACAAGCGTGCGACACCACGCCCGGCTTGCCTTATTTATTTTGTAATTAATTTAATTTTTTGCTGTACCGGGGATGGAACCCAGGGGCATTCTACCTCTAAGCCACACCTCCAGCCCTATTTTTCTTTTCTTTTCTTTTTTCTTTTTTTTTTTTTTTGCAGGTCTGGAACCCAGAGGCATTTGACCTCCAAGCTACACCCCCAACCCAATTTTTTTATTCTTTATTTTGAAACAGGGTCTCACTGAGTTGCGGAGGGCCTCACTAAGTAGCTGAGGCTGTCCGCGAACCGGGATCCTCCTGTCTCAGCCTCCCGAATGCTGGGATGACAAGCGTGCGCCACCACGCCCGGCTCTATTTTTTCATTCTTTATTTTGAAACAAGGTGTGGAGGGCCTCAGAAAGTAGCTGAGGCTGGCCGCTAACTGTGATCCTCCTGTCTCGGCCTCCCGAGGACTGGGATGACAAGCGTGCGCCATGACACCCTGCCCAGATGGCCGCTTTAATTCTTTCGGTTCCCAGGTCCTCTGCCTTGTCTCAGTAAAAAGGGATGGACCACGGTTTCCTGGTGACAGTGTGGATGAACCTCGGCTGCATCGTGCTACAGGAAAGAAACTAGACAGAAAGGGCTATATCTGTGTCTCATGCTTCCATCTATGGAACATCCCAGAAAAAGCGAATCATAGGAACAGAGAATAGATTGGTTATTGCCAGGTGCCAGGGATGAAGACAGAATCGATTACAAAAGGGGAAAGGAGGGAATTTTCAGGGAAAGGGGGTATTGGTCAAAATTGTTCTAACCTTTGGCTGTGGTGATACTGATGTTTTTTTTTCAAAACTCACAGAACTGTACACTAAAAACGAGGAATTTTGTTATATGTAAAGCATACCTAGATAAATCTGATTAAGGAAAAATAACAATGTATAAGAGGTACATAAGATATGTTCCCATTTTTGTAAGTAATAATAGTAATGGTGTATGTAGGAATGCGCTTAGAAAAAAATCTAGACAAATACCAAGTGTGCCAAATCGCTGATAGGAGTTATCTAGGTTGGGCAAAGGGGTGTCTCATTTTCTAAATTACATATTTCTTTGATGTTCAAGTATTTAATAGGGCATGTGTTACTTTCCAAATTAGAGGGAAAAGTAAGATTATTATACAAAATTTAATTCCTAGTGCTGGGTGGGTTGGTGTGCATGGGCAGAGAACTTTCTAGAGAACTGAACCCTAATTCTGGCTCTGGAAGACACATGTCCCCTTGGGCCTGTGGGGTGTGCGTGTGTGTGTGTTTGCATGCGTGCGTGCGTGTGTGTGTGTGTGTGTATTAAACTCAGGGACATTCTACTTCTGAGCCATACCCCCAGCCCTGTGTTTATTTATTATTATTTTTTTTTATTTTTTTGCGGATACTGGGGATGGAACCCAGGGACATTCTACCTCTGAGCTACACCCCCAGCCCTGTTTTTTATTCTTTATTTTGAAACAGGGTCTCACTGAGTTGCAGAGGGCCTCGCTAAGCAGCTGAGGCTGTCCGCGAATCGCGATCCTCCTGTCTCAGCCTCCCGAATGCTGGGATTACAAGCGTGCGCCACCACGCCCGGCTATGTTTATGTTTTTTAAAACAGGGTCTCGCTAAGTTGCTGAGACTGGCTTTGAATCTGCAATCCTCCCAAGTATTAGACTTACAGGCACAAAACACCATGTCCGGCTTCCGGCCTGCTTTTGAAGATGCAGTGTGATTCCTCAGACTCCTCAAGCTTGCAGCGGCCCGAGAATCTCCCTCCCTGTGCCTGGGACACCCCAAGGTATGCCAGGCCTGCTGCTGGGGCACTGGCCCCCCAGGCCCCAAAGGACAGAGCAGAGGGTGCATGGAGCTCACGGGGCCCTGGTCTCCCGCCAGGGACAGAGCTGCTGGTAGGGGCTTAGTATTTAGGATTATTTTGTATTTGTTTCTTGGACAGATGTTTGTTAAATATCAATAATATTCTGGATACTAGGATTCACAGGGATTATGTAGGGAAAGAAAAAAAGAAAGAAAGAATAAAAAATAGGGCTGGGGTGTAGCTCAGAGGTCAAATGCCCCTGGGTTCCATCCCCAGGGCCACAAAATAAAAGAAAAAAATTAATGTGAAGCCGGGCGTGGTGGTGGTGCTTGTAATCCCAGTACTTGGGAGGCTGGGATGGGAGGATCGCAGGTTTGCAGCCAGCCTCAGCTACTTAGGCCCTCCGCAACTTAGAGACCCCCGCTTCAAAATAAAGAATGACAAATAAGGCTGGGGCGTAGCTCGAAGGTAGAATGCCCCTGGGTTCCATCCCCGGGGCCACATAAATAAAAAAATAATAAAATAACTAAGAGGGGGGAAAAGCTAAGCGTGCTTTGGGTTATTGCATGATAAGCATGAAGTAAAGTCTGCCTATTGGAAAATCCTTTTAAGGGTCGACCTTTGTTTAGTGGGAGAAGTACTTGCCGAGGTTTTCTTGCCTGCTTGGCCTTTTGGTTGGGGTCTGGAAGGGTCTCCTCCGCTCTCACTGCAGAACCCGAGCAGCGAGGCCCCCAACTCCGCTCGCTAACATTTGCAGAAGCCGTCGTGATTAAGTGGGAGGCACGCTACCAAAAAATCTACAACCAGAAGTCAGCAAAGTGGGATCAAGAGACTATAACGTAAACAATATAGAGAGAATGAAATGTAATTTATTTCCCGGGGGAAGCAATGGGAACCTGGGCGGCGGCGGCGGCTTGCGCGCTCTTTCCAATCTGCGGCGCGGCTCGCAGTCAGCGGATTTGAAAATTGAGAAATTGTGGGCGCGATTTCCAAAACCAATTTATGATGGCTCGCCAGAGTCCTGGGAGATTGGCAGTCCATTTTGGAAAGGAAAAAAAACTGAGACCCGAGCGGGGAGAGAGAGGGGCTGCGGGCCTCACCCTGGCTGAGAACTTGGCTATAACCCAGGTGGCAGGAAAAATTCAATAAACCTGTTCATCCAGGTCAAGTAAGGACAGGAAGATGCCTTCAGTCTCACACATGGCGTTTTTTTTTTTTTTTTTTTTTTTTCTTTGCACGTCTGGAGATGGAACCCAGGGGCATTTGACCTCCGAGCCACACCCCCTGCTCTATTTTTTATTCTTTATTTTGAAACAGGGTTTCTGAGTTGCAAAGGGCCTCACTAAGTAGCTGAGGCTGTCTGAGAACTGCTATCCTCCTGACTCAGCCTCCCAAATGCCGGGATTACAAGTGTGCGCCACCACACCCTGCTAAAGGCTGCTCTCAAATAAAATTATGTGTTGCAGAAAGCACCAGTTTGCCCTGGTGCAGGGACCCAGACCGCAGGAACACCCGCGTGGGGGACAGGAAATGTCTGCTCAGGCCTGGGTGCTTCCAGAGCCATGCGGCTCGGAGGGGGCAGATAAGGCCCCTGGAGGACGGAGGCCCCTGGAGGACAGAGGCTTTCATCTCTATCAGTTCTCAAAGGCACTGCCGTCCAGGCGAGGTGGCAACATCAGCTAGCTGCCCATCTCCCCAGACCTGGGCTCAAGTCTCTGATCCAAGCCACCAGGAAAGACATTTGTCTCCCTTCCAAGCCCTTTCCAGGAGCCTGGACGCTTGTGTTTGGGCTGGCCCAGAGCACAGAAACAGAGAGGGCTAGGAGTGTTGGCATGGCGGCCCGGGGAAGCTGGCATCCCCTGCCAGAACGCAGCCTGGCCCTGCGCCTCCAGGAGGCCCTTCCTCTCCTTGTGAACATTCTCTTCCCTTTCCCTCCCTCTCTTTTAACATTCTTTTTTTTTTTTTTTTTTTTTTTCCAGTATTGGGGATGGAACCCAGGGGCATTCTACCTCCAAGCTACACTCCCAGCTCTATTTTTTTTATCCTTTATCTTGAAACAGGGTCTCACTGAGTTGCAGAAGGCCTCACTAAGTAGCTGAGGCTGTCCGCAAACCGTGATCCTCCTGTCTCTACCTCCCGAATGCTGGGATTACAAGCGTGCGCCACTACACCCGGCTTTAAAATAGCACAGGCTGACTTTGAACCTGCAAGCCTCCTGTCAAAGCCTTCCAAGTACTGGGATTCCAGGCGTGCACCACCACGCCCGCCCTCTTTATTTATTCTGTGGTGCTGGGGAGCAAACGCAGGACCTTGCACACATATTGCCACTGAGCTCTGTCCTTGTCTCCTTGTCTATCTTTCTTTTTTTTTTTTTTTTTTTTTTTGGTGGTACTGGGGTTCCTGGAAGCCCTTCTACCTCTGGGCTACACTCCCAGACCTATTTTTACATTTTTATTTGGAAACAGGGTCTCCTAAGCCAGCGCGCGCGGCTGGCTCCGAACCTGCGCGATCCTCCTGTCTCTGCCTCCCGAGTGCAGGGATGACAAGCGTGCGCCACCATGCCCGACGCTTTTTGTCTTCTTTAAAAAAATGATTTTGAACTGGGCATGGTGGTGCACACTTGTAATCCCAGTTCTTGGGAGGCTGAGACGGGAGGATTGCAGGTTCACGCCAGCCTCAGCTCCTTAGTAAAATCCTCTGCAACTTAGTGAGACCTGTTTTAAAATAAAACATAAAATAAGGCTGAGGTTGTAGCTTAGAAGTAGAATTCCCCTGGGTTCAATCCTCAGAAACACACACACACACACACACACACACACACACACACACACACGATAAACGAATAAAAATAAAAGTGATTTGAGCCAGATGTAGTGGCACACGCCTGTGATATCAGTACTTAGGAAGCTAAGAGTGGGGGAATTGTGGCTTTGAGGCCAGCCTCAGCAATTTAGCAAGACCCTATTTTTCCCAGTCAATCAATCAATCAATAAATAAAATAGGACTAGGGGTGTAGATCAGAAGCAAACACTTCTGGGTTCTACCCCTAGTACCAAAAAAGAAGGAGGAGGAGGAGGAGGAGGAGGAGGAGGAGGAGGAGGAGGAGGAGAAAGAAAGGATTTTGTCACCCTCAAACTCAGGTTGGCTATTCTACGTGGAGGCTGGCCGGGTTTTCCGCGTGTGTACATGCATGTGTTCACATGTGTCTCTCCGTGTGTGTGGTCACAGGAAACAGAATTTAGTTTCAATTGACACATTTGGCCACCTGCTGTGATGATAACCAGTACTACGTAGAAAACTTATTTGAAGCTGAAAAAATTATGCATATAGTCACCTTTCCTTGGTCAAAGAGCAGCACAGTCAAAGGAAATATCAGAGGACACTGTTGCTACCCTGCTTTAGTTCTATAATTGGGTACATAAAAGCAATTTGTGTCTGTGTATGTTGGGGGGGGCTACTAAAATTAGCATTATCTGGGAACTGGGATGCATAGCTCAGTGGTAGATTGCCTGCTTGGAATGCACAAGGCCCAGCCGGGTGTAGTGGCTTACATTTGTAATCCCAGTACTTGGGAGACTGAGACAGGAGGGTCACAGGTTCGAGGACAGCTTCGACAAGTAGTGAGACTTTCAGCAACTTAGTGAGACCCTGTTTCAAACTAAAAATAAAATAGGGCTCGGGGTGTAGCTCGGAAGTAGAATGCCCCTAAGTACAATTCTCAGTACCACAAAAAATTAAAAGAGAAAGAATGCACAAGGCCCTGGGTTCAATCATCAGCACCATAATTTAAATTAAAGCGAGTCAGTGTTACCTGAAGCACAAGAGTTCCTCACGTGTGTACAAGAGGTATGGGGGAAATGGCACTGGATCTAGTTAGGTTAAGCTCATTGAAAATATTAACAACTCATATAATTACTTAAGTGACTTTTTTGGGTGGAGTTTCTTGGAGTTCTCTCCCTTACATCTTTCTCTCTTTCTTTCTCTCTTTCTTTCTTTCTTTCTCTCTTTCTTTCTTTCTTTTCTTTTTTCTTTTCTTCTTTTTTTTTTTTTTTGGCGATGCTGGGGTTCCTGGAAGCCCTTCTACCTCCGGGCTACACTCCCAGACCTATTTTATACTTTTTTATTTTTGGAAACAGGGTCTCTTATGCCAGCGCAGCTGGCTTCGAACCTGCGCGATCCTCCTGTCTCCGCCTCCCAAGCGTGGGGATTATAAGCGTGAGCCACCACGCCCGGCTTTTTATCCCTTACATTTTATATAATTATTATTATTGTGTGTGTGTGTGTGTGTGTGTGTGTGTGCGTGTGTGTGTGTATTGGTACTAGGGATGAAACCAGGGGCATTCTGCCTCTGAATGACACTCCCAGCCCTATTTTTTATTCTTTATTTTGAAACGGGGTCTCACTGAGTTGCAAAGGGCCTCACTAAGTAGCTGAGGCTGGCTGCGAACTGTGATCCTCCGGTCTCAGCCTCCCAAATGCTGGGATTACAAGCGTGCACCACCACTCCCGGCTTGCTTGCTTATTTATTTATTTATTTATTTATTTATTTATTTATTTACTTACTTTTTACTTATGGTGCTGGTGATTGAACCCAGAGGCATTCTACCTCCGAGCTAGCCCTTTTTAAAATTCTTTTGATTTTGAAACAGGGTCTCATTAAGTTGTGGAGGGCCTCCCTAAGTAGCTGAGGCTGGCCATGACCCCCGATCTTCCTGTCTCAGCCTCCCAAGTACTGGGATGACAAGCATGTACCACCATGCCCGGCTATTATTTTTTTGTTTTGTTTTGAAATAGGCCTCACCGTGTTGCTGAGGTCTCGCTACATTGCTGAGGCTGGCCTTGAACCTGCATCCTCTTGTCTCGACCTGGGATTACAGGTGTACACCACACACTCCTGGTTCCTTTTATTTTTTGAGGTGCTAGGGATAAAACCCAGGACTTATTGCATGCTAGGCAAGCATTCTACCACCAAACATCCCTTGACTGTATTTATTAACAATACAAATATGCATTTATTAACAGTAAAAAAGCAATTCTATTTTAGGAACTTTATTCTACAGAAATAAAAGTGTCAGTACGTAAGGATATATGGAGAAGGATATTTACTGCAATCTTGTTTAAAGTAGAAGAAACCGGAAAGCACCTGAATGCCCGAGAATCAGGGAATAATTGGATAAATTATGGCACAGGTGTTCTATGAAACATTAAACAAATAATAAAATAATGCGTTAGACGCAGATATATAAGCCTACAGGTATATTTGTGATGAATGGTTTAGTGAAAACAGAATGCAAAGCAATATATGTGACACGATCCCATTTTTATAAAAAGTAAAAAAAATATACTTTACAAATATGTCAAGTTGGGTTGGCTGATAAGAGTATAAATGGCGGTACATATGTGTAATCCAGTAGTGGGAGGCTGAGATAGGAGAGTCACAGCTTCGAGGCCAGCCTCAGCAATTCAGCTAAGCCCTCTGCAACTTAGTGACACCCTGTCTCGCTCCAAATAAAAAATAACCTAGGCCTGGGGTTGTAAGTCAGGGGTAGAACACCTGGGTTCAATCCTTAGTACCACCACCGCCCAAAAAAAAATAATAATAATAATAATAATAAAAAAGAGGAAGGAGAATAACTCACAACAATGTGTCAGTGGGTTTTTTTTCTTTTTCTTTTTCTTGTGTGTGTGGTACTGAGGATGGAACCCAGGGGCCTTCTACCTCTGGCTAAATCCCCAGATGACGATTCTTCTTCTTCCTCTCCCTCTTCTCCTTCTTCTCCTTCTTCTCCTTCTTCTTCTTCTCCTTCTTCTCCTTCTCCTTCTCCTTCTCCTTCTCCTTCTCCTTCTCCTTCTCCTTCTCCTTCTCCTTCTCCTTCTCCTTCTTCTTCTTCTTCTTCTTCTTCTTCTTCTTCTTCTTCTTCTTCTTCATTATTATTTTGGTGGTACTGGGGTTCCTGGAAGCCCTTCTACCTCGGGACTTCACTCCCAGACCTATTTTATATTTTTATTTGGAAACAGGGTCTCTTAAGCCAGCGAGGCTGGCTTCGAACCTGCGTGATCCTCCTGTCTCCGCCTCCCAAGTGCAGGGATTACATGCGTGCGCCACCATGCCCGGCATCTCAGACTTATTTTATATTTGATTTGGAAACGGGGTCTCACTAAGTTGCTGAAGCCTCACTAAGTAGCTGAGGCTGGCTTCGAACCTGCGCCATCCTCCTGTCTCAGCCTCCCAAGTACTGGGATTACAAGTGTGCGCCACCACGCCCAGCTCAATTTTGTTATTTTAGTCGAGTAAAGAGATTAGTATTCCCTTTTTTGGAGTTCTATATTGTTTGGCTTGCCAGAGCCAGCATTTTGGACTTCCCTATTTACCATAAAATAAACCTAATAATGTTACTGTGTGTGTGTGTGTGTGTGTGTGTGTGTGTGTGTGTGTGTGTGTGTGTTGGGGGATGGTTAATTTTCAAGCCACATCCCCAGCTCTAGTTTTCATTTTTTGTTTTTTATTAAGAAACACGGTCGCACAAAGTTATCAAGAGCCTTGCTAAATTGCTGAGGCTGGGTTTGAACCTCCAATCTGCCTGTTTCAGCCTCCCAAGTACTGGGATTACAGGCATCTGGCTCCAGCCCACTTTATTTATTTATTTTTTTGAAATAGGGTCTCGCTAAATTGCCAAGGCTGACCTCGAACCTGTGACCTTCCTGTCTCAGCCTCTCAACTTGCCGCCATGCCCGGCTAAAGTTATATTAAAGGAGAAACACCTTCGAGTGATGTGGCTGGGTGACACTTTTCCCCTGTATAAGGGTGGACAAGTGACTTGTGATTGTTGTAATTTATTGATCACTGTGTAGGAAGTTTCCCTGAGTTCTCCCTCTGGGAGGCCAATGTGTAGAGGAAATATAGGCCACAGGGGTTAAATGACCTTCTTGAGATGACAGAGCCAGGCACGACAGGGGCCCAGGGCTGGGACAGGAAGCCAGGTGCGTCTAGCAGAAGGGATATTCTTAACTCCTACGAAACCCTCCCACCCAGCATCTGTGGCGGCTTCCTGTGGTGTTTCTAATGAACAGTTCCTCCTCTGGTTACATTTTCTGGCTTCCATTTTCTTTCTGCCACTGCATTTGGTAACCGTGAAAGGAAACCATCCTGCCGTCTCAGAAGCTTAGCAGCCTTTCTTTCCTGCCCGGGCAGCAGGCATCCTCCCAAACGGTGAAACTAAGTCACGAGGTTGCATCTGAGTTGCCGCCCATCTGGGGAACTGGCCTCAGGAGTCTGTGCACCTGCTTTCCTGGCCGATGGCTTCTGTTTTGTGTCGTCTTACACCTGAGACGCATCGTCTCTAGGTTAAGGACTCTGCTGTGTTCATCAGTAGTAGATCAAGTAGAGATCTACTGTTTCCAAATAAACTCCGTAGAGTCAAAGGTGGTCAAGTGTCACCTGAAGGATCACTCCCTAGGGATGGAACCCGGGGTGTTCTGCCTCTGAGCAGAACCACCAACCCTATTTTACGTATCTGTTTATTTATTTATTTATTTTTGCAGTTCTGAAAATGGAACCCAGTGACGTTCTACCTCCGAGCTAAAACCCCAGCCCGAGTTTTGATTCTTTAATTTGAAACAGGGTCTCAGGAAGTTTTGGAGGGCCTCACTTAAGTAGCGGAGGCTGGCCATGAGCCGGGATCCTCCTGTCTCAGTCTCCCAAGTACTGGGATTACAAGCGTGTATTACCATGCCCAGCTCTTATGTTTTATTTTGAAACAAAGTCTCACTAAATTGTGGAGGGCCTCACTAAATTGCTGAGGCTGGCTTCGAACCTCCTGTCTCAGCCTTCCAAGTACTGGGAGTGCAAGCGTGTGCCCCCGTGCCTGGCCGTTGCTCTTCTTTGGGGGATGGGGGAGGATACAGGAGGTTTGTTTGTTTGTTTGTTTGTTTATTTATTTAGTGGTAGTGGGGGTGGAACCCAGGGGCTTTTCTACCTCCCGGCTATACTCCCAGACCTATTTTATAATTTATTTTTGAAACAGGGTCTCACTAAGCTGCTGAGAGCCTCACTCAGTAGCCGAGGCTGGCTTCGAACCCATGCGATCCTCCTTTCTCAGCCTCCCAAGCGCTAGGATTACAAGCGTATGCCCCACGACTGGCTACAGGAGGTTTATTTAGAGAAACAAAGGCACCGTACGAGAAGGGCCATGCAGAGAGGGTCGTGCTCCGGGTCAAGGGGCTGGATGGGAGAGGCGACCTGGGGCAGTGGGGTTCCACTCCAGAGATGGGTCTGGCGTGGTCCATTTCCAGGTATAGAAAGCGGTCCCTACTGCTGCTTTTACACGGGGTGGGGGGAGAAACTGAGGCTCCAGGAGCCTGAGTGGATTGCCCACGATGACATCGCTCACGACAGCTGAACATTGAGACTGGAACCCAGTTCCCGAGGGTCCCCCTGCCTGTTGCCAGGGCGATCCCAGCTGCCTCCTCCTCCCTTACTTTCCACTGTGGGGCCTGGGCTTTGACAGACAGCCAAGAAAGTCTCCTTGGAGGAGGGTTTTGGTTTGGTCTTGTTTCCTTGCTTTTAAATTGACTTTTATGGTAACATTTGATTACTCTGTTTTCAGTTTTATCTATTGATTGATTTTTGCTGTTTTTTTTTCCCTACATTCATTGCACTGAATAGGTAATATATGTATTTGATCTTTTTTTTTTTTTTTTTTTTGGTGGTACTGGGGTGCCTGGAAGCCCTTCTACCTCCGGGCTCTCCGGGCTACACTCCCGGACCTATTTTATATTTTTTAAATTTGGAAACAGGATCTCTTAAGCCAGCAAGGCTGGCTCCGAACCAGCGCGATCCTCCTATCTCCACCTCCCAAGCGTGGGGATGACAAGCGTGCGCCACGCCCTGGCACATTTGGAATTTTTTTAAAAAAGCTGCCGCCGGGCATGGCAGCACACGCTTGTCATCCCCGCGCTTGGGAGATGGAGACAGGAGGATTGCATGGGTTCGAAGCCAGCCTTGGCTACTTAGTGAGGCTCTCAGAAACTTAGTGAGATCCTGTTTCCAAATAAAATATAAAATTGGGCTGGGAGTATAGCCCGAAGGTAGAAAAGCCCCTGGGTTCCATTCCCAGTACCACCAAGGGAAAAAAAAAAAAAAAAGAAAGAAAATATGCTGGGTGTGGTGGCGCACGCTTGTCGTCCTAGCATTTGGAGGCTGAGACAGGAGGATCGCAGTTCGTGGCTAGCCTCAGCTACTTAGTGAGGCCCTTTATAACTCAGTGAGACCCTGTTTCAAAATAAAAAATAAAAAATAAGGCCAGGGGTGGAGCACAGAGGTAGAATGCCCCTGGCGCCAATTCCCCAGTGCCACAAAAAAAAAAAAAAAAAAGAGAAAAAAGAAAATTTGAACAGTACAGTGAGAAGCCCTTCCTCTGTCTACCTGCAGTCTCAGTCCCTCAGCTCCCCTCCTCTCCCCAGAGGCAACTAATATCACTGGTCTTGTTAACCTTCCACAGCTATCTCAATTAATAATTTACATCATTCTGTGTGAGTACACACAGCGCTCACTCACTATTTTAATGGTTGAATGGGATTAAATTATTTTAACTGTTCCGCAAATGATATGCGTATGGGTTGTTTCTAGTGTGTGCCCAGAAACTGCTTTAGTTCATATTTTTACACTACAAGTCGTGTACGTGTGTGTGCACACGTGTGCGCACACGTGTGTGCACGTGTGTGTGTGTTACTAGGGACTGAGTCCAGGGCCTTTCTACTTCTGATCTGCACCCTCAGTCCTTTTTTATTTTTTGTTTAAATTAGTTAATTAATTAATTAATTTATTTATCTGGCGGGTCTGAGGATGGAACCCAGGGTCATTTGACCTCCGAGCTATACCCCCCACCGCCCTATTTATTATTCTTTATTTTCAAACAGGGTTTCTAAGTTGTGGAGGGCCTCACTAAGTAGCTGAGGCTGTCTGCGAGCTGCGATCCTCCTGTCTCAGCCTCCTGAATGTTGGGATTACAAGTGTGTGCCACCACGCCTGGCTTGTTTATTTATTAAAAAAAAATGATTGGTGCATTGTAGTCATACATCTTTTTTATCCTTTTTTTTTTTTTTTGCGGTACTGAGGATGGAACCCAGGGGCACTTTACCTCTGAGCGACACCCCCAGCCCTTTTTTTATTCTTTATTTTGAAACCGGGTCTCACTGAGTTGCAGAGGGCCTAAGTAGCCGAGGCTGGCCGTGAATCTCCATCCTCCTGTCTCAGCCTCCCGAATGCTGGGATTACAAGCGTGTGCCACCACGCCTGGCCCTGTAGTCATATATCTTCATGGGGTATAAGGTGGTGGAGGCATATATGCACACATCACCCAATTAGCCCTTACCCAATTTAGTTTTTGTTTTGAAACAGTCTTGCTAGGTTGCTGAGGACCTCACTAAGTTGCTGAGGTGGACCTTGAACCTGTGATCCTTTCTCAGTTTGCCGAGTGTTGGGCTTATGGGCACGCTCTACCATGCTCAGCTCTTACACTACACGTCTTCATATGTCCGTGCAAATATCTCTGCAGGATAAACTTCTTGAAGCAGGATTATTGGGTCAAAGGGTGTGTGCATTGTAAATGGTGGTAGTCATTGGGTGGATATACTGATATAACTACGGTATTAATATATGTTCCCACTGACAGTATATGAAGGTCCTACTGCTCTTCACATTTGCCTAAGCTTTTAAAATATTGTCAATATTTTTTATGGTTTTAATTGTGGTGTGTGTGTCTGTGTGTGTCTGTGTGTGTGTCTTTGTGTTACTGGGGATCGAACCCAAGGCATTCTACCGCCAAGCTACACTCCAGCCCTTTATTTATTTATTTTTTTGTAGTATTGGGGATGGAACCCAGGGGCATTCTACCTCCAAGCGACACCCCAGCCCTATTTTGTATTCCGTATTTTGAAATGGTCTCGCTGAGTTGCAGAGGGCCTAAGTAGCTGAGGCTGGCCCCGAACCACGATCCTCCTGTCTCAGCCTCCCAAATGCTGGGATTACAAGTGCCACCACCATGCCTGGATTTATTTTAATTTTTAAATATCCCCCTACATTAGAATGTAAACTCCATGAGATCATGGCTTGGGGTTTTTTTCTTTCTTTCTTTCTTTCTTTCTTTCTTTCTTTCCCTAATTTCTCCCAAATGCACGATAACAAGCGTGCATCACCTTGCCCGGCTCTGAACATCTTTTTATAACCAGCCTTTGCTGTTCCATAAACTAACTCCTTTGTTTATTTTTGTGCTCTGTGAGTTGTTTTGTTTTGTTTTTTTTTAGTTAAATTCCAGCTTGCTGAAGAATGAAAACGTGGTGTGACCCTTCTGCAACTGACGCCCCCTGGGATGGAAATGCTCGGAATCCAGCCTGATGGACCATCGCACGGCGACGTATGGCTCAGGCTCGCGGATGCCAGATGTAGTTGTTTTACTTAAACGCTTTCATCTACGGTATCTTAATAAAAATTCATGACTTTGGCCTGAGGTCAGTAGGTCAGCAATTAGGATCTGCTTTTGACAGATTAGGAAATGGGGCTCTGAGAGTTAAATCGGGTGGGTCAGTGTAACACAGACTGGGATCTTTCTCCCCCATTCTTCTGAAATCCCGCTTGTGGGCCTTGGGGTGGCACAGTAAATGTGAGCGCTTGGAGATGTCACTGGGCACCTCTGAGCTTTACTTTATATGCTCTGAGGATATTAACGATTGGAGGTTTATGTGAAATAACCCACCTACATTCATTAGTTCTGTGTTTCCTGATTATAACAGCGTCGGCCATGATAGCATATTATAACCTGATGCTCTTGTACTGTGTCCTGATGTAGTTTCAGGGTTCAGTCGTGTGTCTAAGATTTCTCTCCCATCCCTTCCATTTGTGTGTGTGTGTGTGTGTGTGTGTGTGTGTGTGTGCGCGCGCGCGCGCGCGCGCGCTTTGGACTGAACCCAGGGGCGTTCTTCCTCTGAGCTACATCCCCAGTCATATACTTTTATTTATTATTATTATTTATTTATTATTATTATTAGTGGTACTGGGGGTAAAACCCAGGGGCTTTTCCACCTCCGGGCTATACTCCCAGACCTATTTTATATTTAATTTGGAAACAGGGTCTCACTAAGTTGCTGAGAGCCTCACTAAGTAGCTGAGGCTGGCTTCGAACCTGCGCGATCCTCCTCCTGTCTCAGCCTCCCAAGCGCTGGTGTGCGCCACCACGCCAGGCTCAGATATTTTGAAACAATATCTCACTAAATTGAGGAGAGCCTAAGTACCTGAGGCTGGCCCTAAACCTGCGACCTTCCTGTCCACCAAAGTACTGGGATTACAAACGTGTGTTCCCACGCCTGGCTCTTTTTTTAATTTTTTAATTTTCAGAGTTTTGCTAGATTGCCGAGGCCTGCCTCCAACCTGCAACCCTCCTGTCTCATCCTCCCAAGTCCTGGGATTACAGGCGATCGCCTCTGCCTCTCGCCCTCTCAAGAGGGGAAGTTTTTCTCCGCCTCCTTTTCCAGGGAGTAAATGCCTGGAGGGCTGGGAGAGTCTCCACGTACCAGCAACTCCTCGGACTCGCAGACTACGCTGGCTCAGGACATACTGGCTCCTGAACCGAGTCCGGAGGAAGGCCGGCTCCCAACAAAGCCTTAGCCGGCGCAGTGCCGGGTAGTGGATGCAATTCCGGCCCGGGGCACGGTCTCGGGAAACGTTCCTGCCTCGAGCGAGCGAACGAGCGCGCACTCACGCAGCGCGGCCGGGGGCTCCAGCCGCCCTCCGGCGCCGCCCTCCCGCAGCGGGCGCCTCCCTGGGCGCGAGCTCGCCTGCCCGCTGCGCGGCTGCACGGGTTCGAATCCCGAGGCCGGGGGCCGGGGACTTAAACCCCTTTGTGCTGCGGTTTCCTGCCGGGCCGGAGGCCGACGGCGGCCGGAGGCTCGGAGGAGCCCGTCCGGGGGGCCGGCTGCGCTCGCGGCGGGCGTGCCCGGGGCTGGGGTCCCCCCCGGCCCGCAGGGATCGGCCAGGGCGCGGCGCCCCGCGGGCCCGCAGCGTCCCTCCCGGCTCCGAGCCGCCGCGCCGCGGCCGCTTCTTTCTCTCCGGGGCCGCCTCCCTCCCGGCCCCCTCCCGGGCTCGGGCCGCGCCGCTCGCCGCTCGGCTCGGCTCCGCTCGGCTCGGCTCAGCAGCGCCGCCCTCCCGCCGCCGCCGCCGCCGCCGCCGCCGCCGCCGCCGGCCCCGCCCCCCGGCCCCGCCCCCCGCGCCGCCACGTGACGCCGCGCGGCCAATGGCGGGCCGAGCCGCGGTCGGCGGCCGCCATTGCTGTCAGAGCGAGCGAGCCGGGGAGGGAGGAGAAGCGCGGCCGGCCGGGGAGGAGGGGGGGGTGGGGAGGAAGAGGAAGGAGGGGACGGCGCTCGCTGCCGGGGTCGCCCGCCGGTCGGTCCGCGCCCCCCCCGCGGCTCGGCGCTCGGCGGCGGCTCCGGGGCCCGCGGGGCCGCGAGCGGAGGTAAACAAGGCGGCGGCGGCGGCCCAGCCGGGAGCGGCGGCCCGCCCGGGCCTCCCCCGCCGCGGCCCGGAGGAGCGGCGGCCCGCGCGCGGGAGCCGGGGCGCCGGGCCGCGCCGCCAGCGCCCGCCGCCGCCGCCCAGGGCCGCGGGCCCGCGCCCGGCCTGGCCGCCCGCTCCGACATGCCCCGCTCCGGCGGCCGGGCTCGCGGGGCACCATGACTGCGGCGGCGAGCTGGGTGGCGAACGGGGCGAGCCTGGAGGATTGTCACTCCAACCTCTTCTCGCTGGTGAGTCGCGGGCGGGGAGGGGGCGGCGGGGGGCGGGGGGCGGCCCGAGCCCCGCCGCGCACAACTTTCTCCTCCCGCCGCCGCCGCCGCCGCCGCCGCCGGGACGTCGCCCCTCCCTCCGCCGCCGCCGCCCGGCCCCCTCCGGCCCGGCCCGGCGCCCGCTCGCCCTGGACCGCGGCCAGTGTTTATTAGGCTGTTTAAAAAATCATTTGTGAGCGCGGCGCTCCTCGGCGTGGAATCCGCGGGCGCGAGTCTCTGCGAGCTGCGGGTTCCGGGTCGCACTTCGCACGCCCACCCCTCCGTGGGCCTCGCACCCCCCCTTCCCCCCCCTTCCCCCCCCCCACCTCCTTCTTCTTCTTCTTCTTCTTCTTCTTCTTCTTCTTCTTCTTCTTCTTCTTCTTCTTCTTCTTCTTCTTCTTCTTCTTCTTCTTTTTTTTCTTTTCCTCCTAAACGTGGAGGAAGAAGGCTCTGCCTGCCTGCCTGCCTGCCTGGTGGGTGCCGGCCGCGCCTGCGATCGGCAGCCTGGTTCTCTTCCCCCCTCCACCCCCTCTGCCTCCGATCGCTCGCCTTTTTGGAATTTTTTTCCCCCTTCTCCTTTTTGATTCCATAGTGACACCTGCGATTTCGCCCCCAAACAGTTGATCGAATGCGATCGTGTCGCTAAAGGACTCTTGGCACCCGAAGCTCCCGCGATTGTAAACATGGACAGCCGCCGGCCTCTGCCGGGTCTTACTACGCTGGAAAGCGTTTGCTCCGAGCCTGCGGAAGGTGGAGAGGGCGGCTGCTCTTCACACACACACACACACACACACACACACACACACACACACACACACACACACACACAGCCTGCAACAAGCCCGGCGGTTTGATAACATCGCTTTTATCTGGCTTCGCCCTCTCTCGCTCTCCCTCCTCTCTGATAATTGACAACTTTTCCTTCGGATTTGCGTCGCCTGCCCTAATCTTGAAGCAGTTAGGGTGTCGATTGTTCTCGTGGAAGCCTGGCACCCGACGACGGCGTCTCGATTCGTCGAAATTAAAAATGTATAGGGCTCCAGCAAGTCTTTCCTGGCGGTGGCAGTGACATTCGGTGGTAAATGCCATCTTTGCTTTTTTTTTTTTTTTTTTTTTTTTATGGGGTCGTATTACCTAGCTCTGAAAACATCCAGGTTGTTAAACCTGGCGTTTAGGCTAATAATTGCAGTCCGCGGTCTTTAAATATGTGCTCTGAGCACGAGTTACTGTATGTCTAGCTATGTGCCTGGGAGAGTAGGAATTTGTTTAAATATTGAGCAGAGATTTGTAAACAGATGTAAGGCAATTATGTTTCAAGCGTAGAATATAATTGGAAAATTGGCTGAACGGTTTATTTAATTTAGTTTAAGAAACCCTACTTATTTTAAGTTGTGTGCTCTATTTTTTTTTTTTTTGGGGGGGGGTGCTACCTTTTGGAGAGGTTGCATTTTGGAAATTATTTTCCGTAACCTCTGCCGTATGTAGATAGAAGCATTATTTCCTCTTAATCCTTGTTTACACTGGATAAATAATTTAGTGTTCACATTATAATTAGTTACATTTAATTACGGGTGGCATAAACGCCTTTTTTTTTTTTCCTTGAGACTAGGGGAGAAATACCAATTCTTGCCAACTTTTAAGTGGAAATGTTATTTGTTAAAATTTATTTATGCAGTTTGAAAAAAAAGCCTGATTTTTACCTACAAAGACTGAATGACAGTACATTGCTTCCACCGGAGTAACATCAGGCTAATTTTTTTAATCACACATTTTTATCCAGATATTTAATATTAAAGTTCACTTAAGGTTGTGATTCTTCCTGTTAGCCGTTTGGTAACTTTCCCTTGATCGTTTGATATGTGGGACTATAACTCCTTTTGTGTCTTCTGGTCCTCGCCTCAGTCTGTCATTTAGTTTTAGGTTCTGGGGTTTTCATAGAGCAGCAAACATATTGATTAAGGGATATTTAAAATGGCTTTTGTTTGTCCGCTGGTGACCGCACTTGACACTTGTAGAGGTAATTAAAATAACCAAGTAGACCCGTATTAGTGAGGAGAGCCTCCCCAATCTCCGTATATCCTGCGGGCTGATAATGACCAGTGTACAGGTGGCTACTTTGTGTACAATAAGTTTTGCAGACAACAGAAAGGAAAGGAATAGTCAATCTCTAGGATCATTTTTTTTTTCCCTTAAAGTCGGAAGATATTGTTAGAGATAAGATGCTTGAGATTCTTTTGGAGAAAGTGTTTAGTAGGAGAGGATTCTGTACTTTGATCTTGACAACTAATGGTTTGTGTTTCTGATATTCCTCCCTTAAATCTCTTTAAATCAAGGAACTGAGTTAATTAATTAATTTTTCAGTACTAGGGATCGAACCCAAGGCCATTCAACCTCTTAGCAACACCCTCCTCCCCCATCCCTATTTTAAAAAAATTTTTTTGCTTTACTGGGAATTGAACTAAGGGGCATTGAGCTATACCCCCAGCCCTATATTTTATTCTTTACTTTTGAAACAGGGTCTCACTGAGTTGAGGAGGGCCTCACTAAGTGGCCGAGGCTGGCTGCGAACCCATGATCTTCCAAGTCCTGGGTTATGACCCCCCCCCCCCCCCGCAACGATTTTTGACTATACTTAGAAATACTGTTACTCTTACTCTTTAGGTAGCAGTTTTGAAACGCAGAACCACAGAAACGCTGAACCACAGAAACGCTGAGGTGGTTTTTTAGGACTGTAGGATGTTTTAATTTCCGTGCATGTTGAGGGCGGATAGTTGGCATTAAAAAAAAATTGAATCAGTTAAACTGCTGTTTTGTTATCCCAAACTGAGTTTTTTCCTGAATATTCTACTGCAGCAGCCTTAACTATTGAAACTACAGAACAATCCAAAAGGAAATATCCTTCATTTGTCCAAAACAAATCACGTTATATATAAGAACTCTTTGTCCTTAATAGTTCACGTACACACAGGCATGTACCCACAGCCTACACTTTTTTGTTTTGGTTTTGAGCTGGAAAGAGTTCTTTCTAGAGAATGCCCTTACTCAGATGAGTGCAGAATGCAGTAGAAGCCAGCGATGAACGCCCTTGCCCACCGTAACCACCCACCCACTTTGTATCACCGTCAGGTGGTCGTTACGGTTCCGCAGAACTTTACTGCACATTCAGGTGCCTTCAGGAGTTTTGCTGGTCTTTACCTTGTTTTCTGATTTTCCGCTGCACGGCATCAAATTTCCTAAACTGTCTTTGCGGCCTCCATCCCCCTTTCCCAACTCGTGAAAAATGCCACGGCGTACATATGATCTGGGTCAGTGAATGCGGCGTTTTCACTCTTACCGGCGTGAGGTTTGTATCTGCTGCCTTACAGACACGCCTAGCTGGGCCTCTGACTCACAACTGTCCTCTGGCCCTATCCGCCACCTCTCCTTACATATTCACTCGGTTATAATTCAGTGAAGTGTGTTGAACCCGCCTTTTTGGGGAGTGTAGCAGTGCTCTGGAGCACGTGAACTGACCCTGTGGGAAGGCATGTTATACTTTCCAGATGTGGAGTAAGTCTGTGCTTTGGTTTGTCTCGTGTGATAGCATGGCGGAGTGCTTTTGTGCCCTGGCGGAGGGAGAGCGCTCTAATTCTTGTTAGCTCCACATTCATTTTATTTTAATTGCTTCGAATCTTCCTGTCTATGTAGAATTGGGTGATGACCCCAAATTTGTGCAAAGTTAAAACTTAGGTGTATACTTTAGAACATAATTTTTTTTGAAGACCAACAATTTTACATTCGAAGCGTTTAAGGTAATCTGTTGTTTACCTAATTTCTTTTTGTCTTAGGAGTTTTATTTTTCTCAGGAAGGGAAGATGGTTGGGAATGCAGAAACTTTGCAATCTGTGCTCTTGAGCTAGACTAAATGGGGAGGACTGTCCAAAGAAGATAACAAAAAGCGAATGATTGCTTTCTAAAGTACTAAAAGATTATATGCGGGGCATCTTTCATCCCAATTTGCAATTTGAGTACTTATATTTTAAGCATCTTTTTCATGATGGTGTATTTTCTTTAAGGAAAATATTTGTAATTTGATAATGTATGTTTTCTGTGTAGCATTTGTTGTTAGCACATGGTGTTAGAATATTTATATATTTTTAATAGCAATAATTGCCACCCGGTAATAGTTGCCATATTAACCTACAATTGCTAGTAAATATTTTTAAGTACATAATAGACAGCAATTTAAGGCATAGTGTAGCAGTTTACTGGACCATTTTAAAGAGCCATTTGTACGTGTGATGAGTTTATAATTTTAAAGCGAAAATCATGTACCTAAGAGTTGCATGCTACAAATATTTTGCTGTTATCGCTTGAAGAGCTTATCGGGAAGAATTCAGGTTGGGCCGGGTCTTTCCTTTGAGAGCCGGATAGGCCGTAAGTGCGCTTAGGACAGTTACGTTTGTATTGAGTTTCTGCCAAGTGCTATGCGCTGTGTCATTTTCTTTGGAATGCTCTAGCATTTTTTCATGAATGTGCTCGATATTTATTTGGAAAAAGCCTCTTAAGGCATTCCTTAAGATTTAAATAACATTAAATTTTAGTAGTGGATTAGTCATGGAAAAATTGATTGATCTTTTTTTGTTCACTGGCAAATTTAGCTGAGTTAATTATATTCATCAAACACTTTTAGAGATGGCCATTATCCTGAAATTTATTAAGAAGATAAAATTGAGATGAAACTATCAGTGCAGATAGTGATGAGATTGTTTATCTAGATTTTTTTAGGAATAGTTAATCAACTATCAGAGTTTGATTCAAAGATACACTAGGTAGTTTTTGAATCATTTGACATATTTTAGACAGAAAAATAATGACAATAATGACAATAATAATAATAATAATAATAATATTCCCTTTCTGTAAAAGTATTTCTAGCCCAGAGTGTTGGTGCATACCTACAATCCCAGTCGTTGGGAGGCTAAGACAGAAGTTCGCAGGTAGGTGGCCTCAGCAAGTTGGCAAGACCCTGTTTCAAAATAAAAAAATAAGCCAGGCATGGTGGCGGCACAGGCTTGTAATCCCAATACTTGGTAGGCTGACACAGGTGGGTCACAGGTTCAAAGCCAGCCTCAGCAGCTTAGTGAGGCTCTCATGAACTTAGTGAGACCTGTTTCCAAATAAAGTATAAAATAGATCGAAGGGTGTAGCCCGGAGATAGAAGGCCCCTGAGTTCAATCCCCAGTGCCAGCAAAAAGCAAAAATAAACTAGGGCTATGGGTGTAGCTCAGAGGTAGAACATCCTTCGGTTCAGCCCCGAGTATCTCTAGGGAAAAGAAAGAAGTACTGACACCCCCCACCCCACCCCCCCCAATGAGGAGGACACATTTATTTTACAGGAGCTTGCTAGTGAGAGATTAGACAAAGCTTTTGAAAACTAGTAATGTAGTAATGTCCTCAAGCACTAGGTGATATTACTGAATCGTACGTTGCAACTCTTTATTAGAAACGGAAGGAAAAGATTTCTGCAGTACTGCTATTAGTGCCATTTATTTAAGATACGTGCAGATCTATTTTACACACACTGTTGTAAAACTGTAATATGGTAATTTATGAACATCTGTATTTGAGAAATTACCCTAATGCATTGCAAAATGAGGTAACCAGGTAGCCTAAAAATGTGTCAGTGAGCTATAGTTTTTTTTTTTTTTTTCTTTTTTAAAAAAAACACAGCCAGAGCCGGGTGTGTTGATACAACCTTGTAATTCCAAGAGAGGCTGAGGCAGTAAGGTCTAGGCTTTCAGACATCCTCAGCTACTTAGTGAGGCCCCTTGCAACTCAGTGAGATCCTGCTTCAAAGAAAGAATTAAAAAAAAAAAAATATATATATATATATGGGGCTGGGGTGTAGCTCAGAGGTAGAATGCCCCTGGGTTCCATCCCCAGTACCACACACACACACACACAGCACAGTCACAAACCCTGAAAACACACACACACACACACACACACACACACACACAGCACAGTCACAAACCCTGAAAACACACACACACACACACACACACACACACACACGCACACTTGTTTCATAGACCTTGCTTAGAGTTGGAATTTAGGACTTTTCCCCACTATTAGTCATTGAGCTGCTTCCCAGTTTCCTTCCTGGTATATGCTTTCATTGTTTATTTGAAAGATTTGAAGGTGTTGGCTTTGTTCTGTTGGGGAAATTCACTTCATTACATAGGGGAGATGATATTCCACTAATCATGGTAAATATTAACCTAAGTGAGGCACTGCAAATCCAGGCTTATTAGCACGAGTGGGATATGTATGCTTGCTCCATTTTTGTTTAGTGTAGTCACTTATTTACATCAGCATAGCTTTGTCTTTGCTTTAGTTGACAGGAGAAATGTTAAGATCTATAAAATATTATGATGGATATTTGTTTACATCAGAGACAGTTCTACTTTACTGCATTGCTTTACTTTCTTTCAGTACCTGGGATGGAACCCAGGGGCATTTTACCTCCGAGCTACACCCCAGCCCTATTTTTTATTCTTTATTTTGAAACGGGGTCTCTGAGTTGCAGAGGGCCTCACTAAGTAGTTGCAGCTGTCCTCGAACCTGGATCGTCTTGTCTCAGCCTCCGCAGTGCTGGGATTACAGTCCTGCACCACCACGCCCAGCTTGTTTACCTTTTAAGATGATCATAGCAGGAGTGTTGGCCCACACTTGTGATCCCAGTACTTGGGAAGCTGAGATAGGAGGACTGCAGGTTTGTGGCCAGCCTCAGCTATTTAGGCCCTCCACAACTCAGTGAGACCCTGTTTTAAAATAAAAAATGAAAAATAGGGCTGGGGTTATGGCTTGGAGGTAGAATGCCCCTGGGTTCCATTCTCAGTACTGAAAAAAAAAAAAATTATAGAACAGCTTACCTAATAAATAGCCATATAGTTTGCCTTCAGGAAATCTTGTTCTTTTTGTATTTATATTAGCATGCTTTGGTGTGTTGGTATAGAGTTTTCCTTTTTTTTTAAATGTAATAACATGTCTTATTAGAGCATATTTAGGTTCTAGTCTAAAAAAAAGGAAAGATGACAACTTTTTTTCTTTCCTTCTGGATGAAAAGTAGGAGAATCTGGCTGGGCGTGGTGGTGCACGCTTGTAATCCCAGCTTTTGGGGGGCTGAGACAAGGAGGATCATGGTTGGTGAACAGTCTCAGCTACTGTTTAGTGAGGCCCTTTGCAACTCAGTGAGACCCTGTTTAAAAAAAATAAGTAATATAAAACAGGGCAGGGGCGTAGCTCAGAGGGCAAATGCCCCTGGGTTCCAACCCCAGTACTGGGGAAAAAAGAAGAAAAAAAAAGAAAAGAAAGAAAATTAGGTGATTCTGTGGTGGCCAAGGGCAAATGTTATTTCTTTGGCCTCTTGAAATGTTTATTTTCTCATTCTGGATACATTGTGGTGAAATCTTATTATAACTGTATTTTCACTTTTGTGAAATAGCGCAGAGCACTGGCTGACAGCTTTCTACATTTTGTACTTTTTTCAGTATAGTAAAATTCTATTACTGTTAAAGGAACCTCCTGGGTTGATTACATTTGTGGCTATTTTTTTTTTGTGTGTGTGTGGTCCTGGGGGTGGAACCCAGGGGCATCCCACCTCCCAGCTATACCTCTAGCCTAACCCTATTTTTTGTTCTTTATTTTGAAACAGGCTTTCACTAAGTTGCTGAGGCTGGCTGCAAACTTGTGATCCTTCTGTCTCAGCCTCCCAAGTATTGGTATTACAAGCATGGGCCACTACACCTGGCTGGGGATTGTACCCATGGGAATTCTACTCCTGGACTATGCCCCCAGCCCTATTTTTTATTCTTTATTTTGAAACGGGGTCTCACTAAGTTTCAGATGGCCTCACTAAGTAGCCAAGGCTGGCTGTAAACCTGGGATCATCCTGACTCAGCCACCTAAATACTGGAATACTTTAAAAAAGTTATTATTATATTGGTTTGGGGGATTGAATCCAGGGGCTTTCTACCTTTGGGATACAACCCAGCCCTCTTTTATTTATTTTTTTATTTTGAAATAGGGTCTCACTGAGTTACGGAGGGCCTCACTAAGTAGCTGAGGCTGGCCACAAACCCTGTGATTCTCCTCTCTCTGCCTCCCCAGTACTGGGATGACAAGAGTACTTGTCACCACACCTGGCAGTACTGGGATTAGAAGTGTGTGCTAGAATACCTGGCTTCAGTAGATTTTTCTTACTGTAATAATTTCTACTTGTTTGTTTGTTTGTTTGTTTATTTATTTATTTATTTATTTATTTATTTATGGTGGTACTGGGGTTCTTGGAAACCCTTCTACCTCCGGGCTTCACTCCCAGACCTATTTTTATAATTTTATTTGGAAACAGGGTCTCTTAAGCCAGCGCGGCTGGCTTCGAACCTGCGCGATCCGATCCTCCTGTCTCAACCTCCCAAGTGTGGCTGGGATTACAAGCCTGCGCCACCACGCCCGGTGTAATAATTTCTAATTTTGAATTAAATCATGGCATTAATTTGTATACATTTGACATTTATTTGATATTAAAATTAAATTTGATTGGTTTCAAATCATAAAATTAATTGTGGATAGAACTTAATAATAAGTGTAAACTTCAAAATTGATAACCTCAAAGGTTATTAATTTATAATGATAGGTAAGACTTTTTTGTAAGGCTTCTTTTTATTTCCAGATTATTTCATTAACTAGGAAAGATGTTTAAATACATCTGAGTTTGAGAGTTAATAAATAAGGTACTCAAGAGCAAATTGGATAATAAAACACTTTGTGTTGACAATTCTCATGGCTCAATTTTTTTTCTTGTAATGGAGTTGAACGTAGGGGCATTCTACCTCTGAGCTATCCCCCAGCCCTTTTTATTTTGCTTTTGAAATGGGGGTTGCTAAGTTGCTGAGCTGGCCTCAAACCTGAGGTCCTTCTGTCTTAGCCTCCCAAGTACTGGGATTGAAGTATGTGTCACCGCGCCCGGGCCCATGACTGAATTCATGTCCTGAAAAGAAAAAAGGAAAACGCATACATATATCTAACTTTAGAACATTTGGAATCAGTTCCTAGTTTTTGTGCATGCATAAATGCCTGGCACAGTCTTGATTAAATTTTTAAAAATTTTGTGGTACTGGGACTAAAGCCCAAGAGGCAGTCTACTTCATAGTTGCACTCAGACTGATTTTATGTCCTTTTTGGAGACAGGGTCTCATTAGGTTGTTGAAAGCCTCACTGAGTTGCTGAGGCTGTCCTCCAGCCTGGGGTCCTCCTGTCTCAAGCCTCCTAAGTACTAGGATGACAATTGTGTGCCACCATGCCAGACTTCGATGACAAAATTTAGAAAATATTAGTATTTTGGTACTGGAGATTGGACGCAGGGGTGCTTTACTTCTGAGGTAGACCCCTAGGTCTATTTTTTTTTTTTTTTATGGTACTAGGATTTGAACCCAGGGACAATCTACCTCCAAGCTACATATCCAGCCTATTTTTTATTCCTTATTGTGGAAGGTCTCACTAAATTGCACACAGCCTAAGTAGCTGAGGCTGACCTTGAACCTTGATCCTCCTATCTTAGCCTCTTGAGCCATCACACCCAGCCTCAGGGTTTTGCTAAAACTGACCTTGAACCTGTGATCTGCCTGGCCTAGCCTCCCAAGTACTCCAAGTGCTGGGATTATAGGCATGTGTTAAAACCCCTGGCCTCATCTTTTAAGATAGTTCAATTCAGTAAATCAACCTCCCCCCCCCCTCTCTCCCCCTCTCTCCAAATGTCACCTCCTCTGTGAAGCTTCCCCTGACTCCCACTGGCAGAACCAGTCCCTCCGGCCCTACTGTGTACCTCCCCCATCTGCCTTTGGTGAGCAGACCAACTCAGGACAGTGACCCTGGCGCGAGTTAAGGTGCTTATGAACTATTTGTTAAGCGAATTGCTTATTTTCTCCAATACCCAAAGGATTTCTCAGTGCCCATAGGGTTCTGATCATAGGTATACTTATTTAGATGTTTACTCTGTGTTCTGGATATATATTATCTAGGCCAAATGTATTGTAGCTTGGTAATATTTGAGATGAAATCTTGAAAGTGTCTATTAGAGAGAATCCTGGCTGATCATGAGGTGTGTTTTATAATACCTCAAAGGAAGTGGAATTTAGTTAGAATTAAGTTTTCTTTGTTTTATTTTTTGTGGTACTGATGAATGGAGCCCAGAGGCTTTCTACCTCTGGGCTATACCCCCAGACATATTTTGTATTTTATTTGGAAACAGGGTCTCCCTAAGTTGCTGAGAGCCTCACTAAGTAGCTGAGGCCGGCTTGGAGCCTGTGCGATCCTCCTGTCTTAGTCTCCCAAGTACTGGGATGGCAAGCGTGCCCACGCCTGGCTAGAATTAGGTTTTCTATGGTATGCAAACTATGGAATTTGGAAACTGTTGGGAATTTTGACCTTGATGGAGAATTAACTTTGTGTTTCTCCTGTAAATCGTAGAACAGCTTTTGTTAAACTTGAGTTCTAAAGTTACTATCTAGCCAGTTGCAGTGGCTCACGCCAGTACTTGGGAGGCTGAGACAGAATGATTACAGGTTCGAGGCCAGCATGTGGTAACTTGGTGAGATTTCTTTTAGAATAAAAAGGGGGCGTAGGTCAGAGGCAGAGCTCCCCTGGTTCAATCCCTTGTACAAAAAAAAAAAAAAAAAAAAAAAAAAAAAAAAAAAGAAAGAAAAGAAAACCCAAAAAACTTCCCATGAGCCCAGGAAGATGGGCAGTGAGCTGGCAGTAGAGAAACTTGAATTGCAGAGAGTTCTGCTGAGTTAGGCTGGTCCCCACGTTTGGGGCCTCAGTAGCTCCTGCGCCCTAGGAGTAACATGCAGGACAGGAGGTGTGGCCAAGTCATTTTGAGTACCTTGTCAGGCGCTCAAATGACTAGATAATGTTCTTCCATGGAAAAGGAGCACAGGTGTTGCAAAGGAGCCCCGGGCAGTTGAGGGAGCGGGAAAGGAAAAGTGAAAGGAAAAGTGCCGGTGGACAGGCACAGGCCTGTCATCCCAGTACTCCAGGAGGGTCACAGGTTCGCGGCCAGCCTCAGCTGCTTAGGCCTTCCCCGACTCAGACCCTGTTTCAAAGTAGAGAATAAAATATTGGGCTGCGGGTGTAGTTCGGAGGTAGAATGCCCTGGAATTCCATCCCCAGTACGGTAAAAAAAAAAAAAAAAAAAGTTGTAATTGTACATTTTAAACTTTTGTACTTGTTTTGAGAGAGAGTAGAAGATTAAATCATTCTTGTATCTCTCCTCATAAATAGATCATGCCGGAGAAGAAACACTTGCAATTCCTTTTGACACTGGCCTTTTTGCGTGTGTGATGTGCTGTGTGCGGTGTGTTTAAGGCGCGGGGAGATTTAGTTGTAGCCGCTTTGAGCTGTGACTGGCTGAGGCCGGAATCGCCGTCTCTTCTCTTACTTGGTAGTTTAAGCTATTAATTCCTTGGCAGCTTTGGAGTGTTCTTTGAACTTTAAATAGCTGTTCTATTAACATTTTGAGATTTGTCTCAGGGAATGTCAGAAATAGTACTTAATAAATATATTTTTCTTCTAAAGACCAAATCATGTTTTAGCCTGACATGCATGTCACAACCCTTACTCTATTTTGGACAGAGAGGAGTCAACTGGCTAATGTCTCTTTCTGTTTAATAATGCAGCAGTATCTAAAAATATTTAGCCCTCGTTGGAGGAAGGAAAGCCCTCCCACAAACCTGTAGTTCTCCCATTAGTCATGCTGACTATAACTAGTTTCTGAAGTTTGATCCCGAGGTTCAGAATTTTTCATGTGGGTGGACTCCAAATTTAATTTAATCTAATTTTGGGGGTGGTCCTTGGGATGGAATCCAGGGGCACTCTACCTCTGAGCTACATCCCCGGACCTATTTTATTCTTTTATTTGGAAACGGGTCTCACTAAGTTGTAGATGGCCACACTAAGTTGCTGAGGCCGGCTGCGAACCTGCGATCCTCCTCTCTTAGCTGCCCAAGAAGTAGGATGACAAGCGGGTGCCTCCATGCCTAGCTCAGATTTTAAAATATTAGAAAAAGTCAACCTGTAAGTTTTCCACAAGAGCCCTCCATGAGTTTTGTTGCCACAAATGGTGGTTAGCTTGTTTACCTTGTATTAACTTAGTTACTGTTATAGAGTCCAGATGTGTATTATAGAGCCCAAATGCTATTATTTTTGGCACTAGGGATTGAACCTAGAGGCATTCTTTGAGCTATACCCCCAGCCCAGTTTTTTATTTACTTGGAAACAGGGTCTTGCTAATAAGTTTTGGGCTGGCTTCCAATCTGCGATCCTCCTGTCTCAGCCTCCCGAGTGCCGGGGTTACAAGCCAGTGCACCACACCTCGCCCAAATGCTAGATTTGGCAGCGTTTTTATGGGGATGAGCCAGCACCTTACTGGCTGTGTCCTGGGCGGCTGCACAGCCCTGGACCCTTGCCTAGACCTAGGGGAGGTGTGCTGGGGAGTGTGGAGGGCTCCGCGGCTCCCTGGGGAAGAGCGGCACTTCTGGGGGAAGGATGGGGTTTTCGCCTCCTGCGGGGCCTCTGCTGCTGTCTCTCTGTAGATGATTATAAGGCTGAGGATAGCGACAAAGTCTGCTTTCATCAGGGAAGTTTGTGTTTCTTTGCCTTTGAGTTCTTCCTTTTCCTTTCACTCTCACCCAGACAAGCTTTCTACTTGCTGTTGTGTGTAGTTGAGGACTTAGAGACTCAGTAAGAGGAAAGGGGAGCTGGGAACGGGGCTCGAGGGGGTAGCCAGAAAACTATTATTTGGAAATGTTAAATTTTTTGTGTGCCATTTTTTGAGAAATTTAGAACATGTATAATTTGTTTAGGAATAATGTACATGAGATGATTAAATCGAGCTTGGTTTTACAAAGGGCCAAGAGCCTGATGTTTGGGGAAAGACTTAGGCATAGGATTGAGTTTCTGGCATCCTAGTCCATTTATTTATTTATTTATTTATTTATTTATTTATTTATTTATTTTTATTTGTTATTGTGGATCTGGGGATGGAACCCAGGGACCTTCTACCTCTGGGCTACACTCCCAGACTTATTTTATACTTTATTTGGAAGCAGGGTCTCACTAAGTTGCTGAGAGCCTCACTCTGTAGCTGAGGCTGGCTTCCAACCTGCGCGATCCTCCTGTCTCAGCCTCCCAAGAGCGGGGATTACACCACCACGCCCGGCTTTCTGGCATCCGATATGCTAGGTTCAGAGGGAGCGCGACATGGGCTGCATCGTACTGCGCAGGCAGAAAGACCCAGAAGGGAGTTTTCAAAGCGGATCTTGAGTGGACAGTGGGGCTTGCTAAGCTCCACTGGCAGTCGAGTCTCTGTTCTTGAGGGTCTTTACTGAGGTGGTATCTAGGAAAGCATTTCTAATTTATGGTCCGGGTTCTTGGCCTCCTCTTAAAAAAGTATAGAAGCTTATTGAAATTGAATTTTTTATTAGGTGGAAAATTTGAAGTGTGGGCAGGCCAATTTAGATAAGAAATAGTGATGTTAAAATAATAATCGGTTTTCTAAAATAATTCAGTTCTGAACTTTAAAAAAACTGCTATATTACGCAAAATGCTAATGACTAAAGTGACAAATATTTCAGAAACTGGACAGACGTGAATCTTAACTGAGCAGATGGGATGTGGAACTAAAACGGGAGATGTTCCAAGACGATACAGAAACTATTATGAGAAGTGAATTGAGGAAAACAAGCGTGTTAAGTGGTATTTCGTTTAATCCTGTGTTTAAGGCCATTCTAGGCTTGCTCTCTTACATTGGAATTCTTGAGCCTTGTAGCCTGTCATACTTTACATTCTGTGCACTTAAAACAAATTAGATTTGGGCTCAGGATTACTTCTCATGAAGCTTAGATTTTTAAGGCATGCATACATGTGTTATATCTGCTTTAAGTTGACAATGTAATTTGCTTTTGCTGACATAAAAGTAAAGCAAAGACAAAAGGTAGACCTCCAATAGGAGTGGTGGGGAGTGAAGGGCGCGCTTTGGCCATTTGAGTGGCTGGGTCGTTGTAGAAATCAGTGTATGTGACAGTTGGGGTCGAATCTGGTTCTCATGGGCTGAAGAGTTAACCCATTAGTGTGGTAAGATGCGTAGGCGAAGAGGATTGATTTCTGTGACGCCAGCAGGTATGCGGGAGCAGGGAGGGAAAGCGCCTGAAAGACTTGTGTGTGTAGTCTTAGGACTAACAGTAGTGGAGAGAAGGAAGGAAAGATGGCAGATACAAGAAAAAGTGTTAACGCAACAAGGCTCATGAGATACCAAAGCCCAGGTGACGGGCTAGGGAGACGCCTCTTGATACAGGAGAGGTGTGAGAGTCTAAGAGGGCCAGTGTAGACGGTCTCAGTCGGAGCTTGAGTGCTTTTTGAATTCACAGACTAAAGGTGCTGAGTTTGAACAACCAAAGTCATTTTTTATGAAGTTTAAGAGGCTTGCATTTTATTTTATAATGGCTGATTGCAAGGCGCACTTTGTTTTTTTTTTCTTTAGTAGTGGCTTGGGCTTCTTGTGGGGGACACACAGGCAGCAGCCCAGAGGAGCCCTGCTGTGGACACCCTGGCTCCTTCCCCACCCTGCGGATGCTGCCGCCACCTCCTGCCGCAGTGGACGCAAGCTCGGGCTTCCGCGGCTTTGCCGTCTGGTGGCTTCAGTGGAGGAGGATTTTGCAGTGTATTGATGGGTACGGCTTCGATAGGGGAGTAGCTAAGAGGGTGGCATTTGTACTTTCTGGAAATCAAGGCCAGTTATCATAGAGGGAAAGTGGAATTGTAACGGTGGCCTGTGTGACTTGTGTCCCATCTAGCAAAAGGCCAGTATCAGCTTGAGGTCCATCTCTGATGAGGCTAAAATCATCTTTAAGAAGAGCCTTGGGATAAGTAAATGTATACTGTCGGTAATCTCTTAAGATTTTAAAATACAAATACGGCTCATATGACGCAGAGCCCGCAGCCACTTAGTGTCGGCTTACTGCTTCTTGAGCCGCCTGGCATGGCACAAACGTTCAGTAAGTGCCTTCTTGACTGGTGAAGGCGGTCGTTTAGAGTCTGCTTTGGGGTCTGCATCAAGTGCGCTGCTGCGGAGGGTGCTGTCCGTACGGAAGGCGTGCCTCTGCTGACTGTTCCCGTACAAGTTGCGGTGGCAAGTATTATTTTCTGTTTTTGAATTCAGGAATATGAAAGTTTTAAACATTTTCTCAGTTTTACTATATGGTATTATGATTCTATAGGTTGTTTATTTTTAATTTTTTTTGTGGTACTGGAGATTGAACCTACGGACATTCTATCTCTGAGTTACAGCCCCAGCCCTATTTTATTCTTTATTTTGAAATACGTTCTCCCTAGGTTGCAGAAGGCCTCACTAAGTCGCTGAGGCTGGCTGCAAACCTGCTATCCTCCTGTCTCAGCCTCCCCAGTACTGGGATTACAAGTGTGCGCCACCCACATCCAGCTCTATTTTTTTTTAGTACTTTTCACATTAAAAAGGGGAATTAGAATACTATCAAGAATGGTCTCGGTATAATCCTAGAGCTATAGATATTTTAGGAAAAATTACTTAAAATAATAATTATTCTAAACAAATAGGAGAAAGTACTTTAAAAATTTTCAGATTTCTATAACACCGGAGCAGTTTATCATTTAGAATTTATGCCAGAAGGATAAATCTGCATCTTAGCTATAAAAAAGCATAAATATTTATTCTCTGAAATACAAGTTCTTATCTAAAGTTTGTTACTCAAAACAGTTTTAAAGGATAATCATTTACATACAGTGTAATCATGTGCACAGATTGAACAGTTTGAAGATTCTAGATAGACTGAATTCATTACTTGTGTGTAAATTACTTGAGATTACACACACACACACACACACACACACACACACACACACACGAAGATGATATTTTGTTGCTATTTGGTGATATGGTGGTGAGACCAAGCTTTTCAACCCAGACAGATGGTGCTATTTTTGAATCTGTCTGCAAGATCCTATAACATTTAATTAAGCAGTGGAATGATTCTCATGAGAACCTGTACTTGGTGTGTGTAAGGTAGTAAACCAGCTTCTTTAGTCAATTTTATAAATTTGATTTGAAATAGGAATTAGGAAACTTTTCTAATGAATCTATTAGGATGGATCGTTTGTGTCGGTAGTGTATATGGTAAACTCAAGGAACATTCCAGATGGAACCGCGAGAGGGACTCATTAAGGTAGGCACTTCTCTTTTGAAGTCAATGATTTTGTTGCCAAACTCTCTCATATGGTAAGTGTAATATGCTGTTAAGAATCCAAAGACTGACTTTGACAATTTCCAGAAAGCTGTGAGAAATTTAGTGATATATGTTAACATCCATGTTAGAAAATAGCTATTGGTTTAGATTCCTTGTAATCTCTCTTATATTTTAATGTTAGAACCAAAAATAGAAATATTTTAAATAGCTTGGTTTAGTTTTAATGTTATATGGATATAACTTTGTTTAGCTGTTTTGGAAAAGTTTGAGTTTGGTGCCAGTATTGTATGTTTGAGCTGCATCCATTTGTCAATTACAGAAAAATTACATAAACAATATGCCAGTAGGACAGAAAACGGTCTTTTGAGACCTTATTGGAGATAAGTGACATACCTTTCATTAATGCCTGCTCTTTACTAGATGAGAGACAAGCCTGAAAGGTGACCAGCTGAGGCCAGATAGAGTGAAGGCGGTGAAAGTTAATTCCCTGTGCAGAGCAAGCCTGAAAGCTAACAGCGCGGTCAGACTGCAGCGCGGGGCCATGAGAGTGGGCTGTGATGGGGAGGGAGCCAGAGTGGACGGGGCTCCCAGCTGAGTCCAGGTGTGCGAGACAGAATGCAGGGCCAGGAGGAACGGAGAGAAGGAAATGGATTTAGGTAAATATTTTCGGAGGTAGAATTGACAGGACCCGGTGACCAATTACACAGGAATCCAATGGTAAACAGATGTTCTTGGTTTTCTGGCATTTGCGTTCTTGTAGATGCGGGACGGGAGGCACAGTTATGGCCGCCTGAGCTGCCGTGAGCGGTAGACTCAGCTCTGATCGCAGGTGAGTGGACTGGAAAGTACTCACTGCGCTTGGGTTCTTGCTGTTAGATCAGCCCCACAGAGCTCCCACAGAGTGTTGAGGTGGAGAATAGTGAAAAGCCAGCGAGAACAAGTGTTGGGGCTTGTAACCTGACACTTCCCATAGAAGACTTGAGTAAGCTGAGGATTGATAAGGGGAGGAGGGGAGAGGAAAGAAAGACTGGGTGGACAGGAGGATGGCGGCCCTGTCATGGGTGCATCGGCTTGGGGGTGGTGGTGGTGGCGGTGGTGGCTGGGAGGTGTGACTCGCACTGGGGAAGAGTCCTGCACTTAGTTACTAGAACTGGCCTGGAGAAGCCTGATAGGAGGAAGGAGCAGAGGGAGGCGGACAGCTGCCGGCCCTCGGCCTTTGTCCCGGAGTCTGCTTTTAGAGCAGCTCCGAAGGCAGGCGCATCTCCTCCCTGCTTGTGTGTATGCAGTTTGTTGGCATTGATTTGGGTCAGTGGTATGTTTTGGTAAAGCGTGGAGTAGGCTTTCCCTCCCTTTTCATGCATTCCTTGGTGGACGTGGTGAGATTGTTGGGAGTTGGGAAGAGTAGACCACAGAACAATGTTTATTATGGGTGCTGTTCCTCATTTTGGTTTTGGGCTCTTTAACTCTTAATTCCTTTTATTTTATTTTTTATTCCCTTAGCACTTAGTTTTCTGACTGTAGAATTTTTTTGGGGGTATGAGAGATTGAGCCCAGGGGCATTATCCCTCTGAGGTACACCCACAGCAGTTTATATTTTTTACATTGAAACAAGATCTTGCTCAGTGGCTGATGGTCTTCCTGAGTTGTTGGGGCTGTCCTTGAACCCTGATCCTCAGGCCTGTGCCACCACGTCTGGTTTGTGCAACTTTTTTTTTTTGCGGTACTGGGGGTGGAACACAGGGACAGTCTACGTCCGAGCTGCACACCCAGCCCGACTTTTTCTTCTTTATTATTTTGACACAGGGTCTCACTGAGTTGCAGAGGGCCTCACTAAGTAGCTGAGGCTGCTTGCCAACCGCGATCCTCCCGTCTCAGCCTCCCGAGTGCTGGGATGACAAGCGGGCGCCACCACGCCCGGCTTGGCAACATTTGTATAGTTCTTCAGGGTGTAATTATTGTGGCATGCCATTTTGACCTCACGTGTTGGGAAAATGTTCCTTTCTGTACCTCTCTCTTTCCCGGCCCAGCCCGCTTCCCTTTCCCAGCGCCATGCTGGGCGCCGGCCGGTCCTGCCACTGCCACACGTGTGGCTGCACACTTGCCAGCGAAGCGCACAGTGTGCACGTGCACTCCACAGCCTGTGGTGTGCGCTGTGGTGTGGCGAGGTCCCTCCCTCTGCAGTGGTTTCGGGTGCACTTGCTGCACGGCGTGTGCCGGCCTTGCCCATCAGCTGTGGGTTCATCGGCCTTCCCGGGTGGGGGGGTTCCTCACTTGGCTGCCCTGAAGCTGGAGAGTTGGTTTTCCTGTGGTTGTCGTTTTTCTTTAATTTCCCTCCAGGTGAGGTAGTACTAATGACACACACAATGTTTCCATGAAATAAAACTTTGAAGAAATTGAAAGCGTAAATGACGACCCATGTCTCAGCGACTCCCTAGATGAGGCTGGCCCTCACACTGGCGTTCTAGTTAGCGCGCACGTTTTTGTACAGAGCTGCATCACAGTGTAAATACAAGTCTTTATTCAGCCATACGCACGAACATTTTCCATGTGGTTATAATTGTTATAATTACAATTTTAATGGAAAGTAATTTCTTTTATACATTTAATAAAAATCCCACGATTAATATCAGATTCAGTGTAGACGTGTCTATAAGGAGACATGAAGTTCTTCTCCTCCATAGGAAGGCAGCGCCAGTGGCATGACTTGTGTTGCTCCACAGTTCTTCTTGCCTTTAAAAGCTTACCTGTGTGTCTGTTACCTGTGTGCCTGTTACCTGTGTGCCTGTTACCTGTGTGCCTGTTACATTGTTGCATTGAAGCTGGGCGTGGCGGCGCACACCTGTGGCGGCTGAGGAAGGAGGATCGCGGCTTCCAGGACGGCCTCAGCAGCCTGGGGAGGCTTTCAGCAACCTAGGAAGAGGGACCATGTTTCTGAACAAAAAATAAAGTGTCTGTGGGTGTAGCCCAGAGGTAAAATGCCTGGGTCCATTCTCATACCACTCTCATACCACTGCACACAAAAGGAAACAAAACAAAAACAATTGTTTCATTGTATATAAAATCGGTAAAATAGTTTATAAGTCAAGTGTTAGCTAGAATGAATCCTGTTATAATGTATCCAATACTCTGCTTAAGAGTTCTGCCCCTGCGCTTCCTCCCCGTTTACTTTCCATTCCCGTCATAGGTCACTTTTATCTTGAATTTTATCATTCCCTAATTTTTAAAAAGTTTTAATCATATATGTGCAGCTTTGTATGTATTTTAGCTCTTTGCAAGTGACACTGTACTCGGTTCTTTGCAGCTCGCCCTTTGAGTTTCGCACTGCGTTCCCACAGTATGCAGTGTGTGGTTCAGTCTTAGCCACAGTCCGGTGCATTCCATCGATGGCACACAGATTTGCATCTTTTTTTTTTTTTAATACTGGGGATGGACCCTGGGGGGCATTCTTCCCCCCAGCTGCAACCCCAGCCCAACTTAGTGAGACCCTGTTTAGAAAAATAAAGAGACTAAAAAATAGGGCTGAGGGCATAGCTCAAAGGTAGAATGCCCCTGGGTTTCATCCCCAGTACTGGTGAAAAAACATTCCTGAAGGAGTGCACTGAGGCTCCTCCTGGGGGTTCCAAACAATGTTGGTCTCCTTCTTTTCTAAGCCCTTTAAAAACTTCCAATGTAGACTGTATAACCTGGTGCAAGCACTAAGGCAGAATCACTGAAGCAGATATATTTGTTTGAGATTGGATTAACAGACTGATAATGCGGCTCGTGGTTTTAAACCTTCCGCCAGAGGCGAGTGGAGCAATGGTGTTGTTTAAATTTCCTTCCACAGGTGGGGCAGTGGGCCCCCTGAGGCTTCATTCCAATGGGGGATCGTTTGAGAAGTGAGAAGTTAGGATGGTTTATTGTTTTGATTGATGACTAGAGCAAGGTAAAAACCTATGTAATTGTATAACCTTAAAAAAATCACCTTACTTGGGAGGTTGAGGCAGAAGGATCACAGATTTGTGGCCAGCCTCAGCTATTAGTGAGGCCCTGTTTCAAAATAAACAATAGAAAATACTGCTGGGGGTGTAGCTCAAAGGAGAATGCTTCTGGGTTCCATCCCCGGTACTGCAAACAACCAAACCAAACCAAAACCAAACACCTCACTTTCTAAAAAGTCTTTTAGCTTTTTTAACATAAAAGGCCAGTTACTCAAATACTCCTAGCAAAAATGGCTTATTTTAGCAACCTGTTTATCTTATTTGAAAATGGAGACATAGCTTATATATGATTGAAATTAATTTCCTTTTTATATGCAAGAAGCTTGGAGGCACGCCTTTTAGAACTGGCATGGTTATCAAAGAACCTGGGCATTATTATTATTATTATTATTATTATTATTATTATTATTACAGTACTGGGGATTGAACCCAGGAACAATCTACCTCTGAGCTACATCCCCATTCCCATATTTTATTCTTTATTTTGAAGCAGGGTCTCAGTAAGTTGTGGAGGGCCTCACTAAGTAGCTGAGGCTGTCTGTGAACCTGCGGTCCCCAGAACTGCCCCCTCCCAAAAAAAAACCCCAAACATATTTCTGGGGGTTTGGTTGGGATTTTGTTCAATCTGTAGGTCAAATTGAGGAGGAATGATATGTTAATAATAATGAGACTTTTAGTCCATGAATATGGTCTCTTTCTCTGTCTGTCTGTCTGTCTGTCTCTCTCTCTCTCTCTCTCTTCCAGCTCTGGGGATCAAAACCACGACCTTTAGTGTGCTAGGCAAGTGCTTTGCCATTGAACTACACCTCCAACTCTCTCCAGGTGTGTCTGTATTGATTTTGTGGTGCTGGGGATTGAACCCAGAGGCATTCTACCACTATGCTATACCTCAAGCCCTGTTGTATGTTTTATCTGGAAAGTCTTGCTAAATTGCTGAGGCTGGCTGAGGCTGGCTTGTAAGCTTCCACCCTGCTGTCTCAGCCGCTCATGTGCAGGAATTCCTGGCATGTGCCACCGTACCCAGCCTCTCCATGCCTGTGCCACCGTACCCAGCCTCTCCATGCCTGTAGCTCTTCAATTCCCTCTCAACATTGTTCTGTGTTTTTGGTATACGGATCTGGAACACTTTGGTGCCAGTTTATTCCTAAATTGTGTATGCTTTTCAGTGCAATAAATTTTTTTGTTTTTGTGGTATGGGGGTGGAGCCCAGTAGCATCCTAACTCCGAGCCACACCCCCATTTCTGTTTTTTCTTTCTTAATTTTTAAACAGGGTCTCTCTAGATTGCGGAGTCTCACTATTGGCCGAGGCTGTCTCTGAACCTGTGACCCTCCTTCCCCAGCCTCCATGGACTAGGATTCTAAGCATGCACCAGCTTCAGTGCTCTCTTAAATAGTACTGTTTTGAGAACTTTTGACTTGCTTATTGCTGGTGTATGGAAATGCAGCCATTTATTCATTATGTATTCTGTGAAATTCCTAAACTCATTTCTAGTTTTTCTTATGGAGTTCTTGGACTTTTTATGATGATGTCTGCAGATACAGATCACTTATTTTTTTCTTGCTTTATTGCTCAGAATCTATAATGCAGTATTGAACAGAGGCATTACAAGAGCACACATTCTTAACATTCTTACTTTGTCCCTGTTCTTAGGCATGAAGTGCTAGGCTTTCTATCATTGTGAGGGTGGCTCTAGATAAAAAGAAAAAACACCCTAAATCAAGCACACTCGAATTCTTAGTTTTGAAAAAAATGATCAGTTGTAGTCTTTTAAATATTTTATCTCTTGAGATGATAAGTTTTGTTCTGTTAATACAATAAATCACATTGATGGATTTTTTATTTTTTACTTATTTTTGATTTTTTCAATGGTGCACTGTAGTCATACATCTTAATGAGGTTCAGGATGGTAGAGGCGTCCACACACGCATCCCTCATTCACTGCTGGGTTTTTAAATGTTCAACCGTTTTGCATTTCTAAGATAAATCATAAGCCAGGCGTGCGTGGCGATGCATGCCTGTAATCTCAGCATGTGGAAGGCCAAGCCTAGAGGATCACAGATTCAAGAACAGCCTCAGCAAGTAGTGAGACTCTCAGTAACCTAGTGAGACCCGGTTTAACAATAAAAATAGAATCGGGCTGGTGGTGTAGCTTGGAGGTAGAACGCTCCTGGGTTCATTTCCCAGTTCCATGCACAAAACAACCCCCAAGACAAGCCCTAGTTTTGTATATTTGAAGATTTGCTAAGCTAATGTTTTGTTAATTTTTTTGGTGGTGGAAACCAGGAGCATTTTACCTTTGAGCTAAACCCCCACCCCAATTTTTTATCCTTTCTTTTGAAACAGGGCCTCACTAAGTAGCCGAGGCTGGTCATGAACTTGGATCTTCCTGTCTCAGCCTCCCATGTCCTGGGTTTACAAGCAGGCGCCATCATGCCTGGCTTATTTTTTGTTTTGAAACAAGATCTTGCCAGGTTGCTGAGAGCCTCATGTAGGTTGTTGAAGCTGTGTTTGAATCTAAAATGTTTTGGAAAGTAGTTGGTTTAGATCTGGTAGTGTTGATAGAATCCACCAGTGTCACCATCTTGCTTTAGAGGTTTCTTTGTGAAAGGGTTTTTTTTTTTTTTTTTTTTTTTTTTGGTGCTGGGGATGGAACCCAGGGACATTCTACCTCCTAGGTATTCTTTATTTTGAAACAGGGCTCACTAATTTGCGGGGAGCCTCATTAAGTAGCTGAGGCTGGCCAAGAACCTGTGATCCTCCTGGCTCAGCCTCCTGTGAAAGGGTCTTAAGCTATGAATTCTACATTTTTAATAGATACAGTGTGTTCCTATTTTTCTTTTTGTGTGTGAATTTGGTCATTTTTGAAGAAATGTATCTATTTGATCTAAGTTGTGTTTATTGGCATAAAAGTTGTCTACACTAATTTCTCTCTGCAGTGTTTTGCGGTTGTGTAGTGATGCTTCCTCCTTCAGTCCTGATATTGATAGTTTGTGTAATTGACAGTTTGTCTTTTCTTTCTCCTGCTTGGTCTAGTGAGACTTTCTCGACTATTGAGCTTTTTAGAGTCTACTTTTGTTTCATTGGTTTTCTCTGTTGTTAGTCATTTTTATATTTCACGTATTCTCTTTTCTGTATCATTTCCTCTGTTCACCTTTGGTTCAGTTTACTCTTCTTACAGCTTGTCTTGGTAGACGCTCAGATCAGTAGTTTACTTACAGCCACAGATTCCTGTTTGAATACTACTTTAATTGTGTCCTACACATTTTGGTGTGTCTTAAAAGAATTGGCTCGAAGTATTTTTAAACTTCCTTTGTGATTTGTCCTTGGTCTCATGTGTTATTTAGAAGTATTGTTTAATTTCCAGATTTTGCGGGGAATAGGAGAGTTCCAGATTTTGTTAATTTTTAATTTAATTATGTTCAGATTTCAGTTCTTAAAAATATATTGATATTTGTTTTATGGCTCGGCATATGGTTCCTTTTGGTGAGTGTTCCATGTGCATTTGAAAATGTGTATTCCGCTGTTGGTGCAATATTTTGTAGCGTCAGCTTGAGTGTGCTGGGTGGCCGTGTTCACGTTCTCTGCACGCTTATCATCCTCGTCTGCTAGTTCAGTTGCTGAGAGTCCTGCTGACATCTCCAGTTAGAATTCTAGGTTTGCTTATTTTTCCTTTAGATGCATTGGTTTTTGCTTTATGTGTTTGAAACTTTGTTATTAGGTGCCTTGGCGTTGGAGCCAAGAATGGACACTTTACCCTTCTCTTGGAGTCAGCCTTGATGCCGATGCTTTCTTTTTCTTCAGCTCTCTATACTTAGCATTTGCATGATGTAGCTTTCCCATCTTACTTTTAACCTAATTTGTCTTTTATTTTTTATTTTTATTTTTTGTGGTCCTATTTTTTTTTAATTTTTATTTTGAAACAGGGTCTCACTAAGTTGCTGAGTAACTAAGTAGCTGAGGCTGGCTAGGAACCTGCGATCTTCCCGTCTTGTACTCGCCACCATGCCTGGTTGAATTTTATTTATTTGTTTATTTTTGTGGTACTGTGGGTGGAATTCAAGGGCTTGTCTCAGCCTCCCAAATACTGGAAGAACTTTTTATTTTTAAAAATTTATTTCAGTTACATTGATTTTAGCACAGGTTATTAGCTTTTATTCACTTAATGGAAATGTCTTTTTTTTTTTTTTTGGTGTGTGTGCAGGTCTGGGGATGTGACCCAGAGGCATTTGACCTCCAAACTATGCCTCCTGCCCTATTTTTTTTTCTTTATTTTGAAACAGGGTCTCACCGAGTTGCAGAGGGCCTCACTAAGTAGCTGAGGTTGTCCGTGAACCGTGATCCTCCAGTCTCAGCCTCCTGAGTGCTGGGATGACAAGTGTGCGCCACCACGCCCGGCTTGTAATGTCTTCCTTATTTGACACTTTTAAGACTTCTGTTTTTATCTCTGGTTTGCATAATTTTAATTTTGATGTATTTCAGTGTGATTTTCTTTGCTTATGTTGCATGGGGCTCAGTGCCCTTAGACCAGAGGTTTATTTTCATGAATTTGAAGAAAATTTGGCCATTATTCTGGGATTGTTTGATATTTTTATTCTGATTGCAAAAGTGACTTTGGTTTTGTTCATTTTTTCAGATTTTTCAAATTCTCTGTTCTTTCGCTTAGCTTGGATAGTAGTAATAGTGTGTGTTTTCAAGCCCTTCTGCCATCCTTCCCTTTCTTCCTTAGAGGCACCCTACCTTTTAGCTACTCTCCTAGCTCTTATTTATTTATTTTTTTTAATTTTGAACCAGGCTAAGTTGCTGAAGCTGACCTTGAACCTGAGGTGCTTCTGTCTCAGCCTCCCCAGTACTGGGATTACAGGCGGCCACGATGATGCCTGGCTTTGGGCGCTGTTTTTGTTCAGTGCTTTTCCTCCAGATCACGGGTCCCATTTTTCTGTTTGCTTGAATGTCTGATTACTTATTTGATATTGGTTCTTGGACATTGTAGGTGCAAGTCTGGATTTTATTTCTTTGCTTTAAAGAGCTGAGTTTGTGTTGGTTTGCAGTTTGATTATTAGCAGTTCATAAACTCAGTGCATCAGGATTACATTTCCTTGATGACTTGGGTGGGTTAGCGCCGTCTTTAGGCCGGGGTGTTTGGCGTACTATGAGTCATGACCCTTCTGTGGTCTAGTCAGTGCCTGGTGTTTAGCAACCTCTTTTCATTCTGATGGTTTAGAACTTGCCAGTCTCCCAGCTCTTGGATGATACCTCTCTAGTAATTCTTTACCTGCCTTGTTTAATTTTACTGTTTGAACGTGTGGCTTAGTATTTAGGAAAAGTCTCACAAGAACCCCTGTCAGTTCTCTGGGGCTTTTTTTTCTGAATAATGATCTTCTTTCTGGTGGTTTCCTCTCCACAGCTCACAGCTCCCTCAGCTTCTGAAGGCCCACCTCATTGGTTTTTCTTATCTCAGCTCTGTAATGCCTGAAAACAGCAATTTCATATAGGTCCAGTTTTCTGTTTGTTTCTGGTGAGAGGACAATTCAAGTGCTGCTCCCGTGCGTGCACGCTCGTGCGTGTGTGAATGTGTGCGTTCACATATATATGTATGTATATACATATAAATTTGTGGCATATACATTTTATTTGTATTTATTTATTCATGGTACTGGGGATTGAGTCCTGGTGCATTCTACCTTTGAGCCAAACCCCCAGGCCCTATTTTTATTTTTTATTTTGAAATAGGGTTTCACTAGATTGCCAAGGATCTCACTGAGTTGCTGAGGCTGTCTTCGAACCTGCGAAACTCCTGTCTCAGCTTCCTAAGTACTAGGATTAGAAGCCTGCGTCATCACGCCCAGCTCAAATGTGATACTTAAAATATAAACAGTCTGGGTGTGTTTGGATCACAGGTTCGAAGCCAGCCTCAGCAACTTAAGCGAGGCTCTCTGCAACTTAGTGAGACTGTTTCCAAATTTAAAAAAAAAAAAAAAAATCGGGCTGGAGGTATAAATTGGAGGTAGAATGCCTCTGATTTCAATCCCCAGTACAAAAAAAAAAAAAAGATTCACATTCACCAGTGGGTGTTATTCATACACAGTTCAGAGGACAGCCAAACCAAAGTATGTTTTAGGCCATCGGCTGTTCAGTCTCAGTTGCAGCGCTGTGGTGTGATGTGGAAGTAGCTACAGAAAAGATGTGACTTTGTGGACATAGTTGTGTACTGATAAAACTTTATTTATAAGGGCAAGTGGCCAGGCCAAGTTTGCCAGCCCCTCAGCTAGTCAACTGAAATACAGATGATACTAGAATTATGAATCTGGTTGGAAGGCATCTTTGAGGCTCGTTTTAAGTTTGGAAGGAAGCTTCCAAGTCCTGTCCAGCACGTCCTCGGTGTTTGAAGCCGTATTGCTGTGCCCTCGAGTGCCCGCTTCTCCACCCCACAGCTGTGACCCCCTCGCAGTCAGGCTGTTTCCTCGAGGGACCTGCCACTGTTGTTGTTTAATCAGTTTTTCCATTTGTTCTTGTTGCTACCACCTGGGACTGCACTGAGCAAATCTAACTAATCTCCCATATATCAGTCTTTCATAGGAGAGAAGACGTTTTAAGTAACTTCAGAAGCTTTACTGATTAGGTTCATTGAACTGTTTTCTTAAAAAGACATACCGTGCCGGGCATGGTGGCTCACGCTTGCAATCCCAGCAAGCAGGAGGCAGAGACGGGAGGATCAGCCTCAGCTACGACTTAGGGAGGCCCTTCGCAACTCAGCGAGACTGTTGCGAACGTAAAAAGGACTAAAAAATAGGGCTGGGGTGTAGCTCAGAGGTAGAATGCCCCTGGGTTCCATCCCCAGTACCACACACACACACACACACACACACACACACACACACACACGTTCATAATGCATTCTTTATTTCTATTTTTCTGCCTTGTTAATTTGCTTGAAAGGAGTGCACTTGAGGCCGGGCAGCCTCTGGCCGTGAGCAGTGTTGATTTCTTCACTAATCTAGTTCTGTGTCTATTAATTCGTTCTAGTCTAGATTCCTTTCAAAGTATAAAGCTAGGAGCTGAGAAAAGTAGGGACTAGACTCGATAAGTGATGTCTGTTGTGTAGGAACAGGGCACCTACTTATTTCTTTGGTAGAAGCCAAGGACACTCTACCCTCCAGGTGTACCTCAGCCTTTAATTTCTCATCCCATCATGGAGTCTCACCAAGTTGCCGAGGCTGGTGTCCACCTTGGGACCTCCCGTCTCAGCCTCCCTGTAGTGGGATGACAGGTGGTGCCACCATGCCTGGCTTGAACTTTTAATTAATGTAGTTTAGGGTGGTAGCTTTTTTCAGAAGCTGCTTCACATTATTTAATTATGTTAAATTTATTGTCAAAGCCTGGATCCTTTTCATAGTGCTTCTGAACCAAGTCTTTTGTTTTTATCTTTAATTGCTTTTTGGTACCCAGAGGCATTCTCCTTCAGAGCTGTGCCCCAAGCTCAGTTTTATTTCTTATTTATTTATTTTATTTTATTTTACTTTGAAACAGGGTCTCACGAGATTGCTGAGAGCCTTGCTAAGTTACTGAGGTTGGCTTCGAACCTATGACCCCCTGTCTCATCCTCCTTAAGTACTGGGATTATAAGCATGCACCACCCTGCCTAGCTTATCTTTAAAGTTTTGAAAAAATATTGGTAAACTAGGGGGTACAAAGAAAATTATATTTAAAGAAAAAGTTACTACTAATCAACAAATACATGTTAGAAGCATCCTTTTTTTTTTTTTTGTGATACTAGAGATTGAATCCAGAGGTATTCTAGGGGTATTCTAGCTCTGAGCTATACCCTGGCCCTATTTTTATAAAAAAATTTAAATTTAATTTTTTATTTTGCAAGAGAGTCTTGCTAAGTTCCCATGTGCTGGCCACATACCTGTTGATCCTCCTGTCTCTTCCTCCCAAATACTTGGGTTATAGGCAGGTGGCACTGCACCTAGCTTAGAAGCATCTTTTATATACTGGCTCCTTATATGGAGATATGTTACATCTCTCCTGACTTGGGAATAACTAATCCGATGAAAAGCCAAATATCTTATTGTCAACAGCCCCTGTACAGAGCCTCCTCGGCCAGCAGCAAGGCTCTGCTGCGGGAGCCTGAGCACAGCCGATGGGAGGAGCCTGCAGTTGGAGTCTTCATAGTCTACCGTGGAAAAGAGACCACAGTAGCAACACATTATTTTAACATATGATCAATAACCTGTTGGCTTTTGCAACACAATTTATGGGACAATTTTGCGTCTGTTGTCTGGACCCTTTTTCAATTTCATGTTAGATGTTTTATGAGTTCCATTCCTGAAGGAGCCTTTCCTGGAGCCATCTGGCCTGTGATGACCCAGATTGGTGCGTCCTCCAAGGCCCAGAGCCGCCATCACTGGCGCTTAGGGATTCTGTTTGGCTCTCTCCCTGTTGGCTTTGTTTCTCAAATCTCATGACTTACTTCACCTATTTATTCTCTTGTTTTTTTGGGGTCCAAATTCAGTAGCCTCCTGAGAATCAAGGTTTGTTGTTGGCTTTGAGAACTCGCATCTTTCAAAGTCTTATTGATTTTAGTTCAGGATAGGCATCTAGTTTAAAAATACTTTTTTTTTAATTTTAGAGTTTTTGCACCTTTGCCTTCTTGCTTCTGGCTTTGCTATGGAGAAGCCAGAAACCTTCTGATTCCTGATGTAAGTGGCCTCTTCACTGGATAGAAGCTGGGACGACCTTTTTATATGCAGCGTGCTAAAAGTTAACAGTGGTATGCCCTCTGTGAGTTTTATTATTTAGTTTAAAAGGTGAGGACTGCTTCGTGGATTTGTCACCCTTGTGCAGGGCCTTGCTGACCTTCTCTTATGGCTCCACCCTTGTGCAGGGCCTTGCTGACCTTCTCTTGTGGCTCCAGCTGTAGTGTGTGCGCTGAGGCAGCGTCTTGTGGGTCGCAGGTCATTGTTTTTGGTATGCAGCGAGCCCTTTCAATCTAGAAATTCATATTCTATTTTTGGCATTCTTTTTTTTTTGCGGTACTGGGGATGGAACCCAGGGGACTTCTACCTCCGGGCTACACTCCCAGACCTATTTTTATCTTTTTATTTTGAAACAGGGTCTCTTAAGCCCCTGGGGCTGGCTTCGAACCTGCGCTATCCTCCTGTCTCCGCCTCCCAAGTGCGGGGATTACAAGTGCCACCACGCCCGGCTATTTTTGGAATTTTATAACATTTATTGTTATAAACCTCTTCCTCTTCCTCTTCCTCTTTTCTTTTTTTTGCCCTATTGGGGATGGAACCCAGGGGCATTCAGCGATCAAGCTCCTCCCCTAGCTCTGCTTTTTAATTCTTTATTTTGAAACAAGGTCTCAGTTGCAAAGTGCCTCACTGAGTAGCTGAGGCAGGCTGTGAACCTGCCACCCTCATGTCTCAGCCTCCAAATACTGGGGTTACAGCCGTGTGCTACTACCATGCCCGGGTCCTCTTTTTTTTTTTTTTTTTGCAGAACTGAGAATTGAATTCAGGGGCATTCTGTCTTTGAGCTACACCCCAGCCCTATTTTTTATCCATTATTTTGAAACAGGGTCTCGCTAAGTAGCTGAGGCTGGTCACAAATCTGCGATCCTCTTATCTCAGTTTCCCAAGTACAAGCGTGAGCCAGCACTCCCGGCTTCCATATTTTGTCTTTCTGAGAGCCTTTTCGGTCACATTGACAATGTTTCAGTCACACTGAGAGTTGAACTCAGGCCTTTGCACACGCGAGGCAAGTGTTCCAGGACTTAGCCATGAGCTATATCTCCAGTAACTTCCTGGGTTGATCCTCTAATTTAATACCTCCCTTCATCCAGAGAGAGAGGGGAGGAAGAGAGAGAAAGAAGAGAGGAGAGAACACACACTGGGCTTTTGGTTTTTTTTTTTGGTGGTACTGGGAATGGAACCCAGGGGCCTTCTACGTCCGGGCTATAATCCCAGACCTATTTTATATTTTATTTGGAGACAGGGTCTCTTAAACCAGCTGAGGCTGGCTTCGAACCTGCACGATCCTCCTGTCTCAGCCTCCCAAGCGTGGGGATTACAAGCGTGCACCACCACGTCCGGCAGCACACACTGGGTTTTGAACCCAGGGGTCTTCTATCTCCGAGTTATACTCCCAGCCCTCTTTTATTTTGAAACAAGATTTTGCTAGCTTGATGAGAGTCTCGCTACTTGCCGAGGCTGCCCTCCAGCCTGTGGTCCTTCTGTCAGCCTCCCAAGTATTGAAATTACAAGCATGCGCCACCATACCCTTGTGTTCTTTTTTTTTTCTCTTTAATTTTCCGGAGACTTCTAAAACTTTCTCTTCAATTTTTTTTTTTTTTCTCCTGGTACTGGGGATGGAACCCAGGGGCATTCTGTCTCCAAGCTATACTCCTAGCCCCCATTCTTTATTTTGAAACAGGGTTTCATGAAGTTGTGGAGGGCCTCACTCAGTAGTTGAGGCTGGCTGTGAACTTGTGATCCTCCTGTCTTAGCTTCCCAAGCACTGGGATTACAAGTGTGCGCAACCACACCTGGCTCCACACAATTAAAAAAAAAATGATTTCTGGAGCTGAGTGTGGTGGTGCATTTTTGTAATCCCAGCATTTGGGGGCTGAGACAGGAGAATTGTGGTTCACAGCCAGCTTCAGCTACTACTTAGTGAAGCCCTTTGCAATGCAATGAGACCCTGTTTAAAAAAAATAGATTTCTGGTGTTATAATTTAAACTTTTTCTAGCTCCTCCTCCTCCTCCTCCTCCTCCTCCTCCTCCTCCTCCTCCTTTTTTTGTATTGAACCCAGGGCCATTCTACCTTTGAGCTGTACCCTAGCGCTTTTTAAAATTTTTATTTTAAACAGGGTCTCACTAGGTGGATGCAAATCTCTTTACTTTGCTGAGGCTGCCGTTGAACCTGCGACCCTCCTGCCTCAGCCTCCCGAGTACTGGGATTAAAGGGTCTGCCACCACGCCCGGCTTGTCCAGCTCCTTCTTTAAATTCTCTGTTCTTTTCTGGCACAGTGTCCTGTTCTTTTGTTTTTTTGCGGTACTGGGGATGGAACCTGGGGGGGGGGCATTGTACCTCCAAGATACACCCTACCCTATTTTTTTTTTTTTTTTTTTTAGTTTTTTTATTTTTGAAACAGGGTCTCACTGAGTTGCAAAGGGCCTCACTAAGCAGCTGAGGCTGTCCGTGAACTGATCCTCCTGTCTCAGCCTCCCAAATGCTGGGATTACAAGCCTGCGCCACCACACTATTCTTTTTTTAATGGTTGCACTCTTTTATATCTTTGTAAATATTAGTGACTGGGAACCTTCTTCTAATTTATTCTGATTTGCTTAAGCTATTTTTCTATTTGTTTTTCTTTGTATAATTGCACAGTGGTTTTCCTCAACTATTTAATAGTTCTTTTTTTTTCTGGGGATGGAACTCAGGGGCATTCTACCTCCAAGCTACATCCCTAGCCCGATTTTGTATTCTTCGTTTTTGAAACAGGGTTATTTAATACTCTTGATTGTTTATGTCTAGGAATGGTGAACTACAAGACTGCTTGGAGTTCTTTGTGAAGGAGCTACTTCACTGTGCACATCTCTGACCTGGGCAGGCTTTTATTTTGAGAACCTTTGATGTCAGTATCTGGAGATCTTTCTCTAAGGGGTAAGAGTTCCCAGAAAAGACTTTTCTAGGTTCCGTGATAGAGTGGAAAGACTGACTGTTAGCTTTTTTTTCTTTCCTTCTTCAGTGTTGGAGATTGAACTAACAGGCCTTCTACCTCTGAGCTGCACCCTGGACCTGTTTTCTACTCTTTAAAAAATTTTTTTTTTGCGGTACTGGGAATGGTACCCAGGGGCATTCTACCTCTGAGCTACATCCCCTGCCCTATTTTGCATTCTTGTTTTATTTTATTTTATTTTATTTTATTTTATTTTATTTTATTTTTGTGGGACTGGGGATGGAACCCAGGGGCATTCTACCCCTAATCTATACCCCAAGCCCTATTTTTTATTCCTTATTTTGAAACAGGGTCTCACTGAGTTGCAGAGGGCCTCCCTAAGTAACTGAGGCTGTCCTTGAACCTTGATCCTCCGGTCTGTGCGGCACCACGCCCTGCTGGCTGTTAATCTTTTAAAGGTGCTTAGACAGCTGTGGTGGTCAAAGGGTTCTTGGCCTTCGTTCTGCAGGTGTTCCCTTGTCCCATTTTTCTCTGGTCCCCCTGTTTCTTCCTCATCCACATAACTTCTGCTCTCGTGTCTCCAGACAATGTCCTGCTTATTTGCTGGGATGCAGGCTGGGCTGTCGCTCAGCTGGGTGCTGCTGGGTGCTGCTGGGTGCTGCTGGGTGCTGCCGGGCGCCCGTGCCTGCTAAGCAGGTGCGGCTGGTGTTCCCTAGCTTATTTTCTCCCTGCCTTTGAACCCCACTGCCAGAGAGGCCAAGGGGTCTGTGTCGGTTGGATTGTGCTTTTACTTTCTGCAGGTCTAGAATATGGTTTTCCTAGGTATTTAAGTTTCTACTTGAGTGTCTGTCTGCCTTTTAGTTTAATTAATTAATTAGTTAATTTTTTGGTGGTACTGGGGATGGAACCCAGAGGCCTACCTCCGGGATGTTTTTAGGTTATAAAACCCATAAAATATTCTTACAGATTTTTTTTTTTTGGTGGTTCTGAGGATTGAACCCAGGGCCATTCTACCTCTGAGTGACATCCCTGCCCGATTTTATTTTTATTTGGAAACAAGGTCTAGCTAGATTGCTGAGAACCTCACTAAGTTGCTGAGGCTGGCTTTGAACCTGCGATCCCCACCCCTTGTGAGCCTCCCAAGTACTGGGGTGACAAGCACGGGCCAACGTGCCCAGCTAGTTTGAGTCTTGATGCTGTCTCCTCCTGTCTGCCTATCACTGTGATTTTACTGTTAAAGGAAAAACACAACAAAGGCACAGACTTCCTCACTGATGTTTTAGAGGGGTTTAAGAGAGAGCAGAAGCAGATAGGTATGTTTACTCAGCCATCTTTACTGGAATCGATTAGTTATGTCTTGACAGGAGTTTTCCGTTCTTTTCTATGCTTCTTTGCTGCTTATGTTTGAGTTGGGAGCCGACTTAGCATGTTGCTGCACCTCCCTGGCCTGCCAGAAGGAAGCGGCCCGGGCACCCCACACTTGGGATGTCCTGGGTAGTGTATTAGCCCGCGTGATCCCAAGTGCCTTTTCTACACACCATCCTACAGTCCTGCCCAGACTGTGCCAGGTAGGGTCGTTCTGCTTTTCTAGGAATGTCTCTTTCAGTTGTTTCTTGAAGTTCTGAGCACAGTTGGCAGCTCTTCTGGCTGGTCATCTAAAGTCATCTAATACGGTTCCAGCTCATTTACAAGTTGCCTTGTGAGTGGGATGTAGTGAGCGTGGGCAGGAGACTTGGGCTCATTAGAGTGTCTGGGTCAGCCCCTCCTTACAGCCCCTGGAGCGAGACGCCCGAGGCGGAGCGGCTTGCCCAGCGTCCTCGAGGTAGAGTGCCGAAGAGCCGGCCACAGCCCGCGTTTCCTCACCTCCAGCCAGTGTTCTTCCTGGGACTTCACGTCTTGGGTTCGTTCTCGAGACACTGGCCTCTGCGGGCTTTCCTCTGTCCTGTGACTGCGGGATGCCGTTCTGACTCCTGGGAGCCAGATTGCACGATCTGTTACCTGCAGGTTGTAAGGGCTCTGGTTGTGATAGGTCAGTACAGCGCAAGCCATGATCTCCACTGGGGAAATGTATCGGCTTATTTCCTACGTATTGTACCTAAAGAATGCAGTGTGGTATTGTGTTCTAGGAATGCAGATAGAATGGTCACATTTGTGTTGTCAGGAAGTGGTGTGCTCGTCCCGATTCTCTTGTAATGTATTTAATGAAAAGCATTCTGAACCGAAGGTTGCGGCTTCTGTGTGCGCCTGCAGAGTCTCTGCCCGTCGAGTTCCGTTTTCAGAGCCTTGACTTGCCAGCGTGACAGATGTCAGCCGTTGCTAAGCAATTTCCCTCCACCCTCTCTTGCTATGAGAGCAGCGACTTTCTGGGTTTGTTCTACAGGGTCTTAAAGTAATTTATGTTACAGCGATGGCATGTACAAGAAGCCATATACTTATGGAAGTGGAATAAGTCTGCTACTCAAGAAATGGTGTGTGGGCACTCCTACTAGTTTCTTAATACTTAAGGAAGTCTAAAGAAGGATTCATGAATTTATTTTTTGTAGGTCTGGGGATGGAACCCAGGGGCATTCTACCTCTGAGCTACATCCCCAGCCCTACTTTTCATTCTTTATTTTGAAACAGGGTCTCACAGAGTTGCAAAGGGCCTCACTAAGTAGCTGAGATTGTCTGGGAACCGCGATCCTCCTATCTCAGCCTCCCAAGTGCTGGGATCACAAGCGTGCGCCACCACGCCTGGCTTGAATTTTCTTAAATTAGGAAGTGTGAGCGCGAGTCATTGAGCTGATGACTATTTCTTTGTACTGTGTGGCTACCTTTACCATCAGCCCTCCGAAGCAGCATGGCAGATGGACAGAAGACCCTAGAGCAGTGCTTGGTACTAAGTAGGTATTTAATAAATGATGGTGGGCCGGGCGTGGTGGCGCACGCTTGTAATCCCAGTGCTTGGGAGGCGGAGACAGGAGGATCGAACAGGTTTGAAGCCAGCCTCTCTGGCTTCAGAGACCCTGTTTCCAAATAAAATATAAAATAGGTCTGGGAGTGTAGCCCGGAGGTAGAAGGGTTCCATCCCCAGTACCACCAAAAAAATAAATAAATAATAAATGATGGTGGTGGTTATTATTATATATCTGTGTATGCTACTTTTGTTCTTTGTATATTTTAATTTCATCTTTTTTATTATTTTTAGAAACATAATTTTGAACTTTAAAATATTTATGGATTTGTTCTTTTTGACATTTTCAGGATAATTTGAGTTTTGTAATATCTTAAGGTTTCGCTTCAAACATTTGAAATCATTAGATAAAGACTTTTGAGTCCAGAAGATACCATTTGTCACTATTTAGGATGACACGATTTGGAGTAGAATTGGTTTAAAAAAATTTTTTTTTTGGTGGTACTGGGGATGGAACCCAGGGGCTTTCTGCCTCTGGGCTACACTCTCAGACCTATTTTATTTTTATTTGGAAACAGGGTCTCACTAAGTTGCTGAGAGCCTCACTAGATAACTGAGGCTGGTTTCGAACCCGTGCGATCCTCCTGTCTCAGCCTCCCGAGCGCGGGGATGACGAGCTGCGCCACCACGCCTGGCTTCTTAGAAATGACTTTTTACTAGAGACACAGTCGTGTTATGTGAAGACGTTTTAATCTAGTTGAACACACATCTGTGATGGGAACATTTTTCTCGTACAAACTATTCTGTAACATTAAGTTGTTCCACTTATTAAACAATAATTCAAAATTTAAAGTGAAGTCTGAATATTCATCTTATATGTGGTTATTTCTATTAGACTTGACTAGTATTTCTTTGTTAGGCTTTCCAGTGAAGACTGGTATAAATTTAATTTTAGGTTTGAGGTACAGGAATGAAGTTGTTTTAAAATAACTGGACACTCTTAGGTTCTCTTTAACTGGCTGTGAAGAGACTGCGACTTGCTGTTATGTCACCTGAGTCGTGATACATCACTTGCTGGAAGAGCTTTGTACGGATGCGGAGCAGGTGGCGGCCGCTCCCCGCGCCGCGGAGAGTCAGTGCGCGTGCCAGGACGGGAGCCAACATCGGATCTGCTGAACTGTGCTGGTGTTTTGGGTGGAAGTGTTGTAGGGAGTAATTTGCTGTGCCTCGATTTTCTTGGGGCTTGATTCATTTGGCGTTTAAACCTCTGATAATGTCTTCATTTTCTAATCCTTTAAATATGGTAAATGTCATTTTGAGTTCTTTCTTCTTTCTTTCTGTGCTAGGAATTGCACTAGGGGACATTATACCTCTAAACCTCCAGACCAATTTAATTTTTATTTGAAAACAAGGTTTCTACTGGGCGTGGTGGCGCATGCTTGTAATCCCAGTATTTGGGAGGCTGAGACAGGAGGATTGCAGGTTTGTGGCCAACCTCAGCTACTTAGTGAGGTCGTCTACAGTTTAGTGAGACCCTGTTTCAAAATAAAGAATAAAAAATAGAAATAGGGGTGCAACTCAGAGGTAGAATGCCCCTGGGTTCAATCCCCAGTACTGCAAGGGAAAAAAAAAAACACCCAGAAAATACACCCCCCCCCCCCCCACGGTCTCATTAAGTTGCTGAGAGCCTTGATAAATTGCTGAGGCTGGTCTTGAACCTGCAATCCTCCTACCTCAGCCTCCCAAGCACTGGCATCACAGACATGCACCACCGCGCCTGGCTGCAATTCATATTTATTATTTTATTTCTTCCTTTTTCTTCTCCCTCTGCCCACGATCCTCATGCACAAAGCCCCATCTTTAGCTTAGGTGTCAAGTCTTCTACTTAGCTTTACTGACTTTACCCCTTTTTGTTCTTTTTGTTTGATTTTCTTCTTTGACATTCATTTAAAAAATGATATCAGGCTTTGTGAATAAAACACGTAGACATTACTGTTTTTGGAAGAAACAAGGGAAGTTGTATGATAAAAGACACGGACAAAGATACGAATAGACCAACTAAAAGCCAGCCTGGTATGATGAGGGTGTCCGTGCGGCTGCCTGCGCTCCGTGCAGTCTCCTTGGGCTCTAAAGGATTGCTTCTTGGCTCCAAGAACTTTCCCCAGGTACCCACGTCCGGGGACGCACGGGTCCTTCATTTAACAGGGTTTGCATGTCACTTACATGTTCCTGTAGACTTTAAATCGTCTCTAGATTACTTACGCTTAATGCATTGTACATAGTTGTGATGCTGTATTGTTTAGAAATAATGGCAAGAAAAATACCTGTACGTGTTAAGTAGTAGATTCCCCCCCTCCAGTGTTTTGATTTGCAGTGGATTGACTCTGGGTGAGAACCACAGATGAAAGGCGCACCGTGCGCTAACGTGTTTAACCGGCGACACCGTGTGCATGGGGCAGACAGCTGGTGATCAGGGATTAGGGAACTTGCTAGGTAGGTGCTTTTTTTTTTTTTTTTTTTTTGAAGACTTAAAGGAGTTTATTAAGCAGATAGAAATACAGAAGATAGTTCCAGCCTAGGTAACATGAGGGGGTGCTTCGAACGAAATCACCCAGGTAGATGCTATTTACAGCTAGTTAGTAACTGGGATTCAAACCCAGGAAGGCTGTCACTAAATTATACCGTGGATGGAATAGGCAGTAATGATTTCCTTCAAGCAGAACAAGAGCTATACATTAGTACAAGGCCTACCTTATAACGAATTGGCAGATACTTTATTTTATATTTTTGTGGTACCAGGGAGGGAACCCAGGGGCGTTGTAGCTCTGAGTCACACCCCCTCCCTTATTTTTTAGTCTTTTTACTTTTGGAAGCAGGGTCTCACCGAGTTGTGAAGGGCCTCTCTAAGTAGCTGAGGCTGTCCGCGAACCGCCATCCTCTGGTTTCCGCTTCTCGAATGCTGGGATTCTAAGTGTGCACCGCCACGCCTGGCAGATGTTTTATTTTTTATTTTTCTTTCTTTTACTTTTTTTGTGGCACTGGGGATTGAACCCAGGGGCATTCTACCTTCGTGCTATACTCTCAGCCCATTTTATTTTTTGTTTTGAAACAGTCTTGCTAAATTGCTGAAGACTGTGGGTGAACCTCCCATCTTCCTGTCCCAGCCTCTGCCACCGTGCCAGGCTGCTACTTGTTTCTTTTAAAAAACAATTTGTTGACAAAAAATGATTGGCTTTGTGGGGAAGGAGATGATGGGCAAGGACCGCGTGCGGGGCACATGGGCTGTTTGGGGAGGAGTGCGCTCCGAGCCAGCGCTACTCTGCGTGCGGAGTGCTCGCAGGACTGCAGACGTACAGCTGCTCACGTGAGAAGTTCACCTTTTGTTTGTGTTCAGACAACTTAAAGTTTACTTCCTTAAACCTAAGCTCACGAATCATAAAGTATAAATGCATAGAATGGAGCAAAGTTTCTGTTCTTTGCTTCGTCTAAAGCTCCTGTGTGTTAAAATGCATTTGAAAGGCAAAAGAACAACTGCATTAGCACCTCCTCGTGAAGCCAGCTTTCTGTGCGCTGTGTGCTGACGGGAAGGGGCCGCGGTCAGTGCTCAGTTTTGTAGGTCAGGAGCGTCTTCCTAAGTGGGCTGTCTTGGTGCTCATGGCGCTGCGTACCGACGGCTTCCCTCATTAAATAGGATTGAAATTGTCGTTTTAGAATTCAGGAAATTCTTTGCAAGAAATCGTTTCACTTCTCCAGATTGAGTATTCCGTATGTGAAGTGCTTGCAACCATAAATGGTTCAGATTTTATAATTTTCTGTATTGGGGGATATTCGCATGGACTTTACCGGCTCTAATCTGACAAGCCTTTTTTATTTTTATTTTATTTTTTTGTGGTACTGGGGATGGAACCCAGGGGCACTCTACCTCTGAGCTACACCCCCAGCCCTATTTTTTATTCTTTATTTTGAAACAAGGTCTCACTGTGTTGCAGAGGGCCTCACTAAGTAGCTGAGGCTGTCCTTGAACCGAGATCCTCTTGTCTCAGCCTCCCAAATGCTGGGATTACAAGTGTGCAGCCACTACACCTGGCTCCCTTTTTGACTTATATTTTTTATTTTATTTATTTATTTTTTTGGAGGTACCGGGGGTGGAACTCAGGGGCTTTTCTACCTCCGGGCTATACTCCCAGACCTATTTTATACTTTATTTGGAAACAGGGTCTCACTAAGCAGCTGAGGCTGGCTTTGAACCTGTGCAATCCTCCTGTCTCAGTCTCTCAAGTGCTGGAATTACAAAGCGTGCGCCACCACGCCTGGCCCCTTTTTGATTTTGAAAGGGAACCTTTGTGGGGATAATTGCTATAAAGATTTCTACATGGCTCTTTATATTGAATACTAAAATAAAGCAAGCTGATAATCATGATTAGTTGTTGCAACTTTTTATTTGCCTTAACATTTTCTATAAAATCCCACTTCTGACTGGAGAGATCTTTTGATGTGAAGTTTAGATAAATATTTATCTTAGTAAATTTAAATTTGCTTTACCTGGTGGAAGCTTGTTTATCAGTGGTCTGTTAGTAAAAAAAAATCAAAATGGTTACAATTGTTTTTTCTCTTTCCAGGCTGAACTCACGGGAATCAAATGGCGTAGGTACAATTTTGGAGGGCACGGGGACTGCGGACCTATCATTTCAGCCCCAGCCCAAGATGATCCAATCTTGTTAAGCTTCATCCGCTGTCTGCAAGCCAACCTGCTGTGTGTATGGCGTCGTGACGTCAAGCCAGATTGCAAAGAGTTGTGGATATTCTGGTGGGGAGACGAACCCAACCTAGTGGGCGTAATACATCATGAACTGCAGGGTAAGGGTTTTGTTTTTTCTTAAAAATTGTTTGCATCATACATTTTGGAACAATGGTAAATTTTGCCGAGGTTAAGATTTGCTTAAAAAAAGATTCCAAATATTTAATTATTGATACATCTATAAAAAGAGACATTCTCACGCTCACCCCTTTTTCCCTATGCCCATTTTTGATATTCTTTTGTTCTTTTCAAGTCATGCTGAGAATTAGAACCTTGCAAATCCACGGTTGTTAAAAGTAATGGGTCCCCAGTTGTGTCAGGCTGGGAACCAGGCTAAGTATCCACAGATTTTAACTAATAGTTGATTGTGAGTAATTAGCAAGACAGTGGGATGAACAGAATTGTTTTCCCGTGGTCTGTGGCTGTTGTGGTTCATTGCCAGCTGACCTCTGGCGGAGGTTGAAAGGGAGCCTTACTGAACGGAGTTCCAGGATGACGCTTGGGTAATGACATCTCGGACAAGGTGGTTTGGGTCCTAAAGATCTTAGAACGTTTTCTCCTGTTTTGTTTCCTGTGTTTTGTGTAACTCAGTGTTGGTAGTAAATACTGACTCCATTATTAACACATTTTTAACTTACCATTGCATCTGATGTCTGAAAGTTTGAATTAAATGTAACCATTTTGTTATTCTAAACTGCTTTGTTAACCTACCATAGATTTATAACCAGATCAACTTTTTAAAGAATTGGTGCCCCGTAGTCTTCCATCTCAGTGGGGCACAAGATGGCAGAGGCGCGCACGCTCCCTCACTCCTCCCGCCCGCGTTGGCTTAGCGATGGGCTTCGCCCCGATGCGAGTGACGTCTGTACATTAGGAATTTCCTTTCCTCCGCCCTCCAGCCCCCGGGTCGCGTTATTTGCTCATCTGTGGTTCCTCCTTCTGGAGCTCCTCCTGTGACCCTTAGCTTCCACACGCTGGGGAGAACATCTGATATTTTTACTTTCTGTGGCCAGCTAATTTCATTCAGTACGATGTTCACCAGTTCCATCCATTTCCCTGCACCAGGTCACATTTTTATCGGTAGCCGTTTAGTTTCTGATAAAAGTTTTTCCCCCTTTCACCGTCAGTTTCTGTCTTGTGTACTGTGGGATTTTTCTAAATCAAGACTAATTCCAGTCTTCAGACAGTTAATCTTTTTCATTTATTTATTTATTTTAATATTTGTGCTACAGGGGACCCAGGGGCATTCTAGCTCCAAGCTTACCCCCCCCCCCCCCCGCCCTGTATTTTATTACTTATTTTGAATCCGGGTCTCCGATGGCCTCACTGACTGGCTGAGGCTGAGGCTGGCCCTAAACCTGTGGTCCTCCTGTCCCAGCCTCCAAATACTGGCATTATAGGCGTACGCCACCATGCCTCATCTAGTTACTTCTTTTTTTGACTTAGTCTCCCAGAGCCAGCTGTAATCTCCAAAATTTTCAGGTAGTGTTGGGATTTTTTAAGTTGGTGTTAGGTTTTACAAGGACACGTATAGCTGACTTTTGTGTACATTTGTGTCTGCTCAAGGTTCTAAATTTGCCTAAAGATTTCCTGCCCACTTCATTGCACTTCTGATTCTTCTTGTTGGCAGCCAATTTTTTGTTTGTGATAGCTCCTGCCACAGCAGCTAGGGGGCGGTAGACCACAGTGGACTAATCGAGTTGTTTACCATAAGGCTTATTTATTCAACTGCAGTCTTCTGGTATTTTTAAGGATATTTTTATTTTATTTTATTTTTTGTGGTACTAGCAATTGAATCTGGGGGCCTTTTACCTCCAGGCTGTACCCCCAGACCCATTCTATTTTTTATTTGGAAACAAGGTCTCACTAAGTTTTGGAGAGTCTGAGGCTGGCTTCGAACCTGGGATTCTCCTGTCTCATCCTCCCAAGTACTGGGATTACAAGCGTGCACCGCCATACCTGGCTGTATTTTTGTTTTAGAAATATTAGAATTCATTTCGCAGTGAAATTGCTTACTTAGCTGATTAGAACTAAAGTTTATTGCAAAGTCTATTTTTATGTAGTTAATAGTTAATTGAGACAAAATTACTAGGATATCTGGATTCTTTATAAAAAGTTTAAATTAAGATACCTTTTAGGAGATTTTTTTGGGGGTACTGGAGATTAAATCCCAGGAGAATTCTACTTGCAGCAATACTCCAGCCCAATTTTATTTTTTGTTTTGAAACAGAGTCTCACTAGGTAGCTGAGAGTCTCACTACTTGCTGAGGCTGCCCTCGAGCCCCGAGATCTTCCAGGTTTGGGATTAACCGGCAAGTGCTATCAGCCCTGGCTGTAGGACATACTTAACGCCTTTGTTTGTTCACTTATATATCAGAACACTTATTTTTGTTCTTTAAAACTTTGTTTCACATGTAGAGAAATACAACTTTTTATTTAGTTTTAGTTTTTTCTCTTATTTTTCACGATCGCTTATCTTTGATTGTCTACTCTGTGTTGGTCCCTGATGCTGTAACACTCGTGTGCTGGGACAGATCCTCAGCTTGTAATGGTAAGGAAGCCGAACACCGCTGTGAGCTAGGCTTACTTAGGTATCTATAAAGTTATTTATTTGTAGCAACAAGGAAAATTTTCCGTTTTTAGGAGAAACTCAAGTTATTGTTATTTCTCATGGGCTTTGTTGCTAAATTAACAAAAAAGTATAGACTTTAAATTCCTTACAGCCCCCGTAGTCTTTTTTGATTGCATATATTAAATATTTTCTTAGTAAAGAATTAAGCAAAGATTGACTTATTTTTATTTGTTTGTTTATTTTGGTCCTGGGACTTGAACCCGGGGCATTCTGCCTCCGAGCTCCACCCCGGCCCCGTTTTACTTTTTGTCTCACTACATTGTGGAAGGCCTGGCTCCGTTGCCGAGGCTGTCCCGGTCGCTGCGATCCTCCTGCCTTGGCCTGCCAAGTACTGGGGTTGGAAGAGCGCCACGGTGCCCGGCTGAATTGTTTTTCAGGTTACGACGTTTTATTTGAAAATTAGAAAAAGTGTAGAACCACAAAATAAAGAGAAGAAAGAAATAAAATTCCTGAAGTCCCAAGCAGAGTTTTAATAGTCGATGCTTGCATGTAGAAGTGATTAGTCCGTGCTCCTTTGCAGCGTAGGCTTTCCCTCTTGCTGAATGCTGTGAATGTTTCCCATAGGGATGATTGTTTTTATTCCCATGTTCTCTGCTTTGAGCTTGTGAACTCTGTAAATTGTTGACCTGTTGTGGTGCAGGAGGCATTGCAGCGACAGAACCAGAGCTCTGTTGAGTGCCACTCCTGGTGATATGTTGAGTTTTGAGACAGTTACTAGGTCTGATGATGTGCAGTGTCCACTTTGGTATTAAGAGTTGTTGGAAGGAATATAATAGAACCTAATATTAGGGAAGACTTGACCCTTAAAGAAGTGGCATACAACTTTTTTTTTTTTTTTTTGGTGGTACGGGGAATTGAGCTCGGGGCATTCTACCTCTGAACCATACTCCTAACCCTATTTTATTTTTCACTTGGAAACAAGGTCTCGCGGGCTGCCGAGGCCTTGCTATGAGCTGCAAACCTACGCCAACGAGCGCTGGGGGCGCCGTAGACCATCAGGCCTGGCCGGCAGCTCAACAGGAGAGGACCGCGGAGGGCAGAGCAATCATAAACATAGAGACACGAGGCGCAGGGAGTGTCTTCACTGGGGGTTGTACCAAGGAGGGCATTTAGGGATCTATTTCATTCTCTAATGTAAATATTTAAGAGGTATTTTCATTTTGGGTAAAATAAACTTTAGCCTGCCGCGGACGTTAGCATTAACCGTACCAGTGCCATTATTTGTAACATCCTCTTCTTACAGGGACATTTCACTGTCCTTCAACATTGCATTTTGGTTGTATTTTTGGCATTTTTCTTTATCTTATGGTGTATTCATAGAGAGCACACTAAGAAATGCCACAGTAAAATAGAACACCAAAGCAACCAACTGTCTTGCATCCAAATGTATAAAGTTTTCTGATAAAGTGAGAACAATCTTATAGGCTCTATGTCCATTCATTCTTAATATTGTACTTTAAAAATGTCTGCAGTCTTTATGAAGTAGTGTGAGATGAGACGGTGACTCCTGCACCGTTCCTGTTGCTGGGGTGGACGCTTGTGCTCTTGTCCTGATGGATTATGTGGCCTCGTGGTGTAGAGCGTGGGCTCGGGACCGCTTCGGTTTGGGTGTCCGGATGGTCACTCAGTAGCGGTGGATCTCTGGTTAAGTTTATCACTGTCTTTCTCACTGTACATTGGATTCGGAGGCTACAGTTAATCAAGCACTAGTAGCGCCCACAGCAGTCAGGCTGCCATCGTGACCGCTGCCGCCATTACTGTGACGACAGCACTTCAGCTTTTTTTTAGGGGGCGCGGTACTGAGGATGGAACCCAGGGCATTCTACCTCCGAGCCACACCCCCAGCTCTAGATTTTATTCTTTATTTTGACACAGGGTCTCAGTTGCAAAGGGCCTCACTATGTAGCTGAGGCTGTCCGCGAACCGCGATCCTCCTGTCTCAGCCTCCTGAATGCTGAGGATTACAAGTGTGTGCCACCACGCCCCGCAACAGCACTTAGTTTTGGTATTATTTATTTACATTTTGGGGCTGGGATTGAACTCAAGGGCATTCTATCTCCAAGCTATTCCCAGGGCCCCCCTTTTACCAAAAGAGGGTCTTGCTTCAGGTTGCTGAAGAATCTTGCTGTGTTGTTGAGGCTGGCTCTGAAGCCCAGTACCCCCACACTTGGCTTGTTTTGACATTATTTGAATGGCTGTGTCTAGCATTTAGTGCTTGCTAATGTCTGTCAAAGCCTACTTTTTAAAGTATACTCTTAGTTTGAAATAATTGTATTTTATTGTTTTAACATCTGGGTGGAATAACTGGGAACGCTAACGCTTCAAAGCAGTGACGTCATCCCAGCTCACCTCCAGTCTATCTGAGCTTTTGTAGCCAACCTTGAACTGCGCTGTGAGGAGGCGGTGATTTAGCACTGGGTGCTGTTGTATCCCCGCGCGGCAGCGTTCTGACTCTGCTGCCCTCTGCCATTGGAATTCCGAGCAGGGCGCACACTGGATGTGTGTGCCCGTCCATCCTTTTGGCCACGTGAGTGCTTCTGTCTGTGGGTTCAGTTGGGGTTTGGTGGAACCCCTACCTTTGCTAAGTGGGTAGTCGCAAAGGGTATGAGATAAGCACTCACGTGTGTGTGTTGAGAACGCCGTAAGGATAGGAGAGAAGTGTAGTAGGGATTGCTTACCAAGTATGCGGGTGGACTCGGTTTTAGGACATCAGTACCACCCCAGTATAGACTTGTCACAGGGACACCGAGCACTGTAGCCTTCCTGGTTTCTGGTCCATTTGCTTCCTCTCTGCCATAGAGCAGCTCCTGGGATCTTCCTGACTACGTGCGATGAGTTTCCTCCTTGCAGTCTCACTGGGGAGGTTGCTTAACAATCTGTCATTTGACAGAGGGGAAAGTGCTGCGATGGGTTAAGGTACGGGGTTCTGCAGATGCACGGGACTCGGCCTTGGGGGGAGCAAAGGGACAGACGGGGGATCGATGGAGAAGCCGGGCTTGGAGAGGCTTGAGGTGGGTCTTCCAGGAAGTGTAGGGGCCGGCCAAGCCGAGCTAGAGCTTTCTCTAGTCACAGGAAGTTGCCTGTTGAGGAGCCCGTGTGCAGCAAGTCGTGACGCGCACCGGCCGTGCAGAGCCCGGCGCCCACGTGAGCCAGTCTGGAGAGAGGAGGCCGGGGAGGTGGTCACACCGAGGCGCACACTGAGGCCAGAATAGGGGCTGGTTTTATCTGATAGATTTTGAGGGGTTGCTGTGTCTGCTCAGGAAAGAGATCTAATTAGGAAGAGTAATTTAGCGATAACGTACAAGACGAATACCAACGGGAAGACACAGCACTGCGATAAACGATTTCACTCTAAGGTGGGGTCTGCAATGAGACTCTGTTAGTATTAGAAAGTACTGATGATTATGTACTGCACTTCATATTAATAGCCTGATACTTTTATCGTGACACACACCTTTGCTCTTTTCATTTGATTAAATTATTTTTCATACCTTCAGTTTGAATCTTAGAGATTAGTGCAGTAAGCTGAATTGACATCTGATTTACACACAGTCGTCTTACATGCAGTCTTTTGGCCGCCTCACTGCTGCTGAGTGGAGGACAGGCCGTCTTACAGCTGCGAGGAGCCGAAGGGAGCGCAGAGCTGCGGGGCCTGGAGCTTTCCTGGCCCTGCGTGGCGTGGCGTGGCGGGCCGGTGCAGGAGCGGTGCCAGCCCGCCGCGCACTTGGGATGTTTGTTCAGCCAGTGCGGAGGCTTCTTTGAGGTGGTTCTAAGGGCATAATAACACACTTGCAGATGGTTGATGTATAATAAATCCTTGTGAACTTTGATTTGATAATGTGAGGAGACAGAAACTTAGTTGAAATAAGGCCTTATGATTTTTTAATTTTAATTCCCAAGGGGGTAGAAATATCTGATTTTCTTTGTATGTTTTGTTAAAAAAAACCCATCTTAAATAGGCACTGGATATGATTTAAAACTAAAGTGCTGTCCTTATCCCTTTCAGTTATTACAGATAAACAAATGTGGATTGTAACAAGAATATAACTGTACATGTCTAAAAACGATTGCTGCAGTATCGATATCCGAAGTCGTGGGGGTTGCCTTAGTGAATCAGGGCAGGTGGCCAGCTGTGACTCTGCGCTGTGCATTTAGAGACAGAAGTTTGTTGTTTTCTTTTAGAGAGTGCTGTTATCTCTGCCACTGGGTGCGAGTATTATAAAATCAGCATTGGACATTAGAGGACTAGGAAAGATGGATGTGGTTTCCTGACAGTGACCTGTGTGAGATGATTGGAAACACTGGTCTGTCATTTAGACCCGTGAACTAATTGGCAACTTCTTGGCACTTTGCAGGGATATAGGAAGGCGGAGAGACGAGGGGTGGAGCCAGTGTGTTAGTGCAGTATAAGCCGTACGTATTGTAGCCTCCGATCCCAGTGGGGAGGTCGATGTGCGCACGGAAGAACTTCACTCTTCTCATCTTTTTATTTTGAAAAAGGTTGACATATACATGCATATAACTTTCCCTAAACCAAACCCTTGGAAGCAGTTTTCAGACACCACGAACCTTGACTCTAAAATGCTTTACCACATGAGGCCGGGCGTGGCGGAGCGCGCTGGTCATCCCAGCATTCTGGAGGCTGAGACCGGAGGACCGCGGTTCACGGCCAGCCTCAGCTACTTAGCGAGGCCCTCTGCAACTCAGTGAGACCCGGTTTCAAAATAAAGAATAAAAAATAGGGCTGGGTGTGTAGGTCAGAGGTCGAATGCCCCCAGGTTCCATCTCAAATACTACCAAAAAAACCCCCAAACTGAAAAAAACATAAATCCTATCAGAATGTGGGGTATTTTCCTTGTGATTATAAAACTGTGATCATATTGAACTAATCTAATAGCCATATAAGACGAGTGTTCAGTGGCCAGTTGGTATTTAGGTTTCTGTACTTGTCCCCACAGCACCCATAGCTTTCCTCCCTCTGATCCAGCTCCAGCCAGCACCACCTTGCATTTATTTCTCCAGCGAACAGAATATCCTTGTCTTTGGACTTCACAAGTAGATTTTGGGTGAAATAAGAGACTGAGACTATCCTTTTCTTCAGAGGAGTCTAGTTTCAAGCCCATTTAAACCAAGAGAAAACCTTCAGCCATCTGCTTTTATAAAACCAGTTAAAGGGAAGTGAGACTGCATTCTCAGAGCAGAGGTGAAGAGGAGAGCGGGGAAAGATCTAAGGCGTGTGCGTGTGTGTGTGTGTGTGTGCGTGTGCGTGTGTGTTACTGGGGGTGGAACCCAGGGACTTTCTACCTCCAGGCTATACTCTCAGACCTATTTTATACTTTATTTGGGAACAGGGTCTCACTAAGTGGCTGAGAGCCTCACTAAGTAGCTGAGGCTGGCTTCGAACCTGCGCGATCCTCCTGTCTCAGCCTCCCAAGCGCGGGGATTACAAGCGTGCATCACCACGCCTGGCTTTGAAATATTTTACTTAATATTGTAAATGGGCTTATTCTCAGTTGAAATGAAGCAGTACTTTCTGGGAAAGTAATGCTTTTTTACTTATAAAACTGACAGGAGTGAAATTATCTTTATGTAAATCACTGTTTGAAAATTCCTTCCAAGGAGAAAGTCTGATCCTGTCTTTTTCACCTTATTTTTTTGTATCTCTTTTTTTTCATTATTGGTGGTAAATTTATGAATCATTGAAATTCATCTTTGACTGAACTGAAAAATCTTTTTGTTTTTATATTATTTGAATTTATTTTTCAAATACAGCATTGGTCTTTTTGAAAAGATGAATTATATGATTGTGCAGCATGTAGATTTGTAGTAGTTTATGTACTAACATTTATTTCACAAGTTTTGAGATTATTTACACAATGCACCTGAAAAGTAAATTTTAGTTTACTTTTTTTTTTTTCAATACTGGGGATTGAACCTACACCCCAGCCCTATTTTTTTATTCTTCATCTTGAAACAGGGTCTCACTAAGTTGTGGAAGGCCTAAGTAGTAGCTGAGGCTGCCTGCAGATCTGTGATCCTCCTATCTCAGCTTTCCAAGGGCTGGGATTACAAGCGTGCGCTACCTCACCCCGCTTTTCTTTTTCATATTTATATATTTTTTCCGGTCCCCAGGGGCATTCTACCTCTGAGCTCTATCCCCAGCCCTATTTTTTACTCTTTATTTTGAAACAGTGTCTCACTGAGTTGGAAAGGGCCTCACTAAGTAGTAGCCAAGGCTGTCCACAAATCGAGATCCTCCTGTCTCAGCCTCCCGGATGCTGGCATTACAAGCATGCGCCACCATACCCGGCCTATTTTGCATATTTATCATTAATATTTACCATTATTTTGTCAACAATAATAGAAAAATACATGCATTTCATGAGAAACAAGCACTTGCAGGGAAAATAGGTATCCAGAGGTCAATGATAGCCAGTTCTAAGTAATTTATGATAAGTAAAATAAAAAATTAAATGCGAGTAAAATAAAAATAATGTGCGTACGGCGGAGTGTGAAAAACACGAGAGAGGTCTGGTACACATGGCATGTAAAGTTTTAATGGCACGGCTCTCCCGGGGATCAGGGCGAGGCACCGTGGGGCCCGCGCGCCTGTCCGAAGCTAGAGGACGCGGGCTCTCCTTTTTTTTTTTTTTTTTTTTTTAACTTATTTTTATTTTTATTTTATTTATTTATTTATTTTAATTAATTTATTTTTTAAATTGGTGCATTGTAGTCATATATCAATCACATTGGAGTACAAGACTTGAGAGGATATACAAGCACACATCATCCAATTAGCCCTCCTCCAGCCACCGTCCCATTCCCTCCCCCTCCCTCCATCCCACACTTCTTTGGTGATTTACTTTGATATATTTGTTTATGTACCTCCTGCATTTTAAAGAGGCTCCGTCCTCCAGTATTACATACCCTCTGATTGATCACATTAGTTGCTTCACTATAGGGCCCTTTCTATAGCTCAACCTCTTCCTGTTGCCCTTTTCCTCCTAGTTATTGCTGATTAAGAGAAGCGTCTGATTTATATTTTCTGCGATATTTCTCTGTGCATGCTGCGTTGCAAGTACCAATCCCACTCTTGATGGTCCCAGTAGTGGCCTGGCTACTCAGTGGACTGATCCAGACCTCGCTGGCTCACGCAGCGGCCTTGCCTCATGGGAGGACCCAGTTCTGGTCTCGCTGGCCCCTGAACCGGTCAAACCCCTAAGCTGGCTTTGGTCCCAACCTTGGAGGCCGCAGGAGTGAACTTGGCGGGCTCTCCTTTTAAAGGCATGCATCTCGCGAGATGGGGGTTTACTTGCGGGAATGCCCAATTCTCGCGGGGGTTTCAGCCCCTCCCTTGCCCTGCAGAGGTCATGTGACACAAAGTCACATGAGTGCAGGACCCAACTTAACAATTTATAAGGTTAATCTATCTTGATCTTAACTGGAATCTAAATTATACAAATCTTGATATAAGTTTTAGCTTTGAGCCACAGTCCAGCTCATTTTAGTTTTTATTTTGAAATAGGATCTTGCTAAATTGTTGAAACTGGCCTCGAAGTCTTGATCCTCCTGTTTCAGCCTCTTAAATACTGGGATTACAGGCCTTGCCACCATGCCTGGCTATAAATACTTTTATCTTTAAAAGGAAAAAAAATACTAAGATTTTAGCAAGTAATAAATTCACATTACAAAATTATGATAAGGTATTGACTTTATATGAAGAACAGAAAAAGATCTAATGAATTAGAATTATTAGGCTAAATGTGCTTAGAATTGAGAGAACAAGCTGAAGTCTGACTTTTAAATGTAAATAAAATCAATGTGTTACCACAGGCAGCTCACTGAACCATGTAATTAGTTTTTTGTTTAGTGAAAAATGAGACATTTTTACTGAGATTGCAGAGATAGTGCATGTAAAGAAAGGGCTTATGTTCTAATAATATGAAAAGCAAGCAGTTGGTAAAAATGTATAATTTAAAGGTTGGTCCTTTAGGGAAAAGCTTACTCAGTTGATGGGACCGTGTGTTGGTTGGTGTAGGTGTTACGGTGTGTCTGTGCATCGAAACAGTCTCCCACTCATGAAGTAAATCTGAGTAAAACCTTTTTTTTTTTTTAAATAAAATTCCTTTTGATGAGGGATTAGAGTCACTATTGAAACAAATTGAAGATTGACCTAACACCAGCGACACTATTATGTGGAGTATTTGTGTCTTTTTTTTTTTTGTACTAGGGATTGACCCAGGGGGGAGTATTCTACCTCTTGAGCTACCCCAATCCCTTTTTAGTTTTCATTTTGAAACTGGTCTTGCTGAGTTGTTGAGGCTGCTCCTAACCTGCGCCCCTCCTGACTCCGCCTCCAAGTGCTCAGATTACAGGTGTGTGTCACCTTGACTGCCCCAGCCTTTTCTTCCTTAAATTGCATATCATTCTGGTGATGAGCACACTGTGACTGGCATACAAGTACTTAGGCTAGCAATTCTAAGAAGAGCCATATTTGATTCCTCTCTCCTGGCTCATTTTTTTAGTAGAAAACTTTGTTATATATTCAGGTGGTATAATTAAAGATTTCTTTGCCCAGTAAAATAGTTTTTGTTTATTTTCTTGTTGAAGGAGGCTGATGTGAGGATCTGAATGTGGAAGATTGGAGCAAATGTTTAGGTGCTGATGTAGTTAAAGGCAAATAAGTCACAAAAGAATTATATATTTGAACATTAAATTTGAATGGAGATACACAACTGTGTGTGTAGAGAACAATAGCAGTGCATTGCTGACATACTCAAACGATTGCTCTCTATTAGGGTATTTTATACAGAAGATGAAATTTATAAGCCCCTAAAGTAAAACCGGCTTTTCTTAAGAAGGAAGAAAGGGGCTTTATCTTGGTGGTATTAAAAATAAGTGCTCTCAGCCAGGCGTGGTGACGCACACTTGTAACGCCAGCATTTGGGAGGCTGAGACAGGAGGATCCGGGTTTGCGGCCAGCCTCAGCTACTTAGTGAGGCCCTCCGCAACTTAGTAAGACCCTGTCTCCAAATAAAGAATGCAGAGTTAGGGCTGGGAGTGTAGCTTGAAGGTGGAACGCCCCGGGTTCCCTCCCCAGGAGCGCCCAAAAAAAAAAAAAAAAAAAAAAAGAAATGTTCTCTTCCATTTTGGTGATTAATTTAGCATACCCAAAGGAAAGCAAAGCTTAGGTGTCTGGTTCAGTTGTTGTCAGTATCAGTGGAACCCAAACCCATATTTTGTACCTCTTAAAACCGAAAGTGTTGCCAAGCATGGCCATGCACGCCTGTAATCCCAGCACTTGGGAGGCTGAGACCGGAAGATCACAAGTGTCAGGCGGCCTGGATCACTTAGTGAGACAGTGTTTCAAAACTTTAAAAAAAATTAGAAAAGGGCTGGGGGCGTGGCTCAGGGGTAGCGTGTCCCTGGCATCCTCTCTCCCTTCCGGCCACTGAGACTGTTGTTCTGGGAGGCCATACATAGGGCCTGGGCCATGTTAGATGAGTGCACCAACTTTACCTGACCATGGTAAATAAAACCCAGGTAGCCCTTAGGATGTAATTTGTATAAAATCACGTCCTTTTCCTGTACACGTAGAAGAAACACTGCTTGGCCTTTGGCAGAGGACGTAGCCGTTTCTGTTTTAAGTGACTTCTGTGACACTTTGCAGTGGTGGTTTCAGAGAGCATCCCCTCGTACACTGAGTCTGGATCCTCTGAACTGAGCACACGCCCAGCTGATGGCAGAGGGAGTGAAAATAACACGACACGAATCTAATCATATTTGAGTATTTACTTTGCAGGAGTTAGGACCTGTTTATAATCTATAAAGTGTCTTCCTGAGGTAATTGAGAGGCTAGAATTCTGTACCTGCTGTCATTAGACGTCTTCCCCTTCCCTTTTTTCCCTAGATCTTCTGTCCTATGCTCAGATACTGAGAGATCAGAACGGTTCACCAGGGCCAGGCGGGGCTGCCTGAGGAGGCGCCATTCAGTCCACCCGAGGTTCCCGCCAATACAAGATCCTCGTTTAGGGAAGAATGGGCTAAGCTGGGCGCGCTGGCGCATAGCTGTAGTTCCAGTGCTCGGGAGGCAGGACAGGAGGACCCTAGACTGAGGATAGCTCGGCGAGCAGTCAGCTCACCAACCTAGGGAGCCCCCCTTTTTATTTGGCGTTACTGGGGATTGAGCCCGGGAGCATTCTGCATCCAGACCCCACCCCAAACCACACCCCAGCCCTGTCTCATTCTTTATTTTGAGATAGGGTCTCACCAACTTGCGAAGGATCGAAGTCCTGAGGCGGCTACAAACTCACGATCCCGTCTCAGCCTCCCAATTACTGGGACTACAAGTGCGCACCACAGTCCTGGCTGAGACCTTCTTTTAAAATAAAAATTAAATGTGGCTGGGGTGTGGCTTGGAGGTACAGTGCTTCTGGGTTCAGTCTCTGGTGCAGTAAAACAAGGATAAGAAACTTGAAAAGACTACATTGATCTACCGATCTCTGTGGCAAACTCTCTCCCTGTAGCTTTCACAGAAAGCACTTACAAATAGCTTCCGTTTGATTTTGTGATGCTTAATTAAGCAGATAGAAACTAGAACTTGACATATTTAGTCATGAGTACCACTAGGAGCTAAGATGTTTAAAAATCCTTTAAAAACAACGATAGAAATGACACATAAATATGCTTCCCCAATAGAAGCAGACAGTATAGAAATCTGTCTTAAGCACTAGAGAATCATGGAATTGGACTCTGTTGCTTTAAGAATTTCATGACCGAGCTGCCGTCTCAAAGATACCTGAAGAGATTCTCATCGAATATCATTATGGCCAGTAAGTGTTGGATAATTTTCTTTAAAGCTCCAGCTATGTAAATATTTTTGAACAATTTCCACAAGCACTGGGCCACATACCTATTTCTTACGAGGCCGCCATTGACAAGCGCGCTCTGTGTAATTGGGCCTTGTTTTCATCCTGGCCCTCTCACGTGGTGATTTGGCAGTGAGTCCACAGAATAAGCATTATCCTCTTGAGGCCCATCGAGGCCTGAGCTCAAGGGCTTCTACAGTATCCACATGATCAGACAATTAGTTATTCTTTTTTTTTTTTATTCCTCAACAGTGTGACTGAGCGTGAGCTGGTTGCCAGGGCATTGTGGTGGAATAATACCCTGCCGTTTGTAGTTAATCATGCAGCAGAACGGCTTGATTAAAAAAAAAAAAGAGTAAGAGAAAAATTGGATAAAGATGAAGTGCTTTTGTGTCGGCAGAGATTGTGTGTACACAGTCATAAAGGGAAGGCTGGAGTGCACAATCTGCTTGTCAGTAGTAGCGTCCCCATATTTAATATCTTGGCAGATGCAGAATATCTTCCCTTTTTTTGTGTGTTTTGTTTTGTGTTTTGCAGTCCTGGGGATCGAACTCAGGGCTTTGTGCAAACAAACACTTTACTGCTGAGCCATGCCATCAGCCCCAAGTATCTTCCTTTTTAAAAATCACTCATATTTCTGATGTGGCTGGTCTTGGGGGAGGTAAAACTTCTCGGTAATCATTTTGAAGGTTTCCTTTGTGACACCAGCTGTAAAACAGTAAGTACATATCTGTGGGACGATCTGAGTAAGGGCATTGGAAACCTTTTCAAGATGAGGTCTCATTAAGATTATTTCTTATAGGTAATCTTGAACTTGTTTAAATGTAAGCTGTTTTGGCATTTACCAGTTATAAGAAAATGTGTTAGCTGGGCCAACTGTAACCCAGTACTTTGGAGGCTAAGATAGGCTCATAGGTTTGAGGCCAGCTGTGGTAGTTTAATGAGACCCTCAGCAACTTTTCAAAACTTAAAAAAAAAAAAGGACTGGGGCGTGGCTCGGAGGGAGAATGCTCCTGAGTCAGTCTTGGTACAGAAAGTGGGAAGCTTGTTATTTCTGATGAAATATGTACTCTAAAGGGAAAAAGTTGCCGGACGTGGTGGCGCACGCTTGTCATCCCCGCGCTTGGGAGGCGGAGACAGGAGGATCGCGCAGGTTCGAAGCCAGCCGTGCTGGCTTAAGAGACCCTGTTTCCACATACAAATGTATAAAATAGGTCTGGGAGTGTAGCCTGTGGGAGTGTAGCCCGGAGGTAGAAGGGCTTCCAGGAACCCCAGTACCACATAAAAAAAAATAAAGGAAAAAGTTCATGTGCTCAGTTGAATTTCATTTTATTTTTATTTTTTGGTGGTACTGGGGTTCCTGGAAACCCTTATACCTCCAGACTGCAACCCCAGACCTATTTTAATACTTTTTAAAATTTTATTTGGAAATAAAAGGGTCTCTTTCTTAAGCCAGCAAGGCTGGCTTCGAACCTGCGCGATCCTCCTGTTTCCACCTCCCAAGCCTGGGTAATACAAGCGTGCGCGCCACCACGCCCGGCTTTTAGCTTATTTAAACAGTAGCCTAGTATGTATTTATAATGAAAAGGACATCTGCCTTGGACAGATTCCTACAATTCTGATGGTTTCGGAAGGAAATAGCATTTTTGACAATGACTCCTGCCGTGGAGATATTGTCAGGAAGACTGCAGCTCAGAGGGCTCTTGATCGGAGTGCAGGGTGGCTTGCAGCTCACCCTCTACAGGGGAGGCTGAATTACCTAGAATGCCAGGTCGCCAAAGACACTCACCTTGTAGTGGGTGGAGGCCCACGCCCTTTGTAGCTACAGCAGAGGAAGGCTGGATGGCCTCAGCCTGCCTGCCAGCAGTTAGCCCAGGTATGCCGAGGTACTTATTTGATTCCTCGTACGCTTGGGGCAGTGTACCAGAGACACTCGGGGACAGAGCGTCCTGGGGGTAAGTGCTGACTCAATTTAGTTGTCCACACATTTAAAATGACAGTGTTGTGTAGTAATACGGGCCAAATGATGGGTGAGAGGATGCTTTCAAAACATTTAGAAAAGGCTCACCTGTTTTTGTTTGCAATTCCTTGCTTTTATATTCTATAGTTTACTTGTTAAAGTGGAAATTGAAAGTTTTATTTAAAATGAATAATTTTTCATGAAATGTTTTCTCAGTGTTGTAGGTAAACAGTAGTTTGTGTAGTTGGCAGAAAGTATGGGTTGTAACTGTCCCGCAGCACAGATGGCTGTGACCGAGTACTACTTACTGGGTCAAAGTGTTTAATGACATTTTTGTGTCTAACTTGAAGTTCATTATGGATGCCATGACCTTGGCTGACCTGGAAGTGCTGTAAATTGTGGGTCTAGCAGTGAAGTTGCTGTTTGCTACATGGAAAGGATTAGCTGAACGTGTCAGCAAAGCCGGTGGGCGTGGTGGCGCACGCTTGGAATCCCAGCTCTTGGGAGGCCGAGACGGGAGGACCACGGGGGTTCGAAGCCAGCCTCAACAGTTTAGCGAGGCTCTCTCAGTAACTTAATGAGACTCTGTTTCCAATTAAATATAAAATACGTTTGGAAGTGTAGCCTGGAGGTAGAAAGCCCCTGGGCTTCACCCCAGTAACACTAACACACACACACATGCATACGCGCACGTGCGCGCGCGCGCACACACACACACACACACACACACACACACACACTAAGTGCCAGTAAAGTTTTAATTAAATCATAGGAACCAGGCATTGGTGGTCTGTGCTTTTAATCCCCAAATTTGAATGGCTCAGAGGGGAGGAACACAGATTCAAGGACAGCCCCAGTGATGTAGTGAGACTCTGCGGCCTTGCAAAGACCTTATTCCAAAAACAAACAAACAAAAAACAAACACAAACAAAAAACAGGGTTGGGAATGTAGCTTACAATGTGGCGTCTATTGGACCCAGTAGATTGCCCCTGGGTTCATTCCTCACTTAGTCTGTCTCTCTTTTACATACTTTCCAAAAATAAAAAATAAAAATTATGTTTCATATTATTAGAAAAAAGTATTGTGATCTAATGCCTTAGGATTACGTTTTATGTTGTATCTTGTTTTTGGGATTGGGTCTGGGGTTTCTGCTCCTGAGCCACCCCCAGCCCTTTATATTTTTTATTTGAAGCAGCATTTCTCTAAGTCGCTGAAGCTGGTCTCGAACCTTCAGTCCCGTTTAGCCTCTCACGTCCTGAGCTCAGGCGTGCGTCGCCGCACCTGGTGCGCTGTGTCTTAGGCATCAACTGGCCGTAGTATCTCTGAATTTTATTAGTGTCGTACATATATGACTCACAAGATGGATTGGTTAATGGTTACTACTTCAGATTCATACTTCATGCTATAGTAAGCCCGGTTTTCTTCTACTTGACGCTTTCATTTGTGGGTTCCTTTTTGTTTGTGCTTACTATGACTAATTTTAAGGTAGCGATAAGCGAGGAATGAATGATGGTTTGAAGGAGTTGTGTGTGCAAAGTAGGAACCAGATAACAGTCATATTTACAGTTCTTTTCTTACTCGCTAGGCACTGTGCCGGGTGCTTGAGCATCAGTTTTATTGGGTTTATTCTTCCTTGAATGAGTTACAGGGAAAAAATTCAAGATGTTACTGGTTTGTTTTTATACCTTTTGTGCTTATTAAGCTCATTTTTATTTAAAATATGGGGCAGAGGTGGTAGTTCTGTGGTAAGCGGCAGCCTTTGCCGTGTTGACACTGTTAATGTAACCTGTTGGACGCTAGAGGGACGGTAAGCCAGGGACTGTTCAGTTCAGGGGTGGAGTCCACCTTAATCCTCGGGGCTTTGCTTCATTTTGTACAGACTTTCTGGAATTCAGATTTCAGCCTCTTAAATTTGAACACTCCACAGAACTTTGGTTTGACTCTGGCATTAGCATATCACCATCAGAATAATGTTGCCTTGGGGATGCTGCACATTTAAAAATGACAGACATTCAGATTACTATGTAGACAGTAAATGAATGAATGCTGTGGAGGTTTCATTATGAACATAAAATGGGGTTAGCATTTATATTTGTTATATCTGTTACATATATTTGTTATATATTTGTTAAATCTTAAGGTATACATGTGTTTAGATCTTTTAAAAATGATGTGCATAACCAGGTGTGGTGGCGCAGGCTTGTAATCCCTGCGCTTGGGAGGCTGAGACAGGAGGATCGCACAGGTTCGAAGCCAGCCTCAGCTACTGAGTGAGGCTCTCAGCCACTTAGTGAGACCCTGTTTCCAAATAAAATATAAAATAGGTCTGGGAGTGTAGCCCGGAGGTAGGAAGCCCCTGGGTTCCACCCAGTACCACCAAAAAAAAAAGATGCCCATATAAAATACAGAGCCAGTTGTTCTGTACTCCTTTTATCAAAGAAAATATCCTTTGGGACTTTTGGATTTTTTATTTTTTGGTGGTACTGGGGTTCCTGGACGCCCTTCTACCTCCAGGCTACACTCCCAGACCTATTTTATATTTTTATTTGGAAACAGTGTCTCTTAAGCCAGTGCGGCTGGCTTTGAACCTGCGTGATTCTCCTGTCTCCGCCTCCCAAGCGCGGGGATTACAAGCGTGCGCCACCATGCCTGGCGACTTTTGGATTTTTGAAAATATAAATATTTAAGTTATCATTGACTTCTACTTACTGCTTACCTTAAATGCTTTGCATAATATATTTTGTAAGTTCTGTATTGAAAATTTGGTTTGAGTTATGCATGGGTAAAATTTTAAATTGGAAAAATCTATTTTTTTTTAAACTTGGATTAAACCCAGAGGCATTGTAACCTCAGCCTGCTCTTTTTATTTCTTATTTTGAAACAGGGTCTCACTAAGTTGCAGAGGGCCTCGCTATGGTGCCCAGGCTGGTTTCAAACCTCTGATGATCCTCCTGTCTCAGTCTCCCAAGCACTGGGATTATAAGCATGCGCCACCACGCCTGGCTTTTATAACTTTTTAATCGTTTTTTTTAAAGTCTTTATGTGACTTAAAAATCTTGGTATATTGGGCACAAATTTGTGTAGTTCTGAACTGTGAACCTGGGGGGCAGGGTAAGGCACACTGGGCTTAAAAAGCGCATTTTGGTTGTGGTTGTTTGGTTGACATAATTGTTGGCATTTCAGGATTCCTCAAATGCCTATTTTCTTTTTCTTTTTTTCCTGTTTTAATCAAAAGAAGCTTTAATACAAAAAGGGTAAAAGGCTAATGGAAGAGTTCCCTGGCCAGATGCCCTTCGCCGGCAGATCTCCCTCATGGAGACCGGAGCTTACGTTCCCTGGTGGCCCGGCCCTTCTGTTCTTGACCTCTTGGGGTTCAGCCTTTACGAGGCAGTCCGGGAGGCAAGTGGGAAGGTTCGCGGCCGTGTTAGAACGTGCCGCAGGGGAGGGCTTACGTCTCTTCTTCCCAGTTCATCCTCCTGCTGCGATTGTAGGGATTTGTTTTTCCAATTTAAAATGTTTAGCTAATTTTTTTTCTTTTTCTTTTTTCTTTTTTAAGAGATACTACTTCGGGATGGTACAGAGACAAGCTAGGCATACACTTTTTTTTGGTGGGAGGAAGGTGATAAAATCTTACTAATCTTAAACTTGAAACTGTTGGGCAGTGTAGTTAGAGTCCAAGACAGGTCACTTTGCAGATCCAAACTAGAAATTGCTTTTAAAAAGTGCCTCGTCCTTCATCTCCTCCATCTTCCCGAGGTCAGCCTTTTCTCTGTTGCACCCGTGATACCACAGGACAGTTTTGCTTCCCTGGGCTTCTGTCCACCCGTGTAGGATGGTCATCCAGGCCGAGCGCCGGCCGAGCGGCCTCGGGTCAGGCCACCGCGACGCCGTCTTCCTGCGGGCGATGAGCCTCCCAGGAGAGAGCACACTTCTCAGCACAGGGACCCAGGATCGTCCACCTTCTGTGAAGCTAAGCTGAAAGATGGCCCATCACCAAAAGTCAAAATATTCCAGTTTTCTGAGTAAAAGGCAATAGGTTTTGCCCAACATTTTCTGTTGATATAAATTTCTTGCCATATTTTACCATGGTACTTTTTTTTGTGGTATGGGGATGAAATACAGGGGCCTTCTACCTCCGGGCTATACTCCCAGACCTCTTTTATATTTTATTTGGAAATAGAGTCTCACTAAGCTGCTGAGAGCCTCACTAAGTAGCTGAGGCTGTCCGCGAACCACCATCCTCCAGTCTCAGCCTCCCGAAGGCTGGGATGACAGCGTGCGCCACCGCGCCGGGCCCATGGTGTCTTTTAACACTGACGTGAGGGTTGCTTGCTATTTAGACCTATCTTTGTCAAATTAATATCAGTGTACACCAGATACAATAATAGCTGTTGGTTTTTACTGCAATAACCATTTCTCAAGCCATTGAATTTCTGTTGACCAGAAAAATGCCCTACATTTGAATAAGCTGCCTCTGAGCAGGTTCAGAGCTGCAGGCAAGGGCTTCAGCAGGGCGCCTGCGCAGCCTCACAGCTCCGCCCGCTCAGCTTTTGGAGCCCCCCTCCCCAAGTGTCTCTTTGCGCTTTCTGAACAAAGCCAGTGGTTCTTGAAGATTTAGGTACCCACAGGAGCTATAGCGATGGTTCCACCCTTCGCGTGGACCAGGAGCCGGAGTGGAGGCACAGGAGCGCTCTGCGAATTGTGGCAGGTGGTTACCAGGGTTCAGAAGCCTTCAGATCTAAGGCTAACAGGGAGGCCGTGCAGAAGGCAGCCATCCCTTCAGCTGTGGGCAGGTGTGCTAGAGAGCAGCCTTTGGGCAGTGCTGCGCTGGACCAGCTTAAAGCCTCCCCCTCGGCTCTGTGAGGGCTCTGGGGCTCACAGGGGCCTGGCCCGGGCAGCGGTGTTTAATAAGTGGGCCTGGGCGGGGTGGTGGGGCTGCTCCATCTTCCGTGTGAGGAGCAGTGGACCTTTAAACTGCTGTCTTGTCTAGTTCCACTCACCTCTGAGGTCTGATCCTTCAGTATTGAACTTTTGTGTGATAGAGTTTTCTTGGTGAATCAGCTGAAGTTGGGAAGGGGCTTGATCCATCGTACATGATCCATTAAACTGCATTGAACGGCTGCTCTTTCCTAAATACTGTGCCAGGCATGTGGGGTTGGAAGTCACAAACACAGGATCCCAGCACTTTAGGATTTTGTATTTTAGCAGGGTGGGGCAAATCAAGTTAGAACTTGAAAGACTCCATGTGTTTAGGCCCACAGGGTAGGCCAGAGGCAGAATAGGGAGGGACGGTGGCTAAGGCTGGGAAGCCAGATAGGAGGCAGACCTGTGGTTTTCTTGGCTTTATTCCTTAGTGCACAAACCTTTGAAAGTTAAGTGAAATAATGTGTTCACAAATTTTCCCAAGTCTCTAAAGAAATAACTTTATTTTTTTTTTGGTGGTACTGGGGGTGGAACCCTGGGGCTTTCTACCTCCGGGCTATAGTCCCAGTTGTATTTTATATTTTATTTGGAAAGAGGGTCTCACTAAGTTGCTGAGAGCCTCACTAAGTAGCTGAGGCTGGCTTCGAACCTGTGTGATCCTCCTGTCTCAGCCTCTCAAGTGCGGATTACAAGCGTGCGCCACCACGCCTGGCTCAAGAAATAACTTTTGACACTTCTAAGGAAAGATATTTAATTAAAGGAAGTGTTAGTTAGCATTTATACTACTTTCTGGGACACCAGGCTCCCATTATAGTATGTTAGATTGAGCAGATTTAAAGCAAAAATTGACTTATCAAAAATATTTTAAATCACATCCTTCAAAAAACAAGCTTTCTTTTTCAGAACAACTAAAAGGACTTAAACTATTACTAGTTCAGTTTATGCATGTTTATCTCCTTGAAATTTTAATGTAGATTTATAAAATTAAAGTTGCCCTTACTGGGTATGGTGGTGCATGCTTGTAATCCCAGTACTTGGGAAACTAATACAGGAGAATGACAGGGTTGAGGCCAGCCTCAGAAACTTAGTGAGACTCTTTTTCAAAATAAAGAGATAAAGCTGGGCGTGATGGCACACGCTTATAATCCCTGCACTTGGGAGGCTGAGACAGGAGGATCGCGCAGGTTCGAGCCAGCCTCAGCTACTTAGTGAGGCTCTCAGCAACTCAGTGAGACCCTGTTTCCAAATAAAATAGAAAATAGGTCTGGGAGTATAGCCCAGACGTAGAAAGCCTCTGGGTTCCACTCCCAGTACCACCAAAAAAAAAAAAAAAAAAAAAAAATAAATAAAATAAAAATAAATAAAAATAAAAAGATAAGCCAGGCATGGTGGCGCATGCTTGTAATCCCAGTGCTTGGGAGGCTGAGACAGGAAGATGGTGCAGGTTTGAAGCCAGCCTCAGCTACTTAGTGAGGCTCTCACAGGTTAGTGAGATCCTGTTTGCAGTAAAATATAAAATAGGTCTGGGAGTGTAGCCTGGAGGTAGAAGGACCCTCAGGGTTACATTTCCAGTACGACAAAATAAAATAAAATAAAAAATAAAAAGATAAACAAGGACTGAGAGTGTAGCTCATGGCTAGAACTCCCCTGGTTTCAATACCCAGTATAAAAAAGTTCAAAGTGCACTGAACGTGTGAAGAGTATGCTTGACAGTAGTCCTGCGGGGCCAAGTGCACGGTTTGCAGTTTTAAATAACGTGGCCCCAAGTCAGCGACATCGCAGCTACGAGTGTGCGTCTGTAGGGGGCAAAGATTTATGCTGGAGGATTTTTGTTTTCTGGAGATAAAATAGTGTAGAGCTAACCAAATACCTGTATTGGCCATTTAGTAGAAATTGAGTTAAGGCTTTTAATTACAATACGCACTGGGTATTTTGTTTGCTTTTGAGCGTGTTTAATGACTTTGAACCGATAAACAAACATGCATTTTTTTGGTAATGAGGATTGCATGAACCCCGGGCTTTTTACCTCTGTACTCCATCTCCATTTTTATTTTTTTGTTTGAAACAAGGTCTCAGTAAGTTGCTTAAGGTCTTTCTGGTTTGCGGAGGCTGGTTTTGGGCTTGTGGGGTTACAGGTGTGAAGTGTGCCGCCACACTCAGCACTTGAGTCTTTGCTGAGACAGGGTCTCCCTTAGTTGCCAGGCTGGCCTTGCATTTACAGCCCCGAGCAGCTGCATTGCGCCTGCCCCACGCTCATTCTTGCTTACTCCTGTCTAGGTTGTTTGAAGGCAATTGAGAGAGAGAAAGCGGTTACCATGTATCCCTCAGACCCACTGCTGGTGCTCGCATTGGTAGCGCTTTTGGTATTTTGTGTATTTCCTGGCAAGGTTGGGATGACTGTGTAGCATTGGATTTTTGATTTTGTGTGGATTAGATTTTGGTTTATACTTTGAAAATATTCACCCAGATCTCACCTTACCTTTGAAATAGGTAAACGTTCTACTGTTTTTTTTCTTTTCTCTCTTCTTTTTCCTTTAACCCTTTACCAGTCTAATAGAATTACGACGATTTCCTGGGAAGTAATTCCAATTTTGTTAAATGGCTTTTGACTGAGTGCTTGTATTATAAGTCAGATGGTCCAAGAAGGTTAAGATTGTTTTTAGTTACCCTGAGTACAGCATATTGGCAGGATAATACTATTACACTTTATAGCTTGTGTATAACTTGGCCTGCTTAACAAAGGAAAAGAAGCTTTGGTACTTTGTATTCAGTGGAGTTGTGTATATCACTGAGGAAGGAATCTTACATTTATTTATTGTGACATAATTCTTTTAAAGCTACTTGTGGTTTTGTTTTAGGATTGTGTTTTAAAGGGAACCTACACAAGATGCTTGCGATTCTTTCTGTATTTATTAGACATGAACTTTAAATTATGGCTGGATGAGCAAAAATCTCAGAAAGCACTTCTTGTCTTTTCAAAGTGGTAGCTAAATACCCCTTGATGTGAAAGGATCTCTCTCCCACTTAGTAAATAGTGATCACCATGTGTGGGTAAATCAGAAGTACAAGGGCATTTAGAAATAGATTATAGAGTGGCTAAAAGATTACGAAGTGGCTAAAAGTGCCAGGTGAGGTGGCCCGTGCTTGCAATCCCAGGACTTGGGAGGCTGAGACAGGAGGATGACAGGTTCGAGGACAGCCTCAAGCAAGTAGTGAGACTTTCAACCTAGTGAGACCCTGTTTCAAAATCATAATACTATAGGGCTGGGGGTGTATTTCAGTATCTCAGAGGTAGATTTCCCCTGAGTTTAGTCCTGAGTGAGTGAGTGAGTGAGTGAGAGAAGGAGGTGGAGGAGGAGAAGGGAGGGAGGGGGAGGAGGGGGGAGGGGGGAGGAAGAGGGAGGGGGAGGAGGGGGAGGGGGAGGGGAGGGGGAGGAGGGGGAGGGAGTGCTTTTGCATTCTAGAGGAGACTTTCGGATAATTTTAATGCATTATTTTCTTCTCCTTAAATACTGCCTCCCCTTGCTTGGCTTGGCTTTCGCTTTGCAAGCAGTGTAGAGGTTGAAACCTCTGGCTTGTGTTTATATAGCTGGGGAGCTTTCCTTTCTCCTGGTTTCTCTTTCCTTCCTTCCTACTTCCCTCTTTGTTTTCCTTCCTCCTTTCCTTGCCTTTTCTCCTTTCCCCTCCCTCCCTCCCATTAGTGGGACACCGATCCTGTTTTATTTATTGGCGAGGGAGGACGGAGACCTGAGGGCTAAGTTGCCAAGGTTCATCAGGCCACACAATTACAGAGGCAGAGGCTTTAGAATTCATTTCTAAATGGCTTTTCTTCCAGCACCAGATTTGTTTTTAGATGCTAGTCTCCAGCGCATAATTGACAATGGTAGTTGCTTTTCCTTTTAGGATGGCCATCTCCGATTGCCATAGCAACGTCTCCGCAGACAGCCTGCTTGATCCAGTGGCAACAGGTCAAGGAGTTGCCTTGAGCAGGAGTCTTGAGTTGCTGAGATTGTACTGGGGTTTTCAGTTTCCGAGGGAAGGTGATGATGTGTTTTGCAGTTTTCTCTCTGTTCTTTCTGCTGTAGTTATACATAAATAGTCTGTAAAGTGTGTTTAGGAATCACTTGAAATTCCTGATAGTATTTTAAGCCTGTTGTTTTGTATAATTGATTATTAGGTCTGAGCAAACTTGATTTTTTCTGTGTACATATTTTCCTGAGACTATAGGCTGGAGGCTTTTTGTTTTGTTTTAATTTTGGACACGTGACCTACAGAACAGTACCTGAATGCCATGTTAGGTTGGAAGCATGCTTTACTTACCTCTCTCCATGCGTGTTGTATGTTTTTAGTTATGTGTAATTGTTTTGGCTTTTGAAGAAGTCTCCTAGAAAGGGGCGACTTGGAAACATGTCATAGTGTCCACTCATGAAAGGAGGATTGTAGGGTGAATCCCTTGATACTCAGGGATTACCGTGACTTCTTGGGAGAGAATCTGCTATTCTTAAATTATTTTTATTAAGGAAGGGAACTAATAAGGAAATTATTTGTAAACTAACTTGAGGTTCTAATTATATAGATGATATTGTTACCTGGCAGATTTGGGTTCCTCAAAAATGATATATAATTTTATTGTTATTTGTATTATTTTTAAAATTACATTTCAAAAAGCTTTTTACATTATTTCAACTTAAGTAGCTCTTTATTGAAGTACTCTGAGTTACAGTCTTATGATTATGTCATATTACTGGTAGAAAATGGTACTTAAAGCGCATATTATCAAGTTTTATTAAACTGAATAATCAAGGATTAAAATATGATATAGACCATAGTGTAATTGAAGCTGAGATTTTTAAAAATAGGATGTAGACAGAAACAGTTGGGAACTTATGATGAGTAACTAATTACTTTTATTTTTAAAAAGTTAAAACTTAGTCCCGCTTAGTCTATGCATGTGATGTCAGTACTTGGGCAGCTGAGACAGAAGGATCGCAGGTTGGAGGCTAGTGAGGCCCTGTTTCAAAATGAAAATGAAAAGGTCTAGGGGTGTGGCTCAGGGATAGAATGCCCCGGGTTCAACCCCACGGCACCCCCACCAGAGTTTAAACTTAAGCAAAACCCTGGAACTTTCTAGATTTATTTTTCTCTTTTATTCTTTTGTCTTATATATCATTAAAATTGTTTTTATGTTGTATATCATACACCATTTCTTAGTTTTATTTTGTATATAATGCATATGCGACATTTCTTAGTTTGGTCTTATATATCATTATAAATTATAATTATATATATTATATATATATAGTCTGGGGATGGAACCCAGAGTTATTTGACCTCTGGGCTACACCCCCTGCCCTATTTTTTATTTTGAAACGGTCTCACTAAGTTGCGGAGGGCCTCACTTAAAGTAGCTGAGGCTGGCTTCGAACCTGTGATCCTCCTGCCTCAGCCTTTTGAATGCTGGGTACAAGCGTGTGCCACCACGTCTGGCTGGATCAGGTCATTTTGATTCGGTTATTCAGTATGGTAGCTATTTGCCACATGTGGCTTTTAAAATTTAAGTTAATTAAAACTAAATGAAACAATTTCAGATCTCTGCCTCATTGCACATTTCAGGTACTCAGTAGTGGCTGCCCTGTTGGACACTGCAGGTACAAAATATTTCTGTCACTACTAAAGCTCTGGTCTAAGTTGAGCAGAGTTGGACCTGGCTGGGAGGTCACTCGGTGCTCCACTGGGAGGAAGAGGGATTAGGGCGTCCAGTGGAGGCCACGAGCAGAGCACGGGATGCGCCGCACCTGGCTGCGGCTCCTGGCGCGCCTTGAAAGACCCTCGCATCCTCACCTTGCCCTCTTTTCTTCCTTCTTGAGATGCTGGTGATTTTATAATTAGGCAGCTTGTTTTCTTAACGATTCCTAGACTTTTAAAGTCACAGGTTTAGGTGGTAAACACGGGGGCTTTGCAGTACCTGTCTGTTGGTGGGTTTGTTTGGGTGTCGTGGAGTTGAGCCCAGAGGCGCTCCACTGGGCAAGCCCCATCTCCAGCCCCCCACACCCCAGGGTCTCACCAAGAAGCTGCTGAGGCTGGCCTGGAACTTGCAGCTTTCCTGCCTCAGCTCTGGGAGTCTGGGGCTGGGGTCACAGGGGGCTGCTGCACCTCGCCGTGGAGTGCCCTCCACTCCGCTTGTTGTCATGCCGGTCTCCCTTGTGCGCTTTCCCTGGCCCAGGCAGGACTGTGGAGGCTGTTTGCTATGGTTCTGTTGTGAGCGTGATGGGTTAGTTGGGCCAGTTTTGCATCGTACAACCCTTAGTTGCTTTTGTATAGTATATTTGTACAGTTAATGCTAGGTGTGGTACAGAACACATACACTTTTCCTCGAGGACATATGCTTAGATTTCAGAGCTCTGTGATAGCACTGCAGAGCTAGAATATATGTTGGTTACCTTTGGGCTGTTTTTATCTGGGAGAGGAAAAGAGACGTTTTAGGAAACATGGTATCTATTCCATGAAATGAGGTGATTCATCTAACCAAGATTTAGTCGAGGTTCTCGGATTTGGGAGAAGAGTATTATTCATGCTGTTTCTTTAGTGTGTTTCCTAATTTCCTTTAGGACTACAGAGGGGACAGCTTTTCAGAGCAGACGACGTTTCTTGAGTGTAGGCAGAAGTGCAGATGTGCCATCCAGTTTCTACTCTGTCCTTATTTGAGGTCTCTGAAGAGTCCGACTTCTGGAGTATAGTCGAGAGGGTGTGTGCCTTTGGGATGATTAGAAATTGTCTTCAGGCATTTCTGCCAACTAACCGTGCTGTGGAGACGTCCTCTTAGAGGAGTCCTGCGTGACCCGGCTCCCGCGGCTGCTGCTGCACCGTGCCACGTGCAGGTGCAGGGGATCGAGGGCGGCTCAGTTCATTCTAAACTGTTTGCACGGACACCGGCTTAGTCTAGTGGTGGGATCAAATGCTCAGAACAGAAAAACTCAGGGGCGCTTACCTGTCTCAGTCTTCGGATGGCATTTCAGGAGGAAGCCTATAATTGGGCAAGCCGCGGTTCCATCTGGTTAGAATTAAGAACCTAGTGAGAGCATGCCCACGGGAAACCTTCCAAGTCACCACAGTGTGAGTGAGGGCTTATACCTTGGTTTTATCTTAGCCTTGAGACCGCGTAAGCCTGTCTGAACAAACCTCCCTATGGTAGGAAGTTGGGCCCTAATCCTTGCCTGGCTACACCCTTAGCAGTTGAGAGGAATCAGCAAAGAACAGAAGGAAAAATAGTTAGCAAGGGAAAGAGAGCAGGGCGCGCAGTGTGGTGTCTGGACTGCGCGGAGCCAGGACGCGGAGGCGCCGTTTGCCGTGGACGGTAGCAGGCAGCTGGACAAGGCTTCAGAAAGGCCAGAAAGGATAGTGTGGCGCAGGTGTAGTGGTCACTCAGGGTTTAAACAAAGCCACGAAGGATACAGTTTAGCACATGCGAGTTTTCCGGGCACAGTTTAAACATACTTTTCCAGTGTAGCCGTGGGTCTCTCGTTAATGCAAAGTGGAAATTCATAAGGACATTGCACATTGAGGTGTATCCCTTTGGTTTGTAGTCTTTCCTCAGGATCCAACTTTCTCTAAGAACTTACAGTACGTCCATGCGTAGTGGGTACAGGGTGTTGGTAATAAAACCAGTGGGCATAAGCATGGCTGCTAACCACTGCTAAGTCTGTGTAGGTACATCTTAATTTACCAAGACATATCTGTACACAAACATTAACTGGAATATATAAAATGTATTATATATAAAAGACTCTTGGAGGGGAATTTAACACTTCTTTTTTTTTGTGTGTGTGTGGTACTGGGGGTGGAACCCAGAGGCTTTCTACCTCCGGGCTATACTCCCAGACCTATTTTATATTTTTATTTGGAAACAGGGTCTCACTAAGTTGCTGAGAGCCTCACTAAGTAGCTGAGGCTGGCTTCAGACCTGTGTGATCCTCCTGTGTCAGCCTCCCAAGCGTGGGGATTACAAGTGTGCACCACCAGCCCGGCTAACATTTCTATTTTTATACTCTATTTTTCATCATGTAATACTATTTCATTTCTGAATATTTGAATTAATTTTGGCTCCCTTTCCCTGTGATTATAGTAGTTGAATTTTTTTTTGTGTGTGTGTGTGTGGTACTGGGGTTCTTGGAAACCCTTCTACCTCCGGGCTACACTCCCAGACCTATTTTATATTTTTATTTGGAAACAGGGTCTCTTAAGCCAGCGCGGCTGACTCTGAACCAGCGCGATCCTCCTGTCTCCGCCTCCCAAGCGTGGGGATGACAAGTGTGCCACTGAGCCCGGCGAGTAGTTGAATTTTTATCTTTTTTTTCCCCAAAGAGATAGATCTAGAGTAACCTAATCTTATGGAGGGATAGTTAACTGACTTGTGAGTTTGATTTTGAATATGATTATGAACTCATGGATTGAAAAGTAGCCATGTTTCAGTCTGATTCAGGTGTTACCGTTGTCAGTGTTTAGGCTGTCCATTTTTGTCTAGGGGAACCCAAGTTAGTTTGCTGCTTATCCCTGTTGACATGAAGAGTAAGCATTCATACCACCTTGCTTTTTGGTATGTCTTGAGTTTAAAGTTCCAGATCTGGAATCAGATGTTTTAATAAGGAGTCCTGGTTCCCTTAATTGGGCAAGGTGTTCATGTTGATACTAGCTTAGCCATTATTTCTAGGCCTTTTCAGCAAACAGAACTATGTGTGTGTGTGTGCGTGTGGTGCTGGGGCTGGAACCCAGGGGCATTCTACCTCTGAGCTACACCCCAGCCCTATTTTTTATTCTTTATTTTGAAGCAGGGTCTCAGTGAGTTGCAAAGACCCTCACTAAGTAGCTGAGGCTGCCCGAAAACTGTGATCCTCCCATTTTAGCCTCCCCAATGCTGGGATTGCAAGAGTGGGCCACCACGCCTGGCTCTTTTTTTTTTTTTTTTTTTTTCCAGGTCTGGGGATGGAACCCACGGGCATTTGACCTCTGAGCTACACCTCCTGCCCTATTTTTTATTCTTTATTTTGAAACCAGGTCTCACTGAGTTGCAGAGGGCCTCACTAAGTAGCTGAGGCTGTCCGTGAACCGCTATCCTCTGCTCTCAGCCACTAAGTAGCTGAGGCTGTCCGTGAACCGAGATCCTCTGCTCTCAGACTCCGGAGTGCTGGGATTATAAGCCTGTGCTACCACGTCCGGCTTGTGCTTTATTTTGAAACAGGGTCTCACTGAGTTGCAAAGGGCCTCACTAAGTAGCAGAGGCTGTTTGTGAACTGTGAACCGCCTGTCTCAGCCTCCCAAATGCTGGGATTATAAGCCTGCACCCCCACACCTGGCTAAAATTAATCTTTATTTTTGTTGTCTGTGGTTGACACACACATTTTTAGACTGTTTTTTCCTTGTTGTACATCCCGTTAGGAATGTGCCATGCTTTAAAGACATTCAGGATAAGTCCTCACTTGTGGTTTTGTCACAACTGGTTACATATTGAAGTGTATTTGTTTCATTTTACTTTTGACTTTAATGGTTATGCAAACATTTAATCTTTATACAGTTATGTAAAATGTAGCTCCAAAGTCAAGTCTACAGAATAGCGTATTCCAAGAGGTGTGTGAAGAATAACATTTCCTTTGTCAGTGTGATGAGCAGCAAGCTGTGCAGGAAGAGAGATGTGCAGGCTGGAGCAGAGCTCAGGGCCTTCCCCGTGCCTTGGGCCCCAGGCAAACCATGATGCAGGGAGGAGGCGGGTGGGGAGGGGACCAGAGGAGCTGGCGGCCTGTGCCGCCGCACAGTCTCACCCGCCTTCCCTGTGCAGATGCACAGCGGCTTGCCGGAGCAGCTTTAGATGCTCCTGTGCTCTGACAGCCTCCGAAGTAAAATAAGGCCTGATTCAGTCCCAAAGCCCTGCAAGTTTCTTAATTTTGCCCAGTGTTTCATTACTGTCTTAAGTTTTATTTTTATATAAGTAAAACAAAAATATTGAGTTTTCAGCTATGCCGTATATTTTAAATTTTCAAAGAAAAAGATTTCCATATTAAATATATTTCTGTGGAGGATTTAATATGTGTGGTTATGATTATCCTAGTAATGAGGTCTCCATTTCCTTAAAAGAGGATGTGTTTTTGTTTCCCCAGGCTCTAAGCATGATGGGAGATGGATTTGCAGAGTAGGGAAATATGACATTAATCTCACATGGGTTAGATCATAAAAACATACATGTTTTTATCATTCTATGTGTAGCCCAATCTCTTTTTTTTTTTTTTTTTTTTTGAGGCACTGGGGATTGAACCTAGAGGCACTCTACCTCCGAGCCACACCCCCAGCCCTACTTTTTATTTTTTATTTTGAAATAGGGTCTCACTAAGCTGTGGAGGACCCCCCTAAATAGCTGAGGGTGTCCCTGAACCTGCGATCCTCCTGTCTCAGCCTCCCAAGTGCTGAGTTTACAGGTGTGACCCACCATGCCCGACTCCCAATTTTTTCTTAGAGGTAGCATAAGCTTTTAATCCAGATTACTCCCTTTGGCCAGATAGAATAGGAAGGGTATACTTGGAATATGACAGTGTAGGGAAATAATTTCTTCTCTTTTTAAAGATTCTGTTTTCTGGTGGAAAAGTTAAGAGGATTTGTATCGGATAGTGGTGAGTGACCCATTTTGCTTTCTTCATGGGGGACTGCATGGGGAGGAATTTAATAATAAAGAATCCATGACTTCAATCCCAAATAGATAAAAGAACAGGTCTAGTTCTGTTCTTAGTTTGGTTTGCGGACCACCAAGTGAAAAGAAGCTAGGAGAAAAGAAGCCAAAACTGACCTAAGCTGGGTGTGTTGGCACAGGCCCATTGTGCCAGTGAGTGGAGACAGGAGACTGCAGCTTCAAAATATAAAACGGGTTGGGGGTGAAGCTTGAAGGGCCCTGGGTTCAGCTCCAGTACCACCCCACCTTAAAACGTTTCATACAGTATATAATTTTCCATGTGTTATAGTGCATCTAGTTTTTAGTGGTACTGAAAATTGAACCCAGGGGTGTTCTACCTCTCTGTTACACCCCCAGCCCTATTTTATTCTAAGTTGCCAAGACTGGTTGTGCACCTGCGATCCTCTTGTCTCAGCTTCCCAAGTGCCGGAGCCAGCCGGCCACAGTACAGGTTCCCAAGAGAGGAGTGAGGACTGAAGACTTCGAGCATGGGAGGCCGCCAAGTCTCTACTGGGCCAGCCACGGTTTATACCCCTGTGCTTATTGATACAGTTTCTAGCTTCAGGATACACCGGAATACAAGAAAGACAAGTCCACAGTACATGTACAGTACATACACAGTACATACACAGTACATACACAGTACATACGTCATGGGCTGGTCTAGCAGTACCCTGGTGCAGCACAGACAACACAAACCTCAGCTCAGACAGAACAGTAGCATCCTCAGTTCAGAGAGAGTCTTAATGACTTTGACACCTCCATGACCCCAGACCTTGTTGATTCCAGCAAGGTCAGAAGCACTCTTTCAGTAAGGTAGGGGAGACCTTAATGGCCCCCACACCCAAGTACTGGGCGCTCGGAGCCGCCGCGCCTGGCCCGTAGTCCATGCTCAGTTGGTGTTTTGAGGGGCTCCTGAGGCCAGAACTCCAGGAAGGTGGAGGAAGGCAAAGGCAGTCCTTTCTTTCTCACTGGCGTCTTTACTACCCCAGTCCTGCCCGCTGTCTGCGCGCTGACCAGGCTGTGGCAGCGCAGTGAGAGAAGCCACCCCAGTGACTGTTAGTGGACGTCGAAGGCCGTGCGGTTAGAGGAGAAGGTTGTGCCCTTGGCTCTTCGATTGGCCGCCTAGGTAGCCAGGAGAGGGGATGGGGAAGAGGTGTGACTTGTGAGTGCCGGCTGTGATCGCCACTAATAATGAATTGCCTTTTCTTGGCAGTGCTGTTTTTCCACTGCTGTGTCATCTGTTCCTTGTCATTCTGATTCTGACTGGCGAGCTTTGAGAGGCAGATAACACAGTGGTGTGCGCCGCCACGGAAGGCTTAGGACTACACGGGCCGGGAGGGCCGGGACAGGTGGGAGGAGACCCGAGGAAGACAGAAGAGATGGAGAAGAACAGGTGGCAGCCGGGGGAGCGTGTGGGGAACGAGGCAGGGTGCTGTGTTCCAGGCCAGGCCAGCGGCCAGACACCAGGACACGGAGTTGAGTGGAGGTGTATAATCTAGGAACCACGGCATCTGTGCACCTTGAGAACGGGAGCTGTCCGGAGAGCCCGCGCAGCCGCGGAATGGACGGCGCAGCGGTCCCCTCGCGGGGGCTCTCCCGGAGGTCAGGGTCACGGTGCAGTTTGCACTTTACATCTGGGCGCGCATTGTGCCGGGGCAGCTTGTCTACATCGCCACGGTTCTGTTGAGTTCTCTTCCCTCCCAAAGTAGACACATTTTATCTTCATCTGTTTCTGGGCAGAAACTTGGAGTTAGGGTGACCTTTGGAAACAGATACCTTTGATATCTGAAAGAGATGTGTCTGGCCGGGTGCGGTGGCGCACGCTTGTCATCCCCGCGCTTGGGAGGCGGAGACAGGAGGATCGCACAGGTTCGAGGCCAGCCGTACGCGCTGGCTTAGGAGACCCTGTTTCCAAATAAAAATGTAAAAATAGGTCTGGGAGTGTAGCCTGGAGGTAGAAAGGCTTCCAGGAACCCCAGTACCACCCCCCCCCCCCAAAAAAAAAAGAAAAAAAAGAAAGAGATGTGTCTTAAAGCCTTGCAGGAGTCCCCCTTTTGTAATTGTCATTATGACATAATTATCTTCATAACATAAATTCCCCCCTGGCTGGCCCATTCGCCACAATGTGAGTGCAGAGGGCTTTCTGCTGTTCCTGACTAAGCCTACGGCTGACTGGCTCAACTCACAAATCCGATCCATCCCTAACGACTTTCCACCCTTGTAATGTTGGCTAACCTAGTCATTCCTTAACCTCTTTACTTTGCCACTAGCCTTAGCAAATTGACAGTTTTAAAATTTGTGTACACTTCCAATAAATAAAGACCTTAAATAGCTCCAGAAAAGCCCCTGTGTTTCTGGCATCTCAAAAAGGAAGAAGAATTACCAGGCCCAGCGCGTGGGGTTGTTTGGGTGCGGTGCCTGCGTCACCTTCCAGCCTCTGCATTTCACTGCTCCTTTGGGGTGGAGTTTCCTTTTACATTGGAATTTTTTTTTCTAAAAACATGTGAAGCAATTTATGTGTAAATTAATTAGGTCGAGTATCCTTTACTTGAAATGGATTGGGACCAGATGGGCTACAAGTTTTGGAGTTCTTTAGATTTTGAAATAATTGCATAAGTTTTGGATTTGGGAGCATTTCACATTTCTAAAGACTTTGGTTTTTGAATTCGGGAAGCTCAACCTGTACTACATTTCGCTTGATTGTGGGGATTCTGAGCTTATGAAACAGCTTTCTTGGGAGACGCAGCCTGGAGGCGAGCAGCAGGTCTTCCTGTGCCCCGTTTTGTTTCAGCTCTGGCAGGGCCGGTAGAGCATCGCCACGTTTTCAAGGCGGGACTTAGTCTGAGATGAGCTTCGTGGTGCAGTCTTTGACATCTCATACCTGTGCGGAGGAGACCTCTGATTGCTTTGGGTTCTTGCGTACGGATTCCTTTCTTCTGTGGAAATTCGGGGTTTTTAAGTGCCAGAGGTTGTCACTTGTTAATGCACCCGCTCTCTTCTCCCTCACTCCACCAGGGTTTTCATAGTCCATTCGCAACGTGAATTTAACTTCTTGCCCGTAGACGCAAGAAAGTTAGTGTGGTTGGAACTCTTACTAAGGAACAGCTAGGCATTTATTGGGTTTTCTTACACACATGTAAAAGTATGGTGATTCTTTTCTATTCTTTGTCTTTGAGGACATGTAGATCAATTTTAGTACTGCAGTTGAGAACCATGCCTATATATTTATTATTTTTAATTGTATGATTCAAGGTTCTTCATATTGAAAATTTTTGAAATATGTAATGCTTAGCCAGGCGTGGTGGTGCACGCTTGTGATCCCAGCATTTGGGAGGCTGAGACAGGAGGATCCTGGTTCACAGCCAGCCTCAGCTACTTAGGCCCTTTGCAACTCAGTGAGACCTTGTTTAAAAATAAAGAATAAAAAATCGGGCTGAGGGTGTCGCTCAGAGGCAGAATGCCCCTGGGTTCCATCCCCAGTACCGCAAAAAAAAAAAGTGTGTGTGTGTGTGTGTGTGCGCGCGCGCGCGTGCGTAGTGCTTATTATGTATTTGGTCAAATCCAGTCATTTAGAAATTCTTCTTGTGGAATAAAATTTAATTGTGTTCTGAAATTAAATACCAAGTCTCTTATGCTTTGTCCTCAATTCTCAGACTTGAGTTTCAGCATCTGATTTTAAGTGTTATTTACCTTGGTGCCAAGTGGTGCATGGCCTGCAGTTGGAGTTGGCGCTCAGTCACCGTCCGCTGGTCCGCTCGCCCACACCTCCACCCACACCTCCACCCACCTTTGCCTGTGTGTTTCTTGAGATTAGCGAAACGGAACTTGCCTGTGCTGTATAATTCACAGGCTAGGCTTTCTTGGGCCGGAAGTGTCAGGTCGCCAAATTCCTGACATCTTTTACCTTCATTTTTGTTACTTCCAAAGAAAAGGATTTATGGGTTTCCATATTTCCATATAAGTTTTAATATTTAATAAAGAAATGCATCTTTATATTACTCCCTCTTTGACTTGTATTGGGGGCTTTAACTAATTTTTTTTTCTTTTTGGTACTGGGGATTGTACTTAGAGGCATTTTACTTCCATGCTGTATTCCCAACCCATTTAATTTTTTAAAAAAGTTTTTATTTTTTTTGTGGTACTGGGGATTGAACCCAGGGACATTCTACCTTTGAGCTACACTCCAAGTCCTATTTTTTATTTTGAAACAGGTTCTCACTAAGTTGTGGAGGGTTTCACTAAGTACCTGAGGCTGTCTGCAACCTGACACCCACCTGTCTCAGCCTCCCAAGTCCTGGGATTACAAGTATGTGCCACTATGCCCAGAAAAATTTTTAAATTTTGAAACAGGGCCCCCCCCCCTTTTCTTTTGTGGTACTGGGGATAGAACCCAGGGGCTTTCTACCTGAGGGCTATACCCTCAGACCTATTTTATATTTTATTTGGAAACAGGGTCTCACTAAATTGCTGAGAGCCTCACTAAGTAGGTGAGGCTGGCTTTGAAACAGGGTCTCACTATGTTGCTGAGGCTGTTTTTAAACCTGTCATCTGCCTGTCTCCCAAGTGCTGGAATTAGAGGCCTGTGCCATCATGCCTGGCTTTAATGATCTCTTGTGATATAACTTGAAAAGCAGTGCCACGTACCTCTTAAAGTTTTCAGTAAACGCAGCCCACTATTTTATGTCGCAAAGCAACTTTCTAGAGAAGAATTCTCATTTTACTGTTAAATCTTATTACAAAGGGATAGTGTTATTTGCGGAAAATAAAGACAGCTTATTTTGTGTCTTTTGCAAATATTTTCCATGCAGAGTTTGTGACAATAAATCTTTGGTGGAACCCTACCGTAGAAAGCCTGGAGATGGCGTGGAGTCGGTCTGTCTTGTGGTCTCTTACACAGCCGTAGAATCTAAGAGTTGGGAGGGATAGTTTGCTGGCAACTGGTTTAATCCAGGGCCTCCACTTTTGCAGGTGAGCAAAGCTCTGAGGTTGATCAGGGAAAGCAGTCATGAAGCAAGTGGAACAGAGTTTCCAGAGCACATCGACTTTTAGTGACTTACCACTGGGTGGCGAAGGACAGGGCTGACCTTATAAAACGTCTTCTCTCATCTTCCTTGATTTCAAGTTTTCAAGAACCTTCTAACTGCATTTGCTCCCAAAGCTTTCGTTAGAAGGAATTTTTAGTTCTCCCAAAGCATTAAACTTGCCTAATGGAGGAGGACTTGAGCGGGGCAGTGAGATGCTGAGGAGGAGCCGGAAGCTGCAGTGGTGGGGAAGGGAGCTCGGGTGGGTGGCCGGCCGGAGGAGGCAGGTGGTTCGCCCTCACTCAGCACAGGGCCCTAGAATCCAGGCGTCCCTGCGTGAGTGGCGGCGCCCAGCCGGGCGCTAATGACGTGCTAATGAGGCTGTGCGTGTCAAACTTTGCACAGCACTGTTCTGCCCTTCGTGTGGCCCGGATAGCTAGAATATGTGAGAAGATAAAGTGTGATGTCTCTCAGTAGATGGCATTCCATCCTTGAACCCAGGAAGGTCCTTCTTCATCTTACACAAAGCTGTGTAACAGGATTCTGCTTTGAGCCAAGGGCACGCATATCTGCCAGAGTCATTATTGAGCAGCTCTAGTCATTAATTTTCTTCAAATTGAAATAAAACTTTCTGAACACAGCCTTACTGAATATGGATTTCAGAGGCATAATAATGCCTCTCTGCCTTTGCAGATTCTGCATTGATCTGAGCCTGGCAGTGCATTATGGATGTGTTATTTCAGGAGTCTTGCACATGCCCTGCTTTAAGCCACTGGTTATTTTCGTGAAGTGCTGTTGTGTAGATTTGGCGCGTCCCATCGACGTTGAACTCATCAGATGGCTATATTGTCTTCTGAGAATGTGACTTGAATTGATTAAGTGGCATAGGCGGCAACATCTGTTTCGTAAAGCTAGTTTAGTTTCTTAAAACTTTGAATTTTCAAATTTACAGCTTACAAGTAGAAAAAATACATTATTTTATGCAATAAAAATGTTTCATGGACTTTCAGTGATAGCTTGTTTTAAGCTCTCTCCTGACATAGTTGTTTCTGTAGCCCATTTTCTTCCTGTATTCAGCATTTTCAGGGAGAAGCTTGGTCTTAGCTAAGTGGCTTCTCCCGAAAGCTCGGCACAGGAGTTCCTGTGGCTCCGCACAGCCGTGGGCCTCGGTTATGTTGGGGAACGCAGTGGCCTCTAGTCGTGGACAGTCGGTGTCTAGCCTGTGGCTTTGGGGCGAGCACCGGTATTTCCTGAATTACCTGAGAATGGCTGTTCTCTTGTAACACTCTTCAAATCTGAGCTATATGTATTTTAGACTCCAGATGAACCTGTTTGCCTTCCTCATACACTTCATTTTAAAATCATAGCAACAGCCACCTCATCCACCATAATAGGAATTTTTCTGATGTTCTTTTCTTCCTTAGTATTTACTTAAATTTTTAACTTACTGTCTACTGTCTTATTTCAGCTGTCATCTGTATTCATTGCAACAACTCGAATGATTGGTTAGAGAATTGGCAGAGGGTACTGCCTTGGAGGTGCTTCATACAGGCTTGTTGGTGTCATGGTAGACTGCGCGGACGGTGGCTCCTCACACGCTTCCAATGGCTGGCGGCGCCTTGGGGCCAGCCAGGCAGCACACATTCTTTACTTATGTATGTATTTATTTTTGCAGGGCTGGGGATGGAACCCAGGGGCATTTGACCTCCAAGCCACACCCCCCCCTTGTCCAATTTTTTATTCTTTGTTTTGAAACGGGGTCTCACTAAATTGCGGAGGGCCTCATTAAGTAGCTGAGGCTTTCCGCGAACCGCGATCCTCCCGGTCTCAGCCTCCCGAATGCTGGGATGACAGGCGTGCGCCACCACGCCCGGCTAACACACATACTTTATATTATCACTGTTAACACAGGGCAAAGTCAACAATGAACAAAGTTCAACAATGGTTGAACAATTGCTAGTTGAATTAATTTCTCAGAGTTTTAGAATTTAGAGATGACAAGTTACTTTCTTCATCTATTTTTCTTGATGATTCAGGCCTTTTGAGCCATATATACATGGTGATTTACTGGTGAGGATGTTAATTTGTTGTACGTACAATTGGTATTTTGGGCTAGCATCATGGCGCAGGGTGAGGCCGAGAAAGGCGTTGCAGGCACGGTGCGCTCAGCACCGAGGGCCACGGTGGTGCTGGGGTCCCTTGACGGTGTCCCGGAGCGAAGGGACGCTCAGAACGGAGGGTTGGTGGCACTTTATTAAAATAAGCTTACATCGGCTGGTGAACTTCCCTCACACGATCTCTCATTAGGCTACTTAAAATGTGTTTTTGCCCTTTATTTTATCCATGACAACCTACTTTGGCTCTGTTAATAAAAATATTACCTGGAAAATAGTGTACAATAAAAAATGCTCATATAGCCTTGTCCTCAAAATTATTTTTTTCCCCTGGGGAACTGTGTTCTTCTAATTGATGTTCTTTATTGTATAAAGGTCTGAGTCTGGCTTTATTCTTAAATGTTGGGAGTTTGATGCTAGAGCAGGTATATTGTTTATTTTCTTGAGGTTGGGTGGGCAGATGAGAGGACGTGTTAAGGCTGGACCAGGAGATGATTTCTGCTAGTACAAGATCCATTAAAAGAAGGTGTTTAATGAGTATGGAGCCCAGTCTTCAAATGTGACAGCTATTTAGCCAAAGGGAACCATCTTTCTGAAGGCGCTTTAGGGCAATCAGTGCTAATGTGCTTCCCCTCTTAGTGAGAGGGGAAACTTAGGCGGTTGATGAAAGTGTTTTCTAACTGATAGAGAATGTTTAAAAGTCGGACGATAAGCTTCTGTAAGCCTCAAGGGTGACGCAGTTTAGTACTCCTAAATAAGAATTTAATGTTTCTTGCAGATGAGGGTATTGCAGTAGGAAGCGATTGACATAAAAATAAAGTGTGCGTGAAACCTGTATCACTTTTGTGTAAACTCTCCTGTTGATCTTCCTAAGCAGAAATGGGTGAGATTAGGTTTACAGAGCCTCTTCAAAGTCAAAGCTTGCTTTACTGCACGGAATAAGACGTGTTTCTCAGACTGACTAGTGCTGTGTGAAGTGGCCAGCGTCTCCGTACACGTGACAAAGGGCAGAAGAGAGGAGCCGAGGGAAGGCGTGGCCGGGCCAGGCCCAGCGCGCAGACGAGAGGAGGGCCGCGTGTGCTCTGATGGACGGGTAGTAACTTCTCTTCAGGCCCTGGCCAGTGTGTCAAGCTGTAGGCATGATTTTGGTGGTTTCTAAGGAGAGTTAGGGCCGAAGGGCAGCAGTGGGAGAATTGTAGCCTGGCACCACAAGACGTAATGTTTTAGTTTATCATCTACATTATCCAAAGATAGTGTAACATTCATTTCACTGATTTTCTTAAAGTGTCACCATAGTTTTTATTGCTCATCAAACAGTTTTTTTGGGGGGACAGTGGGGAATGAATCCAGAGGCACTCTACCTCTGAGCTTATACCACTATCCCCCCCTTTTTTGTTGTTGTTTTGTTTTGAAACAAGGTGTCATAGTTGAGGCTTGCCTTGAACCTGTGATCCTGTGTTAGCTTCCCAAGTACTGGGGTTACAGGAGTGCACAGGCTCCACCAAACAGTTTTTGCATAATTACTGTCAGGGCAAGAGGTAAGAGCTGTGGCCTCTTGAGTCCCTTCCTTTAAGGAGATCTGCTCTCAGAGCGGTGCTGGGGTCAGGGCGGCTAACACCAGAAAGGATGGTAACTGTGAAGCCCAAGTTAGGACAGCAGCAGCGGGTAAGTGAAACCCTGTACTCCCTCTCGCTCATGACCGTGCTCCGTGTGCAGAGACAGAAAGGAAAGCAGCCGCCCTCTCTGGGATGGATGAGAGCTCTGAAAGGTAGGTGAAACCAACACGTTCAGGGCAGGTGGGGAACCCAGGAAGGAGGGAGTGAGGGATCTGAGTAGACAGGGCCGCTGCAGAGAGGCACACAGCTTCGTGTTGTGATTTTGTGACGCACATGGATACTTCACTCATTGGTAGCATTTCTGATGGTCAGTGAGCTTGCGCTTTCAGAGGCAGTTTCTAAGTAAGTGTTCTTATATGTAAAAATTTCTTAAAAGGAATTGCTTTTATGTGAACATGTTAATATTTTTGGCTTTCTATAAAAGAGAATGGATTGCTGGATGGTAAATGCCAATTCAAAATGTTATACTCTTTTGATTAAAAAATCATAAAGTGTTGCTTTCCAGTTTTCACGATTTTTTTAACTAGCAGCTGCTGAGTTTCTGCTTTTGAAGCAGTTGGCGCACCCAACTTTGCCCCAAAAGAACATCTTCCTGATGAAAATCGAGTAGCAGCGCTGCTAAGTGACCGGAGATGGACAGAGGTAGAGCAGAGAGCAGAGCGCGTGCCTTAGGCCGAGCCAGGGCCGGCCGACGCTGTGCGCTACCACAGGGAGCACGGCCGGCTTCCCGCACTGCCAGGCAGAGGCTGCCCAGCGGTGCCTGGGCGCGAGGCCGGCCCTCCCGCCCTGCCTGCAAGTCCACCTTGCAGCGGCCATCCGTGTGCTGCCATGTTCTTACCCGCGGGAACTCTAACCTTAGGGATCACATGGTAAAGACAGAGACCACAGTGAGTGAGGGTCTGTTGGTCAGTAGCAGGAAATACACCGCGTCGTGACAGGCTCGCTGAGCTGTGCTGTTTCCTACAGTTTACGCCTCAGACGTGTTGGCTGTGATTCACACTCCATGGATCTCTGAAAGACTCCCATTCCTACTGATGTCTACCCCCGTCAAAATAAAGTGCCAATCTAGGTGATTAGGTATAAGTGCCTTTAGCATTTTAGGCCATGTCTGCATAAAATGAAGATTAGTGCACTTCTTAAATTTAGTAGTGCCTCAGAACACACACACACAGAACCAGTTGTGTGTCTCAACCATCAGATTCTTAAGGCAGAAAGACACAGTCGAACCACAGAGAGTTAATTGCATAATGTAAATATAGCCTAAATTAATTGTCAATATTCTTACTTTTCTGAATACTTATTTTAATTTTAGAGGGAAGGGATAATAGATATTTTTGATGGAAAAATTTATTGGTGGTGGTACCAGGTTTGCGTTTCTTCGAAAATAGTTTGATTTTAACTAACATGTTTTATGTTTTACATAAAACCCGGTTATTTACTTCTGTGTACTGCTGTTTCATTACTCCTTTACCTCAGTCACAATTTCATTACTACGATTTTGGAAAGAATTACACCCTTATCTCAAGCCTCACTTCTGGGAGTAGAAACTGAATTTTAAGGACTATCCAGGTCCTCGAATTTCAACAAGTATTCATGATCTGAGTTCAAAATTTGTATAGCCGGCAAAATACGCTGATGCCGAAGCTAAATAAAATGAAAAACAAGTCCCTACCTAGTAAGGAGAGAAGCAGTTCACTTACATGAACGCTTACGTTAATTTGAACATAGATTCACATGCAGTTGTAAGAGACAATAGCAAAGGAGCCCACATACTTTCCATCCCATTCTTCCAATGCCAACTGCTTGCTACAACCACGAACAGGACGTCGACATTAGTGTCACAGCACAGAGTCCCCACAGCGCCCCGAGTCCCCGCCATGTCTCCAACTTCCTCCCGCTCCCACCCTCTCTAAACCCGGGACGGCTGGGAGCTGTCCGGGCTCTGCCATCTCAAGAACGGGACATTGGCAGAGCCCTGCGGTCTGGAACCCTGGGGTTGCTCACCACTTGGCCGGATCCCTGGAGATGGAACCAGGTTACTACGTGTGTTATAAGTCAGTCCTTCTCGTTAGCCACTGGTATCCCATGGTGTGGCTGTGCAGTCTGTTTAACCTTTGACCCGCTGAAGGACCTCTAGGCCGTTTCCAGTTCGAGCTTTTACAGTTAAAGCTGCTCTGCACATTCATGTCTAGGTTTTTGTGTAGCGTGTTTTCATTTTGGGGATAAATGCCCTGCAGTACATCTTTATAAGCAGCAGCTACAAGTTCAGTGTTTAGGAAACTAGAAGGAGCGTATCCTTTTCAGTGCCCCACGGCAGCGTGGCTTTCTCTCCCTGCAGCCTTTGATGCTGGCACTCTTTGGATTTTAGCCTGTGACAGGTGTATGACGCAGCACACTGTGGTTTTACAGCATTCCCCTAATGGTTCATGATGTGAGCAGCTTTTGATGTGCTTGTTTGCTATGTGCATATCTCTTCAAGTCTATTACCCATTTTCTAATTGGACTATTTTTTTTTTTGTTTTACTATTAAGCTCTGAAAAATCCCCCCACCCCCAGTACTGGGGATGGAGCTCAGGGGCACTCTACTCCGAGCTCCACCCCCTGCCCACTTTTTTATTCTTTATTTTGAAACAGGGTCTCACTGAATTGCAAAGGGCCTAAGTAGCTGAGGCTGTCCGCGAACCATGGTCCTCCTGTCTCAGCCTCCCAAATGCTGGAATTAAAAGTGTGTGCCACCCCACCCAGCAGAAAAAAATATTTATTTATTTATTTATTTATTTATTTTTTTTTTAAATTTTATTTTATTGGTGCACTGTATTCATACATCATAGTGGGATACAAACTTTTGTAGACATACATGCACACATCGCCCAGTCAGCCCCCACCCGATCCCCACCCCATTCTCTCCCCATCCCTCCTTCCCATGCTTGGCTTAGTGGTTGACATCTAGTATTATAGCAATTTATCCAAAATTAAGAATGATAATCTCACATAACAGTTTCATTTGTCTGATACCAAGCTTTTGATGACTTAAAGATAACATTTCAATATTTCTTTTTACTTTCTTTCTTACCAGAGAATTTTTTTCCTATTTTTTTAGGTGAAACTAACATACATTTATTTATTTATTTATTTATTTTTCAGAAAAAAATCTATCCTAATATGGAATATGAATTCTAGATACCCAAAACGATCTTGAAAAAGAACAAAGCTAGCAGATATATATTTTCTGATTTCAAACCATATACAGCTACAATAATTGAAACAGTGTAGTACTATTCTAAAGGCAGATATATAGACCATTGGAGTTAAATACAAGCCTAGAGCTAAATTCTTCCCTATATTGTCAAGTTATTTTTGACAAGGTTTCCACGAAGATTTGGTGGTGGAAATAATAATCTTTTAACTAAATATTGTTGAAAAATAATAATTACATGGAAAAGAATAAAATTGGACCTTTACCTAATCCCATATACAAGTATTAACTCAAAATAGATAAAAGACCTAAATATAAATCTTAAGACTATAAACTTTTAGGAGAAAATCTGGGTCATAAAACCTCACAACATTGAAATTGGCAGTGATTTCTTGGATATGATTTCAATGGCACAGGCAACAGAAGAATATACAAACTCCCTAAAAAATAAAAGAAAATATTGTATATCCAAAGACAATGTAAACAGAGTTAAAAGTTACTAATAGAATTGGATAAAATATTTCCAAATGCTATATCTGAAGGTATATTAATATTCCAACTAGAAATCCTAAAAATTAACAACAATAAAGGCAAACAATACCATTTAGAGATAGGTAACAGACTAACATAAATAATGAATCTCCACAGATAACCCATCTTAGTTGTCTGTTGGATGGAAAATCTTGTTTCTCTGGTTCTGGTGAGTGTTACCTATTTCTTCTTTGTAGTTAATCTCTTTGAGTATTTTCTCTAGCGCTGGTTTTGAAGACATAAATTCCTTCAGTTTCTGTTTGTCATGGAAGCTTCTTATTTCTCCATCTAATTTGATAGAAAGTTTTGCTGGATAGGAAATTTTTGGCTGGAAGTTGTTTTCTTTCAGAGTTTGGAATATGTTACTCCAAGCCCTTCTGGCTCTCATGACTTGGTTTGGGAAGTCTGGAGTGATTCTAATTGGTTTGCCTCTGAATGTCACTTGGCCCTTTGTTTTTGTTGCCTTTAAGATTCTCTGCTTGGCTTCCATATTGGTCATTTTGACAATTATATGGCGTGGGGATCCTCTTCTCCGATCCTGTCTAAAGGGAGTTCTATAAGTTTCCTGGATCTGTGTATCAACCTCTTGCTCTATATTTGGAAAATTTTCTGCTATTACTTCCTTGAAGAGATTGTTGATCCCTTTGGTATCACTTTCTTTTCCCTCCTCTATTCCAATTATTCTTAGGTTAGCTCTCTTAAGATGGGCCCATATTTCTTCAATGTCAGATTCCTGCTGTTGGATATTTTTTTCTAGATTAGAAACTATGCATTCATTTTTGGATTGCTCATCTTCTAAGAGCGAGATTCTGTTCCCCATGTGGTCTAATCGGTTGTTTGTGCTTTGAATTGAGGCCTTTACTTCATTAATTGCATCCTTTATCTCTTTTTGGCTCTCTCTGAGTTCTTTACGAAGCACCTCTATTATTTCTACAGTTATTTTCCTGATTTGATCTTCTAGAAATCTCTGATTTTCTGTTTTATCAGGTTCTGATGTTGTGGGGTTGTGCACATTCATTACTCCAGTGTTATTCCTCTTTCCCATGATTTCGGAGGTTTGTGCCTTCTCTGGGTTCTTCCCTTGGGTCACTATGGCTTCACTTAAGGTGCTCTGGATCTCGAGTCTGTATTATCTCAGACCCCACTACTCCTTTACTGGGTTGTATCACAGAGTCTCCGACCCAGAGAGTCGATAGAGGCTGCTTTAGACTATGGGGGATGCCAGGTTGCACGTTCTCCTATGGTGTGATATCTCTGCCACCACCACTCCCTCACTGGGTCAAGTCCCAGGAGGCCCAATACTGCGATTTCTCCTCTGTGGCCCGCAATTTGACTCACTGTTCTTGAGTACGCAGATGTAGCTGTACTGGACTCGGTGAATTCACTGCTGCTGCCGCCGCCGTTGGCAATATGGCGCCTCTGCCACGCCCTCGGCCATGAAGCTGGCGTATTTTTTCTTCTCTGGTTTTGATTTCCACTCTGAATCCCTGCAGCGTGTGCTGAGCTCAGCCACTGGGAGCTTTAAATGCTGTCTGCGCCGAAAGATCCCGCCTGGCTGTTCCGCAGCGGCTCTCCTGGCTTGCTGTAGCTGTCCGTTGAGTTCGCCGCTGCCGCCGGCAGTATGGCGCTGCTGCCGCGTCCTCGGGCGCGTGTGTCTCCTCTGTGGCCCTGAGCTCTGTTCTCAGTCCTCTTTCTCTCTGGAGCCTGGTGGGTTTTTTTTGTTTTTCTGGTGATGGTGTTTTCTGGCTATGAAAGGCGCTCTTTTTGTGGTAATGGAGATTGGTTGTTAGCGGGACTCTTAAGCCCCGCTTTTCTCGGTCGCCATCTTCCCGGAAGTCTCAAAAATATTTATTTATATACAATCAGTTCTTTTCACATATGTGGTTAGAAATATTTTCTCCCACTTCATAACTTATCTCTTTACTTGTCCTTTTTCTCCGAAAGATTTATAATTTTATATTTTACATTCAAATCTGTGGTTTGCTGTGAATTAATTTTTGTATAAGTTGTGAGACTTATGTCCACAACATTATTTGTTTTGATACTGGGGAAATGAACTCAGGGGTGTTCTACCTCTGAGCTATCCCCTCAGCCCTAATTTTTTTTTTTTTTTAATTTTAAAACAGGGTTTAAGACAGGCATGATGGCACACACTTATAATCCCAGCATTTGGGAGGCTGAGACAGGAAGATCTGGGTTTGTGGACAGCCTCGGCTACTACTTAGTGAGGCCCTTTGCAACCCAGTGAGACCCTGCTTCAAAAGATGAAAATGTAGGGCAGGGGGTGTAGCTCGTAGGTAGAGTACTTCTGGGTTCCATCCCTAATACTGCAACCCCCCTCAAAACAAACAAACAAACAAACAAACAAACAAAAAACCCAGCATGTCACTAAGTTGCCAAGGGACTCACTAAGTTGCTGAGGCTGCCAAGATCTTTGGTCTTCTGTATCAGCCTCCCAAGTACTAAGGTTCCTTAGTGTTGTCTACCATACCTGGCTAAGAACACTTTTTTTTTTTTTTAAAGTATAGATAGATATCTAGTTAGTCTAGTATTAGTGATTAAAAAGAGTTGTTTATAGCCGGGCTGGTGGCACACGCTTGTAATCCCAGTGCTTGGGAGGCTGAGACAGGAGAATCGCAGGTTCAGAGCCAGCCTCAGCAGCTTAGCGAGACCCTGTTTCCAAACGAAATATAAAATAGGCCTGGAGATGTAGCCTGGAGGCAGAAGGCCCCTGGTAGGTTTCATCCCTAGTACCGCGCACAGACACACACACACACACACACACACACACACACACACACACTGTTTAATTTTCCATATGAGACCTGTATCTATTTTCTTAGATTTGCACCTAAGTATATATATTTTTGAGGAATGATAAACGGTATTATATTTTTAAGTGTGGTATCCACCATAGTTATTGCTGGTATATAAGAATTCGGTTAGTTTTTATGTGTGTCTTATATCTGTGAACTTACTCAACTCACTTATACTAGGAGGTTTTGGGTTTTTTAAATTTTAAAATAGATTCCTTGGGACTTTACACCAACAATCCTGCTGTCTGTGAATCGGAAGAGTTTCCATTTGTTTCTCTCTGATCTGTGTCTTTTACCTGCTTTTCGTCTCACCTCACTGCAGTGGCTGGAACGTGACCATTTTGGGTAAGAATGGTGAGAGCAGACCCCTGCAGTGTTTCAGGTCAATGGGGAGCAGCACTCAGGCTTCCTTCTCTTACCTTCAGGCATAATGGTAGCTACAGGACTTTTGTAGATACTTTTTTCAAGTTGGGGGAAGCTTCCCTGCAACTGTTTTTCTGAGAGCCTTTTTTTTTGGGTCATGAATGGTTTATAATAATGTTTGTACTCGAGTTTTAACAATTTCCAACAGGAGCTGATGGAACATTGCCTTGAATTAGTTTTCAACTCTGTTCATTTTTGTTGAGACTTACACAGAGAACTGCTCACTGCACCAGCTCTGAATCAAGGATAGTCTTCTTTATTATACAATGCGTGCGTTAAACCAGCAGCGTCAAGTTCTGTCTTTTTCAGGAAACAACCCAAAACTCAGTCATTTAGACATCTTGCCAAATAGTATCTGTTTAAAATTAGTTTCTTAAAACTCCTTTGTGTTCTGTATTTGCTCACTTGTTTGAATTTCAGTGCGCACTGTGCTGTATCGGAACGCTAACGTGTGATAGCGGTGCAGGTTGACCTTGTCAATGAGAATACGAGCAGCTCTACTGTCCTGGGCTGTTTCTCTAGGTACTGCAATAACCACAGTTTGCCTTATTCAAGAAACTTATCACCCCTTCAACAAAATCCCATTCTCTACCGTTTTCAACGATTTAGTAAGTACATTTGGTGATCTCAAGAGTCAGCGGTATAACATGAGTCAAACTCTTTAAGAATGCACGAGTTTTTAATACTGAAAATATGCAACTTTTGGGACATAGAAAATTTAAGTTTAACTTAAAACACTATAGCATCAAAAGTAAAAAAAGCAATGACTTCAAGTCACTAAGGAATTATCAAAGAAAAGTAACACCCAATTATTTTTTATCCTACCTATAAAAGTATTCAGTTTTTTAGTTAGTAAGAACAATAAATAGAAAAGGTTTAAATGGGTCTGTTAATCAGTATGTTAAAGTAGTTAAGTTCCAAAGTTGAAATCAGATGAAGTGGTTAAGGTGATTTTTCTTAAGGTTTAATACTCACTAAAACAATGAAAGACAAGAAATAACCCTCAGAAATGCGCAGGGCAGCGGCAGGTCTCCACGTCAGCCCTTCCGCCGCTCATCCCGCCTGCACCTTCCAGTCCCCAAGGACCAAGTGCAGTAAAACTCTTTAAATCAAGTGCGCCAAAATTTGAAAACATCAGTGTAGTTGCAGAAAATTTAACTCTCCTATATCCATGTCAGTTTTGTTTGCTTTAAGGTACAAAGGGCAGACAGTTCTCTCTGTGTAACTTAAAAGAGAGCAGCCAAGAAACATAGACAGCTATTAATGCAAAAACAAAACAGCCAAATGAGTTTGAGTAGCTGATCTCACTGACACATATTTAAAAGGAGGAAAATAACATATGCCGCTTTTGGTGCGCAGGTTTTATCCCCTGTGCTTTCAGAGGCCATATTCTAGGAAGCAGAATTAATCTTAAGTCACATTAGACCTATCAAGGATACAAATACCTGAGTGTCAAATCTAATCAGCAAAGTGGAGGGTTCAAGGCTCTTCCATTTCCAGGGCCGTGACAAGAGCAACCTAAGGAAATGATAAGACCGATTCTCAGTTCTATATTTCAGTGTTAAAGAAGTATTCAAGTTATGTTTTAAAAATAATCTTTTTGAGGGGGGGTGGTACCGGGGATTGAAACCCAGGGTTATTCATTCTACCTCCTTGCTACATGCCCAGCCCTATTTTTTCTTCTTTATTTTGACACAGGATCTCACTAAGTTGCAGAGGGCCTCACTACGTAGCTGAGGCTGGCCTCGAACCAGCACCCTTCTGTCTCAGCCTCCCAAGTTCTGGGATTACAAGTGTGCGCCACCACGTGGGGTTCTAAAATAATTATTTTAGAAATTCTTTAGAAAAAGAAGTTTTTAGAAAATAAAAACCGTAACTTTTAATTAAGCACAAATTATCAACTAAAATAGGTTTACATATTACTTTATTATTTTAGAAGTAATTTGAAATGTGAGCCATCCAATTATTTTAATATTTCTGCAAAAATAATTCTCCAGTACTTTCTCTCAACATATTATCAAATGTAGTCAGGATGAAATCAGTTTAAAGTAGGAATCCCTCAGGAAAAATGAACTCCTGAAAGCTCCAGCACCTCCCCTCTTCCCAAAGAAAGACAGGTAGGGATTCCTCGTTGTTAACCCCGTGACCCTGAACAGTGGGAGAAGCGTAGACAAACACCACAAGTCTCCAGTCAGGAGGGGATAGCAGTGGGCAGAGGCCCAGTGGAAGGCAGAGTCAGGAGGCGCCTCCCTCCCTCCAGGCAGGGATTCCTGGTGTGTGTCTCTGGAGAAAACCTACAGTGAACCCAGAGAGGCCACTCAGCCTCAGGATGGCTAATTAGCACAAAGCCATTACTGTCCTTCGGTTTCTTTATGAAAATCTCCAATTAATTTTCTAGCCCTTAAATAATTGATACAACTTCAAATAACTGTAAATTAAATAATAGTATGAAACCAGAATCTCTTCTACCGCCATTTTTCTTTCCTTAAAGGAAGATGTAAATGATAGCTCAGGAGAAGAGCAAGCAGAAGGGTTGGGAAGGAAGAGAAGCTCTCTGTACATAGGTCCTTAGAGCTTTCTCCGGATGGGGCTTGCTAGTCATTACAGGGTGGTAAAATTCACTCAGGCCTACTCCAGATGTAAAACTGCAGTCCGTCTGGTCCGATCCACCCTAGCCACGTTCAGAAGTTACTTCAAAATATAAAGCCCCCAGAGTTAAAAAAAAATGGGGGCAGAATTGCATAAGGGGAAAACTTGTATGTCCTTCAGAATAGACAAAGGCTCCTAAAATCTTTTTGCTGTTGCTGTAGTACTGGGATTGAACCAGGGGCATTCCACTGGGAGCTGCACCCCCACCTCAGCCATATTTTTTATTCTTTTTGAAACAAGGTCTGACTAAGCTGAGGAGGGCCTCATCACTAAGTAGCTGAGTCTGGCTGTGAACTTGGGATCCTCCTGTCTCAGCCGTCCAAGTAGAAGGATTACAAACGTGCACCACCACACCTGGTGTAAAATAGTTTTTAAAAAATCAAACGTCTTAAATATAAAGCATGAGTGGAAATATAAGCTAGAATTTGTTCTATTTTTAATTAATTTATTTATAATGGAAGATGTATGCCTCAGAATTTCTAGCCTTAAGATGGCATCAATAATGGCTTTAAAGACACAGCAATGACAGATAAAACAGAGGCAGAGAAATTTGAAAGGCCCAGCTGCAGCAAAAACCAAAACCAAAAGCAAAAGAGAAATACAGTCGAGGGCTGGACTGAGCACCTGCCGGGCTGTGGTCTTGGGATTCCAGCAGGGAAGCCTGTGGGCCAGAAATAAAAATGGCCCGTCCAAGAGGATGGACTAAGACTGAGACTAGGCTGAAAAGAGATTGCTCTTAATAGCTGCGTGTCTTCTCAGAAGAGTGGCTTCCAGAAGCTTTGTTCCTAGGAGGGGGACACGACTGGACGCACCAGGGCCAGAACTGCACCACACAAGGGCCTGGCTGCCTGGAACAGTTGTGCACCGCCATCAGGGTGAGGCGGAGCTGAGCTGCCAGGCCGGGACCTGCCTGGGACCCCAGGAGGGAGCCAGTCCAGAGCCCCGGCTCACCTGCTAGAGGAGGGCGTGTGTGGGTGGGGGGCTTCCTCCGCAGTGGTACTGGAAGACCACCACCAGGGACAGGCCACAGGCACAGCAGTTGAAATACGATGTCCTTTCGATTAAGTAGAAACAGAAAAGGCCCGGGCAATACCCGGAATAGTGTGTATAATAGTTCCTAAAAGATAAGAAAATTTATAAAATTTGTCCTGGAAAAAGTTATGAGATAAGCAGAAGTAAAACAATTCTAGGTAGAAAATGAAAAAGACTAACTGAGAAGCTTGAAAATAATTTTAAAATTAAGTTTTAAATAGAAAATGAGTAATGAAAAGAAAAGATTTCAATACTAGGTTGAGTTTCAACTGGAAAATTTAAAAATAATGAACTGGAAGATAATAATGAATTTAGCCAGGAAGTTGCAAAGACAGAGGTTTTCAAAATACTTTGGAGACCAAATAACAAGGTTTGGAGATAGAACACATGGAGACAGCGGAGACAGATTCACTGTGTCGTGAAAAGAGGAAAACGAGGCTCAGTCCAAGAATCCAGAGAGATCAGTGTATAGAATCTCACAGGAAAAGGAAATTCTAACCTAGTATATATTCTGACTTCCAAGTTTTGTTCAAAGAAACAAAATACAGTGTTTTTGAAGGTGAATTTGGCCCGGAGGATTAACGTTTGCTTAGTCTGTGCGCGTGCCAAGAACACACTGGAGGCTTCTGGGTGTTTCTACAAAGGACACCTAAAGTAGAGGGCAAGGCATAAAGTACAATTAATAAAAAAGTTGGGTGCCCTGGTCTTCGTGTTTACCGTTTCTTTTCAGGACCAAGAATAGCAGCTTTGATATGACAGTGATTTTATAATGTGTTAATTAGGCTAGGTGACATGTAATACTGGTGCAGAGCCAGGAGTGTTGCACAGACTATTGTAGTCCTGAAAAACACGAGGGAATCTAGTGAATGGGCGAGAAAAGTGACACTATTGTTGGCACTCTGGAATCTGCAGGGAATTCCATTGTCGCCAAAACCAACCCTATCTTCTTGCTGTGTTTAAGAGGTTTTTCATTGATTTCTGTTGAGAGGAAAAGCCTTTCTTAACTTAAAAAAGAAAAAGAAAAAAGGCAGCGCTCTCCAGGCCCTGTGGATTATTAAGACCTTTTAGCAGCGAGCTGCTCTTTCTCTGGGAAATTGGCTGTTAAAGTCAGAGGGGACTCTGAATAGTTTGCCTGGTGTTTGATTAAATGGAGCAGCTGGACCAGTACAGATTCCAGCTCTAATGCGGCAGATATTCACGTCTGTATAGCCCCTGTGATTAGCATAGCCACTTTCCAATATTAAAGAAACACAATTTTAGAATATACTGTTGTGCATTGTAAAACAAAAGAAGCATGTTAGAGAAAATGGGATGGATCAAATTGTTTTCAGAAAGACCTAAAAGTATCTGACTAAACTATTACTTCCTTATAAAACAATGTGCATCTGACACGATAGTTTCCAGCTCTGAGGAGATCCCAGCTAACAGCGATTCTAGAAGAAACGGCAGTGGCCGTCGTGGACATCGGTGTTCCGTGGCAGGCCTTGTTCAGAGCACTTGTTAGCGCTTTAACCCATGGGACTATTTTACCGTTACCGCGAGGTGGGGTCTGTGCCGAGATTTCTTGTTTATGGGGGGACACTCCGAGGCACGGTGACTAAGTGATCTCCCAAGCTAAGGACAGGCAGGTGATAGAGGAGGCATCCGCTTCAGTGTCTTTGGTTTTGATTACTGCTTGATACTGACGTCCGCAGAGAAGGAAGAGCATTCCGCATGATGCAAGGTGAGACTGGACTCTGGGTAATAGACCAGACTCCGTCTTCTAAGACAGTGGGTAGGACCGTGCTCTCCCCTGAGCACAGAGCATTGGCTAGTAGTAAACATGTGAAAGGTAACTGGGATCTCAGTACTTGAGAGGCTGCGACAGGAGGATCACAGGTTCAAGGACAGCCACAGCAACTTACTGAGGTCCCTTAGCAACTTAGCAAGACCCTGCTTCAAAACAAAAAGTAAAATAGGGCTGGGGTTATAGCTTAAAAGTGTAGAATGCCCCTGGGTTCAGTCTCTAGTACCAAAGAAAAAGATACAAAATTACAACAAATTTAATTTAAAGATCTTAATTGGGTTTTACTTTTTTTTTTTTTTTTTGGTGGTACTGGGGATAGAACCCAGAGGCTTTCTACCTCCAAGCTACACTCCCAGCTCTATTTTTTTTGTCCTTATTTTTGAAACAGGGTCTCACTGAGTTGCGAAGGGCCTCGCAAGTAGCCGAGGCTGTTCGCGAACTGTGGTCCTCCGGTCTCAGCCTCCCGAATGCTGGGATGACAAGCGTGCGCCACCACGCCCGGCTCCTTGCAATTCTAAAACTGAGCAGCATCTCATTTTGTAAAATGAGTGAGTCTGCCAGTGAGCTAAGGTGAGACTGGATGTATAGACAGAAAAGGGCCGAGGAAATCGGACAAGAATGAAAAGCAGTTGGGCATCTGGTTAAAGCTGAGGGTATTCCCTTAGTGAGCCTGCTGGGGCCCTGTTGCTTGATTACCATGGATATCCTGGAGAAACAGTGCAGCAGAGCACCTGCTGTTTCAGAGGTCAGTGTGCAGTGGCTTTTAGCCTGTGGGGCTCTGTGGCCGGGTGAGGTCTGCTGGGCTGCGTGTGGAGGCTCACCAGAGCATCGGCCTCCTGTACGTTTTACTCCGCATGTGCCCCAGAGGACGCACAGGACGCAGATGCTTGGAGCTCCTTTGGTTGGGGTAACAGTAGAAAGTGTGTAGGTTGGGTATGGAGAGAATCTTGAACTGAAAAGCATGGACTTGGGAACAAACACATGTTCTAGGTTGCTTTTTAGAGGAATGGCAAAGGTCTATCACAGATGCTTTATTTATTAGTTATTTGAGGAACTGGAGATTGAACCCAGGGACATTCTAACTCCAAGCCACACCCCCAGACCTTTTTTACTTTTTATTTTGAAACAGGGTCTTGCCAAATAGCTGAAGCTGTACTTGACCCTGCAATCCTCACCTCAGCTTCCCCAGGCCTGGGACTGTAGGCGTGCGCCGCCACACTCAGCTCGCCGGTGCTCCTTGGTGATTTTCGGAAATTGAACATATTTTAAAGAGTAGTGCCTCTGTGTTTTTAGCTTGCCAGTTCATACCATGGTTTTGTTTTAGGTTTTGGCTGTTGGCTACTGATTGTCTGGAGTCAGGCCTGTACCCTGAAACGGAAGGTGCAGGCCACTTGAGAGCCCGGTGCAGGCACCCGCCTTTCCACTCTCCTGCGCAGTGAGCGAGACGCCTTCTTAACCACTGGGGTCTGGCTTTCTCAGCTGAGTGGTAGACTTGGTATCGTGCGCCTAACTCAGTATTTCTCTGACAATTACACATGATATTTTAATGCTTTTAGCTTATTCGGTCTATGTAAATTGTCCCGGGCAGTGGGGAACAATTTGCTATGTAATGAAGTCCCTAACCAGGAGCGAAAGTGCAGGCAGAGAAATTGAAGTCTATTATCATTCTCCTCTCCCCGAGGATAAAGTAGAAGGTATTGCTACTCTCTCTAAATTCGATATCTGATTTCTCTGGGATTAGACTTCATGGATCATTGGTGGTTCTGATTCAACAGGCGTGATCAGGTCACAGGGCACTCAGTCAAGTAGGAGTAAGAAAGTGCTAAAATACACAACTAACAAGAGTGTTTCACACAGAGTGATGCATCATGAGAACTCCACTGTGGTAATTCAGAGAATGGAGCATGTGGAGGAGGCATTTGTAAACGATGAGATGAGAAGAGGGCTCTGAGGAAATGCTGGAGTCAGGAGACTGGCTCTTTGTCCCAGGAGGAGGGAACAGAACGAATATAGTCATGGAGAAAGAAAAGCCTGCTATGAAAAATAATTGAAATTTTGTAATGAGTGCATGTGGCCCAGTGGAGTTAGGGGTTAGGCCACTAGGGTCTGTCAAGCCCACTGGGCGGGGCTTGATTATCTAGGGACGCGATTGGTCTGTAGAAGAATTTTGTATGTTCTTAAGTTTTGGCGAGCGATCTTACTGCTTGTCATAAAGTTATTACCTAAAGGCAGTTATAGATTTGTAAAGATATTTGTAACAACCTTATAGAATTTGTTAGAAATCTTAGTGTAAAGTTACTGCATTTAGACTTCAGCAAGAGGTGAACCTGTGGTACAGTGGCCAAGTGAGTCTTGGTAGACATGTTTCTCTTAGCAAATAGTTTTTTTTTTTTGGCAGTACTAGGGATGGAACCTAGGGGCAGTCTACCCCCAGCCCTATTATTTTTTTATTTTGAAACAGGGTCTCACTGAGTTGCAAAGGGCCTGAGGCTGGCCACGAACTGCGATCCTCCTGTCTCAGCCTTCCAAATGCTGGGATTACAAGTGTGCATTGTCACACCTGGCTTGGTTTCTGCTATTTTTAAAAAGAAAAAAAGTGTTGTCTTTTGGTTCTTTGTGTTTATTTAATGATACTGCTTTCTTTTGAAAAAAAAATAGAGTAAAAATGTTTATTTTGCAATAGAGTAAAAATTTTATACTCTATAGCTGTTAAAATGAATCTTAATCTTTGTAGTTTTGAGTTTTTAGCAATGAAACACTTCAAGAATAAAGATGTTTGTAAGTTAAAATATTTTGGTATAAATAGCCGGGTGTGGTGGCGCACGCTTGTAATCCCAGCACTGGGGAGGCTAAGACAGGAGGATCCAGGCTCGAGGACAGCCTCAGCTACTTAGTGAGGCCCTCTGCAACACAGTGAGACCCTGTTTTAAATAAAGAACAAAAAAAGGGGCTTGGGGTGTACCTTGGAGGTAGAATGCCCCTGGGTTCCATCCCTGGAAACGCAAAAAAAAAATGTTTTTTATACATTTTTGATAGAATTTATGTGTTTTTGTCTAATGATCTATGTAAGAGAGATATTTGAAATGCGCTGCCTTTCTTAGACCTTTTATGATTCACTAATACCAGGATACTTCCTGTAAAGATATTTCTAAATGTTTCCTTTTGAAACTCAAACACTGTATCCTTACGAAAAATTCTACCACCAGGCACAATATTTCTGACAGGCCCGGGTCATAAATACTTGGTAATGATTGTCAAGGAAGCCTTATGTAGTGTTGAAACTTTAATAGGAGTGACTTTTAGTTCTCTTGTAAAACTGAGAATGCCAATTCAGTGATAGTTAATGGTTTTTAGATATGATTGGAATAAAAATAATGGCTTTCATTGATTTTTTGTGTGAATATTTTACATCAGAAAAATAGCTCATGTGCAGTTTAGGTAGAGGTCTCGGATAATTGAAATCTCTGAACATGGTCTTCAGAGTCTGTGTTGGATACGTTTTTTGTTACTTTACTGGTATTTGCCACAGTATTTCTCTTAAACTGTGCTTCTGTGAGTCTTAAAGTTTTATTGTTATATGGTTTCTTGGAAACCTGATTTCAACGACAGATTTGGTTCAGTGAGCAGTCAGCTTGTTGTCACTGAGCCGACACGCCCTTCTCTTCATCACCACAGATCGCACATGCTCTACAATCCCTGCCCTTTCTGACAGTAGACAGTGCTCCACCCGTGCCTTCTAAAAACTACTTTATATACCGTCCGTGTTCTGAACTGCCAATCCGATCCTGTAAGTTTTTATTTAGTATTGCACTTGAGCATCATGCACCAAATTTACTGCGGATTGGTTGTAATTGTCCTAAGGGTTGAGGTTGCACTTAAAGGTCACGGCAGCCTCTTCAGCTGCTCTCTGTCGCGGGTGGAGAGAGCCTCTGCGGAACCCTGTGTAGTTTGATCAGCGCACCCAGCTCCGCACTGCGCTGGCAGCTGCACAGTGAGGCTGGCGCAGGCAGCCATCCCTCTGAGACGGGCCTGAGGGCCGCTGGCGTGGGGGCCCTGGGCTGCGCCTGCTGGAGCTTTCCTGGCTTCTACTTGGCGTAATGTTACCAGCCTCACCCCATCCTAACTGAGTTGCCACAAAGTCCCGTCTTACTTTTCAAGGAAGTCACGCTGCTTTCTTTTTTTCATCGTCTTTATTAAGATTCTCTCTCCCTACACAAGAAGAACTCAGAGCCCTCTTAAGGAAATAGACTAAGTAGTCTCAGGTTGGCCACTCCCTTTCCTTGCCTCTAAAAAAGCAGTGCTTTTTAATTTTGTGGAATCCTATTAACTAAAAACTAAATAAACTCTTAGAAATTATGAACGTAGTAGAATGCTTTTCTTTAGTTAAAAATAATAGTTGACCTTAACATACATTTTTCTTTTGTTACAAAATAGACTTGAAAGTTTCAATAGCAAAATACACGTTTGTTTATAAATACTTGCTAAGAATCAACAGTTCAGGAATTTATAAGGAGATATCTAGGAATTTAAAATTTGATATTAAAATCAAAAGTCATTCTTGGTGATACTTAGTCATTTTACTTGGGAAAGTTTTATAATACTATTTCATACCTTAAGCCGATCTTATAGTTTCGCGTTCTTAGAGTTAGGGATCACTGACGTGAAGAAGCTGAGTGAAGGTGTTGTTCCATTAAAACCTGCGTTAGAATATTGACTTGCCTACAATATGTTTTGTGCAGAAATTCAGACGTTTACTCCAAGTCTGATCTGCAGAGTGACTTTAACCACTAGGAATTTATTTCCCAATATTTCAGACTCAAGTAAGCAACTGTTATAAGTTTTGTCGGTGCTAGATTCCCACTCTTTTCATCTTTTTCTGATCCTTTTAAAAAGTTGTTTGTAGTATATTTTTTTTTCATCAGAGCCACAATATATTTTAACAGCAAAACAGATATACATTTCATAAAATACACAATCTGCATCTCAATATATATAAACTCATTGTTTCCTTTTTTGTTAGTAGATAGTTGGCCTCTGGTGATTGGAAACCAAAAAAAATAAGCACATAAATAAATGATTAAAATAAAAGTAATGTTTGCCATATTCCTGTTGCCAACTGAAGATAAACTAACTTTTTTTTTTACTTTTTGTATATTCTATTTATTTTTTAACTTTTTTTATTAAACATAAATGGTATACATTTACACTATATTTGGTGCCCTCTCCCCCCATCCCCGCTTTCCCTTCCCCCCTCCCACCACTGGTTGTCCAGGTTAACCGTGTCTTATTCATAATTTTACACACGTTCAGATGTAGACCCTCATTAATCAGGATCAGTCTTCCTCCTCTCCTATCTTTCCATTCAAGCTTTGCTGGTATTTCCCCTCCATTATCTGGTGTCCCACTGGTCTCCTCTGTGTTCCCTAGTTTGGGCATATTAGAGGAAACATATGTAGCTTCTCCTTCTGTGCTTGGCAGATCTCACTTAACATGATGTTCTCCAGGGCTTTCCATCTTCTTGCAAATGATATAATTTTGTTCTTCTTTATGGCTCAATAGAATTCCATTGTGTGTATTTCCCACAGTTTTGCTATCCATTCATCTGTTGATGGTGGTCTGGGTTGGTTCCATATTTTGGCTATTACAAATTGTAGTACATTTTAATCAGCTTTTCTCTTAACGGATTTTGGTCCGTTCCTTTTTTTTTTTCTTCAAATTTGTAAATTTTGGTAGTGGTGGCGGGGCCCTTGAATAGTGCCTGGGATCTGGGGTTGGGAGAGTAAACACAGGGTATATTATAGAATCTGTTGGTTTCAAAATTGTGTCTTGCGGGTCTGCAAAGCCTTTTCTGCTTTTTTTTTTTTAAACATATTTCATGTTGGAAATGATACAATAGAGGATGAGAAATTGACAGGTCGGGGGGGGATTTGCTGGAAATTCTAGAAATGGCTGGAAAAGCCCTGAGGTGATGAGGGGTCCCCTGGGATAAGAGCAGGGACCTAGCACCTGCAGTACCTGGAGCAGCAGCCTGGATACGGTGCGGCTGGGAGCACTGAATGCCACCGGGAGAGGAAGCTGGGTTGTCAGTTGGGTTCAGAGCCCGAGAAGGAGGCACGAGGCTGTGCAGGGCGCACCAGAGTGGTTGCTTTAGGCGAGTGGTGAAGCCAGGGGCCTAGGAAGCTGTTGCGTGGTTTTGTGCACCAGGGCAAGGGCCCATTCCATCTGTGGTTGTGAGTTCAAGGCTGTGGAACTCGAGCTGGGAGAAGCCCCGGAGTGGGGGAGCGGAAGGGCTTTAAATGCAGTCACCACGCTCACTGCGGCCATCGTGATTTGCAGTGTGATTTTAGGACTTACTGGCAAGAAAAGTAAGTCGGCTTAGGCTAACAACCAGAGTTTTTGTTGAGAGATTCTTCTACCGCTCCAGTTAACAAACAAGAAAACATAATCTGAAGACTTCCCCATCTGTTCCAACTCAGACATTTTTACTGAACTTTGTTCATAAAGCAAATGCTGTCTTAAAGCATGGTTCGTGATAAAGCGGAGCATTTTCTACTATTAAGTCAGCAGAGCCAGATCCACGAGGCTCACGCAGAGGTGTGTCTGAAGACACATGTGTTCACCACCACAAAGGCTGCATGAGGGGAAGAGCCTTTGAAAAAAGGTTGTATTGGTAAATTTTTCTCAAATTATTATTTATAAGTGATGTTTACAGATGAAATTTCAAGGGGGGATGTTGGCTATTGGAGAAAGATGCATTTTTAGGTTCTTTAGTAACTTTTTCCACATATAAACAACATGCTTACATAGTAAGAATTGCTACAATTTTGTTTGACCCTTTATATTTGATGAATACTTTAGATATTTTAAAATAATAGCTTCATATTCTGTTGAATGTATTTCAGTAAAGGTGCTCCCTCTTACTGCCCACAAGTTGATGCAGTGGTGAGGTGTGCGGGTTGCTGGGCCTCTGTCTTCTGGAGGTGTGGAGGGAGTGGGATGCTGTTGCTGAGGTGCCGGGGCTTGCTGGAGATGGCAGCGTGGGTGCCTGGTCTGTGCCGGGAGCCTTCTTTGGCACTGTTGGGCTGATGTTCTGTGTAGAGCTGCCTGCGCACTGTAGAACGTTCCGTGGCATCCTTGGCCCCTAGCTGCCAGGAGTGCGCGCGCCCCCTCGCGGTCTCGCCCACGGAGACCTTCCAGCGAGCCCTGGAGGTCAGAACTGTCCCAGGTTGAGTACAGTGAGTCCTGGCAGTAGAATGGAGACCTAGACCTATCTTTTTAGAAGCTGGTGTTGGGATGGTGTGGACTTGGCAGTTTGAGGAAATTACTCTTGAATTAATTTTCTTAGCGAAGTCATGAGATCGTCAGAGGTCTTGGCACTGTTGAGCTAGAGAATGGGGGAGAGGCAGGCAGGTGGGTTTTTCTATTTTTTACTTTTGGCTTTTTCCCTTTGTCCTGTGGGAGTTGAGACTATTTGAAGCGCTGCCATTGTGTAAGTTTATAGGGGCTGGACAGGAGGGTGTCCGCTGGCCCTGGATAGCGCGTCACCCTGTCTTGGTATGCTGGCCTTTGTATAGGCTAATAGAAAAAATAATGTCGTCCTCCTTAGGCCCGGTGGTCTCTCTTAAAAACAGTGCGTGTTCTCATCCTTTTAGGCTGGACTTTGGGTGTATCCTCTAGTCATTGTTTTTCCCTGGAAAATCATTCCTTGCTTGCCTTCTGCCAGCTGCGTGTCTTCCCTTTCTCCAGTCCCACTGCACAGACAGCCACAGCAGGAATGAAACCGCCTCAGTTGAAAATCACATCAGGCCGGCCATTCTGTGGGCAGGTGAGGCCCAGCCACAAGGTCGAGGTGGGATCCTCGTAATTACTCCTGCTAGCCCAGCTAGCTGGACAGCTTAGAGTGGAGGGGAGTGGGGAGCCCTAAATCAGCCTCTTGGATTGTAGAGATACTTATGTTCATGAGATGTGGTCAGCATCTTGTTGGTACTCTTTGTATGTCACTGGGACCTTTTGTAACTCTTTCAGATAGTTACTTTTTTTTTTTTTTTTTGGTGGCACTACCTCCCAGACCTATTTTATATTTTATTTGGAAACAGAGTCTCTCTAAGTTGCCAAGAGCCTCACTAAGTAGCTGAGGCTGGCTTCGAACCTGCACCATCCTCCTGTGTCTGCCTCCCAAGCATGGGGATTACAAGCACGCACCACCACATTCGGCTACTTTTATTTTTTGAAACAGGGCCTCACTGAGTTGTGGAGGGCCTCACTAAGTTGCTGAGACTGCCCGCGAACCTGTGATCCTCCTGGCTCAGCCTCCTAAGTACTGAGATCACAGGCCTGTGCCACCCCATCTGGCTCACTTCTTTGATGCCACTCATTGTCTAATGAGACCCTCTGGAGAATGTCATGCCCGTCTGTGGCTGTATTTCAAGACTTTGCTCTGATCACATTGACTTCTCCCTTCTCTCATTTCTCTCTTCCACTCCTGTAGTTTGTTAAAAAAGAGTTTGTGCTCTGGCTTCTGGATGTCCCTGTTACCCGCACTCTGTTTCAGATACCATCACCCTTAGATTTTTGATGTTGTGTGTGCAGTTTCTCTGGGTTTATTTTATTTTATTGCAGTACTGGGGATGGAACCCAAGGGCGTTCTACCTCCGAACAACACCCTCAGCCCTATTTTTTATTCTTTATTTTGAAATGGGCTCACTGAGTTGGGAAGGGCCTCACTAAGTAGCCTAAGTAGCTGAGGCTGGCCGTGATTCCCATCCTCCTGGGATTACAAGGGTGCGCCACCACACCTGTTTTTCTGGGTTTAAATAGAGGCAGAATCAGTTTTAGATTCTAATTCTATATTGTAACATGAGTTAATGAAGAAAAGTTAGTACTTTTTGACCCTCTAAAATACTCTCTTGAAAAAATTGCATTCACGCGCACACATGGTGCTTTGTAGATTTGCAGACCGCTGGTTGGAAGTGCGTCTTAGCATTGGCTGGACTTAGCAGAGCTCAGTTGTGTAGTCCTGGCCAGCGCTGTCCTCGTATTGTTCTCCTTTTGATTTTGCTTTGCAGATAAGCTATATTTGTGTGTATTTTAAAAATGCAGCTTCTAAGGAGAAATTCAGAATATACTTTTCAAAATGGGTAGTGTGGAACATTAATTTATGACAAAGGAATTCATTCTGATGCAGATCAGTCTACTAACAGCAAAATTATATAGTCTCTAGTAAATTTTTATTAATTCAGAGCTCACTTAGCAAAAATGATGAGTTAATTTCCTATTTCATACTGTCTTCTAAACCTTTAAGCAATCAAAATATTTTCAGGTGAATATTCAGTTTCAGCAAAAATATTAAAATACCTAGTATGTGGTGGGTTCTGCTAAATTAAGATACTGCCCTTTGTCAAGAGGCTAGTGGTAAGAAAATACGGAAAGATAACTTTTCTTTATTTTTTTAAATCTGTGAGATAAAGACAAGGCGTCACAAAATGTTTATTCGTTTTTATTTTTGGTAATGGAAATTGAATCCAGGAACATTGTACCTCCGAGCTGTACCTCCAGCCACTTTGATTTTTTTCTTTCTTTCCCTCTTTCTTTCTTTCTTTCTTTCTTTCTTTCTTTCTTTCTTTCTTTCTTTCTTTCTTCTTGCAGTACTGGGGAATTGAATACAGGGGCATTCTACCTCTGAGCTACAGTCTCAGCCTGTTTTATTTTTAATTTTTGAAACAGGGTCTAGCTAAGTTGCTGGGGCTGGCCTCGAACCTTCTGTCCTCCTATCTCAGTCTCCCTCTTACTGGGATGATAGGCACCAGCTTTGTATTTTATTTTGAAACAGGGCATCACTATGTTGTCGAAAGCCTTGATAAATTGCTGAAGCTGGCCTGGAACGTGCCTTTCTCCTGTCTCAGCCTCTCAAGTATTGGGAAGCTCAGCTCAAGTGTTTAATGTTGTTACTAATAAAGATACACTCATGTTCTGTTGAGAGACTGGATGTTCTTGACAGTAGGGGAATGGATACTTTTCATTTTAAATGACTGAGTAGCTTCTCATAGTTCCATGGTCGAACTTAGCTCTAAATATAACTTTACTTTTCAGAATTATGTTGTATTTACACATGCACCCCAGCTTGGTCTCAAAGAAGAATTTATTTTATAAATCCTTTGAAATCTTATTCTCTTTTGAATATGCAGATATTGGAATCATTTGTCAAGCTGTATAAATTTAGGTTTCTGCAAATCTTTAATACACTATTACCAGTCTTGGGTACCAAGGAACGCTGCAGTAGCGAACCATCGTTTCCGTGGGACAGTCCCACGACTAGTGGGAGTCCGGGGACCTCTACTACGGTCCCGTCTTGGGAATGCCAGCGAAGGAACTGGTTTAGGAGTCAAGGTTGATGTTAGTGCGTGGTTTTCCTGACACTGGCTTGCTTCTGAATATAGTGATGAACTCCTTTTTAGCATATTATTTTTTCTCCTAGGCAGCTTTATCTTTTTGCATGTTTTTAACTGTAGGGAGACAGTAATAAAAGAGGCCTATTAAAAATAGGCTAATGTGGTTAGGCACCAAGTAAATAATACAACATAAAATGCAATTTTTAAATTATAGTAACCATAGCCGGGGGTGGTGGCGCACGCTTGTCATCCCAGCACTCGGGAGGCTGAGACGGGAGGATCGCGGTTCACGGACAGCCTCAGCTACTTAGAGAGGCCCTCTGTAACTTAGTGAGACTCTGTTTTAAAAAATAAAGAATAAAAATAGGGCAGGTCGAATGCCCCTGGGTTCCATCCCCAGACCCACCCCCCCAAAAAAAAAAAAAATTATACTAACCATCACTATTCCTCGAGAAACTTCCACTTATGAGATGTCTGAGATTTAGGGGAAAGTGATATGTATAGATCCTTTAAGTGCACACAGAACAAGAGTGATGTTTGGGAAAATACAGATGAATAACTGTGAAACTGGGCTTAAATTATGTAAAACTTTGCCTGTACCCAAAACATTCATTCAGGGTCTGAGAGTGAGTGTGGCAGCTCGTGTGCATTGAGTCTTGGTGTGAGTTAGCCGCTCCTGCACGCGCTTTACCTAGGAGCTTTATTTTCTGTAATTAAGACAGAATTTCTTAAAACGGTGCAAAGGATGGTCTGCTGTCATTCCACTTTTCTAGATGTAAACAGACCCCCAGAGAGCTCCCAGCCTGGCCAGTTGGTGCAGGCTACTGTGGGGCTGGACTCCATCCCAGGGCACGTGGGCCCAGGCGCTTCCCACGGCGCCGGGAGCTGTTTTCCTGTCACAGGGAAGGCGCCCTTCCCGCTCCCCCCCCCCCATCCTTTCCCACGAGATTCTCCCACCCTGCAACTTCTGGCTGCCTCCTGGGCCGGCTGACAGTGGCGTTTCTAGTTGACTGCCCCATGTGCCCCATTCTGTTCCAGTGCGTGCCGGATCTCAGACTCGATGTGATTTTGTTCATCGTTTGCGTTATTAATAACCCTCCTGTAGTCTTTGCTGTAGGGTCACACGCATTTCCACTCGGGTTTAGTGGTTTAACGTCTTGCTCATTTACCCGTAACTTGGCTTGCAGTTGCTAGCGCTCTGCCGTTACCCTTCCGTGGCGTGTGCAGTGCGTTTCTGGTTTTTTTTTTTTTTTTTTTTGTGGTACTGGGGTTCCTGGAAGCCCTTCTACCTCCGGGCTACACTCCCAGGCCTATTTTATACTTTTTTAGTTTTGGAAACAGGATCTCTTTCTTGAACCAGTGTGATCCTCCTGTCTTCGCCTCCCAAGCCATGGGGATTACAAGTGTGTGCCACCACGACCGGCCTTAAGTTTCTGTTTTTATGTCTGCTTTCCAGGGTTCTCACCAGGGACTCCTTGCTTCAGGTCTGTCTCTAATCTCATCTTCCAGATAGCTCTGAGAGTTCTGTTTCTTCAAAGGTTTGGTCTTAAATTCCTGGGTTTAGAAATTATTGTTCGCTATTGTATGTAGTAAAAATTGGAACTTGTTAGCATACTGTTGATTTTTTTCTTGCTCTGATAAATTTAGAAACCTCAGTGTCTTCGTTTCTGTTGTTTAACTATCTAAATTATCATTTTCTAGTCAGAATTAATTTCATTGAGATTTTAGTGTTTGGTGTGCGTTTCCCTTTATGGTGTGAGCTCATAAGCAGAGTAATTATACTTTTATTAAAATTTTACATAGAAGGATGTTCAGGAAATATATGTTAATGTGCATTAAAATAATTAAAATGAAATTTAATCATGTGCCAATTCCTGTTTGGGATCAACCTTAACGTGTTTGTGCGCGCGCATGCGTGCTTGGTGGGGGTGTTGGGAGCACATTTATTCACTCTTTGGAATGTCCATTCTGGGTCTGCTCTTTCAGCAGCTATCTGAGTGCTGTGTTACATGCCTGGCTCCTGTGTTCCTTCTCTATACAGCCATGGGGATTGTTTTGACAGAGGATTGACTTTTCAGGGATGTTGAATAAGAGAATTCTTAATTTAGCTTGTGTCTTACCCTGGATCACCCCAGTGTTCCAACCAAGAACATAAAGGGTTTACTTCTCGGAAGGTTCTCCATGTTCTCCATACTGGATTTTGAAGGCTCCCTGTTCCCAGGTTGAGGGCAGGTGCATTCAGTTTTCTCACCCTCAGTTAAGTAGGGCAGGGTCCCCGTGGCTTCCCGTCAGAGACGTGCCATCCTAGGACCTAAATAAAGGCCATGTTGCTTCTAGTTAGTACTTTATTCTCATAATTAATTTAGCCACATCTTTGTGATAGTTAGGGTTTTATATTTATAAACATTTCATTTGAGACCCTGAGAGCCACGTTTACATATTGTCCTTTATTCAACATTCTGACAATAGAGAGAGTACAAGTCTAGGCTGATCCAGTAGACAGCGGTGGTAGAATTGATGCATGCAGCCTAGGTGATCTGTGAAAATAACATGTCTATGAAAATTGCATGTGCTGAATTATTGTTACATGTAAAAATTATTTTTATAGGTTGTGTTTTTAAAAACTTAACATTTTATGTATAATATTTAAATAAGTGAAAGTATGATCTAGAAAATGTCATTCCTTTGACTAAACACCAGTGGATAAATGTGTTTGTCAGTTCATATGGATTTTTATACAATGTAGCCTATCAGTTCGAGGCATGAAAGACAGTATCACAGCTATTAGCATGACCAACACAGACCAAAAGACAGTGTTAGCACTGAGCAGGGGACCCGTGTGGGGAGAGGCCGCCACAGTCTACATGCAGCAGCACAGCCTTCTCCAGGGGCTCAGTCCAGGCGGTGACCACTTGATGCCGTGGCTGTAGGTCTGTAGGTCACTTGACATAATCCTGTCCTAACAGGGTCCACAGAATGTGCTCCATTGATCTCGCGATCCCTCAAAGTGGTCGCCACACAGAGTAAATATGTTTAAGTGATGGCTCCTACTTAGAGACCAAGGTTTTAAAAAGTATAACTGTTATGGGAGAAATTAAATCTCTAAATATGTAAGTCAACTCTAAGAAGAAAAAAAAAAGAATGCTTGGCAATAGCTGCTGGTTTGTTGATTGTGCATTTTAATAAAAATGTTAACAGGCAGCATCTAATGTATTACCCCCAATACTTGATTCAGCAGTTGTTTAACATGCTTTGATTTGAGGGATTCTTTTTATGTGTGAAAACATAATATTAATCTTTCCGTGCCAGAGATTGCATACCCTAGTTATCTGTTTTATTCTAGTAACGAGTTAAAATATATTCCTTTTTATAAACCATCACTCCTCTCAAGGAGTTTCTTTACTGTCTGAATTTTCATTTCAATTCATTTCTTTATCTCTGCAAACTCATCTTTAATCTTTTCTCTAACTCACAGTCTGGTTTTTAAAGATTTAAGTCTAGAATATTATTTTTGTGATATAGATTCAGTGGGTCACATATAAATAGTTTTATCTTCACACTTGAAGTCAAAGGATGAAAAATTTGATCCCTAAAGGGTTCTTTTGCAGCCGGGCGTGGTGGCGCACACTTGTAATCCCCGCGCCCGGGAGGCTGAGACAGGAGGATCACACAGATTCAAAGCCAGCCTCAGCTACTTAGTGAGGCTCTCAGCAACTTAGTGAGACCCTGTTTCCAAATAAAGCATAAAAAAAGTCTGGGATGTAGCCCAGAGGTAGAAAGCCCCTGGGTTCCACCCCCAGTACCCCCCCTCCCCACAATTCTTTTCACACATTTCCAATTCAGTGAAAATTAGGGACTTGTGCAGGGTTGTTCCTGAAAACGCAGTGAGTTTTCCTACTGGCGGATGCATGTCATTTTTGTAAGCCCTTGCTCACTCCCTCATTCAGATATTTGCTAAGTGGTGACTTTGTGCTGCCTGCTGCACCGGGCACTGGTATGGTTGTAAGGGAAGGCAGACTCGGTGTGTATGACCTTTGAATTTAGGCTATTGGCAGGGCAGGGGGCAGGCATTAATAACGGCAGACACATGGAAAGATTGCAGCCGTGTATAGCCGTGAGCTGTGTGGTGCTATGTAGACAACACGGGGACTTACACATTCAGGTGGTCAGAGAAGTGTATCTTGGGAATGTGCACACTCTTCCTCTGAGCTCCAGCCCCAGCCCTCTGCTGAGACCTGAAAAGCAGAGTCGGTTTGAAGTAGATGGAGAGAGGAATGGCCGTCCGTGGCAGAAAGGACGGGCGTTCTTGGCAGCTGCCCTGGCTTACTTCAGGAAGGAAGGGATGCCTGTGCGCTCTAGGGAAATGTTTTGAACTGTGGTATGGGGGACCGATCCAGGGGCACACAGGTGTGTGGTATGGGGGACCGATCCGGGGGCGCACAGGTGTGTGGTATGGGGGACTGATCCGGGGGTGCACAGGTGTGTGGTGTGGGGGACTGATCCGGGGGCGCACAGGTGTGGTATGGGGGACTGATCCGGGGGCGCACAGGTGTGTGGTGTGGGGGACTGATCCGGGGGCACACAGGTGTGTGGTATGGGGGACTGATCCGGGGTGCACAGGTGTGTGATATGGGGGACTGATCCGGGGGTGCACAGGTGTGTGGTATGGGGGACTGATTCGGGGGTGCACAGGTGTGTGGTGTGGGAGACTGATCCGGGGGTGCACAGGTGTGTGATGTGGGGGACTGATCCGGGGGTGCACAGGTGTGTGGTGTGGGGGACTGATCCGGGGGTGCACAGGTGTGTGGTATGGGGGACTGATCCGGGGGTGCACAGGTGTGTGGTGTGGGGGACTGATCCGGGGGTGCACAGGTGTGTGGTGTGGGGGACTGATCCGGGGGTGCACAGGTGTGTGGTGTGGGGGACTGATCCGGGGGTGCACAGGTGTGTGGTGTGGGGGACTGATCCGGGGGTGCACAGGTGTGTGGTGTGGGGGACTGATCCGGGGGTGCACAGGTGTGTGGTGTGGGGGACTGATCCGGGGGTGCACAGGTGTGTGGTGTGGGGGAACTGATCCGGGGGTGCACAGGTATAGAGCAGCCATCATCAGGCTACAGGTGGCCTTGCAGTCCTAATAAAGAGCTGAGTCTCAACAGGAGAATTTGTGCTACCTGTCTTAGGCAGGAATCTGGGTGTGAGGCTACCGGATGGGCTGGTTGGGGGGAGACAGGAGTGTGTGACTACAGTGTGTCAAGAGGGCCAAGAGATGGGACGCAAGTAAGCAAAGGCAGACAGCCAGGAAGGCTCCCGTGCTCCAGGGAGGCGGTCCTTCCTCAGCCGGGCTCCAGGGAAATGACCCTTCCGCAGCTGTGCAGACCTTTGGGAAGGGCCCCAACCCTTCTGGAGATTACTTCTAGAGCCCTTTTGTGCGAGGATGGAAGGCTATTCTGGCATAGGTTTACTGCAGCATTGATGCAGAAGATGCTGGACTGCTGATTCACTATTCAGAAAAGAAAACAAAACAAAAAAAAACCAATAAAAATAACATCAGTTCAAAAGGTGTTTATGAAGGCTAATATCCTTAGCCATGTACCAATGATGTGCTTTTAGGATTTTAACACACACATGAGTGTAAGGTTCCCCAGCTGTACTTTGCCCGTCTTTTCAGCCGTGAAAGCTGACATGAACTAATGACCAAAACACCTGAAATACTAGTGCGAGTGCTGTTTGACTTGGATGTTAACTGTCGCCTACATCACAGGCATTTGAAATTAGTTCTCTTCATTCTCTTTCCTCTCTCCTTTTTCCTTCTGTGCCGAGGATTAGACCCGGAGCCTCGCACACGCTAGGCCAGCACGCCAACACTGTGTCGCGTCCCCAACCTTTTTCTACTTTATTTTAAGACAGGGTTTTGTTATTTTGCCCAGGCCGACCTAGAACTTGTGGTCTTCCTGCCTCAGACTCCCAAGTAGCTGTGTTTAAAAATAATTCTATGCCTAGGGTTTACATCCTGCTGCTCGGTACTCATCAGACCTATCGGTGCCCTTAAAAATGGAACTTCTGGTAGGCATGGTGCCCTGGGCCGGCAGTTCCTGGCGGCGTCTGCGGTGCTCTGTGTTGAACACTGGCGCCCTCCATGGCTGCGCTGGAGTGGGCGATGGCCTCGGGAAGCCTCCCGCGGAGCAGAAGTCTGCTGGGAGGTCGCTCTTCACGCAGCTCAGGTCCTCAGTCACCGCGCTCCTGCAGCTGTGGCCGCCTCTGTTTTGGTTCAGTCAGCAATCAAAGTGTTCCTTCTTCATGTTTTACTGCTCGATTCCTAAGTTTCTTTCTTGTTGTTGACTCTGCCTTCCTCTATGTAGAACTTTGGTTGAGGAAAAGGAATTGTTCATAGGTGTGTGTGGGTCAGCCCACGAGGGAATGATCGAGATCGCTAAACACGTTTTTATGCTGGTCTGAGAAGTAGTAAAAGTGAGACCAGGTGGGAGGCAGCTCTTCCATGTATTTCTTTTTGATGTGCACTCTCCTGATGGGAAAAGATCGAGATGGGTGTGATCAGAGATCACGTGCTTGCACACTGCACGTCAGTGCGGGTCCAGGCCCAACGCCAGCAGCTGGACCGCAGCGCAGGGGCCGTGACCGGACGGCTTCTTCTTCAGAATGTAAGGCCATCTGGTGCATTCTAATAAGTATTACGTAGGTCGGCGCTTACCTTTGCACCTTACCTGTTGTTGTTTTTTTCTCCCAAGGAGAACATTTCCAGTTTTATGTCTTTTTTGTTACATGGCACCTTCAGTGAGTGAAAAAGTCATTATTTCATTCTTTTGATATTAGAACATTGAAAGTATATTGTTATTGTGGATTTGATTCCCTTCATCTAGTAGGACTTAGCAATTTGATTATGTTATTAGAAGGTCAGTTTGTATTAGAGAATAATCTTTCATAAAAATTTTAATAATAAATTTCAGTTTAATTAATCTAAGCAAATATTAAATGCAGTATGAGCTTTTCTATTCAGAAGAACATGACTGTGAATTTTTGTAAGTACCCTTTTCAATATACTTTAAAACAGGTCACCTTATAGTTTCACTTACTTGTGCCGGGTGTGGTGGCGCACGCTTGTAATCCCCGCTCTTGGGAGGCGGAGACAGGAGGATGGCGCAGGTTCGTAGTCAGCCTCGCTGGCTTAAGAGACCCTGTTTCCAAATAAATAAAAGATATAAAATAGGTCTGGGAGTGTAGCCCGGAGGTAGAAGGGCTTCCAGGAACCCCAGTACTCCCCCCCCCCCCAAGAGTTATATGAATAGAGATAGGTCATGTTTTGGATTTGATTTTAATTAGTAAAGATGATATATTACCTTATTAATTTATTAATTGCCTATATCTAGTGTCTTCTAAATCTTTGTTTTGGGTAAGAATATTAGGCAATTTTGTTTGCATTCCCTTACTATTTGAGAAGAAGCAGTTTGTTAACCGAACGCAAATAAACAAAAAAAATTCCCCAAACAAACAAATACTCAATTTGGTATTGTCCCAAGTTATGAAATATAGAAAGATTATATCTGCATTAAAAGATCTTGATTTGATAAGACTTTGATGGCCAATTGAAATTTTATCAATTATAATATTAAGATATAATTAAGAACTGGGTGTGGTGGTGCATGCTTGTAACCCCAGCATTCGGGAAGCTGAAACCGGAGGATTGCGGTTCTGGGACAGCTTCAGCTACTTAGCAAGTTCCTCCGCAACTTAGTGAAACCCTGTTTCAAAATAAAGAATAAAAATAGGGCAGGGGGTGTGGCTCGGAGGTCAAATGCCCCTGGGTTCCATCCCCAGACCAGCACACACACACACAAAAGATATATAATTAAGGAGAAAAATAAGAAAAATTTACTTGGTCCCATATTTATAAGGAATTATATGTATAAATTCAGTTAATCAAATCAGGACTTAGTGGTAGAGCTCAGCATATACAAGGTCCTGTGTTTGAACTCCAGCACCAGGGGGGGAAAATCATGAAATTTATCATTTCTTGTAATAAATTTATTTGGAGATACATGAGATTTTATTGTTTCTGAAATAATCTTAGTACTGACTCAGTTCTTTTCAAAACATTGATTAAATAATTACTAGATCAGGTTAAAGACAGGACAACATTGGAAAACTTAAAGTACCTTTGGGCCTGACTCTCAGTAGAAGACCTGTGGGTGGAGCTTACCCCAGCACCTGTGTGGCCGCGCCATATTCGTACCACGCTCGTATTTCCATTACCACTCACACTAACTCTTAGTCAAGGCAGAAGCACAGCAGATTCAGCTCAGGTCGGCCGACTCACCACAACTGTGTTGTGAAGCCCACCTTTAGCATTTGCTAGTGAGCAGCGGGCCTTGTGGGTGGGAAGCCTGGAGCGGGGGAGAGGTCAGGTTACCTGTTAGGGAAGGGTCCAGGCTGGGCCCGTCCTTCCTTCCTTCCTTCCTTCCTTCCTTCCTTCCTTCCTTCCTTATATATTTTATTGGTGCATTGTAGTCAGACATCACAATGGAATACAAGACTTGTGAAGATATTCAAGAACACATCGTCCACTTAGCCTTTATCCAGTCCCCATCCCATTCCCTGCCCCTCCCGCAATCCCATGCTTGATTTAGTGATTAACTTTGATATCTTTGTTTATGTACATCAAGTGCTTTAAAGAGATTCCATCTTCCCCCATCCCATCCCCTCTGATTGGTCACCTTAATTGCTCCTCCATAGAGCCCTTTCTTCAACTATATTTCCTCCTATTACCCATTTCTTCCTAGTTTTTGCATATTAGGGAAAGCATCTGATTTTTTATTTTCTGTGATATTTCTCTGTGTGTGCCGCATTGCAAGTTCCAGTCCCACTCTTGAAGGCTCTGGCACTGGCCTGGCCACCCGGCAAACTCCAATTCTGGCCTCACTGGCTCCAGTACTGGCCTCACTCCTTGGCAGGCTCCGGTCCCAGCCTCGGAGGCCCCAGCACCAGCCTTGCCTCATGGTAGGCCCCAATCCTGGCCTTGCTGGCTCTGGCACTGGCCTCACCCCTTGGCAGGCTCTGATCCTGGCCTTGCAGGCCCTGGCACAGGCCTCACCCCGCTCCAATTCTGGCCTCGAAGGCCCCAGCACTGGCCTTGCCTCATGGCAGGCTCCGATCCTGACCTCACTGTGGGACATTTCTTAATGCTGACTCAGGCGGACCTGAAGCTTCTGTTTCTAGGAAGAGCTGGTCTGTTTAGGGGTTCCTCTGTTTCTTTAGTTGCAGTTTGATGATGTGGCATTTAGCATGAGTGACTCCCATTTTGTGTAACACTTGGAAGGTTATTTTTTCACATGGACCACTTAAATGGATAGAACAATTGGCAGTTACATAGAGAAGGTAGATAGTAGATGAGCATGTTAGAAAAAGGTATGCTAAGGAGCGGGAAATAGAGGATGGGAATAAACCCTAAAGACGCTTATTTGGGGCTGCTTCTCCTATGCTAGCAGGGGCATCTCTGCTTAATTCACAGTAATTTTTGCTTGTTTGTATTGTAGTTGGTTGAGTATTTTCCCATATAGGTTGTAGATTCTTTTTGTTGTTGGTGGTGTTTTATTTATACCTAAGGGTGTTCTACCTCCGGTATGTACCCCAGGAGTGGCACCCCTCCCCCCCTATTTTTGGGACAGGCCTTGCTAAATTACTGAGGCTTGCCTGGAACCAGTGACTTGTCTTAGCCTCAAGGACTGAGGTTACAGGCATGCATCATGGGGTCTGGCTTATGTGCTGTTTTTGAAGGAGGGGTTTTGTGATTTCTCCCTTAATCCTCAGGATCTCGTACCTATTAGATACTCAGGCAACATTTGTTGAATTTAATTGCTTTTCCTAGTTTCCAGTTACTATTTTTGGGGAGCAACCATGTGGGATCCTCCTGTTAATTCAATCTCAGCAAAAAGAACTTGGGGGTTAGTTTCCTGAGAGGTGTAATATGTATTTTTCAAACTCCAGGATTTTCTGGTTGTGCTCAACCAAAGGTCTCTCTGCTTCTAGAGCTTCCAGGAGCTACTTCTGGGAAGAGAGTAACACCCATTTACACTGAAGTTGGGACCCAGCCGAAGGTCCAGAGCCAGTGCTCCAGGGGCCTGAGAGGCGAGTTCTTTTTATACTCCAAGTAGGAGCAGGAGTGGCGGATTTGGATTCCCCTTGCTTTGCTCTGTTCATTTTCCTGCGGCCACTGACTGCAGCGCTCAGCAACCTCTTGAAGGGCGAGAATTTGTCCCTGTTGTGATGCCTCTCGGCACACGTAAATGGTTTCATTTTGAATAGGCGTGTTTCATCAGTAGCATTAAAATGTATGCTGGAGAAGAGGAATGGTTGAAAAACCTTCTAGCTTAAAAATTAGTTATTTTTAGCCGGGCGTGGTGGCACACACGCTTGTAATCCCAGCGCTTGGGAGACTGAGACAGGAGGATCGCACAGGTTCGAAGCCAGCCTCAGCTACTTAGTGAGGCTCTCAGAAACTTAGTGAGACCCTATTTCCAAATAAAATATAAAATAGGTCTGGGAGTATAGCCTGGAGGTAGAAAAAGCCCCTGGTTCCACCCCAGTATGACAAAAATAAGTAAATAAAATAAATTCATAAATATTTATTTTAATTGTAAGTTAATGGATACCTGTTTCAGACTTCTAAATTTCTCTAGCAAATTTGAGATTTCTGAGTATTTGTAATGGAATTTGACTCAACAGTACGATGATGATTTGAATTACAGTAGGATTTTGGAAAACTCAGCTATGAACACGATATATATTCCTTCTTAGTTTATATCACTTCTGCTTTTGTGCATCTAATGGAGTAATATTTGTGGAGAAGAAGTCAGAGTCTGCGTAAGTGATTGCACATGGCTAGAAGCGCGCGGTGAGTTCTTACGATGGGCAGAGACGGGCGTTGGCGATGGGCTCCGTGGCCACCAGGACCACAGTAGCTTTCTGTTATTTTACCCTGCTACTTTGAAAGAAGGAATGGGATGTGGCCCAGTTATAATTTTTTCCTCTTGAGAATGAGTGAGTATAAAGATGAACATTTAATTTAGAAAGCAAGAGAAGCTGTTATTAAATGTACCGGTGCCACTCTGATCTATAAGTAACTTCACTCCCGAGCACAGTACCACCTTTCTGATTCTCTCCAAACACTGGGATACACCCTCTACGTCCTTTTCATTAATGTCACCTCACAAAACAAGACACTAAGCTGGGTGGCTTAGTGCTTAAAATCTCCAAAATTCAATTAAATTGTTCGTTGTAAGTATAGGAATGAGCTTTAAGCCAAAGTGATAAGAAATGAATTATAGGCATTTTTTAGGTTATCTGCTCATCTTCCTAAGTCTAATTATGTGTAACAGTAAAGAAAGAGGAGATTGTGATGTTACTTAAACTGTAGTAGATGTAAGATGGAGTTCAAACCTATCCACTTCTTTTTCTGTCCATTGGGTTGAAATGTATTCTGGCATTCTCTGGGCAGACAGCCAGCTCAAAAATAACCGCTTCTATTGAAACGATTTTTGTAATGTCTACATAAACTCTGAGATTGGAGGTTCCATTTGCTGGACAGAACAATCTTAGGGCTTCTACTTTGACCCTATCATATTTGATGATGCAGAAGAGAGAATTTTTCACATGTTTTAATAATCTTCTAAACACATTGTTGTCCTTCTTTTAAAACTTTAAGAAAAAACTCAGTAAAAATATTTTCTTAGAAAGTTATAGTAGTGATTTCTTTTGATGGAGATGAAGAAAGGTAGAATCCATTTTTTTCCCCAGTTTTTTCTTTTTAAATTTTGAAACAGGGTCTCACTAAGTTGCTGAAAGTTTTCTTGTATTGCTGAAGTTAGCCTTGAACTCGTAATCCTCCTTTTTTTTTTTTTTTTTTTTTTTTTTTTTTTTTTTGACGGTACTAGGGATGGAACCCAGGGGCATTCTACTTCTGAGCTATACTCCCAGCCCTATATTTTATTCTTTATTTGGAAACAGAGTCTAACTGAGTTGCAAAGGGCCTAAGTAGCTGAGGCTGTCTGCAAACTACAGTCGTCCTTGTCTCAGCCACCCAAATGCAGGGATTACAACGTGCGCCACCACACCAGGTTCTATTTTATATTTATTTGGAAACAGGGTCTCACTAAGTTGCTGAGAGCCTCACTAAGTAGAAGAGGCTGGCTTTGAACCTGTGCAATCCTCCTGTCTCAGCCTCCCAAGTACTGGGATTACAAAATGTACACCAGTACCCTCGGCCTTATAGAATTATTAAATGTTGGTTTTTAAAGAGACTGACATAGTAAATTTCAGATTTTGTTAATTATCAATAATATTAAAATGTTAGTCATTGATCATTGATAGTGTGTGTGTGTGTGGGGGGGGGTACTGGGAGTTGAACCCAGGGGCATTCTACCTTTCTGTGTGTGAGGTGAGTTTGAACTTGGAGCACAGTGAAAAAATAAGTATTTTCCACAGCAGTATATATTTTTTTAAGTAGATTTTTTCTTTCTTACAAATGTACTGACTAGAAATAACTTTCTCAGTTGCTTATTGGGTGGGGGGATGTCAGGTCTGATTTATCCTTGTGAATGCCACTAACTGGTCTTGGTAGTAACAGGTTGCAGCCCCAGGCTCGTCACAGGTGTGGGGAGGTCAGAGAGGCCCTGGAGTTCCGTGCTGAACAGCCTGGGCCTTGGAGTCTGCCCGCTCAGGTTGCAGGCCTGCCGCCCCGGGTGCTAGCCGCGTGACTTTTGGCAAACCACTGCAGTTCATTTTCTTCCCATGCAAGTTGGGGAATTAGAGTCACAATACTGCACTGAGTAGAAGGATTGCACAGTTAACACACGGAAATCACTTAGCTCAGCACTCAGCTCATAGAAAATTCCTAAGTGTAAGCTGGGGTCAGCATCCGACTTCCCTGCTGCTCCAGCAGCTGTGCTGTCCGTTCTTGTTTTATCTGCTATAAGTAGTTGACTCTCATTGTTAGTGAGATATTTGCACAAATAGGGCCTTCTCTTTTTAAATTGTCAACAAAGGGGTTGTTTCTTTCTGTCTTCATGACGTCAGGTTGGGGGGAAGAACCTGTAACAGAAGTCCTTGGTGTGCCTCAGGGAAAAGCTCTTAAGTACAAAGGGAAGAATTAAATCATAATACCAAAGTTGAAAGGCTTTTCAGTTTGGTTACAGAATTTTCTGCAGTTAGGGAAGTGAGTTAAAAAGAAGCAGAAGTGTGTGTTCTTGTGTCTGATCTGTTTCTTTCAAGAGAGGATTTTATACTTCCTGTGTGCAAGTTTCACTGGGTTACTGGCCATCATTTCTTCTAGGGAGGCAAGTTTAACTTGCTTTTGACCTGTGAGGCTGCACAGCTCTTAATTTTTAAATCTTTCTTGTATGTGGTAATAGCTGAGCTTTGTTGTTAATGAGATACTGGGTTATTGGTGTTACAGAAATCGCGTCCTGTGCTCTGTTCTTACTGGTGGTGGTGGGCAGTCTGTTTAGCTGTCCAAGAGTGCCCACGCCTGGCTCGCTCAGAGGTGGCACTCTGCCTTCCTGCCTAGTTTGTTTCATGTGGCTTTTACCTACTACCACAGTAGCCACTGGGCAAGTGCTGGATTGTAGAAAGGTAAGGGTTTTTTCTTTTTAAGCTCCCTCCCCCAAGGAAAAAAGTGTATAAGGAAAAGTGAGATTCTTTAATGTATTTCATCTTTCAGCAGCAGTGTTAATAGTGATAGTTAGTGTGTGTGTGTGTGTGTGTGTGTGTGTGTGTGTGTCTGGGGATGGAACCCGGGGGCATTCGATCTCCAAGCTACACCCCTGCCCTATTTTTTATTCATTATTTTGAAACAGGTCCTCACTAAATTACAGAGGGCCTCACCAAATAGCTGAGGCTGTCTGTGAACCGTGATCCTCCATTCTCAGCCTCCTGAATGCTGAGTGATAGTTAATAGTTATTATGTAATTACTTTGTGTGGTTACATAGTAACTTAATCCGTAAAGTAGTCATTGAACCTTGTCTGGTTGTAGCATTTAACAAATGAAGGACAAGGTTCAGAGAGGTCTTAAAGTTTGTTTACCTATGCCCACACAGTCTGCTCTAGTTAGGATTGGTATCTTGGGTATTATGAAAAATGTCAAAATATGAAAAGTTATATAGACTATCACATGAACACTCCACAAACATTTCACCTCCAGTAACAACAGTTCCTATTTGGTCAGCTGGGCGTGGTGGCGAACATACCTGTAAACCCAGCATTTGGGAGGCCGAGGCAGGAGGATCACTGGCAGGAGGCCAGCTTCAGCAACTTAGTGTGAGGTACTGTTTCAAAATAAAAAATAAAAATAAAATAGAGCTAGGGGTGTGGCGCAGAGGCAGAAAGCTGCTGATTTCAATCCCCAGTGCAAGCCCCCCCATAATCATGTTTGCGTCATTTATTTTTTTTTTAAAGTTTTGATCAAGTCCTGTAATTTGACGTTTTATACTTAACGGTGCATTTTTATTTTATTTTATTTATTTATTTATTTATTTTTGGTGGTACTGGGGTTCCTGGAAGCCCTTCTACCTCCGGGCTCCACTCCCAGACCTATTTTATATTTTTGAAACAGGGTCTCTTACGCCAGCGGGGCTGGCTTCGAACCTGCGCGATCCTCCTGTCTCCGCCTCTCAAGCGCGGGGATTACAAGCGTGCGCCACCACGCCCGGCTTAACGGTGCATCTTTAAAATGGAAGGGCATTAAGCTGTCGTGGTGGTGCTCTCTTGTAATCCCAGTACTTGGGGGGCTGAGATGGGAGGTCACAGCTTAGAGACCAGCCTCAGCAAATAGCGAGACTCCCAGTAACCTGCCAAGGCACTCTTCACTCTAGTGAGACACTGCTTCAAAATAAAAATTTGAAACAGGGCTGGGGTCTATCTCCAAAGTAGAATGCCTCTATGAGTTCAATCCCAAACACTCCCTGCCCCCAAAGAAGGGCATTTTGAAAAATATTAGCCACACTACAATTTAGTTATTTTTTCTTATATCTATTTTCAATTGTTGAACAGCCTCTCCCCCTCCCCTCCTCCTCTCCCTTCCTCCCTCCCTCCCTCCCTCTCCTTTCTTTTTCTCCTCCTCCCTCTCTTTCTTTTCTTTTCTTTTCTTTATTTCATTGGGTGTTTGAGGAGACTTCTCTGGCCCTCCAGCTTGGTGTCCACGTGGTCCCTGAGCCTCGAGGGACGAGCGGGCGTGGCACAGAGGGCAAGTGCGTGCAGAAGGCCCAGACGCTGTGCAAGGTGCACCCACTGTAGGCACGGGCTTTGCCTGGTAGGCGTGGACTTGAAGGTGAAGAGACTACCTGCAAACAAACCTCAACACGTCATCCATCTCTGAGCAGATGAGCAACCCGCCCCCCAAAATGTTAGTTTAGAAATGGAAGCCGTAGTGTAGTTCTCCTCTGTAATATGTTCAAAACAGTCTCAGACTCCGGAAACATTGCTTTCTATTCTTCTGTCATTCAGTGGGCATCTACTGAACATCTTTTCAAAGCTGTTTTGAGGTTTTTTTTTTCGGGGGTCTGGGGATGGAACCCAGGGGCATTTGACCTCCGAGCTACACTTCCTGCCCAATTTTTTTATTTTTTATTTTGAAACCGGGTCTCACTGAGTTGCAGAGGGCCTCACTAAGTAGCTGAGGCTGTCCGCGAACCGCAATCCTCCGGTGTCAGCCTCCCGAATGCTGGGATGACAAGCGTGCGCCACCACGCCCGGCTGTTTTGAGGTTTTATTAAGATTCTGTCCACAAGGAGTTTTCAGTCCATTAGGAGAGAGAACCCAGCTGAAATGCTTACCTTTCTATATTCTCAAGACTCAAAGCACCGCAGGACCAAGTCAGCGCAGACTGCGCAGGTGGGGAGGGGGGCGTGGCGGGGATCCAGAGGCAGGGAGGGAGGAGGGGGTTTGACCCGGGGAAGTAAGGAGGATTTGGTATTTTGAAGTTGGCACTTGGGTGTCTTGAGCAAGTTGGAGATGAGAAATAGGAGTATAAAAATGAGAAAAGGTAGGGAATAGAAGTTGGATGTTGCCAGGTTTAGTGCTTTTAAAGCCAAGCAGCCGTTTCCCCGTCTCTGTTCTGACTCGGTGTTCGCCCTGGCGTGGTAAGGAGGCACACATTGGTTTGCACAGCCCCCACCGCCACCGTGTGCGGATGGCTCCATTTTCCTTTCTAACAGGATGTGTGATTGGGTTTTTCAGAACTTGCGGTAGCGGTATTCCGCACTTGGGTCAGTTGTGATGTGACCGTCAGTTGCTCAGTGTCAGTGACCACAGCGTTCATCATACCCACGCTTTTCTAAAGGCCGTACGTAATGTAGCTGGCACCGTTTTATTCCAGAATCAGTGTAACAAAGGAGTTCCATTATATATGTGTATTGTGAAGTCGCTGTCTTGACCCCTTGCTAATGGAATTTCTTCATGATACCTTTTAAAATACTTTTTCATCGAGGAAGCAATTTAAAGCTAGGACGTGAAGAAACGTTTTCACTTAAAGCATTTAACGGTTCTGACATTTCTGTAGTAACTTAAGACATCTTCACTCTCGTCACCAATTATATATGAAAATTGGCTTCTTCATGAAGACCTCTTAAACACATTTTAGTAACAGAACATCATAATTAAATATAGTCTCCCTTCCATGGTTTTGGTTGCTGGATACCTGGTTCAAATGGAATTTAAATACAGGCCTCATTTATTCCCTATAACTTCGGTATTCTCTTAATAGTAGGTGATGTGGTCGTCCGTGGGGAGCACGTGGAGGCGAGCCAGCTGGGTGATAGTGATGAGGGCCAGGCGCGTGCCGGGCCCCTGTGGGCTGCCGCACTGCTCGGCGTTCTCGCACCGTAAGGGTTCTCAAGCACTGGCGGGGACACGTTCTACGTCGCATTTATGAGAGCAGAAGCTTAGCCAGGAAGCCCACACGCAGAGTGGGTGCCCTGCGCTGCTGCGGGGAGGTTTGGAGTGCCAGTCTGTTCCCTACAGAAATCCACCTTACTAAAACTATAGCAGGACCCAGATATCAGCGAGAGGGAAGGCTGGCAGTGACTTCTTCTTCTTGGATTTGCTTTCCAAACTGAGTTGTAATAGAATTTGAGTAGGTTGATCAGCTGGCTCCACTGCACGGAGGGCAGGCTCTGGCCTCAGGCTGGCCGAGGGGGGTTGGCACGCCGTAGCTTGTCGCATGGAGTGAAGTTCATGTCCAGGGACGCGGCCTTCATGGGCAGCCAGGAAGGCCAGTCGTGTCGCGCCATCTCCGCATCAGCTCTGATTCCAGCTAGATTCTTGCAGAGCGTCTGCAGTTAGAACGTCCTTTTGACAGCTCCATCTCTGCCTGTATACCTCTTGAATGTATACACTGGATTTTATTTTATGTACGATCTAATTCAAGGGAAACAAATGCATCCACTTACGTCGCTACTGTAGCCAGTTCATTTAAAAAATGTAATTACCAGAGACCAGAGTCAAGGACATGTCAGTTCCTCTCTCCCCTCCCCTTCAGCCTGCCTGCCTCTCCCTTTCCTCCCCAGCCTCTTCCCCCTGGAATGTTATTTTATCATTCATTTATCGAACGTGTTCGGCTGCCAGCTTCGCCCCACACAGTGCGCGGACCTGTGAAAGGAACGCCCAGTGCCTCTTCCTCGTGTCTGTCTAGCCAAAGCATTCGTGGCGTCTGGCGGCGTCTTCTCGGGGCCTGTGTTTACATGCGTCCTCTGCTGGAGGCGTCTGGATTCCCGGCTCCCAAGTTCCCTATGCCCTTACTCGAAATACTAATCACTGTTCAAGGCCTCATTTACTGTTGTTGGGGATTTTACTACTGTAGGTGAATTTTAACACTGGGTGCTGCTCTTTAAGCTATTTGCTTGTTTGCCACAGACTGACATTTTGACATAGCTTGGCCTCTTGATGAAGCCAGTCTTGTTGACCAATTGAGAAATAAAAACACAGATGGGAGGTGAGGTGAATCAATCAATCAGACATTTATTAATTACACAAAACACAGAATTCTAGGGTTGTTGGAGGGTGTATTTAACAGTAGGGCACGATTGTCAAACTCTAGGTAGCTCCTTCTGATAAGCCTACCATCTAGCGGGCTAGAATAGTTACTGTGTATGTAGGTAACAATAGTATTTGGCAAGATGTGAGGTTCTTAAATATAATCAAGAATCCCCAAAGCCAGACCTGGTGGCACACACCTCTGATCTCCTTATTGGGAGGCTAAGGCAGCAGGAGGATCGCAGGTTTGAGGCTAGCTGCAGCAATTTATTAAGACCCTGTTTCAAAATAAAAAAATAAAACAGGATTAGGGGTATAGCTCAGAGGTAGAATATCTACACCTCTGAATTCAGTCCCTACTGACACATGTGCGCGCGCACACACACGAACAGAATAAGAATGAATATTATGAAAAAATGCAAGTTTCCCATTATTCCTCTTTTATAGCAAAATTATGGTTTGGCATGTCACCGAAGGGTTCTTCAGCAGCACCGTGCATGCTGTCAGGATCTCGGTAGCAGAGCTGGTCATGCAAGATTCTGTGTTCAAGTTGCCTGTAAGCCAGAAGAGCTGCTGGCCTGGAGGCCTGTTGATGTGTGCGAATGCATTTCAGCGTACCTTTTAGGATGGTGGGCTTTTGGCAGGGACAGGAGTAGCACTGAAACAATTGTGTTTTACTTTTTATTGCTACTGATAAAGATGACTATTGATTGAAGCGATAAGTTTCAAACTACATTATAACTATGCTGTGAAGAACATGAGATTCTAAGATTGAATATAATATTGCCAAATTCGACAAGGAGAGCAGAGACGAGAGCTGCCTTCTTTTAGTGTGTGGAATGGTAAATTACGTAGCGCTTCAGAATGGGGCTGCCACTTTGATTTGTAATAGGAAACGCAAAGAAGCTGTTTGGAGAAGGCTGTGCCACTGCCCTTCCCTCCTCCTCGCTACGACTGCGGTCTAGACTGGATGCGGCTTTAACAAGCACAGAACCTTGGCCGAGGGTCTCTACAGAGCCATTCCTTAGTACCTCCAGGGCATTGTGTCCAGGATGCCGTTGTGGAGACCAAAATCTGAGGTTGCCCTGGCCCCTTCTATAACATGGCACGGCATTTGCATATAACCTATGTCTGGATCCCTGTGTATCTTTTCTAATCGCTAGATTATTTATAATACTTACTGCAGTATAATGCTGTATAAATAACTTTGTACTGTACTGTTTATGGAGTAGTGAGAAGAAGTCTGTACATCTTCCGTCCAGGCACAGTCTCCCCCCACCCCACCCCCCCCACACACACAATTTTGATCCCTAGATGGTTGATGCTTGTATGCACAGACATGTCTTATCTGAAGCTTATTGGTCCCGAGCTATATTTGTTATTCTTATCTGTCCAGACATACCTTATTGAATGCAGTAATCCCAGCTGAAACATTTGAGGGGTATTTGTCTTTGATGTGATAGACATATCTGATTTGGGTGGGTCTATACTTAGACCTTCCTTCTCCTTCTGAATTTAGGCTATTTAGAAAATTTTTTCAAAATTTAAACTATTTTACTACAAGCTAGTTTTTAAACCTTTCTTGTCAGAAATAGTAAAGAATTAGATTTTTTTCTTGTTTGATTTATTTAGCTATTGCATAGAATGTAGAGTTTAGTGCCAAAACGCGCTGCTTTATTCGGGGATTTCCTTTTTACTTTCCTGAGTCTCAGTAGGTTTAGAGTAAGGAAATCCTCAGGAACCACACTTGCCATTCCCTCTGGTAACTGTCGCAGCAGGGGGGAGCATAGACTCTCGGGATGGGGGGGGCTTACGGATGAGGCCGGCCAACTTCTGCCCGTGTTGGGCTCAGTTCTAGAAAGTCTGCTCTAGCTGGTTTTCAGCTGTGATGAGGAAGCTCTTCGTATGCACACTCCGAATCCCCTTCTCCAGGCTCCAGAGTGACCAGAGGGAGGTGGCGTGCCAGGCGTCCTGGTTAGAGGCTCTGCCTGCCACCGACTTCAGCATTGAACTTCAGCATTGCTTTGTTGAATGAACCGTAAATGTAGAAGAATGAAACCAAACCCCAAGGCCACTTGCCCTTTAGCAGTGCGATCAGCTTTTCAGGGTCAGGCTGATCGTGCTGATTTTAAGGAGATGATGCTGACAAGCCAACTTTGTTTATAAGTGGCCATACGAAGAAAACAGATTATACTGTGAGGTGTGCATACTGGCAGCAGAGACACGGTCCTCGGTGCTGTTCTGTCAGATGCTGAGGCCTCCGTAATTACTTTAGCCAGTGATACAGGGTGAAGTAGGTGGCGCGGTCACGGGGCAGGAGCAGTGCCGGAGCAGGACCGGGAGCGAGCAGTGATGCCGGCTCCCTCCAGCCCCGACACGCAGGCAGACCGCCCGCCAGGCTCCGTCACGTGCTGCTGTGCACAGGGAGACAAACCCCACACACGCAAAACGTGTGTCTTCTGCCAGAGACACCGTTTCAAGTACCTTCGCTCATTAGCTAAGCTAATCCTTTAGAGTCGTCACCCAGGCGGGAGCGTCAGAGAACACGCACTCATTCTCTCTCTCTGCAGCTTCACTTCTGAGGTTCCAGTTACCCTTGACCAGCCACAGTCAGAAAATCTTAAGTGGAAAAGCTCAGAAATAAAGTCTGTATGTTTGCAGTGGACTCTGAGTAGTGTGGGGCCCGGGCAGCCCGCTCCGCCTGCCCGGGCCTGAGCCGGCCTTTTGTGCAGAGTGCCCATGCCCACGGCCGAGGCCTGTCCGCTGTCACTTCGCGGTGCAGGTGTTTCTGTTAATGGGGATTTTTATGGGGAGAAATAGATTTGGGCCAGAGATCCTCAGACGAAATTCATTGTTGTAATCACCCCACGTTTCAGCAAATGAATATAAAATCCCTGTTGGGGCTGGACTGTGAGGAGCCAGGTTCTCCGGGACAGTGGAAGGTAGAAATTCGAGACGCTTGGTCACCACCTGGGCTCTCTCGCCCCAGGAGGATGTGGCTGTCCTTGGTGATGCTGTCTGTGCTTTAGGAATCAGGAAGGTTATTGTCACCTATTCCTTTAAGTTCCTTTTAAATCATATGGGTTAACAGTGTGATGCTGAGGAATGGTGAATTAAACTTTGGGGTGGTGGAATAGCAAGTTTCCCAGCTCAGTCAGGGTCCTTCTCTATGTCCTCTCTGTGGAACCCAGCAGCAAGGAAAAGTCAAAGATGAGCTGCGCGTGTGCCTGGGGCCGCTCCCATCAGTTTCTCTATCACTGGCTAAGTGACTGGGGATTACAGAGGTGTGTGTGTGTGGTCCTTTGGAACCAAGGGACAGCCTGTTTTATGAAACTACGGATTGCTCAGATTCATCTTGCTTACAAGTAGTTTCTGTGACTGCCTTCACCTGGTTTAGGCTTTTTAATTTTAATGTAGGTGTATGAAGATGAACAGCTCCAGGGGTCCAGCTTTGGAGACGCAGAGCAGCACATGTCCTTGGATCTTCCTGGCTTGCCATGAGCTTGCCTGCTTCCGGAGCCCAGACAGCTAGCATAACTGAAGTGTGTTTGCTCAGGTCATGGTAGCATACAGCAAGCAGAGTGGCCGTGGGTCTCCTAGGGTCACGCAGCAGAGTGGCCGTGGATCTCCTAAGGTCACACAGCAGAGTGGCCGTGGAGCTCTTGGGTCACGCAAGTCCGTTAATGAAGTTGCGTTGAAATATTTTACAAGAAGGAAGTCTTAGAAAATCATGGACACGAGTCAGTTCTGCAAGGAAGCACGAGATCCTTTCATGTGCGGCGGGCGCTCGGGAGCCCACCCAGTGTTGTTGTTTCTGTAGGAGAGTCAGTTTTTGAATCACAAATCAGTGGCTTAAAATTGAAAATTGTGAAATTTTGGAATGTAAACCGTTCGTAATAGGCATCTTTCTAAAGAGACTTTAAAAAGCAAGGCTGCGCCTAAATTTCTGTGGTTCTGGTAATCATTACTTTATTTTAGTTCATTTGTGACCAAGAAGTAATTTCACATTGTGTTTCATTCTGCATGTGCACGAGTGTGGCCTGGTCTTCTTTCTTGATCATGGGTGAGGACCACAGAGCTCTTCGGCTTCCATCCAGGGGAGCGGGGAGCATGTGGCATTCTGCTGAACTCTAAATCCCCTCCGCTCTCCCCTCTGCCCCACCCTCAAGACGAAGCAACTTTGTAGCTTTTTCTTTGGAGTATTTACAAGTATACTGAGAGGAACAGGACAGTTCCTGCCACACTGCGTCCTAGAAGTGGCAGTGATGACTTTCCCGCTCGTGTGTTCAGTTCAAATGCTTCTAAAGTCACTTTTTAGTAACCGTAATACGACTCCTGTTAAAAGAATTTTAGAAGTATACTATATTTTGAAAAATTCTTGAGGTTCTTCAGTCTCTTCATCTCTTGCCCAAGTGTTGATGCTCCAGTGTGTAAACATAAAGAAGGTGGACTGAATCTGGGCATCTCATAATCAGTCGTTCGCCGCTGATGTGATTCAGAATTAAGCAATCAACACCGCTTAGAGAGTCATTTGGCTGAGAACAAACCTGTAATTCTTTCTCTCTCTGAAGCCAGGAGGGCCCGAGCCACGCCTGTCAGTAGCGCAGATGTGCCGGCAATGTTCCTTCTCGTGTACGGTTTGGTAGTACATGCTCTTCCACACATTTCTCCTGCCGTGTTCATCCCGGTGAAAGCCTGATCCAGTGAAGAGTGATATTTCAGATAGGTTGAAACAGTTTTGAACTCAACTGTTTGAGCACAAACTGGGATCCTCCAGTCTCAGCCTCCCGAATGCTGGGATTACAAGCATGCACCACCACGCCCCGCAGTGCTTATTTTAAAAGCAAAATATTTCAACATATTTTGATAGTCACTTTGACATTTGATTTAAGTTAACATTGCTTTAGAATATATATTATAAAAGTTTATTTAATTAGTACTAGGATTGACCTCCGTCCTTCCCTCCCTCACTCCTTCCCTGATTGCAGATTGAACCCAGGAGTGCCCTACTCTGCACTACTCTTCTAGTCCTATCTTTTTTTTTTTTTTTTTTTTTTTTTTTTAAACTGGGTCTAAGAAGTCTGCATTGCTGAGACTGACCTTGAATCTCTGACCCTCCTGTCTTAGCTTTCCACGTACTGGGATCACAGGTGTGTCTACCACAGCCCGTGTTCCTTTATTTGTATACATACATTGAGTTGTGCCTGCTTGAACTTAAAAAGTAGTAACATAAATTGGCAATAGCCGTAAGCTTTCAGTGTCTGTTTTGCCATGAGTAAGGACTAGCTTCGTGGCTTGCTGTAGGAGATGGTATGGGATAGAGACGCTTCACATGTTGGTGAGTGGCTCAGGAAAGCGAGGTGCAGGGGGGAGCTGCTCTCAGGCATATTGGAGTGGCCAGAGAGAGCCGCAAGGGTTGGGGGGCAGCCACGCCCAGGCCCAAAGGAGGTGGAGAAGGCGTTAGCCAGTGAGTGGAGCACCTCTGGAGGAGAGCCCTCGGTAGAGAGGTGCTGACAAGGGCTCCTGCGCCACAGCAGAGTGAGGAGGGGAAGCGCGGCCCTGAGCTGGGCTGGTGTGTGCTGGACCCTGCACGCAGGCTGTTAAGAACCCAGGAGGACCCCTCTGCTTGGGGAGCCTTGCAAGGTTCTGAGCAGAGGAGTGAGGCGCAGCAGCCTAACTGTTTTGAGGGGTCCCCGCAGCTGCCTTGGGCACAGACGGGGCTGAGGGCGTCTGCACAGAAGCAGGGGAGCAGGCGGGGGCGCACTGACCCAGGCCTGGGGACAGGTGAGGGGCGCCTTGTCACCCTGATGGCCACCGGGAACGCTGGCTGCTGGTGTACCGCGAGAGCGCGGGGGAGGCAAGAACTGGGACCCAGAGAGGACATTTCCAGCACTTACTGGTGCTGTTCAGCGTTTTACTAGAAACAATAAGTAGAAGAAACAAGAAGCAGAGGGATGATTGTGTGTGTTTTGCTTGCCTATCTTTGTATGTTTTATGTGAAGCTATTTGTGTAACCCTGTTTATGGGTCAGATTTCTCTATGTAAAGAATCCCTCTCAGGGCCATCATACAGTGTGCTGCTGCCCCCTAATGTTACAGCTGTCTGCAGTCGTAGCGACTGCCTTCACAGCTAGAATTTGGCTTGAATCAGAAGGTTTGCAGACAAATTGGTTTATTTAATCACCTTTGCATTAGGTTCCTGGTAAGGATCTATAAAGTGATAAATGAATTATCTCAAAGTAAGTTTACAGGTGAAGATTGAGTCTGTTGGCGTCTTGGTCTCTGTGAAAGTCAGCCGAGTTGATTTGCTGTGCGCAGCCCATCATCTCTAACAGAGAGGACTGTGATTACTCGTGATTACTTTGTTCTTATGGAGAGAGGGCACAGCAGCCACACTTGTAAACAAACAATGGAATAAGTAGCAGTGGACAGAAGCAGGCAGGACCACAGCTGTGGCTGCTCCGAGAGCAGGACTTAGGGCTCACACAGCAGGCAGACATGCGAAGGTATTCCTGAGGCTCTGGGTGTGGAGGCTTGGCATAATGTCATTTTGACCGTTTTTTGTTTGTTGAGACAATCACAAAGAGGCACCCAGATTAAGGACAAGGGACACAGGACCTGCCACTTGATAGGCAGAGTGGCATTATACTGTACAAGATGGGTTCTGCCATGCCAGCCAGCTCTGCAAGTGCCGTGTGTCAGCCTGGATGGACCCCAGGTCAGCCAGCACAGCCCCGGCGGGGGGCGTCCTGCTAGGCCTGCCCTGTGCCCAAGCACAGACAGCTCCAGACTGTTAGGAGTCCCTGCCCCTCCTGTGCTGTGGGTGGAGCCTGGCCCCAGGATCTACCCGCAAGGACAGGCAAGACCGCGCTTCACCTCCCAGCAGTGTGGACTGTGGGGCAGAATGCTGTTAGCTCAAGTGCTTGAGAACAAAACTCCAGGAGGATGGCGAAGGCCGAGCTGTGGGCCTGCCAGGACCCACTGTGGCTTTGCTCAGCCAGGGCCCTGTGGGCGCTGCTCACTCACCCCCTTCCTTCTCGCAGCACCAGGGATTCTTTTCGCGCCTGTGTCGTCAGTGTGTGTGGAACTAGGATGGAACCCAGGAGCATCCTCCAAGCTACACCCCCAGCCCTATTTTCTATTCTTTATTTTGAAGCAGGTCTCATTAAGTTGCAGAGGGCCTCACTAAGTAGCTGGGGCTGTCCACGAACCACGATCCTCCGGTCTCAGCCTCCCGAATGCTGGGATTACAAGCGTGCGCCACCACGCGCGGCTTCAAACTTTCTTATGGTGTTATAGTTTTAATTTTTTCCTAATAAAAGAATTGCAAGTGTGCAACAAGTCATATCATGCACATTTCCTTTAGTCTGTTCTTCCCCTTGGAACTGAGAATGGTCAGATAGTAAAATTGCAAACAGTACAAGTGAAAAGAGAGGAGAAGCCACATTTTCATGTGCAAATAGCTGGTTCCGTTGGATTATTGGACATTTGCTCCAAGTGCTGATACTGTGCAGTATCATAAGGCAATATTTTTAAAGAGATTTTGTGCTTTGCCTTTGAGAATGGCATTACATTACAGTTGCTGCAAAAATGACAAACTAATCCTTCCCCAGTGATGCGAGTAAACTTGGCAGGTTCCAGAGATGTTCCAGGAAAATAACACACCCATGCTTAATTTGGCACTGATCTTTGTAAAATGTGATTGCCTTGGAATCTTGAAGGAATACACAGACTTATATGTATATGCATAAAAGTGAAGATTTTTTTTTTAAAAGCCAGAGCCTAAAACCTAGAGAGTTTAATTTCTAAGCATCTGTTAAAGTTGACGACTGTGAATCAGTGGCCAGCATACTGCAGTTTATTTGATGAGGATTCGCGAGGAGAATGGCATCAGTGTCAGTTGTACACAGCTCCGTGGCAGAGCTGGGATTTGTTGCTTTGCAAAGACAGTTAAGCTTATTTTTTTGGTTGGGTAGTGGAAGTTCAAATATTTAGATTGCCTTTCCTTTTTTAATATTATGGGCTTATTTTGATATATAGCGTGTAGATCATTTGATTATTTTGTGTATAATTTCAATAACAAGCCACTCCCCTTTCCTAATAATCCCTCTCTCCTTTCCAAAATATAAATGAGAATGGAAAAGTGGAATTTTACAGACTGTCTCAGTGGTTATAAAGCAGGGTCATATTTTCTCCCAAGGTGTGTTTGCCCAATTGGGGATATTTTGAGTTTTTAAGTGTGCTTAGATACTTGTAGAGAGCTTGTAGTGTCCGAGAATACACACACACACACACACACACACACACACACACACACACACACACACACACCATGAAAGGCCCGCATACAGTGCTCCCTGAAGGTCAGCAGCCTTGTCTGCGGTCAGGAGCTCCCCGGCTCCTGCCGCACATCCCAGGAAGTTGGCAGACACGGGACCATCTGCTCCACACCCATCAGGCACAGGCGCGGAGGCCGCAGATTGGAGCTCAGTGTGTGCGATTCCAGGATGCTCATCACTCTTCCCAGAAAGTCCTCTCTGGCCTCCTGACAAACGCGGCTTGCTCGTTTCTAAAATGGCCTTTCCGTTTATGATATCATTATCTTTTCATTAATATTTTCAGAAAAACTAGATGTGTTATCAAAGATAGCTATTTTTCTGAGAATGAGTTCTCAGGATAGCAACACGTCCCCCTACCCTGGCCCTAGAAAAATTCTTGATTGGATTGTAGAAAATGAGCAGTGGAAAATCAGAACCGCACAATCTGGAGAGTTTTATTTTTAAAATAGGCGTGCTTAACCTGAACCCAAGTAAGGCAAGTTTTAAAGCATTTTTATGTTATTCAACGTGGCCAAGAATTTTTTTCTTAAATTCATACAAGTATGACCAATTTCAGAGGAAGAGATTGTGATTTTCATAGTTAACCAATATTTAGGCAGTTTCTTGTGAGCCTAAGAAATCTGTTGCCTGGAAAGTGACAGTTGTTTGTGCCAGGGCTCCTTACACAGTGCACAAGATCCCAGAGTCAAACACACGCTGTGTGCAGCGTGGCGCTTTGAGCTTTGTGTGATTACCGTGGAGGAAGGTGGATTTGGGCTGACCCTGCCTATCTGGTGAATAGTCTTATTTATACAGAGTTTCTCCCTTGGCAAGGCATTATGTCTGGTTTGGGTAGGCAGAAATCCACTTTCAAATTACTGTCTGTGTTATATGTCTTTGACTTAAGTTCACCTTCAAAAGGGCAAAATGGTTAGGAAAAAATTAATCAGGACAGTGTATGACTAATTGAAACGCAGAAAGGACCTTGCTTTCTCCAGACTGAGGGATATAACATGGATGCGAACAGTGAATCATTGTCTAGTTGGTGTAAAGGACTCATTGTATTTGTTTCTTCACATTCACCTTTATTTTTAAATAGTTGGAAATAGGGATTTTAAAGTAATCTATTGCAGAGTATAATATTTGGACTATCCTCAAATAGATAATATAAATCCTTTATTGTTTGTCAAATTGAGACTCTACAGTTGATTCGTACATCTGAGCTATACATTTTTTCTTTTTCTTTTGCATAGTGGGGATGGAAGCCAGGGGCATTCTACCTCCCAGGTGCACCCCCAGCCCTATTTTTTATTCTTTACTTTTTGAAACAGAGTCTCAGTAAGTTGCAGAAGGCCTCACTAAGTAGTGAACCTGCAGTCCTCCTGTCTCAGCCTCACAAGTACTGGAATTAAAAGCATGCACCACCATGCCCGACTAGTTATACTTGACAAAAGCCAATAAATTTAGTTTTAAAAATTGTTGAGAAAAAACTCACAAAAATCTGGCATGTACAAACAAGCCAGAGATATTTGGTATTAAGTGTATCAACGCTGATTTTATTTTATTTTATTTTATTTTTGGTGGTACTGGGGACCCAGAGGCTTTCTACTTCCGGGCTATACTCCCAGACCCGTTTTATATTTTATTTGGAAACAGGGTCTCACTAAGTTGCCGAGAGCCTCACTCAGTAGCTGAGGCTGGCTTCGAACCTGCGCGATCCTCCTGTCTCAGCCTCCCAAGCGTGGGGATTACAAGTGTGCGCCACCACACCCGGCTCAATGCTGGTTTTATTTATTTATTTATTTATTTATTTATTTATTTATTTATATTTATTTTTTTTTGGTGGTACTGGGGTTCCTGGAAGCCCTTCTATCTCCGGACTACACTCCCAGACCTATTTTTACATTTTTATTTGGAAACAGGGTCTCCTAAGCCAGCGCGCGCGCAGCTGGCTTTGAACCTGCGCGATCCTCCTGTCTCTGCCTCCCAAGCGCGGTGATTACAAACGTGCGCCACCACGCCCGGCTTCAATGCTGGTTTTAAAGAAAGAGAATAATGCACAATTTCTAGAACTCTTCACAGAAAGAATTCTGCAGCATTTTACTCAAATTCTTTTTTGGGGAGGTCATTATATTTCTCCTACTCCCCCAGGGAAAATAAAAGGTCCTTGAGTTTTTGTAGAAGTAGCTTATGATAACTACATGCGGACGTTACACTTTACCTTGTTCCATTGTTACTTTAATGGAACAAGTAACACGTGCTATTCTTATTTACATGTCAGTATGTAATATGAATTTAAATATAATTTAATGTCACTCTAATTATTTAACTTTATTTTCTTGTTCCCAGTATAATCAATATGATTGATAGGGCATTGGGAATCTATAGTGACAAAGAGAGCTCATTAACAATAGTAGACTATAGATACGTGGATAAGAGGAACCAGTTATGCACAGGAAAAGATCAAAAGCTAATCCTTGTATGCTGGAAGGTTCTCCTTGGGACAGAAGCCTTACAGTTTAAAATTATTCTCACAAACTAAACTCTTAGGCACAATTCATGGCAGTAACGGTTGTAAATTATGATTGTTTTGTTATTGTATTTTAATTTAATATAGTTTCTGGTTTTCCTCAATAGTGCTTCCTCCTAATCATTGTAGTCTTGCTAATGATAAGATCTTATTTTCATCACTTCTATATACTTACATACTTGTTTCTATAGAATGTTTTTATGCTTTAATTATGACCCTATTTGGCAATTTCCCTTAAACATCAGCAGGAAAAAAACCCTTATAGATGTGTTTTGCTGGTTTGTATAGTTAAAAAAAACCAAACTCTCTATTGGTGAGAGGACAGGTACGAAGTGAATGAGAAATCTCTGAGAGCTGTGTGCATCAGAGCGGTTGGTGAGCAGGGCTGACGGGAGGTGCTCCTGGGAGGTGCTCCTGGGAGGTGCTCCTGGGAGGTGCTCCTGGGGACCAGGCAGAGTCACGTCAGCTCTTGTAGAAAGAACACAGGGTTGAACTTGTTCACACACTGTGTGAAGAACTGATCTTCATTCTCTAAAGTTTTCGCAGCTTTCATATTGAACTGTGTTAGTGCAAAGGAGTACTGTCGTGGTGAAACTTCGACGTGAAATAAAGCTGTTGGCAGCGTCGGGGTACTTAGGTCACTTGTAAATTTTTTGCTTCTAAGTTGGATACTTTTTAGCTTGCCAAGCCCCCCAACACCACCCCACCCTGGGAGGTGGAGACAGGATCGCGCAGGTTCGAAGCCAGCCTCATTGGCTTAAGAGACCCTGTTTCCAAATAAAAGTATAGAATAGGTCGGGGAGTGTAGCCTGGAGGTCAAAGGGCTTCCAGGAACCCCAGTACCACCAAAAAAAAAAAAAAGAAAAAAAAAAAAGAAAGAAATCCAAAAATTAATTTTGATGACTTGGGTGCTACGGTCTGGATATGGTTTGAGTGTGTCCCCCAAGTTAGAAGTTCGATCGATTGATTGATCGATTGATTATTTTTGGCATGATCCTCAGGAGAGATTACAGTAGTTCTTGTGAGACCCTGGCTAGTTTGTGCGAGTTGTGTTCTCCGGTTCTGGATCCTTTGGCTTCGCGCTGCCCATGTGAGCGCCCCCTTTCCCACACATTTCTGCCAGGACGCCATTGACTGTGAGCGGAGGAAGCCAGGGCCGGGCATCACCAGAGGCAGCACAGCGCTGCTCGGATTGGGGGCCTCTAAAACTAAGCTAAACAAAACCTTTTCTTTAAAAAGCACCCAGCCGCAGCTCTTTCGTTATAGCAATGGGAAACCAACCGATTCGGGGAAGATTTATACTTTCTGGAGTCTCAAAATGAAGACTAATAATTTGACTGTTAAGAATCAGATGAATAGAACTGCAAGTCATATGGGAATGAGGTAAATTTTAGTAAAGCAAAAATGTAGTAAAGCAACACGTTCTGGCTGCTAAAGCACATTTTAACTGAACTGTTGTAAATAAAAGTTTTTTGTTTGTCATGGTTGATAGTATTGGTTATTATTATTTTTCAAACAGAAGACAGGGTAATACTATAAAGTGATTTGAATGTTTACAAAGGGCCAAAATAAGAGAGAGTCGACTTGGGCAGTTATAGAGTAGAAATTGTATAAATATTGTCCTCTAATAAGACTTGTTTGGTCCTGGATGGTAAAACAATCAAACCTGTGCAATTCTAATAAATGCACACCAGAGCTGATTGGCCCGTTTACAGACACAGTAGAGACGTGTCATCGACGTGTTAGTTTCTGAACTGGTGTGGTATCGTAGGCCAGAAAACTCTAAAACCAACAGCTTAACATTACCCCAGCATTTTTCTGTATTATGAAAGCTTAGCTTTATTTTTTACATGGCTTTTTAAAATTAAAAGCTTTCTCTTGGTGCATGATATTGGAGGCGGATCCCAGGTTATCTAGCATGTTAGGCAAACGCTCTGACACTGAGCTGCACCCCAGCTTTATACAACCAGTTTTTAAAAGCTACTTGAGGTTTCAAAGTTTTGTGAACTGGATTTTTTCTGTGTGCTTATTTTTGTTTCTTTGATGTTTCAGCAAAATTTTCTATGTACAATTTGTTTTAGTAGCTTTGTAGTAAGTATTTGGTGTAAAATACAGTTGTGTTAAAAAAGGAAGCTTAAGCCAGGCGTGGTGGTGCATGCTTGTCATCCCCGCGCTTGGGAGGTGGAGACAGGAGGATCGCGCAGGTTCGAAGCCAGCCTTGCTGGCTTAAGAGACCCTGTTCCCAAATAAAAATATAAAAAAAATAGATGAGCTAAACCCCCAGCTCAGAGGGTTCCCTATTTTTGTCTGTTTGTCTGTCTGTCTTGAAACAGGGTCTCACTAAGCTGCCAAGTCCGATATGACAAGGTTATGCCCCAGGCGTGGCAGAACCTGCCAGCCATCAAAGCGCACTTTCCCACGATGCTTTGGGGCCGTGCCCCTCAGTTGCTGGCAAGCGCTTCTGTTCCTGTCGCCCGCCAGGCTCTCCGTGGAAGGGAGCCAGCGGCAGCCGCGCACAGCCACAGAGGGCCGCATCGCCTGACGCCGCGAGTGGCTTCACCTTTACGATCTCTTAGTAGACAGACTTTATAACATGTTACTTTGATGTGACTTGTGACTCTTTTTTGCTTAGATTAGAGTTTACACATTTTATAGTTCAAAACTCTGCCAGGTGCAGTGATTGGACATTAGGTGATAAATTGATAGAATCTACGTTTCTGTTTTTAATCAAAAGTGCATTCTCAAAACTTAAAAAGGCAGGTTTCCTGTCTTTGAGGAACAAAGCAGAACAAGAGAAGCGATTATAGTGAAAGGAAAATGATGAGACCAGGGGCTTAAACCACTGCTGGACTTTGCTGAATCTTGGAGTCCTACGTCGAAAGAAGTGGAAAGGAGGTAGATTGATGATAGTTGCAGTTAAAATGACAAAATGTAATTTTTGTCTCCAAAGAATTGAGTATAAAGAAAATGTTTGCTTAATAAGCATCTCATTTAAGCCGGGCGTCGTGGCGCAAGCTTGTCCTCCCAGTCCTTGGGAGGCTGAGAGAGGAGGATCGCGGTTCACGGCCAGCCTCAGCTGCTTAGTGAGGCCTTCCACAACTTAGTGAGGCCCTCTTTCAAAATAAAGAATAAAAAATAGGGCTGGGAGTGTGGCTCGGTGGTAGAATGTCCCTGGGTTCCATCCCCAGCACAAGAATAAAAATAAATAAAAGTAAGGGTCTCATCTATTTGCTATAAACTAGCTGCAATTCTAAGCAGGACTATCTATCCCTCAGCCTCAGGATGATGGCCCAGAGGGGCCTGGTCTGAAGCAACCTTGTGTACCAAGTCTGCAGAGTGACCTGCCCCCCACACATTCTCTCTGTCTCTCTCTCAATGTTATTTTTGTTGCATTTGCTATTTTAACCTGTCAGTTAAAATATAATTACTATGTCAGTATGGCTGGCGGCTCATATAGGAAAAATATGCTGTCTCTTAATCAAAGGTGATTACAGTTTTCTCCTGCCTGTCAGTGTGCTTGTTGAATCACGAGAATGCATTAGTCGCAGCCTGATGTGCGAAATGAAAGGCGGCGAGGAGCGCCGCCATTGTCAGCACCCCAGGCGTGTCTAATGAGTCGTGCTCGTCCTCTCTGGGCGGCGCGGTGCAGGGTCCTGTAACAGGCTCTGTAGATGACGCGCTGGGTGCGTGGGGGCAGAGAGGGCGCCAAGAAGACAGCTGCGTCCAGGCTGCAGCTGCAGGGGCCGCTCCTGCCGCAGTGCAGACAGCTGTGGGGCTGTAGCGTGGAAGGCAGTGTGGGGGCTTGACCTGCCAGAGTGTTAGTAGCCAGCTGGGGTGGGTGCGTGCGTGTGCGTGCGTGTGCGCGTGCTCTCAAATTTCACATACGCAGCATGCATGTGCATTCCAGATCAGGTGGTGTCTGAAGAGCAGAAGGAGGTAGTTTTAGTGGCTACTGCTCAGTGTGGCTCTGCTGAAATCAGTGGCCGAGTCACCTTGATCAAATCATTGTCCTAGAGGAAGTTCAGGAGTTTTTGCTGTCGTGTTGATGGCTTGAAACGTAAACGCTCCGGCTGAATCACAGATACGGGCTTCCTGAAAGTTAATTTTATCTTGTGATTTCTGCCCAAAGAACGTTTCCTTGTCATTTCAGAGCATGTAGCTTTTTAACATATATAGTAGCTGTACTCAAAATATTATTTCAAATATGTATGCTTATAAAATCATGCATGCTCATTGGAGAGTGTGGACAAGAGAGAGGCTAACAGTAGCGTCATCCTTTCTGCGGCCACAGGTAGCCAAGGTCTTGGCTGTCTTTCTAGACCCTTATTTGCTCATGTGCCTCAGAGCATATTAGTTAAGAGCATATTAATAGTTTTAAAAGAAAATACTAGTAATTACAACTTTGAATTGCTTAGCAGATGAGGGCAAGTTGGGGTTTTAGGAGTCATTACCGCGGTTGTGCATGGTTTTTTCCGGCGTGCAACTATTAACGTGGCACTGAAGCCTATTTTCGGTAGCAGTTATCTTTTCAAGAAGTTTAGTGTGATGATCTCCTTCACTTTAAAGTTTACTGGCTTTGCATGGGGGCCTGTGATCCCCGAAATGCTAACTTGGGTCACGTCTGGGCTCTGCCGTGCTGTGTGGGGACTGTCATTAGAATTCTGGGTATCCTGCGGCTGGCAGAGGAACTGTGCTGTTAGGACTCCTCAGGAAGACATTCTAATGCTGGAACTCCACATTGGAGCTGCTTTCTACTGAATGCTATCAATATTTGTAACATTTAGAGTTGAAATGGGTCAAAACATACGGATCGCTTTTATACATGTCTTCTGTCTGGAATTTTAATTTTTCTGATTCAGTTACTTGATTGATAAATTGACATTAGGAAAGTTAAATTCATTCCTAGCAGATTTGTGTTTTTTTTTTTTTTTTTTTTTTTTTTTTTTTTTTTTTTTTTTGCGGGTCTGGGGATGGAACTCAGGGGCATTTGACCTCCGGGCTACACCCCCTGCCCTATTTTTTATTCTTTATTTTGAAACCGGGTCTCACTGAGTTGCAGAGGGCCTCACTAAGTAGCTGAGGCTGTCCGCGAACCGCGATCCTCCAGGTCTCAGCCTCCCGAATGCTGGGATTACAAGCGTGCGCCACCACGCCCGGCTTCCTAGCAGATTTGTTAAGTGATGCCAAGTATTCTACAGCCGTGAGCAGTTCCAGAAATCTGAGCTCTGAGCGGGCTGAATTTGATATAAATAACAAGTTCATTTAGTCATTAATGACTTAAAATAATAGATTTTATGTGGCACCCAATGGTAGCATAATTGTGATCAATCAATGGTGGTGTATGTAATTGGATTTTTTCTGAGTGCTATATTTCAGAATTAATATAGCATTATGCTACTGTGTTACTCAGTTTTTGGAGAAAAATGAATAGAAAGTTTTTAAAGAAATCAGATACAATCCATAAAATCAAACTGACAAATGTTTCTCAATGCAGTGCTTGCTTGTTCTTAGCAAGGTGCTCCCCAGACAGGACACTGCCACGGGCCTTGGCCTTCAGGGAGGGAGCTGGGAAACACGGGCAGTGTGGGAGTTAGAGAGGCCTCAGAACAAGGGTTTTGTGCTTTGTCACTGAAATCTAACTGGGAAACAGTGCCCTTGTTTCATGTGTCTTGCTTTAATCTATTTGTATTTCTGGAGTTGGAGTCAATTTGACTTTGAGTGACTGTAATGGCGGGATGGGGGCGCCCTCCCCCTCAGTGCGCGGTGGCCAGCATGGTGGTGGGCTCGGTTCTGGGTAATAGGTTTCATTAGTTTTGAGGCCCGAGGTAAAAAGCAGTGGGTGGGAGCGCCAAGTGTTTTGATGTCTAGACATTCATTTCAGCTGTTGCTGCAGTAGGATACATTAAAAGGAAATATGTATCAGAGCTCAGAGGAAATATGTATTCTTTGAAAGTAATTCTACTTTTAAACTGTGCAGGCAGGGTGACCTGAATTCTAAAAGCATGATCCTGAATTCCTTCAAGGTCTCACGCTCCCTCCCTCCCCCTTCCCTATCCCATCCTCCTCCCGTTCCTCACTTCTTCCCCTCAGTATGTCAGTTTTCTCGTGGAATTCGAAGGGATCTCTTTCCAAGATCTCTGCCGGGAAACACACTCATCGAAGGGTACGCGGCTTTGATACATTGCCGTAGCGAGCCCCAGGCCCCCAGCATTTTATACGGTTTTCTTCTAAAGATGCGTATTAATTTTGCAAGGAGTGATGTTTTTCAGAGCTGAAGGAAGTTATCATTTGTGAGGATTTTGAAAAATTATTTGGGCACTAGGCCGTAATTATTGCTATTTTAAATTTTTTGGTTATAAAAAGTCTCTGATGCTAAACACATTTATATAATACTTTTATAGTTTAAACATTTTATTATGACAATCAGTCTAAGAAGTTGAATAGCATCAACCTAAGCAAATTCTGATTTCAGCTTTTACAATTTGAGATAACTTTAGTGCCAAAATGGATTTCTTTGTATATAAGTAGCGGTACAAAGTGCTATACTTAGTCTTATTTTCTTAACCTAGCTATAATAGACAAAAGAGGAGTAGATGAGTGTTTTAGAATTAATTTAAGAGTTCTTTGGAGCCGGCGTGGTGGTACATGCACGTAACCCCAGCATTCGGGAGGCAGAAACTGGAGGATGGAGGTTAGCAGACAGCCTCAGCTACTTGGGAGGCCTTCCAAATCAGTGAGACCCTGTTTCAAAAAATAAAAAAAAGACTAAAATACAGGACTAGGGGTGTAGTTTGTAGGTAGAATGCCCCTGGGTGTCATCCTCAGCGCCAGAAGAAAAAGAAAAAAAGAATTTTTTGCTTTCGTGGACTCTTGCCAAATATGTACACGGTCTCTTGATTCTTTTTTTTCTGAGAGCAGCAGCAAAGTTTTTACAAAAGTTCTTCCATTATACGTAACCAAATAGATTTATAAATACAGTTTATAGTGATCATCTACTTTTCTAAGTTGAAACTTAAAGATGGGTTTTATAAAATATTGTTTATTATTTGTTTTTCATCGAGATTGGAGAGAGAGTAGGTTTCATGAAAATAGAGGCCAGCGTCTGTAGTCCTCCTTACAGACGTCTTAGCAGTGGAGAGAGTTGATGGTAAATCAGTCCTCCGTTCACTTATGGAAACTCACATTGGAGTAAGTCCTCCAGCTGCACTCCTCCCAGGACACTCCCACAGTTTTTCAGTACCTAGCAAATGAGGTGGTGCTGCCTTGAATTTTCCTGGGCCTGTGGACCCATCATGTAAATTAGTTACCAGTGTTTTAGTGTAGTGGTTTAGTTCATGAGAAAGACTTGCGTCTAGTTAGAAAATACTACTCCAAGGTTCCAAGTGTGGAACCAAAGGGAAGGGGGGCGGGTCTGCTGAGCACTGCCACAGTGCAGAGCCTGGACCAGAGGAAGACCAAGAACGGGGTAGGAATCCACTCTACTGGTGATGCTTTCAGCCGCCACAGCATAAGCAGGTCTTGGGTCGCAGCTAATTTTATCTAAATCTGAGAGAGATGTGCAGACAGTATCGGGCCACCTCCATGTGTTTATGAGTATCTGAAAACTTTGTTAACTACTCTGTGAAAACAAACTCTTCCCTGAGGAATTCAATGTTACTTATAAAATATACTCGAGTAAATACACTTGATTTTTCTTAGCCTGCTGATGATAGCCAAGCCTATCTCCAAATTTGTGGATTTACTCTTTAGGTGAGCTTGGACACGTTTTTTAAGGTTTTTAATCATTAGTTTTCTTACTTACAAAATGGAGATTAGTATACACTACCAGAGTTTTTAGTTGCAAGTTAAGAAAAAGAGTTTGTTGCAAGGATGTTGGGTGGACAGGTTCCCACTCTGAGATGCAGCGCTACAGAACTGATAAAGAAACGTGGGCTTCAGTGTCACGTGGTAGCTGCTTTAGCGCGAGAAGCTTAGTCTTGCATCCTCTGTTTCTGGTGCTGACTTAGGTTTTAGATTTCGATGAACATACAGGATGATTCAGTTTTCTCTTGTTTTTAAGCTTTATACTCTTCCCTTAAACAAGAACCTAATGTACTATTTGTTTATCTTGTATTATTTTCTTCCTTGTTTTCTATTAGTTTGATGTCTAAGACTTATATTAATCAACAATATATGTATTTGTATAACAAGGGAGATAGAATTACTGTATACAATTAATATGAATAGTCTTTCAAACAGTTTTCAGTATTTAAAATATTTCCTTATGAAACATTTATGCTGTTACATTTTTCTTCTTTACAGTATTGAATATGAAATACATAATGTAATGGTATATTGGGCTGGTTGGAATTCTCTTGTTCCTGTAACTTTCGTTTTCCTTAAACTTATGATGGATCAGACAAACACTTTATTCTTTGGATTAAAAATCATGCTTAATGCACATGCGTTTAGGGTTTGCATGAATTAGAGCAGTAAAAGATTGTGAGGACAGTTCACTGCACGTAGCATGCATTCTACAACTTTTGACAGACCGTCCAGTCAGACGGTCGGCGTCTCGGACAGCGCCCCCCAGCTCCCTGCCACTGGAGCCTGGCGTCTTTGCACCTGCACAGCGAGAGTCAGCGTATGTTTACACTGCACTGCTCTCTGTCCTTTCTTGGTCTGGGGCATTTCGATGCTTTCCCTTTTTGGCAGCTCTGAACAACGCCCTATAAACTTCTGCCGCTTTCCCTGCGCGCGCAGCATCTGACTCTGCCTGAGTGTCTGCACGGAGGGCAGGGGCACAGCGACCGAGCCCCGCGGCGCGTCCTGCGGGCACACGGTGCCTCTGGTGCGCGTGGAGGCCTGTCCCACGCCACGCAGGCACCGCTCCTGGTGGACACCAGCCGAGTGCGTTCTCAGGCATTGCGGTTCTGACGCTGTCGCCAGTCGGGTCCTAGCCCACAAGGGTGCTCCACCCGAGATGCCAGTCCAGAGCCCCAGCTCTGACTCTGCCAGGTGGCCCCAAAGGAGGACTGCCTGGGATTTGGTTAATGTGCCAGAGCAGTTCACAGAGCTCAGGACACATCGTGGACTTTTACTGTCTGATTACACAGCATCTGACAGGAGACACAGATGAAGATCAGATGGAAGGCCGGCGTGAGCAAGGCGTGCGGGAAGGCGTGGGGCCTTGGCCTCCGCTGAGCGCCTCACCCCAGCGGCCTCCAGGTGCCGCCTGGAAGCTCTCAGCCTGGCTTGCTTTGCGGGTGCTTTATTATGTGGCTGTGATTAACTAATGCTTGGCTGTAGGTTTTCACCTTAACCTTCAGCTCTTCTTTGGTGGTGGGTGGGCATGGGAGGGTGGAGAGCGCCTCACCTCTCCAAGCACAGGCTGGTCCCCCCGGCAAGCTGACCTCAAGGCGGGACTATTGGGGGCTCTCCAGCCACCAGTCCCATGAGTAATCCGACTAAAGACGGGCTTACCCCTCGGTACCTTCCAAGGATTTTAAGAGTGGTATGCCAGGAAGTGAGGCAAAGACCAAATGTATATTTCACAATATCAGAGAGGAGGGCTATTGTTGGTCCAGATGACAAATGAGTGCTTCACTTCATGAGATATGCCAGAGTCGGTTTTCCCAAGTGATGCCTATTTTCGATTCGCGCCAGTAGGATGGTACCTGCTGGTTCTGGTCGCTCTGACTCTGCCCCAGCTGCACTGAACGCCGCTTTTCTCTCCAGCCAGTCCAAGGCTTGATGAGCCCCGAGGACTTGAGATACACTCTACACTGAATGCTTTGAGGTCTTCTCTCCCTCACCCAGGAGCATTGTCTAGCTACACCCCCAGCCCTTTCTGTTACTCTGAAACAGAGTCTCATCAGGTTCCGAGGCTGGCCTTGAACCCACAACCCACCGTTCCCAGCCTCCTGAGTACCGGCAGTACAGGTGTGTGCCTCTGCTCAGCGCGTTAGTTTTGCTTTTGGCGCCTGGGGATAGTCAGTAGTTCTAAGCAGCATTGTGCAGAAGACTGGTTTTGACACCTTTGCCGGGGAGCAAGAGCGTCCCACAGCCGCCTGTGTGTGTCCTCTGCGCCCTGACCCTGCGACTAGGCATCCGGCTCCCCGCTCCACGGTAGAGCTGGACGCCAGGCGCCTGTGCCTCCAAATACGCTTTCTCTGCTGCATTGTTCAGGTCTTTCTAGTTCTTTATCTCTTTCACGTAAGTATGTCAACTCAGCCCCTCCATTGCTGTGACGCATCCTGCGGGAGTTTGATTGGAATAGAATTCACTCTGTAGATGGGCGGAGAGGGATTGGTGTCTTAGCAATTTGACTTCCAGTCCACGTATTTATGTGTTTTTGCTATATTTTGTCAGCATTATAGTCTCTAGCATACAGATCTGACACATTATTTTATGAGCTTTGTAGCCAAGGATTTCATGGTTTTTCATTGTACCATAAATGGTACTTTAAAAAGTTTCTTTGCTAACTGTGTGGTATATAATATACATTTCAGGATATAGAAATGCACACGCTCTGTTCTAACATGTAGAAATGCGATTATTTTGTTTCTTTCTTCTTGTGATACTGGGGATGGAACCTAGGGACTTCCACCTCTGGGCTGCACTCCCAGACCTATTTTTATATTTTATTTAGAAACGAGGCTGGCTTTGAACTGTGTGATCCTCCTGTCTCGGCCTCCCATTTACTCGGATTATAAGGTATGCTGTCATACTGGGGTTACTTTGTTTCTTTTGACCTTGGAACCTATGATTTGTTTGTTTATTTAGTGGCACTGGACTTGAACCTGGGGGCATATAATTTGCGAGCTACATCCTCAGCCATATTTTATTTTTATTTGGGAACAGGGACTCACTGGGTTGATGAGTTTCACTGTTTGCTGAGGCGTTCCTCCAGCCTGTGAGCCTCCTGTCTCAGCCTGCCAGCAGCTGGATCTGAGGTGTGTGCCTCCAGGCCTGGCTGTACTTCGTGACCTAGCTAAACACTTCAGTTCCAGCAGAGTTTTTGTCGATTCTCCTATTTTCCAATGGACAGTTGTGTCATCTGTGAAACCGGCAGTTTTGTTTCTTCTATTCCAGCTTAGATGCCTGTATTCCTTTTCATTTTTTAAAATTATTGTATGAGACCTCGAGTTTAATGTGGAACTGGAGTGGTCAGAGCAGACATCCTTAGTTAGGTATGTTGTTAGCTGTAGGTTTTTGGAATTAATTAATTAATTTATTTATTTATTTATTTTTGGTGGTACTGGGGTTCCTGGAAGCCCTTATACCTACCTCTGGGCTACACTCCCAGACCTATTTTTATATTTTTGGAAACAGGGTCTCTTAAGCCTGGGAGGCTGGCTTCGAACCTGCTCGATCCTCCTGTCTCTGCCTCCCGAGCGCGGGGATGACAAGCGTGCCCACCACACCCGGCAGTTTTGTTTTTTTAAAGGAGTAGCTATCCTAAGATATCTTAAAGTAGTTGTAATCAAGAAAAAGGAATAATCCCTTAAAATTGTGCTGGGCACACAGCATCTGAGATGAAGTTGGCATTGCCTTTGCGTGTTCAGACTCGCCTAGTGTTTTACCTTTCCCGACTGGAGAGCCAGGCCACCTCATCCTTTCAGTTAACACAGTCCTGAGACCATTTGAGGACAGAGCTAACAATACTAGGATTGCTGTTCTGAGGACCTTTCCTTTTACTACCCCCCTGGCTTGCAAGCCCAGCTACTTGGGAGGACTCCAGGTTCCAACCAGCCTGAGCAATTTAGTAAGACTGTATCTCAAAATAAAATTAAAAAGGGTTGGTTACTGTCTCAGTGGGAGAGCCATTGCCTATCCTATGCAGCGCACTGGATTTCTTCCCTGGTACTGCAAAAACTAACATCACAAACATAACAAAATGATAAATCTCAAGAGGAAATAACTGGATGCAAATATGAACCACTCTCTAAGACCATTGGGGGGCTTCTTTGATAAGTAAATGATGTTACAAAACAGGCGGGGGGGGTGGCAGTTGCAGATTAAAGGAGACTTAGGAGAGGATTGCAGATCTTGTTGCCTGGTGGGGAGTGCAGCTTGTTTCAGGACATTCGTGCATCACGCGGTGGCACGTGTGTGCTGCCATTTGAGCACACACGCCGCTGTTCCTGTGAGGCTTTATCGGAGCTGCCTGGTGACCGCGCGTGCTGTGCTGCGCATGTCTAAAGCACACAGGCATGTCGGCGCACAGGCTCCATCGTGAGGGTGCGTGGCTTTGGGCTTGCTTACGTATTTTTTGTACAGGTTGATTATCACTTATCCGAAAGAACAGAGTATTTCAGATTTCCCCATTTTCTAGTGTTTGGAACTTTTGGGTGGATAGTAACTGTCGAACATCCCTACTCTGAAAATCCAAAGCCCACCAAGATTTGTTAACTTGGCGAGCATTGGCAGCTTCTGATTATGGAGCGTTTCGGGGGAGGGACGCTCAGCCTGTGCCTGCCTGTCGCTGCCCCTCTCCAGTGGACTCCAGTCTCACCTGTCCCGCACCCCGCACCAGGCACCACCGCGCATGCAACACGCTCTACGGGGACCGTGGGCGGCAAAACCCCTTAGTGCGCCTCTCAGGGAGCACCCCATTCTAAGCGACACATCACCGTCTACCAGGAAAGGGGGCGAGCAGGGCCGAGGAAGCAGATGCGACAGTGCTGATATCTTGGGTAGGAAATGTGCGGCATTCCCCGGTCTGATTTTCAGGATGCGTGGATACTTAATGTGTTGAGTTGATGTCGCGGACTTGGAGGTGAATCTTGGAAAGGAGAGGGGGACAGTCTTCACTAATGCCGTGTCGCTCTCGACTTAGAGAAACAGCCCTCGGCGGCGGAGGGGAGACTGACTCGAAGATCTACCTGAGGAGTGAATGTGCAACCAGTTTATTTTGCTTTTATTATGTTTTATATGAATGCCCAATAGTGATACACGCCAAGCATCTCACTTGGCGAAAGGGATTCTTATGCAAGTCAGAAGTGACAGCGATATTTTGGTTTGCCACCTTTTCCTCTCAATGATCTATATACTATTGGTTCATCTAAAGTTCGATGGCGTCTCGGAGTCAGTGAGCCGCAGATGAGCACTAGCTCTTCTGTGTACTGTGACGGCAGCTTTCTTTCCAGCCCAGGAAAGATTCTGTCCAAACGAGGAATGTGCAAGGAAACAGATCCATGACACCTTCTGAGAACTGTGTAAAACTTCTGAGTGTGTGGAGCAGAGCCTGTCTGTTTCTAGCCGGAGTTACCGAGAAAGTCTCACAGATAGAAGGCATGGGTATAAATATACTTTTAAAATTGCTGTTGGGTTGGAGAATGTGGGTGTCTTCTGGTATGTCTGTTGATAGGGTACAAAGCCTGACGGACGCCTTGGGGATTTAACCTGCAGTTTAATTCTCCACCAAAATTTTCTTTAGTTAGTAATTTTGTCAACATAGTAAAAGGCAGAAGAAATTTTTTTTGCAGATATTACCATCTATCCAATTTTTGCTAATTTAAATTGAACTAATAGAATTTAAAAGAAAATTATCTTTTCTGGGGCATTTTTAAAATCTGTTTATATATGTTTGAACAGAAAACAATTTAGGAACACATTAGGCATTATTAGTCTTTTGAATTTTCTTGTTATTATTTACTTGTAGCCCCGTATTACAAAGTATTTCCAGTTGGTCGGGGAAGTGCACACTTGTGATCCCAGTACTTGGGGGGCTGAGGCAGGAGGATTGCAAGGTCATGGCCACCCTCAGCTACTTAGTGAGCCCTCTGCAACTTGAGACCCTGTTTGAAAATAAAGGGAAAAAAAAATACCGCTGGGGGCATAACTCAGAGTTAGAAAGCCCCTGGGTTCAATCCCCAGTACTATCAAGTGGGAAAAAACAAAAATTCCAAGGCAAAATATTATTTTCACAAATATAAACTATTAACAGAATTATGAGTTAGTAAGTAATTTTGATATATCGTAAAGGTTGGTTTTTTGATAATTTATCGCAAATGACTCTAAGATTCTGTCCAGATATTACCTCATAATACGTAATTCTGATTCTTTTAGAAGTTGTTTCCGCTTTTTCCTCCTTGAAAATATTTATCATACTGTTGGTATTAGTTTGTGACATTTGCGTTAATGCTTAAATAGAACTTAATAAAATTAATCTTTCTGATGCTATTAGGTAAAAAATTAATTTGAAGATTACAAAGTAGTTTTAAATAAGTAGATTGGAAAAAGCCTTCAGGGAAGGAACTTGGACCCTGTCTCATATTTCAAAGATTTAAAATGAACTCACATTATCTTCTTTTGTCCTTAATATTTTATGACTTTGGGGAAGTAACTTGTTTGCGTTAGTGTGAGATTGCGGCTAAGGCGTTTAAAATAACTGACTTCGCTTTAGAAACGTTTGGAAAGTGCTTTGTTTTTATTTGGATGCCCTTTTTACTGGTTCTTTCTTTTCCTTTTTCCCTTTGTGTTTCAGTTGTGGAAGAAGGTCTCTGGGAAAACGGCCTTTCCTATGAATGTAGGACGCTGCTCTTCAAAGCAATCCACAATCTCCTAGAAAGGTAAGAGAGGAGCGCGGGGTCGTCTGGAAATGCCCGGAGCGCTGCTGAGGGCTTGCTTGTTGGCGGAGCGTGCCAACAAGTCCAGCGAGCTCGGAGGCCGAGGCAGGAGGACCACGAGTGTGCGGCCTTCCTTGGTAACGTAGTGCGGCCCTTCCTCAAAATGAACTTGTTTTAAAAGGGCTGGGAGTGATGCCGGGCGTGGCGGCGCACGCTTGTCATCCCAGCATTCGGGAGGCTGAGACAGGAGGATCGCGGTTCGAGGACAGCCTCAGCTACTTAGTGAGGCCCTCTGCCACTCAGTGAGACCCGGTTTCAAAATAAAGAATAAAACGTAGGGCAGGGGGTGTAGCTCGGAGGTCAAATGCCCCTGGGTTCCATCCCCAGACCCGGGGGGGGGGGGGGGAAGGGCTGGGATTGTAGTGCGGACAGAGTGCTTACCTGGCATTCGTGAGACCCTGGCTTTGATCCCCAGCAATGCAAAAGAATGAACATTTCTCTTCCTGTGGATAGAACTCCAGATGTAGAAAACTTTGAGGAGTCCGTGAACTCCGCACGCCTCCCCCTGCCCAGTGTACGTGTTTCTTGGTGTTCGCTTTGTTGGTTTGTCCTTGTACCAAGCCCAGGCTCAGTACCCGCCCTGTCCCCCCCTTACCCTTGAGTGTTTAGATGCATATACCTTAAGAACAAGAATTTCTTTTCTTGTAATTATAGCATAATTACGAAAATGAGGAATATAATGGCAAAATGCCATTATCCGATCTATAGTTAATTCAGATATTGTCACTTGTCCCGTTTATGCCTCTTAGAGCTTAACTGCTTACAACTCAATCCATGGTAGACAGTATTTAGGTCTCTTGCTTCTAAAGCCAGAAAAGTTCCTTGGCCTTTATTTTCCTTTCTTGACACTGACTTTGAACAGCGTGGGCGTGTGCTGGCCCTTGAGTTTGAGGCAGGCTCCTCATGGTTGAGTTCAGCCAGACCTTTGGGCGGGAATGCCATAGGAGTGGTCCTGTGGTCCCAGTGTGTGGTGGCAGGGGCACAGCGCCATTGTTAATGATCTTTTAATTTTTATTTGTTTTTTATTTTTTTGGTACTGGGGATTGAACCCGGAGGCATTCTACCTCCAAGCCTATGTATCTCCAGTCTGATTTTATTTCTTATTAGGAAGCAGGGTGTCACTAAGTTGCAGAGGGCCTCGCTGGGTCGCTGAGGCTGGTTTCACACTTGTGACCATCCTCTCTCAAGCTCCCAAGTACTGGGATCGCAAGCCCGTGCCAGCCCAGCGTGACGTCGTTTCTGATCACTTGATTGAGGCGACGGTCTATCATATTTCTTCACTGCACGGTAGTATTTTGTTAACTGTGCTCTTTGTTAGTAATCAGTGGCCAGATACACTTAAGATTGTGTGATTAGGTTCTTCTCAAAATCTGACCTCTGTGGCCCGCCAGGTGCCACACATCTATCTATCATCTCCGCTATTTGGGAGGCTGAGGCAGAAGGATCGCAGGTTCAGGCCATCTTGGGCCACTTAGCTAGATCCTGTCTCATAACCCCCCCACCTTCTCTCTCTCTCTGACACGCACGCACGCACGCACGCACGCACGCACGCACGCACGCACGCACGCACGCACGCACTCTGTTGGAGACATAGCCCACAGGAGAATCCCTGAATTCATTTGTCCAGTACTGCCCCCCCAGGCCTATTTGTTTTAGGTTCTGTTGACAGTATATGCCGATTATTACCATTATGACTGCACTGTTGACGTATAAATGCCACCGTCTCTTCTAATTTTATTGGTTGGCGATGTTGTAAAAAGAGGTTTTCATATTCGTGTGTGTGTGTGTGTGTGTGTGTGTGTGTGTGTGTGTGCACTCAACTGATTTCTGTTTTATTCAGTGGATTAAAATTTGTTCCTGTCATTTATTTTATTTTATTTTGTGCTTGTTACTGGAGATGGAAACCAGGGCATTCTATGTCTGAGCTGTTCCCCTAGCTCTGTATTTTTTTCTTTTAAAACAGGGTCTCACTAAATTGCCGAGGGCCTCACTAAGTTGCTGAGGCTAGCCTTGAACAGCCTCTAAGTACTGGGGTTACAAGCATGCACCACCAAACCTGGCTGACTGTCATTTTTTTTTTATTTTTAATTTTTTTTGGTGGTACTGGGGTTCCTGGAAGCCCTTCTACCTCTGGGCTACACTCCCAGACCTATTTTTATATTTTTATTTGGAAACAGGGTCTCTTAAGCCAGTGCGGCTGACTATGAACCTGCGCGATCCTCCTGTCTCCGCCTCCCAAGCGCGGGGATGACAAGCGTGCCCACCGCGCCAGGCTGACTGTCATTTATTTCAATGGCTAAATTCTTCCAGATTTGGCTGGGGGCCCCTTTGTCTGTCCCCTGACACGTTCCCGTCACCGTTTGAGTGCCTCCTTATTTCCTAGCAGAAAGGAGAGAAATAGATGTAAAAGATGGATTAGTTAAAAAAAAGCTTTCTACTTTTCTTCCTGAGTCTATAGGTAGTACTTTTAGGTAATCAAGGCTGCAAGCCACTCTAACATGGTTCCATTTCATGTCCAAGATACTGGCGAGGATGGAATCTGTACAACATCATTGCCTCAGATACTTTAACCATAGTTGGTAAGTGTCACCTTGACGTCGCTCAGGAAGCCCTTCCCACCCAAATTCTCCACTTCTCAATTTGAAGTTAGTTCCTAACCTTACGGCTTGGAGTAGACCTAGGAGTCCTCCTGTGAATTATGGTGTCCTATGCTTAGAGAAACAGTGAATACTCAATTCTGAATATCTGGGAATTCTCTGTTTCATTGCAAAGTAAAACAGGACAAAAGTCCACACAAACTCCCTTTGGAGAAAATGTGGTAACTTTACTGTTTCCATAATCTCACGACACAGTAAAGTTCTTATATTTAACAATTAATATACCTTTAAAAGTAATCTTTTGTATGTAAAAATAGGTATATGGAACAAAGTATATAGTTTTTAATGTTGTAGGGCACTGTTGTCTTTAATATAATGAGTTATTCCTTCAGGAAAATAGTAATGAATGTGTGGTAAAATTGTCATTTAAAAAATAAATCTTGTTCTTTTTGTTTGTTTGTTTGTTTGTTTGTTTGTTTATTGGTACTAGGATGGAACCCAGGGGCATTACACCTCCGAGCTACACCCCCAGTCCTGTTTTTTATTCTTTATTTTGAAACAGGGTCTTACTGAATTGCACAGGGCCTCACTAAAGTAGTAGCTGAGATTGTCCGTGAACAGGGATTCTCTGTCTCAGCCTTCCACATGCTGGGATTATAGGTGTGTGCCACCATGCCCAGCTGAAGTCTTGTTTTTTAAATGGTAGCATATTTCTTTTCTGTGTTTAGAGAGAACTAGAAGAGTCAACAACAACAACAACAACAACAACAACACACACACACACACATTCTGAGAGGCAAAAGAAAAGAAAAGCACATGAATTTTTGTATTCTGGGCTCATGAGCCCAGAACTCATGGGGAAAACTAAAGTTAGGTCATACCAAATTACTGTTTTAAGAAAATTAATTGTGACATGCAATTAAGTTTCGGAAAGGTCTAAAGTTTGGGTTGGGTCTTGGTTATATTTCAAGTTCTATTTGGCTAGTTCATTACCCTGAACTCATGAAGCCTGAGTTATTTAACATCCTGGGGATTAAGTTTGGGACACTGTGCACTTTATATTTGGTGATGTACATGCTGTGTATCACAGAATGCTGGGCAGTGTTATTTTTGATACTTTGTATTCTTTAAAGTTTCATTTAGTGTTATTTTAGATACTTTGTATTCTTTAAAGTTTCATTTAGTTGGTCCCAGACTGGCCTATTTGAATCTAATTTTGAGACCAGCAAGAAAGATTTTCTTTTAAAATATAATTAATAATCAAGCTCCCTTATTATAATTTCTTTGCAAAACTTTAGGTTCTTTTGAAAAATTGTGCTACTCTTTTTATCCTATAATAATAATTTTGCCTTTTATCAAACTTTTTTTGGTTTATTTTATTTTATTTTATTTTTGGTGGTACTGGGGTTCCTGAAAGCCCTTCTACCTTCGGACTACACTCCCAGACCTATTTTACTTTTGGAAACAGCGCGGCTGGCTTCGAACCTGCACGATCCTCCTGTCTCCGCCTCCTAAGCGCGGGGATTATAAGCGTGTGTCACCATGCCCGGTGTTTTACTTTATTAATTTACTAAGTAATTAATTTTTTTTTTTGCGGGTCTGGGGATGGAACCCAGGGGCATTTGACCTCCCAGCCACATCCCCTGCCCTTTTTTTATTCTTTATTTTGAAGCAGGGTTTCACTGAGTTGCAGAGGGCCTCGCTAAGTAGCTGAGGCTGGCTGCGAACCGCGGTCCTCTGGTTTCAACCTCCCAAATGCTGGGATTACAATTGTGCGCCAACTCGCCCGGCTTTCATCAAACTTTAAATGCTTGTATTCTGTGAATAAAAATTACCTTGCTCATGAGATCCAGAAGCAATTTAAGTGATTGTTTATTCATTGTCAACAGGAAATAGAAAGACTAATATATACTTAACTTCTATTTTTTTCTGCAGTTTAGACCTTTTGCTATAACTTTTCCATCTGTTTACAGCCTAAATTAGTGGAGATAAAGTTTTCTACCTTTTCCTGGTAATTTTCTGTTCTGTCCATTTCTATTTAGATAAGATGATCTTGGTTTTTTATTTTTTATTTTTATTTTTGGTGGTACTGGGGTTCCTGGAAGCCCTTCTACCTCCGCGCTACACTCCCAGACCTATTTTTACATTTTTTAAAATTTGGAAACAGAGTCTCCTAAGCCAGTGCGCGCGGCTGCCTCTGAACCTGCGCGATCCTCCTGTCTCCGCCTCCCAAGCGCGGGGATGACAAGCGTGCGCCTCCACGCCCGGCAATCTTGGCTTTTTTTAGGGTGAACACTGCGTTTCTTACATGAAAATCAGGATTGAGGTTGTTGAAACATAGCATTGAGAATCGCATGGCGTGCAGGGAGTGTGTGCCTCCTGAAACACTTTGTGGGTTTTGTATTGATAAAGTTGTGTGCGTGATTTGTTACATCTGCTTTTTGGCTTGTACGCATGAAGATCTGTTTAATTAAAAGGGAATTCCGTTGGCTGCTCTGCGGAGCACGCACTCACAGCAGTGGAAGTCATGTAAATTGATGTTCACAGAAGGCTGGGATTGCTAATGCACAGGAATGATTCCCTGCAGTGACTGGTGAGGAATGGTTCCTTTATAGGAACTAGGGCGACACTGTGCATTCACCAGGGTAAGAGCATTTCAGTTTTTGTTGCTATTGATTGGTGCCGAGGTAAGACTGTACTGATACTATGAGCGTATGTTAAGATATACATATATATTATTATTATTTTTTTTTTTGGGTGGTACTGGGGTTCCTGGAAGCCCTTCTACCTCTGGGCTACACTCCCAGACCTATTTTTACATTTTTATTTGGAAACAGGGTCTCCTAAGCCAGCGCGTGGGGCTGGCTTCGAACCTGCGCGATCCTCCTGTCTCTGCCTCCCAAGCGCGGGGATGACAAGCGTGCGCCACCACGCCTGGCTTGTTAAGTAATATTTTAAGGTAATATGACTTCAAGTTTCTCTTACTCTTACATTTACTTATTTCTCCTGTAACTCTTCAGTACTTGCCTATACTGAGCTGTATACATCTAGTCAGCTTATTGTCTCTTCATTGCTTCCCACACCCTCCATCACACACACACACACACACACACACACACACACACACACACACCCCTATATCTGGGTATATGTGTAGACCTAGATAAAACCCAAATCAGTGAAAGTATCAGACTGAAGATGCCCGTATCTGCCTGTCATTTTATGGATCTTTCTAGGGGCACACATTTCAAGAAATCCTTTTCTTGTTGCCTTCATAGACCAAAGGTGTTTTGCATCTCAGCTTTGCTGTCCTACCTTGTGACATGGGCCAGCGATCTGAGCCTGCAGAGTCCTGTCCACCCACCTGTGCGATGTTGGAGGGCTGCTTGGACCAGCATGACAAGAGCTCGGTTACTGGTTAGCGGTTATTACAGCTAAATGAAAGTACAGGAAAGCACTCTAACGCTCAGAGCTGGAGATGACCACATCTTATTTCACACTCTTCTTTGGAGTCATATATAACTCACCTAATCCTACTTCCACATGGCAGCCTGCTTGGTGCCAAACCCGTGATGTTTCTTTCCTCGCTTGTAGTTGTAGCGCATAATACTGAAGTCTTGCCTCTCCTTGCTGGTACTCCAGATATCCCTTCACTTGGCTCCATCCTCTCCATTCTGATCGCCCAGGGTCTACTTTAAGATGTCATGAGTGTTTCATGAAGTATTGCCGGTGGCCTCTTTGATCATTCGGATTAAGTTTCACTAGGTTGCATTAACTAAGGATCTGAAAGTTTCCCCAGCTCACAGCAGATGTTTATTTTCAGCCCGTGTGGCTGTTCATTATGAATCGTTGACTGTAGTTCCGCTCCACATCCTCTTCCTTGGGCCTTGTGCTGTCGGGCCGGGCCCTGCAGGGCAGGCAGAGAGCTGGGAGCAGGGGCAGCAGGAGAGGAGGGCCATCGGTGCTCTTCACAAGTGCTGCCCTTCCCTGCCGCCTCTCATTGGCCAAGACGTTCAGTACAGAGCTTACGTGGATGACAGTGTGGAAACTATGGAGAGACAGTCAAGTCACAGGTTTAGGCCTAGTGGGACAGGGTGAGAAGATTATATATATATATATATATATATATATATATATGTGTGTGAAAAGAATATATATATATATATTGGTGGTGGGGATTGAACCAGGGGCATGCTACTTCCACTCTACCCCCCCCCCCCCCGCACTATTTTTTTATTCTTTATTTTGAGACATGGTCTCATGAGTGGCAGAGGGCCTCACTAAGTAGCTGAGGCTGTCCGCGAACCGCTATCCTCCGGTCTAAGCCTCCCGAATGCTGGGATGACAAGCGTGCGCCACCACGCCCGGCTGGAAAAGAATGCATCTAGCATCCCTAAGTTGAGGTATTTCAAACCCTTGTAGTCATCTGCCTCCCCGGCACTGACAGTTATGCCACCGATCCACAGAGGCTTTTGGAACACAGTATAGAAATATTCAAATGTGACCTCAAAAACTTTGGTGTGTATTCCTTTGTGCTGCTTATTTTCTTAACGGTCTCCTTTGACACAATATCCAGAATGATCAAGTCCATTGACTGAGCTTTAGTTACAGACGCTCCTGAGGATGCGACTCGACTCCTCCCTTCGTCCCTTCTCTCCTCTTCTCGCCCTACTTTCTAATAAAATGCACTGCTTCAGATTGTTCCCAGTATGGACGTCACGGTGTAATGTTCTCATTTCACGTCTCCATCACAGTGAACAAACGTGGTTCACTGAAAAAGCCAGAAAACGTGCACGGTTCAAAAACCAGATTTTATTTATTTATTCATTGTCGTACTGGGGGTGGAACCCAGGGGCCTTCTACCTCCGGGCTACAATCTGAGACCAATTTTTTTATGTTTGATTTGGAAACAGGGTCTCACTAAGTAGCTGAGGCTGACTCTGAACCTGCACGATCCTCCTAGCTCAGTCTCCCAAGCGCTGGGATTACAAGCGTGCACCACCATGCCCGGCTTCAAAAACCAGATTTTTAAATGTTGCTTCAGTGATCCGCACCACATATGGGATTAATGAAAATAATGCCTTTGTACCTTTGTAGGAAAACCTAAATTGCCTGACATAATGCCGTCCAAATGGCATGCATATTAATATAATTCAGTTTTTTTTTTTTTTTTTTTGGTGGTGGTACTGGGGTTCCTGGAAGCCCTTCTACCTTAGGGCTACACTCCCAGACCTATTTTATATTTTTATTTGGAAACAGGGTCTCTTAAAACCAGTGCGGCTGGCTTTGAACCTGCATGATCCTCTTGTCTCCGCCTCCCAAGCGCGGGGATTACAAGCGTGCGTCACCATGCCCGGCTATAATTCAGTTTTAATTCTAACTTTCTTAATTTTTTTTTTTTTTTTTTTGTATGTGGGTCTGGGGATGGAACCCAAAGGCATTTGACCTTTAAGCTATACCCCCTGCCCTATTTTTTATTCTTTATTTTGAAACAGGTTCTCACTAAGTGGCAGAGGGCCTCACTAAGTAGCTGGGGCTGTCAGCGAACCTCTATCCCCGTCTTAGCCTCCCGAATGCTGGGATTACAAGCGTGCGCCACCACGCCCGGGTCTTTCTTAATATTTTACAGTAACACACATGAGTAAGTTCAGATCATGGTCTTGTAGACTAGAGCGAGTCTTTGGAAGCTCTTGTGCCGTCGCGCCCGTGCCTACTTGGGGAGACTCCCATCTGTGGGCGTTTGGCATTTGTGAAGCAGATCGGCTCTTTGAATAGTCCAGTAGCACAGCTTTCTAATGGCTTGTCAGCATATTCTTGTAACATGCTATATAGAATTGCCATTGGCTCAGTGTCTTAGTGTGCCAAGAGTTCGTGTTTAGAGTTAGTATATTTTATTGGAAACTGTAATGAGCATAATGGAGAGAAAATTGGAATCATAATTGATACAACATATTGCAAGTTCTGAGCTCTCCGTGTGCTTTGACACTGGGATCCAGTAGAGATGGCCCTCAGAGGACCAGCCGGCAGTGTCCTTGAAGTGGCACTTACAGCTTTCAGAATGACCGGTGCGCCCCTGGGGCCGGTGACAGGACATTGTGGCAGTGAGGCCCTTGGTCATAACGTGGTAGCCGGGACGGGAACCCACTAGTCGGTGATCGCATCTTACCGAAGTGCCACCGCAAGAGAGTGAGACTTTGAAGTCAAGGGGCAAATGCCTTAATGGGAGGGGGAGTATACAGTTTACAGACCCAGAAGACGGAAAGCATGTATCTCACAGTAAATGTCTAGAAAAACGTTTATCCACTCCAAGACTAATTTGTCTACTTAATTGTTTAGAACAAGAAAGGGCTTTGGGATTAGATTATAAAAGTTTGAAACTGGAAGAGCGACACAATTCTTTGGAGTTGCATTATTATCATAATCACCATCATTATTACTACTACTACTACTACTACTACTACAGTACTGAGGATCGAACCCAGGGGCATTCTACCTCTGAGGTACACCCCAGCCCTATTTTTTAAAATTCTTTATTTTGAAACAGGATCTCACTGAGTTGCAGAGGGCCTCACTAAGTAGCTGAGGCTGGTCGTGAACCGGGTCCTCCTGTCTCAGCCTCCCGAATGCTGGGATTGCAAGTGTGCGCCAGCACGCCTGGCTTTTTGGAGTTGCATTAGAATGGACATTTCAGATGTGGCTTGTAGGCATTCTAGAAGGATGCTGGCAGTAGAGCTTGCCTGCTTGGGAGCCAGCGTCTGCCAGGACACAGTAGAAGTCCAGGGTAACAAAGAGAAGAGGGATCGGCTGGAAGAGGAGTCTTCAGCCCCTCAGTTATACGAGCTTACTTTATTCTGCTGGAAATTGGGAATATTGCCATTTGGAGGAACGAGGCTCCTTTGCATTTATGTTTGATAATGATGGGAGTGGGGAGGTAAAGGCGCCGGTATGAAGTTACATAAAGTTCAGTTAGATGAGTGGCTCTGTGAATAGATGATCAGCTCAGCTGAAGATACGGTAGAGAAACACTGCACTTAGGTTTCGTAAACAGCGAAATGGAAAATTCATGTCATGTTCATGATTTGAAGATCGCAGGGGCAGCTCGAGCCAGGGGTGGACGCCATCCACACCTCCTTCCTGTGCCAGGGGGACGGGGCTTGTGCCTCAGGGAGCACCTGCAGCCCTATGCCAGGTCCACCTGGGGCTGGGGTGGCTTGGAGGTCACGGCTTGCCAATTTTGGAGTCAGGTTGCACTTTGTAGTTAATTATTCAGAGCCATATGGCACAGCACAGAAACCTTAGGTACCCATGGACCCACATGTGCGACCCGATTTCATTTTCATTTTTCAGCAGCTGTTTATTTCTTCTTGAAACAGTGATTTTTTGGGAGGCGGTAGAAGGTCAGGAGGAGAAATAATTTTCAAAAACTATTGCTTAAGGTATTTTTTTTTATAACTCTGGCCTCACACCGTGATCTTGCAAGGTAATATACTACTTTATAGAAGTAGGTCTTAACAGTAATTTCAAAAATGTTATTATGACTTAGGCTACTAAATAAGCAGGGCTATGTTTTACATATGCTTAACACTCTTTATGATTCCAGTATGAAACGATTTGGGGCAGATGGAATGTATCTGCTAGGCTTATTTGTGAAGCTAAAGTTTTCCCCTCAAAAATAAGAAAATGAAAATCATCATGTAAAAACCGGGGCATTATGTTTCTGATAGAACTTTTTGGTTTTTTCAGCTATCTTTTTAAAGATTTGTTAATTTTGTTCTTCAAATGTAATTAAAGCATTTAGACACCAGTCCTAGTCTTTTTTGTTGTATTTTGTTGGTCTGGGGATGGAACCCAGAGGCATTTGACCTCCAACCTACACCCCCTTCCCTATTTTTTATTTGGAAACAGTGTCTCACTAAGTTGTGGAGGGCCTCACTAAGTAGCTGAGGCTGGCCGTGAATCTCTATCCTCCGGTCTCTGCCTCCCAAATGCTGAGATTACAAGCGTGCGCCACCACGCCCGGCCTAGTCCTAGTCTTTCTAAACGTATTTTAGCAGCTCTGTGCTTTCCTTTCACCGTGAGTTTCTTCTGCAGTTTTTGTCTGCAGTGGGAAGTGATAGGCTATAAAGAAGGGAAATAGATATTTTCCCCCTCAATCAGTGTCTCATTGGTGAGAACACGTATACACAAGAAAATTCAAACGCACAAGGCTAACCATGATCAGTGGTTATAAAGAAGCATAACATTACTTTATGAATAGGAAAATACTCTTTGGTGTGTATAACATTCATTTCTCTGATATTTATTGGGCACCTACCAGTATAGAGCAGAACATAAAATACATTCCACTCATAGGCATTTCTGTGTTGCCCGTGAATAAGAGAATGAGTCACTGCATGAGGGGGGGAGTGCTGATTTGTAGGCTTTGCCTGGGATGGAGAGATGGGTGGGCCGGAGCCCAGAGGAGGAGGGGTGGACGGGACAGTAGAGGGATTCCAGGCCAAGGCCGCTTCGGGGCGGTCTTAGTAGTATTTAATAAGGAGGTTATTTACCTAGGTCCTGCTGTGTGGGAATCACCTGCCTTAATGGAATTGTCTGCAGTGCTTTTGTGTGTATGCAGAGATCTTAATAGCTTTCATTAGGTGTTTTTGTTTTGTTTTGTTTTTGTTCTTTTTGCCCATGGCCCAAAGATACTTGAGGAGCAGGGACTGAGGCACCTCAGTGCCGTCTGGCTGAGCCAGCACTCCTGTGTCCAGCAAGGAGGTGACCCGCCCTGCCCACCCAGGGCCGCCACGGCCTCTCACCCTCCCGCGATTTAAAGGTGCCGAGCACCAGGCGGAATTGTTTTCTGTGCGTCTTACCTCGGAGGGAGGGGTGCTTATCTGAATCTCTGCACCCCTGCTTCATCGCACGCCATTCTGTGTTCTCATGCATTTCGTTCACTGCATAGAAAGTCACTCATCACACAGAAACTGATTAGTGGTTGACATGTCACCTACGTCATTATGACTCTCTTTTTTTGGAAACAGATGGTTTCATACTCAGGAGCTTCCATGGCTATTTTCAGTGTTAGCGATAATAACCTTTAGTTGACATTGCCTGACAAAGGAATGTGATCGTAGTGGGAACTCCAGGACACATTTCACTCAGAGCTGGACCCTCAGACGGTGGGTCGTGACCCAGAGCTGGACCCTTTGGATGACGGGCCGTGGCGTGGGCCATGGCCCAGGGCTGGCCCTTCAGATGGCTGGCAGCGGCTCGGGGCTGGGCCCTTCGGATGACGGGCCGTGGCGTGGGCCATGGCCCAGGGCTGGCCCTTTAGATGGCTGGCAGCGGCCCAGGGCTGGGCCCTTCGCCTCGGCCCTGTCCTTGAGGGCTCTTGGCTGCTGCTGCTCCACACGCAGCCACTAGCACAGACTTTGCAGGAGGGCAAGTGGACTTTCACACGCTGCCCTTTAGTCACAGATACTGTATTGTTTTTCTTTCATATTCTTTAAATCCTTGGACTTTCTAACTATACACTATAAATTCATGATTTCTTTGTTCCTGAATAGATGAATCTTTTGAGTTTTGATCTTCATGGCGCTTGAGAGAATGAGTATTTTTTAATGTTATTTATTAGGTGAAGATGTATCTCTAGGAGACTGTTTAGTATTTGATATAAGTCCATGCCTGTTACCTATCCTATTCTTTTATTATAAGCAATATTGACTTTGAGGTATACCTTCCATTTAGCAGTAGCAGCCTTTGGAGAATAAGCACTTTTGTATCAACTCAACTATAAGATGCAACTGGATTTAAGAAATGAGCCCAGTATGGTGGCAAATGCCTATAATCCCAGTTTGGGGAGGCTGAGACAGGAAGATCGCAGGTTCCAAGCCAGTGGTAGCAACTTAGGCCTCCAGCAATTTAATGAAACCCTGTTTCAAACGAAAACACACACACACACACACACACACACACACACACACACACACACACACACAGAACTACTGGGGGCTGTAGCTCAGAGGTGGAATGCAGTGTGTGAGTGAGTGAGTGAGTGAGTGAGTGTGTGTGTGTGTGAGAGAGAGAGAGAGAGAGAGAGAGAGAGAGAGCGCGCGCGTGCGTGCGTGCGCAAGCAAGCAGAGGGAGGCCAAAAAGTAAAGCAGGGTGGGGTGGGGGAGAAAGAAAGGCAGAGAGACTTAAGAAAACGACAGTCACTCAGGTACCCTGACTGGTCAGCTATTCCTGAGCTTGCCGTGGACAAGCTGCGCAACATTTTCTCTGTACTTAGCTTTTTCATCTACAAAATTGACGCTTACCAAACCTGTCTGTTATCATTATTTCAGGAATTAGGGACTCTGCCTCACACTCAGACGCGTTGTGGTGATGGTTCTGCAGATCCTGTTTGTGGTATTACCAGGATCGATCATATTACTGGGGAGAGGAATCCCATATCACACTTTTGCATTTTTAGTAGAAATAATTTTTTTTTCAATCTGACTAAAAAGGAAAAGTCTCTGTGCTGGTGAGCAGACCGGAGTTTCTGGTGGTGCTTCCTGTGTAATTTCTCTGGCGGATGGTCCATATTTTCTATTCTGAACTTAACTAGTCAGATAGTTTTTAACACTAACAGTTATGCTCATTTAATTTATACATTTGGGAACTCTGATTGAGTTATTTTGAAAATGATTTTCTTCCTTGTGAATAGGAAGGTTACTATAGAAATTCATTCTCTAAATTAAACTAGTTGCGCCAGCGGCGCTTTGGCGTGACAGTTCCAGATTGCCTGTGCCGGAAGGGAGCTGCGTGCTGGCCAGCGGGAACGATTACAGGTTACCAACCCACTCAACTTGTAATGAATTGTAAGGGCTCATATTGCTTCTTTCCCCTTTGATGGCATGGAGGTGTGGACACCATGGAGACAAAGGCCAAGGGCAGCACTGCCCGCATATTGAATAGAGTCACTCTAGAGCACTTTTTTTTTTTTTTTTGGTGGTACTGGGGATGGAACCCAGAGGCATTCTACCCCTGAGCTACACCCCCAGCCCTATTTTCTCTTTCTTTCTTTCTTTCTTTCTTTCTTTCTTTCTTTCTTTCTTTCTTTCTCTTTTTTTGGTGGTACTGGGGTTCCTGGAAACCCGTCTACCTCCAGGATACACTCCCAGACCTATTTATATATTTTTTATTTGGAAACAAGGTCTCTTAAGCCAGTGCGGCTGGCTTTGAACCTGTGCGATCCTCCTGTCTCCGCCTCCCAAGCGCGGGGATTACAAGCGTGCGCCACTACGCGTGGCCTATTTTTTATTCCTAATTTTGAAACAGGGTCTCACTGAGTTGCAAAGGGCCTCACTAAGTAGCAGAGGCTGTCCTTGAACTCAGCCTCCCAAATGTAGGGATGACAGGCGTGCGCCACCACACCCGGCTTTACTCTATTGCTCTTTTACTGGTAAGAAGAGCCTCATATAAAAATAAAATCACATAAAGCATCCTGACAGTTTTTCTACAAAGTATATATCATTTCATTGAGTGATGTCAAGAGCGCACTGTATTCTGCCAATTTCAAATGTACATTTCCTTCCGCGTTCTTTATCTTACGGTCAGGACTCCCTGTGGTGGCGTCTCCTCTCCGGGCGGCCAGGTGGGTGGCAGTTACGCTGCGGAGTCCCTGCCTCCTCCTCGTAACTGCATCCTTGTTACTTCAGTTGAATTATCAGATTCTGTGTTTTATGAATTGTTTTCAATCGCCATTTAACACATCATGGCCAGAAGCGGAAGTGGAACACAAAAGGGGGCCAGGGCGCGTATTCGTTCACGTATTACAGATGTGCCTGTAAGTCCTCATCTTCTTGCACGGCCGTCAGCAAGCGCCTCGCCGTGCCCTCAGAAGGAAAATGCCCAAGTACATGAAGGTCTTACGATTTAGTTACTGGGGTCCTTGCTGAAGGGTTCCCTACCACAAGCCAAACCAGAACCAAAACAGAACCCGCCTGCAGACTTGCGGGATGGAAACGGGTGGCTTGGATACCGCCTTAGCGGCATCTTCAGGAAGTCACGTAGAAGTATGCTTTGCGTTGAAATCATTTGGATGTAAGAAGTTTGGGGAGTAGTTTAATTAGTTGTTTTTGCTTAATTTTCCCCATGGGCATAAAAATCTATGCCCAAAGGCAGAGAGCTCTTTCAGTAAGTTTAATGTAAAATTTTAAATACTAAGAAAATATTTTGACAATTTGGTGATGTCTTAATATGTGCTGGTGTGTATCGTGAGGGAGTGTTGACTTATTATTTGTAATTCAATGTGTAGAAATAATCCTTTATACATTCCTTGCAGGTGCCTGATGGATAAGAACTTCGTCAGGATTGGGAAGTGGTTCGTTCGACCCTATGAAAAGGATGAGAAGCCAGTCAACAGAAGGTGGGTCCTCGGCTGCGCCTGGCGCTTGGGTCTCTTCTGCCTGACCACAACTGGCTTTGGAAACGTGTGGGCGAGAATCAGCTTGCTTTTATTTGTTTGTTTGTTTGTTCATTTATTTATTTCCTGGCAGTGGTAATGGCCTAGATGTAGATTCCTAATCTACCAAAGTAGATTCCTGGATCACAATGTTAGTTTTTGTTGAGTGTTGTAAGTTGGACTAGAAAGACAATTGTGAATATATTCCTGTCTAAACCACTATTTACTACATTGTTTGGAATTGAGACATTCCATTTTGTTATTTTCATTATCCCTCTTCTTGCTTTCTTAAAAAGTTATGTTGGCCTGACTTGAAAGGTGATCAAGGGAAAGAAATGCATGAAAATTCATATGGTATTGACTGACAGGCGTTAAAGTAGGCGAAGGCGTCCACAGCTTTGATGATTGTACAAACCAAACTATCACGTATGCCGCTAAATAACCCTATACTTTTAACCCTCGTTTAGGATATGTGTAGGGCGAAATGCAGTGCTTGATATTAAATAAGCATGGCATTTTAGATCAAAGGAGAATAAGGAAAAAACTTCAAAAACTTAATATTGGAAGCCGGGCATGGTGGCACACACTTGTAATCCCAGCATTTGGGAGGCTGAGACAGGAGGATCGCGGTTCGCGGACAGCCTCAGCTACTTAGTGAGGCCCTCTGCAACCTAGTGAGACCCTGCTTCAAAAGAAGAAATAGGGCTAGGGGTGTAGCTTGGAGGTAGAATGCCCCTGGGTTCCATCCCCAGTACCATTACAAAACAAAACAAAACAAAACCTTAATATTTGGCTGGGCATGGTGGTGGGGAGACTGCTGTCACTAAGACCATGGGATTTGAAAGTTTAAAGATTAATCAAGCCTGGTGTGGCATACACACCTGTCATTCCAGTGCTTGGGAAGCTGAGACAGGAGGATCACAGGTTCAAGGCCAGTCTCAGCAAGTTAGTGATACCCTGTTTCAGAATTAAAAAAAGAAAATTTAAAAGAGCCGGCAGTATAGCTCTGAGGTACAGTGCCCTGTGTTTAACCTTCAGTACCAAAAAGGAAAAAAGATGAATGGTCTGTGTAGGCCATAGAGGCCTTGGGAAACTCGTGGTTTAAAGGAGCACGGTGGCTGGCCTTTGGTGACCAGGGAGGCGAGCCCTCGAGTGGCCATCAGCGCAGGGCGCCGCAGCATGGGCTGTGGGCGGCACGGGCGCGAGGATGCTGGGAGCGCAGTTCTTGCCGTAGTTGTTACGAGTAGCTGCAAAGTACGTATCCCAGAAAGGGAGGAAATGGCCATTTATTTAATAAGCGTCTGTGATAAAACCACATCATAATAGCTGTGTTTTAAAAACATGCCTTCCATATACTAAGTGCCCTATAAACATAAAAGAGAGAATGTTAAGTCAAAAGATTAGCTCACCCAGAGATGATGAAAAACACAGCTGTGTACTCTTCAGGTAGCCCCGTTAGTCCCGTTTCCCCCCTCCTCCATTTATTCTCAATAACCTGAAAGAAGATTGGAATACTTGTTTTTATTTCTAATTTGTCTATATTAGTAGTATAGGTCATTGATTCTTTATTTTAAAATAAAATATGATCAAATATAACTGTTTCCTTTTAAGAAGGATTTGAAATACCTTATAGTAAGAGATACTCTCTTTTTTTACTGTATTGGAAAGGTTGAGAGACTATCATTGTTGCAAATTTTTTTTTTTTTTGAGCCCAGGGGCATTTTAGCCTGTGAGCTACACTCCCAGCCCCTATTCTTAATTCTTTATTTTGAAACAGGGTCTTACTACATTGTGGAGGGCCTCACTAAGTAGCTGAGGCTGGCCGTGACCTGCAATCCTCCTTTCTCAGCCTCCCAAGTACTGGGATTATAATAAGCATGTGCCACCACGCCTGGCTTGTTGTAATTCTTTTTAAGTTCCTTTTGGAGGATTGACACTTAAGCTATAAACACATCTCTCTTTTTCATCAGACTATCCATCCAGACATATGGATAGTCTTCCTTAACTTTGACCTTGGGACTTACTGAATCCCTCAGGACTTATTTCTAAAATAACTTTTAGCTTTCAGATTCTTTCATTTTATAAAATTTGCAAAATCTATACATTTCCCATCCATGTATATGGGGGATGTGTGTGTATGCATATATCTGTAAAAATACACACACCTTTCCCAATTCCTCTTTCTCCCTCCACCAGGAAGAGACATGTTGATGTCACTGTGCTTGGTTTTGCAGAAAGTAACTTCTCTGTTTGCCAGTGGAAGGGAGAGAGCATGTTCCCAAGTGTGTGAAAGCCACAAAACAGCTTGTCTGGAGACAAGGATTATGTTAATCTCATTAATGCTGCTTACATTTCATTAAGGAACCGGCAGGTGAAATTGCGGGGGCCTGGTGTATGCAGGTGTATAAGGTAGCTGGCCGCCTGTTTTACCTCCGCATGGATGCCTGTGAGCTGAAGGGCACTGCACTCCCCTCGTGGGAAAAAGTCAGCTGAAGGATGCGAGCAGGAGCCAACGGGGATTCTTCGCGGGGACACGAAGCACACACTGTTCAGTTTGTCCCCATCTTCATCTCCTTAAGGTTGTTGTACACAGTTAATTTCCTCAGCTCAAATAATAAACTGAGTACCATAGAAGAATCTTGGAGTCTGTCAACTCTTGATGGGTCTGGAAATTAACTACACCTAGAAATGCGTTTCCAAGAGCCATGAGGGCGTGGTGGCACATGCTTGTAATCCCAGTATTTGGGAGGCAAGATAGGAGGATCGCAGGTTCAAGGCCATCCCCAGCTATGCAGCGAGACCCTGTTTCAAAATACAGAAAGGGCTGGGGCACAGCTCAGAGGTAGAGTGCCCCTGGATTCAATCGCCAGCGCCAATGGAAAAAAATACATTTCCTGCTTAGTACATATAGCTTAATTTAGTGCACTTTGCAAAAACATGTTAGTGTTTATATAAAGCATAAAAATATATGTGCCCTGAAGGCTGTTTCCACATATAATTTCTCCTCATAGCTTAGTAGCATGGGGGGAATTTTTATGGCTGGTTAAAAACTGACCTGGTTGCGGCAAACGCTTCTGTGTTCCTGATAGTGCAGTTTTTCAGTTACTCTTTTTCGTGTGTTGATTTACAGAGGAGACTTGAGTCCATCAGTGAAGAAGATGGGGATATTTCCTTAATTTCATGTTGGGACATTTCAGCCACATTAAGTGTAAATTACTTCCCAGTGTGGCTTGGAACTGGCGGTCTGCGGTCATTTCTTTAGATTTCCTGTTGTTGGCTGCCATTGCTCTCTGCTGCCTGGACGATTTGTTCTAAGAGGTGTGCTGTCGTGACGCGTTTAAAACCCAGTCGTCAGTCTTCCAATATCAGATGCTCACTTAGAGGGCATCATGCTTTCATTTCCATTTGGTTTCTTCGTGATGTAATTATAGTCAGGAGTTGAAGATCATCGCGGCCTGGGCGTCAAAGGTGGATTCCCCAAGGAGCACCGGGATTTTAAGAGCGTGGCAGATTCATGTGTTTGGTATCGTCACTTGCAGTCCTTTCATTTCTGTTGCCTCTTTTCCATCATTTTAATTTCTCAGTGGTGCTTTCTTTTTGTTTACTCAGGGTGAGCTCATTTTTCTGTATGTTCTTAAGCACAGTTACAATAATTGCTTTAAAACATTGGCTACAGCCGGGCGTGGTGGCGCACGCCTCTCGTCCCAGCATTCGGGAAGCTGAGACCGGAGGATCGCGGTTTGCGGCCAGCCTCAGCCGCTTAGTGAGGCCCTCCGCAACTCTGTGAGACCCTGTTTCAACAAATAATAAGGCCGGGCGTGGTGGCGCACGCTTGTCATCCCCGCGCTTGGGAGGCTGAGACAGGAGGATCACACAGGTTCAAAGCCAGCCCCAGCTACTGAGTGAGGCTCTCGGCAACTTAGTGAGACCCTGTTTCCAAATAAAAATATAAAATAGGTCTGGGAGTGTAGCCCAGAGGTAGAAAGCCCCTGGGTTCCACCCCCAGTACCACAAAAAAAAAAAAAAATTAAAATTAAAAATATTGGCTACTAAGTAAAATATCTGGATCATTTCCATTGGTTGCCTTTTCTTTTCAGTGTGGGTTAGATTTGTCTATTTTTATATGTTGAGTAATTTTGAATTATGAAAATTATAAGTGCTTATGGACTGTATTTCCTTAGAAATATAGTGGTTTTTTTCTTCTCTCTCTCTTTTTTTTTGAAGCAGGCAATTAACTGGCTGGACTCCCAGTCCAAACTCTTGTCCACCCCTGGCCGGCAGCATCTGAAATCCCTTTACGTCTTTGAGCCTGTTCCAGCCGTGGTGCTGCTGACTCCAGCGCGAGTGATGGTGCGCCCTGAGTCCCGCTGGCTCCTGCCTACGGGATGCCAACAGCACCTCCTCCCTTAGTCACCAGCCCAGACTAAAACACTGCCAATGCCACGTGGCCCTGTGGCCACGCCCCCAGCCGAGAGCCTGGCTTCTGCCTTGCTGGCCCTTTGCCCCTGCACCTGATTCAGGAGTCGCCAGAGGTTTGTGCATTTTACGCCTCTGATTCTCGTCCAGCATTTCCTTTCTCATTTTCAGCAGCTTTAGCCTCTGAACGCAGTGCTCTGGCTCCTTCAGCCAGGAGGACTCAGGTTTCTTGTACCAGTTTAGTTCTCTGAAGTGGTTCTCACTGGCTCAAGCTCAAAGCTGTTTTAAAAGGAAGAAGAGGAAATGGGGGGCACAGGTGAGACAGATGACACTCACCCAGGTGTTCCTGCCCCTGAGTTTCGGCTTGCACTTGGTGATTCAATTTTGGTCAGAGAATGTATGGTTGTTACAGGGGCATCTTGATCTGGGAGGAGCCACTTTGTCATCGCTGGGAGTGGAGCCTCTGCCTGTTTTAGGGCGTGTGTCACATGCTTTGCTTACGTCCTGTGCCTTGCTTAGACCTGCATTGCTGTCCAGTAACGCAGGAAGGTGTGACTCCGTGGCTGGATCACTCTATGGGGGAGAGTGTCACATCAGTATTTAGTTAACTGATTCAAGAAATGAAAACTGTTTTCTCAATAATTCCAATATTTCTGTAATATGTGGATTTCTTCTGTTTTTTTTTTTTTTGGTTTTACTGGGGGTGGGACTCAGAGGCTTCCTACCTCCGGGCTATACTCCCAGACCCCCTTTTTTATTATTTTATTTGGAAACAGGGTCTCACTGAGTTGCTGAGAGCCTCACTAAGTAGCTGAGGCTGGCTTCGAACCTGTGTGATCCTCCTGTCTCAGCCTCCCAAGTGCGGGGATTACAAGCGTGCGCCACCACGCCTGACATATAACAGTGTTTTTGCCTTATTCTGTTTTAAAGGTGTTAATGTTTATAGACTTACTCTCAAAATTTATGAACATTGTCTTCAAAAATGTATAAAACTGGGTGTGGTAGTACGGGCTTGTAATCCCAGTACTGGGGGGGGGGGGGCTGAGACTGGAGGTTTGCAGGTTTGAGGACAGCCTCAGCAAGTAGTAGATTCTCATCAACCTAGCGAGACCCCATCTCCAAATAAGAGTAAAATAGGGCTGGGGGTAGAGCTTAGAGATAGAATGCTCTGGGTTCAATCCCCAGTGCCACATTAAAACAAAAAAAACAGGTGGTCCTGGTAAACCCAGCACTAGGGAGGCTGAAACAGGAGGATCACAGGTTCATGGCCAGCCTCAGGCACTTAGACCCTTTTTCTATTTTCTTTTTTTGTCAATCCCCCCCCCAGTCTGGGGATGGAGCCCAGGGGCATTTGATCGAGCTACGCCCCTGTTTTTTTGCTTTTTGTGTGTGTGTGTGTGTGTGTGTGTGTGTGGTACTGGGGTTCCTGGAAACTCTTCTACCTCCGGGCTACACTCTCAGACCTATTTTATATTTTTTTTATTTGGAAACAGGGTCTCTTAAGCCAGCAAGGCTGGCTTCAAACCTGCGTGATCCTCCTGTCTGGGAGTGCAGGGATTACAAGTGTGTGCCACCACGCCTGGCCCCCTCCTGTTTTTTAGTTTTATTTTGAAACAGGGTCTCACTAAGTTGTGGAGGGCCTCACTAAGTAGCTGAGGCTATCGGCAAACTGCGATCCTCCAGTCTCAGCCTCCCAAATGGTAGAATTACAAGTGTGTGCCACCACGCCAGGCTCCTTAGACCCTTTTTCAAAATAAGAAATAAAATAGGGCTGGGGATATAGCTCAGAGGTTGAATGCCTCTGGGTTTGATCCCCAGAACCCTGTGTGCATACACATGTACACACACACACACACAGTCTAGACATGAGAGACCTTTATTATTTGTTTTCCAAGTTCACATTTATATAAAGCCTTTCCTGAGATGCTTTTAGAACTCTATACAAATCCTCCTAGACAGGCCTCATTAGCTTCTTTTAGGAATAGTGGCAGGATAAAGGGTGAGTGTGGAGTGAGGCTCTGGGGAGGAGCCAGGCGCTTGTGCCAGGCCTCTGCTGTTTGCAGGAAGTGGAGCCTTTATTAAGAAGATGTGCCCAGCACCATGAAGTGTTTGCACGGTGCTGTGCAGCACCGTGGCAGTACGGGAAAGCGTTTCCTCCTGTCTCAGCCTCCCGAATGCTGAGATTACTAGCTTGCACCACCGTGCCTGGCCCCTGCACTGTATATATCTGTCCACATTTTAAGAATCAAGCCTATTAAGTTTTCGAAATTAAGTGATCATAATTTAGGGATAGCATTTTATTTTATTATCCATTTTCAAATCATTTGATATTGCTTATCTATACATATGCAAGTCATATATTCTATTAATCATTTATTAAAATGAGATAATGTAACTTTCATAGATGATAAGTCGAGGTCCCCTTTGCATGGGCAGGGGGAGGGGGCGCCCGGAGGCAGAAAGAGCCTGACTCCCAAGAAGCACCCTCTATTCCCACGAGTGAGCCCCACCCCCAGATGCATACCTTTAAAGAAGGGCCCTTCCCTTCTAGCCTCGGAGGGGCGCAGGTCCCCCAACTGCCCATCTCCATCCTCGGGAGAGCCATGCCATTAAAGGCTGATACCACACATGCTGGCTCTCTCCCGTGCTTCACACTGCACTGGACTCGCACTTTACAATAAATTCATGACCTTAGACCAAATATTTTCATAGTTGTGAGTTTTGACCAGATCCATCAGAACTGTCAAAGAAGGCTCTGACTGTCGGGGTTCACTGTACACGGGCTGCTTTACTTTTGCTATTCCACCTGTGAGAGGCGGTGCGGGCACTGTGGAGCCCAGCGTTGGGGTGAGGGGGCCCTGGTGTGGGGGCCTGGGAGCCACCCGGTGCAGCCGCAGGCAGTGGCTCCGGAGGGAGGGAGCAGCGTCCCGGCTCCCTATGGCGGGACGCACATCCCTGCGTGCGCAGCACCGCTCCTGGGCTTTGCTCGCTTTTCCCTCCCACCCATCCTCGTTGTCCAAAAAGTGAAAGATTTTCCCTTCTCAAGCACATTCATCACTTCTGTGGCTTGATGTGAAGGATGGCTTAGATAGGAGCATGTTAGAAAAAAAAAGTGGGAGATGGGGTGTAACTAGGCTCTTACCTCTACCTCTGGTCTCCCGGCGTTGTCTGCCATTTAAGTTACTAGTATACAAATGCGGCCATCTACTCTGTTGTCCTGAGTCCCCAGTGCAGTGGATAGTACTAAAATATTTCCTAGGAGGAAATTGATTTCCAAATCACCACTTTGAAAGCTGATATTAGTAGGGCTCGTTTTGAATGTCTGTTGTGTAGCTTTCTGATTAGAAAAGGATTGGATATATTAAGAATTAGAAGATGTAGAGAACAAGGACAACGTAGAAGGCATTGAAGTCCCGAGCGTCTTTGACCCAGGGTAGTCTCCGTGGTCCCTGGCAGGTGCCCCTTTGTTTCCTCCACAAGTTTAAAGTGTCCCAGGGCGCCCTTGTGAATATGGGACCTGACGGGGTGCTTGGGTGTGTATTTGGGAATCTGGGTGCTACATGATGGTTGAATGGACCTTTCTCCCTGTGTGACATTGAAAGTAACAGCCGTCTACTGGGTGTGGTGGCACAGGCTTGTAATCCCAAGACTTGGGAGGCTAAGATTGGAGCATTGCAGGTTCAAGACCAGCCTCCTCAACTTAGTGTGAGGCCTTGTTTCAAAATAAAAGAATAAAATAGGGATGGGGTTTAGCTTAGAGGCAGAGTGTCATTCTCAGCGCGCGCGCGCGCACACACACACACACACACACACACACACAGGAAAAGCTATCTTATTTCAAAGCTTGAATCAAATTTCTTAATAAGCAGCCCAGGGACTTGTTAAGTTTGCCCTGTTGCTCTCACTGCCTGCGCAGGCGGCCTGGCACTGGCTGTGCCTTTCTCCAGACTGTGTGGAGGACACAGGCAAGGATGGCCCCGTGGGCCCTGACGCTTCTGCCAGCCTGGTCATGGCACTGCCCGGCGCTTAAGCTGGAGCGCAGCATATTAACCCATCTTTTGGGCTTAAAATACCTACAGACTTGTTGAGGCCCCAGGGTTTTTTGTTTATGTGGGTTATATTTATCAATATTTACCGTAAAAATTAAAACTGGAAAAGTTAAAATATTTATGACTTTAAAAGTAACAAAATACCACTCTATGCTAACCTATTGTTTTTAAACTGCTTTCTTTCTCTCTCTCTCTCTTTTTTTTTTTTTTTGGTGGTACTGGGGTTCCTGGAAGCCTTTCTACCTCCGGGCTACACTCCCAGACCTATTTTATACTTTTTATTTGGAAACAGGGTCTCTTACGCCAGTGCAGTTGGCTTCGAACCAGCGCGATCCTCCTGTCTCCGCCTCCCAAGCGCGGGGATTACAAGCGTGCGCCGCCACGCCCGGCTTTTCTCCTTTTTTTGATATTAGAAATAGAACCCAGGGGCATTCTACCTATTATATAAACCCCTAGCCCTTTTTCTATTTTGAAACATGGTCTTGCTAAGCTGCTGAGACTGGCTTTAAACCTATGATCTCCCCAAGTACGAGGATTATAGACATGTGTCACCACGCCCCGTGGCTGTGTGTGTGTGTGTGTGTGTGTGTGTGTGTGTGTGTACTGGGGATGGGACACGGGCATTCCATCTCCAAGCTATGACTTCAGGATCTCAAAGGGCCTCAGCAAGCAGCTGAGGTTCTTTGCAAACCACGATCCTCCTGTCTCAGCCTCCCAAATGCTGGGATTACAAGTGTGCACCACCACGCCTGGCTGGAAGTAACTACTTTCTAAAACAAATATTTAGTGAGAAGAGGAGCACTGTTTTTTTCAAATCTCTTAATGTCTGGCTTGAGGGGAAACAGCTGTCCTTGTTGTGACAGGACGTGGCAGGTCGCCTCTTGAAAACCCACTGTACAGTAAGTATTCTTGGAAGTTAGAGCAGAAAGGACCAGTGGCGTCTTCGTGTTATTCTGAAGTAGTTTGGACTTGCTGCCTGCTCTACTATATTTATATTCGTATACTTAGAAACTCGCGGCATACATGGGATTTTACTCCTGGGCAGAGGGTGGGCGAAGCTTTTTCTGTGAAGGGCCAGGTAGGAAGCACGTGGAGCTTGGCCAGGCACCCAGGTGATCTGGAGGCAGATGGAGCATTGCGCTTTATAAGAAGTGGGGACAGAGCCGGCGCGGTGGCACACGCTTGTGATCCCAGCATTGGGAGGCTGAGGCAGGAGGATCCCGGTTCAAGGCTTCTGGCCTCAGCTACTGTTTAGTGAGGCCCTTTGCAACTCTGAGACCCTGTTTCAAAATAAAGAATAAAAGAATAGGACTGTAGGTATAGCTCAGAGGTAGAAAGTCCCTGGGTTTCATTCTCAGTACTGAGAAAAAGAAAAAAGGAGTAGGGGCAGGGTGGAGCTTACCTCGAGGCTGCGGTGGTCGGCTCGTGCTCCCACCACCCAGGGAAGGACGGGGCCAGGAGGCGGGCTCTGCAAGCGGAAGGAGCCTGGCTTCAGGGCACCCTCTCTTCTAGCTTCACGATTTGAGCTTCTCCTAGTTCTTCATGCTACGGCACTGCTGAGGATTGTAATTATGAAATCAACGCAGGGGTAGGCATTGCTTACAAATGAATTACTAAAACAACCCACCCCTCGATGGCGCTGTGGAGGAGCTCACATTTAGAACCCCCCTGGTCACTCGGGAATGACTGAATAATGTTGTTTCTATCATTTTAATTCTCTCATTAATTCCCTGAAACCTATGTGTGTGAAGGTATTTAAACAGACAGGGTCTCTAAGTGACCATTTTATCCTGTTTAAGTTATTATTTGGAATAAGATACACACGTGGTACAGATTTAAATAGCACAAACTGGTGAAGAAGCCTCTTCTACACCTGCTACAACCCTGACACTCTTTTTCTCTCCCAGTGGCAGAACCCACTACCGTTTTCTTGTTGTCCTCTCAGAGATTAGCTTGCACATGTGTGTCTATGCATATTTATTTTTATGCAGATTGTATTAAGTGGCCACGCTCCACCCATCCTTCCCTGGCTGTATTTTACAAATAGAAAGATGAACTGTTGAAGCTGCACCATGTACGCGCCTGGAGAGCTGTCAACCATTAAAAAGCACGGGGTGCTTGACGTTTTCTCAGAACACTTGTTCCACCTCATTTACTGCTCTCAGAATGTATTTGCATTGTTATTTGTAGTCTGAGTTGCTTTTTTTTTTTTTCCCCCCCAAGATCTTGCTTTGGTATTTAGCGGGCATGAGTGAAATGACTGGACCATGTCCTGCCAGGCGCCTGTGTTATTAGGAAGGAAAGACATAAACACTTAGAGCAGTTAGAGGCAAGACACCATGTCATTGCTTTCTTGGCCTGTGAAATAGATAACAAGCACGGGCAAAAACCGAGAGGTATTGACGTTGGCTTGAGCGAAGAGGAAAGCCCGGTGCTGTCAAAGTGGCCTTGACAGGTGTGTGTGGTTTCTGTGGCTGGGCAGATCATGAAGGGGAAGGCAGCAGGAGCAGTGGCCAGGTCACAGCACCCTGGTGTCTCCAGGGAAGTCTGGGCTGAAGGAGCCCCGCGCATGCTCAGCAGCCAGGGGCGCGAGGAGGCTGCCCTGACGGAGCCCTCCAGACCCAGAGGGGCGCAGCGAAACGCTTTGGTCAGCGCCTGCTCCGCCCACGGGCCCAAGGTACGGAGAACATGCTGAATTATTTGCAGGGTCTGTCTGCGACCGAAGCCCTATGATCGTACCAGGAAATGCCCGCAGCCTGTCTAGAGGCTCGTTTATGGTCGCAGTTGGGCTGCGGGCAACGTTTGCACGTAGGCTCTGCACCACCGCATGCCACAAGGAGATTTGGGCTAGATTGAGAGTGAGTACGCGTGAAGAGATGTTCCTTGAGCATACCAGATTATGTAACACCAACAAAGCAAGTTTCGAACCGCAAGCGCGTTCTAAAGCAGTGGAGATTAATCACAATAACTCATGAGGCTAGAGACCTAATTGTAGTAGGTCTGTTAACATTTAAGAGTTTTACAATTCTATAGCTGTAGCTAACCATGGTTTCAAGAGTTAAAAATTTAAAAAGCTTTAAGTTAAAAAAAACTTAAAAAACTTAAGGCTTATCTCCTTCAGAGGGTCTAGTTCAGACTGTCACTGTAGTGCGGTGATTCCGTGTAGCTCTCTGTTGCTCTTGACTACTTGCTTTCCAGACTTTATCAGCATGGTTTGTTTTGGCGAGTGCCTTTTGCACGGTCTTATTTTGTTCTCTGCCAAGATTTTGGCATTGTCTGCCATTTTCTGTCTCATCCTAATCTTGAGACTGGAACATATCTCGTATCAAGACACTTGTTTTGGGCATTAAGGTATAGTGTGTGTGTGTGTGTGTGTGTGTGTGTGCGCGCGCGCGTGCACATAGGTGTTTGGAAGTGCTGGGGATTGAACCTAGGAGTTCGGTCTGAGGTGTGGTCCCAGCCCTATTTAAATTTTTTTTTAAATTTTAAAATGGGCCTCACTAAGTTGCTGAGGACCTCCTAAATTGTTGAGGCTGGCCTCAAACTGCGCTCTTCCTGTGTCTTTATTTCCTGGAACCCACACACTGTGCAGGTTTGATGTCACTGAAGAAATGGGAGATAAAAATTGACCGAGTTAATGTTCTGGTGGCTCAGCTTTACCTCCATAGAAGGAGAACCAGCATTTGTACATTGGGACCAGAATCTGTTACCACGCAGTTCTGAGTGCGTTACATAAACTGTTAGCTGCTTATACTACGTACCTGTACTTGGTGTTACTTTCTTTGGTTTCCCAGCCGAGAACGGTATCCACAGATCTAGAAAGCCTGAGAGCGCAGAATGCCTTTTAAAGAAGGGCTGGGCTTAATGCAGACTGCTTGTAGAGTACTTTTGTCTCATTATTCCTCACTGGAGTCCTGTGAGATTAGCTGTAGTGACAGTAATGTTCCTGTTCTAGCTAGAGGACAAGCAAGTTCAGGGTTGCGCTTCTGCGAAGGGGCAGGGCGGGCGGTCTGATCCCAAGGCCCATTGAGCTTTAGTCCTAGCGAACAGGAAGTGCTGCCCCCAAAAAGGACAAAATTATAAAGTGTAAAGTAACTAGAGAAGGAGCAAAAGTCCCTAGTGATTCCCTTTTATCTTCTGGGCTGGAAAGTCCAGCTGAAAACAGGTGGGGAACGTCTTTGGGGTGAACAGATCCAAAGAGAAGACTGCAGAGGGCGCAGCCTTCGCAGCTTCCAGAGGATTCCAGTCCTGCTTTTCTTCTGTGGGCCTTTCTTGCACAGTAAAGCTCTAGGCAGGGTATTTAAATGCATATTTAGGAGGAAGAAAGAGGTGCCTCTTCTAGCACATTCTCTCAATTAATAGGCGGTGGGTCTCAGGCTTACCCTGGTCTGTGCCTCCTCTGTAGCTGTCAAACTGGATCCTTAGTGGAGTCAAGTATTTCCATTCAGTTTGGTTCTTTTGGTCAAAGGAACAGAGGTGTGGATATGAAGAAGTGAGACTTTCCATCTGCCTTGTGAAGATTTGCCCAAGTATTCAGTAACTGGTGCTTGGTAGCAAGTTAAATATATGCTATATTTTGGAGGACAGATAAATTTATTGTAACATTTAGTCAAAGTTAGAGTTATGGAGGAAAATGGTATTTACTCTCTTCATTGTATTCATTACACATGAGGCGTAAGGAAAATAATATCTGAAAGCTCAGAAATCAGGAATATGTGAAATGCTAAAGAAGACTTTGGGGTTTAATATTTAATGTATTTTATTTAAGGGATGTGAATTAGGGAGAAACTGCAATAGAGCAGTGTGTATTAATAATAAATTATGAAAGAGCTGGTGGCCGCATGACCACGGTATGTTCCATAAAGCTGGGAAGGACGCGCAGGAACACCTTTTTCTGTGCTAAAGGATGAATAGTAAGCTTTTGAAAAGAGTAGTTTAATTGATTCAGGGCCATCGTCACGGAGATCGTAACTGAGTCAGTGCTTGAAGATAGCGAGATCCATCAATCAATTAGGAAACGAAGGCAGCACCCGCCCCAGCAGAGCTGTATTTATGTCACATAGAAGATATTATAAATTCTTACTTTACTACTATATTTAGAAAGTGTTTGGATAAAGCTGTTCAGGTCAAGGTCTAGGTAGACATTTATTTACTTTTCTCAGTAGTAGACTTTGGGCTTTCCGCTACCAATGTTATGTTTTATCCCTTCTCCCCCTTTCTTCTGTAAATTAAACATTTCCAGAACTCGAATAGTTTTTTGTTAGTTCCAGAATATGGAAATGAGTGTGCATTCTCATTTACACGGTGCACTCCTCTGCTGTTCCAGTGTTTGATGACTGCTGTCAAGGGCTGAACAGAGAATTGTAGCCTACGGCCAGCTGCCATGGGTGGTGCCCACTGTGCCAGCGCACGGCTTCCATGAGAGAGCGTGGATGGAGATGTCTTCCCAGGTCACAGGCAGGGAGAGCCAAACCAGAAACCCAGAAGTCGCCGCTCTCCTTTCTAGTTGCTTGTGCTTGCTGCTAAATACATTGCCTTCCATGATTTAAGTGCTTGTATTTTTTTGTTTAAATTGAGGTTTACAAAGAAGAGTAAAAGTAATCCCTGCAGATGGAAAAAAAATGGGGCAGTTTGGAGGTGGTGAGAGTGGGGATCCTGCCCCCCCCCCCGCTGCATTTGCCAGAGAGTGTCCTGGGGGCAGCCTCAGAGATGCTTCCAGAAGATCCTAATGTATTTGTACCTAGGCAGTTTTACTTATAATCTACCACAAAATGAAGCAAAGTTACGTAGTTTCCATTGTAACCAAATTCTTAGTCACCAAATGTGGACTTTCAGACTATTCAATACTGTGTTTAACAAATGATTGCAGTTTGTTTTGTTATTGCAGTTGGAAGCCCCTATGAGGTAAGAAACAAGAGGTTGCGTGATGTACTTCGAGCTCTGCAGTATTTAATTGCACTACGTGGTTTTACTACTTCGGTTTCTGTTCTTTTCACTAATCCTTACCTCCTCCCAGCTCGCTTTATAGGTATTAAAGTACGTATCATAAACAGGCAGGTTTCATGTGTGTACTACAGACAATTTTATACAGTCTGGACTATTACCCAGCACATAGCAGCACTTGAGTGTTTGTGTTGGGCTGAGCCCTCGGCTCAGGAGCTCGGGGTCTGCAGGGTCCTTGGTAACGTGACGGAAAAGCACTTCAGCGCGCGCCAGTCAGAGCTGTGGACAGAGGATTACTGGGGAGGAGGGGAGGAAATACACTCAAGAGAGAATGCGGGCCGCCTCGAGATGAGGAAGGCCTTTTGGGGAGCTCAGGGTTCTGGTCTTAAGGGGGACTTTCGTGCAGGGTGGGCTAGAGGAGGTATCTGAGGGTGAGCTCAGCCCGGTCGTCCTGAGGCAGTTTATGGTGGGCAGGTGGTCTGGTCAGCGCGAGGGTGGATGAGCTCGGTCCAGTAGTCCCGAGGCGCTTCCTGGTGGTCTGGTCATCATTAGGGTGGATGATCTTGGGTTGAGTGGGGTCCTCATTAGCTGATTGACGGGTAAGCTGTAATACCCTAAATTACAGGTTTTCTCAGAAATATTGTTAACTCTAGGATCTACAGGTTTCTCAGGAATTTTGGGGAGAGTCAGGCCTGGGAAAGAGAACTGGTTTGTGGACTGGAGGCTGAAGCACTTCAGCTCCAGGTTCTTTATTAAAGTTATATTTTACTTTTCCTTCCCGTCTGTCTTCTTTCTACCTACTTATTTCTTCTATATCATTGGGATTTAAATAATTTAAATAATTCTTTGCTGTACTTCATGGAGAAAATAAGAGGTTTGGGCAAGATGGTTGTAAAGAACCTTTCTAGCCTCAGATTTCAGGATTTTAATTTTATGCTGTCACCAGAGACCGTGAGAATTGATTTCTTTGTCCTCAGGAAGCATTCGTGTTTCGTAGCTCCATGTCCCAGGAGGCATAAGCCTACTTATGCACTAGATTGTCTGGTGTTCTCCGGTGCTGGCCTTTAGTAATCCCCTCCCGTTGCTTATCCAGTCATTACTGGTGTTGCTTGTACCGGGACCAATCCAGAGCACTGCGCATCTGGGCAGGCACTCCACTTCTTGAGCTACAGCCCCAGCCCAATTTTTTCAATTAAAAGAAATTTTTATAAATGTAGAAAGTTGCACAGTGGAGCTAGGGATGGTTAGGCAACAGTGGAGCTAGGGATGGTTGGGCAACGTCCAGTGTGAACAAAAATCTAAGCTCACACATTTCACGTCAGATCATATTTCCTGTTACTGTTTACCGTTGTGAGCTCAGTCACTTACATTTCCAGGATGTGGTTGGAAACCGTAAGGGTCCAAAAGGAACTTCAGCAGTGTACTGGTGCAGAGACAGCTTGAGGGGAGAGAGTGTGGCCCTTGTCATTCAGCACTTAGCAGCCCCACCCGTCACACCGTGCTCCACTCGGTCACTGGGTCTGCAGACTTCTGCGAGCTCCAAGGTGTTACAGAATCCATCTCTTCTTGCTTTGTGCCTCACTGTCCTTTTATATGATGAAAGTATTCCTTGGGGTTGACACTAGAGCCAGGAACAGTGCATAGGGTTCCTTCGCGGGAGTATCTGCAGAGTGGCAGGCACACGTGCTTATTCACATAGCAAATCTAGACGTGCGGAGAGAACCACTTGACAGATACTCAAACAGTGCCAGCTTGAGTAACATAAAACAGGTAAGGCGTGGAAGCTGAGAACTCTTGCAAGTTAAGTGGCTTGAGATGTAAAGGGCCATTTCCCGTACAGTGCTGGACTACGGCAGCATCGGAGTGGTTAATAAAGGCCCACCGCTTAGACCAGCAGATTTAAAGTGACAAGACAATATGTTTAAGAGGATCATTTTAAATGTCACTGTCACTAGTTTAGAAAATTAGTAGACACAGAACTAGGCTCAATCTGCCCGCGAATTGGAGTAAAACAAGTATTATCAAATGAGTCTTGAGGTTTGTTATTAGAAACCCAGAGATAGTTACAGCTATCTGAAACAGTGTCTGTGTTGCCATTGAGAGGGTGGGAAGCAGGGGCCGTTCCTATGACTACTTGTGTTAGCTATTTGTGCTGTCTTGTATTGGCTGATTCCATGCATGGACTTTGATTTGTGGGACAGTCAATATTAAGGTGCTGAAAGTATAGATTCATTTTAAAGAGGTGTTTATCTACATGGGGTGGGTTCTACCTGAAAGTTTATTTTCATAGCAGAAGACTGTATTTAGAAAAATAGCAGTTATCTTTTGTTCCCGTTTGTTAGCACATCTGGAGCGAAGCCAAAGGTGTTATACTCGGATGCCACCTTTCCCGTGACTTGGCTCTGTACTGCAGACGGGAAGGAGTTTTCATTCCAGGCTTTGTCATTAATTAGCTCTCTGTTTCTAAACATATGACTCTCATTTGATCAAATCTGTGTAAATTGTTTTTAAAATGTTTTGTTAGTTGAACTCAGCCAATCATAAGACGGAAGAGAAGTATTCATTATTTAAAAACAATTTTAAGTAGAGTTAATGTCTTGACTATATTTGAGGGACATTTCTTGTTTGAAGTCTCGTGATAGTAATTACTTTGGTTTGTGAAATTTCCTCCGTTTTCAGAATAGAACAAAACTGTCACTCTCTGAAAATGTCCCAGACTGCACTGACAAGCAAAGATGACACTGTGTATTGATATTGCTAGTGATGGTTGGAGTCTTCTCTGTGCCCCTTTGCGGCTTTTCAGTTTTCAACAATGGACACATATTACTTTATTAATTGGAAAAATAAGATTAAATTTTAAAAAGCTGACAAAATGGTAAATTTAATTACCTTGTGAATCTTCATATTAAAAATACACTTGAAGCCGGGCATGGTGGTGGACACCTGTAGTCCGAGCATTCGGGAGGCTGAGACAGGAGGATCGCGGTTCGCGGCCAGCCTCGGCTACTTAGTGGGGCCCTTTGCAACTCCGTGAGACCCTGTTTCAAAATAAAGAATATAAAATAGGGCTGGGAGTGTCGTTCGGAGGTAGAATGCCCCTGGATTCCATCCACAGTACCACAAAAAAAGTACACTTGAACATTTTCTTTGAAAACTAGTACCTTTAATTGAAATGTCATACCATATCATTAATAGGTATAATTATATGTTGATTAGAAATTAAGTTAAAACTTATAAAATATTATAATAACAGTACCTTTAATTTATAATTGACATTGAATGCTAGGTATTGATAGGACCAAAATATGAACTGGTAATTATTTGTGAGATTAGTTTAACAATGTGTAGAGAAAGTCTAGGTTTTCAGGGCTGAGAAATGTGGTATTATAAAGTAGGTTGTTACTGATTTGTTCCAAATTTTTAATGTTGTAGTAGTAACTGATGCCTAGCAAGTTTATGCCTCTGCTGTATAAGTTGATTTAAATGTTCTGTGTACGTGGTGTCACAAGGTCCCTGTGCGAGCTCTAACCCACTTCAGGGCCTTTAGGGTGCTGCGTGTTGAGTACTAGGCTGAGTACAGCGTGCCTTAGCGGCTCCCTTATCATTTGGTGGGTGTTTTATATAATTTGATGTTAGATAATTAGATGCTTGAGAGCATGAACTTTGAGGCCAGATTACCTGAATTCAAATCCTACTTTTCCCACTTAGTAAATGTGTGACCCTAGTCATATAAAAGTTACTTAACATCTTTTTTTAAAGTTGATCTATAAAAGTGAGATAATTATTTTCCCCTACATCATGGGATTATTATGAGAACAAAATAAGGTAATATTTTTTAAAATGCTTAGAAGAGTGCCTGGACCATTCGTGTGATAGTTAAATGGACATCTCATTTAATTTTCATGAAAACCTTTGGAGACCACGGCATCATCATTCGCCTTTAGAGGCCATGGCATCCCCATTCGCCTTTAGAGGCCACGGCATCCCCATCCTTGCTGAAAGGATTAGAGATGCCTGGCGCGTAACAGCTGCGCGTGGACTTTTTCCTAGCAGTTACTTTACTCCAATACTTACTTTGTCATGTCAAGAGCGAGTGATTTTTATGCTTTATAAAAGCTTTATCAAAATTATATATAATTTTGATCAGTTATGTATGGAAAAGTAATCTGATAAGATTCCAATTCATAAAGAGGCTATTTGTGGGCCTGCTTTACATTTTTGAAGGTATTAAGTAAAAATTGTCTAAAAACTGGGATAGTTAAAATCAGCTGACCAATCACAAAAAAGTTCCATAAGGCACAGTTTGGAATAGGCGCACCTGTATGTGAATATGACATGTACGTGTTTAGGTGAAATAGCATAATTGGGAAGGAATTGTTAAAGTAAATGTTCTGATCATGTTAATAGGGAAAAACCCTAAAATTGATAATCCATAATATGTACATGGAAGCATCCTCAGTAAAAATACATATACAAGAAGAATGTATCTTGGCGAGGCTTTTAAGAAGCTTTAAAGTAAACTATCGAGCCAGTAACTTATCAGCATTTTGGTAACCTTATTCAACATTTTAAAAAAGTATTTTGAAATCAGCAATTTAAAAAATGAGAAGCTGGGCGTGGTGGCGCACACTCCTAATCCCAGTGCTTGGGAGGCTGAGACAGGAGGATCTCACGGGTTCGAAGAAGCCAGCCTCAGCTACTGAGTGAGGCTCTCAGCAACTTAGTGAGACCCTGTTTCCAAAGGTCAGGGGCATAGCCCGGAGGTAGAGGCCCCTGGGTTCTATCCCCAAGACCACACAGAGAGACAGGGGGAGAGAGAGACAGGGAGAGAGAGAGAGAGAGAGAGAGAGAGAGAGAGAGAGAGAGAGAGAGAGAGAGAGAGACAGAGAGAGACAGACAGACAGACAGACAGACAGACAGACAGACAGACAGGGAGAGACAGAGAGACAGGGAGAGACAGAGAGACAGAGACAGATAGAGAGAGAAGCTGGGCGTGGTGGCGCACGCTTGTAATCCCAGCATTTGGGAGGTTGAGACAGGAGGATCCGGGATCTCGGTCAGCTACAGCTACTTAGTGAGGCCCTTACAACTCAATGAGACCCTGTTTCAAAATAAGGAATAAAAATGGGGCTAGGGGTGCAGCTCAGAAGTAGAAAGCCCCTGGGTTCAACCCCCAGTATGAGAGACAGATAGACAGACAGACAGACACTAGATTGACGATCATCGAGATCCCACATATGGACGGGGTCTAGGGTATGACCATTAGTAGATTCCTTGCCTAGTATGTGTGAGACTTGAGATTCAGCCCCCAGCGCTACAAAATAAAAGTGAAATTTAATAACCAGAAAATACAGAAAATGAACCATTTATTACCATTTCCTCTGTGCAAGTCGTGGACAGATGAGGCAGCCGGTATTTATGAAACGAAATTCACTTTCAGCCAGTCTTTACACAAGATACTCACTTGCCTGATACTTAAATTCAAAGGATGATGAAGGATAAGTTCAGACTCACAGCTGTCAAGGAAGCCAAAGTGAATAAAACTGCAGATCAGGGCTGGTGGTACCTAGGGGGACTTAAACACACACCTGTTGTTACTGCATAAATATACGTCAAGTCCAGACCTTCTGAGTAGTCCTGTACCATCACAGAGTGGGAACTAAAAAAATTGTTACATTTCCCCTAGGATTGCCACTTAAGACAAACGATATTGTGGACAAAAACTATTTCTTCAAAGATGCTTCTGAGTATGTTATTTACAGTTTAGCTGGTAACTGGAAAACCTTGATTTTCAATTTGACATGTGTTTATAGTTTTATTGCTCAAATTTCCTTTTCTTTAAATATTACTTTTTAGCTGGGCATGTTTGTGCGCATCTAGTAGTTTGAAGCGGAGGCAGGAGGACCACATGTTCGAAGCCAGTCCCAGCAATTTAGCAAGACCCTGTTTCAAAATAAAAAGAGGTGTAGCTCAGTGGTAGGACACTGCCAGGTTCAATCCCAGGACCAATGTGGTCTTTGAACACCATTTTCTTTTCCTGTAAATCAAAGGTGTGGTATAGAATGATTCCTGACAATCTATTGATGTCTGTTGCAAGAAATGATAGAGGTGTGTGTGTGTGTGTGTGTGTGTGTGTGTGTGTGTGTGTGTGTGTGTGTATGTGTAGCTCAGTGCCCAGTCTTTTGTGTAGAATCTCAGCTATGCAGGATGGGTGAACAGGCAGGTTTCTCTCTGGGTCTGTGACGGTTTGTTATTTCCTTTCTAAACTTGATTAAAGAACAAATGAGAATCTTAGGATTTTCCCCCCGATAAGCTTCTTGTTCTTATAAAGCTGTAGAAGTGAAATCAGCTTTGCTGAGTACTGTGTCCTGCTTTCTAAAGCATGCCTCGTAAGTTTAGACCCGTTGGATAGTACTCCCTTCCATTTATGAATGCGTCTAAGGTACGTAGAGCTTAGTGACTTAGCAGAGGTAGACAGTGCGTGGCCACTGTCTGCGCAGGCGGTGGCCCCAGAGCCTGCCCTCTCACCGGCCCTTACCGCAGCCCGTGAGACCTCACTGATGGGCCGGACGGCGGCTCCTGGGCAGCTGTGGAGCTTGGGAGGCCTGAACAAGACTGGGTTGGGCCAGGACTTGGGCTCGCTTGCTGATGGAGAAAACCGCCAAGAGCTGGAGAGAGGAGTGGTGTAGTGGCAGCTCCTAGCCAGAGGACCGGAGCCTGGCCCGCTCTCCACGGAGGGAGGACTCCCAGCTGCTCCGGATCCAAATGTCCCCTTTAATGGGCTGCTCACGGTTCCTCTGGCAGGACCTTCCGTTTCTGCACCCGTGTTTCTGCCTTGTAGCCTCTGATTTGTGGGCTGTCCTGAGGATGCACAAGCCAGGGCCGCAGAGCCCGGACATTCCTCACTCTGCGTGTCCTTCACTTCTGGGGAAGAGCACCCTATCAGCCTCGTGGACTGAGCCATGGCAGTGCTCCTGCGTTCTCTGAGCCTCGTGGACTGAGCCATGGCAGTGCTCCTGCATTCTCTTGGGTACTTGGTTCTTGGATCCAGGTCGTTCCCAGGTTTCAAGCGGAGCTCTTAGGTTGCAAACCTCACATTGGGGACCTGCCCTTTCCTCTGCTGGATCGCTGCGTCTGGGCGCTCTCTCCACACGGCTCCCTGAGTACAGGAGGGCAGTGCCTGCAGTGGGGGAGGGCAGTGCACAGCAGGAATAGTAGGCCTCCGGGAAGTGCACGCTGCACCTTGGCAGGAAAGTAAGCCAGGCGTGGTGCCAGACACCTCAGTCCCAGGACTGAGGAGGTCGAGGCAGGAGGATTGCAGTTTCGAGGCCAGCACACGGTAACTTAGCAAGTCCCTGTTTCAAAAATGAGTGAGTAAATGAATGCATGAATGAATGGGGCTGGGGATGGAGCACAGCAGCAGAACATCCCTAGGTTCAATTCCCAGTAGCTCCTGCACGCACAGAGATGTAAATTAAGAGTTCACACCAGACTCGGAGTGGTGGCACACGCTTGTAATCCCAGTGCTTGGGAGGCTGAGACCGGAGGATCGCAGTTCGTGGCCAGCCTCAGCCACTTAGTGAGGCCCTCTGCAACTCAGTGAGACCCTGTTTCAAAATAAAGAATAAAAGATAGGGCTGGGGTGTAGCTTGGAGGTAGAATGCCCCTGGGTTCCATCCCTAGTACCGCAAGAAAAAAAAAAAGTTCAGGCCAGTATCTTGACACTGCAGAGACAGAGCGTGGGTTTCTCACTTTGAGACCATTGATTGTCTCAGTAAAGGAGGCAGCAGCGGCCACAAGCACCCCGGTAAGCTCGTGGTTCTGCTGTCCCAGACGTCCACATTGAGGTTTATGCCAAAGTGAAATTCTTTAGCTTCTCTTTTGAGAACCCTAAACAATGTATCAGAGGTGTTTTGTGTTTGAGAAATGCCGAGTGTCTGATGATCAACTAAATTCCTTCTTAGGAAGTTTCTATTCACACTGCTGTTGGTCTAGAAAGCGCCTGTTAAGGGGCTGGAGACCCCCTGGCAGCCTGCGCCCGGCCTGCCTGGCTCCCAGCCGTCAGGCGCTCGGGCTGCCCGCAGGCCAGGGCGCTCCCGCCCCGCCATCCTGGAGCTCCCGGGGAAGCCAGCGCGTGCAGGGCAGCACAGGGCTCAGCTTCGCCCAGATCTCCAGGCAAGAGTGGCCCTGGGTCTGGGGGCTTGTGTCATGAGTATTGTGCCAGTAATTGGCAGGGAGAGTGGCTTGAGTGGAGAAGACTGGTTTTAGGTTACGTGCTTTCCATGTCACCTTTGCAGTACCTCAGGTAGTCCGAAAGTGAGCTGGCAGATGAAATACATTGCCACGGATCCCCCTCCGCTGCCGCTTACTGACACTCACGTCCCGGCACTGGCCAGAAGCTCTGTATGCAGGCGCTCTTCAGCGCCTCGCCTGGCTCCTGCGAGGCGGGCTCGGTAACCCTGCGAGGCCCGGGTGTGGAGGAAGGAGCGGCAGATTGTCCTGCTACGGATTCAAGTTGGTCGGAACCTGGTACCAAGCAGCAGCTCTCGGGAGGGGTGCTTCCCGAGAAAGAGTGCTTTCTTCTCTGCTTCTCTCTCCAGTTCATTACGGGTGGGGCATATGTGATCTGTAACGTAACCCTGGACACAGGTGCGCACCTGCTACTCACTGAAGAGGTTTTGTTTTATTTTATTTGTGGTACTAGGAATTGAACCTCCTAGCTCTACCCCCAGCCCTAAACAGTGTCTCACTCAATTGTGGAGGGCCTAAGTAGCGGAAGCTGGCCTCGAACCTATGATCTTCTGTCTCAGCCTCCCAAGTACTGGGGTCACAAGCATGCGCCGCCACACCTGGCTAGGAGTGTCTTTTGAGACCCGCCGTCTCCTGCCTTTGCCAGGATCTTCAGACTGCCGAAGACAGTCTGCTAGGAAGCATAAGGAACAAGTGGTAGAACTCTCTTTTTCTCTGCCTTAAAAATATCAACTTCGGCTATGTTTTATAACATTCATAATACATTAGTATTAGTTACCACACTTTATTGGCTCTAAGACTCACCCCCCCACATATATATATTTAACATCTCAAGTTGTGATGTTAAATAGAGCTAAGTGTGCCTTATTCTTTCTTAGTAGTTAATAAAATGACATGGTGTCTACAATTGCTGAATTCTTAGATTAAATGAAATATTGAAAAATACCCAGGAAAGGAAAGAAACACATACACAGATAGTGGGGTTGTCCCCAGTGTGTGACTGACGGGAGTGTGTAATAAAGTGGCGCTGGCCGCGGTGTCCCTGTGTAGGGCTCTGATCTCCTGTGAGCTGCAGGGGCGCTCCCACTCCCTTCTTTGCCCATTGCAGGGGCGGGGGCAGCCCTGCTGGACCTCCTGCAGCGTCCAGCCTCTGTAAAGACTGTGTGGCCTTCCTACTCATTTGACATTGTGAGATTTCATTCGGCCTTGAACTCCTTGGTTGGATGACTTATAATTTGTCTTTGTTGGTTGTAAAGCTTATGTTTTTTTTTTTTTTTGCGGGTCTGGGGATGGAACCCAGGGGCATTTGACCTCCAAGCTACACCACCTGCCCTATTTTTATTCTTTATTTTGAAACCGGGTCTCACTGAGTTGCAGAGGGCCTCACTAAGTAGCTGAGGCTGTCCCTGAACCAGGATCCTCCAGGTCTCAGCCTCCCAAATGCTGGGATTACAAGCGTGCGCCACCACGCCCGGCTTTTTTTTTTTTTTTTTTTTTTTTTTGGTGGTACTGGGGTTCCTGGAAGCCCTTCTACCTCCGGGCTACACTCCCAGACCTACTTTTACATTTTTGTTTGGAAACAGGGTCTCCTAAGCCAGCGCGCGTGGCTGGCTTCGAACCAGCGCGATCCTCCTGTCTCTGCCTCCCAAGTGCGGGGATTACAAGCGTGCGCCACCACGCCCGGCTAAGCTTATGTTTTTTAAACGGGACAGACCCAGTCATCTTAGGCACCTGGCCTGGCTGACATGCAGTGGCGGGCGGGTGTGGCCACGGAGCCTGCATGCCTTCTCTTGGTTCCAGGTAGAACTGGCATATTTTTTTTTTATGATACAAATTAGAGAGTTGAAATTTCCTAAGTAGGGTTTTCTGATATTTTGTTGCAGATAAAACTATAGGATTTTGTAAGGAGTTCCATATTAAAAATGTTTCCCATTGTTTATAACCATAGTGTAACAGGATTTTCATATTTTCTTTAAAAATAACAATCCAGGCAGGCGTGGTGGCGCATGCTTGTAATCCCCGCGCTTGGGAGGCGGAGACAGGAGGATCGCGCAGGTTCAAAGCCAGCCTTCCTGGCTTAAGAGACCCTGTTTCCAAATAAAATATAAAAATAGGTCTGGGAGTATAGCCCAGAGGTAGAGGGGTTTCCAGGAACCCCAGTACCAACAACAACAAAAAATTCCAGAAGAACAGATTTCGTCCCATAAGACTTTAAGACACTGTGCGCCTGTGCGTGTCCTTGTACAGCTCACCACAACGGCCTCAGCATGCGCCGACCTTACGGCGCTGCCAGGACTCTCACCAGGCTGGCGCCTGAAGGCCTTACTCTCAGCAGGCAAAGGATTGCTCTGTGCAGTTTTATTTTTCACTTTTTTGGCCCTGGGCAGGAAAGGACCTCTACAGCTTCACTCTCTCACCATTAAGTAGTGGTCTTTTCCAGTATTTCCTCCCTTGCTGAAGCCTCAAAGCACATTTTGGGGATCATAGAATATCGGGTCCCAGAAGGGCGTCTGTATGATGGTCCCATTCAGCACGGCATTTCCCTGCTTGCTGTATTTTTAACTTCTCTAATAAAAGAGCCAATTGGAATATGGGGGGGGGGGGAGTGAAGAAGCTGGGCGGGGCGGCTCACGCTCTAATCCCAGTACTTGGGAGGCTGAGACAGGATCACAGGTTTGTAGACAGCCTCAGCTACTTGGTAAGTAACATAGTCCTTAGAAGAAAATATATTTAATACCATTTATCAAGCAAGATTAAAGATTTGAGTTCAGTTATATTCTCTGAATTCCACGAAAATATATCAGTCACTTTTTCTATTTCCTTGTACAAAGTGAAGCAGTTGGGCTTCTCTGCGCGGAGTTTTCTTAGATCATAGGCTGTGTTAGAGAAATATCCCTGGATCCAGATATGGCGGCACCCAGTGGAATGCTTGGGAGGTCGAGGCAGGAGGATTGCAGGCTGCTGGCCAGCCTTGGCAACTTAGTGAGACCCTACTTCAAAATAAATAATAAGAGCCAGGCATTTGGGCCCATCCTTGAATCCCGGTGCTTGGGAGGCTGAAACAGGAGGATCACAGGTTCCTGGCCAGCTTCAGCAACTTGTGGGCCCCTCTGAAACTTAGTGAGACCCTGTTTCCAAATTAAAGAACAATATAAGGCTGGGAGTATAGCCCAGAGGTAGAATTCTCCTGCGTTGTCTCCAGTACCACAAAAAGAAAGAAAGAATGGATGAATGAGAGAAAGAAAGGAAAGGAAGAAAGACAGAAAATAGGCGTGGGTTGTGGCTTGGAGGTGGAATGCCGCCGGGTTCAATTCACAGTGCCCCACCAATCCGTTTATTTTATCATTTTCATTGGAAAATATTAGCGTGCCTCTTTCTAGACGAGCTTTTCTTTGTCGCCGGTGCTCAGTCCTGCTTATGTAGAAGAGATTGCAATGCTTCTAGTGACTGGATCTGGCTGGAGGTTGGGCCCCACCTCGCGCGCCTGCGCAGTGCGCTCTAGGTGGGCGCGGGCTGCTCCCCTCCGGCCTGCTGAGTGGGGGCCAGCGCGGCCCTGCGTCTGTCCAGCGCCCACAGCTGCCTTTGTTCCCCCAGTTCTGTATTTCCTCCGAAACTGCCTGTGGCAATTTGTACTTATACTTTATTACCCAGGGGTTTTGCAAGCAATAAAATAATGCGTCTGACTACTTAATGGACTAATGTGATTCCCTTTTCAAAGAGGCAGCGAAGTAGAACTCCTTCCACTCCTCCTCTCAGCTGACCCGGCAGGACCAGGTCTGCCGGACGCGGTTTTGATGTTGCCGAGGAAGCAGTGCGTTGTACTGTGTCGCAACCGTGTTTTCTTTGGAGTCTTATAAACTGGTAATAAGGCAAGCTCAGCTCTGGTCAGAAGTAATATTAGACATTCTACATGTCATCTTGCTTGGTAGAGAAATTTATTAATGTGATCTTATATTTAACATCATTTTTGAACTGTATCTTCAGGTCATATTGTCAAAAAATATGATATTGTGGGGAAAATGAAGTAGTAAATGCTTTTCTTCTTTCTTGCCTGCCGTTTATTATACCACCATCTGTAAAAGTATGTATTTGAAGATCCCACTTTATATTAATATATCTTAAGACTCCCCCACATACACTCACAATCCACGCACACAAACATGGACACACACTTTTTTTCAGGTCCTGGGGATTAATCCCGGGCCCTTCCACATGCTAAGAAAGCTCTGTCCCTGAGCTACAGCCCCGCCCCACGCCTTTCTGTCCAAGCCTGCTCAGCTTCACACGCTGGACCAGACGCCAGGGATGCCCATGGATGACTGCGGTGGCCGTGCTGGGCAGCACTGTGTGGGGCTCAGCCCGCCTCGTGAGTCTCTAGCTGGGCTCTGGCAGCTCCGTGCCATGGACGGCTCAGGCGCACTGTTGCGTCTAAGCTTCCTGCCTTCCCTGGAGCGGGCAGCCGCGCCCTTGCCAGGGCCCCTCTACTTTGCCCCCTTTGGTCCCTGTGCCGCTGGAATCCAAGCCACTGGGGCACGGAGGCTCAATCAATCAACCTGTTATAAACAGGCGCCGCCCCGATACTTCGTGTTAGTGGTATGGCAGTGTCAGACTAAGGCCTTAAGCTTATTGCCTAATTTAAAATAGTTGATTTCTTCTTGATAGTGGTAGTGATTAAAAAGGGGCTTTGCCTCATTAGTCTTGGGTCCTATGATGATTTTTTATCTAGGCCATTGAGTCAGTTTGGCAATATATAAAACTAGATTATTTTTCCTGGAAGGAGTCAGAGGTTTAGGTAATTCAAAACAGTGCCTAATTAAAATGACTCCTCTGTTTGTTTTCCGCCTAGGTTGCGGGTATATGCTCAGTAACTGTCGTGCACACAGGAGTTGTCTGTGGCGGCCTCTTTCAGGGCTGAGCAGCGGCCAGCGCACAGCGTGCTCTGCTCTCCGGGATGGCTGGGTGGGGACGGAAGAGCAGAGCTCCTTCGGCAAAATAATACCAAATAGAAGATGCTTGGTGAAGGGCCAGGCTAGCGATAGACATGTTCAGGTTCCAGCAAGATGAGAGTGAGTGGGCCATGTCCTGTGGAGTCCCAGGAACAGGTTTGAAGAGTAAGGTAAGGAGTGAGGAGCCAGGATCAGGCAGGGGCAGCAGTGGCCCAAAGCATCCACTCCTTTTAGCGCATTTGGTTTTTGGGGTGCGCGTGCCTATGTGTGTGCGTGCCTGTGTGCGGGCTACTGGGAATTCAACCCGTACGCCCCAAGTCCTTTTTATTTTGAGACATGGTTTCAACTGAGTTGCCCAGGTTCACCACATATTTGCAGTCCTCCTGTCTCAGCCTCTTGAGTACTGGGGCCAGGGGTGCGTGCCACTAGGCCAGGTGTGGCCTGAGGCCTCTCGTGCACAGGTTTGACTGGGCCGCACAAAGCAGCCTCGCCCCGGCCGGGGCCGCGGGGTGTCTGTGCCTGCGCCTGCGCTCTGGCAGCGGCTGCTCTTTTTGTTGTTGTTTTCCTTCTTTTTACAAAATATAGTGGACACCAAGATTTCCCAAGAGAGGACTCTATTATTGCTCAGAAAGATCTGGAATTCAGTGGGAGAAAATTGATTCAAGGAACAGTGTTTGGATGTGACTTGTTTTCGTGTGTGCGGGTCTGGGGATGGAACCCAGGGACATTCGACCTCCGAGCTCCACCCCAGCCCGATTTTTTATTCTTTATTTTGAAACTGGGTCTCACTCAGTTGCAGAGGACCTCGCTAACGAAGGCAGGCCATGAGCCTGCCATCCTCCTGTCTCGGCCTCCCAAGTACTGGATTACAAGTGTGCGCCACTATGGGTTAAAGTTTTAAGTGGACAATTCTGTAAGAATATGAAAGTCAGAAGAGTTGGTGAAAATTGAACTTTGTATACTTGGAGAAAGAAAAAGCTGAATCTCAGTCCATTCAGCTTGCTTTAAAATCATGTACGCTTTTCTACATTAATAAAAAAAAAGATGATCTGTAGTCTTATCAGCTTGGTTTCCTGAAGCTGGGCCTGGTGGCACACGCTTGTATTCCCGGCTGAGACCGGAGGATCGCGGTTCACGGATAGCTTCAGCTACTTAGTGAGGCCCTTCACAACTCAATGAGCCCTGTTTCAAAATAAAAAGAATAAAAAAAAAAAAAAATGGGGTTGGAAATGTAGCTCCGAGGTAGAGTGCCCCTAGGTCCCATCCCCAGTACCGCAAAAAGAAAAAAAGTAAAAGGTTTCCTGAGACTTCGTGTGAGCTAAAGCTCAGAGAGGGAGAAGGCAGGAGACAATAAAAGACGGGTAGGATGGCAGGAACCTATAACCCAATACTTGGGAATCTGGAGGATCGCGGGCTGGGTGGCACCATGCAGTAATCTGCCAGACACTGTCTGTCTGTCTGTCTGTCTGTCTCCCCTCCCCTTCTGTCCATATACATGCTTGGGTGAGCACACACACACTTTTAAGCAGGGTGGAGCTCAGTGGCAGAACTCCCTGGGGTCAACCCCAAGTACTCCCTCTCCCTCCGGAAGGGCCAGAGGGCGGTGCCCTAGGCCGCCTGGCAGCGCTGCTCCCTGCTCCTTACGAGGCGACGCCAGGGCTTGTGCCATGCTTTTCTTCTCATCTCCTCGCTTTTGCTTCTGTTCCTCTTCACTGAGTTACTCGTACACGTCAAAGCTCCGGAGAGCGGGAACTGGGTGTGTGTGGAGATGACTGAGCCTAGAGCCCCTTCCCCAGCGCAGTGAGTCATTGGAATCCGTGGCTAAATTGTTCGGTTATCGGTGCGCCTACTATTGCTCTGAACACCTAGGTCCTAAAACAGTTCTCCAGTTTCTAGCACTAAGTGTGTTTAACAGCACAGCATAACACTTCTTGGCCATTCGATCCTGATCTGAAAGAAAAAGACGCATGTGATCATTGCCTTTTTACCAGCTTTTGTTACCTGCTCCAAGTTAGCGTTGGGGTGTTGTTAAATGGGCGGTGTTCAGAATGAGCCTGGCTGGATGGAGCTGGCCACCAGCACAGTAGGTACTCAGCGGTCCGGGGTTGGCTCCAGGCTGAGGGCTCGGGCTGGACCGTGCCGGTGGGCCGTGCGCTTTGTGGGTGGTGGGCTCCTGCACTCGAGACAGCCAGACCCCTAAGCATTTGCTTTAAGGGGATAAGCGATGACAGATAATTTACATTTTTTTCTTCTGAATTTAACTTTTTCCTACATAAAAAGTAGTAGTGTATAAGTCAAGTCAAAATATAACTTAATGCCTTTCTCTTAGTACCTCCTTTGTGATTTTTCTTTTCAACTATTTTCTTTTTTTCTTTTTATACTGGAGGTTGAACCCAGGGGCATTTCTGCCTCTAAACTACATCCCCAGCCCTATTTCCTCGTTCTTTATTTAGAAACAGGGTCTCACCGAGTTGGGGAGGGCTCACTAAGTAGCGGAGGCTGGCCTCGTACCTGCAGTCCTCCTGTCTCCGCCTCCCCTCTATTGGGGTTACAAGTGTGCGCCACCACACCCAGCGTGAACTGTTTTCTTTTCCATTATTCTCCCACTATTAGTCAGTTAAGTGTGATATGTTTTATATTATAAAATATATTTTATATTGTAAGTTTAATATATCATAAAAGCTCTAAGAATCACTAAGAATCATTCTGCGGAGTGTTTTTAGGAGGACATTTGCAGTGGATTCAAGATTGTTCAAGCAGATTTGACTTACAGATGAACATTTTAGTATTTTATGTGTCATTCACAGCATAACACCTTCTTTATTACTAAAGTATACATAGACATGCACCGTATTCTGTTCAGTGTAGTGATATTTTATATGGTGATCATGAGCCAGTCTACTGAAAACATGAAGTCCAGTTAGGTTTTAGGATGTCACCTAAATGGGATGGACGGATATGGTAAAACTGAGAATACATAAAGATATAAATGTAGAAATCTGTAAAGCATGACCTCACTGTTATGCTGCCACTGTTTTACCATCCACTGGAGCTTTTCTTTTCTTTTCTTTTTTTGTGGCACTGCAGGTTGGACTTGGGGATCCTTTCCCTTTCAGCTATACCCTGGCGGTTTTTTACTTTTTATTTTTTTAGGGCCTGCTTAGTTGCTAAGGGTCTTACTAGGTTGCTGAGACTGGCCTTGAACTTGTGATCCTCCTGACTCAGCCTCCCAAGGATTGAGATAACTGAGTATTTTTAATTTTCCTACTGAATGTTTACGGTCTTTTTCAGCATAGCCACTCACCTCCAAAAGGTTTCCAATCACATCATTTGATGATCTTGACAAGAATATATTAGGAGTTTGTGTGAATGTTCCAAGAGATAGTGGATTGATGTATGTTTCTTTTTTCTGTTATAAAAATGACAAGGGAAAGGCCTTGCTGCCAGTTTATGTTACAGTGTAAGCTTTTTTGCTTTTAACAACCTCTACATTTCTTTTAATTTTATACACTTGTAAAGTTAACTACAGAGTCACCAGTGTAGAAATTATACAGTCTCGTCTTTAGAATGTGTGAGGGAAGTAATATTGCTGAAATTGAAATAAGCAAACGAAGGCCTGTTTTTTGGTGTGTCCTTGTTTGCTACATAAAGTGGGAAGTTGGATCCGCTCTGGACAAACGTATGCCTCAAAGAGAATTGTGATTTTTTTTTCAGTGCTAGGGATTGAACCCCAAACTTTACACACGCATAGTGGGCAAGGGCTAAACCACTGAGCTACAGCCCAGACCTGGAGGGCCAGCTCTTACTGTCCTAAGTTTAATCCGAGGCATTTAATTTAGAATTGGTTAAATAAGAAATAACTGTGACTTGTTGATTTAAGTTCCCCAGATATTCCTTTTCTTGCTCAGGAAGAAAATATATTTCATATCCAAAGTTTGTTTTGTTATACTACTCTGTGCCTTGAAAGGAACAAATAATAAAAGTAAATGATTTTCTTTGTTGTTTGAATCACTGATAAAATTAGAAAGCTACTTCCGCATGTAAGATACTGGATCCTAACATTTTATATGAAGTAACACTCGTGTGAACTGACTCCTGTATATCCTCCCTCCCGCAGCCCGGGGTATGAGGGGTTGGACCCAAGGGGATTTATTTTACTCTGAGCTACACTCCAGCCCCGTTTTATACAGAGTTTGGGAACGGCCTCGCTGCATTGCCGAGGCTGATCCTGAGCCAGCAATCCTCCTGTCTCCGCCTCCCAAGTACTGGATTACAGGTCCCGCCACGCCCAACCTAAAGTTTACTTTCTTAATTACTCTTTACCTGTCTGTAGGTATTTCTGATAAAACGTTTTTGAAAATCCAGGCACCTTTTTTTTACCTCTGAGAATTACTTTTAACAGTTGAAGGAAATGCTCATGCTTTGTGAGATGACGTAAAGGTCTTGCGATTGGCTTCAGTGCTGCCTGCACATTTCAGTGGTGTTAGAGACCACAAGAAAGACTGCCAGTCTTCTTTTGGGAAGGCTGGGATTATCTAGCAAAAGAATGCTACACCTGCACTTAGAGACTGTTGCCTAGAAAAGTTGTCTCCAGAACCGAAATGCTGTGACAGAGTGTGGCGTCCGCCAGTCGATGGTGCCCAGCTCTGGGCGTCACCTGCGTTGTTAGCTCCACCCTGACTGAGCCCATAGGTGGGGCTTTGGAGTGTCATTTTGGAGAGGTGGGGTCTCCACTGCTGTCTCCTGCTCCTTGCTGTCTTTGCTCGCCTTTGCACCGTTCTCGAGGAACACTCGCTGTCCTGGAGGGATTACCAGTCGCAGGCTCTCGGCTCCTGCCTGCCCCTAAGGGCCTGAGCTCAGGCCTGCGTGTTTGACCGCGTGGAGCAGCGCACCCTGGCTGCGTGCGTGGCGTGGCTGCATCTGCTCTTAGCGAGTGCAGCCTCCCTGGGGGCTACTGCTGGTCGCTTTTGCTTCTGGTTAACTGTGTTGTACACAGTTGTGTATTTTAACTGTGGGGAGAGGAAAATACAGTTTTTATTCCTTTACCAGACTGTTGGGCTCTTTCTGTCAATTCTGGAGGAGATGCAGTAGCCAAGTCTACGTAAGTTACTGCAGTGGGTTTCAAATTTACGTGCATCTTCTGTCGTTAGAAAGATAGGTCTCTTCAATTGTAAGGAAAGAAACAAAGATCACGCTCCCAAACAAAATTTTATCTTTTTTTTTTTTTTTTTTTTGGGCAGTACTGAAAGTTGAACCCAGGGGCATTCTACCTCTGATTTATACCCCCAGTCCTGTTTTTTTTTTTTATTCTTCATTTTGTCCCAGCCTCCCCAGTACTGGGATTACAAGTGTGCACTACTACATATGGTTCCAAAATTTTATCTTTTATCCAGCAATTTATTTCTCTTTGGTTATTAATAACTTGAATTAGTACCCAAGATAGTAATTTCTATCCTGTAATTGTGCAATCATTTACGATGTAAAGTAATTTCTTAAGGAATTTTAGTAGACCTTATGATGATTCCCGTATTCATCTTACTGCCACTTAAGAGAATTCAAATGAAATAAATGTAGTTGAATTTTGAGTTTCTCATCACCAGCACTAATTGGAATTGATTCTCATACCTAATGCTGCCTTACTAAGGTCCACAAATGTAGCCCGGCATTATGAATGCAGAAATCTTATTTATGGCTCAGATGAGAAGGACGGGCACTGGTAGCTGTCAGGGAATTCCTTGGTCACACGTGTACTACAGAACTGTCCGTGCACGCGGGCCCCTGTTTTCTTGCCCTCGGAAGCCTTTCAGAGCTGGGCTGCCTTCCGTCCAGCTCCAGCTCCATTGAATTCGTATCTCGTGTTCAGAACACCACGACCCTACAGCGTCACGATCGTTAAGGTCACTCTTACCACCCGGCCCTGTCTACTCGGCTACAGTGGAGTTAATGTGCCATCAGGTTTAAGCCTAGCAGTAACTTTTGCTCAAAATCTAGGTATATCCCATCGTCCCGATGGTGTGCTGAGACCCAAGTTGTTGGTGTGAGAGCACACTCAGAGGTCCCCGATCTGAGTGAGATCCCAGCACCTTTGTAAGGACAATACTGCTTCATAGATGCCGCGGTGCTGCTGGTGTGGTCAGAGTCCCACCCCCAGAAATTTACTTTGAGCTGCTTTCAACTTGCTCCACTGCCCATGAATTCTTTGCTGCTTTTCATTATGGTTATGGGGGGCTTATAATTGTCATAACAGATATTTAATGAAGTTTATTAAAGTTAGTACAATAGCTCATTTTGGAGTGGTCATGGCATTTTCTAAAAGCCATCCTGCTTTGAAGGCCTTTAGTTTGTGATTTTTTCATCGAGCAGGCCACCTGGAAGCACTGTTATAACACTCTCACAGGAGGAAACGTTTGCCATCTCAAGAACTTACATGATCTGACTCCTCAGACAGTAGGTACAAGTTTCTGTTAGTGTACTTATTCTTCTGAGTGGCGCTTATTTTAATTATCCTACATGCAGCGGGCTTTCTGACGTCATTTATCCTACTGGGCTTATTTAAGGCTTCTGATTGGAGTATGCAGGTGAGACATGTTTGCACGTCCTAACTGTTCAGGTCCGTCCTTTATGATGTAGACACCTCCTGGTGATTAGCGCTCGGGTTCAGGCGGAGCCCTCCCAACTCCTGGACGTCCCTCTGTGTTTCCCTTAACGGAAGCACGATTCAGCATCGCCGCGCACAGTAGCGGCTTGCGTGCTGACGCATCTGTTTCACAGATGGAACCATGCGGTTCAGTGTGTTCAGTGTGTTCACCAAGCCGTGTCCGTGTCACGTGTGGGTGCAGCTTCCTTGTTCTTACGGCTGTATTGTTTTGACCGATGTTTGTTTGGACTTCATGGCTATTATGAATGTTCCTGCTGAGGACATTCTTGGGCCTATTTTCTGTCTCGTGTATGTTTAGGAGTAGACTGTTACGGTATGGAGTAGTAGAAACACGTTCAGTTTTATTAAATGTGCCGCGTAGCTTTTCCAAAATGGCCAGTCTAGTTTTTTGTCGTTCTTTTTGTAACTCTTGTGATTGTTGATTTTATTTTATCCATTCTGGTGCTCAGGAGCATTGTACTGATGGTTGTATCACTCTCCGAGGGTTTTAACTTGACCATTGGAAACATCATAGATTTGAGTGTCTAGTCCAATTTTAAACTAAAGATATTATTTTCTAATTATGCTTATAAGTGATGCTACTTGAAGCTCTACACAAAGGAAACCTACTTAGAAGCAGCACACTCTTGGAGTTGTAAATATATATTCAAATATGGTCTTCTTACTTCTCTAACTGTCCGTCAAAGGCCCATCTGTTTAAGGCTTGACCGTCAGGCTCGCAGTATTGAGGGATAATGGAGCCTGCGGGAAGCCAGGCCACGCAGGAGGAAGTTGGGTCACTGGGGCATCCCTTGGAGGGGTGCTGGGGGCCCTGGCTCTTTCCTGGCGGCAGTGAACAGGCTCCATGCCACGCACTCCCATCAACATCGTATGCCACCAGAGGCGGGTCAACTGGGCCTCAAAACCTTGGGCCAGAGCCAGCCTACCCTCCCCTCTGAGTTGATTGACCTCAGGAATGTGTTACAGCAATGGAAAGTTGATCAGCATAAAACAATGGGGGAAGTCCTTAATTCCTTGAGTTTCTGCTGTTGTCTCCATTGGGAATACCAACACATCTTAATCAGCTTTGTAGAAGGAAGGAGAGCTATGGCTGTGGCTGATGTGAGAGGAGAGTTATCGAAATATAACTCAGTTATTGTATCACTTTGCTTAGGGTGGTAAAGTTCAGTGCTCCGAGGGTGTAGGGTCATAAATGTGGGTTCAAAATATGGTTCTGCCCCTTACAAGCGAGGCAGTGGTAAGCAACTCTCTCCCTGTGTCTTTATTTCTTATCTTTGAACAGTAAGGTTGATAATATATGCCTTCTGTTATGGTTTGGATATGAAATAGTCCCCAGGAAAGCTAATGTGTTGGTGGTATAGGAATGCTGAGAGGGGGAGTAATAGCATCTTGAGGGTTCTGATGCCATTAGGGGATTAACCCACTTGGTGAACTAAGAACTGACTGGGGTGGGTATGGCGGAGGAAGTGGGTCACGGGGGGCAGAGCCGGGCACGCTCCGGCTCCTTGGCGCCCTCCTTCCTGCTGCCTGCCACGGCGCTGCGCCTCGGAGCCGGCCAGCCTGGACGGAAGCCCTGGCACCCCGAGCTTGCCCAGCCTTGCCGCCTCATCTACAGGTTGGCCTGGTCAGAGCTAACGCAGCTGCCGAGAGCGACTACAGAAACTCAAGGATGTGGTATATTTAAAGCCCTGGAACAGTGCCCGGCAAAGTAAACGCCCAGTGAATGTCAGTGGTTAGTAGTATTTTTTTTCCTGGAATGTTTTCCTTCCTGAGCTTCCAGTTTGATGTTACTGGAATTCTAGAGAATCCTCAGGACCACCTTTAGCACCAACTTCGCTGGAGTCTCCTGATTCAAGGAGCCATGGTGATTTCCTAAACGTGACTTTTCTGGCATTCTTTGTACCTTCTATTATACTTGCCTGTGGTCACATTTCATATATTTCCCTATATTCTCTTACAGTATAAGTTCCCTAGAGATAGAAATTATGTTTTTTTTTTTAAAACTCTGTAACCATGAGCATTTTTCCAAGAATATAGAAGTCACTTAATAAAAATGAATCTTTGCCTTTTAATAGGAAACTCTGTCATTAGTACTGTGGTTGTCCTGATTTCGTAACATGGCGCATGTACAGAAAGTATTTTTATAAAGCTTTCAGAAACATTGGTGTAACGAGTGGAGCCGTGGGTTCTGTATTCCCAGAACACGTCTTAGATCCACACATAGGTTTGCCTTGTGTTATCTCCTGCCCATCATCTTATCGGAAATACTGAATTTCTTTTTAATCAAAAAGCAGTAATGCTTTTTTAATCAAAATACATTACGTCCCCAGTCAACCTTCCTCATTACTTTTTTGCTTCTCTCCCTCCCCCGGCACCCTTTCCCTCTGGGTGTTCTGCTCCTCTGTCTCCGGGTAGATTTTAGGAATGGGGTGCACAAGCAGGTGTGATCTTAGCGTAAATGAGGCAAGGTTAAGATGGTCAGTGCGTCAGAACTCACTCCGGCGCAGCACGCGCTTGGTGATTTTTGTGTGGAGCTGGCTGACCTTTAAAAGTGAGTGGAGCTTTTCAGTCCTTTCCCCACAACGATCACAGTGGATTTAGCAGCCTTTTATAATGACGCCAAGACATCTTCCCCACTGGACTTTGAGAAATTAATTGCAACAGCATAGCTCAGTAAAATATTGGAGCAGTTTCCCCTTTAGTTAATGCCTGTATGTTCTATATCAAACATACCCAGATTCCTAAAGGCAAAAAAAAAAAAAATAATAATTTTCAGGCTAATAAAAGACCCACATATAGTCATTTTTGACCTAGCGACACTTTCTGTTTCCCATGGTATTTCCTAAATGAAGTTCCATCATCCACTTAGCCCACCCGACTTGGTGTCAGGCGGGCACCCCTTGAGCTAGCGGAGGACAGGCCACGCCTGCTGACTTCCTCCTGGCCCTCTGGTGCCCCCTTCACACTGGAGCCCTTCATAAGTGTGTCTTCTCAGCCTTGACACGTCAGAAGGTTAGCTGGGCGTACAGTAAACAGTAAACACCGAGCCCGAAAACCGCGCGGCTGTTGGCAGAGAGGCCAGCTGGAGTCTGCTGCGGCTGCTGGGCGTGTGACTGCCGCACACACGTCTCTCGGCACTGCGAGGATCGGCCGTGCTCCCTCTGTCTTCCTCCTGACGCCACCGTCAGCCAATCCTCAGGTGGCTGCCCCTTTCCTGGGTGCCGTATTTCATGGCCCTCCGCATGTGATCCTGTAGCCGACACTTATTCCTCAGAATCAAAATGAAGGCCAGTTGGGATTGATTTTTAAGTTCTGATTTTAAGAGACTACATAGCCTATTTACTCCCCTTATAGGAGAGTAAAACTCTTTCTAGTTTAAAAATTATTTAAACAAAATATTAACGTATTGAGTTCTGTTATTTTTCTCCATCGATATGTCTTGCTAAAATATTATACAGTATGCTTTACTCTTTTATTCTATGGGAATTGCTTAAGATTTAGGAGAATCTCCAGTGCATTTCCTTATGATTTGGCTTTATAAAACTTTGACTTCCTCATAGACTTTTGTATGTATATTTTATACATACAGTTTTTTGTATAGTATGCAGTTTTAAAGTGTTATTGTTAAATATTTGAAAAACGAGTATTTCTGTAGTTTGAAAAATATAAATTTCGTGTACTGTAAACTTAAAAAATTGACTCTTGATTTCTCAAGATGAAGCTTGTGTGGCCATTTAATGAAGGAAAAAAAAAAAAAGAATTGCCATCTTCTAAGCAGGGTGTGCTTCAATTCCGCGGAGAGGTCTGGTTAATTTTACTGCTTTTGTACTAGCTGGCTTTGGCTTCCGGCCATTGGTAATTAGAGCGTCTCAGCGGTGTTCATTCGGAATTTCACATTCGGTAGATACTTTGAGCGTACAGAATTTTAGGACTGATAGCGCCAGTTCCATGTCAGAGCGTGCAGATGTGTGTAAGTACATGTAGGTGGGACTGTCATTTCAGCTGTAGGATCTTTTTGGGCACTACAGTTATTTTTGTACGTATATGCCGCCCTGACCTACTCGGTGCCATGAATGGAAGGCTGTGCTTCCACTGGGCCACAAAGGAGTGATTCGCCTCTCAAGTCGTGATTTCAGCTTCCACGGAGTCGGACCCTGGACAGTCTAGCCATGAGTTGTGATCTGGGGCTTTAGTAGTCCACCTAAGAAGGCCAGTACAGTGGGGAAACCCGCAGGCGAATGGGCTGCTGAACTGAAGTTTGCCCCAACAGTTGATCTTTCAAAGAACGTAGCGGTAGATAGACAGCACACGTGCCTGTGTGTCCCTCTCGGTTGTAAAACAAGTCTGGAATCTTATTTCTCTTTTCTGTTCTATTTAATTAAGAATATTGCTTGAAATTCACTAAATCGATTTCATGCCCCTTTCCATTCAGAAACCCTTCTTAAGAGTTTTAGCCCTTAGGCATTTTCATGATCAATGTTAATTTCTACTTCTTTAGTTCCAGTGGTAGATGAGGCTGTTTTTAGCTGGCCAGCCTTCCTAAATTGTTTTAATAGTTTTGGCAAGATGAGATGTCCGTGCATGTTCTAGTCCAGTGCCAGCGTTCTAGTCCTGCTTGGTTTGCATGTTTGTAAGTCTTTAATAAAAAGAATTTCTTAGAAGCATAAATTTGAGATTCTGCAAGTGATTATTTGAAAACAAGTGCCATATACTTCCACGTACCTTTTCCTTACTCTGCAGATGATTCAGATATCGCCATTAAAGTATTTTTACTATGCCAAAATTTTAAGTGAGTTTTCTAGAAAATATTGTTGGTTTAATATAAAAGAGAATTGAACTGAGTATTACAGAAATGATGTAATATACTCAGGAAGATTTATGCTTATTTGTTTTGTCATGGCTAATAAGAAAACTGTAAACTTAAAATTTTAAGTCATTTGAATTTTAAACCTTTTAGTCATGGCAAATACATTCATTTCTAATGGTTTCTAAGCAATTATCTCCACTTATGCTTTCCCAGGAATGACTTCAAAGCTGAGCATTTTCCAAAAGAGGCAGCCACTGACGCCTAAAATAGAGGTGGTTTCAGTTGTCTTTGTTTTAACCTAGAATAGAACGCTGCTGAAGATAGTAGCATCTGTACAGGAGAACCTGTTAATAACGTGGCCTGTCACGTCGGCCTCTCTAGTAGAGAATGCTGATTCCTCTGGAAGCCAGAGACTTTTGTTTAATGGTAAGACGAAAGCCAAGCTGGTCATTTTCATTCATCCAAAGTGCAAATGTCTCATTGTGGCGCGCCGCCTTTGTAGTCAGTAATTACGCAGGGTCTGAGATTGAGACATTAGCTGTTTCCTTGGGAACAAGGCTTAAGTCGAGACAGTGCCAGCATACTGGAATATCATTGTCTCCTCAGTTTAAAAATACTATAAAACACTGATTTAAAAATAGCAATCAATAATAGTAATGGCAGGTGTAACTTAGGTGCTGTACTGCCTTACCTCTGGATCAACAGATGTAAGAAAGAAGTCCAGTCCCATTTTTCTGCCTTTATCCAAAACACACACACACACACACACACACACACACGCACGCACGCACGCACGCACGCACGCACGCACACACACATGTACATAGATGTGTTAAAGAGTAAAGCTTCACTCCTATTCACATGTTAACTCACCATCAGCTGAAACACGCACCTCGGTGGCCCACAGGAGCTCTCCCCTCCCGCGCACACTGCCGCCTTCTCATCCAAGTTTTTCTGGCTCGCTCTGGATTGCTGCACTGACCTTCTAGTGTTTGGACTTGACTCCTTGCCTGGTTCCTCACCCCCCATCCTTTCCTTGACCTTCCTGACAGGGTCACACACATCCCAGAGTTTCAGGCTCTACCTGGTGCAGATTCGAGTTATACTGATTGAGTCCTAGAAGATCAGGCTCCCAGCCTGGCCAGGCTCACCGCGACTTGCCTGGTCTTCCGGGTGATGATGCTTCAGGGACTCGGCTCCCCCTTTCAGTTCCTAGAGTTTTACTGGGTTCATTTCCTTTGTGACCAGTGGCCATCACGAATGTATTTATTCTCTAAGTTTAGTTCTGAAATTGTTTAGACAGACAGACAGACAGACAGACAGACAGACAGAGTGTGTGTGTGTAACAATTAAAAGTAACCTATATCTTTCCAGGCATAGTTCTTACTCAAGTCTTTTCACAAGACCAAATAAAAAGTAGCCTGAATAAAAACATTCCGTACTGTGGCAGTCAAGCTTCCCTAACCTTTTCCTGAACTCCAGCTAGCCTTTCCACACTACTGAAAGAGAACCCAGGGGAAGACAGTCTGGAACCTACCCCAGTTTCTTGGTGTATCAGACAGAACGCAGGATGATGCAGAAGACTGCTGAGGGCCGTGCAGGGTCCTGGCTGTGGCGAGGACTGGGCTTTGGTCAGGAAGCCCTTGCGGGAGAGAGGGAGGGCTGGACGGGGCCCGCTAGCGAGACGCCCTCCGTTGCAGAATTGCCCTGGGAATGGCCTCCTGCGAGCATTACCATCGCCCTTTATTTTTATCTCCCATTATCCTGATCTGTTTTCTTTAATGCTGTGTTAGTCATCACTAATATAATTTTGGCTTAATTTATACCGCCCATCAGCCAGGCACACATGCCTTTAATGCCAGTACTTGGGAGGCTGAGGCAGGAGCTTTGCAGGTTTGAGGCCAGCACATGGTAACTCAATGAGACCCTGTTTCAAAATAAAAAATAAAATAGATCTGTGGGGTATATCCCACAATTGGAACACCCCCAGGGTTCAATGGCCCGCATCACACATACACATACAAAATTATATTGATTATCATGAACATGTCAGTCGTACCATATAGCTAAGCTGTGCATGTCAAATAAATAAAAGCAGCTGGCCACGGCAGTGCGCGCCTGTGATCCCAGCTACTTGGGAGGCTGAGGCAGGAAGATCGTGTGTTCCAGGCAACTCGGCAAAAGTATCTTAAACTTTTTTTAAATAAAAGCAGTAAATTTCTATTGTTTTCAGCAGTGTCTTTGCATAAATCTCTTAAGCAGCTATCTTGATGTTTTGGCTTTAATCTGTGTCTCTGTTCGATCCTTTATTTGGTGGGTGGCTGACTGGGGTGTTGAATGAAAGAAGGCATTTTCCTTTTCTGTCACTTAAAAAAGTTTTTAGTTACATAGATGGAGTTAAAAGGGTTTTTTATTGATTTCTCCTCCTATTAAAATATCAACACAAGAAATTTCTCTTATGAATACAAACATATGTTTGTTTAATTAGATTTTTATGTTTTACTATGTAGATTAATTTCTAATGTGTTCTATGTAAAATTCTATTGGACTTAAGTTTGATGAGTGTTGAATTAGTTTCAGTTAACAAAGGAGGTAAATAAAAGATAAAGACATGAAATATTCAAATTTTCTTTTAAATGGCCATTCCTGCTCTAATTTTACGATGTAGAATTATCTATATCCATAGGGCTTTGGATTTTGCATCTTAGCATTAACTTTTTCTTAAATAATGAATGACTCATTGAACAGGAATCCTAGTACATTTCATGATGATACCCAACATCTTTTTTTTTTTTTTTTTCTGCCTCCCTTGGCAGGACGAGGGGGCCTTGTCTAGATCCGCCCAGGGGGAGCTAGGCCTGTGTTGAGACCTGCTTTCATCTTCTCAGCCAAGGGAACTCAGTGCCAGCTGGGCTCAGGATTGGGGTAACCATATTGAAACTATCAGAAGAAAAAGGAGAGATACACTAGTGCTCAGAATGACTGTCAGGCATCTCGTTTTGGTGCTGGGGATTGAACCCAGGGCTCTGAGCTTCCTCGTGTCCTCTCCTACCAAGCTTCACCGTATCCCAAACAGGTAGACAGTCTATGGGCTGGTTTTAGAGACTATCTTGCACTGAATCCAGAAAGAGCACGTACATTTTCCTTTGTGGGGTTCACCGTCTGAGAGAGACAGTCACTGAAATGTTGAGTGCGTCTTATTTAATAAATACGTAAAGAACCCCCATTCATACTTGCTTCACTGTGAATTCCAGTGATCTGTAGAGCCCGTCACCGTCTCTGTATGGCACCTCTGGTCCTTGTACCGCATTTCACAAACTGGTCAGAGGGAAGCTGGACGCGGGCGTGAGCAGACCCATGTGAGCCCGGCCCAGCCTCTGCGGAAGCTACACAAAGCGTGTCCTGCTGATGTAGCTTGTTAGCTCGTGTGACTCCACGTTCTCTAGACAGGATGATGATGTTTGATCGTGGAATTTGGTTCACTTGTTTAATTCTGATGAATGGTGTTCTGTCTCTTCCTGGGTGGTGGTGGGACAGACAAAAGGCTTGGGTTCGTTCCAGATGTATCCTTTCTTTTTTCTTTTTGCTCTACTCTGCATTCAATCCAGGAGTGCTCTACCACCGAGGGACACCCGCAGCCCTTTTTATTTTTTATTTTGAAACATGTCTTGCTAAATTACCCTACACTGGCCGTGACCCTGCAATCCTCCTGTCTCAGCCTCCCAAATTCTGGGATCACAGGCATGCTCCGTGGTGTCTGGCTCCACGAGTTTCTTTGTGACGCTTGTGGAGATTATAGAGGAATTGCATGTAGTATTTTTTCTTCTGATGAGCATTTGTAGGTCATTGCCGTCCTGCATGGCCGCTTTCTTCACTGGCCTCAGCTTGGCCCGCACGATTTTGGGTTGGTGTGGAGTGAGCACCGCGCTAAGGTCCGCCCTGCATTTTCTTTCTCGGCATCATTTGAACTGGCGGAACTCTTGAGTCAGCTGTGCCTGCGGTTGTGCTAAGATACAGCGTTGGACCTACCTAGAAACCTACTTGGTTCAGATTTGGGGGAAGTAATCACTTCATGGACCATTTGAGGTGCTTATGTTGGCATTAAAGTTTCTGAAGCAAAGCCACGAGTTTGTAGCCCGCGGCTTGGCCGCTGGAGCACAAGGCTGGCTTCTTTTTGTGGTGATTAGGGCCGAGCGTGAAGGGGTCTCCTCCCGCGGTTGGCCGAAGGAAGAGTGCCGTGGACTGCAGCGCTTCTGTGAGTTGCAGGCTGCTTTCTGGACACACTTGTTTGGAGAAAATAATCTTAAAACACGGACACCTGCTTTACATGCAGTGGTAAGAAATCTTCAGGCTTCGCATGAATATTACATTGAATTAACCCTATTAATTAGGCTGCTTAAGGAAAGGACCAGCTTTGTGGCAAGATGCCAAACACATGGCAGTCTGAATAGAACACACGCCGGCGACTCCCCTTCCCGCTGTCTCGCAGCACCGAGGCGTCCTGCTTTGTGTGGGGCTGGGAGAGGGGAGCCTGCCCTTGGTAGGAGGGACAGGCCGAGGAAGATGGACCTAGTCGCACGCCTCACGGTGAGAAGTCTGCGCGTGCACGCTCACTCTTGGCCCGCCGCCCAGCCTGCTGTGTTAGTGAGGGACCCACGCGCGCCCATGGACGCGGCCCGCGTGTTTAGAGCCTGCTCTGCGCCTCGTACTAGACGTCTCTGATAACGCATTTCTTTTTCTATTAGCAAACATGATTAATGTGCCACAAAGCGTTAACTGCACTCTTTCCCCAAAGACATCAAATGGGAGGCAGCATGTAGACGCTAAATTATTCGGAGAGGAGTCAGTGATTGATTTAGATATAAAAGGATTAATTGGTCCCTGAACCAGACTATTAAACTCTACTGTGATCCCGACTGAAAGTGGAAGAATTACAAGTGCGTCGCGTAGAATAAATTAATACATTTTTCACGGCTTTAATCCTTTTTTCTGAATTGCTTATTGTGGTTTTATGGACTGTACTCCCTTGTGTGCTTCATTGATGCTGAGGGGATGCGGTGTATACTGATTAAAGAGGATCGAGGGAGAGGATGATCACTGATTTAAGGCGATCCATTGCGTCCAGGGAAACGGAAAGAAGATTTTAGGAACTTACCAGTCGTGACTATCGGCACAGAAGGCATTACTGAATAAGAAATGGAAAAGCTTTCGTTTTGTGAGGACATTGTTCCAGGTGGACTTCAGCTAAGACAAACAGCCCTTTATTCTTGGAAGAACAGGATTGAGGCTTCAGTTCTTGAGGTCAAATGGTATACGGATACCATATTTAAAGAAAATAATATTCTTTTTCTAATTATTTCTATCCCAACAATATTGATTTTTCTCATGGCAGCTCACAGTCTGATACTTAGCCGGACAGGATGCTACTTTCTAAGGCTATTGGCCTCAGCTGTCCTTTTCTGGGAGACCAAATATGGGTCGACTGACCTTTGCCACACAGCTGCTTTCCTACACCGGATCCTGTAAGCCCTGCTTTTCAGTAGCCGTCCTGGCAGTCAACAAGCATCAGCTAACTGGAGAGTGTGGCCCCGGGGCTGGTTTGTAGCCTCCTAGCAGTAGGACGCCACTCTTCACTGGAGCTCTTCACCCTGCATTCTCCTGGTCTCACCATCTTCCCCTTGTGACTTGATGGACCTCGGCTTCCAGGATTCTCTGCTTCTGTGTAATCAGCCCTCCTGGGCCATCTGAAAACAAGTGCAGCTCGCGAGAGGCTCAGGACGGGACTGCCAGGACCTCAGGCCGAAGGCGCCCGAGGCCGCCCTGCCCCTGGTCTTCCGCCACGCCGCTTGCCGTGAGGGCGAGTGAGCCCACTTGTCTCGTGTCACTTTTCCTGCGGCTTCTACGTCAAGCGGTGCTTGGCTGTGGGCCTGAACCCTGTGGTGTGCCGTGATTACCGCCCAGAGTATGGCCACGTTGTGGGCAATATGTAAGATTGATATTTGTCAATCAAATATTTCCAGCAGTGGCTGTCAAGTACAATGCCGAGCCCACAGGCTTCTCGCGTATAACTGTGTACTAAAGTCTGTTTCTTAGCTTTCTCCTAAGTGGTCTCATCTCTTGGTTAAATATGTATACTGCCTTCAGCTGTTATGTTGGTTGGTTTTAAAATCTTTTGGTCTTTTTTCTTTTTTTAAATGGTACCGGGGATGGAACCCATGGGCCTTCTACCTGTGGGCTACAACCCCAGACCTATTTTAGTTTTTTGTTTGGAAATAGGATCTTGCTAAGTTGCAGAGGGCCCCACTAGGTTGCCGAGGCTGGTTTCAAACCTGAAGTCCTCCTGTCTCAGCCTCCCAAGTATGGATTGTAAGCGTGAACCACCATGCCTAGCTTCTTGGTCAGGTTTTTTTTTTTTTTTGGTGGGGGGGTGTCTGGGGATGGAACCCAGGGGCATTCAACCTTTGAGCCACACCCCCTGCCCCATTTTTTATTCTTTATTTTGAAACCGGGTCTCACTGAGTTGCAGAGGGCCTCACTAAGTAGCTGAGGCTGTCCGCAAACCGCAATCCTCAGGTCTCAGCCTCCCGAATGCTGGGATGACAAGCGTGCGCCGCCACTCCCGGCTCATTTTTTTTTTTTAAATAACATTCCAGTTGATTTAGTATCCTTTTAAGCTGTGGCATCTAGAATTAAACTGGACATTCCAAGATAAAACTAGAAAAAGCGGGTTGTTAGCTTCCTTGTCGTGAATGGTGGTTTCCGTCACGTTCCTAGCTGATACGGGTGGCACATGCCAGTAGCAACAGCAGCCCTGCAGCTGGGTTTTAGGGGCAGACGAACTTGAAAAGCAGCGTCCGTGAGGACTGAGCCCAGCACTGGTGCCCTGGATGCTCTGGCATTTCGTGCACACCGTGTCTCCCGGGAGTCCCTCCTGGCGTCAGTTAAACCCTCTCCTTCTTTGGGAAGTTCTAAACTTCACCTAAGCTACACTTGATTTCTTAGCTCCTTATCTCCATTGGCTTCTGTTGAAGAAATTTCTACTTGCTACATATTGCTTCATTCAGGCAGCTGCTCAAACGTTAGTAATAATAACATAAGAGGATGTTGTCTCTCATTTGCGACCTCTCTATGAATGTAATTCTCAAATCTACCTGCTAACATAATAATGCAGCGCTCATTATTGAAATAATAGTGAGTTCTGACTCAGATCAGAGGTCGCAGTCATGAGCGTGTGCAGTCAGTGATTTATTACAGCTTTCCTTAGGGATCTCATCTTATAAATCCAGTCTACAACTTTTTCAAGAACTCCATTTGTAATCCCAGCATTCGGGAGGCTGAGACAGGAGGGTCCGGGTTCGCAGACAGCCTCAGCTACTAGTGAGACCCTCCGCAACTTAGTGAGACCCTGTTTCCAAATAAAGAATAAAAAATAGGAGTAGGGTTACAGCTTGGAGGTAGGATGCCCCTGAGTTCCATCCCCAGACCCGCCAAAACAAACAAACAAAAAAACCTATTTGACTTTCTCCTGATGTTGTGATGGTCAGATTTTCATCAGCCCATTCGATCAGTTAAACCATGTTTCCAAGTCAGTTTTTTCCTTATTGCTTTGTTTTTAAGCATTATTGAATCAGCACAAAGCAATCTTCTCTCTGCTTTAACAAATTCATTCACTGGTGTTTTAGTCACTAAAATAATGGGACTTTGGGTTATTTCCAGTCCTAAAATATGTTTCAGTTGTTGAGTAAGACTCGTCAACGCTGTCCAGTGAGAAGTTACAGATTTGATGAAGTCGCTCTTATTTTGAGCAAATGACCGGGCTGATCCAGAGAAAAAACACCATCACGTTTCTTTCCACCTTTGTTAACATTATAAAATAAGAAAATTATTAAGTGAAAATCTAAATTTAAGGTAAAATAGATGATGTGATTTCATGTACTGTTACTATTCAGGCTGTATGTTATCAGAGTTGTGGACGTGATTGCAATTATACAAGCCAGTACTCATTCAGAGGATAATAGCATTTTATAACTATTACTTGTTTTCAGTGCCTTTTATTATTAAACTTCTGCATATCCCTTTTTAAAGGGATAGTTTTAAAGGGGCATATTTGAATGGATCAGTTCAATTCAGCTAAATGAGTTAAACTACAAACAGAAGTATGTATATGTTCAGGGAAGCTTACCACAAAAAGGAAGGAAACAGCGCAGTCACCGCTCCCCTCTTCCCTTGCCCCACTGAAGGAGCTGGCGCCCCTCCCCGCTGCTCAGGGGAGCCCAGGTGGAGAGCCGGGCCCGCTGCTCCCACCACCGCCCAGGCGGGCACTGCCCGTGAGGACCTCTTCCCTTAGCTCCATGGCAGCGCGGCTGGCACGTCCTGGCCGTGTCTGGAGCCCTCTGGAACCCTTGCTCTCCGCCGTCATTGCCCGCCCGCTCGCAGCCACGCTGGGCTGTCCTCAGAGCCTCGAGCCACTCTCCTGGTCTGCCCTCCCCCTTCGCCATGCCTGGGAGCTAAAGGAACCTTTCAAGATAGGAACGATCCACGGTGATTCCCTTTCTTTTTATTTGTGGGAAAATTCAAACGGCATACTGTTGAAAGGCTTAGATGATCTGGCGCCTCCCACTCTTCTCCCTTCTGCGCGTCCTCCTTTCTCACCCCCGCGCCCCGCGTGGGCACTTGCTCTTGTCTTATCCCCCCCCCCCCAGTTGTCTTCTAAGGGCTTAGGACTGGCTTCCTGCCCCCGCCCAGGGCAGAGCTCCGCGCCAGGTGGAGCTCTGTCTTCAGCGCCGCTCGCACTGCACTCGGGCCGGGCGTGTGCACGTGCTGAACGACTGCAAGTGGCCGAAGCTACTGGGTTTTAGTAATGCAAGGATATGTTCCGCCAGAATCTTGTCTCTCTCAAACTCTTGAAAAGTGATGCTTTCGAAAAGAAAAGGCAAGGGCCTGTCATTTGAGGCATTTGTTTTTCTGTAGTGACCAGCTCCTGATTGCCCATGACTGTCGCTAAGTGTGACCGTGCATCCAGTGCGCATCAGGGCAGCCTGAGGAGGGCACTTGTTGCTGCCCTGGCAGGACCCCCTTCCCAGATGGCGCGTCACCTGAAGGATTGCTTGTCCATGTACGTGGGAGCCAGTGCCGTCCTCCCATTGCAGAACTCTTATCTTTCAGATGGCTGTTAGTTCCAGCCTCCTCCACTTCTTTTCTGTCCTGCCAGTTGAATTTTAGCTAAGAGACATTGCTGTTACCTGCTAAGAGTCACTCATTCTATTTAGCATTCCTGTGACTTGTCACGAAGCATATGGCTTTATGTAGACCATGGAAAAGCGTCTTCTGTTTATGTTCTCTTGCGTTTGGCCATCGGATTGAGGGCTGGGGGGCCGAGATCATGAACTGAGGCTACGCCACAGAAAGAGGAAACCTGGCTCCAGAGTCGCCCCGTGGCACAGGGGAGTGTGGGAGAGGAATACTGTGAGAACCAACCGCACTCTACCAGGTCAGCGGCAGCTCCAGTCTTGTGTCCCTTCTGATGGGAAAGTTGTGGCCTCACTTGAGCACTGGCAAGAGGCGCTCAGCAACAGCACTGAGTTTGAATGCCCTGCCCTCTGGCAGGCCAGCGCCGAGCGAGCGCTGGGAGCCTTTCCAGAGTTTGTTAAGCCACAGCGGGCACCAGCCACTCGCTCCAGCTCCGACACAGGGTGATCTCAGAGGCAGATTTCTTCCTGGCCTTGTGCGGGTAGGCAAGGCCTTAAAAGTACAACTGGGACTGTCGCCGTGGATAGGGACAGAGAGGAACTTCACGGTGGTTGTTTCACCGCGTCAGCTTTCTGAAGAAGGCCGTGATCTGCCACTGTTAATTCTTGGGGTGTGGTGGGGGTGACTGAGAGTGAGAGCAAGGCTGCCCCTTTCTACCTCTTCACAGTTCATCTCGTCCTAAAGTACGTAGAGCACGTATTGGTGAGCAGAGGTGGATAGAAGAGGAAGGAAGGGTTGAGATTCACCGGGGCTGGAAGTGCAGAAGGGTATGTGGAAACCCGCCGGCTGTGGAGCGGCCGGGCGCCCTGGTGCCCTCACCTGGCGGGTAGCTGCCGTCCTCCTGGAGCTGCTCCCCGGGAGTGGCGCCTTGTGGGGCTCCGCCTGCCTGTGCTCCTGCAGGCCACTCTGCCTGAGCGGGGGTGTGGGCCTCCAGGCGGACCTCAGAGCTGGGTCCTTACATTCCTTTCAAGCTGGCGAGAACTCCGCACGACTGCCACTCAGGCTCCCACGGTGTCAGAATCCGTCACCATGGTTGAGTGTTGGTATAAACATAAGCAAACATTTTCAGTTTTAAAATATACTATAAAATGTATTTTCTAGTTTAGGAAACTAACGGCGCTTTTAGTTTAGCACCAGGGTGCCGTGGAGCTGGGCTGGTCTGTGCTCTCCGGCAGTCTCACAGATCTGTCTCTGCTTTTGTGTTGTGTTGACCCTTTATTACCCTTAGTAATGCACAGTGTCTTGGAATTTAAGGAGAAAAATGGCAGAAAATTATGTGCTTCTAATATCAACCCGTATCTCCCCACCTAGGTTTTCTATCTTTTAAAGTAACCTAGAAAGGGGGATTTTGTTTTATACTTTAAAAAATTCAAAGCATGCCTTGGCGCAAGCAGTAAAGGCGTTGGTAGTTATGGGCTAGCTAGTGGAACACCACTGCCCATCTGTCATTTTCCCGCACACTTGCACTGACTGTTCAGTGCTGTTCAGAGACGGTGACTAGAATCGGCCTCAGTCACCCCAGGAGAAAGTCTTAAAAGAGTTTTGGTGACGTGGTTTTGCAGGCACACAGACCCCGGGACTCACAGCTGTTTGGCATCTCCAAAACCACCCGCATTGCGTTTCCACCAGGGTGGGGCGCTCAGGCGTTTCCAGCCATCCAGGCATGGAGGCGGGGAACCCCATCTCTCCACTCCCTCACTTCTAGGGGAGGCGCCCAGGAGGGACACCACGTTTTCTCGGGCACTGAGGCACTGCCGCGGCCTGACACAGATGTGCCGTGGCTGCTCCGGAAGAGCCAGGAGCCATTTTTACTCATAGGGAAGAAATTGTGAGGATGGCAGAAAGAAAAGACCAGTGTAAATCTGCTCTCGTGTGTGTGTGTGTGTGTGTGTGTGTGTGTGTGTGTGTGTGTGTGTGTGTCCTAGGAGAGATAGATACACCTTCACCTATACAGAGAAAGTGATCACGGACACGACCGCATTTAACAGTGTAGTCAGTAACTTTCTTTGGAGGATGATTGTTTAATAGGTACAATAAAGTATTACACTGTTTTAAAATACGTGTAATTAACTTTTCTGGACATTTTCATTGGCTTATAATCAAACTGAAGATTTAAAGGGAAGATATATGGAATAGTAAAAGTGGAGTTTTATAAAATAACACATGTAAGTCTTGTTCCTTGGGTGTTCTGATACCACCCTGTTTTAAATCCCGGAAGTTGAGACCTGTCCAGTAAGAGAACTCAGTGTCCTTGTGAGCTGAGAGTGTCCGCAGACTCTGTGAGAGCACCAGAGTCAATGGAATGTTTCTAAGGAAAGGAAGCCATAAAGAAACAGAAGCCAAGTGCTCCCCAGTGAGGATCAGTAGAGAGGCAAATTGCTTCTGGCAAGGGGTTTAGTTAATGACAACTTGGAAGATCTCAAGACGGTAAGTTCATAACACAGAAAGCATTTAGATAAAATTATCTAAATGCATTCTGCATTGTGAATCTGTTATCAAAACACTCTTACACCATGAAAAGAACAGGAGTTTATTAATATTCATAATGCATTTTGAAAGCACATGTAATAGTTGCATTCTGAAAACCAAATGTAAGAAGTAAAAATATCTTTTTTCACAATAGTTGGAGTATTGTAGGAGAATAAAATGGCCTAGAACACTAGCCCTGCCTTGACTGCATCTGTCCAGCGCCTTCCCAGCTGCCCCACTCGCGCTCTACGCCGAGCCCCGTGTTGCCTAACAGTCTTGAAAGGCCCCTTTCTTTGGGGGGGGGGTGTGCTAGGGATTGTACCCAGGGCATTCTACCTACAAGCTCCCTCCTCCTCCTCCTCCTCCTCCTCCTCCTCCTCCTCCTCCTCCTTCTCCTCCTCTAAAAACACTCACTCACTACATTGCTGGGGCTGGCCTCGACCCTGCGATCCCATCTCAGCCTCCAAATAACTGACTGGAAATTACATACATACTACCTCTTCCTATAATAAGTAATTTCCCACTTTAAAAAATGTTCACTGTACTTATGGGCTATTCTTGTTCCTCTCACAATGGGACTTTTCATTTATTTTATTTAGTTAGTTTGTGTGGTACTAGAGATGGAACCCAGGGCCATCCTACCTCCAAGCTACAGCCCCACCCTATTTTATTCTTTTTTATTTTAAAGCAGGGTCTCGCTATATTGCCAAGACTGGCCAAAAATCTGCAGCCTTCCTGTCTTAACCTCCAGGGTCTGGAATTAGGAGAGTGCGCCCCCATGCTCTGCACAATAGGACGTTTGAAGTAGCCTACTCTTTGTTATCCCCCAACGGGCAGCCATCTATTCAGCGACCGTGTACTGTGTGCCCTGTGCAGGACACTGTGCTAGGCGCCGGGCGGAGAGGGCGAGGCAGACGCCACCTTGCGCTCTAGGGAGCCCACGTTTTGTTGGGAGAGACCGTCGAAATAAGTGACACAATTGCACATTATCTCCAGCCACAGGAAAGAAGCAGGTTGGTGACGGGGCAGCTTTTGAATGAACCGATTTAGGTGCTGAGAGAGGGTGGCAGGGAGCCAGCCAGTGTCTGTCCTTAGGGAATAGGGTGTTAGTTCTACTTATTGGACCTCTGAAAACAATGGACTTTTATCCAATATGGCAGTAAAATACAGTGTTCATATTTTACAAATAATAGGAGATAACTTACTCTGCTGGGCCGTCCTTATTCCCAGGTCTTTTATTTATTTATTTATTTATTTATTTATTTATTTTTTAACAGAAAACTGGTTATTCTTGGTATAGACTGACCCAAAATATGTATGTATGTATGTATATTATTATTATTATTATTATTATTATTATTATTATTATAGTCTGGGAATGGAACCCAGGAATATTCTGCCTCCAAGATAAGCCCCCAGCCCTATTTTAAACATTTTTAATTTTTATTTTATTATTTTATTTTATTTTTGCAGAACTGTGGGAATGGAACCCAAGGGCATTTTACCTCTAGACTACACTCCCAGCCCTATTTTTTATTCTTTATTTTGAAACAGAGTCTCACTGAGTGTCAAAGGGCCTCACTAAGAAGCTGAGGCTGGCTGTGAACCCAGATCCTCCTGTCTCAGGCTCCCAAATGCTGGGATTACAAGCGTGCGCCACCACGCCTGGCTTTTTTTTTATTTTTGAAACAGGGTCATAGGCTATAAACCACAATCCTCTTGTGTCAGCCTCCCAAGTACCATGATTACAAATATGCTCCACCACACCCACCTGAGGGATTTTTTTAAAAAAAGATTTTTATTAAAGTAAAATGTTGGCTGACGTACCCTACCTAAATGTTTCCAATTTCATTTTTTTTTTTTTTGCTTCAGAATTTAGAGCAAAGGTATAAAGCACCACAAACTCTGTTAAATATTATTGCGGCATCTCCCCTCATACCACAGTAATCCGCAAAACACATTCCTGGCTTCACCACGTTTAGTCAGGTGGGCTAGATATAAACTTAGGAAAAACGGAAGTGCTCTGACGCAGGTGCACGCAGAGACTCGTGCGAGCTGGCCACAGAATCCTGAGCTTTTGGAGTGATTGGGAAAGAAAGTGTAAAGCGGGCGCTCCTTCTAGGCCAGAGAGCAGCGCGGCCTCCGCGGGGCCTCCCGCCCCACGCACCTGTCGGAGGCTGGGGAGGGAGCCCCGGCCTCGCACACCTGCCTCCACGGTGCGCCCGTGCCGTGGCTGCCGTTGGCCACCTAGGCAGCACGCGGTATTTCTCCAACACAGTTCCTTCCTCTGTCATTATACCTCCTGATTCCTACTTAGGGAAATATAAATAGTTGTTTTAAATCCTGATGTCTAGGGAGGCCCCACGGTGAAGCTGGAGTGGGAACTTTGATTGCTCACAAACTGACATTGTCATGTTTACCCAGGAGTTGCTTTGAAACAAAATATTTTGATGGCTTCTTTTTTTTTTAAGTTTAATTGTGAAAGAAACAGGTCTTTGAAGCTTGGAACAAAGAGTTTGAAACATCTGGTGAAACACTTTGAGACATACTTGTAACACAGATGAAACATGATAGGAAAGCACCCAGCTAAAGAGGCTTTAAGCATGAGTACCCCCCCAAGTCATGTTACACCCTTGAAGCGAAAGTGACTGCCTACTGTGAAAAGAGTTACCCTTTCTCGTTGATAGCACTTGTATCTGGCGCTCCAGGTGATGTTCTTATGATCAGTCCCAGGCACAACTATGCCCAGGTGTTTATGAGTCATAAAAAACAACTATTCCAACATTTGTTTTGCTTATAAAGCACAAAGTATAAATGTGCTCCAATGCTGGAATTATATTCTTTTTTATTTTTCTTTCTTTATTTATTGCAGTGCTGGGAATGGAACCCATGGGTATTGCACCTCCGAGCTATTTTTTAGTCTTTTTATTTTTTGGAACGGGGTCTCACTGAGTTGCAAAGCGTCTTGCTAAGTAGCTGAGACTGTCCACGAACCGTGATCCCCCAGTCTCCGTCTCCCGAATGCTGGGATTTCAAGCGTGCACCACCATGCCCGGCTTTAGAATTTTATTCTTAATGTGATTTTCTAAAAATACAAAATTCAGTAGTTCTCAAACTCACAGTCCCGTATACACTTAAACTGCTTCTACAGCATTATTACCCGTGTGTGTGTGTGTGTGTGTGTGTGTGTGTGTGTGTGTGTGTGTGTGTGTGTTTGTTTTACTGGGGATAGATCTCAGGGACACTTTACCAAGCCCTTCTAAAATTTTTATCTTGAACAGGCTCTTGGGAACTTGTGCTGAGTCTGGCCTCAGACTCTGGATTCTCCTTTTTCAACCTCCCAAACCCTGGGAGTACAGGCATTCCTAGCAGGCCCGGCCCAGCGTATTGTCCCCTTTTGGTTTCTTCTCTCTTTCCTTTCTTCCACTCTCTCCCTTCCCTCCTTTTCCTTTCCCCCTTTCCTGTCTCCATCCTCTGTCCGTGAACGGTGATCCTCCTGTCTTAGCCTCCTACATGCTGGGATTACAAACCTGTGCCACCATACCTGACTTCCTTTTTTTTTTTTTTTTAAGAATCAGCTTGTTGCCGGGTGTGGCACACACTTGTAATCCCCACGCTTGGGAGGCGGAGACAGGAGGATGGCACAGGTTCGAAGCCAGCCGTGCGTGCTAGCTTAGGAGACCCTGTTTCCAAATAAAAATATAAAATAGGTCTGGGAGTGTAGCCCGGAGGTAGAAGGGCTTCCAGGATCCCCAGTACCACCACCAAAAAAAAAAAAAAAGAATCAGCTTGTCAAAATACTTATTTAGATATTGGTTAGAATTTATAGATCAATTTGTGGAGAATTACAATCTTTACTAAATTAATTTCATATTCAGGAGTATGATTCGTGTTTTAAAAGTCTTAAATCTGGCCGGGCGTGGTGGCGCACGCTTGTCATCCCCCATGCTTGGGAGGCGGAGACAGGAGGGTCGCGCAGGTTCGAAGCCAGCCGTGCTGGCTTAAGAGACTCTGTTTCCAAATTAAAAAGTATGTGAAATAGGTCTGGGAGTGTAGCCCTGAGGTAGAAAGGTTTCCAGGAACCCCAGTACCACACACACACAAAAAAGTCTTGAACCTGCATTTTTATTTTTCAAACAAAATATAAGTTTATTTGTAGATGCCTAAAAGGTGTGTTTTATTGTTTTATTTTCTGGGTGTCTTAGCGTTCTTGTTGCTGTGGCTATAGACTATATTTTTCCACGTATGTTTTCTAAGTGCTGTGTTAGAACACAGTTGTTGATCCTCAGTCTACCAACTGTACAGACTTGTTCTCTGTTGTTCTGTTGGTCTGTGCGTTTTCTACCTAAAGAATCCGAGCTAATTCTGTCACCTGCGCATTCAGTATTACCTGTGCTTTACAGTTTTTATACCGCTGTTGTTTCCCTCTTCTTGTCTTCCTGCATTGGCTTGGACATCTAATACAGTGTTTTGTAGAAGTGTAGCTATCCTTCTAGCTCCATTTCTTAAAAGGAATTCTAAAGTTTCATAGCAAGCAAAATAATTGCTTTGTTTAGTCCTTTCAACTCCCACTTTCAACTTCTTACATTGCGTTGAGGCGAATGGATGGGTTTTCAAATATTTCAAAATGCTGTATAGTGCTTATATTTTTGTAGAAAAATATCAATTTCAGCATTCAGATGTATTTGCCTAAAGTTTCTTGTAGTGTGTTTTTTAATCATCGGAAGCATTCTTGCTCTATTTGTAGTAACTCAGTCATCCTCTTTACCCCAGTTGGCTTACTAGCACATCTGTCTTCAAACACACACATCTTATGTCTGTCGGTCCCTCAAATCAATCTTCTCTAGTGGTTTGTCTTCTTTTAGGCTCCCCCAAAACAAGCTTTATTTGGTAATGCTGATGATTTACATTTGTCTGTTGTTTATCTTGTTCTAGTAAAATCTGGTGTAGAGGAAGCAGTGGCCTGGTGCGATGGTGCCAGGCAGAAAGGCCAGAAAGCCAGGCCAGCAAGGCATTTGGCGGGACCTCTGTAACTGGATGGGGACAGCTCGCCTGGCTACAGGAGTCTGTGGGTTCAGTCTCCAGGACTGCAAACAAACAAAAACCAAGAGCCAGAGGCTGCCTTCTGTGAAAAGTGCCCTGAGGAGGGAGAGGGAGGCAGCCAGGTCCAAGCCACAGAGCTGCCCCTTGCTAGGGACTCACTAAAATCAGCAAGGTAGTGGATGTCCACGGTTGGACTCGGAGGGAGGTTGCCTATAGAGTGGGCAGGACAAAAATAACTTTCATTCAAGCCGAAATGTACCCAGCTGAATCTTAAGCTGGCATCGAGACGCCAGGCAGGCACACCCTGGTGCTAGTTCACCACGGTCAGTCCCTCCACATGCCACTCTGCTGGTTTTGTCATCTGTGGCATTCTGGGAAGCCACAGGGAGCCAGGCAGCCTCCTCGGCTCAGCTCAGGGAGGTCCTCAAGTAGGACTTAGGAAGGCTGGAGCTCTGCAAGTGTCCTCTTTTGCTTTGTCATTTTCGTCCTTCTATTTCTTTGTGTTTACTCATTTTTCTTGTGTCTCAGCGTCTTGATTTGAACTTGATTTATTTTTTTTAAATTTATTTTATTGGTGCACTGTATTCATACATCATAGTGGGATACAAACTTTTGTAGCTATACATGCACACATCGCCCAGTCAGCCCCCACCCGATCCCCACCCCATTCCCTCCCCACCCCTCCCTCCCATGCTTGGCTTAGTGGTTGACATCTAGTATTATAGCAAATTATCCAAAATTAAAAATGATAATCTCACATAACAGTTTCATTTGTCTGATACCAAGCTTTTGATGACTTAAAGATAACATTTCAATATTTCTTTTTGCTTTCTTTCTTACCAGAGAATATTTTTTTCTATTTTTTTTAGGTGAAACTATCATATATTTATATATTTATTTTTCAGAAAAAATCTATCCTAATATGGAATATGGACTCTAGGTACCCAAAACGATCTTGAAAAAGAACAAAGCTAGAAGATATATATTTTCTGATTTCAAACCATATAAAGCTACAATAATTGAAACAGTGTAGTACTATTCTAAAGGCAGATATATAAACCATTGGAGTTAAATAAAAGCCTAGAGCTAAATTCTTCCCTATATTGTCAAGTTATTTTTGACAAGGTTTCCACGAACATTTGGTGGTGGAAATAATAATCTTTTAACTAAATATTGTTGAAAAATAATAATTACATGGAAAAGAATACAATTGGACCCTTACCTAATCCCATATACAAATATTAACTCAAAATAGATAATAGACCTAAATATAAATCTTAAGACTATAAACTTTTAGGAGAAAATCTGGGTCATTAAACCTCACAACATTGAAATTGGCAGTGATTTCTTGGTTATGATTTCAATGGCACAGGCAACAGAAGAGTATACAAACTCCCTTAAAAAAAAAAATTGTAATTCCAAAGACAATGTAAACAGTTAACAGTTACTAATAGAATGGGATAAAATATTTCCAAATGCTATATCTGAAGGTATATTAATATTCCAACTAGAAATCCTAAAAATTAACAACAATAAAGGCAAACAATACCCTTTTGAGATAGGTAAAAGACTAACATAAATAATGAATCTCCACAGATAACCAATCTTAGTTGTCTGTTGGATGGAAAATCTTGTTTCTCAAGTTCTGGAGTGTGTTACCTATTTCTTCTTTGTAGTTAATCTCTTTGAGTATTTTCTCTAGTGCTGGTTTTGAAGACATAAATTCCTTCAGTTTCTGTTTGTCATGGAAGCTTCTTATTTCTCCATCTAATTTGATAGAAAGTTTTGCTGGGTAGGAAATTTTTGGCTTGAAGTTGTTTTCTTTCAGAGTTTGGAATATGTTACTCCAAGCCCTTCTGGCTCTCATGACTTGGTTTGGGAAGTCTGGAGTGATTCTAATTGGTTTGCCTCTGAATGTCACTTGGCCCTTTGCTTTTGTTGCCTTTAAGATTCTCTGCTTGGCTTCCACATTGGTCATTTTGACAATTATGTGGCGTGGGGATCCTCTTCTCTGATCCTGTCTAAAGGGAGTTCTATAAGTTTCCTGGACCTTTGTATCAACCTCTTGCTCTATGTTTGGAAAATTTTCTGCTATTACTTCCTTGAAGAGATTGTTGATCCCTTTGGTTTCACTTTCTTTTCCCTCCTCTATTCCAATAATTCTTAGGTTAGCTCTCTTAAAATGGGCCCATATTTCTTCAATATCAGATTCCTGCTGTCGGATATTTTTTTCTAGATTAGAAACTATGATTTCATTTTTGGATTGCTTATCTTCTAAGAGCGAGATTCTGTTCTCCATGTGTTCTAATCGGTTGTTTGTGCTTTGAATTGAGGCCTTCATTAATTGCATCCTTTATCTCTTTTTGGCTCTCTCTGAGTTCTTTTCGAAGCACCTCTATTATTTCTACAGTTATTTTCCTGATTTGATCTTCTAGAAATCTCTGATTTTCTGTTTTATCGGGTTCTGATGTTGTGGGGTTGTGGGCATTCATTGCTCCAGTATTATTCCTCTTTCCCATGATTTCGGATGTTTGTGCCTTCTCTGGGTTCTTCCCTTGGGTCACTATGACTTCCCTTAAGGTGTTCTGGATCTCGAGTCTGTAGTATCTCAGACCCCACTACTCCTTTACTGGGTTTTATCACAGAGTCTCCGACCCAGAGAGTCGATAGAGGCTGCTTTAGACTGTGGGGGGTGCCAGGTTGCACGTTCTCCTATGGTGTGATATCTTGGCCACCGCCCCTTCCCCACTGGGTCAAGTCCCAGGGATTTCTCCTCTGTGGCCCGCAATTTGACTCACTGTTCTTGAGTACGCAGATGTAGCTGTACTGGCCTCGCTGAATTCGCTGCTGCTGCTGCCGGTAGCAATATGGCGCCGCTGCTACACCCTCGGCTGTGGGGCTGGTGTTTTTCTTTTTGATTTTGATTTCTACTCTGAATCCCTGCAGCGTGTGCTGAGCTCGGCCACTGGGAGCTGTAGATGCTCTCTGCGCGGAGAAATCTCGCCTAACTGTTCCGCAGTGGCTCACCTCGGCTTGCTGTGGCCGTCTGGTGAATTCGCCGCTGCCGCCGGCAGTATGGCACTTCTGCCGCGTCTGCCGCATCCTCGGGCGCAAGGCCGTTGTATCTCCTCTGTGGCTCTGTTCTCAGTCCGCTTTCTCTCTGGAGCCTGGTGATTTTTTGTTTCACTGGTGATGGTGTTTTCTGGCTATGAAAGGCGCTGATTTTGTGGTAATGGATATTTGTTGTTAGCGGAGCTCTTAAGCCCCGCTTTTCTCGGTCACCATCTTCCAACTTGATTTATTTTAAGACTTTCTTTTAGGCATATTTTTAATCATTGGAAGTACTTTTTTGGATTTTTTCATGTATTACTTTAGTTCCATTCTAAGTATTTTGTGATTTCCTCAGTCTACTACTTATTTAGGAAGTACATATTAAAGTTTTTAAACAAAGGTATTTTACTTTAACCTATTTTTATTGGTTTCTAACTAAAATGTTCGATTGTTAGAGAATATGTAATCTGTATGAAATAATTGATTCATTAGAATTCCAGGTTTGTCTTGGGTCCTGTTGCCTGTTTCATTTTTACAGATCATCAAACACTTTTGTAATCCCAGCATTCGAGAGGCAGAGACCCAAGGATTGAGGTTTGCGGACAGCCTCAGCCATATTTAGTGAGGCCCTTCGCAACTCAGTGAAACCCCGTTTCAAAAATAAAAAGACTAAAAAGTAGGGCTAGGGGTGTAGCTCGGACATATAGCACCCCTGAATTCCATCCCTGGTACCACCCAAAAATAAACCCCTAGGATCCAAGTTAAAGTAGGCGGTTTGTGAGAAGCAGCATGAATAGGACAGGCACGGAGCATGAAATAAAGACTTGCCCGTCCCCGGAGCGGTGCTGCGCCACACGCACGGGTCTTCACCGAGCCCTGCACTGTCGTTCCTCAGTGAAGACGGACCCGGTCGGTAGGGCTCCAAGTGAACAACCGTGTCCATTTACTGCTAACTCGTGGGAAGAGCACTGACGCGGTGCCAGACTGTGGTCCTGCCTCAGTGAGCGCCACGGGCGAGCCAAAGGCTTCAGTCTTATTTTGTCTTCTAAATGAGGGAGGCTGGACTATGTGTGAAGCCACCCAGATTTCACTTGTAGGCGGGTTTTTAGGTACAAGGAATACGCTAATTGTTGCCTATGGGCAGTTCTTCAAGGCGTGCGCCTCACCTCTCAGACTGTTGTCTGTAGACAAGAAGCAGTCAACAGGTGACAGCACTGCTGAACTTCTAACTCGGCAGCTTTCTGATGAGATGACACAGTTCTATCTCCAGTGTGGTCTTCCCACCGGCTCCATCACTGCTATGGATACAGAGGATCATGGCTGGCTGATGAGATGTCCAGTGTGTTGGGCACAAAATCAGATCCACAAGGCCCTCAGCAGGCTTCAGCCAGGAGCCAGACACCACAGGGCGGAGCGGACGGCCTCCTCTAGTGCACACCGCTCCCCTGTCGCTCCCCTGTCACCCCCCTGTCAGCCAGCTCGCGGCACAGGGTGGGAAGCACCATCTCTCCATCTCAGCCCCATGGCCTTCTGGGTAATATGTGGTCCATACTCAGAGCATCAGGAACGTCCTCTTCATCACCTGGTCATGCGGCTCCATGCCCCAGGGGCAGCCGGCGTCACTAGGCTTCCAAATGCATCTTTCCAGAAGAATTTGGTGCCAGTATAAGAAAATTGTGTGTGCGTACATTACCCCCGTTCTCATTGTAGGAAAATGAGGGCGTGTTATTCATACTGTTTTGAACATGGCATATTTTTCTCACAACAGTTTTTGTTGACTTTTTCCTATATCGGTAGGATCATTTCCTTTTAAGTGACTGTGCAGTACTGCTTTGCAGAGATATGCCATAGTTTAGTGAATGTGTCTACCTACCAGTGGGTATTTTGGCTCTTTTCGGACTTTATTATGGGTGGTTTCTTATGCGTGGTTATAATCAATAGCCACTCAGTAGTTTTATTTGTGGGAAAAATTCTTAGAAGTGGTATTTTAGGTTAAAAATTATTTTTACCTTTTAGAGGCAATATTGTCATCTCTGACCTTGTTTCAAGTAATTTAGAAAAAAAAATAGAACTTAATAGCTAGGAAGGGACCACTGGAGCCGTACATTCTCCCAGTGTGGTCCCGGGGCCAGGAACAGTAGCAGCATTGCTTAGAGATTGTTAGAAATGCCCCCCCCCCACCACCACCAATCAGAGTCTCTGGCGGGGCAAGTTTTATGCTGAGGAGACTCATCAGAGAGAGGCAGGAACTTGCCTGAAGGCTTACAGTTCCTGTGCCCTGTTATAATTCCAGCACACCTGGCTATTGATTTCTCGTAAAGACACTTTGCTCCTAGTTACTAAGAGCAGGTCAGCGCACTGCTCTGCTCTTGCTGTTGGTACATGTGTTGCTTGCACTTCCTCCATGTGGAGGACGGCGGTGCGGTAGAGAGGATGCCCTGGAGCTGCTCTGTACATCCATCTGCAGCTCCCGTGACCCTTCCTCCCTCCCTGTACTCACCCAGGGGCGTCTACCTCTGAGCTACACCACACTCTCAGCCCCCCTTTATTTATTTATTTATCTATTTATTTATTGAAACAGGGTCTCCATAAGTGGCTGAGGCTGGCTTTGAACTTTGAACCTTGCCTCAGCCTCCCAAGTTCTGCCGCCACCACACCCAGCCACATGGATTCCTTAAGTTACTGACTACATGAGGTTGTGGGCATGAGTTAGTTCTGAAATTTGTGGCTGAAACCCCAGCCAATCTACAATAAGTAAGACTGTATTTTGGTCCTACTATGCACCAGACATGTTGTGGGTTGAAGATAATTGGTTTCTAGGATTATTGTAAAGGACATCACGCTTTCACCATTCATATTGTTTTGTACCTATATATGTTTCAAATATGTGCCTTTTTCCCTATTTGTGACCTTAAGACTTAAAGGTATGGTGCCAAGGGTTTTGAATTTTTTCAGATTTCTTATAAACTTTATACACTATTTTGCTTTATTGGGTAAGTACCAAGACTATTTCCTGTTGATGAAACCTCACATTCTAATAATACAAAATGTTAGGTTATCTCAACATAATTGTCAAGAATGTGTATGCTTCGCTTTGTGAAAAAGTAACATCTTCATTTCTATTTGAAAACTTACTTAAAGCATAATTTTATACTTGAAACCAAACCTACCTGGAGTAGCACTTATACTTTCTAAATTTTAAAGACCTTTGCACAGAGCAGGATTTTGAGGTGATTTTCAGCCGCGGGGGAGTCGTGCGCTTTGGCTCAGGCAGACGTTTGTGGACGCTCTTGAGGATGGGCTTGTTGTGTCAGGCCCAGGGCCAAGTAACAACTTCAAAAGAATGTGTCACTGTAGAAATTTTGAAGTTACTTTTCTTTGGGACACTTTGTCAATTTTTAACTAATTATACGAAAATGGAGAAGTGGAGTGCTTCAATAAGATTTTGTGATCAGAATAAACTGTAAAAAATAAACTTCCAACAGACTTTTAGCCCATTAAGGCATTATATTTTCTTAATGATTATGTGTCCAAAGTTTGTATACAACCGTGTCCTTAATAACTCTTTTTAGAACAGTAGTGTTAACTTCATTGCAATGTTGTCAACGTGTAAATTGTGTTATTGTACTGTAACAAACAAGCAAAATTGTGTTTTCATCATCCCTGGAATCAGGTTACAGCCAGTATAGACTCATCTCAGGGCTTGCCTTTCGATCTTGTTCTTACGCACTTGTAAAAACGAGACTTTTAAGTTTAGTTTCCTCTTTTATTTGACAAAACACACTTCTGAATTCTTGCCAAGTGTTCAGCACGAAAAAGTAGAAAAATTGACTTTTTTTCCTGTTTTTAGGAGTGTGTAGTTGACACGGGAGTTCAGTTTTTATAACTTTCAAAAGATCAGAATGTAATCTTGCTTACCTTTCATATTTGTCTGACATCTTTGGTTTGTTGGCAGGTTGTTTTGTTATTATTTTATTCAGTCAGAAGTTTTGTTTTGTCTGCAGGTGACTGGCGGTCGATTGGCTGGGCGGGTGGTAGGAGCAGAACCGTGTCTCGTGTGGGCTCCTCTCCCTAGCGCTGCCTCCTACCAGAGTGGGAGATTAACCCTCTCACTCTTTTTTCTCCAGTGAGCATCTGTCCTGTGCGTTCACGTTTTTTCTTCATGGAGAAAGTAATGTGTGCACCAGTGTGGAGATTGCCCAGCACCAGCCCATTTATCTGATCAGCGAGGAGCACATCCACATGGCTCAGTCTTCACCTGCGCCATTTCAAGGTAAGCCGCGGCGGCGCGCCCGGCTCTGCAGGGTGAGCTGCTGTCCTGAATGCGTATTTCAGCCATCAGCGTGTGGCTCCAGTTTTGACAAAGAAAGGAATAATTACCATTTCACAAGGAAGTAGGATTGATCAACTTGCTAGCTTTTCACACGTGTAAAATTGTGTAATATTAAATTATATTTAAGAATAAGATGGGGGAGTTTCCTTTACAACAAAATAAATATTTGAAAGATACCATCCATCGAGCACCTGACAGATTTTATAAATGAAACGCTTTCTGTGTTGTGTTAATAAGGTCTCGGGAATATAGTGACTTATAAAAGATTATTGTTAACTTAGTATATAAAATATAACCGGCATCACATTCCTAGAGTTAAAAGTCTCTTCAGTGATGTCTTTATTGTTTTCTTTTAGCTCTGGGCCACACTGTCCCTCCAGGGACTCATGTTTCCATTGATTCTCAATTTTATTGCCCACATATCCCAGAGTCTTTTTGCTCTTACTGAGTATACAAAATCCTTGCTTCTGTCTTTGGAATTCAGAATTTCCTATCAATAACAATCTGCGACTGTTGCAATATTAGGTTGAACTGTGTGGAAAAATAGTTTTTGGTCATCCCAATTCACCACTACCAGAGGGAATCTTGTCACTGAATTGGAAAGAATATAATTTTTAAAGCACTGACATATACTTTGTATTGGAAATTGAACCCAGGGACTTTCTATTTCTGAGCCCTTCTTTTCATCTTCACTTTTGAATTGTGGTCTTGCTAAGTTTCTGAGGCTGGTCTTGAACCTGCAGTCCTCCTGTCTCATCCTCCCAAGTACTGGGATTATAGGTGTGTGCCACCACACCTGGCTAAACATCGATTGATGATTGAGTGAGTGTGTGTGTGTGTCTGTGTGTGTGTGTGCGCGCGTTAGTAGGTATGTACATGCACCCGTGTTACTGGGAATTAAACTCAGAGGCATTCTACCTCTGATCTATACTCCCAGACTGATTTTATTTATTTGAAAGAGGGTCTCACTAGGTTGCTGAGAGCCTCACTAAACTACTGAGGCTGTCTTCTAACCTTCTATCTTCCTGTCACAGCCTCCCAAGTACTAGGATTGTAAGTGTGCACCACCTGCTTAAACACCGATATTTTAACAGACTTAACTAAAAGATTTTATTTGCTATAGCAGCCTAATATATGAGTAGACTCTATTATTGTTTCTGTCTTGTTTTCTATGTATTATTCTAATTGAATTTAATGAGAGAATCTTTATTTTTGGCCCCCAAAATGATTAAATATTTTTAAGATAAAGAGAACATGTTCTAATTATTACCTAATCCCCCCAAACCTGAACACATATACTTTATCCTCCTGTCAATTTGTTTCATGTATGAATTGATATAAAAGTACAGACAACCCAATTCTCAAAATGACATTTGTAAGTTCAGCAGTAAACAGTATTATCAGCTGTCAAAATTGCTTAAGTACTATGTTTCCTTGACCATAAAAGTATGGAAGATAGCTAGGCGTGGTAGTGCACACTGTAATACCGGTACTTAGGACGCCCATGTGGGAGGATTGCAGGTTCAGAGTTGGCCTCAGCAGCTTAGTAGGGCCTCAGGAATTTAGGGAGACCCTGTTTCAAAATTTAAAAAAAGGGGTAATGGTATAGCTCAGAGATAGAGCACCCTCGGGTTTAGTCCCCAGTGACGCATGCATGCACTCACGCATGCACGCACGCACCGAAAGAAAAGCAAGAACAAAAGTGCAGAAGACCATCTGACTTCATCTTAGACTTTATCCGTAAAAGTAGAAGCTTTTTTTTTTTTTTTTTTTTTTGCAGAACTGGGGGTGGAACCCAGGGCTGGTCTACTTCCAAGTTACACCCCTAGCCCTGTTTTTCATTCTTTACTTTGAAACAGGGTTTCACTAAGTTGCTGAGTCTGGCTGCAAACCTGCAATCCTGTCTCAGCCTCCCAAGCACTGGGATTACAAACGTGCGCCCCCACGCCCGGCAAATAAAAGCATTTGATTTTGTAATAACAGATGGAATCACTAGTCATGAAGGAAAGTAACTGACTTTCTAAGCTTATAAACTGGGAGATACTTAGGACTGCCAGGTCCGTACCGCCCTGTTACTGTAAATCCTCGTGGGTTGTGAGTCAACACTGACTCTCATCATAGGGGACACTCGGGACATTAGCCCGCTCACTTCCTGGTTGCTGTGGGAGACATAGATGCGTAGAGCAGGTGCTGGCGTATGGATAATTATCATGCGCATAATTAGACAGATCACTATGGGGATTTCCTAGAAGTATCAGTGCAAAGAAATTGCCCTTGATTTACTGTGCTGGTTGGAGTCAGTAATTTTATTCCATCTCTATAATTGAGGAACAGCAGAAAGACCACAGGAAGTAGGTGATGTCTACATAATTCCTTACTGCCCTCTTGATTGATGTGACCTATCAACTGTCTCTTTAAAAAGTCAACAAAAGAAGCTGGAAGTGGTGGCACATGCTCGGAATCCCAGTCCCTGGGAGGCTGAGACAGGAGGGTGGCAGGTTCCCAGGCAGACTCAGGGAGGCGCTCAACAAGTTAGTGAGACCTGGTTTCAAAATAAAACAGGGCTGGGAGTTTAGCCTGGGGATAGAAGCCCCTGGGCTTCATCCCCAGTACCACCAAAAAAAGAAAAAAAAAAGTCAGCAGAAAAGGACATTCCACTTACTAACTATGCTAATACGTTTATTTTTTATTTTACTTTTTTAGGTTTTTTACTTTTTTTTTTAATGAGGATTTAGAAGTGACTTTTGAACGAACGTATTATATGAAAGGTTGAAAGACTCATCCTGAGGCTGAGAACTGTCTGGCTTACTCAGTGACTGGATCAGTAACATGTTAACTAAGTATTTCTAAGTGAAAATGATACTATGGAAGGTCAAAAGCTGAAAGAAAATAGAGAACTTAGAGTTAACACTTTTTTTTACAACAGACCTCAATAAATCATAAATTACAAGAAAGCATTATGTTTCAAGCTCTGTACATTGTCTTTTCTGCTATTAAAGTTTATTTCTATGTTGTTCTTTGATTACCATGGGGAATGAGGAGTCTCAGGACGACACGCCAGGGCTCAGGTCCTGGGAGGTCTGGAGTCTATGTATTTGATAGCTTTCTTTTGTAATGGAAGATTGAGAGCGCACATTCTATACGCCATGATTAAATGCATTATATATTCTTGAATTTGCAGGGAGTTCATATATTTATTAAATATATATTTATTTAAAAATATAAACTCCCTATAATATATATTATTATTTATATATTTATATCTTTTTTTTGGTGGTACTGGGGTTCCTGGAAATACTTCTGCCTCCGGGCTACACTCCCAGACCTACTTTTTTATATTTTTATTTGAAAACAGGGTCTCTTAAGCCAGCGCGGCTGGCTTCGAACCTGCGCGATCCTCCTGTCTCCGCCTCCCAAGCGCGGGGATTACAAGCGTGCGCCACCACGCCCGGCTTATATCATATTTTAAAAATATAAAAATATATATATATATATTTTTGCTGTCCTGGGGATGGAACCCAGGGGCATTCTACCTTCAAGTTACATCCCCAGCCCTAGTTTTTTTCTTTATTTTGAAACGGGGTCTCACTGCGTTTCAAAGGGCCTCACTGAGTAGCTGCAGCTGTCTGTGAACTGCGATCCTCCAGTCTGGGAGCCCCCAAATGCCGGGATGACAAGCGTGCGTCACCACGCCCGGCTTACATTGTTTATCAGTAATGCTATCCCTAACTGATTGCTTTCGGAAGTAGACGTGAACTGAGAGATACGTAAATAAGAAAGACTGAAACAAGAGCCCCTAGAGGTCGACTTTAAAGCCTCCAGGGAACGAGGAGCAGTGTGCATCAGGTGCCCCTGCGCTTTGGCGTAAATGACCGCCTATCGCGTGATTGTGCGTCGGGGGCTCTCTCTCTAACGGGCGCGTGTGTCTTCTCCCCCCGTAGTTCTGGTCAGTCCTTATGGCTTGAATGGCACGCTAACAGGCCAAGCGTACAAGATGTCAGACCCAGCCACCCGCAAGTTAATCGAGGAATGGCAGTATTTCTACCCGATGGTGCTAAGAAAGAAAGAGGAGACGAGAGAGGAGGAGGAGCTGGGCTATGACGACGATTTCCCCGTGGCAGTCGAAGTAATCGTTGGTAAGAGGAAATATTTTGCCCAAAGAACTTTATTCTATCTGCTTCATCTCCTGTAATTTAGAAGGCAGTCATTTGAGTCATCACACACAATCTCCATAATTTCCCCATCTAATGTTTTATTCTCCTGACACGATGGGATATGCCGAGTGGTTATCTTGCCGAAGCACCCGCGGTCCCTGTATTCCAGACGCCGTCACTGTCATGTTGGAGCACATGCCCAGATAGTTACGACACGAAGCACTCAGGGCAGCCTTCATTGTGCCCAGGCGCCCACCCTGGCTTCCGGGTGGGCGTTCCTGTGCGCCCTCCTCTGGCCCCTTGCTCTCCGGGTGGGAGTTCCTGTGCGCCCTCCTCTGGCCCCTTGTTCTCTGGGTGGGAGCTCCTGCGCGCCCTCCTCTGGCCCCTTACTCTCCGGGTGGGAGTTCCTGTGCACCGCCCACTGGCCCCTTGTTCTTTGGGTGGGAGTTCCTGTGCACCCCTCACTGGCCCCTTGCTCTCCGGGTGGGAACTCCCTGTGACCCTCCGCCTGACCCTTGTTCTATCTCTTACAGGTGGCGTCCGCATGGTCTACCCATCCGCTTTTGTTCTGATCTCGCAGAACGACATCCCAGTTCCGCAGAGTGTTGCCAGTGCCGGAGGCCACATCGCTGTCGGGCAGCACGGGCTGGGCAGTGTGAAGGACCCGAGTAACTGTGGCATGCCCCTGACCCCTCCCACCTCTCCAGAGCAGGCCTGCGGAGGTGAGCGGGCTGGGAGAGATCCAGAACGCAGAGCCGCGGCCACGGCGCAGGGCAGCAGCCTGGGGAAGTCGTGGTAATGGAGCAGCTGAGCCAAGGCGGCTGCAGACCAACAGACGCGTATGTGACCTGACTGCGTCAATAGCAAACATTAGTCACATAGGAAAACTTGGCACTTTTTAATAGTCCTTCATGGAACAATTCAGAAACGGTCTAAATGGGAGCATTTTGCCATCTTTGTTGAGTAACATATTTACGTTGACTTGTTGTTCTATAGTTGACGTCACTGGAATTGGGAATCTGTCACTAAGGAAAGTGTACTCATCATACTTGGGCTGACAAATGAGATTATTTATTGGCATTTGCTATGGCCCGTGTTGGCAAGAACATCACAAATATAGTTTTGGCAGCTAAACTTTGAAAACAAACTACCAAGCATGGTTACACACTTTTGTGGTAATTGCTGTAGGATTAGATAAGACGGTATTTCTGTGTTTCTCACATGGTGCCTGCCACGTCGTGGGCGCTCAGCAAGTATGTTCATGGGCACAAAACATGGGGAAGACATAGATTTGTGATTGAACAGACCTTGCTTTTAAACCTGGCTGTATATTTTATATGACCCTACTTAATTCTCATACTTTTTATGTTTAGATACATACTTTACCAGGATTGTTTTAAATATTAAGTAATACGCATGAAAGTACTTTGCAAAGAATAGAGCAATATGCAATGGATAGTTTAAAAACTTTACTGAAAATTCCAGTTTCAGCACACATTATTAAGTTGCTTGGGAAGAATTACTCAGATACTGTGCAGGAGACTAGGAATGGACAGCTGTGAGTCATAAAGTTGCTAAGATGATGAAAAATGTCCAGTCTGCCCTCTATATCCACAGGTTCTTCCTTTGTGGATTCAACCTGGCCACAAACGGCGACCCTCCCATCCCAGCCTCCCAAATGCTGGGATTACAAGTGTGTTCCACCACCCCCAGCTACTACTTTTATTATTACTTTTTAAAACATCCCTCCAGGGGGTGCCCATTCCTGGAGGTACTGCAACTCCAGGCTGATTCATGAGGTGGGAGGAACACGCTCCTATTCCCTCTCTTTGCTCTTAAAATCAATTTAATATATTATCCTCAGATCGAGGACACATCAGATATTAAACTGATAATAGCAGATACTGTACTTCACTGGAACCAAAAGGCTGAGAAACCATTACTACCAACCCTAGGTTAAAAAGAAAAACTACTTTTAATTAATCATATCATCATAGAGGAGCTAAATCAACAAAAGATGCTGAAATGGTCAGCATTTTCATAAAAGTTAATTTTATTTCATGGTGTGTGTGTGTGTGTGTGTGTGTGTGTGTGTGTGTGTGTATCTGGGGATTGAACTCAGAGGCATTCTACTTCTAACTATACCCCTATCCCTATTTTATTTTTATTTTGAAACAGGGTCTCCTGCGGTTGATAGGAGTCTCGCTATTTGCTGAGGCTGTCCTTGAACCTGCAGTTCTCCTGTCTCAGCCTTCCAAGTACTGGAATTATAGGCAGGAGGCGCCACACCCAACTCTGGGTTGGATTAATAGTTGTACTACATTGTTAAGGCTTTTGTCGTTGTCTTTGTGTTGATGTCTTTTTGGCTAGGTAGGTAGTGAAATTTGAATTCAAATGAAAGGCCTGCCGTGCACATAATGCCTGCCCTGATTGTTTAGACTCTAAGTTTCATGATTGAAAAACAAGTGGTTTTGTTGGTGGTGGGTTTCATTCTGGGCTTTATAAATCTAGGTCCTCAAATTCCTTTAACTCTCTGTGATATCCTGGTAGCCTTGGATAAGTAAATCCCCAGAACTGCCTCATTCCTTACAACTAGACTAAACTAGAGGTTCTGGAATTCTTCTAATAGAATGAATTTGTGCCAATTTTCACGTCGTAGGATGTTGGCTGAAGCGTAGGAGTCCAGGTCTGGCTGGTCGTTCTAACACTCAACAGCGCCACGTCTTCCTACATAGAGGACAGAACGGATTACTTTGGCCCCTGCGCTGTCTGGGAGTCGCCTAGATGAGCAGGAAGCCTAGGAGGGCCAAGTGGTCTTGGTGTAATCACTCGCACACGCACTCGCCTCTTCTGTTTGATGTGTGAAGGCAACTGAAGGCAGTTGCATTGAACAGCTTGACATAGAAGCCCGTGTATCCCGTGTAGGACGGCACCCACGGGCAGTGGCTAAGAGCTCCTGGAGAGCATCAGGCAGCCCTTGAGAGCCGCTCTGGCCTTCTCCCTCCCTGCTGACCCTTTGGGCCAGCGGTCTCTTGATCTGTTTGGAGGATGTTTGGGCGATGACGGCTTTTTAATTCTGTTCTTCACTCTGCCTCATTTTTATAATAGGCATTTGAAAACTGGTGACATTGAAATGGAATTTTTTGTATAATAAAAAAATCAGAAAAATTTAAAAATAAAAGGCAGCCAGGAAAGATCTTATCTCTTTTTATCTCACTTGTAACATACTATCCTTTTCTGGGGGATCAAGAAGGCTTTGGCTATTTAGAATGTAAGCATTTAGGTTTTGTTTTGTTTTTAAAAATAGAGAAAGGCTGGGTATGGTGGCGCAGGCTTGTAATCCCAGTACTTAGGAGGCTGAGACAGGAGGATCGCAGGTTCTCAGCCAGCCTCAACAGTTTGTGATGCTATCTGCAACTAGTGAGGCCCTGTTCCATAATAAAGAATAAAATATGGCTGGGAGTGTAGCTTGGAGGTAGAAAGCCCCCTGGGTTCCATCCCTAGTACCACAAGAGAGAGAAAGAGAGCGAGCGAGAGCGCAGGAGGACTAGCTCCCCCGCCTGAGCAGGGATGGTGCTGCGTCCTTGGAGAATGGCGAGTTGGTCCCGACGCTGCTTCTTTCCTTTCAGGTTGAGTGGAGGTTTCCCAGAGTGCTCATGTTTTGCACCACTGTTCTGTTGAGACTAGAACCCACAATGTAGCTACTAATCAATTGATGAAAGTAACTAAGTCAGAACTCGGCTTGGAAATTGACTTTTGTATTTGTCTTGTAGGAGATAGAAGTGGTAAAATACTCAATAATCAGTATCATCAGCACCCTGGAAATGACATAGTGAAAAGAAATGAATTATGTATCAGCTCTAGTTGGAAAAACTAAGTGAGCGTATTAGAGAGGAACCAGTGAATTGTTAATCCTCTGGCACAAAATGTCAAGACAACCTTTTCAGTAGTTTAGTACCGAGCTTTCATAAATAGTGCCAGGCGTGAGTACAAACAGTCCCACACACCAAGCTGAAATTTGACCTTGTTAAAAGCCTTGTGCTCTTAAGTTCTTTTTCTGCCCGGGCACTGTGCACTTTTGTTACACAACCATTTAGATAAATGAACACAAAGCTCCCTCTACTGCTTTGTTCTGCCTTGAAACTTATTTGTGGTGTTCGGTTTTTCGAATTTAAAGCGATCAGTGCATGTTCGTGTCTTTGCCGTGGGGCCGTGAGCCCTTCCTTACAAGTGTACCGGTGCGTGTGGGGTGGGGCCTCTGCACGCGCAGCCCATGGTTGTGTGGATGCCGATCAGACCAGAGGCTTCAGGAACACACAAAGAAGCACACAGACGGGGCGGGGACACCGCACCTCGTACAGGACCCGCTCAGCTCGGGTAGTGCTGTGCCGGGGATAGCGACAAAGCCACATGAATCTGAGTCTCACCAACTCAAATGCATGTTTTAAATAGGACACCACTCTGCACCAGGAGACATTTTCAGAACATCCTAACACTGCAATTGTCTTGGCTTCCAGGTGAGAGCGGAGGGGTGCAGAGTGCTGCCAGCCACCTGGGCTCCCAGGACGGGGGGCCCGGAGCTACGCACAGTCCAGAGAGACCGGGGAAGATCCCTCCAAAGCTCCACAATCACATGGTCCACCGCGTCTGGAAGGAATGCATTCTCAACAGAAGCCAGCCCAAGTATGTCTCCTGACGGGCCTGCGCCCACTGGGCAGCCACCTCCCTGTGGCTGTGTGGGAGGTCCACAGCGGCCAGTCGCCAGGGAACGCCACTGTAGAAACTTAGTAGAACAGGGATCTAAACAGGTGTCCATGCAAGACGTTCCCTCCACTTGATCTGATGATCCCGGGTATTTTTGAAGTTCTTGGTCACTTAAAGATTGACCTAGTGTTGACGTAGCCTTCTCCATCAGAGTGGCTCTGAGATTCCCACTGTCATCGGGACGGTAACTAGTGGGTTTGGCTTTTCTTTGTATAAGTTTAGGAGCACTTCCTGATTACAAAGGGAAGCGGCCCTTGTCGGTTCTTGCCATTTTAACGTGTTGCTTTGCCTTTGTGTGCTGGCCGTAGGTCTTAATTGACCACATCACTGGATTGTGTTTCTTAGCTGCTGGCCTCTGTTGGTTGGTGCGAGGAAATGAAATTATTTTCTTCCCCTGCCCAACTTTTCTTTCTTTCTTCTTCTGTTCTTCTCTGCCTGCTTTCCTTAACATATTTTTGAGGAAAAAAAGGAGAATTGGTTCTTAAAAAAAAAGACTTCTGGTGATAATTAATTGATTAAATGAAAATGACAGTGGCCAACAAATGCTATCCTATTTACCAAGATTTATGTAAACATAACCAGCACAGGTTCATCTGGTTTTTTTTTTTTTTTTTTTTTTTTTGGTTTTTATTTTGGTGTTACTGGGGTTCCTGGAAACCCTTCTACCTCCAGGTTACACTCCCAGACCTATTTTTTTATATTTTTATTTGGAAACAGGGTCTCTTAAGCCAGCGTGGCTGGCTTTGAATGTCTCCTTCCTTTGAACGCCTTCCAAGCCCAGGGATTACAGGCGTGCGCCACCATGCCTGGCACTAGGTTCATCTGTGTTAATAAAGGGAAATGTCTACTCTGTTGACTGATTCAAGTAGACATTCTAGAGAATCTTGATTGAATGGACATGGACGTTCTCGGCAATACCTGCCAATAACTCCATTCATTTAAAAATCAATTAAATGTTTCTGAAGTGGCAACTATATTCAAAATCTTGTATGCAGATTTAAAGTCTGTCCTTCAGACCTGGCTTTGGAAAATTTATATTAAATATTTGTTGCCCAATGAATAGGCCACTGAAGATGTAATAAATATATTCTAAAATAATTGCACTGGAAAAATTTTCACATTGTAGAATTTAAAAAGTCACTTAGAAGTGATCCTTTTCTTTAGAATAATTGATACAGGTATTTTTGCTTCTGTCAGTCATGCTAGCCTCTTTTTACCACCACCAACCCTAACGTACATTAGCCCCTGTTACTAGCAGAGAGCAGGGAGCCGAGACACCTGGGAAGGCGGGGAGTGGGGTGAGAGAGCGCCCTGCGGAACCACCACCGAGGAACCTAGTCTCAGCTTAGCAAAGTCAGCAGTCTACAAATACTGCCCCACAGTCCTAGTTTTATTATGTGATAAGTGAGGGTTTTTTTTTTTTTTTTTTTTTGCGCTACCATTAGTAGTGACGTATAGGAGAAAGTGCTAGAGTACTGTCCTTAAATGCTACTAAGTACTGTAGGAGTTTTAAGAATTATTAGTCTATTAGAGTATATAATTCATAGATTCTGTAAAAACAATTTAAAATGTCAATTTAGGGAACCTTAAAAAAGCAACAACTAGTAACACCTCACACTGTTTAATTGCTGTATTTACCACTCATGTTAAAATGAACATTAATTTTAAATTTAAATAGGAATCTTTGGAATCGTTTCTGATGCATTAAGCACGTATGTTCTCCCCCCTCTCCCTGTGGTTGTTTAGAACCAGTAGCTCGTCAGGACATCGACACCGTGTAGAAGGCCTTTGCGTCTCCTTGACATTTTCCTCCTGTTAGCTCATGTTTACACATAAGTCACATTTCGAACCTTTTTAGGAGGAGCCAAATGTCCACTCCAACTCTTGAAGAAGAGCCTGCTAACAGTCCTGCTACCTGGGACTTTGTGGATCCAACCCAAAGAGTCAGCTGCTCCTGTTCCAGGTGGGTTGTGCGGATGGCTCTCGAGGGACCCGGCGAGCGCCGGCGCTCCTCGCAGGCCGCGTGGCTCTCGCTCTGTTTCAGATCTGATTCCTTCTCCAGTGAGAAGACAAGAGTCGGTCTCTCGTGTGCAGGTGACACGGTATCATTGTCAGGGCCCAGAAAGCGCTCGTTAGGGCTGGCACATCCTCCCCGTTAACCGACTAAAATGACTCTGCTTAATTTTAAAATGGAGAGACACATGTTGCAAACAGGCTGGATTAAGTTAATAGAAAGAACTTAGGTTCAGTAGCCCTTCTCCAGGCGATTGTTGCTGTTAGCGCTGTGTTTGCGATGCCTCTGGCAGGTATTTGGTAAACATTCATTCATTTTGGTGTTTGCCTAGGGCCCCAAATTGTATTTTTGTAGAAAATTTTGCATTTTCCATGGATGGTCCCTTGATTTACCACTCATTGTAATAATAAAGAATCTTATTGTCACTGATTTGTGTTAAGATTCTTAAAAATTTTAAGTGTCTTACACCCTAGCCCAGTTGACTATTAGAGCATATCTTTTTTATTCTTCTTTTTCCACCCCTGGTACTGGAGGTAGAACCCAGAGACATTCTACCTCCAACCTACACCCCCTGCCCTATTTTTTATTCTTGATTTTGAAGCAGGGCCTCACTGAGTAGCTAAGGCTGTCTGTGAACCATGAGCCTCCTGTCTCAGCCTCTTGAATGCTGGGATTACAAGTGTCCGCCGCCACCGGCTTTAGACCATATCTTGATTGCTGGCTTTAGACCATATCTTGATTGCTTTGCTTTGCCTGTCCTGGCTCTCTCCTTTCCTCCTAGTTACACCCAAAAGCACTCTACCATTGAGCCACCCAACCCTCCAACACTTTTAGTATTTTTAGTTGGTTTTATTTTGAAACAGGGTCTTGGTAAATTGCTGAGGCTGGCAGTCCTTCTGTCTCAACCTCCCAAATGCTGGGATTACAAGGATAGGCCACCTTGCCTGTTTTTGATATTTTTCACTTTCTGGGCAGTTTTAGAGTGGCAGCTCTGTTTTTGTAGTCTGTATTTTCAAAATTGGCTCTGCTAAATGCTTTTTTATTTATTTTTTGTGCGTGATACTGGGGATTGAACTTACGAGTTTTCTGCCTCTGAGTTACACCCCTAGCCCTTTTTATTTTTGTTTTGAGACAGCCTTGCTAGGTTGCTCAGAGCGTTACCATGCTGCTGAGGCTGTCTTTCAACTTGCGATCCTCCTGTCTCAGCCTTCCACGGACTGGGATTACAGGCAGGCGCCACCACCCCTGGTGAGTACAAGGGTTTGGACACCCTCTTTATATTCTCTGTGTCTGAGGTGGTCATATCTTCAAGTGTTGCCTTTGGTGGCCAGCCTCGTAGTGAGAGAATTTGTATCAGCCCAGTAAAAGTCATTGTTGATTTTTCAGGGAAGATTTTTTTTTTTCTTTTAGTACTGGGGATGGAACCCAGGGATATTTTACCTCCAGGGTATTCCCCAGCCCTATTTTTATTCTTCACTTTGAAACACGGTCTCACTAAGTAGCTGAGGCTGGCTGTGAACCTGCGATCCTTCTGTCTCTGCCTCCCGAGTGCTAGCATTACAAGCGTGCGGCACCACATCCAGCTACAGAGGAGATGTTTTGAAAAAGTTGTTTGCTCATTCTGAGTCTTTGTTTGTTTTGGAGCAGGGGAGGATCTCTCTGCTCTTAGGAAAGCCTGGTGTGCTGCAGCTGAGTATCTGTTTTGTGTCTGTCTCCAGGCTGCTGTGAGTCGTGTAAGAAAAGTATCTTCCTGTTAGCACTGATGTGTGGACAGCTCACAGCCAGTCTGTGGTCCACCTTTGCAAGGACGTAGGCTATAAGTGATAGTGTACCTAACTTATGCCTGCATCTTAAGTTCTGTTTTTCTTCCTTCCTTTTTACTGTTTAGAACACATTTTTATTAGCTACTTTGAGTTATTCTGGGGGCACCGAGTGTAAACAAGTTGGCGGTGCCCTTCCTTGTGTTCGAGAGCTGTTGCTCTGCCCTGCCCTGCCTTCCCATGCCCTGGGTTCTTTTCCATAGCTGCAAACATGCCAGGTTGCTGTTCCCTCGGCTCCAGACACTTCTCTCTAGACCTGGCTCCACTTTTTGCTCTGGTCTTGTGTTCTGGAAGTGCCTTTAAGAAGTATCTTTGGGGCTGAAGTTATAACTTGGTGGTAGGACACTGACCTAGCGTGCGTGGAGCTGTGGATTCTATCCCCAAGAAAGAAAAGAAATATCCTTTGTATTGACACATCTGTTTCTCCATAAACCATGGACCCACCCTATTGTTGCTTTTTTTTAATCACACTTTTCCTTTTCAGCCTAGAAACGTGATAATTTATTTCTTTTCCTTTTCTAGATCTCATCTGTCACTGCATTCTTGGTGACTTTTTGGGGACACTGCTGGTGGTCTTTTCTTTCTCCTCCTGCTCACTCTAGTCCTCCGCCACCTGGCCTGCCTTTGGGTCTGCTTCCCAGTGACCAAGGGCCTGGCCTGCTCAGAATGCTCCTCTCCTGCTCAGAGATCTTCCAGGATCCTTTATTACATACCAGCACATTCCTGATCCCAATCATTTGGCAGTGTAACCGAGTGATTTAATACAGTTGAAAGAACCCAACTTTATAAGATTATCTGCTTTGCAAAATCCCTAACTTTTGAAGAGTCTGCCATAAAGTATCTTACCAGAGGATTAGTATGGTTAAATACTGTGAAAATCCAAATCAGAAAGTTTTTATATAAAAGATTTTTAGACTCCGGGTTTATTAAAAATCAGCACTTCCAGAGGATAAACTTGAGGTATTTTCTGCGGGCACCATCACTGTCCCTGCGGCGCTGCGCCCTTGCTGCGTAGAGTGCACCCCTGCCTGCACGCCTTAGAGTGCACCCTGCCCGCACTCCAGAGCCCTGTGCTTAGGCAGCCTTCTTTAAAGCCAGGAATTTTCATTTTCTTTCATTAGAGTAGCAAAGACTTTGGAAAGAATGTTTTCAGATTATCAGCTGCAGGATTACCAGGCCCATCATGGAATGGTCCAGTCCTCACACTATTTCAATGGCCTTACGGAGTGGGGCAGCCCTCCTACCGTCCCAATAAACCATCCCATTATGCCACACAAGCCATTTTACTGCCCACTAGGGCAGCATTTAGTGCGATGCAGCATAATTTAATGCCGCCCTAGTGGCCTCAGAGGGTTCCTGCTACGCCACAGGCTCCATACATCTGGAGGAACTGGCCGGCCGGCCGTGCTCTCTGCGGCACAGATTAAACCTTGGCTTCAGCCGTCTTCTGCCCAGAGGCGTTAGGATGAGCAGACGCGGGGCCCGCGGAGGTGGCTCGGGGCACCTCTGTACAGTGTCACGTTTCAGTGTGTGGTGGCTAGGATATAACATTGTCTTTTGTCCCTTCTTTTCTTGATATAGTGGCAGGTAAGACTTTTAATTCATTTATTCTATTTGGTGCCCTCAGGACTAACTCTCACTATCTGAGTTTCACACTTGGGGAGAGAGCTGGATAGTAATTTTATTTCCAAATTATAACACTCCAATTTATCATAAACCATTTTATCTTAAACTTAGCAAAGTTTTGGAGAATAGAAATTGAAGATTGTAGTTTTTGCGGGGCAGTCTTGTGACTCCACTCTTAAGATGTAATATTTTGTAAATATTGTATGCCATAGGTTATCTGAGGCACTCACTAAATTAGAAAAATTTGGCTTTTTTCATCAGTTTTGTAGAAGTTAGCCACATAATAATTTACGTTTCTTACTAAGTATTTTTATCTGCTTCACTTGTGTCTGACTCTTCACGTTTCATCGGGCTGTATTGGATTTTGCGGTTACTAGAAGCGCAATTAAACCTGAGCTCTTTTGCGACACGGTGGCCATCTCACGTGTGCCTCTCCCTCCTGGCCACGTCGGAGCGATGAGCCGTTTGTCTGTGTTTGCTGACTCCGTCTTAACTCTCATTCTAGGCATAAATTTTTGAAACGCTGTGTAGTAGGACCCAGCCGGCCTCCCACAATATCTCAACCAGGGTTCAGTGCGGGACCATCGTCATCTTCGTCTTTGCCGCCTCCTGCCTCTTCTAAGCACAAAACAACAGAAAGACAAGAAAAAGGAGACAAATTGCAAAAGAGACCCTTGATACCCTTTCACCACAGGCCCTCTGTGGCCGAAGAGTTATGCATGGAGCCAGACACACCCGGGCAGAAGCTGGGGCTGGCAGGGATGGACTCTTCCTTAGAGGCGTCCAGCAGTCGGAAGTATGATAAGCAGATGGCCGTGCCTTCCAGAAACACGAGCAAGCAGATGAACTTGAATCCTATGGATTCCCCTCATTCCCCTCTCTCCCCTCTGCCACCGACACTCAGCCCCCAGCCACGAGGTCAGGACACGGAGAGCTTGGACCCCCCGTCTGTCCCCGTGAACCCAGCCCTTTATGGAAACGGGCTAGACCTTCAGCCGTTGTCTGCTCTTGACGACAGAACTGTCCTCGTAGGCCAGAGACTGCCTCTGATGGCGGAGGTCAGCGAGACTGCCCTGTACTGTGGGATCAGGCCCGCACACCCGGAAGCATCAGACAAGTGGTGGCAGAGTTTCCGTCTCCCGCCCGGCGACGACGCCGAGTTCAGGCCTCCAGAGCTGCAGGGGGAGTGGTGTGAGGCCAGGATGGAGGCGAACGCGGAGAGCACCGCGCTGCAAAGGTGAGGCTCCTGCGCCCGCCCCGCCCAGGCTCCGCGGGCTCTTCGCCAGCTGCACACTCGCACACGGAAAACGCCTGTTCCTCATGGAGTCGCACACGTGTCGTGACAGGCGTGGACAAGTAAAGGGCTCGTTGTGATGGAACCCAGGGGAATTCTAGCTCCGAGCTATACTCCCAGCCCTATTTCGTATTATTTATTTATTTATTTTACTTTTTATTTATTTTTTTATTTACTTATCTTTTTTTGCAATACTGGGGATGGAACCCAGAGGCATTCTACCTCTGAGTGACACCCCCAGCCCTAATTTTTTATTCTGTATTTTTTGAAACAGGGTCTCACTGAGTTGCAAGGGGCCTCACTAAGTAGCCGAGGCTGCCCTTGAACCACGATCCTCCTCTCTATCCTCCTGTCTCATCCTCCCAAGTCCTGGGATTACAGGCGTGCGCCACCACGTCAGGCTCATTGTGGCATTTCAGTATTTCAGTGCACCCAGTATCCATTAACTAGTTTTTTTGGCCTGCAGTTTGTTATCAAAGAATGTAGCTTCCTGAGACTTTCCATATGGCTGTCTTTGTATGTTGACACTCTTGAGGAAGGCCTTGCCTGCGTTCAGGCATGCATCCTATGCGTAATGGTAATATTTTTAGTGCCTGTTGTTATTCTGAACTTTATACAGATTATTCACTTAATCTTTGCCACAGCCATATTATTATGCTAATCCCCTAACTCAAAAACGAGGGCCATGCAGAACGAGTGCGAGTGCGTGCCTAGGCCTTTCTTTTGAGGACTTGCGCTTTCATGTGGAAGCCATGCGAGTGGAGACAAAGCTTACTCTTGACAAAGCCTGCTAAGCTTTAACTGGTTGTGACTAGAACCTTGGAAGGAGATCACTAAAATTTCTCTACACTGGTAGGTGTGATGGCACATCCTGTAAGTCTCAGTGGTTCGAAGACTGAGGCAGGAGCAGCACAGATCTAAAGCCAGCCTCAGCAACTCAGCAAGGCCAGCAGCAGTTTAGTGAGACCCTGTTTCAAAGTAAATTTAAAGCGGGGCCGGGAGTGTGTCTTGGAGGTAGAACGTTCCTGGGTTCAGTCCCCAGAACCACAGAAATGACGCACAGCTTTTGGGGCGGGGTACAGCTCAGTGCTGGAGCCGTGCCCAGCGTGCATGAGGGTCAGGGCTAAAGCGAACAGGATGGGGGCCGGGGGGCAGGCAGAAAGCCCCGTGCAGGGCCCCCCCTCCCCCCCAAGTCCCTTTTAAAGGAGGAGTCATTGTCCCTTGCCTATCTTGTTTGAGCTGTCATTTGTTTTCCCTCCAGACTCTTAGCACAGCCTAACAAACGGTTTAAAATCTGGCACGACAAGCAGCCCCAGGTGCAGCCGCTCCACACCCTTGACCCATCGCCTCTGCCGCAGCAGCCCGGAGACAGCTTGGGAGAAGTCAACGACCCGTACACCTTCGAGGACGGCGACATAAAGTATATCTTCACAGCAAATAAGAAGTGCAAACAAGGGACAGAGAAGGACTCCCTGAAAAAGAATAAGGTACCACTTAACGCAGGGCGAGCCAGTGCTGGGGGCTCTCGGTGTCGGCCCAGTGCAGGAAGACGGAGGCAGGGGTCCCCTAGTCCTGCCTGATGCTGTGTCCCCGTGTCCATGCTTTGGGTACTGTTGTATCAAACGGCGTATCGTTCCTTTGGATGTCATGGCTTACCTTTGTTTAAGTCAGCTGGACATAAGCGAGCCTGCACCTCTCCAGCTCTAGCTTGTACGGCGCATGTGTCCTCCCATACGCTAATTCCTGTTGGCCTATGCTCCCTGCCTGTTTACTTAAAATGTGACCAAATACTGGACGTGGAAAGGAAAACGTGTGGATAACAGCACCTACAGTTTCCTGAGCACTCACATTTTTGGCTAACTGTGCTGAGCTCCACACCCCTATGTTCTCTGCATTAATGTCGACACTATTCGTAGACTGTCGGTACTAAGTTTGCTGTTTCTCTTGTTATAACAGCAAGTCCTGGGTGTGCGTGCTGTCTCTAAATTTAAATTTTATGACATTCTGAAATACTGGCCCATTTTAAAAGTGACTGCCGAGAGCAGAGGACGGATGCCACTTCACGAGGCCGGTATAGCTGAGAGGATGCCTTTTAGATTCCGTTACCGAGATCTGTGTAAAGATACAGAAGGCCTGATCGATAATTCAGCATCTAAACTGTTACTGCAGGCAGCTCTTCACACCACAGCAGGTCTCTAATTCGGTGCCACCGGCACTGCTTAGGAATAAGCCCCTGGTTCACCCAGAGTGCCCCGTAGCCGTGCGGGGCACGCGGAGGAGTTGTGGGTTCTGTTGAGATTCCTAAGCGAGGGCATCTGTTTTGTTTCCTCTGGTTGCATAGACCATGGTTACCATACTTGTGCTCATAATAAGTTCCATTCTACGCTCTAATTCTTTGTGTTCTCCCTCATATTCCACACTTTGGGTTGGTGTTCATGTGTTTTGTTTGGCTGAATTTATTATACAGTCAGAGGATGGATTTGGTACCAAGGATGTCACTACACCAGGTCATTCCACGCCGGTGCCTGATGGGAAAAATGCCATGTCTATTTTCAGTTCTGCTACCAAAACAGGTGTGTACCATGATTATTCGCCTCACTTGGATTTGCTAGAGTAAATGCGAGGGCGCTGCTTCTGATTTAAAATATATTCTTACTGTTATAGCAATCGTTTGGTCTCACCTTTGATAGAGTTTTCAGAGTTCGTTTTTCAGTTCTTTCCAAACTGATAAACATAGTTGGAAAATAATTGTCTGTAAACTTAAACTATAGGGAAAACCTTCCCAGGCGGCTCGCGCTCACTGCGACCCTCGCCCTCCCCTCGCCGCCCCCGGCCCGGTGGGGCCGCTCATCCTCTTCCCCTGTACCTTTCCTGCAGATGTCCGGCAGGACAGCAGCGCTGGCAGAGCCGGCTCCAGTAGCCTTACACAGGTGACAGACTTGGCACCTTCCCTGCACGACTTAGACAACATCTTCGACAATTCTGACGACGACGAACTTGGGGTGAGTCTGAGGTTGCTACCCTTAAGTTTCACCAGATGGGAAGGCTCAGGTTGCAGCTTCCATATCTCTTTGTAGTTTGATCTGCTGGTTTGGGGGGCTCTTACTTTAGGTTCTGAATGATCTTTAAAAATGGGCACTTTTTTATTATGTAAACTTTAGGTTTTTAAAATAATGCTCACATAGCTCTTCATCTATAAATGAGAGATTAGTCTATATTTGCCATGATATGCATATGTGCTCTGTACTTTTTAGGATCACGGAAATAGAACGTGTACACAAGTAGCTAAATAACTTTGTGAGAGTATATGAAAATTGTAATTCTTTGGAGATCAGTTGAGCTTTGTATAAGGATATTGTGTCTTTCATCGTCTCAACTAACTCTGTAGCTTTGAACAGATGCAGGCGTCCATCATTTCTTGGGGTGAGGCGAGGCAGAGGTGAGCAAGGCTGGCTCTTCGCAGAGTTTGGTTTATGAGTTTATTTCTCGTTCACGTGTTCCCTTGCCTGCCTCTCTACCCACCCATTTATGCACATTGGTAATCATTCAGTGACCAGTTCTTTTGTGGCAGAACCGTAGCAGGTGCTAGAGCTCAACGCCAGCCTCACACATGATTAGCCAGTGCCCAGCCACTCACGGTTGCGGGGAAACAGCAGGTGAAGAAGGTTGTGACTTGATTAGCGTGGTGAGCGCAGCGACAGGCCAGGACCAAGGGTGTTGGCACCGGGGTGGAGGGCAGGGCGGCAGTGTTCAGGGCTGGAAGGCCCATTCTGACTGGAAAATAAAAAGCTGATGCACGCCAGGAGTGTTGTAAGTGCTTAGAAGACGGTGAGACCACGATTTCCAGGAGTGAGCATCTGCCGGGAACTGAGGAGAGGCGGCCTGAGGGAGGGGTTAGCGCGGCTGGAACGAGCCCTGACTGTAACAAGAGGATTGTACCAAGGACGCGCAGCCACTTGGTCTGGCCTTCATGGTGGCCAGAGGCTGGCGGGGCTCGGAAGGACGTGGGCCAGGCTCGGGGCAAACTACCAGTGAGGTGCTCCTCTGAGGACTTTGAGCACGGAGCTGGAGTGAGACAGGGACGTCGCTTCTTATCAGTCAGTTATGTAGAAAGCAAGAATCCTGCTAGGTGTTTTGTTGGATTGGAGAAGGAAGGCTAAATTCAGGCAGCAGATGCTTGAAAGAAAAGAGCAGGCAGTGTGAAGACTCGGTAGAAGAAGTGAAATGTGTGGTCCAGGGGCTGGGGGTCCTTTTCAACTTGGCGTCTCTCAAAAGCAAAGCGCTGGCCGTGATTGGTTCTGAGGATACCGAGGGCCGGGGAGGTGCTCTGGTGGTTATGAGAAGAACAAGTATGAAGAGAAAAGGGATAAAAAATGAGTAGAAGGAGAGGAAGAAGGAAAAGAACCAGCAGACACTGGGTTGGTCTGGTACTCTTCGGATGCCAGCTCCAGCAAATATTGTCTCCGTTCTGAGCCATTTTATTCTCTATAAAAGTCATCGGTAATTATGGGACACAGTGCAGAATTGTTTAAGTTTGGGGAATACGTTTTACTAATGTTAACATACAAAGTAGTTGACGTTTTAACCAAATTCTGAGTGTTTAGCTGATTTCTAGCCAGCAGTTAACCATACGAGTAGTTTAACCTTAGGCTCTTCTAATTCATCCAACCAGGAGGAGAGTCAGGAGGTCACATCACAAATGTCTTTGAGTTTAAGTCCCGCATTCAACGGTGTGATAATAAGAATTAAGGAATCTTTTTATGCTTTATTCTATCTACTTTATAAGATAATATTGCCTAGTAGGGGAACTGATTTGTTTCAAATAATCAGTGCCTATATTTAAGTAACTTTATAAAATAAGATTATTGTTTTGTGAAGATTAATAGTAACAGCCAAAATGGGTATACAAGGTACATAGTTTGTGGAGGTTAAAAAAAAAGAAAAGAAAAGAAACCAGCTTTGGAGGGCTTGAGGCCCTCAGCTTTAGCCGCCGACTTCCAAACGTAAGGTAAACTGGACCAGTTGCCAGCACCGTGCTGGAAGCCCAGGCCTCACGTGCTCATGGTGTTTGGAAGCTCCCCTTCTGGTGCCGGGAGGAAAGAGCCACGTCAATGGCCTGCCCACTCTGGGGGAGGGCACAGGCCGCCCTCGCGGCCGGTGGAAGAGACTCGGCCTTGTCTCCCTCAGTGGCTTGCTGCGGCCCCTTGTTCCCTGCCACCTGTGAGCGCGTGTACAGAAGCATCTCAGGAGGCAGCGCCTTTGAAGCACCCGACTCCTGCCCCACCTGTGAGTTTAATGATGACCTCTCTGTTCTCAGGCCGTGTCACCGGCACTACGCTCGTCAAAAATGCCTGCGGTTGGGACTGAAGACCGGCCTCTTGGGAAGGACGGACGAGCGGCTGTCCCTTACCCACCAAGTATGTGGAGAGAATGAGCGAGCCGCGGCTCGTTGTTTATGTAGCTCTTACACCGTGCTGTCATACTCCGTGGCCTGCATCTGAAACTCCTCTCCTTTTTTTTTTTTTTTTCTTTCCTGTTTCGACAGAATCCTAACTATGAATTAAAATTTGTATAAGTTGCTATTTCTGAGATGGCAGGAACAAAATCATATGCAGAAAACATCTTAATTTAAATTCCTATTCTCTCATTTTCAAATTAGGCATCAAACTTTATAATTCCAGTGTGGTTTTACACACCTGTAATCCCAGTGCTTGGAAGGCTGGTTTGAGGCCAGTGCCTACTAACTTAGACCTCTTTTTAAAATAAAAATAAAATTGGGCCAGGAGTGTAAATGAGAGGTAGGTTCCTGAGTTTAATCCCTAGGTAACCGCCACCCCGCCTCCCAGAATTAACTGTTATAGTTTAAAATGTATAGAAACATGTTTTGGGTGCATCTTTTATTCCACTGTAGGACGCTGTATAAAATATCCAGCTTTCATAAATCTAATTGACTCGTAGATAATAACTATTTGTTTTCTGTGGTCCTTTTCAAGATTTATATTGCATCGGGCGTGGTGGCGCTTGCCTGTAGTCCCAGTGACTCTGGAGGCGAAGGCAGGAGGAAGACAAGTTTGAGGGTTGCCCTGGCAAATTAGGGAGACCTCATCTCAAAACAGAAAGAGAAAAGGGCTTGGGATGTAGCTTGAAGGGGGAGCAACCCTGGGCCCAGTCCCAGTACTGGGGGTGAAGGGAAGGACTCATACTGAAGTGTTTATGTTTTCTTTTGATATCAAGTAGTTATTGTAATGCTGACAAGAAGAACGGCCTCCTCTCTCTTAGAATGTTCTTTGCCCTAAGAAACGATGCTCTTTATGAGAAGACAGAGTCGGGGTAGCTTATGGGGAAGCAAAGACATACCATAATTCCACTGCAAATCATTCCTTAATACCATCTCATGAACCTCAGCTGGTGATAAGGACACGTTGAGGGGAAACCACCGAGTCGTCGGGACGAGTCAACAAGCTTTATGGACCTGTAAATGCAGGGCTGGTTTACTCAGGTGGAGAGGGGAGCGTACAGAGACTGGCTTTGACAGCCGTAGTGGATCCAGAGCTTTTTAAAACATGCAAGGCCTCCTCAAGCATGGCGTGGACGAGGGTGAAAAACGAGAGCCAGCCAGTCGCTGGAGTTTCTGGATTAAACATGTTTCTTTTTTTATTACCTTACACTGCAGAATTCTCACAAACCTGGACCCTCACAGATTATGGGATTGATCAGATCAGACTGAAGCTTTCCCTGTGTGCACCCGCTCATCCTGTGCCCTTGGGCAGGAGATGTCAGGATGTCTGGTGCTTGTCCCAGGTTGTTCACCTGCAGACGCCTCTAGACAGTGCTGCCCGGGACCGTACCATTGCTCTGCCCTCTCAATGATATCAGAAAGGAATTGTTTTGAAAAGAAGCTACTCAAAATTTGGTGATAAAATACAGGTTGTAAGAAGTAGCTCATGTGAAATATGGCACAGAAGGATCCAGATAAGGTGTGCGTGAGAGCGTGTGTGCAGGAGGGCGGTGTGGGCGCGCACACCGTGCGTCCTCCTGCAAGGCGGCGGGGTGGGGCACCGGCAGCGGGGCATCGCCGCAGCAGCGTCTTTGGCTCCAGTGGGAGCAGGTGTGCTGTGACCTCTGCTGTCGAGAGCAGCACTGCCCAGGAGGGAAACGCGAGGGCCACACCAGCTCTTTAGAATTTTCTAGTGGCTATATTAAAAAAGTCAAAAGGGAAAGCCTGGGAAATTAATTTTGATAACACATTTTTTTCTTTAAGCTTAACTATTTTCAGAATATCTTCACCTGTGTGAGCAGGGCAAGCGTTAGTGAGCTATGTGACGTTTTGGGTGTGCTGTGGGACTGGGTGTGCTTCATAGGTGGAGCTCACCTCAGATCCATCAAGCCCTGTTCTGAATGCTCAGGAGCCACAGGCAGCCAGGCTGGCGGACGCTCGGAAAGAGCGGGTCCATAACTCGGAGGTTCTGTGTCTGGTAAAGAAAAGAGCCCGAGGTTAACAACAGGTTCAGTTCCTCATCGGATCAGGGTTCAGGTGTCACAATAAAGCGACAGAAGCCTAGGTGTTTTTCCTTAGGTCGCAGTAACGAGTTGCTTATTGATGACACTTCTCTGGAAGTGTGATCTCCGAGGAGGCAGACGAAGGCTCTGGAGTTTTGCGTGGGCTTGGCTCGCTCCCCCAGAGCACGTCCTCTACGCGCGGCCTCTGGCAGGGCTCTGGGCAGGGAGGCTCGGGCCGGCCGGCGGGAGGAGGCTCTGTGCTCGCTCGTCCCAGCTGAGCTGCGGGCGCTGGAGCGGGCAGCGGGCAGCGGGCAGCGGGCAGGGTGCAGCGCCAGGGGCGAGCTGCCCCCAGTCCACCTGGCAGCCACTCCGCCTTCGCCGGAGCCTCTTCTAGGAGCAAAACCGAGGCAGGGCAAGCCGTGACTCGCCATATTGGAGGACCAGAGCTGTTTTGCTGCTTCTTCTCCCCCTTTGGGTCTCTGTCTTCTTTCTGCCTTCCCTACTTTGAGGTCAGTTCCCTTTATTATCTCAACACTCATTTAGACTCCACTCTTTTTACGAATTTTCTGTAACTGAACCTCAAATTCCTCTTGCCCCCGCCAGACCAGAACTGGGAGGGAGGGCCGGGCTGTGCCGGTCGACGTCCAGATGCTCGCTCGTGCAGAGGGCTCACTTTAAATACAGGCTCACTGAGCACCCGCAGAGTAGGAGGCACCGCCACCGCTTCACAGACGAGGGATTCAAGTCAGAGAGGTTAGGCGTCTTCTCTAGGAATAAGCTGAGTACAAGAATGGCAAGGACCACTTTTTCTCTGGCAGGTGAAATTTGTATCTGCTCTTTTGTGCTGTCTTGCCATCGATAAAACTAACCGGAGACCCAAAACTTTAAAAACGTAGGCATGTGACCACTGCCTTGAGGTCACATGACTGAAGTCAGCAGCCCTGCGTGAATCCTGCCTCCAAGATACCTGGTTGCTGCTGCATTTGAATACCTTTTTTTTTTCTATCTCAGAATTTATTAGAGTTTTTCCCATGGGAAGAAGTCCTGGGAATTGAAGCGGGGGCTCTACTGCTAAGTCATGCCCCAGGTCTCCCTGTGTTGCTGAGGAGGCCTCAGATTTGTACTCCTCCTCTCCGCCTCCGAGGACTGAGACTACAGACCTGTGCCACCACACCGGGCTCAGAATTTATTAGTTTTGTAGTATCCCAGATAGTTCTCTCGTAGCTTTTTCCTGGCGTGGCTTGTATTTCTAGTTCTGGAAATTGTTGAGTTACTTAAGAGTAGAGTATTCTCAGCAAGAAGGTACCTGGAAGATCAACTTGGGGGCTTCACTTCTTTTTCTTTGCAATAGCCGACGACATTTTGTCTAAGGAGCTCTTCACAGAATCCTACTACAGGAAACAGAAGCGAAGCTTCTCTAAGGGAAGGAGAGTGGAGCCCTGGTTCCTGCCTCTCTTGCAGAGCGTGCCTGAAGCTAAGGGGCAGTCAGGACCTGGGATTTGTGGTGTCCCGGCAGGGAGTACGGTGAATGTGCTCACCCTTCTCTGCCTCCTACGCTGAGGTTGTTGGAAACTCCGGGTCCCCAAGGAGCGCGCAAGCCTGCAGAGAACCACCAGATCTAGTCGGGCCTTCCCCATACATAGGTGCAGAGCTGGGGCCCAGAGGGAGGAAGTGGCTTGGCCAGGGCAGAGCTGTGCTGGGTGGAGCAGCGCAGAGCCCTTTGCCTGGGGCAGTAGCTCTGTATTCATTTATGCTTAAGAGCCAGATGTTAGATCATAGTCTGTTCATTGGTAACGGTTTGCATGTGTAATGTTGACATTGCTAGAAAGACAATAGGAAAGGAAATTGGGACATCAGTAGGATTGCAAATTGCTGATTTAAACTGGTTCAGAACTTAATAAATTTGCTGCAGGGGACACCCCCTAGTGGCCACATTCTAAAACCACGACTTGCATTTTATTACAGGTATCTTACTTTCCAGAATCAGCACCCTAATGAGTCTGTTTATGGTGATGAATATACTTCAGATGTATTAAACTGTATTTTTTTTGGGGGGCTGAGGATGGAACCCAGGGGCATTCGACCTCCGAGCTACACTCCCTGCCATAGTTTTTACTCTTTAATTTGAAACAGGGTCTCACTAAGTTGCGGAGGGCCTCACTTGGTGGCTGAGGCACTCCACCAACCGCGATCCTCCGGTCTCAGCCTCCCGAATGCTGGGACTACAAGCACGCGCCACCACGCCCAGCTTAAAGTGCATTTTTTTTTAAAAGGACTAAAAAGTTTCTTAAAACATACCCCCTCCTGTCAATTTTCTTTCAGTTGTAGGTAGGATTGTTAGTACTAACTATAAGCTTTCATTTTAATATCAGTCTGGAAAGGGCCTGTAAGCCCATTTCCCCCAAAGAGCAACAAAGCATACTCCTGTATGAAGAATTGCCTTCTTGGCTCCAAGAAATTTGTATTTTCTGTAATATTTCACACGTATTTGTTAACAGGGATGGAATTTGTCTTAACGGGAGGGGGGTTACTCCATCTCATTGCTTCTAGTTTCCTCCCCCCTTTCTTCTCTTGGTGTCAGAGATTGAACCTGGGTCACTTTCCTTCCACATCCCCAGACCTGTTTTATCTTACTTGTTTTGTGGTATGGGGATTGAACCAGAGGCGGTGCGTGTTTTTTAGACTTGGTTCACACATATCATAAAGCGTAAGGAGGGTAGTGGTGAAGTTGTAGGAAAGTATAATTTTCTACCGAGAACCTGCTGAGAGGCTCCCATGATAGATTATTCTATTGTGTAACTAATGTGACCATTCAGTTAGCTTTATTTGGGCCTCTCTTCAGGTACCTGGCTATGAACCAGAATTTTTTTTAAAGAAGTCTTGCTTATTAAAAGACATTTATTTTTAGCAGTTGCAGACCTGCAAAGGATGTTCCCCACCCCTCCGTCTTTGGAGCAGCACCCCGCCTTTTCCCCCGTGATGAATTACAAAGACGGCCCGAGTTCAGAGACAGTGACGGCACTGGGCATGATGGAGAGCCCCATGGTCAGCGTGGCCTCAGCACACCTCGCAGAGTTCAAGGTGGAGGTGGAAGACGGGCTAGGAAGCCCTAAGCCAGAGGAGGTCAAGGTAATCGCCCCGGACGGGCATGGCCGGGGCGGGGCGGTCTCCACGTGGACGCACAGAACAGCTTTGTCCCTCCACACGTTTCTGAGAATCTCTGAGTTAAGGCATGCGGTATGCCACTTGGCGTATTAACTATAGTGTCTTGGTTAATTTATGGAGACAGGCATTTTTCCACTGATGAAGAGACATATTAAATGGTATTTCTATGTTTCTGTGTTCATGAAACGTTGAGCAGCTGTACCGTTTGCCCTGAGTAACTTGCCAGCATAACACCAACTGCACTCTGCCGTCACAGGACTTCTCCTACGTGCACAGAGTCCCGCCCTTCCAGCCCTTCGTGGGGTCGTCCATGTTCGCTCCCCTGAAGATGCTGCCGAGCCACTGCCTGCTACCTCTGAAGATCCCCGATGCCTGTCTGTTCCGGCCGTCGTGGGCAATTCCTCCCAAGATTGAACAACTGCCCATGCCCCCTGCAGCCGCTTTCATTCGAGATGGCTACAAGTACGTACGGGCTGTGTCCGTTCAGCATCACGTTCGTTGCCACTGACGAGGCGTTTGTTAAAAATGATGGCAGTGGCCTGTCATTTGAAACCTTTCACTCTTGTCACGCTTTGTGCTTATTATTTTGTGTTAAACTTGTGTGTTTATCTCTGAATGAAATCTCACATATTTAAAACCCTAAGATACATGGTACAGGGGGCTATGGCGGTGGTGCTCATTCAGTGTCAGATCTGTGTCTACCGTGGAATCAGGCACTTGATCAGAGTTAGAAGTGCTCTTTGGGTGCTAACCCTCCCCCCCCCTTTTTTTTTTGGTAAGGTAATGATTTTAGTGTGTTACTTAAAGGCACTTTAAAATTTTCAAATAGTTCATTTCTCTGATATGGACTTCATGTCATGTAAGAAGGCAGCAGCAGCAAGGCTTTATGATTTGGGGAAAGGAAAGGAGTTTATTTAGGGTAGCTTGGATGTATGTCCAGAAAAATAGGACTTATATTAACAATGTAGAATTAATTTTCCATGAAATAAATAATTTCTGATAAGATAATTTAAATGCTGTAAGGCAAAAGGCTACAGCTCAGATTTGTACTGGGTCCAGGTAAGCAACACATGGACAGACTGGGCAGGTGAAAAGCCAGAGAGCCAGGGCCCTACTGCCACTCAGCGCCACCAGAGAGCCAGGGCCCTACTGCCACTCAGCGCCACCAGAGAGCCAGGGCCCTACTGCCACTCAGTGCCACCAGAGAGCCAGGGCCCTACTGACACTCAGCGCCACCAGAGAGCCAGGGCCCTACTGACACTCAGCGCCACCAGAGAGCCAGGGCCCTACTGCCACTCAGTGCCATCATGGGGCACAGGCGGGTTGTGTGGGGTCCAGCGGAGCCCCATTTACAGGGGCCTTTTCTTACTCAGTCGTAGGAAGCTGTTGTCAGACAGGAATGAAGTCAGTGTGGTCAGGTTCTGGTTTGAGGGTGAGTGGAAATCTGGACTTCTCTCTTTAAAAATGTTGGCAGGTGATTCTAAGTTAAACTTTAGAAACAGTAAAAATAAACTTGTGGTCTAGTCCCATTCTGTGGGCTACATGTTTGTGATCTATAAAACCATCTTATAGGTGAAGCCCACATTACTGCATTGACAGGGCTCATACCTATACTTGAGCATGCAAAGTCAGTTTGAGGGTTAGAGTTGGGATGGAGACATACAGAACCCCAGATGTGGCAGCTCTGAGCCCCAGTGTCAGTGTCCTGCCTCTTAGAAATCCGCGGGGCGACCATTTTACCTGAGTCATCTTCCTTTGAGGTCGAGTAATCCTACCGTCTGCCACAGAGAACTTTTGAAAGGCTCCAACAACTAGAGGTTGTGGAGGTGCCCCAGAAGTAGCACCCCGGCAACAGCGACCTGGAAGAACGTGCTCAGAAGCGCCGAGGCTGAGCCCGGTCGCTGGGCTCGGTGGTGCAGGCGCCTGCACAGAGCTGCCGCAGAGCCTCCCAGAGCGCGCTTCCCAGACTGCACGCAGCCGTGGCTCTGGTGTTGCAGTAACCTGGGTCAAGGTTTCCACCTGCTGCAGTTGTCACCTGACATCTTACAGTTGGCACATTAATAATAAAACTTTCTCTGTCGAGGAGATTTATTTATTATATATTTATTTATTTTTGAGGTATTGGGGATGGAACCCGTAGTTCTACTTATGAACTATGCCCCAGCCCTATATTTTAGTCTTTGTTTTGAAACAGGGCCTCACTCAGTTGCAAAGGGCCTCACTAAATAGCCCCATGAACCGTGCTCTTCCTGTCTTAGCTCCAGAGTTCTGGAATTACCCGGCTCTCGAGATGTTTTTTATTTGCACTGGCTTCTTATGGCCTTTGCAGGCTCCCAGATTTTTGGCAGCTGAGCCCAAGACTGAATTTTTTATGCTACTTTAACTTAAGTCTGGCACAGAGGCTGGGGGTGCCTGGCAGGGCCACAGGTTCTGGGCTGTGCAGGCCTTCAGCTGCGGCCCCTAGCTGCCGGGCTCCCCGTCACACGCTCCGCGGCCACTTGTTTCAGGTGCTTTGTGCCCGCCTCTGCGCCAACTCTCCTGTCTCTGTTTCACTGTTGATTACCCAGTTTCTAGCATAGGGTCGAGATTCAGTTCCTTTTTATTGAATGAGAAAAATCGGATTACTATATAAGATAAACCATTCTTATCACCTAGGGGGCAATTTAATTGTTTAGGTTTTCAGTTGGTAATCATAGTTCTTTTTCTGATCTCAACTAGCTAATAACGTTCAGGTTTTGTTAAACAGGAAAACTTGAAAGGAATCCAATTAAGAGTGGAGATCATTATTACCTATATTATTTTGCTCTCTGAGGGAATGATTGTCAGTCAAGTTTTCTGGGTTGTTTTTTTTATCTGTACTTAAAGATACCACTGTGCCTTTAAGATTTACTGATTCGAATTTTGAGGCTAGTAGTTTAAGCATAAAAAAGTCACAAGATTATTATTTTTGTGTGTGTGGAACTTGGGATTGAACTCAGAGGCAGTCTTACTGAGGTGCTGAGGGTTTTTCTAAGTTGCTGGGGCTAGCTTCAAATCTGTGATCTTCCAGTCTTAACCTCCCAAGAACTGGGATCACAGGCTCGTGCTGCCATACTTGAACACGAGATAATTCCTTGACAAGGCATTTTTTATGATTTTCTTTCTTTATTATAAGTGAAGAAATATATAGTTTATTGAAGGAACATTAGGTGTATGTATTTGTGTGCGTGTGTATGTGTGTGAGAGAGAGAGAGAGAGAGAGAGAGAGAGAGAGAGAGAGAGAATGAATTATGACAAAAAAATCTGTATTCTTTTGGTGCCTTCTAAGTACAAAAGATGGGCTTATAGGTTGTTTTATATAAGTCCACCTAGCAAAGTGTATAAAAATATTTTATAATAGTAAAACAACAGAACTCTTTGGCTATTCAAAAAAATAGTCACTGTTTACGAGCAAATAGATAAACACCCTTGTCATTCTTGGGAATTAAAGTAATTGTGCTGTGTGCGCTGCGTAGCATATTGAAATATGAAAAATGCAATAAAAGTGCTTGCTGCGCCCAGAAGTCTCCTAGAAGCTGGAAGCTGGGGCGCATCACGTGTTGTTGAGCGCCCCGAAGAGCGTGCGCAACGCTTGTGATAAGCGGGGTTGGTACTGGCTAGTGGGGTACCCGAAACACAGCTTGCCCATGGCGCTCATCCCCGCCACACCGCACGCCTCCAGAGCGGTGCACTTGAAAGTCAGAGAAAGGTTGGATTTCCATTATGTTTGGTTATAACTGCTTCACTATCATACATAGATTTTAGCCTCAGAGAACAAGCATATTGGCTGACTTTCAATTTCAAAAAATGACAAGAATGTAATTGCAAATTAGATGGAAATTTTATCATGTGGTCTTCCAGCTAATTTAGCATCTGAACTCATGTGCTGAAATCCCACTTAGTCGTTACAGCTTTTCAAAGTGCCACTGATCAAGTCCAGTGTCGTGCGATCTTTTAAAAACAGAGAGAGTTGCCTGGCAAGGTTGAGGTGGGGCAGCAGGAGGAGAGGGAAGGCTGTGTTGTTGTTCCCTGTGCTGGGGTCTTGCTTCTCTACACATGCGCAGACTGCTTTGTGCTCTGCTGCTGCTGCTGTTGCTGCTGCTGTGAAAGAGAAGAACGGTGTCTGTCGAGAGACGAGACACGCAGTCTTGGCGAGCCCGCGCCGCTCACGCGCCTGTTCTATTGCAGCAACGTGCCTAGTGTCGGGAGCCTCGCAGACCCAGACTACCTGAGCACTCCGGCCACGCTGAGCAGCGCCGCCCCGGCCAGCAACAGCGCGGCGGGAGTCCTGCCGTCCCCGGCGACGCCTCGCTTCTCTGTGCCCACCCCACGCACCCCCAGGACCCCGAGAACTCCCAGAGGCGGGGGCACTGCCAGTGGCCAGGGCTCAGTTAAATACGACAGCACTGACCAGGGCTCACCGGCCTCCACCCCGTCCACCACGCGGCCCCTGAACTCTGTGGAGCCTGCCACCATGCAGCCGCTCCCCGAGGCCCACAGCCTCTACGTCACCCTCATCCTCTCGGACTCCGTGATGAACATCTTCAAGGACAGGAACTTCGACAGCTGCTGCATCTGCGCCTGCAACATGAACATCAAGGGGGCGGACGTGGGGCTCTACATCCCCGACTCCTCCAACGAGGACCAGTACCGCTGCACCTGTGGCTTCAGCGCCATCATGAACCGCAAACTCGGCTACAACTCGGGGCTCTTCCTGGAAGACGAGCTGGACATCTTTGGGAAGAATTCTGACATCGGCCAGGCTGCAGAGAGGCGCCTCATGATGTGTCAGACCACCTTCCTTCCTCAGGTGGAGGGCGCTAGGAAGCCCCAGGAGACGCCACCCGTGAGCCTCCTCCTCCTCCTCCAGAACCAGCACACACAGCCCTTCGCCTCTCTTAGCTTCCTGGACTACATTTCCTCCAGCAGCCGCCCGACACTTCCCTGCGTGAGCTGGAGCTATGACCGGGTGCAGGCCGACAACAACGACTGCTGGACGGAGTGCTTCAACGCGCTGGAGCAGGGCCGCCAGTACGTGGACAACCCGACCGGCGGGAAGGTGGACGAGGCGCTGGTGAGGAGCGCCACGGTGCACTCGTGGCCGCACAGCAACGGTAGGTGCCCCGCGCAGGCGAGCCGGAGAGCCCTCTCTACCCATGACAGAAACATCACATTGCCTCCATTAAAAACGCAGCAGAGGTGAGGGCTCTGCGGCTCTCCTCCTGGCTCCTGGTTCTAGGGACTGGAGGACGATTTCTGTTGAAACCCTTTGGGGAGGAGCAGCTGTCGCCTGAACGCTCCCGGTGCGTGACCACAGGCGGCAGCATGCGGGCCAGCGTGGCCCGCCCTTGTGCGTGGGGTCATCAGGAGCGTGCAGGCCGGTGGTTTGCGAGTCCTTGCATGCCTAAATCCACGTCACACCTCTGCTTGAGCCCTCCGCCTGTGGACCACGCAGTTCCTCTGCCCTCCGCGGGCCTCCCTCCCCTGTGAGCCTCCTGAGACGGTGGCCGCATCTCGCTTTGTGTCCGGTCGTGGAGCCCGGTGCGGGTGCTCCTGGAGGTTACAGTGCCAGCTGAGCTGCGGCGGAGCAGGGCACATGCTGCGTGCCTGCGGCCCCGAGCTGGATCCTAGCACCACGCAGGGAGGCTGTGGCTGGCGGGTGCTCATGGAGTTGGTCCCTAGCAGTGCGGCCTCCTTACCGTTCATCTATGCTGAGAAGCATCCTGGGGCAGTGGAGATCAGAACAGACAAGGTCTGCTCTTATGGACTTTCTTTTTGGAAAGTGGACATTTGGGCATTAGTCAGATAATTATATAAGTAAGCGTAGTATTGTACATCATTGATAAGTGATGAAAGCCTGGGGTTGAGCGGCCACCTAATCTGTGAGGTCAGGAAGATGCCTGTGCAGCAGGAGCTACGTCCCAGGTCTCACTAAGTTGCAGAGGGCCTCGCTAAGAAGCTGAGGAGCTCACTGGGAGTATTACGAAGAGGCTTTGGCTGGCGTGGCGGTGCACTCTTTTAATCCCAGTACCCAAGAGGCTCAAACAGGAAGATGGTAGGTTTAAGGCCAGCCTCGGCAACTTAGCAAGACCCCATTTCAAACAAAAAATAAAATACGGCAGGGGATAGGGCAAAGGTCGGAGGTTGGATGTCTCTAGGTTTAGCCTCTGCTATCAAAACAAAAAAGGGGAGGGCAATAACAGGAGATTTCTGTAGTTTTTAAAGTATATTTGTGGCTGTAATGTGGGATGTAGATTAGAAAATGGCAGGAATGAGCCAGCATGGTGGCTCACGCTTATAATCCCAGCACTTGGGAAGCTGAGACAGGAGGATCATAGCTTTGTGTCCAGCCTCAGCTTCTTACTGAGGCCCTCTGCAACTTAGTGAGACCTGGGGTGTAGCTCTGACCCGTACCGAAAAGAAAAAAAAAGACAATAACAAGAATGAACCCAGGCGTGGTGGCACACATGTGGGAGGCTAAGACAGGAGGATCGCAGGTGCGAAGCCAGCCTCAGCTGTTTATGAGGCCCTCTGCAACTTAGTGAGACCCTGTTTCAAAATAAGATAAAAAAAATACAGCTGGGGGTGTAGCTCGGAGGTAGAATGACCCTGGGCTTAATCCCCAGTACCTCAAAAAGAAAAAGAAAGAAAATAACAGGAATGGATCTGGGGAGACTTAAGACCAAATAAGAAACAGTGAGTAGAGTGCAGGAAAGGTAGACACAGGCATTCGAGAGATGTTTGGGAAGTGCCGTTGAGGACGTGGTGGTTGCTCAGCTTGGGGACCGTGGTGAGGGACTTGGTAAGCAAAGTCCCTGGGGTCATGATGCGTGTCTCTGGATACAGTGACTTCCCTCCGAGCCGGGCATGTGTGAGGAAATTGAGACACGGAGAGAGAGGTCAAGCAGGGACTGGGGCTAGAGCTCAGGGGAGGTGTGCTGGCATGTGGGTGCTGAGGAGGAGGAGGAGGAGGGGAGAAGGACGCCTGTGAGGGAAGCCGGCTCTGCCTCTAGGCTCTCCCAGGCTTGAGGGGAGGTGGTCAGACATGCCTCTCAAATATGACCTAGATTCAGTCAGCAGCCTGTGGAGTAAGGAGCAAGGGAGGAAGGCTTCATGGAGGTTGACTCCTGAGGAGTCACTAAGGGGTTATCTTCAATTTTGTAACTCCCTAGGGTTACACACAGTGTCCTGTGCTCAGCAGGCCCATGGCTAGGGATCAGTCACATTTATGGAGTAAAGAAAATGCCGCCTCTCCCTTAAATGTAGGCGATCAGCCAGGGCAGCTGCTTTCCCTAGTGGTGCCTTGGGACGGAACCGCAGGCTGTAGATTGGAGGTACCATTCCCCCCCACCCCCCGGACCTGGAAATCTCTTACAGGGGAGGCTGGAAATAGCAGGATGCTGACAAGTGGCAGGGACTGCTGATCTTTCTAGAACACACTGTTTCGTGTGTTCAGGAGTGAAGTTTGTGCTCGCTTTTGCTTTTCTAAAATCTGTGGCTCTCGGCGTGCCATTTCCTGCTGCTGTAGAGCGTAGGAACACACAAGTACATGAAGCAGCAGCTCTGCGCTGCACGCTGCAGGGTGATTAGCATGGCTTCCTTCTCAGGCAGAGGACTGGGCACGGGTGTGGAGCAGTGGTGCCGGGCTCAGGCGGCCTCCGCCCCAGCAAGCCCTGGTCACAGGACCGCGGGCAGGGCCTGGCTTGCTAGGTCTCCCAGTTTTTCCAGAAGAAACCGGAAACCCATGTTCATATATGAAATTCCTGGGAGTAGTTTGTTCCACAGCTTTGGGGAAAAAAAAGCATTCTGTGTAGTCAGGCGTGGTGGCGCACACTTGAAATCCCAGTACTTGGGAGACTGAGACAGGAGGATCACAGGTTTGCAGCCAACCTCAACTACTTAGTGAGGCGCTCCACAACTTAGTGAGACCCTGTTTCAAAATAAAGAATAAAAAAAAAAAGAGGGCTGGGGGTGTGGCTTGGAGGTCGAATGCCCCTGGGTTCTATCCCCAGACCCGCAAAACAAGGAGGAGGGGGCTAGGGGTGTAGTTTGGACTTCAGGCTTACTAGCTATTTTCAGCAGACCTTTTTGAGAATCTAGTGAGCATTCTGCACCCTCCATCTCAAAAGAAGACACGCACGTGCACATGTGTGGTTTTGCATAGAGTCCCAGAGATTTCCAGATTCTAGGTTAAGAACCTTCCCAGGGTGACTCTAGGCTGAAGGAATATTTATTCTTAAACAACCCCTTACCTTCTTTTGTATACAGATGACTTTAATTCTTTTTTTGCTTTTTTAGAGTTTCCATATCCCTCTAGGTTCTCTCTGTTTATGCATTCTGTATTTTGTAAAACTATTTTACAATAAAAGCACACACACACACACACACACACACACACATATATATATATATATGTATGTATGTATGTATGTATGTATGTATGTATGTATGTATGTATATATAGTGGTGGTGGTACTAGGGTTCCTGGAAGCCCTCTACCTCTGGGCTACACTCCCAGACCTATTTTTTTTTTTACATTTTTTTTTTTTTTTTGGAAACAGGGTCTCCTAAGCCAGCACATGCAGCTGGCTTCGAACCTGCGTGATCCTCCTGTCTCTGCCTCCCAAGCGTGGGGATTACAAGCATGCGCCACCATGCCCGGCTCAATAAAAGCATATTTTAAGGATTTTTACCCCTCACCCCCACCCGGGCGTGGTGGTGCACGCTTCTAATCCCAGTACTTGGGAGGCCGAGAGAGAAGGAATGCAGTTTCACATCTCAGCTACTTGGTGAGGCCCTCTGCAATTTAGTGAGGCCCTGTTTCACAATAAAGAAGAAAAAATAGGGTTGGGGATGTAGCTTGGAGGTAGAATGCCCTTGGGTTCAATTTCTTTTTTCTTTCTTTGTAATCCCAGGGATGGAACCCCAGACCTTGTGCCTGGTGGGCAAGTGCTCTACCCCTGAGCTATCTGCCCAGCCCTAAAAAGAGTTTTTTTTGTTTGGGGGATGGTGGTACCGGGAATTGAACCCAGGGGTATTCTACCTCCAGTATATACCCCTGTCCTATTTTATTTTTTATTTGAAAACAGAGTCTCACTAAGATATAGAAGGACCTCACTTAAATTGCAGAGACTGGCTTTGAACTTGTGATCCTCCTGTTTCAGTTTTGCAAGTATTGGGATTATAGGTTTCATTACTATGCCTGGTACTGTGAGTTTTGTTTTTGTTTTTGTTTTTGTTTTGTTTTCGGTGCTGGAGACTGAACCCAGGACATTCTACCTCTGAGCTACACCTCAGCCCTAGTTTATTCTTTATTTTGAAAAAGGGTCTCACTACGTTGCAGAGGGACTCAAGTTGCTGAGGCTGGCTGCGAACCTGTAATCAATCTGTGTCAGCCTCCAAGTATTGGGATTACAAGTGTGTGCCATGACGCCTAGCTCCTGTGGTTTTTTTTGTTGTTTGTTTTTTGTTTTTTGCGGTCTTGGGATGGAGCTCAGGGGCATTTGACCTCTGAGCTGCACCCCCAGCTCTATTTTTATTCTTTATTTTGAAACAGGGTCTCACTAAGTTGCAGAGGGTCTCACTAAGTAGCTGAGGCTCTGCGAACAGCGATCCTCCGGTCTCAGCCTCCCGAATGCTGGGATTACAAGCGTGCGCCACCTCGCCTGGCTTCTATAAGTTTTTTAAAGTTTCTATTTAAGTTCTTTTTGTCCTACTCACTATAGAATCAAACATTGATATTTTTAAATAAATTAATATGGTAATTGAAAAATTTTTGAAGCTCTTTAACGAAAGTCCTAAAAACAGGTTTATATGAGTTTTAAAATCAGACCTAGCTGGGCATGGTGCCACATGCTTATAATCCCAGTGCTTGGGAGGCTGAGACAAGAGGATCGCACAGGTTCAAAGCCAGCCTCAGCTACTTAGTGAGGCTCTCAGCAACTTAGTGAGACCCTGTTTCCAAATAAAGTATAAAAAATAGGTCTGAGAGTGTAGCCTGGAGGTAGAAAAGCCCGTGGGTTCCACCCCCAGTAACCCCCCCACACACACACACACAAAGACCTATCCATTCTGTCCAACTCTTTTATATAGAATAGCCCTTTGCCCCTTTAATTTTTGTTAATTATCCAGTGTTCTTTTCCTCTAGTTTAGAAGAATAATGGCTTTTCTCTGACGCCTAGTGGAGTGTGCTAACCCTCTGCCCTCTGTTCTCCCCGCGTCTCCTAGTTCTGGACATCAGCACGCTCTCTTCCCAAGACGTGGTCCGCACGCTCTTGTCCCTGCAGCCCTTCCTCCAGGACGCCGTCCAGAAGAAGCGCGCGGGCAGGGCCTGGGAGAACATCCAGCACGTGCAGGGCCCGCTCACCTGGCAGCAGTTCCACAAGATGGCGGGGCGCGGGACCTACGGTAGGCCGGCCGGGCGCAGGCCTGGGCAGCTCTGCTCGCGAGCGGCCGGGCCCGTTCCCTTCTTACACTTAGGTTCTAAAGCTCTTCGTTTCCTGAGCTGCCTCTGGAGTCAGGGTTCTAGCCCCCAGTTCCCTCTGCGCTTTCTGCTGTGGACTTGCCACTAGTTCTGTCCCTCTGCATGAGGGCATGATGCTGACCTTGAAGGGAGTGCCGTAGTGCTGCTGGAAAGTTAACCTGCCATTACCAGCCCACCCTCTGCTCTCCCTGCAGCTTCTGAGGAAGATCTGACTCACTTAAGGCCGTCATCAAGGGCCACTGAGCGCAGTGTGTGCTGTTACCAGGCAGTGACACTCACCCAGAATGGAGCTCATGCAGCAGGGCATTCAGGACGTCCGGGGGGCTCGGCGCACCTTCTGAATGCAGTGTTGTTTCAGGTTCGGAAGAGTCTCCTGAGCCCTTGCCCATCCCTACTCTGCTGGTAGGCTACGACAAGGACTTCCTGACCATCTCGCCTTTCTCCTTGCCCTTCTGGGAGAGGCTGTTGCTGGACCCATACGGGGGCCACCGGGACGTTGCCTATATTGTGGTGTGTCCAGAAAATGAGGCCTTGCTCGAAGGAGCCAAAACTTTCTTCAGGGACTTGAGCGCTGTATATGAGGTAAGAAAATTATTGTGTGCATCCTTTTTCTGCTGTGAGCTCTCTAGTTGTTTCTGGTTATGGACTGAATTCGAAAGAACAAATCTCTTTGAAAATAGATTTCAAAGAAAATTTGCAAATAGAGGGTGAAGAAAAGGATTAAATTGGCAAGTTTTCTTTCGGGATGTGAATAGCTCTCCCCTCTTGGCTTCATATGCTCTTAGATTGGAAAACGCATCCCTCTCCCAGCAGCCTGCACACCTTAAAACCCTCTCTGCGGGTCTTCCCCACGTACGAGTTCAGAGTCTAAATATACTGCTTACCACCAGAAAATGGTGGCTGTGCAGGAGATGATGAGCTCCACAAAAAGAAAGCACGTCCGTGTTTTAAATTTATTTACTGGGTGGGGTGATTGGGTGTTTGAGGGCAATAAAAAACTTTTGGCTTGAAAATTTCTGAATCAAAAGATAAGTTTAATCGATCTTGCTTCTCTTGTATTTCATCTCAGTGCTAACATTTTGATAAAGATTAAAAATATAATATACAAACCAGGTAGATAATCTTTAATCTTTACTATATAAGTCCCTGTTATCTTTGGGAAATTAAACATGTGGCGCTCTCATTTCTTTTTCTGAAGCACATATATACTAACTTCTTTGTACCACATACTTCCAGTGTCTATATTTGGCAAGACTAAATGAAATTACTTGTTAATATGTTTAGGGCTGTGACAGGTCCATTAGGAGCATTACAACAGTATTATTAAAGTAAGACTCCAAGTTGAATTTCAAGTGTGTTTCCAGGTAGATCACCCACTGTCTGTGAATGAGTAAACCTGGAGTAGAAAGCTTAGGATGGGCTTTAGAGCCTTAAGATGCCAGCCTGCCAGGCCGTGGCGTCCTGAGCCCCACCAGCCCAGGATGGAGCCCCTGAGCAGCGCCTGGTCCTGCCAGTCACGGCCGCCCACCTCAGGCAGCCTCACTACGAGTTGTCAAGGGCACAGGGCCGTCGGGTCTTGGGGAAGGCGCAGTCGTTCCTCTCTCCTCACTGACCATGGGCCTGCTCGTGGGCGGTGACTTCCACTCTTCACAGCCTTGACTGCTCAACTCTGAGCGGTCGGGCCCTCTTGTGGTGAGCAGACGCCACCTTCTGTAGGTAGGTACCTGTTGTCCCACCGTGCTGTGAGCGCCCGAGTGTCCTCGTGGTCTTGAAACAACTGCCCGCTTGTAAACAGTGGTCAGCGCTGCTGCGGCTGCCGCGGCCTTCCATCATCTGGGCGTCCGCAAGAGCACACGGACGGCTCACGTGGTGTTGGTGCTGTCTCGGGGACGCGTGCGCGAGGGTGCCTGAGGCTTTGGTGGGCATGGGTCTCGTCAGCCTTACAGTCAGGACTCTGGTCGACTTGTCCAACAGCAGCCGTGAAGTGTTCCGCAGCCTCCACTTGCGAATGGGCTTGGTGAAGGAACTTTTCGTCGTCTTGAGAGGGCCTAGGCCGCTTTTTGGAGGGACAGCGGTTTCGGGTGGAATGTAATTACAGGCAGGAGCAGCGTGTAGTGGTGGTCGGGTGGCGTGGGCGACGTAGGCACGAGCCTGCGTGTTCGTGGTGAGCGCCCCGCGGCCGGCCCTGGTGGAGGAGCGGCCCGAGTGCTCACAACCGTCTCGCCCGCGCCCAGATGTGTAGGCTCGGGCAGCACAAGCCCATCTGCAAAGTGCTCCGCGACGGCATCATGCGCGTGGGGAAGACCACGGCCCAGAAGCTGAGCGACGAGCTTGTGAGCGAGTGGCTGGGCCAGCCCTGGAGCCGCGAGGAGAGCGACAATCAGGCCAGACTCAAGCTCTACGCGCAAGTGTGCCGCCATCACCTAGGTGAGCACGCTGCCGGTCTGGAGCGGTCCCGTCCGCCCGGCGCGGGTGCGGCTTTGTGGTTCTTTTGTCGCAAGAGAGGTTAGCGTTTCCGTTATTCAACCTAGTTAGGTCCCGTTTTTGTATTCTGTGTAGTTAAGTCCTGATTTTATGTGGATGCATACTCTTATTTTTATTTATTTTTATGGTGCTGGGGATTGAACCCAGGAGCAGTCCAACCTTGAGCTACACCCCCAGGCTGTCTTTTCTTTTCAAGTCCCAGGGCTTGAACCCCAGAGGGATCTACCTTAGAGCTACGTCTCATTCCTTTCTTTTTTTTTTTAAATTTTGAAACAGGGTTTTACTAGGTTGATAAGAGTCTCACTACTTGATGAGACTACCCTCAAATCTTCAGTCCTCCTGCCTCAGCCTCCTAAGTACAGGGGCGCACTACAACATCTGACCCCAGAACCGATTTTATTTTTAATTTGGAGACAGGGTCCCATTAAATTAATGAGAGCTTGCAGAGTTACTGAGGCTGGCCTTGAACCTGCGGTCCTCATGTCTCAGCCTCCTAAGCACCTGGGATTATAGGTGTGCACTACCGCACCCAACTGACGCACACTCTTAAAAACTTAAAATAGTTCCTTAAAATAAGTCTGTTTACGCCACATTTTGGTAATAACTGCTTCAGTTTAATCTGCATTTTTGAGAGGACCTTTGAAACTTGCAAAGCCATACACACCCAAGAGCATAATGCACCGTGACGGCTGTGCAAGGGATGGCTTCTTGTTTCTCAGTGAAAATGTCCTGAATATTCCAAGTGATTAATTTTTCTTTTCCAATCAGCCCATTCTGTAGAATTTGTAAGTTGTTTCGTACGTGCCTCTGTGTTTGCAAGGTGCATAAGCCTGTGCTCAGGAATGGAGATGTTCGCGGCGTCCTCAGGAGGGCTTTGCCTCTTGAGCACGGTTTGGGAAAGCGGCCACTCTGGTTTCTGACAGTCCGACTGATGCGGCTGACACCTGCAGCGCTGACCCTGCGTCTCTTCCTTCCAGCACCTTACTTAGCCACGCTGCAGCTCGACAGCAGCCTGTTGGTTCCACCTAAACACCAGGCCCCGCCAGCAGCAGCGCAGGGACCGGCTGCCCCCGGGAGCACGGGATCAGCAGCTGGCCCGGCCGGCGGCGGGTTTAACCCCACCTCCAGCGGCAGCTCCACCAACCCCGCAAGTAGCTCCGCATCCGGCTCCTCGGTGCCAGTGGCCTCCTCGTCTGCTCCCGCGCCGGGGCTCAGCCAGCTGAGCACTGCCTCCTCCTCAGGATTCAGCGGTAGTGTCGGCGGGCAGAACCCCAGCGCCGGGGGCAGCTCCACCGACAGGACGGCAGGAAACATCGGGTGCGCTGGAGACGCCGAGCCCGGCCAGAGCTCCTCCCAGTCCGCGCAGGACGCGCAGGAAAGGTAGCTGGCTCGGATCCCGCATGGCTTTGGCTCGGGCCCCCGTCCACCCCGGCTTCCTGAGTCTCCAGACCCAGTAGAGTGCTCTGCTCTTCTTCTTCTCTCGGATGAAAAGTGATAGCTGTCAATCTGGCTGCATTGAAAAATTGGAGACTTCTAATGTCTTATAACTGATAGACTTATTGTTTATTAATCCATTATTAACTTATTACAAGAGCTCTTTATCTAATATTACCACAGAAAAGAAAGCGAGGGTAAGGAGCCCTCCCATTTTGGAGGAATGTAATATTGAGTAGCCCTCCTCTGAAATGCTGGGAATGAGAAGTGTTTCAGGTTTCGGAGACTTGAATTTTGGAATATGTGCAGAGAGGCTTTACTGAGCACCCCTACTCCCCAAATCCAAAATGTTCCAGAGTCCCGAACTCTGAGCGTCGTGGTACACTCTGGAGTCGGGACGCTGGGTCCACGCTGCCGTCCGTCTGTCCTTCGTGCTGCGGGCCGGCTTTGCCTCCGTGTGGCCACTGGCGCCGTTCTGCGTGTGCTCGGCGCTGCTGTCCTGGGCAGTGTGCTGGGCAGTTGGTTGCTTTGCGTACCTCACTACTGACTCTCTCTCCAGTGTTACAGAAAGGGAGCGGATAGGGATCCCCACGGAGCCTGACTCCGCAGACAGCCACGCCTGCCCGCCCGCCGTCGTGATCTACATGGTGGACCCCTTCACCTACGCCGCGGAGGAAGACGCCACGTCCGGGAACCTCTGGCTCCTGAGCCTGATGCGCTGCTACACAGAAATGCTGGATAACTTACCCGAGCATATGAGGAATGCTTTCATTCTCCAGGTGACCATTTGCAGATTTATTATTTACATTGTCGTTGTTTTTACGGAAGTAAATACAGGTTTGTGGCTTGTTTAAAAAGTTAGAAATACACACAAAAAATAAAAAAATATTTCTCATCCTACGTTTCAGATTCAGCCATCATTACCACTTTGGTCTGTTTATAGCCTTTGTCTTCCTCGTTTGCAAAGTCAAGATCATACTTTTAATATAATTTTTAGGCTTTTTTTCTAGATACTCTTCATGAATATTTTTTCGTGTTACCTAAGATTTGCACCAGTAACTTTTTCGCGCTGTTGGAGGCGGGGCCCAGGGCCTTGTCGTGCTGGGCACGTGCTCTCAGCGGCATACCTGCGGCCTCTCGCGAGCTCTGTTCTTATCGATGGAGCACTTTCCATATTTAACTCTATAGACTCTTGGTATCTTCTTATATAAAAAGCCATAGTATACATGTATATGTATAATTTTTATACATTTCATGTTATTTTTAAAGTGGATTCTTAAATGCAGATACTGATAAATATTACCAAAATTTTTAAATAGTTATACACCTTCCTTTCAGCAGTGAATGAAGTTGCTTATTTCCAATGTACTTTTTTTTTTTAAGTTTGGTGACTTTTTAAAAATGTTTTATCTATAGGTGAAAAATGATGCCTTGAATGCCTTGCTTTATTTTACTGTCACTTTAATGAGAGCTGGCTTACAGAATTAAAGATTAAAATTAAGGTGGTCAGAATAGATTGTTGATAGTTTTTATTGCTTTGAAATCTGTGTCCTGCATGATTTGACAGTGACTACAAAGACGCCATGCACACTGTGTGTGTATATATTATACAAATGAGAAATTATTAAAATGCAAATTAAAATTTGGGGGGCATTACAATAATAAATTGAGAATTTATACCTAAAATGAGAATCAGTAATTACTCAGTGAACGTCTAACTGGACCAGCACAATGGCACCTCTTCTTACATTGCTGGCGTACTTTTGTAATAAAGAATTTTATGTCGTTCGAAGGATTTAGGATCATACTATGCTCGGCGTTACACATTTTATTTTATTTTTTGAAGATATAAGGAAGTTTATTAAAAAGATAGAAATACAGAAAAGAGTTACAGCCCCATGCCAGAATGGCCTGGGGGAGGGTGGTCCGAGCCCATCACCACCCCCTGGCGTTTTAAAGCGGAGGCTTGCTCCCGCAGCACTGACCCTGCCCTCCCTTTTCCGGCTGCCCGTGAGCGCATGATCTCAGGCTCTGCTCGTCCTCTGTCTAGATTGTGCCTTGCCAGTACATGCTGCAGACAATGAAGGACGAACAAGTTTTCTACATTCAATACTTGAAGTCCATGGCGTTTTCTGTGTACTGCCAGTGCAGGCGGCCTCTGCCTACGCAGATCCACATCAGATCGCTCACAGGATTCGGGCCTGCAGCCAGCATCGAGATGACCCTCAAAAACCCCGAGGTGAGGACGGGGTGGGGAAGAGACTTGCGGAAGAGGGCTCTCAGCATCACGGAGGCAACCAGACGGTGTCTTCCCCAGCCCAGAGCAGCTTGGTGTTCAGAGCCGGAAGTTTCTTTAATCCTTAAATTAAAACAGAGGCCATACTTGTCTGAACTTTTTTTTTTTTTTTTTTTTTTTTTGAGAAGAGAGGCAAGCAAGATCTTTTTTCTATATTGGCTCCAAGCCAACAATATACTTCGCACTTTTAGTTATTAAGGCTCAAATTTCTGAAATTTAATTTCTAGCTAATCTGTGTCTTAAATTACGAGCTCTGCCTCCCTCAGCTCGGATCTGTATTCTGAGCAAGCTTGGCCTGGATGTGTGCCTGCAGAGCCCCTGACTTTTCCATGCTCACCTTCCCTGGGAAACGGGGACGTCCTTGTTCCTTGTCTCAGTTGCTGCTGTATTGACATGAACCCTCTTTCCTTGCATCATTTTATCATCTGGGACCTGCTTTCCACAACGAGTGGACCTCAAAAAGGGATTTAAAATGCCAAATCAGAGCCGGGCGTGGGGGCGCACGCGTGTGATCCCAGCATTCGGGAGGCTGAGACCGGAGGATCGCCGTTTGCGCCCAGCCTCAGCTCTTAGCGAGGCCCTTTGCATCTCAGCGAGACCCTGTTTCAAAATAAAGAATAAAAAACAGCTCGGAGGTCAAATGCCCCTGGGTTTCATCCCCAGTACTGCAAAAAAAATAAATAAATAAAATAAATAATAAATAAGATGCCAAAACAAAAATGGCTCTTAGAGAGAGAGAGAGAGAGAGAGAGAGAGAGAGAGTGTGTGTGTGTGTGTGCGTGCGTGCGTGCGTGCGTGCGTGCGTGCGTTACTGGGGGCTGAGCCTGGGGTTGCTCTACCACTGAGTTCCATTCGCAGCTCTTCTCATTCTGAGGGGGTCTGACTACATTGCTGAGGCCTGGGCTTGCGATCCGCCTCCCCAGTGTCTGGAGGAGCTGGACTGTGCACACAGGCCGTGCTTCCCTGAAACCCGTCGTAAACAAAAGTTTTGCACTACCCTGTTATTCCTAAACATCTCATAAATATGTATATGGGACAATATTTAAAAATTGTAAAGCTTTCAAAAATAAATTGCTACGACTTTAGCCAACACCTCTGCACACTGGTATTCTTAAGAATACTGGCTACCTCAGATGTTAGTTGGTAAATCTTTTTGGAAACTGCAGGAAATGCTTTTCCTTTTCTAAGTGAAAGCTCGGGAGTGGGAGACGGCGCACGCAGTCAGTGCTGTGCTGAGCTGGCCTGGCTCGGCGGCCAGGCCCGAGGGAGCGCCGCGCTGCGGGGCCCTCCGCTGCCCTGCGAGCGCTGCTTCTGCTGCTGGCGCTCCGTTCAGTCTTTGAATTTGAAATGTTCACTTTGGGGAGCAATTCATCTCTTAGCTTTCTTCTAGAATTTAAAAACTTATCTCAGTTTCTTTGACTTTCCAAATTGTGCATCACTGCCTTTGTAAATGGAGAATCCCTCATTCAGTTCACTGCCTGCTCGTGTTATAACAGTTAAAAAGACTCCAATAGCTGGGCGTGCTGACACACACTCGCAATCCCAGTACTCGGGAGGCTGGGACAGGAAGATTGCAGGTTCGTGGCCAGCCTCAGCAACTTAGTGAGGCCCTGTGCAGCTTAGACCCTGTTTCAAAATAAAAAAATAAAATAGAGCTAGGGATGTAGCTCAGGGGTAGAATGCCGCCGGGTTCTTTCTCCAGTACTACAAAAAAAAAAAAAAAAAAAAGAAGGAAGGAAGGAAGGAAGGAAGGAAGGAAGGAAGGATTATAATATACTGGCAGAATGCTCTCAGGAGCTCATGAGATGAAGTGAAGCTCAGATTGAAATAAATAGCAAGAAGACTTTTTAAAAGTATGCCCCCCCCCCCCATTTTGCTTGGAACAGGAAGAGAGAAATTAGTCATTTTACTAAACACAAAAGAACCAATGTTAAAGCTGTGTGCTCGGGCTTATAAGCGTTCCCTGTGGGCAGGCAGTGGCTGGCCCTGGCCCTCTCTGCAGCTGGAGCGCGGCGCCCTCCTTGGGCTGCACGCAGCCAGGCCCTGCTCCCGGCTCCAGAGAATCCCGGCTCTCTGGGTACCACAGTCTCGGCAAGCACATGGCCACATGAGAAGGCAAGCGTTTAGTACTTACTTGCCTGTTTCTGAGGAAGCCTATTGCTGTGTCACTTTTGCTTGTCAGAATGGTGCGGTCCAGGGGATTCTGAATATTTGCAACACCAAGGGCTGGCAGGTGTTTGAGATGATGGCTGTACCAGTGTCCCTGGTCTGACCACTAGACACGGTGAACACACGCCATAACATCACCTGGGCATGTGGCGCGTGCCCGTAATCCCCGTGCTGGGGAGTCTGAGGCAAACGATTGCAGGTTCAAGGCCAGTGTTTGTGCGGGACATTGTCTTCAGTTCTCTAATCTGAGCTCGGAGGGGGTGATTTGTAGATCATACAGAGAGAGCGGATGAGTGATGGATTGGAGTACAGCTCTGAGCATCGCTGAACAACTCTTGACCTAAGGCTTGAACCTCTACAGATGAATGCACTGGGTTAGATAATTTTTTAAAATTTCTTTCAGCTTTAAATTTTTTTAACTATGCCTTAGGCTGCGTGCGTGCGCGCGCACACACACACACACACGCACGCACACACACACACACACGCACACACACACACACACACACACACAGTTCAGGGATCAGCAGCTATGGCGGTGGGTCAGATCCAGCCTTCCACCTACACTTACATGACCAACTGGGTAAAAATGATTTTTAAGTTTTTCTAAAATAATTTTTTATGTGTGTGGTACTCAGTATTGAACCCAAGGCCAGTGGTCTGTCACTAAGCCCCAGTCTATCTATCTATCTATCTATCTATCTATATAATTTATTTATTTTTTATTTATTTATTTTTTGGTGGTACTGGGGGTGGAACCCAGGGGCTTTCTACCTCCCGGCTATACTCCCAGACCTATTTTTTAGACTTTATTTGGAAACAGGGTCTCACTATGTTCCGAGAGCCTCGCTAAGTAGCTGAGGCTGGCTTCAAACCTGCGTGATCCTCCTGTCTCAGCCTCCCAAGCGCGGGGATTACAAGCGTGCGCCACCACGCCCGGCTTATTTTTATATTTTTGAAGAGCATATGTGCTAGAGACCCATAAAGTGGGTCTGTTTTGTTTGTTTGTTTGTTTGTTTGTTTGTTTTGTACTGTACTGGCGATTGAACCAAGGTTAACTAATTTTATTTATTTATTTATTTCTATTTAGAAACAGGATCTCACTAGGTTGCTAAGACACTATCTGGTTCTTTATAGGAGTTTTCTGAACCCTGTTGAAGTTTATTAAGTATTGAGATGTATATGGTAGATGATAAATTTGCCACAGTGTTTCTAAAATATTTGTCTTGGTTGTAACATCTAATGTTTAGGTTAAAAAATACCCTATTCACATGCATGCATAGCATTAAAATATACATGCTCTAAATTACTCACTCAAAAGCATGCTAGTTGATGAATTTTCAGTAAATAGTAATATTAATGAAGCTGAGTATGGCGGCATACACCTGTAATCCCAGAGCTTGGGAGGCTGAAACAGGAGGATCGCCGGTTTAAGACCAGTCTCAGCAACTTAGTGAGACCCCGTTTCAAAATGGGAAGGGCTGGGGCTGGGGCTCAGAGAGAGCACCTGTGGCTTCACTCCCCAGACCCCGTCCCGTCACTTCAGAAGCACCGGAGACAGCAGTGGCAGCTCAAGCCCTGACGGGCTCTTTCTGGCTGCTCTAAGGACATGCACCGCTGCGACTTCTGACAACACAGTACCCACTTGTACACACATGTTGAATTATTTAGTTCGTGCTCTTCTGTGTCCGGCTTCCTCTACCCCGTACTGGGATTTGTCTGTTTTGCTGCTGGAAGTTGTATTTTTCACTTCCTTGTTTAATATTCTGATCGGGTGACTATTTCCCAACTTATCATTTTTCTGTTGCTGAGTGCTGAGGTTAAATGGTGGTATTTTCTTACCTGTCTTCAGAACACACTTAGATGCATTTGCTGGGCCACGGTGGCTGTGTTGTCTGTTCAGCGGGGCGGTCCACACGGTGGGGGAGGCCGCTGCTCTCTGGCCTCCGTGCCTCTTGTGTCTTCTTACTGGACGCACCCTGGCGGGTGTGGCAGGTGTTTCCTGACTGTGGATTCAGTGTCCATTTTCTTGATGCCTAATAACACTGGGCCAGTTTACTTTCAAAAATAGTACTTTCTTTTCACCAGCGAGGCGCAGGCTGGCTGCATTTCCTGACGCATCCCCTCCAGTCACTTGCCAGCAGAGCCTCACTGCGTGGAGTGGCGGGTGTGTGGCCAACGCGTTGTCTAACTCCCCGCGGGCTCCCTCAGCACCATGCTGGGTTCTGTGGCACCTTGAGCTGCGCGCTTTGTGGTGACGCCGATCCTGATCTCTATTTCAGCGTCCCAGCCCAATCCAGCTTTACTCCCCTCCCTTTATCCTGGCGCCGGTCAAAGACAAGCAGACGGAGCCCGGAGAGACCATCGGTGAGGTGGGCCAGAAGTACAACGTGCTCTTCGTGGGCTACTGCCTGTCTCACGACCAGCGCTGGCTCCTGGCGTCCTGCACTGACCTCCACGGGGAGCTGCTGGAGACCTGCGTCGTGAACATCGCTTTACCCAGCAGGTGAGCCTTGGCGTGTGGAGCTGCCACGCGCTTGCTCCCAGAGGCACCTTCCTGACCTCCCCACGGCGCAGCGGGCACAGCGGGCCGTGCTCTTTGGAGCTGTGTGGTGTTTGTCTTACTCAGCCGCCACGTTGACTCACGGAGGCCCTTTCCCGTTTCTTCCCGTCTTAGGGCACGGAAGAGCAAAGTCTCTGCACGTAAGATCGGGCTGCAGAAGCTGTGGGAATGGTGCATAGGGATCGTCCAGATGACGTCTCTGCCCTGGAGGGTGGTGATTGGGCGGCTCGGGCGCCTCGGCCACGGGGAGCTCAAAGGTGAGGCGGCAGACTGTTTGTTAGTTCAGATGTGCAGGATAAACCAGAGGTGTTTTATCTTCTCTTTAGCAGCAGAATCATTTATGTCAACAAACATCAAACAGAAAAAGTGTTTAATTTTATGAAGCTAGCAGTCAGTAAATTTAAATTTCTACCGTTATTTTTATATATTGAAACAGCGAGAACAAGTCAGTTTTAAGACAAAAACTGTGTAGCAGAGATTGTAGAAGGCTCTGGAAGCCGTATATAAGAACTGCCCTCGGTTGCTTTGTATCTGGTGGTTGATGATGAGTTTTATGTTTCTGTATGTTGTTTTGTTGCGTAGGAGGAAGATAGCCCTGTTTCACCGGGACAAATAGTAGCAAACAAGCAGATTTTTAGGTGTTTATTTTCATTGCCAGTGCCTGGTGTTCTTCAGTATTTTTGAAGGCTGATTTTGTTGCTGTTGCTATTATGGTTGCTATATCCCCACTGCTTATATCCCTTACCATAAACAGCAGTCAGCCAAGAAGCACTCAAGTGACTGGGTGTGCTGTGCTGACCCGCAGCTTTCCTGCCCGCGGGAGCCCAGCGCGAGCACTGCCTCGCACAGCTACGCGTGTTACTGGAGTAACACGACGGGCCTGGAGTTATCTTTAAAACTATGACACACTTATAAAATGCTCAGTATGTGCCTGTGGGTGGGAGGGAGTGTTTTAAGGTCTACACAAGAGCAAAGCTTATGTCGCAAGTTAGCCTGGTGGTTTTCTGTGTGCAGAGTCAGCCAAGGTTCTTTGTCAAGGGCCAGAGAGGAAGCGTTCCCACTTTGCCAGCCAGATGGTCACTGTTCCAGCTGCTCATCCCTTCTGTTTTTAGACCAGCTACAGACAATATCTACACAAATGGGGTGACTGTGTTAATAAAACTTTATTTACGAAAACAGCTGGTGGACAAGACTTGGCCTGCGGGCCATAGTAGGTCAACCCCTGCAGTAGGGTGTGTAAACTATTTCTTTGCAGACAATTGATATCAAATGTTTGTGGGATCCCTGAAATAAAACCACTACTACTGTGAGAGCTTGCGCGGTGGCCAGTGCCTAAGTCTGCCCTGCTTCTGCAGTGAAATTAGGTCTGTATCTCAGCCAGGCACAGGGGTAATCCCAGCTCCCAGGAGGAGCATAAGTTCAGTGCCATTCTCAGCAGCTTAGAGACCCTTAGCTACTTGAGGAGAGACGCCTTTTTTCTTTCTTTCTTTCTTTTATAGTACTGGGGATGGAACCCGGGGCATTGCACCTCCGAGCTCCACCCCCAGCCCTCTTTTTTATTCTTTATTTTGAAACAGGGTCTTACTGAGTTGCAAAGGGCCTCACTGAGTAGCTGAGGCTGTCCACGAACCGCGATCCTCCGGTCTCTGCCTCCCGGATGCTGGGATGACCAGCCTGTGCCACCACGCCCGGCAGAGACGACTTTAAAATAAAAAACAAGAAGGGGTGTGGGTGTAGCTCAGAGGTAGAACCTTGAGCTCAAGCTCTAGTACCAATACATACATATTTTTAAGATCTATGTTTCATTTTCAGGATTTATATTAGTTTATATAAATACTGCATACTGTGAGTTAATTAAAGGTTTCCTAAGCACCTGCTGTACAAAGGTTTTCAGTCATATGTCATGCTGATGCTGTACACCAATAGGAAATGCAGCCCTTGTATTGTTTAAAGACTCACCCTGACGATGACTCTTGACGCGGTCACGGGGGTCAGTGCATCTGGGGAGTCGTCGTCTCTTCTCTGCCAGGCTTCCTGTCTTCCTCTCTAGCCTCCTTTTCAGCCAGTCTTATTTCTGAAGGCTCTGAGCTATTCTTAGCCCTGAGGGAAGGCTAGTGTATAATAGAAAAGGAAGAGGGGAATAAGAGTGGAGTCTTGGGCTGGTCAGTTGGTGTTTGGCAAATGCGTAGGTCCTCTCCTTCCTCCCGTGGTTGCGAGAAGGGGCACACTCTCTCGCACACTCTCTCACCTCCCGGAGGGGGGCGTGAGCGCGACTGGAGCCATCGAGAGGCAGCGCAGACCTGCTCTCAAAGAGCGGTGCCCAGGAGGTCTGCTCGCGGGCGCCCCGCTCGGGCCTGCCCCACGCACGTCAGCAGCCGTGCCTCCCCGCAGCGCCCAGATCCAGAGTCAGCTCTGTGAGCCTCTGTTCTTGATCTCCAGAGCTGATAAGCCCTCCCTTGGCCCTGGCCTTCCATTTGGCTTAAGATAGAGCGTGGAGAAGTCGCACGGCGTTCAGTTCCAGCTGCCCCGTGACTTCAGTTGGAACCTTGCACTTGCCACGGCCTGCGAGCCCTTTGGAGGTTCCAGGAAAGGGGCCCTTCCTGTCAGCTCTTGCTCGCCTCTCCTGGGAGTAACTGTCTCCCCGCCACGCCGTGGGAAGGAGGTCAGGCTCGAGCCCCGGCTCTGGCCTCGGCGTCAGGAGGCTGTCAGGTGCCTGATTCCCAGAGCCCGTGCGGGATCGCAATGGTCGTTCCAGCCTTCAGCCTGCAGAGCAGCAGGCCTTTGTCAGTGAGGTGGAATAGCAGTCAGGTAACATCGTCTTTGTAGTAAGGAAGGGCACGGACAGGGATGTGGAAGCTCAGATTCCATAGGGCCCAGTCGGGGAAATGCAGTTACCAAGCAAAACTGGCAAAAAGCTCAAACTTGCGTCAGTGTGAGTTTCTGAAGATGGTGTCTGGCCGTGTTATTTGACTTCAGATTGGAGTATCCTCCTTGGAGAGTGTTCACTACAGACAATCAGCAAACAGCTCAAGGACGTGTGCCAGATGTGTGGGATCTCTGCCGCAGACTCTCCTTCTATCCTCAGTGCCTGCCTGGTGGCCATGGAGCCCCAAGGGTCCTTTGTCGTGATGCCAGGTAAGTTCCTCTGTCAGCTCCATTGGTCAAGTCAGTCCGGACCCTTCAAACCCGAGTCCACGGTCACCTGCAGAATGTATATCCCTGTTATCAGTCAGTCTCTACAAAAGAAGATTATACTTGGAGCTCAGAAATGGAAAGTGTTTGCTCTTTTCAAGGAGAGTGGTTTGTGGCTTTACTGCCTTGTTGACCAGTTTGGGAGGGGAACGTTCTGGATGTGAGTGCGTGCTCTCGGGGTCCGGCTGACAGCTGTGGCTCGGCCCCAGTTCGTCTTGTGTGACGCGATCACCCTCCGAACACTACCAAAGTGGACGCCAGCATGATACGGAGCTGAGTCCTCTGGAAGAGACGCACTTGACCAGAGCTCCAGGCGGTCTCCAAAGGGCATCTAGACTTGCTCTGGTCAGCTGAGGGTGAGCGCTGAGAGAGGAGAGGGAGGAGCTGGTCTGTGTCCTCCGGACGTGGGGCCGCACAATCTGAGAAGGACCTGGCTGGTTTCTTTGGAGCCACAACCAAGCAGTTTTATACGCTTCTGTGATCGGTCCTTACCATCCAGATTGAGTATTGCTTTGGTCCAGAGGCCACCTGGTCCTCTCACGACCTGTGAGAAGTCATACATCCACCATGTGAGAGGGGCTGCTGGCCATCAGTCCAGGGAGAAACAGGCGCTGCATGCTGGCCTGCTCGCGAGGCCCTGGGGACGCTGTGGCCTGACCCCCCAGGCTTCGCCTCACCTGTACCCCGTCTGTATGGGTGTAGCCGTCGCCACCTTGGGGTGGCTCTGAGGACTGCAATAGAGGACGGATAGCGCTTAGCACAGCAGTCAGCTCATAGTGAGCTCTCCGTCACCGTTGTGACGGCGCTTTTGACTTGAATGGGCCATCTTGAGAGGCTTGCCATCATTTCAGAGGAGAGAACTTTGTAAATTGTGAGCGACCACAGGAGAAAAGGAGCGGGAGATTCCGTTTTAGAAATACTTCTTATGTAAGAAATTTAAAAATATTTGGGGGACTAGATCCAATTTTATCTTAACATCTTTAGTATAAAATGAGGCTTCATGCTCTGAATCAAGTTCGTTGGAGAGACATAAGCAGTTAGGCCAACTCTGAAAGTGTACCCGCCATGACACCTGCATTAGACTAACACCATTCCCATTCGGGCCCCCCGAGAACCTCACCCGGGGGTGTTCACTGCGGCTTGGGGATGGATACTCTTTTCTTTTTCTAAGATGCCGTCACCATGGGCTCCGTTTTTGGCCGGAGCACTGCGCTGAACATGCAGTCCTCTCAGCTGAACACCCCTCAGGACGCCTCCTGTACACACATCTTAGTATTCCCAACGTCGTCAACCATCCAGGTGGCTCCGGCCAACTATCCCAACGAAGATGGGTTCAGCCCCAACAACGGTGAGTGGGGCGCCCGGGTACGGGGTGGGGAGCCGGGACGCGGCCACCGGCTGCTGATGTGATTCTGTGTCGGAGAAAAGAGCACAGGAAACATGAGGAAGGGATCGGACTTTGGAGAATGTCTTGATTTTTCCTTTTTTATCCTTTTTTTCTTCTTCTTCTTTTTGGGTGGTACTGGGTTTCCTGGAAGCCCTTCTACCTCCGGGCTACACTCCCAGGCCTATTTATATTTTTATTTGGAAACAGGGTCTCTTAAGCCAGCGCGGCTGGCTTCAAACTTGCGCGATCCTCCTGTCTCCGCCTCCCAAGCGCGGGGATGACAAGCGTGCGCCACCACGCCCGGCTGTCTTCATTATTACTGAGACCAATTAATCACTTTCTTCTCCTGAGTGATTGACTTGCCTCTATTTTCCATTAAAGGCAGAAATAACTGCCTGATGGTATCCTGTACCTGGGTGCCATTCTTTTCATAAAAACTTGTTGATCTGATTTTAGATGTTTGGGGCACAGGGCAGTGCAGAGGTGGTACCTTCCTTCAGCTGGTTCTGAGGAAACCCGTTTACTACAGAACAACTCCTCGTCTTTCTTAATGGATTTCTTTTGGTTTGAATATGTTTGGTTTGAATATGGCATTTGTTAACAGATACTTATAAACTCCAAAACATTCAATATTGTGCATCTGTTTGTACTGTTTTTGTAGAGTTTCTGACAGCTGGCAGTGTTTGCTCTTGTTAAAGGGAGAGGGGGAAGACATCACATTTCATATGTGGCACGCTCACAATAAAATAAATACACGAGGAAATGAAAGGAGCGTAGCAAAAGTGATCCTGGTGACTTGGTTTTGGTAACAGTTTCCCTTGTGATACTTTACTTTCCAGATTTTCTGCTCTGAGTGCACCTAATTTTTACAGTGTGGGAGAGTTTCATAATGAAAACATTGCACTTTGGTCTGCGTTTGGAGCGGGCCTCCTCCGGTTTCAGGACAGGTTCACACCTGCTCACACACTTTCATGCCGCTCCAGTATCTTAGATGCATAGATGGAGTCTGCCGTGCTCTTGATGGTGCCAACTTAACTTTGCCTAACGATTCATTTGTTTCTTTAGCTGGTGCCATCTTTTCATGTGCCTTTGGGGGCTACAGAGTGTGGGGTTTGAGTTGATGTTCTTCATTTAAACTTGAGAATAGCGGATTATAAACGAGCAGCTGTCAAGACCTTGCGTGCAGGAGACTCTGTTCGTGGAACTGTACTGAGTCAGCAGCATGTGTCTGCAGCAGTCCTAGGCTCGGAACACAAGCTGTGGGTGAGGTCGGGGTGCAGGCTCCCTTTTGAATCTCTGTTTTTCTCTCCTCTCTAGATGACATGTTTGTTGACCTTCCGTTCCCAGATGATATGGACAACGACATTGGCATATTAATCACGGGGAACCTCCACCCCTCCCCCAGCTCCTCCCCCGTGCCCTCCCCAGGCTCTCCTGGGATTGGTGTGGGCTCTCACTTTCAGCACAGTCGGGTAAGAGCCGGAGCGGGCTGGCTGAGAGGCCCTGCCGAGAGCAGGCCCTAGACGTGCGGCTTGCGCCCGCCTCGGCAACGGCCCAGCTCGGGTAGAGGAGCAAGTGTGGGCGGCGGCTCCTGTCCCTTTGGCATCGAAGGCAGGAGTTTGAAAGAAATGTGTTGTTTCTGATGTGTAATTTTTATCAGAGGAACACTTCAGCTGTGGGTCAAGAGGTGTGTGCGAGTGTGTGCACGTGTGTGTGTGTGTGTGTGTTTGTTGGAGATCAAAAACGGGGCCTTGGTGTAGAAAACACACTCACTGAGCGCGGCTCTGGCCTTGATGTGAGCGTTTCATGCAGTTTTTGTTTTTCTTCCTCAGCAAAAATTAGTGGGGTTTTTTTGTTTTTTGTTTGTTTTTTTTGGCGGGTCTGGGGATGGAACCCAGGGGCATTCAACCTCCGAGCTACACCCCTGCCCTGTTTTTATTCTTTTATTTTGAAACTGGGTCTCACTGAGTTGCGGAGGGCCTCACTAAGTAGCTGAGGCTGTCCGCGAACTCTGATCCTCCGGTCTCAGCCTCCCGAAAGCTGGGATGACAAGCGTGCGCCACCACGCCCGGCTAGTTTTTTTTGTTGTTGTTGCTACATCCAGTTTTTTTTTTTCTTTTTTCCAAACTAGTGGCTTTTAGGAGGCTAGTTCAGTTTGCAGGCATGATGACCGCTAGTCAGGAAACACGTGGCCCGTGGTTGCTCTTCTGCAAGGGGCGTCCCTGTGCAAAGACCTTCGGTCACGCAGCTCTCATCCTGTCTGTAACCGGCCTGCGGAGCGGAAAGAGCCATCTAGAGGCGCATTTGATAGAGACATCCAGGTTAATGCCACAGTATGAGGGAAAAAAACCAAGCTCTCAGCTGCTTCATGATTAACTGCCCCAGAGATCTTGGAGGTAGATTAACAAGATTTAGACATGAAAAGGCTGGCCGTTGCTCACGTTAGCTCTCACTTGTGGGTGATTCATGCCCGCCATTGTACGTGCTTTTCACTTTTAATGCTGTGGGATTAAGAGGTTAAATCACAAAAAATGCTACGTCTCGTATCTAGACCCGGCAAGTGTAAGCAGCCCCACGCACATTCATCGCTTTAGGTGCAATGACGGACTTAAGCACTCAGGCTTCCGCCAGCTAGAGCTTTTCATGCCGCTGTCGAGTCACCGAAGGGAGACCAAGAGGATGAGGCGGCAGAGCCTAGCTTAGCCGCAGAGCAGGCCACCGCCGGGGGTGCCTCAGACACCTCCTGTTGCTGCCTGCCCCCTTCTGGGGGGAGAGACTGCTGGATGTCCTTACTGCCTTTCGTTACTGCCAGTGAATGACAGTTTACTTGTTCACTGGAGATTGCAGTGATAGGAACCAAACACATGTTATGCTGGAGAGGTTTATTTATTTATTTATGTATTTATTTATTTTAATTTTATTTTTTGGTGGTACTGGGGGTGGAACCCAGAGGCTTTCTACCTCCAGGCTATACTCCCAGACCTATTTTATATATTTTTTTAAATTTGGGAACAGGGTCTCACTGAGTTGCTGAGAGCCTCACTCAGTAGCTGAGGCTGGCTTCGAACCTGTCTTAGCCTCTCAATCGTGGGGATGACAGGCGTGCGCCACCACGCCCGGCTCTGCTGGAGAGTTTTAGATTGGGGATTCCGGAGCCCTGCACGGAGGAGGGCGGCCCCATGGTGCCCCGGCCTTGCGCCCCAGTGAGCAGCCGGGCCTGCCCTCCCGCCGCACTCACCCGTCACAGGCAGGCCACCTGGTACTAGAAATGCAATATTAGTTTTGTTAGAAACCGAGGTGCGCTGCCTTTCTGCCTTTGTTAGCGCCTCAAACCCAAAGCCTTCCCGTAAACGCTGGGTCACGAGGCCCTGCTGGGAAGGCAGCAGGTGACCGCCGAGGGACCCCTAGCTTTCCCCCCTCCTAAGCCACCAGGCGCTCTCTGACATCCAACGGAGACACTGCCGCGGGAAGGCACGTGTTCTGGGTGGCGGTGCGTTTATGTTTTTTCCACCCACTCAGGATGAGTACAGTGGATGTTGTAGATAGGAATTATTTTTTACCTCAGAACAAACAGATTTTTCACTGTTGCGTGCATTGAAGCCACATTTTCATTTCTTGAAACCCCGGAGCACCGAAGATGAGGAAGATGGCAGTCGCAGAAGGCAGAGCAGGGCTCTGGCGGGCCTCTTGGTCAGGGTGCCGAGCAGGCTTCCCACCAGCGCGCCCCCTGCTGGCGACCCTGACCGGCCTGCCTGTCCTGGCCGAGGCTGGCCGAGGTGCAGTCAGGCTGCCCTGCTTTGGTGGCTGCTGGTAAAAGAGCGTGGAGGGGCCTTGAGCTGTCAGAGCCAGAGGCCGTGCTCCCGTCTAGTGCGCGGCTGAACCACGCCATGGAGCGGATTCTAGACTGTAGCCAAGAGCCCAGGGCCCGCGACCCTAAGCCGCGTGGCACTCTGCTGCGCCGCAGAGGATTCTCCAGCCCTGAGGTGCTGGGAGGCTTAATCGCCGGTGCGCAGAGGGGACTGAGGAAGGAGGGCTTCCTGGGTGGGCTCACTGCTTTGAACCTTGCTTTTCAGAGCCAGGGTGAGCGTCTTCTCTCTCGAGAGGCCCCGGAGGAGCTCAAGCAGCAGCCCCTGGCCCTGGGGTATTTCGTGTCAACTGCCAAAGCTGAGAACCTCCCCCAGTGGTTTTGGTCATCGTGTCCTCAGGCTCAGAACCAGTGCCCCCTCTTCCTCAAGGTGGGTCTCACATCGTATCTGACGTTTGCAAGGGGGAAGCGATTTCTGCTTCGCTTTGGTTGGTTAGAAATCTCTGTAGCCACAGTCGTTTTTTTTATTATTATTCTGTTTCTCTCATGTCACTTGTACTCTGAGGGTATTTTGATAGAGTTGTAGATGGAGCAGAGAATTCAGGAAAGGGGCCCCAAGCCATGTCACAAGGAAACGAATCCACATCAGCCCGAGTAGGAGACTCGAAGGATGGCTTAATGTAGGAGGGACATGTGACTCCGTAGACCGTCCCCGGGTCTGTTGCTTTGCAGTCAGTGAGGGTAGGCCTGTGTGGAAGGTACTCACAGCTAGCCGTCCACTTCCCTGCCGTGGGCACTCAGCATTCGTCATTGAGAAGGTTAAGAGTTGGCTGGGAAAAAATCCCAGTTATACTTGTTCCTTCCTTTCCTTTCCTTTTTTGGGGGGAGGGGGTGGTACTCGGAATAGAATTCAGGGGCCTTCTGCCTCCAGGCTATAGCCTCGACCTATTTTATATTTTATTTGGAAACCGGGTCTCACTAAGTAGCTGAGGCTGGCTTCAAACCTGCGTGATCCTCCTGTCTCAGCACCCCAAGCACTGGGATTACAAGCGTGCGCCACCACGCCCGGCTTAGTCTTTATTTTGAAACAAGGTCTCACGAAGTTGCCAAAGGCCTCACAAAGGAGCTGAGGCTGGCCGCCGGCTGAGCTCCTCCTGTCTCCACCTCCCCAAGTACTTCTTGGAACCTTCGGATTCAGATTTTAAGGGTTAAAAACAAAAGATTCTCTACTTGTAGGTTGTATGAAAATAATGAATGCAGTCAGCTTCTTGCCCAGAGACCAGCAGAGAAACCAAGGTGTGAGAGCACCCTGTGCTGGTAGGGTCACTGGAGAGGGCGTGGGCCAGGGACCCCGGGGACAGCCAGGGGCCTGCGCTCCCCAGGCAGGCAGCCGGCAGTCCTGCCACCAGACACCTGTTCCCAGGACCCCGGCAAACCTTGAAAATGATATATGTAAAAGGCCTAAATGCCCGTCGGCCCGGGAGTGCTGGAACCAGCCGCGGCGCTCCCTGGAGCGGGCACTTGTTACCCTTCACAAACCACACTCCGTCTGAAGCCTCCCAGCCAACAGTGGAAACTTAAACCAACCACAGGACGAAGTAGCTTGCTTTCCCTAATGATTGTAACATAAGTCAAAAAAGTAGTACAGGAATCCGTAGTTTTTACTTTGAATTAGAATTACTAGTATGAATCTAGGTTTTTCCTCTTGAAAAGCATGCACGTTTAAGCCCTTGCCTATGAAGAGCGTCGGCACCGTGGCAGCGAGCAGCAGAAGCGCCTCCGTGTCCGGGACAGGCTTCTGCAGTCCCACCGTCCTTCAGGAGAGCCTGGCTACCTGGGGAAGGGGTGGCTGCAGCTGTCCAAGGTGGCCCGAGCCACTCGTCACGCCTGAGTCTCCCAGGTCACTCCAGCGGCCTCGGGAGCCAGCGCGGGGTAACCGTAGAGCGTGGGGCGGCCCTGCCACTGAAGAGAAGGACAGCCGCAGTCAAGAAGCCAGTGCTTGGGTGCGTGGTTGTGTCCAAAGCAACTTAGACATAGACCAGACACCCCTGGAAGCTGCTCGAGCATCCGCTTGTTCACCTGCAAGGCGAAAAGAAAGGGAGAAGATCGAGTGTTTATTTACTGCCTGCACGTACCAGGTTTTAGTCATGTCAGAAGGCAACTGCCAAAACCAGAGGACGGCGGTCTGTGGCGCCCTCGGCGACGGATGGTGCGCTGGCGCCACGGGACCCGGGGCCGCTCCTGGCACTCACAGGGATGGGCTGCGGCAGGTGCCTTTGGCTGCAGTCAGATTAGGAGGGCACAGCCCCACGGTGTAAGTGTGTCTGCTCACCCCAGTGCCAGAAACGGACTCAGCTGAGCCCTCTGGGTCCCGCCGTTGACTTCTGAGAAGAGCTCCATATGACAGGAACGTGTTCAATGCAGCGTACAAGAGCCGGGTGTGGTGGCGCGCACTTGTAATCCCAGACAGGAGGATATCGGTTCACGGCCAGCCAGCCTCAGCTACTTAGGCCCTCCGCAACTTAGTGAGACCCTGTTTCAAAGTAAAGAATAAAAAATGAGCCAGGCATGGTGGTGCACGCTTGTAATCCCAGCGTTCGGGAGGCTGAGACAGGAGGATCTGGATTTGCGGCCAGCCTCAGCTACTTAGGCCCTTTGCAACTCAGTGAGACCCTGTTTTAAAATAAACAATAAAAACAGGGTTAGTGGTGTAGCTCGGAGGTAGCCCCTGGGTTCCATCCCCAGTCCCACCAAAAAAAAAAAAAGAAGAAGAAAAAAGAAAAAGGAAATAGGGCTGGGGGTGTAACTTGGAGGTAGAAAGCCCCTGGGTTCTATTCACAGTACTACCAAAAAAAAAAAAAAAAAAAAAAAAACGCACACAGCTGAGTTCCTGCCTGTGACCTCTGCATCTAAGTCTTTGAGAGGCATATCACATAATCACGTGTAATGAGGTTGGCTTATGGTTTTCAAATTTTTTAGGTGATAAATGAACATTGTACATGGATTACTAGTTGCTATTAAGGAATCATTCGCTTTTATTGTATTGCGTATTGTTCTTAAAGGTCCTTATCTGTTAGCAGTACCTCCTGAGTTATTTACAGACGACGATACAGTATTTGTGTTTTGTTTTAAATATTTCATGGGTACGCTGGGTGTGGTGGCGCACGCGTGTTATCCCAGCACTCGGGAGGAGGAAACCAGAGGATCACGGTTCGCGGACAGCCTCAGCTATGTAGCGAGGCCCTTCGCAACTCAACGAGACCCTCTTTCAAAAAGTAAAAAGACTAAAAAATAGGGCTGGGAGTGTAGCTCGAAGGTAGAATGCCCCTGGGTTCTGTCCCTGGTATTGCAGAAAAATAAATAATTCACGGGTAAATTTTCCAGTTCGTGACAAGTAGTGGCAGTCGCCGCAGCTTGGTGATTGGGGCCCATGGGCTCTGACTGTACTGTTTCCATTAAAGAGACACCATGTGCCAGGCTCCAAAAGAAACAGAGGCCCTAAAAGCTTGTTTCAGGCCTAAGATAGGGAGTTACAGGGGTAGGGCTCACCCAGCAGCTTAAAATCCACAAACAGAAACCCCGGCTTCTAAGGGCTGAGGCGCGGCCACTCTGGCAGCGCGACCCCCCTCTGTGCGTGGAGCCGAGGCTGACGCCCTTGTTCCTTCTCCAGGCTTCTCTGCATCACCACATCTCCGTAGCACAGACGGACGAACTCCTCCCTGCCAGGAATTCTCAGCGGGTTCCACACCCTCTGGACTCCAAGACCACCTCTGATGTTTTAAGGTAGAGTCTGGCCAGGCTGTGTGACGGGCTGGTTCGATGCGATGTCCAAGGAGTTTCAGTGTACGGTGACGCCCACGGAGAAGACTCCGCGCTCCTGTCGGGCTGTCTGAGCTGGCGAGGCCGCGTCCTGGGCCGGGGGCGGGGAGGGGCAGCACCAGGCGCTCCGTTCACTTGGACGGTTCCCCAGCAGCCCCAGGGGTTGCTTGCCATCATGGCGATGTCAGATTAGAAGGCTGGGCTACTTGGGAAACACTTCTCTAGCTTTTCTGAAACAGATTATATAAGTAAAACTGACTAGAACAGTAATTTCACAGTTAAAAAATGCATCCCAGAAGCATGAATTTTTTCCCCCACCGTTTTTAGCAGGCAGTAGAAATTCTTGAGAAAGCATGTGAGCTGTTTCTTAATGTTTATAACTTTGAAGTGATTTGGAAACCTTAGTTAAGCAGAAAGTTGATTGAATTTGGCTGCCAGGGCTTCTGGTGGAAAACAGTCTAATAATACAATGTGAGTATCTTATCTAAAATTTTTCTGGTGGCTACATTAAAATAAAAATAAATTAGGTTAATTTTTGGTGAAGTTAATTTTAATAGTATACATATCCAAAATACTATTATTTCAACATATAATCAGTATAAAATATTCTTAAGATATCTTGTGCTTTTCAAAGCACTCTGTCAGCCAGGTGTGGTGGCACACGCTTGGGAGGCACAGGTTCGAAGCCAGCCTCAGCTACTTAGTGAGGCTCTCAGCAACTTAGTGAGACCCTGTTTCCAAATAAAGTATAAAATAGGTCTGGGAGTATACCCGGAGGTAGAAAAGCCCCTGGGTTCCACCCCAGTAACCACCCCCCCCCCAAAAAAAAAAACAAGCACTGCTGTCTAGGCGCGTACTTTATGCTTAGGATGGCCTGCTTCAGACCTGCCTCGGGCTGCCTGGCAGGGCTCCTGGTGGTGAGCAGGTGCAGGAGGACAGGGCCGCAGATCCGGGCCAGCCTCGTGCTGTGCGGTGCCGACCTGTGCCTTCCCCCGCAGGTTTGTCCTGGAGCAGTACAACGCTCTGTCTTGGCTCACGTGCAGCCCGGCCACCCAGGACCGCACCTCCTGCCTCCCCGTCCACTTCGTGGTGCTCACTCAGCTGTACAACGCCATCATGAACACACTTTAGTGGGAAGCACTTGCCCTGGCTGCCCCTCCTGCAGCCGTGGGCGGAGTCTGCGCTCCGCAGACCCCGCCCCTTCTCTTCAGAACACTCCCGCAGCTGTGCCGTCTCCTAGGCGCCTGTGGGTCCTGCAGTGTCCGTTCTGCAGTGGCTCCTGACCCGGCTCTCGTGGACCCGGACACCTCAGCAGTGACCCGCGCCCGCAAGCGGAGTGCTGCCCCGGCCGCGGCCCGCGGGCAGCAGTGCGGGTGAAACAGAAGAGACCCTGGCCTTTTGCACAAGATGGCGTTTTCATTCAGCCTCTGTCTAAAGACCAGGGCCGCCTCGCCCTCGGGAGGAAGTCCTCTGCTGCGTGTGGCCTGCGGGCTCCCTGGACTCCGTGCCCTGGGCCTCTTGAAGGAGAAGCAGCTGCAGTGGACATGGGTCCTGGGCTCCCGGCCCGAGCCTGCTCCATCCCAGGGTGCCCGGCCGCCCTGCCTGTGTGGGCTGTGCGGGGCCTGGAGACGGCTATGTCTTATTTATTTTAAACTGTTCTGTCATATGGTTGGTGACTTTCCTTTAACTTTTTAATCCTCGAGGACCAGGTACAGTAGCTGACACCCAACTCAGACCCACTGTAGGATTCTTTGACTACATACCTCTGTCCTAGAAGCCGGAAAAGGAGCGAGACAAACGGGGAGACGACAGTGCCCCAAAAGGAGAGCGTGCGGGACACCGGCGCGGTTAGGAGGAGAGCGCTCGGGAACCCAGGCGTCCGTGGCCCCGGCTCTGCCTTGGCGGCATCCGCAAGGGCTGACTCGGGCTCAGCCCAGGGCGGAGGGAGCACCTTCATTATTTTATAGTCACAGCGGGGATATATTTTCTAGGGAATTCTTACCGAAAGCCAGGTCTCTCCTCTCATTAGATCAAAAGGGACTCGTGTACATATCACAACGGGAAGTGTTTGCTCATAAAATCAGTTATAAATATGGTGAATTTTTCTGGACCATAGGAATATTATTTCAAAGAAATACCACAACTTAACCATTAAATTAGTACTTGAAGTTGAGCCTTCATGGTGGGACTTTTTAAAGCATTAATGGCTGATGGGAGTGTTTCGGGCGGCTCGTTCCAGGCCGAGGGCTGTGTAGGCCCAGCCGGGTACAGCCCGTGAGGCGGTTCAGGCCAGGCCGGCGCAGCCGCCTCCGGAGCCACCTGACCCGGCGCCGAGCTCCTGCGTCTGGAGAGAACCGTGCAGATTTTAAAGTTCTTCCAAGAGACTTCCATGTCCTGGTTATTAACAAAAAAGGAAAAATGTAATAATTGATATGATTTTGTAAAAGTATTTTTCTTGAAATAATCTAACGTTTAAAACATTATATTAAAAAAAAAAAGTCGTGTGGTGGGATGCGAAAGCGAGGACTGGCCGAGAGCGGGGACGCGCTCTGCCCTGCCGGCCTGGTCGGCTTTCGCAGTGTACAGCTCAAAATCTGATATATCGACATTTGTATCTAATGTGTACAGTGTAAAATTGACTTTAAAAATATTGCAGTGCTATTTTTTCTTAATCAGAAAGGAAAATTCTCAAGGCCTTTTGAAGAGCATAAGATGATGAAGATTGTAAACTTGTATAAAATTATCTTGGCGAGAAGACACATTGTAAAGTAGATATTTGTAATCTTTTACCACTTTGGGGGTTGCTTTTTTCCCAGAATTCATCAGAACTTTGGATTTTTTTTTTTTTAATGGGCTGTTTTTAATGCAGGGGCTTTTCTTCCCTAGAAGTTCAATTCTACGCAGAAAAAGAAAAAAAAAAAAACAACAACAAAAAAACACAAAAAACAACAACAAAAAACCCTACAAAAATTTTTAAAAAGGCAGCAAAGGGTAGTTTTCATCTGGTGTCTTTTATTTAAGTTTTTTAAGTTAAGAAAAGCTGGTGACATATTTATACGTTTTTGTGCAAAAATAAATGAATGGCAATAGATTTTAAAAAATCTTATTATGTACTTCTGTGTGAAAAAGTCTGTATAATATTTCCCTTAAATACGCATTATTTTACTTGTGAGTTTTTTACTGAATTAATCTGAAATGTACAAGCCCTGGATTTGCTACAGAGTGAAAAGTTATTTTATTTTTTTTTTAATTTTTAATTTTGGAAATTCTGCAGAAATCAGAACTCTTACCATGGTTGGAGCTAAAAAGGGGAAGCGGGAGGGAGGAGGGAGGGACGGTCCAGCATGCTTGTATGTATATTTCAGAACCTTTTTTAAATGTAAAAGCTGTACATTTCTGGGAAGTTCTGAATTTCTTTTGTCTCCTTTTTCCTTCAAGCATTTTGCAGTGAGCTTCTTTTATATATAGCAAACAATTTGAAAGAATACAAAAATATGTGAAGTTCATTTAAAAAAAACCTGCAGTATAGCGCTGGTACAGTTACACTAAAAGACTTTGATAAAAAGAAACAATAATAAAAGGCCTCCATTTTAAATGTCATTCATATATACCTTGTGGATGAGAGCTATATACTTTTACACACTTTTTTAGAGGAATAAATTATTGAATTATTGGAACCTCGAGTGGCTGTTTTCCCTCCCATCCTGCCTTTGACCGCAACCACCCGCGCCCGTGCACAAGGTGTCCGTCCTGAGGCCTGTCGCGGAGCCCGCTGCCCGGCCGCGCAGGCGGCTCCTCTCAGGCGGGCTCCTGGCAGTGCCGGCATGGGCACAGCCCTGGAGCAGTGCGTGGACGCAGGCAGGAGCCCGGGGGTCCCCGGCTGTTTTGAGTAGGTGCCTCTGGTTGTAAGATGACAAATTACAAGTCTCTGTAGCCCATCTCCTTTCTCTACACAGTCCTACCCAGTTTCTTTTTTGCTCTTCTTAGAAATAGCTGCGTCTCTCCCGCGGGTTTGCTGATGTGCAGGCGTTTGCCATCTGGCCTGCGGCAGGCCAGTCCCCTGTTGAGGTCACGCCATGCCCAAGCCCTTCGCCTCTCTTTGGGTCCCGCCAGGAGGAAGACCCACTCCCTGTAGGGGGGTCTCCAGGGCTTATCCACTCTCCTGATCTGAGAGAAATGCCCAGCCCCAGGACGTGGCTAAGCTCTCTGTAAAAAGCTGAAAACATTGAGAAATTATCTAGGTAGGAATGTACCTTATGGATTTAGAGAGAAAAGTGACGGGAAGTCAGCCCTGGTGGTTTTCTCCGAGGGATGCGGGCGATTCCATGAGAAATGATTGCAGAGTACAAAACCATGTCCGGCCAAAGCCGTATGGTTGAAAAGCTGAGAAAAACAGGACCAAGGTTTCACTTTAAAGATAATGCCGGTCTCTGCTCAGCCGGCCACCGCTGCCTATCAGCTCGCCCGCACTGCACCGGGCTGGCGGAAGCTCGGTACAGAGCTGCACGATCCTGGGCGGGCGGGAGCTGGCCAGGTGACCAGCACGGGCTCATGGCGTCAGAACTGGGTGGCGGTTTTTATGAGCGTTCATCAGCCCCACGGCATGTGCCCCAGCCGGTCCTGCATCCAGCGGTGGTTGGTGTTGGCAGCGTGCTTAGTGGGACGGTTGACCTAAACACCGCATCCATCCCTGCCAGTCAAGCGGCTGTATGTAGCTAGACCCCTTAAAGGTAGGGGAAGTTACTTGTTGAATGCCATCGAAACATTTCAAATATTAACCTGCAGCCATGTTGCTCGGGTTCTGCTGGACACCGGCCTGTCCGCCCCACAACACAGTAGTTGTGATTTCCTGCTGTTCAGACCAGGAGGGCAAAACATCTGTCACCAGCTGGTATCCAGGAGCCACTAAAAACCTTTAGGAAGGTGCAGATGTTTACAGAAAGACCTCTCAGAAGGCAGGCTGCCAGAGCAAGCCGCGCGCGGCATCCTCACCCCTGGCGGTTTACGGACAGAGCCCCCGTGAGAAAGCAGATTCCTTTGGCTTCTGAATTCTCCACACCCTGGAATCCTACCCACATGCACTCTGAGTGTTAGCACATTCTCGTGGTGTTAAGTGATTCTCTCCTTTATCTCCCCTTGACAAAAAGGTCACTCAAACAGTAGTTATTTCAAGTCATTAATAACTAATGAGACACGATTAGAAAGTTCTGTGGTACCGGGTAACAGGCCCCGGGTGTATGGCACTGCTTGGAACCTGATGTACCCGGTCTTGAAGACACTTTGCTTAAAATTTTCAGGTCAAGCTTCAGAAAGATGTTTATAGACACTTCTTCTGGCCAGAGCTCTAAAGTCATGGAGCAGGTAAGAAAAAGTTGGTAAGGAAGAAAAGGAGGTTAGTCGTCAGGATTGAGGTCAGAAGAGACAAGAGGAGTGACTTTCTTCTGTGTAAAGGTTATTCTCCCCTTGAGTACAAACGACCCGGGAAGGGGAGGCCCAGAGACAGACACCTCGGGCAGCCCCACTTTTTCTTACCAAGCAAGAAATTAAGCACATTTGTGATCATCTGCTCCAGCGGTATGGCTCACCCTGAGCAGGGGAAATTGGCAGCAGCCCTGAATTAGGCCTCCTTGACCTCGCTGCAGGCTTTAGGTGTGTTTCAATCCACCGGTTTCCCAAAGCCAGGTGGTTATTCAGGAAAACTGGCCGACCTGCGCCAAGATTAGGGAAAATTACCCCAACAGGAAGGAATGTTTGCTGTGCAGGGAAGACCAATTTAAATAATTTAATATGTAAAAGAGCAACTGTTGCCTTATCTAATTCGAGCTTGAATGCTTTTCAATAAGCATTTCCGAATTAGCTTATTTAATATTTTTGGTCTTGTTCCCATAGTAGGAGTCTCCATATTCTTAATTTATACGTATTATTTACTTAAGTGAGTGTCTATCTGATCTTTTTAAGGATGTGATTTTTCATTGTGGAGGAGAGCGTGTTTATTTAGTTATAAGTAATCGATGTTTTGCGTAGGTTTTTCTGGTGTCGCTGCAAACCTCGGGACACTGTCTTCCTGGGTGCGGGGAGAGCCTGCTTTCTGTGAGCTTGGGGGGGTTGTCTTTCATGCCTGTGTCTTTATCTTGGGCTGGGACTGTATCTTGGGAGTAGGGTAGGCACCAGAAAATATTTGCCAAACATTGAAAGTGTCCAAAGACTAGCATTACTCACACCACAGAAAGTTGGAATAACCAGCAAATTCGTTAGGTCCTACTGCTTTTGAAGGAAGCAGTCCTACATACATATATATATATATATATATATATATATATATATATATATATATATATATGGAGAGAGAGAGAGAGAGAGAGAGAGAGAGAGAGAGAGAGAGAGAGAGAGAGAGAGAGGGGAACTTAGTTTTCTTTGTTGTTGACTTGGGTTTTCTCTTTTTTCTGTCAGTGGTATTAATTTGGAATTTTCCGGGGGAAAGTTGAGTTTTTCAAATGGATTACTATGCAGTTCTGCCAAGCACTCACTTGATTTTTGAACCTGTGGTTTGGGGTGAAGTACACCTTTCCTCGCTTTAACACTGTTTATGCATCTTCTTCTTTCTTGGTTGATTTTTCTAGCAGTCGGGCTGTTTTTTAGTTTCGCTGGATTTTTCCAAAGCAGCAGCTCCTGGATTTAATAATTCTGCCTTTTGTCATGTTTTTGTTGTTGTTTGTTTGTTTGTAGTTCCCTGAGAGTCTTGCTTCATGAAAATTCCTTGAACTGTAACTGCCTGCTAAGTTCACGTCTTTCCATTTTGGATAATGGCAGCATGGTAGCCTGGGGACTTCCCTCGAAGCCCTCAGATTATCCGCGGAATCCCTAACGCAGAGCACTGTCTAGGGAGCCGGTGTTTTCAGACGCCCAGAGGCGCGGACCACAAAGGGTTCAGTGGCCGGTCCTGTGTTGAAGTTGACCGCAGCTTACAAGCTTTGATGCCGAATGTTTTATGTTTACACCCAAACCTTTCTTTCTTTTTTTTTTTTTTTGGAGGGGGGGGTCGTCCATCTTTTAAAAAGGAAAGTTCTCTTTGGGTTTAAAGTCAATTTTACTCTGATATTCTCTTGCTATGACGTCATCTGGTAATGATCGTTTTTGAAAACAGTTTCTGAAACTTTCAAACCACGGTGTGTCCTTTTTTTTTTTTATTGGACGGTGTTGTTCAATAGAAATATAATGGAGCCATAAATGTAATTTTATATTTTCTAATAGCCGCATTAAAAAAAAAGTAAAAAGAAACAGGTGACGTTAATTTTAGCAGTATATTTCATTTCATCCAATTATCCAAATTCTTATATGTCGCCATAAAAATGAACATAAACATTATCGGTGAACTAGTTAGCATTTTTGCAATAATTTGTGTGTGTGTGTGTGTGTGCGCGCGCGCGTGCGCGTGGTGCTGGGGATGGAACCCAGGGGCATTCTACCTCTGAGCTACACCCCAGCCCTATTTTTTTTTAATTTTTTAGTTTGAAACAGGTCTCACTAGGTTATCGGAGGGCCTCACTAAGTGACTGAGGCTGGCCACGAACCTGCCATCCTCCTGCCTCAGCCTCCCGAATGCTGGGATGACAGGCGTCTCCCACCACGCCCGGCTTGCCATATTTCCTCAAAATAACTTTGACGTTGACGGCACACTTAAACTTGAATGTTAAAACTCCACTGATTAGAGGACAGTGCGATTCCACTCAAAGCAACAAGAGGTGGATTCGGCAGGAGAAAAAAATATATTTTACACTGATTCCATGTTGAGGTTTAATTTTGTGTGTGTGTGTGGTACTGGGGGTGGAACCCAGAGGCTTTCTTCCTCCGAGCTATACTCTCAGACCTACTTTCTATTTTATTTGGAAACAGGGTCTCACTAAGTTGCCGAGAGCCTCACTCAGTAGCTGAGGCTGGCTTCGAACCTGCGCCATCCTCCTGTCTCAGCCTCCCACGCGCGGGGATGACAAGCGTGCGCACCACGCCCGGCCTTAGGTTTAAATTTTTAAAGATGGTTCCTTTTTAAAGATGGTTTCAAAGTGCTTGGCAGCCAGGCAGGGCCAGCGGATTCCTGGCGGACAGCGCCGCTGGGCGATACCCCTGAAGCGGAGCCGAGTCTCCTGTGGTCTCTGTGCCCGGGACCTCGAGCTCCAGCAGGGGAGGCGGAGAGGAAGAAATCCCCGCAAGTGCACTCCACCCTTCCCTTCTTTCTTCGTCACTGGCGCCTAAAGCTTCGATGGTGTATCCCTGTCGCATAATTTATCTCTGGATAATGGCCTTTCATTCTGCCTAGTCTTTTTTGCTTTAAATTATCCTTGGAAGTTAATGCCCCCCCGCGTCTTTCCTTCGTTCGGCAGGAGTCCAGCCTCACACTTTTCTGACCGCTGACCTTCGCCCTCGGCCGGTTTGTGTAGGGTGTACTTCCCACAAGTTGTCCATTTTATTTCTTTATTTCTCCCACATTTTATTTGGGTCAGGTAAATTTTTACCATTTGCATTTTCTGTTCTGTGTTACCCTGTGACTTGTCTGCCGATTTTTATAAATACACACATATTTGCTTCATTTTACTCCTCTGTTTCTCACGTGTTTGTGTGTGCGTGTGTGTGTGTGTGTGTGTGTGTGTGTGTGTGCACTCTGCTGTTTACATTCAACCTTTACAATTTTTATTTTTTGGTGGTACTGGGGTCCCTGGAAGCCCTTCTACCTCCGGGCTACACTCCCAGACCTGTTTTATATTTTTATTTGGGAACAGGGTCTCCTAAGCCAACGCGGCTGGCTTCGAACCTGCACGATCCTCCTGTCTCCGCCTCCCAAGCGCGGGGATCACAAGCGTGCGCCACCACGCCCGGCACCAATGGTTTGAAAGAAGCCTCCGTTCTCTCGCCCCAGCAGCGATTACCTTTAAACAGCCCGCACACATCCGCGGTGCGCTGGTTTCTCTATTTGTACCCGGTGAAGTAGAAGATCTCCCCTCAGCCAGGCAGGCTGGTGCATGTCTATAATCCCAGAACTGGGGAGGCTGAGACAGGGCAGGCTGGAGGCCAGCCTCAGCCAGCCACTCAGAGAGACCCTCGGCAACTTAGTGAGACCCTGCTTCAAAAAAATAAAAATTAAAAAAAAAGGAGCCGGGCGTGGTGGCACAGGCTTGTGATCCCAACATTCAGGAGGCTGAGACCGGAGGCTCGCAGTTCGAGGGCAGCCTCAGCTACTTAGTGAGGCCCTCTGCAACTTAGTGAGACCCCGTTTCAAAATAAAGAATAAAAAACGGGGCAGGGGGTGTAGCTCGGAGGTAGAATGCCCCCGGGTTCCATCCCCAAACAGGCAAAAAAAGAAAAAAAAATAATAAGTGCTGAGTGTGTAACTTAGAGGTAGAATGCCCCTGAGTCCTTCCCCATGCCATAAAAAAGTAAAAAGTCTCCGCAAGTCCCAACTCCACCTTTGGTCCCTGGAAGTTTGATCTCCAGCTGGGCCACAAGTACCCAGCATGGCTGCTCCTCCTCCTCGGACTTTCTCCCCGCCCCGACGCCCTTTCCCCCGCTGCACCTGCAGGCTCCTGTGACATGGACACGCGTGTGTGAGGCTGAGCCCACACGAAGCCGGGCCTGTTGGGGCGTGGAGCCCGAGGCCCTGTGACCCCGCCCGCCCCGCCAGTGGGCCCGCCACCCTGCCACCCCTGGCTTCCGCCACGTCCGGCTCCTCGCCCACCCCCTGTTCTGCAGCCTTTGGCAACATCTGAGCTGAGCTCAGGAGCGTGGAGACGCAGGTGCCCAGGTCAAACGCCATCCCTGCCAGGGAAGCCTTCCCAGGGCCGCTGGGCAGGCCGACAGTGAAGGGAACCGGCCACTGGGACGGCCCTGCCAGGTGTGCTAGGGGATCCCATCCTCCCGGGCCCGGATCTGCCGCTGCCCGTGGACTCTGCGCCAGGCAGAGCCTCCAAAGTCGCCATGCCCAGCTCCCGCCCCCTCAGCCCGCGTCCTGATGGTCCATTCTGAGCGTCTCAGTTCTCCTCTGGGTAGACACCCCAGCCCTGCGCAGCTCAGAGTCGAGGGGGCCCGGTGGGTGCCGGCTGCCTGGTGTGGGATCTGCCGTGTTAGGGTGCCAGCAGCGGGCTCCCGGGTCCAGGGAAGCCGGGGAGGGGATGCACCCAGGGCCGCAGGAGCCCGGGAGGTGGCTGCAGGTGTTGGCAGAAGGGCCCGCCGGGTTAGGGGCCGCAGCAGGAGCAGAAACCCAGAGGCAGAGGGCACAGGAGGCCCACAAAGTCTGGGGTGCCATAGACGACAGACTGCTGCAGACCTGGAGCAGCCGGCTGGTGGCGCACGCTTGAAATCCCCGGACCTGAGAGGCTGAGACAGCAGGATCGCAGGTTCCAGGCCAGCTCAGCAAAGTAGCGGGACTCTCAGCCATCTAGGGAGACCCTGCTCCAAAGTATAAATCAGCTGGGCGCGGCGGCGCATGCTTGTAATCCCCGCGCTTGGGAGGTGGAGACAGGAGGATCGCGCCGCGCTGGCTTGGGAGACTCTGTTCCCAAATAAAAATATAAAAAGTAGGTCTGGGAGTGTAGCCTGGAAGTAGAAGAGTTTCCAGGAACCCCAGTACCACCAAAAAATTAATTAATTAGGGCTTGGGGGTGTAGCTCAGAGGTAAAACACCCCTGGGTTCAATCCCCAGCACCACAATAAATAAGTAAATAAATTAAGAGAAAGTTAAGAGTGGTGACCAAGTTAAGCACAAGATCCAGTGGGCCCTGTACATTAACAGTCACGTGGCTTACGGGAAGAGAGATGGCGGACGCAGAGCAGCAGAGGCCCACCCGGGAAGGTCCACTGCTGTCTCAAGAACCAGCAGAAGCCGGGCGCGGTGGCACACGCTTGTGATCCCAGCCTTTGGGAGGCTGAGACAGGAGGATCGCGGTTCGCAGACAGCCTCAGCTACTTACTTAGTGAGGCCCTCTGCAACTCAGCGAGACCCTGTTTCAAAATAAAGAATAAAAATACAGGGCAGGAGGTGTCACTCAGAGGTAGAATGCCCCTATGCCCCTGGGTTCCATCCACAGTACCGCAAAAAAAAAAAAAAAAAAAAAAGACCCAGCAGAACCTGGTGATGGGTGGGGGTGTCCCTGGGGACTGCTGAGAACTGAAGCCCTGAGGGAAGGTGGGTGGCAGGACAGGGGTGCGGGAGGAAGGGCGTGGGGCGCGTCGGGGAGGGTTCTGCTGGTGTTCTTGGGAAGAAAGCGGCTGCCAGGTGTTCAGAGGGGATAGAAGGCCCGAGGTGTCGGCTCCTGGGCCCAGTGCAGTGGCGCCCGCCTATCATCCCAGTACTTGGGAGGCCGAAGCTGGAGGATCACAGGTTTGAGGCCAGCCTGGGCAAGGAGCAAGATTCCCAGCAACCTAGGGAAACCCTGTTTCAAAATAAATAAATAAAAAAGGGCCGGGGTTGTGGCTCAAGAGTAGGAGGCCCCTGGTTCCAAGAAATAAAAGCAGATGGCCACCCTTGGGGTGGGAGGGGGTGGGAATAGCCGCGGGGCCTGCAGGGGACTGAGACTGGGTGTGTGGGACACTCTCCTGGGGGACTGGGGCCCCTCCCTGCCCCGGGGCTCCAGAGGCGGCTCCAGCCCTCACTCCCACCACGAGGCTCCAGCGAGAAACTCCTCCGGCCTCTCCCCTGCCCAGGGCTCAGGACAGTTTTCCCAGGGGTCTGAGCCCAGCGCTGGGGGCCTGTGAGCTGGCAGAGTGGGGGGTCAGGAGCAGGGAGTCCCCGAGGGCGGGCAGGAGGGCGGGGCCTGGGCCAGGGACTCCAGCCTGGCAAAGAGCCTTTGTCCTGATCCCCCCCAGGAACCAGAGGAGGCCGGGCCGGCGAGCGCTTCCGATTCTGCCCTAACGTACCGCACGCGCGCGCTTGCCTTAGAGACCAGGACGGAGTGACTCTTGGGACCCCAGCGGCCCAGGCGGGAGCATCCGTGTCACCTCCGGGCCACGCTTGTCCCGTTTAATCCAGCCTTCAGGCTCTTGGTGGAGGCGGGGAGTCCAGCCTCCCGGGCCTGGGACATCACCCTCACAGGCCTGGGACATCACCCTCACGGGCTTTTCTGTTCTGTTTTTGTTTTGTTTTGTTTTGTTTTGATGGCGCTGGGGGCTGAGCCCAGGGACATTCTACCTCTAAGCTATACCCTAAAATCTTTTGTTTGTTTGTTTATTTTTGTGGTACTGGGGGTAGAACCCAGAGGCTTTCTACCTCCGGGCTATACTCCCAGACCTTTTTTATATTTTATTTGGAATAATTGTTTATTTTTTGAAGCGGGAGCTCACTAAGTTGCTGAGAACCTGGCTGACTTGCTGAGGCTGCCTGGGGCCTACAGTCTTCCCGTCTGAGCCTCCCGGGAGGCTGGGCTGATCTGGGGCTGCCTTCTGGCTCCTCCCCCAGACCACACCAGGGAGTTCCTCCTCCTCCCCCAGGCCGGGCTTCCCCCTTCGCTGTCCCCAAGGCACTAGGAGCCCACAGGAGGTGCCTGGGAAGCTCCTGTCTCACGGAGCAGCCGCTGCAGGTGCTTGGTGCGTGAAGATGGCCCAGAGAGGGAAAGCGAGCTGTCTAAGGCCACAGAGCAGGCAGGGCGGCAGTAGGTCCCACGCTGTCATTTCCCCCAAGCTTCTTCCTGTGCGGGAGGGGGCAGCAAGGCCTGGGGGCTCTCCTGTCTCTACGTCATAGACCTAGGCTGCACCTCACCATAAACCTGCACCCCGAAAGCCCTGGGCTCCAGCCGCACCTTGCCCCCGTCTGCGCAGGTCAAGCCTTAGCTCCCTGGTCCTCGCACCTCTGGGCGCACCCTCACCTTTGGGCTGGCTCTCCATCCTTCTTGGTCCTTCCAGAGTGGCTAAAGCCCCTCACGCCCCTACAGCCTGCTGCGCACCCCGCCGAGGCCCTGCCCGCCAGGCCCAGAGGAGCCACGGCGGAATGGAGTGACCCAGCCGCGATGACGAGCGCCGGCGGCCGCCGCACCCGCCCCTCGGGGACTCATCTGCCTTCGCCCCTCGCCCCCAGCACAGGGGGATCCGTGCGGCCCTCGCTGCCCTCTCCCCAAGGCCTGGATCGCTGTCTGTTGACTTGCCGCATGGCTCATCCTTGGTGCATCTGCGGACGATCACGGGGTCCTTTCCAGGGAGGACGCGTTCGTTCCCTACCCACCAGCCCCCGGGCTTCACTTTGCTGCGGAGCCCTGCCACCCCGCGCGGAGCCCTGACACCCCGCGCAGAGCCCTGACACCCCGCGCAGAGCCCTGCCACCCCGCGCAGACAGGCCCGAGGGTCGTGTGGATTCCAGAACTCACTGCCTAGAAGGACCAAGTCCCCAGCCATGGACGAGGGCCTTCCTCTGTTGCAAGAGGACCCTAAAAGTTTCTAGCCTTTCATTTTGTGGTGTGTGTGTGTGTGTGTTGCTGGGGATTGAACCCAGAGGCATTCTACTTCTGAGCCACATCTCCGGCCCTTTCTATTTTTTATTTTGAAAACAGGGTGTCCCCAAATGGCTGAGGCTAGCCTCAGATCTGCGATCCTCCTGTCTCAGTCTTCCAAGTACTGGGACGACAGTTTGGACCACTACTCCTGGGTAATTTTTTTTTCTTTTGAAGTATTCTAGATGTTAAAAAAAAAAAAAAAAAAAAAAAAAAGCTGTGAAAGCCATTTGCGGAGCCCGGTTTTCCACACAGGTCTTCCCGAAATGGGCCGCGTTGTCAGGGCCCCAGAAGAGAACAGAGCCGGGGCCGGGCTCGTGCCCGCGGCGCGGGGTCCCGGTTTCCACCAAGTCCTTTCCTGGCCCCGGCCCCTGCTCACCTCCTCCACCTGCTCTGACCAGTGGCCCTTCCTCAGTCCTCGCTGCTCCGTGACCTGGACACCGGTCACTGTTTTATCACGGCCGGTCCCTCTGCTTGGGTTGGTCTGATGTTTTCTCATGGCGGAACTTGCTGTTATGCGTTTCGGGGCAAGAGCAGCCCCAGCAAGAGCCGTGCCTGTCCCGGGGCGTCACGCGAGGGGACATGATGTCTGTGGGTCCTCACGGGTGACTTGTACCTGGGCCCCTTGGTTAAGGTGCTATCTTCTGCATCGACACTGAAAGCTTATTTTCTCTTTCATTTTTTTTTTTTTTTTTTTTGTGTGTGTGTGTGTGGGGGGGTGTGGTACAGGGGATTGAAACCAGGGTGATCTACAACCCCAACCCTATTTTATTTTTTATTTTGAAACACAGTCTCACGCCAGGTGTGGTGGCGCATGTCTGTAATCCCAGTGCTTGGGAGGCTGAGACAGGAGGATTGCAGGTTTGAGGCCAGCCTGAGCAAGTAGTGAGACTCTCATCAACCTAGTGAGACCCTGTTTCAACATAAAAATAAAATAGGATCAGGGGTGTAGCTTGGAGGTAGGAAGCCTCTGGGTTCAATTCCCTGTATCCCCCCACCAAAAAAAAAAAAGAAAATTTAAAAATGGAGTCTCGCTAAGTTTCTGAGGCTGGGTTTGAACCTGTGATCCTCCTATCTCAGCCTTTCAAAAATTGGGATTACTAGTGTGCACCACCACGCTCAACTTCTATATCTTGAGATTATATATATATAATATATATATATATATATTATATATATATATATATCTTTTTCCCCAAAAGACACTCTCTCTCTCTCTCTCTATATATATATATATATATATTTATATTATATATATTTAATTATATAAATCTTGTATATATATAGTTTGTTTTGGTGGTATTAAGGGTGGAACCCAGGAGCTTTCTACCCCCAGGCCACACTCCCAGCCCTATTTTCTATTTTTGTCGGGGCCCACTCGGCAGGACCGAGGTGGCACCCAGGCTTGTTGCCAGCATGGACTCAAGATGGCGCCTGGGCTTGCAGCCAAGTCACGAGGCTCACGAGGCTGGCGGTGCCCTGAGCCTGCGCAGTGAGCCCTATCAGGCACCTTACGGATGATTAGTGACGCAGCGCCTCGTGCTACCACCTGCCCGCCCAGGAGAAGGTTAAAAAGCGCGCATGCCCTAGCGGGGAGGAAGGAGAAGGAGCTAAGAGGGTTGGTGGAGTGATGAGGGAGAGGATAGAAGACTGATGTTGTTTTTACCTGAGAGGGCGTTGAGAGAGCATTAAAGAGGAACGGGAACTGTATAAGAACCTGGGGTAATAAAACTGCTTGAGGAAGATCGTGTAAGAGTCGTCACTGCGCACGACATATTTTATTTGGAAACAGGGTCTCACGAAGTTGCCGAGAGCCTCGCTAAGTAGCCGGGGCTGGCTTCGAACCCGCGCGATCCTCCGGTCTCAGCCTCCCGAGCGCGGGGATGACAAGCGTGCGCCCCGCTCCCAGCTCTGAAATATTTTGATGAATAGATTCTATGGAAACCCACAGAGCAGCAGGCCTGGTGTTGTCATGTCCCAGACTTTCCGCCAGGGGGCAGCCGTCACCGACAAACCTCCCCGCCCTGGCCGGGGCTCGGAGTCCACCGCTGGGGCGGGAAGGGCTTTGCAGAGAACCTGGCTGAGCAAAAGGATTGAGCTGAGTGGCTGGGCGTGTGCGCGTGTGTGCACACGTGTGTGCACACGTGTGCACGCGTGTGTACCTGGGCAGCTGCTTAGACATTAAGGAACCAAAGCGAATATTCCTCCTGCGGTCGCTGCCACCCAGGGCCAGACACCCGGGAAGGACGCGGGGGACCGGCCTCTCGCGGGGACCCCAGGCCTGGGCCAGGGCAGGGCGGGCGCGTTCCCGTTCAATTAAATTTTAATGCAGCGAGACGTTTAAAAATAGTATAGACCGCAAACGGGCACCAGGGAACTTTCTGGGGAGAAGAAAACGTTTCTGTTTCGCCTAGGGGTGGAGCGGGGTTTACATTTTCTGTACAGGAACTTGACACTTAAAATGGATGCGCTTAAAAGATTTTACTTTTAGCTGTGGGGAAAGTGCAAGACACATTGAACTTACCATCTTAACCGTTTTAAGTGATAACTCATCTCTGAACTTTTTCTTTTTTTTTTTTTTTTCTTTTTTGGTACTGAGGATTGAACCCAGTTCTACCTCTGAGCTATACCCTAGCCCTATTTTTTATTTATTTATTTTTATTTATTTATTTATTTTTTGCGGGTCTGGGGATGGAACCCAGGGGCATTTGACCTCCGAGCTACACCCCCTGCCCTATTTTTTATTCTTTATTTTGAAACCGGGTCTCACTGAGTTGCAGAGGGCCTCACTAAGTAGCTGAGGCTGTCCGCGAACCGCGATCCTCCAGGTCTCAGCCTCCCGAATGCTGGGGTGACAAGTGTGCGCCACCACGCCGGGCTTCAGAGGCATTTCTTAATGGCTCTCAGGCTCCAAAAGAAAAATAAACACCCCGTCCTGAGACAGCCCCACACATCTGTCCCTCTGTGCCCCTGCCACTTGTAGTGGGTTTGGAATCAGACGTCCAGGTGGGACGCTGCCGAGGAGACAGTTGACAATGAAACCCACGCGGCCGCTTCCCTGCCCTCCTCCAGCCTGGCCAGGAAGGCGGCCATTGACATGAGCGTCACTGGCCTTCCTGAAGATCCAACCAAGGGGGACAGGCCTCTGGGGCCCCAAGATGGCCATCCCAGGACTGGAAAGCAGGAGGCTGCAGGCATCCTTAACTCCCTCCCTCCCAGGTGGAGACACTTCTGTGTCCCATTATGACCCAGGAGTACAAGCTTGCGGGCTCCATATCGGGTGTGAAACTGGGGATCCTCGGCTTTGGCCTTTGGGGAGCTCGCCACGCTGGGCTGGGATCAGCTCTTCCCTGGCAAGGTCATTACCAGCTCATTATCAGCCTCTGTGTGTGTGTGTGTGTGTGTGTGTGTGTGTGTGTGTGTGTGTGTGTGTGTGTCTAACAACAGCACACTGAGAGTTAAATCCCAATCAACTTCTGTGCTTCTGGAAGTTATTAACACCAAAAGAAAACCGCATCTAAATGTAGGGCCATGCCTCAGTCAATGTTCCGCTGCTCCCACCCAATAAGCCCGACCACCTCAACTTAGAGGAGAGAAGACTGATTTGCTCACAGCTCTGGAGATTTCAGAGGTTCAGCCCGTGTCGGGCCAGGCCTGTGGAGCTCAGACCATGGTGCGGGAAGCAGAGAGAGGAAGAGGGAGCGAGGCCCTGCTCTCACCTCCTGGAGGTCAGACGCAAGAGGATGAAGGGCCTTCGGTAGCCCCAGAGTCAGCTCCCAGGGACCCCTCCTCAGCAACCAAGCCCCGCCTCCATCATGGCTACTTGGTTTCCGGAGGGTTTGGACATTCTAAATCCAAACAGCGCCGGGCGTGGTGGCGCACGCTTGTCATCCCCGCGCTTGGGAGGCGGAGACAGGAGGATCGCGCAGGTTCGAAGCCAGCCGCGCTGGCTTAAGAGACCCTGTTTCCAAATAAAAATATAAAATAGGTCTGGGAGTGTAGCCCGGAGGTAGAAAGCCTCTGGGTTCCACCTCCAGTACCACACAAAAATAAATAAATAAATAAATAAATAAATAAATAAATAAATAAATCCAAACGGCACAGGCAGATTTTCAGATGGGCGGCCCTTGAACCAATGAGCCGGGCCGCCATGTGGGGTGGGGTGTGAGTGTACGATGTTTTAAACGGTCTGAAGTAGTAGCCAGCATTTCAAAGTTAAGTAACTCAGACTTTTTTCTGGAAAGCAGATCGCTGGCTTCTCTAGAATGATCATTCACAGCTGGGCAGCTGGGTCCGCACCTGGCCCGATAGATGAAGCCCAGGAGGGGCGAGGCCTCACCTCTGCTCAGTCACGGCCCCAGCTGTACAATTGACCGCACCCCTTACCACTCCCTGACGCTTTGTGCTGGCTTTTGTAACATGGATTGGTATCATCTGCCCAGTCTTTGCAGGTCTGAGTTTGTGATCCTTAATAAAGAGATATTTCTCCCACACTTATTTTAGAGCTGAAAGAGCCTTTAATAGCCAGGTGTGGTGGCAAACGCCTATAATCCCAGTACTTGGGAGGCTGAGGCAGGAGGGTAGCAGATTCTTGGCAGCTTCAGCAACTTGGAAAGGTCCTCTGCAACTTAGACCCTGTTTCAAAATAAAAAGTAAAATAAGGCTGGGGTGTAGCTCAGAGGTAGAATACCCCTGGGTTCCATCCCAAGTATTATAAAAAAAAAAAATAAGCCCTTAGTGACCTCTAGCCTAGGGTCAGTAAACCATAGCCTAAGGGTTGAATCTGGCCCTCTGCTTGCTTTGGTCAATAAAGTTTTATTAGGACACCACTATGCCCACTGTTGTAGGTGTATCTGGGGCCGCTTGTCTACCACCAGGCAGAGTTGAAAAACCTCGAGTTTTTCCTATCTGATCTGTACCAACCCCCGTCCGTACCCAGCCCACCGATATTTTTTGCTATGAATGAACAACCTGAGGAACAGGGAGAGAAGGACGCGGTCACTCTGGGTGGCCGCGTCGCTGGACTCCGTGGGGAATGCCGCACCTGCTCTCACCTGCCGGGTAGTCCTGGTTCTCAGCTGCTCTGCTGAAAGGATCTTGCCTGCCTGGCCTCAGCCTGCACCTTCCTGCCTGTGAGCTCAGGCCCTGGGCGCCCAGGGTCCCAGCACCACTGCACCACTGACCGTCCCCCTGAGCACCCAGCCCGCAAGGCCCCAAGCTGCAAACCCAGACCTCACCAACAGCCCGGGCATTGTGGCAGCTCCCATCTGGGCTTGGGCCCTGGCAGGGGTCAAAATCTGGCCATCCAGAGGAGAGGGCTGGCCTAGCGCTGGGCCCACGTCGTGTCTGGGCTTCATGGAGATGGGGTGTCCGGGCCCGGGAGCCCAACCCTGCAGCCTGGTCAGTGGACAAGAACATCTCTGGGCCTTGGTTTCCACCTGAGTGAAGTGGGATGAAAAGCTCTGAAATTAAACAACTGGGCACTTAGAGCTCCTGATTTGCTCTGCTCTCTACTTTTATGGGTACTTGACATTTTCTATAATAAAGAGTTAGATTTTCAAATCTGCTGGACACAGTGACTCATGCCTGTAATACTAGTTCTGGGCAGACTGAGACAGGAAGATTGCAGATTCAAGTCCAGCCTCAGCAATTCGGCAGAGCCTTGGCAACTCAGCGAGAACCCATTTTAAAGGAAAATAAATAAACAAATAAAAGAGACGCCTCTTCCTAAACTTTGAAATGAGGCCTTGCGACGTTGCTGAGGGTCCGCTATCCAGTGGCAGAATGTTCACCCCGCATGTGTGAGGCCCTGGGTTCTATCCTTGGCACGGTGGATTGGAGAGAAAAAAAAAAAACAGATTATGAGGCTTTGAAGATAGAAGGTTTGACAGGCATGTCAAAGGAATTTTAGCAGAAAAGAGCAGAGAAAAGCAGACAGGCATCACTCAGAGTGTTTTTCATAACTGCTGGAAGACATCAATCTTTAGATCCAAGAGGGACAGCCATCCCCAAGCGGGATAAATAAAAGTAACTTAATTTTGTAATATAACTGCAGAATGTAGAAGCTGGAGAAACTATTCCGAACACCTGAAGGTATCTTAATTGACTGAAGAGAAGGCTCACCAACAAGGACTTCTCGTCAACAAGGGAAGGCGTCGCTGTTTCCAATGCGCCGAGAAGCAGGAACCGGCAAACCTTAATTCTATACCCAGCGAAACTACCACCCAAGAATGAGGGCTAAAACCAGTATTTTCAAATAAACAAAAGAAAAGCTTTTTATCATCAATTATGAGTTGAGGTAATTACTAACTTTGAGAAGAATGAATACAAATCCTCGTGGAAGCAGAGAAATACGTTAAGATATGGTCAGAAGAAATCAGTACATATGTGGGTAAATTTAAATCCTCTGTATAAAACAACAACCGCAGTAAACACTTTTGAGGATATAAACCATGTGGAAATAAAGACAGTCAGCACATAACTTGAAGAAAAGGGTTCTAAGTTTCTGTATTGCTAGAAATGATGGCGTAAGTATCAACTCAATCATCCACAACTTGCTTGAAGTCAGGGAGAGATATTAACATTTTCAGGGTCAACACGAACGGAACAGAGCTAGAATGTATAGCTTCCAAGGCAAAAAAAAAGGTAAAAGAGTAAATAAAGAAAATTTAGTTAATCCAGTATAAAGTACCCAAACATAGAGTGTAACAGATAAGCCTAAAATAAGGTGTTAGAAATACAGCCCAATATGCCAGAAGCCCCAGTACACATAAACGCATCACTAATATCAAAACAAAGCATGGTTATTGGAGCCAAAGGGGAAAAAAAAATAAAAACAGTGACCAGCTAGAAGTCATTTTTTTTTTGTGTGTGTGTGGTACTAGGAATGGAATTCAGGGGCCTTCTACCTCTGGGCTACACTCCCAGATCTATTTTATATTTTATTTGGAAACAGGGTCTCTTAAGCCAGCGCGGCTGGCTTCGAACCCGCGCCATCCCCCTGTCTCCGCCTCCCAAGCGCGGGGATGACAAGCGTGTGCCACCACGCCCGGCTCAGCTATAAGTCATTTATAAACAAAATCGTTTACACAGCGCAGGCACAGGAAGATGTGAAGTATGGAGAAAGAGATCGCGGGAAGCCAGGCAAACCGTAAGAGTCGTGCTGCAGGAGTGACTGTATTATTATTAGGCAAAAAAAAAAAAAACCCAAAACCCAAAACCTAAAACCCCAAACAAAGACTTGAAGGCAGAGTGAACTGTGGGAAGGAAGAGGCTGACACCAGGGTGTTAAGAGACTTAATTCTCAGGTGCGCTGGGATGGTTCTAAAGTTGCCTTCACTTAACACATCCCCAAACCCACAATTCCAGGGAAGATTTTTAACATGTCTCAGTAATTTGAGAGATGAAACAGACAGGCCCTGGGTCGGAGGCGGAAGGCGGGAGCGCCCCAATTAGCACCCGAGAGCTAATGGACGCACGGGGCCCGCAGTTACAGACAGCACGCTCTTTCCAAGCAGTTATGAAAAATATAATCACGTCCCTCGGAAGGGACGCTAAGCCGGCCCCCAGGACGGACGGTGTGCGGCGGGAGGACGGACGGCTTCAGCGCCCAGCGCCGCTCAGTGTCCAGCCCGCGGCCTGGCCTCTTCTGGGAGCCAGCAGCCGAGCTCCAATATCTCTCTCTCCTCTCTCCTCTCTCTTCTCTTCTCTTCTCTTCTCTTCCCTTCCCTTCCCCTCCCTTCTCTTTCTCTCTCTCTCTCTCTCTCTCTCTCTCTCTCTCTCTCTCCCCTAGAGGCTGACCCTAGAGGTATTCCATCTCCAAGCTACCCCCAGCCCTTAAAACAGTACTGGGGTTCTGAACCCGAGGGCATTCTACTTCAAAGCTACGCCCCCAGCTCTATTTTTTATTCTTTATTTTTATTATTATTTTTTGGTATTGGGGATGGAACCTAGGGACATTCTACCTCTCAGCTACACCCCCAGCCCTATATTTTTATTCTTTATTTTGAGACAAGGTCTCACTGAGTTGCTGAGGGCCTCACTAAGTAGTAGCTGAGGCTGTCTGCGAACCGCGATCCTCCTGTCTCAGCCTCCCGAATGCTGGGATGACAAGCGTGCGCCACCACGCCTGACTTTATCCTTTATTTTGAAACAGGGTCTCACTAAGTTTCGGAGGGCCTAAGTAGCTGGGGCTGTTTGCTAACTCACGATCCTCCCGTCTCAGCCTCCCAAGTACTGGGATGACAAGCATACGCCACCATATCTGGATTCTTCTTATTTTTACATTTCGAAACAGGGTCTTGCTAAATTGCCGAGGCTGGCCTTGAGCCGGCAATCCTCTTGCCTCAGCCTCCCAAGAACTGGTATTACAGGTGTGTGCCACCACGCCTGGCCAACGTGCTTCTTCACAACAGGTGTGGGGCCGAGAGGGTCCCGCTGGACAGGAAAACTCAACCACCCAACCTGAGTCCAACAGGGGTGGCGGACGATGCCTGGGGCCCCAAAACCTGTGCGGGTTTGTTTTTGAAAGATTC